>NC_142589.1:50009693-51263343 GCF_965207765.1 Zootoca vivipara
GTTTTACTACTAAAACAACAAACCATTAATATGTTAACCAAGTGGGGGAAGGAAAGCTTCCATTATTTTGCCTAATCTTTAAAGCCATCCAGCTTGGTAGGCATCACTGCCTCAGGACCTGATAATTCCTAGGAACTGCATGCCTTCCAGGTGTGGTCCCCCTCCTTAGTTTGGGATAGAATAAAAGTCCGTTCCGCAGCTGCTACAATGTGCTGACCCCTCTCCCCTTTGCTAATATTTGCAGTGCAGGGGAGCTTTGATGAAGGGCAGATTTTAGGGGTCACCACCATGAAGACACTGCAGAAAGTCTGGCCTCTTTGGCTCTTTTGCTAAGGAACTTGTCAAAGTTCAGGCTAGGAGGCCTCTGTGAACACATTTCAGTCTAGACAGCTGCTGGGTAATAGGAGATAGTTTGCTGCTCCCAACTTCTGGTCTTCATGAGTTATTATAAGCTGTGACATTTTGCCTGATGGGAGCCTACTGTATATAATCTAGGTCAGTAAAAAGGTCAAATGTCAGCCTTGCTTGAGAGCTTGAAAGTGGTGCAGGAGCTGAACTTTGATCTTTGAGCTTATCATAAACTGCCTGGCAGTGAAGAATTCAAAGTTCGTGACCGTCCAAGGATTTGGCTGCACCTTTTCCTTACCTCATCCTCCTGCCATAGAAAGGTGTCCCTTTCCCACTTCCCATCTGCCAGATTCCTCCTTAAGGTGCCCAAGCTCAGGTGGCAAAGCTCTGCCCCAAATGCATGCCCTGAAAGACCTGGCTCTAGGAATGCCCACTCGCTCCCTTTTGTTCTTAGTTTGGTGGGTCAAGCTTCCTCTCATCCCTCTTTCCTAAGTCCCAAGAATCCAAAAGTTCCAGGGTTGTAGCTAGTGCTCATTCTACCCATAGTAGACCTATTGAAATTGGTTTGCATGACTAACGTGGGTGGGTTAATTTCAGTGCTCTGCTCTGAGTAGAAATGAAAACTGGCTACAACCCACAGTATTTTGCTTTAAACATCTGTTTTGTGATTTATGTTGTAATGGCCACTGGTGACAAACAATAACAGGCACTTTGGAACTCCTTGCCTCTTGACGTCAGGCAGGTGTCATCACTACAGTTTTCGGTGCCTGTTAAAACAACTTTGATGAGGCAAACCTATGCAGACATTCAGAACTTGCATTTTTTTTTTGCTACTTTTTGCATCTTTTGAATATTTTTAATACCTGTTTCCCATCAATAACTTTAATGTTATATTTTATAAAACATTATATTACATCAAGCAGTATATAATTTTTAAAAAAATACTTGACTGACCCCCCCCCCCGCAAAATGATATAGAGATGTTGTTACAATGCCTGCTTTTGCCATGTACTCAATCTACAGCCACCTTTGCTCTCCAGATATTTTGGGCTAGAAACGTCCCCCATCAGCGATGCTGGCTGTGGGGTTAAAGGGGCGTTGTAGTTCAAAATATCTGGAGAGCACCCAGTTGAAGTTAATTGGGGGTTCTGTGCTGGGAGTGCTTTGCAGAGGAATCCCTGGTGGTTAGTGCCTAGAATACATTGGTCTTCTCAACTGACTTTCCTCTCCCCCTTACCCTCTTTTCTGTTTGCAGTGGGTTGGTGGCCGTTATTCATTGTGGTCTGCCATTGGCCTCTCCATTGCTCTACATATTGGTATGTACCCAGAGTTCTTGGCATGATGCATTCTACTGCTACTATTCTGGGTTGATATCTTTGGTTTTATGGGCTTTATAAACAAAGATCAAGTACCTTTTAGAAAGCCAATTGGTTTTTGTTTTTTTAATTGAATGGCTCACAACTTTGCAGATACCGGTAGCTGTTTCTGGTTCTCAAAACTAGAATAGAAATCTAATGAAAATGGGGGCAGGGAGCAGCCTTCTTTCCAAATTGAATGCTGTGTTGACTCAGTAGGGTAAAATTGTACAGGCACGTTGGGTTCAGATCATCAAAATCCAAGCCGCAAACTGCTTTTGAGTTTGACAAACCTAGCAAACCAACGAAACAATGAGGAGTATAATTTTGCAGTTGTATGGTTTGCAAACAGGTGTTTCCACTTAATAATACTGGTGTTTGCTTTTTAAAAAAAATCTATTTAGGTTATGATAACTTTGAGAAGCTGCTTGCTGGAGCCCACTGGATGGTGAGTATTTGGGTATTCTTCACAGATGATTGTGTCTGTGTCTGTGTCTCCACCTATTTGGTAACTTTAAACTAGGATTGGACAAAATCATGGAGGAGAGGGCTATCAGGAGCTACTAGCCAATACTGATATGCTTTGCACCAGAAGCAGTAATGCTGGGAACCTCAGGAGGAGGAGAGTGCTGCTCTTGAACTCAGGTCCTTCAAGAGAGCTTTCCAGTAAGGCCTCAGAATGGCCACTATGAGAACAGGATGCTGGACTAGATGGGTCATCGGCCTAATCAGAAGGGCTCTTCTTACGGTTTTAACCTGGTTGTTAGCTGGGGTTATGTAGGGCAAGCAAGAAACACCCCCCCCCCAAAAAATCTTAAATCCGTCATCTCTCTGGCTTGGTAGATCACAAGCATTGGTTATACACAGTGAAAATCCATGCAACTCCCATTCACAGTTACAGGAAGCACCAGTGGCTGAATGGGTTCTTATTTTCCAGCATCTTCAGAGGTTTCAGTATTATCCCCCCTCTGCCCAGCGCACTGTTGGCTTTCATAAAGTAAAACCATCTGCTTTCTACTGATAGAAGCCAGCTCTGCATTGCTCTAAAGAAGCTGGAGTTTCAGGAGTGTGTTTGAGGTTGGGTCCAGGATGGCCCGTGTGTGCCCTAGGTTTGGTTTTGATAACATGGGTGTGTTTTACATCCATTTGCCTTACAGGACAATCACTTCCGCACCACTCCGCTGGAGAAGAACGTGCCCGTGTTGCTGGCAATGCTGGGGGTCTGGTATATCAACTGCTTCGGGACTGAGACCCATGCGCTTCTGCCCTACGACCAGTACATGCACCGCTTTGCAGCATACTTCCAGCAGGTAAGGAGTCATCGTTGGAGTCATTCCCTTGTGCTCCTTATCAGTTGGTCTGCTCTCTGAATCCAGGCTTGCAGTCTTAAGAGTGGAATGAGGATCCGTGAATGTGCATTGGGCCCACTGGGTGCAGGGAAGCATCCACGTTAATTGCAGTCTGTGGGTCGTTCCACCAAGTAAGAGTTGTGGCTTGGTGGGTCACAGGCTGCCAGTGCTGCACTGAGTGTAGGCCTCTGTCCAACCCTCCTGGTGGTGCACAGATTAGCTGTGTGTGTCTCCTCTATTCTGGCTGGTTCTAGTAGTATATATGCCTACATATGGTTCTATTGCTGCTGTTTTACTGTACGTCTTTTATTGAAATGAGTTTTATTTCCTGGTTATTATTTTTGTTACACTTTTGCAAGTCGCTTGGAAACTTCTAAGGTGACTAATAAATTGAATGGGTGATGATTTATGTATTAAGTCTGAACTTCTGCTGTCACTTAGGGAGACATGGAATCCAATGGGAAATACATCACCAAGAAGGGCACTCGTGTGGATTACAATACTGGGCCAATTGTGTGGGGTGAGCCTGGAACCAATGGGCAGCACGCTTTCTATCAGCTGATCCATCAAGGTATGTTGAAAAGCGGATCCCATATTCTGAGCATTTTAGTAGAGCCAGAGATCCCAGAGTTGGAAGGGGCTTTAGAGGCGGTGTCTAATCCAGGAAGGACAATATAGGATGACCAGGCAGGTGCCTGGCCAGGCAGCACCTAATAACTTTCACCAAAGGAGAGTGACCCACATATCCAGACAGCCTATGCCACTGTCAAACAACTTCTTAAGTGTTGTTGACAGCCATGCCTGCTTTCCATAGTTAAACCCAGCTCAAGGTGGCTTACAACATCAAAAGATGTACATTCTCTCTTTTCTCTCTCTCTATATATATTAGTCATGATCAATAAATGAAAACATCTCAGCAAGTATACAATTAAACATGAGTCGTAATAAGGTCCAACAATAAAAATACAACAAAAGGTCCAACAATAAAAATACATAAGTATGAAACATCTCCAAAATTAAATCTTGACCCCCAACAAAATTCTGAGCACCAGCTTCTGTAGTAGGAGTCAGTCAGCCACAGCCACAGCCACACCTACCCCTGTGGCCAGGTGGAAATAGACCAGTTAAAGCAGGGAGCAGGTCATGTAGGACTCCCAGCAAAGATAGTCTTCTCTTGCTCAGCTCAAATCTGCAAATTCCACATATTTAAAATTCATGGTTTTGTTTTTTTGCTTATACCCCATATTTCCTTCAAGATGCTCAAGGTGTCATGCACAGTTCTCTCCCCCCCCCCCGGTATTACCCTCACAACAACCTTGTGAGGTAGGTTAGCCTGAGAGTGGGTTGACTGGCCCAGGGTGATGCAGTGAGCTTCACAGCTGATTTGGGGATCTGAACCCTTGTTTCCCAGGTCCTGACCAGACCTTTTAACCGCCACCAGCATACCACATTGGTTCACGTTCTGCCCTTTCGCGTAGCTCAGGCGCTTACTAATCTTAACACTGTAAAGTCCTCCAGTTTGATGTGAAGTAAGCATCTGCATAAGCCACTGTCAGTGCGTTACAGCAGCGGAGATGTCAGGTCACTTAAAAATAAAGCAGCAAATTAGAACTAGTTTCCAGTGGTTAGCCTTGTAGAACAAGTTTTCTTAATGATCTCTGTAAAGTAACTTAACTGCATCAAGTGAGACCCTCATAAAATCTTTTTTGTTTTGTTTTTTGTTTGTAGGAACTCGTATGATCCCTTGTGACTTCCTCATCCCTGTCCAGACGCAGAATCCTATCAGGAAAGGGCTGCATCACAAGGTGAATGGCTAACAACTAATAGCATGTTTTCAAAGCAGTTTCTTGCATGTGGGGAAACTTGCATACCACAGAGAAAGCGGAGATTCTTATTTGGAGATGCTTTCATGTAAACTCAAGACGCTCCCTTATACTGAATCAGTTTGCAGGTCTGTTGAGCCCAATAGGAGTATAGCAACTAGATCAAGGGAAGTAATAGTACCACTGTATTCTGCTCTGGTCAGACCTCACCTGGAGTACTGTGTCCAGTTCTGGGCACCACAGTTCAAGAAGGATACTGATAAGCTGGAACGTGTCCAGAAGAGGGCAACCAAAATGGTCAAAGGCCTGGAAACGATGCCTTATGAGGAACGGCTTAGGGAGCTGCGTATGTTTAGCCTGGAGAAGAGAAGGTTAAGGGGTGATATGATAGCCATGTTCAAATATATAAAAGGATGTCATATGGAGGAGGGAGAAAGATTGTTTTCTGCTGCTCCAGAGAAGCGGACACGGAGCAATGGATTCAAACTACAAGAAAGAAGATTCCACCTAAACATTAGGAAGAACTTCCTGACAGTAAGAGCTGTTTGGCAGTGGAATTTGCTACCAAGGAGTGTGGTGGAGTCTCCTTCTTTGGAGGTCTTTAAGCAGAGGCTTGACAGGCATATGTCAAGAATGCTTTGATGGTGTTCCCTGCTTGGCAGGGGGTTGGACTGGATGGCCCTTGTGGTCTCTTCCAACTCTGATTCTATGACTCCAGATCCTGCCAGCACAGGGTTTTGAAGCATAGCTGTGTATACATAATGTATATATATGCATATGTAAATATACATATGTGTATATATTTTACCTTGTGTAGCATAGCTGGCTTGGCTCAGCTACTTGCTTTGATGAGCATTGTAAGAAATGAAGCCCAGTCCCTGGGTTCTGAGATTTCAGCATGTGCTATCAGAAGTTAATAGGTTCCATCTTCCTTGCGTTAAAGGGAGGCAGTGGCTAGCAAATGGACTTGGCAACAGGCCTCCAGCAAGAGATACATGTTTTTTAACACACAACATGTGTCAGCCAGCTTACCAATTCCAGGGTGTGCTATCAATTATTGGTTTTGAAGAAGTGGGGGGTGGGGTGGAGTTGGTGAATAATCACGATTAAAAAGGCCCATCTGTCCCTTTCTGGATTTCACTTCCTTCAACCATAGTATTTGCAATTTATATATTAATAGTGACTAAAATTGGCACCTTCCGAAAACTGACAATTGCCAACATGGGCACTACCAGTAAATATCCAATTAATAATTTAAAATGAACATTTAGGTTGAAATAAATTCAACAGGGCTAGCTCACTTGCCTTTTTTTTAGATGTTGGCCAGTAATTTTGTGGATCTCAGTAAAGCTGGAATCCCAAAATGTGGCAACGTAATTGCATTCCTACCACATGTGCAAGAAGTGCCCCTTAATTTTGTATCCCTCCAACACCATGGGGTGTGAATTGGTTTGATATTCGCCAAGCGTAGAGGAGTAAGCTGCCATTTCTGGAATGCTTTCAGTGCAATTTCCTTAAGTGAAGCTGGGATTGCTTTGTAGGGAAATTTTGTCCACGTGGTATTCCAATCCTTGGCAATAGAAATAAAAATATTAACATGAACAGTTGTGATATGCAAATCTATTTTATTATGTGTTTTTTAACAAAGACGTTTATTTAAAAAAAAGGACGGAGAAAATCAGCAGCATGGTATCTAAAATACGAAAGGGCAAACCTCCTCTCTGTCCTAATCCTGGTCACCACAGAAAATGACACAGGCCTCTCTCTCTCTCTCTTTCCTGCTAGATCCTTCTGGCCAATTTCCTTGCCCAGACTGAGGCCTTAATGAAAGGGAAGACCACAGACGAAGCTCGTAAAGAGCTGCAGGCTTCTGGGCTGAGCGGGGATGCCCTGGAGAAGATTCTTCCACACAAGGTACCTCAGTTGCAGCATCTATCCAAGCACCTGGGTGGGTTGCGGGCATTGCACTATGGTATGCAACTGGATGAGTAAACTGAAGGCCAACCAGGGTGACTCCCCTTTGAGGAAAGGTTGCTGTAGAGAAAAGTCCTGTCCCCCAATAACGCCAGAACTCATGGCCATCCAATGAAACAGAATGTTGGAAGATTCAAGACAGTAAAGAAATAATAATTTATTATTTATACCCCGCCTGTCTGGCTGGGTTTCCCCAACCACTCTGGGCAGCTCCCAACAAAATATTAAAAACACTATAAAACATCAAACATTAAAAAAATTCCCTAAAGAAAGGACTTCTTCACACAGCTCAGAGTTAAACTGTGGAACTTGCTCTCACAGAAGGCAGTGGTGGCCAGCAGCTTTGGATAGCTTTAAAAAACCGTTTTGGACAAATAGAAAAGGCAATTGGTGGCTATTAGCTGTTATTAAAGTATTTATTGTCTTTAGAGTCTTACAGGGGAAGGCAGGTCCTTGCTCCAAGGACACCACAAATCTAAGGCTGTCAGTGTCAGCCAGGCACCAAACAAGGGATGCGTATGGGTGCTTGAGCTTTTGCTTTTATGGGCAGGAAGGACCCAAATGTTCAGATACAAGCTTGTTGAAGGGAGGATTTGAAGAAGCGGCACATCCTGTAGCTGTTATGGTTTTTCGCTGGTGATTTGGCTGTGAAACAGTAAGATGCATCCTTTATAGGTCTGAAGAGTATTATTATTATTAGAGCAGAGAGTAATAAATGTGTATCTCTTGTGTTTCCTTTATAGGTCTTTGAAGGAAACCGCCCAACCAATTCCATTGTGTTTTCTAAACTTAACCCATTCATTCTTGGAGCCTTAATTGGTAAATGTCTTACTCTTGAGTATTTGTATTCATAGGCTGCTTTGTCTCCCATAAGACTCACTATTCATCCTGCCTGTCTTCTTCTGTTTTCTTTAATCTGTTACAGCGATGTATGAACACAAGATCTTTGTTCAAGGAGTTATATGGGATATTAACAGCTATGACCAGTGGGGGTAAGTCACTTTCATGTATATGGGGGGAGGGGGGCTTTCCTTGTGAAATGAGTCTCTGCTTTCCTAGGGTTGGACTCCCACTTAACTTTAAAGGAATCCAGATCAGTTTAGGGCAAACTTGTTTCATAGTGGAAAAATGAGCTATTTGCACCTTGGCCTGTTGCTGTAGCAACTTTGCTAAAGGATCAGCAGGTATGTTCTTGACAGGTTGGACTGATCTTCACTGCCATCAATTGTGTGGGAAGTTCCCTTTCAGACAACTAAGCTGCACTTTGTCACTGAAAAGCCTCCTGGTTTTGTTTTGTTTTTTGGTTGTGCTTTTATAAATAAAAACACACCAAAAAAGCAGAAGTTAAACATACATAGTTGGAAACATCATATTGTGAAGGGAACACACACACACACACACACACACACACACACACACACACACACACACACAGAGCACCTTTATTAAGAGGAGCCTTGCTGGATCAGGCCAAAGGGGGTTCATCCAGTCTAGCATCCTGTTCTCAGAGTGGTCACCCAGGCACCTGTGGGAAATGTGCAAGCAGGATTTGAGCCCAAGAAACCCTCTTCCCCTCCTGTGGTTTCCAGCAACTGGTACTCAGGAACATTACTGCCTCCAAATTGAAGGCAGAACAATACCCATCAAGATTAGTAGCCATGGAAATACACATTCTGGATTGCTTTTTCTAAGCCACTAAAAATGTTCCTGCCAGTGTGGCTCAACTGCTAGCTAGCATGTATTTTGACTGGCAAGACCTCGGATCAATCCTCTGCTCAGCCACAAAGCCTGTCTTGTTGTACCACCTACCACCGGTTGTGTGGTTGCAGGCCTTGCTGATTTGCACCCATGCTGCCTTAAGCTTGGAGGAAATCCAGGTTATAACCAGTGCCTAAACCAGGCCTTTGGTCTCTCACCTAAATCCGTCCTTTTCCTTCCCTTTGTATGCAAAAACCAGCGTTGAGCTTGGAAAGCAGCTGGCCAAGAAAATTGAGCCAGAACTGGAATCTGATGCGCCGGTGACATCTCACGATTCTTCCACCAACGGGCTGATCAACTTCATCAAGAAACACCGGGCCTGATCTGAGGGCAGGAGGGCTGTGTGCCGACGACAATCCAACCGCCAAACACCCAGATCGATGTTGTAGTCTCTGCTTCGTTAACCACTCTTAACCGGAATAGCACTTTTTTCCACCAGTTCTGGCCTCTCTACACTTGTTAGCTATTAACGGTTAGCCTTGTTGCTTTTTTGAGCGTTGTTGCAAACAAAACCTTTTTTAATCTTGTGACAGCTGGAAAATGCTGTTTAGTTGCTGTTCGTGGCAGCTGAATTGTAACTGTTGGGTACTGTTCCCCCCCCCCTTTCACTTCCCACTCCAGCTCCACTCTGTATTGCCTAGATGGAAGCTGCACAACAGGCAGCAGCAAAAAAAAACAACCCTTTGCCTGCACTGTATCTTGTGAAGCTGGTGTAATTGTGAGACCCACCCCAACTTGTACACCCCACAGTTAACTAAAACATGGCTGCTTTGTGTTTTTCTCCTTTTATTTTGAGGTGTGAATGGGTTTGTTGGCTCTTTCCCATGATATAGTTAACCTTTTAGTTTCATCCTGAGCTGAATATACAGGATCTCATACACACAGCCATCAGTAGTCCTTAACCTTCGTGAAATTGTCTAATCCTCTTTTTAAAGCCAACCAGATTTGTGAGAGCACACTATACACTTCCTTGGAAGCCTATGAGTTCTCCTGTCATGAGAGGGGGAGAAAACTTACCTATCCAGTGTGGTGTAGTGGTTAAGAGCGGTAGACTCGTAATCTGGGGAACCGGGTACGCGTCTCCACTCCTCCACATGCAGCTGCTGGGTGACCTTGGGCTAGTCGCACTTATCTGAAGTCTCTCAGCCCCGTGCACCTCACTAGGTGTCTGTTGTGGGGGAGGAAGGGAAAGGAGATGGTTAGCCGCTTTGAGACTCCTTCGGGTAGTGAAAGGAGATTGTTAGCCGCTTTGAGACTCCTTCGGGTAGCGGGATATCAAATCCAAACTCCTCCTCTTTTTCCACTTTTTCCTTGCCTTGCATACCTGCCATGTCTCTTTTCTCTTAATTAAACCCCACGTGTCATGATTGTTCTTCATTGGGCAGTTGCTCCAGTCCCCTGGTTGTTTGGGTTCCCATTTTCTGAAGCCCTTCCAGCTCCACACTACCCTCTGCTAATTGTAACTCAACGCGGTCTCCCAACAACTCTCAGCACCCTTAACAAACTACAACTTTTTAAAGTTGCATGATCCTGCTTGATGGGCCCTCATTCTGCAGTGGGGCTTGGAGAATCCCTCAGGCCCATTCTGGCATTTTATCAAATTGGTGCCATTAAGAACATGAGAAGAGCCCTGCAGAAGCTGGATCAGGCCAAAGGAGGTCCATCTTGTCCAGCATCCTGTTCTTACAGGGGCCTGCACCTCATGGGGAGCCAGCCATTTACTTCTGCCTATTTTTGTGTGTATTGACTCTCATGGCCTTTCTGAAGGCAACAGAAGTGCCGAGGAAGCAAAAGCAGGTAAGATAGTCTTCTCTGCAACCTGGTGGCCTACAGATGTGTTGGACTCAGACATGCTACCTGGGGCTGATAGATTAACAGCTATGAATGATGGGAGCTGTAGTTCGAATCATCTCAAGGGTGCCAGGTTGGAGAAAGCTGGCTTCTGGGCCCTTACTTCCTTTTCGTAGCCTCTCAAAATGCCTTGAGCCACATCCAAGTTGCTTTTCTTCCAGAATAGCTGCTTGAAAAGCTTTTTCTCGTTTGACACACTCCATTCCCCTATCACAGAGAAGAGAGCTGGAGATTAAGGGGTGCGTTATACAAACACCGCAGCTCAAGGATGGTGAGGCAGTTTTGCTGCTCAATACAAACAGATGTACAAAGCTCATTTAAATGCTTGGTTCAGTCAGACAAGTGGTTTTGCAGGCATTCAGTGTGGTGAAGCTTGAACAAAGATCCACCTGGAGGCTGTGAAATTGAGAGTCCTTCCAACCTATACAACAATAGGTTTAAAATTTCAAATACTCTTTATGGCATATGCTTTTGTGGACTAGAGCCCACTTCAGATGCATGAGAGAAAAATGTAAAGGTTTTTGGTTCAAATCCCAAGGAGCCAGCACAAAACATTGAAACCAAAATCTCGATGCAGGACCATTTTAAAAAGCAATTACAATTATTGGCAAAAATTGATTGGCGACATCAACTTTGTAGGAAAAAGAGAACCTAGCCCTCCAGGTTGCTGAACTAAAACTCCCAACATCTGATCATTGGCCATGCTTGCTGGAGCTGTAGTGCTGTAGTCGTATGTGTGTCAGCTCAGAAGTAAGGTCCATTGCGTTCAGTGCAACTTACTCCCAGGTAAGGGTGTATAGGGTTGTACCCTAAATCAGGGCTAGAATGGTAAGCAAATAAAAGGATATTGCTTGAAGTGACTGCTAAGGAACAAAGGGCAAAATCGAACCAGCTCTTCCACTCAAAATCTCATTTTCTCCTTCCTGAGCAATATTGATGTTCCCTTTCTATGAAGGACAAGTTATGCCCATGACCTAGTACCTTAAAAGGACTTTAAAGTGGTCAGTTTGAGTTTAACAGCCTTGGTGGTCCTCAATGCCCTCCCCAAATGAAATTAAAACACCCCTCTTTGCCACCTTTCAGTCACATAATGTGCGCACAGTAAAAGGTCAGAAAAATCGCTATCCCAGCTGTGCTGCCTCTGCACCATTAAAAAGAGTCCCTGCCCCAAATTTTCATCTAAGATAAGCATTATAACTGCCCACTGGCACTGTGAAAATAAAGTATGTGTGAAGGCTAGATGCAATTTCTCTGTGTAAGGGTTGCTTATGTGTTAGTTAACTTGGAAGCCCTTTGAAGAATTCTACAAAGGGATCAAAGACAAATGATTAGAAAGATTTCAGCGAACTGAAGAAAGATTGGACTGGATCAAAGGGAGCAGCTGACAGTTGTTGGCTTGCCATGACTGAGCCTGTTTCAGCGGCTTGTTTTGTACTTCCTGGCTTATATATTCCTGATAGTTCTAAAACAGCATTGTTTACCGTACCATAGGAGTATATGCTGCTAACGTACGATAATATGTGTTAGCTCATTTGATTTTTGCAATCAGAGAAACGATGGATATGGAGGAAAAGCTAGTGCTGTGTTACGGATAAGAACATAAGAAACACCTTGCTGGATCAGACCAATGGGCTATCTGGTCTAGCATCCTGGTCTCACAGTGGCCAATGAGGTGGCTGTGGGAAACCAGCAAGCAGGATTCAGGTACAAGTTCCCTCTTCCTTCCAGCGGTTTCCAGGGACTGGTATTCAGAAGCATTACTGTACTGCATTTGACCATGGAGGCAGAATATAGCCATCTTTGCTAGTAGCCATTGAAAGCCATTTGCCAGTGAATTTATCCAGTCCCCTTTTGAAGCCATTTAAAAGTTAGTGGCCATCACTGAATACAGAGGGCCAAGGGGAAGTAAGAGGTCTAATTAATGTCAGTTCTGGTATATATATGGAAAAGGCATAATCAGGCAATCACATTTCACTTCATTCCTATACATTATGCCCTGCTCTCAAATTTAGACATTTCCACTGAATTGGCTTATATGTAAAGTAGTAATAACCTAGAACAACAAAGGCCACTTTCCCCAACTTAGCACCTGGTAGCTGTTTTGGACTACAAACTTCCAACTTCAGCCAACATGGCCATGCTTGCTTGGGCTGATGGGAGTTGTAGTTTAAAACATTGGAGGGCTGGGTTGCTATATGAGTTATTAGTCTCCCTTACCTGCACTGTATATCAAATTGGAGCACCATAGGATTGTTGAAGTTTCCCTGAAGAATGAACGAAAACAAATGTTTTGTACTACAAATAAATCGAATCATCATTATTTTTAATTATTAAAAACTACTTGGATAATAACAACTTTGCTAGCACTGGGACTTTGCAAAGAATTCTGGGGCTTAGAATTTGGGTAATTGGCTACTTAATCTGGTGGCCCCTAAACTATGGAGCCCCCTCCCCAGAGGTGCACCTAGCACCTTCATTATATACCTTCTGGTACAAACCTATTTACCCTGGCTTTTGACACTTGTTTTTGGACCCACCTTATTTTTATGGTTGTAAGGTGTTTTAAACCATTTTGAATATGGTGTTTTAATGCTGTAAACCCCCCACCCCACCCAAAACCTTAAGAGTGAAGGGAAGGCAACAAACAAACAAACAAGAGACAACAGTGGGCATGCAATTGTAGTTTTTGGTCTATTACAGAAAATGTTCTTTAACATCCCTAGTTGGCCAACCATCTCCCCCTTTCTGCTGAGAAGAAAAATATAGTCCCACAGAACCAGTAACACTGGGTGAAAGCCACATGAAGTCCTCTATGAATTGTGGCCTGCCAGGTGCTGGCTGACAGCCCCAGGTGCAATGCAAATGCCCTTGGTGGCATGGGTGACCGCAGTGCTGGCTCCCCCATGGGGCTAGGTGATACGATTGCCTCAGGTGGCAGATCCAGGGGGCAGAAGATCTGGCGCCCAAGGAATGTTACTGCTGCTGCGAGTGTGATGGCTGCTGCACACTCCTTGAAGATCAGATTTGCTGCCTCCTCAGCTATCCTCCCCACCCCAATGCCACCTCTACAGAAGCCTCTCGACGAATAGAAGGCGCTGCTGGTCTTCCACCCCCAGGGAGGAAATGGGGGCTTTCATTGGGTCCCCTGGGTTCTGCACCTACCTGGTTTGATTCAGAGCAGGCCTGTTTCCTTGTGAGTCCCACTTCAACCGTCAGGTGAAGTTGCTTTGATTTCCTTCCCCCACCTCTCCGAAGCAAATCTTTATTCTCCCATTGTTCCCTGGCTGGGTGGTTCACCTCAGGCGGCAAAAAGTCTTGGGTCAGCCCTGAGCCAAGACTGTTCGTGGCCCATGTTCTGCAGTCATCTCAGTGGGCCAAGAACAGTACAGCCTACAGCATAGACTTGCTTAATAGCTAGCTACACAAGGCCACTGCCAGCCACAAGGAGGAGCATTCCAAGGGGAAAAGAAGCGTTAAGTGCAGAAGGGAGATAGAGCTGCAGCAGGACGTCTCTGCTGCATGAGAGTTAACTGATCGTTCCAGTAGGGGTCACCCAGAGACAGTGAGGAAAAGGACTGGTAGACTGATGGATGCCACAAGCATAGGAAGAGGCGACCGGGAGGCAAACTGCTGGGCTCCTTTCGTTGGGGCAAAGCAAGCTATCAAAAAACATGGGAACATAAGGCAAGTGGCTCATATAGGCCAGCGTTCTCTTCTCACAGCAGCTGACCAGATGCCCACAAGAAGCTTGCAAGTACAACCTGAGTGCAAGGAGCATTTGTCCTTCCTGCGGTTTCCAGAAACTGATATTCAAAAGCATTACTGCCTCCAACTGTGCAGGCAGAGCATAGCAATCATGGTTCCTCGCCATCTATATAGCCTCCAAAAATTTGTCTAATCCTCTTTTAAAGCCATACAAAGCTGGTAACCATCTCTGCCTCCTGTGGGAGAGAGTTCTGTAGTTTAGCTATGCACTGCATGAGGAAGGACTTTCTTTTATCTGTCCTGAATCTTCCAACATTTAGCTTCATCAGACAGCTGGCCAGCTAACAATGGAATCCAGCAAATTTAACCCTTGATGGATCCAGGAATTAGAAGGGACTCGGGCATACAGCCTAACCCCCCACCCCAAACTCGCAATCTGTATTTTAATATTTTGTTGGAAGCCGCACAGAGTGGCTGGGTGAACCCGGTCAGATGTGCGGGGCATAAATATTATTATTATTATTATTATTATTATTATTATTATTATTATTATTATTATTACCATACGTTGTACAAGACAGCGTTTATTATTTGGAACCCACAAGGCATCTGAAGTCATTTTCAGAGACAAAGTAATAGCTTCTGTTGCTTCTATTTTTAAAAATATGATGAGTTTCTATCATTTAATTTCAAGCGGGTGGTGCTGTGGGTTGAACCACAGAGCCTAGGGCTTGCCGATCAGAAGGTCGGCGGTTCAAATCCTCGCAACGGGGTGAGCTCCCGTTGTTCGGTCCCAGCTCCTCACAGTTCGAAAGCACAAAGTGAAAGTAGATAAATAGGTACCGCTCCGGCGGGATGGGAAACGGTGTTTCTGTGCGCTGCTTTGGTTCACCAGAAGTGCTTAGTCATGCTGGCCACATGATCTGGAAGCTGTACGCCGGCTTTCTTGGCCAATAAAGCAAGATGAGCGCCACAACCCCAGAGTCGTCTGCGACTGGACCTAATGATCAGGGGTCCCTTTACCTTTAATTAACCTATTAACCATGATCTCTCAGCAGCATTTCGTACCATTAACTACGGTATTCTACTGCTTAGGGAGTTTTGTTCAGCCACCTGGAGCCTTCAATGTGGGGCTGCCTTTGAAGCCAACAAACAGCATCTGACACAGCAACTGTTGCAGAAGTCTGTGCTCAGATGGTTGATCAGGCAGGATGGTCCAAACACGTAACATCAATTCAAAGCGCTGGCATTCACTTGTAAAGCCTTATGCGGCTCAGAACCCCAATACCTCAGAAACTTGCGGAAGAGAAGAACAGAAGAAACAAACAGCTAAATAATGAGAAAGAGATAGTGGGAAAGAAGATGGTGGCAAAACCTCCCAGGTCTCCAGAGTAGGAGTTTGATGGAATGCGCCACACAATAAATAAGAGATCCAGCTATCGAGAAGCTTCTAGAACCATGTGCTTTACTGCCTCCTTAGGGGCCCACATTTTTTCCCCTACAGCCAAGGAATCTCAGATCGCCGAGGCAGGGCTTACAGCAAAAAGGTTATTAGAGTAAACTACCATATAATTAAGATAATTGTGAACAATAACATCATTGAAGAAGAAGGTGGGTTGGGTTACCACAGACGACTCATCATGCCGTCTGTCAATGTTGGAAAGAAAAAGAGACATGCATTCAGCAGGCAAGTCCAGGCAGCAGCTTTCAATGCTGGGCAGCATGTGAGGCATAGAAGGTTGGGCACCAGATGCTGCCAGGCAAGATCAAACAACTGGTGGCGGGGGGTGGGGAGCCTTGCAAAAACAAAATTGCCGCAGTGGGGCATAGTATCAGCTCCTCATGACTGTAATACCACCTTCCCTAATCTAAGGCCCTCGGTGTGATTTGGACTACAACATCCATCAACTTGGCAAAGGCAGGGCTGGTGGTTCTGCTAAGAGTTCCTGGTGGAGGAGACTTTGAAGGTGTTTGAGGACAGGGATTTGAAAAGTCTCCCATCAGACCACTTGTTATTGCTCTTACCTTGCCTTTCCAGAGGGAAAGAGTCTCACAATCCTGTTAGGGTGCTCCTCTACGCTGGGCATAGGTAACAGAAGATATCTGCGACAATGGATTCTGTAGGAAAGAATATGAAATCAGGATTATATTATTTTGATGTGCAAACAAAAAGAACCTGATCTAAACTTTGCTTCAAATTCTAAAAAGACAAGTGTCGCTGAAGTGAACCAGAAGCACTTGGTTTGCCACAGCTGCTGTGCATTTCAAGACTTCTCACTGGATTGTGTCCCAAGTATTGCAGAATATCCCAGCCGGCATTGTAAGAAGCATTTAAATGTAATCTTTAACTTTACCTGCATCCTTTTTGTTGGTCCAAAAATATCTGCAGCATTTATTTGAGGACCCTGGGCTGTTAACGGATCATGTTGTTTGATTAGGAGACACTTCATTGTTCCTGAGTTTTTGCCCCCAAAAAGCGCCTTTTTGGCCAATTAGTGTGAAGTCGTTGCTTGTTTAAGGCATCTCTAGGAGTTGTTTTTCCTGCTTCACATTCCTCCTTTTGCTCCCTGGCTACTTTTAAAAGCAGCTGAGCAATTGCTGCATTTCCAAACACAAAGAACAATAGCACTTCATGCACCGCAAAGGCCATTGGAGCAAATATTGATCAGGGGGCTTGAATGCCAGAAAAGCTTTTGCAGAAGGGGCACACCCAATATTGCTAGGAGAAAAAAAGATGAAAAGTCTAGCTGGTCACCTGCTGATCTAGAGACTCCAGTCTCTTATAAATGAGGGCGTCTTTTCTAAAGCCAGAAAAACAAATCCTCTTTCTTCACCACCTCTACATGACTGGCAATGATCTCATTTCCTCTCTCCCCCACCGATATTTGCAGAGGTGGGTCAAAATAATACCACCCACAGAGATGCATCACTTTGATAATAAAGGTAAAAGGGAGGATTTAGGGATAAGCTGCTGCTGCTTTTAGTAGATTTTAAACCATGACTACCAGTTTTTTTTTTAAAAAGCCCCAAGTTTCCACAGAAGACTTTGATGTATGCAGGAAAGTCAAAGCAGTATAACTAGCTTAGCAGTTTAAGCTCTGAATCCATTCAGATAATGAATTCTGGATTTAAATTTTATTTTATTTTTTAAGAATACTTGATAGACTTCTGTCTTTAGGTGCGTAACACCACACCTTAAAATGGGCCTCATTACAATTTTGTCTCCTGTGGGGTGAACCTCTCTTCTCCCCCACTTTCAAAAAGCAGTTGCCAGCAGTAAAATTGCCGATTCAATCATCCCAGGAAGGGAGCTGGAGAACTGAGATAAATAGTGGTAACAAGAGATGAAGCTGCAGATCTTTTTGACAAATTAAAAATAAACAAATCACGAGGTCCAGGTGGCATCTACCAGAAAGTTCTTAAAAGAACAAAAAATGTGAAAATGCTGATCTTCTAACACAAATATGAAATTTCTCTCTAAGATCAGCTTACATACGTGAGGACTGGAAAGTGGCCACTGTAACCCTTAAAAAAAGAAAAAAAAAACCACTGGCACATTTAAAAGTATATAAAGGACAGCTGTTGGAGGGGTGTTTGTGGATTTGTGGGTGAGAAAAGGCTTGTACCCTTTTTCCCATCTCTTCCACTTTAAATGCCAGCTTCCTGATGCAGCTTTGCCATTTGTTTTTTTAAAAAATAAAATAAAAATAAAAGTGCAATGACAAAATAAAAAGGTGTTGAGCAGCATAGCATGAAACACACAGTTTGTTCCCATAACCAATTGATTCCTTCTAGGTAACACACTATAAAATCAGAAGTAACTAAAAAATGTCTTTATTGAAAAAAAAAGCAGATTATAACATCTAAGGTTAAATGAAATTCTGACTTTTAATATTAAAATAACTTAGGACGATAGCAAGCAGCTTCTTTAGATAAATAAATCTACATTTCCCAACTTTAATTCTTCAACAATCAAGGAAACCAAATGACAAGACAAAAACCCGACAAGTCAATCTATGTACTAACTAAAAGGCCGAAGGTTTTAGAATGATATATACAAACAAGGTTAAACTAACGTATTTGCAGCATGTAAACTAGACACGATATACAAATTGGGCATTTAATATATTTCCTACAAAATAAAAATCAACATTGGTCCAAGTTCTTGGAAAAAAACTATATTCTTTTAAAGAAAATGAAAATAATTCTCAAGAAAAAAACTTAATTTAAGTCAAATTATATACTCTAGTTATGGCATTAGTTGCATGATGAATCACAAACTTTCCTCGGGGCATGAGAAAGCAGCTTTTGTGTGCCTTCTTCGAGCTTTGGTTTAAATTCTTGGACTTATTGAAATTCTGAATTTCAGAATGTGCACCCTCTATTTTTAAGCAATTCTCTTTTCATTCAAATTCAAAACTACTTTGGTCTTTCCTTTGGAAGCTTATAATTTTAAGGGATATGGTGGATCTTCCAAGTAGGCTGTTTTTTTGCATTTCCCAACAAGAGAGAAATGTGGAAGGCAAAATTCCTGCTTTTTTCATTAATGCAAAGACTAAGCAATGAAACTGAAAGTAGAAAGAATAGAAAAAATCACCAATAAATATTATGGCACAAATGAAAGAAGTGTTCCATCCCTGTTAAAAAAGAATTCTCTTGAAGCAAACATAAAAAGCTGCTTCAAACTCTTTGTCCCTCTAATCCAGCCTTTTAGTGCCCTCCAGATGTTGGAACATAACTCCCATCTGAAGGGCACCAGGTTGGCAAAAGTCTATTCTAGTTCAGTGTTGCTTCCTGACTGGCAGGAATTCTCCAGAGACACAGGCCTTTTGCATCATTTGCTACCTGTTCCTTTCAACTGGATAAGTCTGGGACTGTCTGCACACTGAGCTATGCGCAACCCCCCCCCCCAACTTGAGGCGAGTTTCTTTTTCTACTTTCCAAGGAAAAGAGGTAAAACGTTTCACTCTAATTTCAGTGCACACAATTTCAGAGTTGCTGTGGGAAGCTTTCTGGATGCTTTCTTCTTGACAAAAATAAGGATATCTAAACAAGCTCTGTTTTTCAAAATGGAAAGAAAAAAGTTGGCAAGGCACAGCCCACTGAGCCGTGATCAAATTCCGCTTTCTGTGGAAAAACAGTTTATGGAAAATGACTGCATTCTGGACAGGGCAAACTTGGTCTTGCTAGAAATAAAAAGGTTCAGCATCTATACAACAATACGGAACTGCGTAAAAAAAAAAACAAAAGACCTGAAATATTTTTAACAAGTGAAATTAAATACTCCATTCCAACAGATGTCAGTTTAGAACAGTAAAAACAGTAGTGTATGTACATAGTGTGGATGTTGTGCTATTCATTGAAAATTAAGGCAGGAATATGAATTAAAAGGTTTGCCACTAATATGCTCAAGGCGCTGGGTAATACAGACTTCCCTGACTTGGTGGCCTTCAGATGTTTTGGACTGCAACTCCCATTGTGATTATAGGGTGGGAAGAGAGGAAGAGAGTTAAATGTAAATGATGGAAGGAGGTTGGTTTCAGGTAGACTGGCCCCAGTCCAGAGAATCACAGGAGAACAGCATACACAATGTTGAGCATACAGCAAGGATAACCAACATAAATGCTGTTGGACTACAATTCCCATCAGCTCAGGTTAGCATGGCCCAATGTTCAGGGATGATGAGAGTTGCAGTCCAACAGCATCTGAAGGTACTTCAATGGCTACCTCTGATGTACCGAGAAACAAAGCATGCTGTACAAGGGATCCAAATATGATGAGGCATTCATCACTCCAGGCTGTGGCATGTGCTAGCCTCCACACCCCAAGCTGGGCCCACTGCATCAAGACTGTTGTTTCCAACACCAAGAGGGCCCAAGCATTATGCTGCACCAGTTCAAAAAGGCTGAAGTTCTTCCTTGCTGGAGAACATGTATATTTTTAATCTATTATACTTTATAATATTAAAAGGGGGCAAAATCTCATAACTGTCCCTTTGCAATTTATTTTTTCCCTCTATAATTCCAGCAAAACAGTTTGGCAACCTTCCTTGACTGATGCCTTCTAGGTTTTTTTGGACTAGAACTTCCATCAACTCCAGCCAGGGCAGACATGGTGTGTGAAGCCTGCTTTGAGGGGGTTCGATTTGGTTTGCTTTCAAAGTATAACACTGATGTTCTGTTGGCTGCTGTGGCCGACAGCTTTAAAACGAAAGGATCACATTATTAGTTTTGTTGAAATTACTGGAGCATACAACTGTTTACAGCAGACAGAAATCTGGCCCCCGCATGTAAAAGTGAAAACCAGTTAAAACATGCTTAAGGTCGATAAAGTCTTATGAGTCTACAGAGTTCTGGGTGTTTCGTAGGAGCTCAGGCACAACAGGAAAATATGCACATTTCATGGAACTCTTTGTGTTTGTTGTTATTAAGTATCATTTTTACTTCTGCTTGGCCTCCAAGGACATCTCCAAGTAGGTCTGCACACCATAAAATTGTCTCTGGAGAGGCGATGGGTAAAGACTTTCAAGGTGGATTTGGTGAAAATGAAAATTTCAGCATGCCACTGGCAAATCTATCAGTGACTCCCATCTTCTGCCACCCTGTTTTCCAGTTACTGAACTGTCCAAACAAGCTGCTCTTGCCAGACATTCTAGGCGATTACACGATGTCTAAATGGCCTTTATTAAATGTGGCATGACCCCACTTGAGCCTGAAAAAAACAGTCGGGGGGAAGGAGGGGAAGAGATGGAACAAATGCCCCTCAGGGCCTCCTTGGAAAACTGTTATATGTGCTTCTCAAGGGTCATTCGTAATATCCTGAAATCAGTTTGAAAATGCTGGGGATTCAATCATTAATAATTTGACCTCCAGAGTTGAGCTTATCAAGAGGCAAGCTGCAAAAATCCAGCATGGAGCAAACCAAATCAAAAGGACCTCTCTGGAAAAAAAGCATGCCTGCCACCTGCAACTGAAACCACACCATAAATCTGCTGCCCTTAAACACACACACACACAACAAAGGCAACATATAATCTAGTACAATTGCAAAACAAGTAGAATTTTGCATAGTCAGGAAGTCTTTTAGCTTTGACGCCCATTTCAGCTAATAACTTATTAGCTGAAATGGGTGTAAAAGCTAACAGACTGACCAAAAACAAAAAAAAAACACTCCAGAATTTGAGGAACTGGGAAGCCACCCCTAGCAGCTGTTTATCTGCCACTAGTAAGCAGGCAGTGGTGTCCAGAGTGCCAGGGCCAAGTCATTGCGGGGAGAGACATATTAAAACAGGAAACTCACTCTTTGGTTGCCTCTTATTAGGCTCCAATGAGCAAGGGAGCATCACAAGGCAGGCGGGAACACCTCAGCTCTTAGACAGCCTTTCAGGTTTCTGCATCCCATCACACCAGCCTTCCTCCCAGACGTTTTAGACTACAACTCCCATTAGTCCCTGCCAGCACACCAATAGTACTATTATAAGCAACTTTGCCCATAACTATATAGCTGCCTGCCAGCTCAAGGAGGCTATGAGCTCTCAACCTGCCCTGCAGTCTTGGACTATGTTGTAACTGGATCCGGCCTGCATCCCTAAACTGGTAAAATAATGGGCACCAGAACTCCCACACAAGGGATTCCAAACATCTAAGAAACCCCCTGCAAAAATGCTTGTTGCATCCATGGTTCCTCAGTGGGTTCAGTTCATATAATATTCTACAAAGAGCTTCTTCCACATCTCTCTTGCTGGCACTGTATGGAAGCACCGTGGGCTAAGACAATGAATTTCTCCCACACAGAACAACTTCC
Organism: Zootoca vivipara; assembly: GCF_965207765.1. NCBI lineage: Eukaryota > Metazoa > Chordata > Lepidosauria > Squamata > Lacertidae > Zootoca > Zootoca vivipara. Next base: position 50,031,660 of record NC_142589.1, read on the forward strand.
TTCTCTTAAGCCATGTTTAAATCTGACCACGACTAAAAAAACAAAACAAAACCCAATCCTCTCCTGCAACAACCACCCAGACCCTCATATTGTGAGGTCATCCCCCAAAACGCCTCAAGCCAAGATGCAATGAGACCCAGGATAAAAATGTAGCATTGATCCGCTCTCTCTTGCAGCACTGCTGCAAGCAGTTAAGATTCTTGCAAGGACCCAAACTACAATGGGACAAAACTATGACAAACGGATGGCCCTGCCTAGCATAGCACAGAAAACAACACCTCTCGCTGCTCTTTTACAGTTACATCCACGTGGTGCATCATTTTTCAAGTACCCAGTGTCTTGGGAGGAATTATTTAGGCACACACTCTGAGAGGCGCACCTCTCTTTTCAGTCTCAGAAGCAATAAATAAACTTGGCTGCTTTGTCTCTTAAAAGAAGAACTGACAAGTCATCTGTGGAGATCTTCTCCCGCCAACAACGGCCTCCCCTCCTGGTTGCAATTTGATGGGGCGCGAAACACCTCAGAGTTCTGTAATGTGCATTGGGTATCCAGGGGGAGGGTGGGGTGGCACTGTCATACTGAGGCGTCTGATGTGACAACCATGGCAAAGCAAGTGCCCCTCTAAAGGATAACAACGGCGGCCTTCTTCGTCATTGAGCTGGAGTCCACAGTCCTAAGAGGAACAAGAGTATGCATATGTTAGACAACTGGGGAAAACTCCTAATGAAAAGAATCACATTTAGGCAGCCCTCACCAACCTGGTTGGCCCTCCATGTGTTTTGGACTACAACTCCCAACAGCCCTTACTTGTGGCATGGATACTTGAGGGGGTATCTTCTCCCACATCAACCATACACCAAGATCTTTCTCATAGTCCCTTCTCCAGATTCTCCTGCCACCTAAAGGGTGGAAGCAGCGCACAGAGCCTTTTCAGTGATGGCTCCCAGCTTCTGGAACTCTCTCCAGGGAAGCTCACCTGGCCCTATCTTAATGTTTAAGTGACGGGCGAAGCTGCCCGTTTCGTTTCCTCAGCCTTTTATCCTTTGATGAATTTCTGCTGCTGCTTCCAGTGCTGCATTTTACTGCTGTAAAGTGTTTTCCTGATATAGATTGCTGTTTAATTGTGTTTTAGGAGCTATTGTAAAGCACCCTGACATTTTTTCTAATCAAAATACTGTAAAAATAAAAATGGCGGGCGGGTAAGGCACAAGCGCCAAGTTGGAGAAGGCTGGCTTAGACCAAGGCCAAAGAGCCTGCCTTACTCAAGCACCAGAGAAGCTCCAAGGTTTACCTCACAATGGTAACACTCCACGTGGTAATCCCTGTCCATCGACACCACCCGGATGGTCTCCTCGGAACCCTGATTTGAGGAAGGTAACAAATAAGGTATGGCAACATTCTATAATTCCCCCCCCCAATGGAAATAGGCCCCTCCCTTTTTATTTTTTGCAGCTTAACAAGAAACTGTCTCTCTTCTTCACCCACTCTTTGCTTCATTTGGGGAGGGGGTTTCTGGGGGCTGGTTCTAGTGGAAGCAGAATTGTTCCGTTTTATTCCATTCTTCTCGCAGGCAAGGATAATTCCTTGCAAAATGCTGTGTACAACTTAAGGCTGAGGTGCAGATTCCCCCCCCCCCCCCCCGCAGAATTAGAGCTTGGTTGGGGCACTCAAGAGGGAAGAAGGGAAGAGCCCATACACCTGCAGGTTGTGAAGAAAAAGCTACACACATCTGGACAGGAGCAAATACTAGCGTCTCGGGGTGAGTGGGGAGAGGCGCTCTGTGCCATGCAGATATTTTATCTGCTGGCCTAGGAAAAGGTTATCATACAGTTTCTCAAGTCTCGCCTAAGAGAACCACCTAACAGTTTGTGCCCAGTACGTTGCTGACTCTTCGCCAATGACCCAGGAGTGGCTTTTAGAGAAAAACGGAACGGATGTTGCTGTGGTTGATTGCTATCCAGGTGCACTTATTTAGGCTGCACACATTTACTGGTAGCCAGGAAAGCATGTCGGGGCCTTGTAGTCAACACATTCGACATCACCAGCAATAAGCAATTCTGTTCAGCACATTGTATTCGTTTGCACAACCATGTAATAAACAAAAAGCAACTCAATGAATACTCTCTGGCTGTCAGTTGTAGTTGGGGGCCTTTGCTTCAGACAATTTGAAATGCTTATGGAGGTGAGTAGCTAAATCCCATGAAAGAAGAGGGCACATTTTTTGTTTAAAGAACAGACCCCTGCCAAACAGTTCCAAAGTCAGCCTGAGTTGAGATGCGGTTAGGACATCAGGTCTGTAGACAACGTATTTTCTTTGCAGTCCAGAAGGGAGCAGATCCACCTTAAAAGGCTGTATAATCTCTGCCGCGAACAGGCAGGTGGATTTTACTAGAAACCTTGCTAACCTACCTTTGAGTGAGTCAGAGAGGGGGATGTGGAAGAACCTGCATTTGAGACAACCACATGTCGCTTGCTTCAAAGTAGCCCTAGAACGATCTCATCATTTTCATTGTATGTGTGCGAGCACCTTAATTCTATGTCAGCAAAGTTCAAACAACACTTTTAAAGTGTCGCCTTCTTAGTAAATTTAAGGAGGCATAGGGAAGGCTGCAAAGTATATGCAAATGGAATACCATACCTGTGCTGGTAAAATGGGCTGGTTACAGGAAGCACATTTTGGTGCAAAAACCCTAGTATGAAAAGAGAAAGTATGTCACACTCTTGTTTAATAAAGAAAGCAAAATAAATTTTAAGAGAAGGGTGGGAGAATATGAAAGCATTTTAACTACAGCTAAAGTTTGGGGTCCCTATTGCAGAAGTCTTGCTCAAGCAGTCTTCTCTTTTGTCTCAACTCCAAAATACCCAGTTGAGGAGGCACCCTTTCCCTTATTAATAAATTCACAACGTATCATCACTAAGAGCAAGCAGAATTTCTCAACCTGTAAGCAGGTGTTGGGCCCGCCAGATGTTGTTGAACCACAACTCCCATCAACCCCTGCAATCATGGCCAATGGGCAAGGAAGATGGAGGTTGTAGTTCAGTAACACCTGGAGGGTTAGAGGTTCCCCACACCTGTTTCAGGGCCTGGCATTCTAAACTTTCATGAGGTACTGGGTTCAATAGTCTAAACTGGCCTCTCCCAACCAAGATGCTTTTGACTACAACACCCATCAGCCCCAGCATTGTATGGCCATACTACCTGGGGCTGATGGGAGTTACACTCTAAAACATCTGGAGGACCCCAACTTAGAGTAGGCTGGCCAGGAACGTTAACAGACTGCTGGATCGGGCTGTTTTTGGAGTGGTCAGCCAGGACCCAGCCACCAGTAGCCTTAACCTCCATTAATTGGCCAATCCTCTTTTAAAAGCTATTCAAGTTGATGGCCATCAGTGCATCTTGAGGGGATGGGGTGGAATTTCATAATTTAACTATTTATTATGTAGGGCAATGTTTCCTTTTATCTGTTCCAAGTCTTCCAACACTCTGCTTCATTGGGTGTTCCCAAAAGTTCTAGTGTGGTGAGAGAGGGAGAAAACTTTTCTCTAACCACTTTCTCTACACTGCACATAATATTATACACCTCTAGCATGCCTTCCCTTACGTGCCTTTTTTTCTAAACTAAAAAGCCCCAAATATTTTAATTAACACACCTTGGAAGAGGAGGGGAGACCTCTGGTTTGGAAGGGGTAAACTTGGCTCACCTGATGTTTGGCAGTTTTCCCCAAACCACACAAAACCTGCCTCACAACTGACATCACATGTGTTCTTTCTGAGCAGAGACTGAAAGGAGATTGTACAGAGCCCAGCTGGGAGCCTCAACTTTTGTAGGTCTGATACATCAAGCCCTTCAAAGACCACTGATGCTTTGCCTCCTCTTTGGTACTGTAAAAAAGCCCTTTAAAACTGGAGCAGGCAGGTGCTATTGGACTACAACTTCCATCATCCCTGACCACTGGGCCATGGTGGCTGTGGTGGATGGGCATTGCAGTCCAATAACATCTGGAGGATATCATGTTGGCTCTCCCTAATTTAAAAGGGTGCATTCAAGGCTCAGGACACCTCCCTGTTTAATGCCAGCCTGGCATTCAAGAGCATCTGCTGGAATGTGCAAAATTATTGCAAGGCCTTCTCTCCCTTGGCCCCATTTACTCCCCAGTATTTGAATTTGATTTAACACTGGATGATGCTTTCTTCTTGGTGCCGTTTTGCAATACCTGAAAGCAACAACCAGCCCTTCCTCATCTCATGCACAGTCCGTCCCCCCTCTTCCTTGTCCCCCCCCAACATACAAGGTTCTGCGTTCTCACGTGTGATAGTCTTTCACACAGTAAATATTGTTCTCCACATCTACAGTGAACGGGACGCCATCTAGACATTCATTGCAGACCACACAACGGAAACAGCCAGGATGGTAGGACTTCCCCAAGGCCTGCAAAATCTGGAAAAGAAACAAAGACAACCCCAAAATCAATTCTCATCCACTTGGAGGTATATTACCTACACAACAGCTACTACGAAATGGGTTGGCGTTTGGGAAAAGAGCAGCAACATAGTAGTGAAACATCTGCTTAGCATGCAGAAGATCCCAGGTTCAGTCCCTGACATTGCCAGGTAGAGCTGGTTGTGTTCCCTGTCTAACTAAGTCACTGCCAGCCAGTGTGGGCAATATTGAGTTAGACCAATGGTCTGATTCAGTACAAAGGCAGCTTGCTGTGTTGTTCCCCTGCTTTTATTGAGCTCTCCACAGTGACCCCAAGGTCTCTTTTCTAGTCAGTTACTGCAAGCTAAGACTCCATCACTGTATATGTGAACAGGTAGGTAGCCGTGTTGGTCTGAGTCGAAGCAGTGTGTATCTGAAGAAGTGTGCATGCACACGAAAGCTCATACCAAAATATAAACTTAGTTGGTCTTTAAGGTGCTACTGAAGGAATTTTTTTATTTTGTATATGTGAAGTCTCTCCTCTCACTGCCTCCGCCAAAATCCCAACAACATGAAGGCACCTTACTCTATCTTGAAGTATTGTTGGCATTTCAGGAAGGAAAGGAAACTTCTTAAGGTGTGTGTGTACATGTTTGGGTGGAGGGGAAGTAAAAGAGGGGAACAGAAAACACACACCCCCGCCTAACATACTGCACATTTTAGAAGCCTCTCCTCTTACCATTTCCATTATGAGGTGTCCACAAATGAAGCACTTGTCTGCAGTTTGCTGAAAACCTGAATACTGTTCAAGAAAGAAAGGGAGGGAAAAGGAAAGATGGTTACTTGCTTCCTTACTCTCTCTTGCTTGTTTTGTTTTACCTCCCAAAGCTCCCCACTCCAACAATAAGGTAAGCCAGCCAAATCTTGAAGGGCAACTGCCAATCTGGAAACACGGATGCAAAAGCCCTCTAAACACTCATCTTCAGAAGGAGAATAATTATTCTGAGATTCTGCATGCAGAAACTGACCCTTAATGCAGAATTATGATATTGAAAAAGCAAGTTTTTGGTGACTTTTGCTCAGGGGGTTTCTTTGAAAACACACAGGAGATAACTCCAAAGGTAGCTGATATAGTTTGGAAATGAAGAAGAGACGGACAGCAACACTTTTACAATAATAGATTATACATAATAAATACATTGCACGCAAAAAAAAGAGGATAGACTGACAGTAACATATAATGAACTAATAAAACTGAGCATCCTTGAGTTAAATTCAGCAAAGTAAAATGGTGGTGGTGAAACAAACACAGTGGCTGGTCAAACTGCACCTAATATGGTTGCATCCTTGCCATGGCCGTTGTTCCAGAGCAGATTTCACAATCAGATTACACACACACACACACACACACACACACACACACACACACACACAGTATATTAGTTGTAACTGTATTTTCACAAAACTTTTTGAGAAAAAGGAAAGAGAAAGATTTTAAAAAGAGAGAGCCCAACAAGAAGCTTGCAGGAGATACAGAATGTTGACATGACATTTGGCCAAGGAATTAGCTTGCTGATGTCTCCAACAACTTACAGTAAGCATCTTGGAGGAGGAAGAGGAAGAGGATCAGGTCCATGTTATTTTTCTTTTTATTAAAAAAACAAAAACAAAAAAACTGCCCTCCCTATGTCACTTACTAATGTTTCCAGCTAAGGGAAAGAATAACCATTTTTGCTTTTGCACTCATATCCCACAATTTTACAATAGCAAGTACCAGGTATGTTGAGTGGCAGGTAGCCAAGCCTGATCTCTTTTGCCACACAGCGCAGGAAGGCCTTGAGGTGGAGGAGAAAAAAACAGGGGCCCCATCCCTTCCCTTGAACACTCTCCCTCTCTTTGGAAAGCTTGTCCTGCATTATCAGGCTCCTTTCCAGGCTGCCTGGAACCCCAAACAGGAGTACTTCCCATATGGGGAGAGGATATGTTTTGTTACAATTGAAATGGTAGAGTTTAGTTGCAGAAAATGAGAGAGGCTAGTTAAAGATAACATTTTCTCAGCCTCCCTCAAAATGTAAACATACATTTGTAAGCAGAGTGTGCCAGACAAGCGCTTTGAACACCAAAATGACCGGCCCACCACAACCTCTGTGAAATTCCAGCCGGCTAATCTTTAAACACTTATTTGCTAGGGGATGGACTTTACCTCACCTTCCTTCAGTCCAATGTAAATATGATGCCACACGACTGCCCTCTTCTCCCATGCAGAAGGGGTGCTCCACTAATGGCACAGCACTACCCTGTCAACAATGCACTGGTCTGACTTAAGCCACCGCTTAGTCCAGCATTTGATTATTTGAACCAATTCGGGGCTATTGCAGTGATCACTTCTGTGGGGTGTGTGGGTGGAAGTGTATCCTGTAGATAAGACATGGAACACAGTACAAGGGCAGGAAAAGAGGTGAACTTGTCTAGACCACGTCAAATGGCCTTGAAAGCATGGTGAAGGCAGGGGTGTGAGGCCAAGCATCTAGTCAGTGTGTGGGTGTAGGTGCTTGCACGCACACACTAACACATACAAAAATGCAGGAGGTGAGTGCAATAGAAAAGCAGCTACTTTAAAATAAACTACAACAAGGTGGATTTCAACAAACAAATTCAAGCCTCCACAAAATTGCAGCAAATCAAAATTGCTTTTGACCTAAAGCTGATTTTGGATCCAAGATTCTACACAGGTGTGCATACACCTGTGTTTTTAAGGGAATAATTGTTCCTTATTGTCCATTTTTATTCTTTATTACTCTGTTGCTTCTCTGCACTGTATTCTGTGCCATTTTGTTTTTTCGCACACCCTGTACCAGGCTAAACATGCCCAACTCCCTCAACCATTCCTGAAACCAAGACTTACGAGGAATGGTTTAGGGAGTTGGATATGTTCAGCCTGAAAAAGAGGAAATTGAGAGGAGATATTCCAGCCATCTTCAAATATCTAAAGGGCTGTCACATGGAGGAGGGAGCATGCTTGTTTTGTCCTGCTCTGGAGGGTAGAACCCAAACCAGACATCCCTCCCAAACTGCGGCCCTCCAGATGTTTTGGCCTACAACTCCCATGATCCCTTGCTAACAGGACCAGTGGTTGGGGAAGATGGGAATTGTAGTCCAAAACATCTGGAGGGCCGAAGTTTGGGGATGCCTGACCCAACCAATGACAAGAAAGGAGATTCTGAATAAACATCAGGAAGAACTTTATGGCAGTAAGAGCTGTTCAACAGTGAAGCAGACTCTATTAGAAGGTGGTTGACTCTCCTTCCTTGGAGGTTTTTAAGCAGAGGCCGGATGACCATCTGTCATGGATGCTTTAGCTGAGATTCCTGCATTACAGGGGGTTGGATTCTACAATTCCATGAAGTAATCCCAAATTATGTTATCAAAAGTAAATTAAGCAAGTAGTTTTGAATGCCCACTTGCTTATTCTATATCAGGGGTCCCCAAACTAAGGCCCGGGGGCCGGATATGGCCCAATCGCCTTCTAAATCCGGCCCGCAGACGGTCTGGGAATCAGCATGTTTTTACAGAAGTAGAATGTGTCCTTTTATTTAAAATACATCTCTGGGTTATTTGTGGGGCCTGCCTGATGTTTTTACATGAGTAGAATGTGTCCTTTTATTTAAAATGCATCTCTGGGTTATTTGTGGAGCCTAAGAATTCGTTCATATTTTTTCCCAAAATATAGTCCAGCCCCCCACAAGGTCTGAGGGACAGTGGACCGGCCCCCTGCTGAAAGTTTGCTAACCCCTGTTCTATATACATAACTATGGCTGTAACTCTTATATATGTAGCCTTGTTATGGAGAATGGATTTAAAAATAAAGACACATCTTGACCAGATCTATTTAGTCTTACATGCTAAAATGGATGTAGTCGTCTTCCTACCAAGGAACATGGGAGTGTTTGGCCTCACAACATCTTTGTAAGTTAGCCGGGAAAGCTGTTCTTTTTGAAAAGTGTGCTAGAATTCAAGACTGCAGTGAGCAGGGATTTAACTCCAATCCAATATCCGGGGGTGGGGGGAGCATGCTTGGCAGCTGTGGGGTGCCTATCAGCAGGTGAGGCCCAACAGACTTTTCCATAGCCCAGCATGAACTGAGTGAGTACCCAGGGTGCTTTGGGGCCCCTCAGCAGATGAGTCCATTGGAAATGTTTCCCTGAAAAATCGAAAGCAATAACGTAGAGTTGCCCTACACTTTTAAGGAATCACCAAGATCTTCTCTGCTGTCTTCCCTTCTTGCTTTGCTCTCCTCCTTTTTATCCCACCAGGAAAATGAAGCACCAGCCTCCAGAAGGCATGGGCTTCTGGCTATAGCGGTGACCATCTGGCCAGCATGTTTCATGAGGCCATGACCTCAGGGCTGAAGAGGAACAGGTGGGAAGGGCAGACGGCAAAGGATTATCAATGGTGTAAGCCTAGCTAATTCTCCAGGCCTGTCACTGTGAATTTAACTGAACCATCTGGCTGTCATTTGATAAGAAAGGCAAAGGACCATTTATTGATTAATAGGGGACAGAACTCCTGAAGAATCGAATGGCCTTGGAGGCAGGTTGAAATCATTTATGGTCCCTGGATAGCCATAAATTATGCTATTTAGTGGGGGAAAGAGGGAAGCTGATACAAAATCTATTTTCTATGTGACTAAACCAATTGCATTAAGCCCATATTTTGTGTTTAATGGAAGAATTGAGTTTGTAAAGGGGGGGGGGGAGGAGGTGTCTGTAAAAGATGATTTTCCCACTTAAGAAAATCGCTACAAATTCAACAACTGTTTTGGGGTTTTCTGGCCTGTTCTGGATTTAACACCCATCTCCCTGCTGTGTACCCATTTGGTGGCCAGAGGAAGGCTCAGCTGTCAGAGATGACTGGAAGGACACCTACAATCAAACTCACTCTGAATAGCTGCCCTAGCATAAAGCTTTGGATTGCTGTGTTAGGCAGTAAGCCACTCAGGCAACAATGTTACTGAGCAACATTATACAAATCTGATGGATGGATGGATGGATGGATGGATGGATTTGAAATTTACTGATTTGAATTCACTGTTTCAAATTCAAATTCACTGATTTGAAATTTAGCCCTGAATATATACTTACTAATTTTGAACACACTGTATTTTATACAGACTAAAAAGAATCTGATACAGTTTATATGTATCTAATCGTATAAACAGAACATCTAATCATTTAATATTAAAACAGACTCAATATAAAATACACAGAAGACATACTCCTTCTCTCTACGTTTTGTGGATGAATTGTTTATGGGTGTTTGTTTGTTTTTAAATTGAATTATCCATCTATGAAATGTTGCTTCAAAGGGGAGAACACAATCTCTTATTTTTCCTCTTCTTTTTTATTTTTATTTCTGTAAAGCATACATAGGAAAAATTTGCGATTGGTGATGCATATACTACATTGTTGTGTATCGTTGTGTGTTGTATATTGGAGTAGGTTGTTGTGTAAGTTAATGTTGATTGCTGAATAAAGTTTATTTTTAAAACAAAGCAAACACAACCACGGATTTTCATACATTTAGCGAAGAACAGAAAAGGCAGAGGCTAGAAAGGGAAGCATCTTAACCTCAGGATTTCCTCTGAGAAAATGCTCTAGAACACATTTTCAGTTCATAATCATGCAACCTTTGTACCTCCTTGCCTGGGGTTCTAGATCAGCCCCCACCCCAACCAGGTGCCCTGTAGATATTCCGAGCTGCAACTCCTTAAGCCAAAACTACCAATTTGGACTACAACTGCCTACAGCTCCAGCCGGAATGTCCGTGATGCTGCAGTTCAAAAGACCTGGAGGGCACTAGGCTGGGGAAGATGATCTAGACCAGGGTCAGCAAACTTTTTCAGCAGGGGGCTGGTCCACTGTCCCTCAGACCTTGTCCCTCAGACAGGACTATATTTTTGGGGGGGGGGGATGAGTGAATTCCTATGCCCCACAAATAACACAGAGATTATTTTAAATAAAAGGACACATTCTACTCATGTAAAAACATGCTGATTCCCGGACCGTCTATTTAGAAGGTGATTGGGCCGGATCCTTAGTTTGCCTACCCATGACCTAAGCCTAAAATGCTCTCGCTCGCTCTCTGTGTGTGATGGCTTGTATAAACCCCCCAACCCCAAACTTATCCAAGTCTATAAATTGTGAAGTGAAATGCAGAGTGCAAACAATAAACCCTTCTGAGGCTCCTGACACAGCATAACCACTATTTATTTGAATGGCTTTGTCAGCATTTAAAAGACCTTTGACAATACCCATAATGACATCACCACACACCTAGCCTAGGATAATGATTCAGATAATGCAGGCTTGCACATGCAAAGTGCTTTACAATTCAGAACTTCTCACAAGAAAACCCCATGACTGTCTCACTGTTGAGCAGAAATCTCCTGTCGAGAGTTTGCTCCAGAGAATACAGAGAGACAGCCTCCCTTCAGTCTGCTTACATTTCACCCTGTGTTTGGACCTCAATTTTATAAAGGATTGTTTGGTCCAATGTGCAAAAAGCTCTGCTAAAATAATCACGGCTTTGAGTATAAATCCTTCATCATAAAGAGAAATAACTCCCATCTTTTTCAGGCCAGTCTACCTTTTCCTTCACTCTGCATGTGTTTTCTGCATTCTTACAACCAGTGCCCTCCATCATTACTTTTTCCCACTTGGGCTTTTTGTTTTGTTTTTGCAGTACAGGGGAAAAAATCATGCTGATTTAACACTGCACAAGTCACCGGTAAGCTCCTCTGTGCCTGGAAATTCCCCCTTTATGCTTTTTTTAAAACAAAAAACAACTTTGATAGGCAGACCTCCCAGTTTTGCCCAGAGGCTAAAGGAACTGAAAATCTAAAAACTGACTACATGGCTGGCTGCTCTCCTGTTATCTACTCCAGCCACAGGGTGCCTCCCCATCTGATCTCTTGCAGTTCAATTTCTTTTGCTTTTCTTTTTGCAGATGAGCTCACTTCTCTTTCTCCTTACCACTGTTTTACACCCTATGAGGCATTCTTGTTAAATGGGACATAGCAATATAAAAATTAAGTAGTCCCAAAGAAGGGAAAATAATACATAGAATCTTAAGAGTTGGAAGGGGATCCCAAGGGTCATCTAGTCCAACCCCCTGCAATGCAGGAACCTCAGCTAAAGCATTCATGACAGATGGCCATCCAACCTCTGTTTAAAACCCTCCAAGGAAGGAGAGTCCATCACCTCTTATGGAGTCTGTTCCACTGCCAAACAGCTCTTACTGTCAGAATTCCCCTCCCCCCCCGAATGTTGAGTCGGAATCTCTTTTCTTGCAACTTAAAGCCATTTGTTCAAGTCCTACCCCCCAGAGCAGGAGAAAATAAGCTTGTCCTGTCCATGTGACAGGTATTTGAAGATTGCTATCATATCTCCTCTCAGTCTCCTCTTTTCCAGGCTAAACATACCCAGCTCCTTCAAGCGCTCATAAGGCTTAGTTTCCAGACCCTTGTTCATCTTGGTTGCCCTCCTCTGCACACGTTCCAGCTTGTCAAAAATCCTTCTTAAACTATGGTACCCAGAATTGGACATAGTATTCCAGGTGTGGTCTGACCAAGGTAGAAGAGAGTGCTAATATTACTTCCCTTGATCTGGACACTATACTTCTGTTGGGGCAGCCTAGAATAGCATTAGCTTTTTTGCTGCTGCATTACACTGCTGACTCATGTTAAGCTTGTGGTCGACCAAGACCCCTAGATCCTTTTCACATGTACTGCTAGTAAGCCAGGTGTCTTCATCCTATATTTGTGCATCTGGTTCTTCCTGCCTAAGTGCAGAACCTTACATTTATCCCTATTGAAATTAATTTTGTTAGCTTGCATCCAGTTCTTCAATCTGTTAAGGTCATTTTGAATTCTGATCCCATCAATTCCTTCATCCAAGTCATTTATAAAGATGTTAAACAACAACAGGCCCAGGACAGAATCTTGCAGCACCCCACTTGTCACTTTTACCCAGCAATATAGCATCTTTTGAAGATGGGGCAACATTTGCATGCCTCCAGTATGTAAGGACCTCACCTGTTCTCCAAGAATTCTCAAAGATAATAGACAAAGGCTCTGAAATTACATCCACAAGCTCCTTTAGTACCCTTGGATGCAGCTCATCAGGCCCTGGAGATTTGAATTCATTTAAAGTAGCTGGGGGGGGGGTCACATGACCCGGAAGCTGTACCCTGGCTCCCTCGGCCAATAAAGCAAGATGAGCACCGCAACCCCAGAGTCGTCCGCAGCTGGACCTAATGGTCAGGGGTCCCTTTACCTTTAGGGGTTCCCTTACTACCTCTTTTCCTATATTGGGCTGCAGCTCCCTCCTTACATCATTAATGCTGTTATCACCAGCTTGGGCAGGCTTCCTCCAACTTGACCCTCCAAATGTTTTGAGGCTACAATTCCCATCATCCCTGACCACTGGTCCTGCTAACTAGGGATCATGGGAGTTGTAGGCCAAAAACATCTGGAGGGCAGAGTTTGAGGAAGCTTGGGCATTGCTTTCCTTTTGCGTGAAGACAGAGGCAAAGTAGGTGTTCAGTAGTTCCGCCTTTTCTCTGTCACCCAATAGCATTTAACATAATGTTGAATTACAAATATCTGTGGCCAACTGGCAAAGTTTGACCTGATCTGTGCACTGTATATTCAGAAACCAGCAACCTCAACACCCTAAACTTCATAGTCGAGCATGTTCTTTCCTGCATCCACTAGAACTTTAAAAGGAATGTTGACGTATGTAAGGATGAAGAGTAGAGGGAGAGAGAAAAACTATTCACACACAATCTTCCAGGTGATCCCAGCTGGATAAATGGGTTTGTGCATGAGTTTGTGTTTTGTATTGTTTTAAATGCATCAGCTACTTTTCTGGATTTTAATTGCCTTTGATATATTTATTGTCTTGAAACAATTGATTAATGACAATGATGATGATGTTAAGAGGGGTGCGGCTGCTATTTGCCTGTAGCTGTAGTTCCTTCCCAGAACTCCTAATATAACTATAAGAAAATCACATGGGAGGAGCTAGGAAAGTAGTGAACTGCTGGTGTGGGATTTAGCTATAGGTGTGCTTGCGATGAAGACTGACAATGAGCTGGATGGATGGCATGAATTGTTCAGTTGCTTATGAAGCTAAGTAAGTGTTTTGCAGTCCGACTTCTGTGTGGGAAGGGAAAGTTGCCAGTTTGACTGCGGCTAAAACCTCACACAAAGGCAGGCTAAGACCAGGAATTGCTCCCATGATGTAGAGATGCCAAGACGCAGGGGCCCCCGAGACAAGGAGGCAGACTTGGGGGGGGGGGAATCCAAGTACACTTGCCCTGAGCCTCAGAAGGCTAAGATGCTTGGGAGGGGTGGCCAAAAGGGGCCACCTGCTTTTTTGTTTTGAGTTTATAACTTTATTCTAACAAGACTTCCACCCCAGGCCTCAGACAAGCTCTGCACAGGCCTGCAAGGAGGACACAGAGCAAGGAGTGGACCTGTCTTGAGGAAAAGAGCAGGAGGCCAAAGGGAACTTAGGCAAGAAGTGGCATAAGAAAGAGCAGGCTCTAAAGAGACCACACAGCACTTAAGGTTAAGAAGGGCTGTTTCTTATGGAGGTTGGGAGAAAGAGAGAGGTATGCTATGGAGGCTCATCCGAAACAGGATGATGCAAGGCAGAGGTGGCTAAGTTTAGATTTGAGCCTTTTATTTAGGATGGGGGGGCTGTCTATTCTCGGGTCCATTTGAAAAAAGTTGTATGGTCAGGTGTGTGTTTTGTCATCAAAGGACAGCTCTATGAAAAAGTGGGCTGCACAGCCACCAAGCACACTGAATCCTGCACAGCTGGGATGTGACTTACAAAAAGCCAAAGAGGTATGTTAGCATACTAGCATACTTCCTCCAAGAGTTGGAGTGGACGCCGCTTGTTTAACTTTGCTGCACTTCTTATACTTCCTGGACAGGGATATATTTACTTTATTTATTATTGCACCCGTATCCCATCTTTTCTCCAAAGATCTCAAGGCGGCAAACACACTTCTCCCTCTCTCCATTTTATCATCACAACAACAACCCTGTGAGGTAGGTTAGGTTGAGAGACAGTGGCTGGCTCAAAGTGACCCAGTAGGCTTCACAGCTGGAGGGGGATTTGAACCCTGGTTTCCCAGGTCCTACTCATGAGCTACTTAACCGTCATTCACTACCTGAAGCCATGCCAAAAAAACCATTATTTCGTTTTTGAGACTTGTGGCCCCAGGTACTTCCTGACTCTTCTCTAGAACCATGAAGAAAACTGTTAAGAAAGCTGCTTAAAAACCAAGTACAGTATGTAGTACCTTTGGTTACAAACCTAATTCGTTCCAGAGGTCCGTTCTTAACCTGAAACCGTTCTTAACCTGAGGTACCACTTTAGCTAATGGGGCCTCTCACTCCCGCCACGCCGCCAGCGCGCAATTTCTAATCTCATCCTGAGGTAAAGTTCTTAGCCTGAGGTACTACTTTCGGGTTAGCGGAGTCTGTAACCCGAAGTGTTTGTAACCCGAGGTACCACTGTAATATCTGAGAGTCCTAGGATACCAAAGCATACTACAGAACAATCTACATAGTAACAGAGAACTCAATTCACCAAATGCTGATCCTCAGGCAGCCAAAATATACAGAAGGAGGAATGTATCAATAGGCTTTGGGGAACTCCAATGTTGCCAGACATACAACTTTAGGAGAGGGGAAAAACAATGGGATACCTACCACTGGGTGGGGAATGGGAATGGTCTGGAAAGGGACGTGGCTGGCACCCTGAAGTCCACGCTGCAACATTCTGTTGCAGGTCCCACTTGTGATGGGCCAATGGCAAGAGAGTTTATTGAAGCTCCAATTCTGTAGATATTTCCAATCTCACAGCTTCCAAGCCCAACTTATAATTGGCTGACTACATCTCTCAGACTGTACTGACAACTTAAAATGTAAATGAGATGCAGCTTTAATTCCTAGCATCATGAAAGCCTGGTAATGAGCTCTAGTCCTCCAGCTCCTGCCATGGACCTCATTACCAGACACTCTGTCTGCTTCAGTGCAGTGTGGAAAACATCTCCTCAATCTTTTGCCAGTATCAACAGTGAGTTATTTGGCTTTTCTTTAACCTGGTATTTAAAGGCAAGTGGGTGGAGAGCACCCAAGTTGTTCCTGATTAAAAATAGCAAGCCATATTTCCTCTGCCTCTAATTACACTGCAATTTATCGACAAAATGGAGGAAGAATGTCTAGTTGGGATTATTTATGAGAGCACAAGGCAGATGCGATTCTTTTCTCTCTCTAATGGAAGAATGGTTCCCTTGCTGAATGCCAGGCCTGGTCCAACTACCTAAGCAGCCACAACAGGCAATAGCAGCCACGTTCATATGTAACACTAAGCTAATGAGTTGTTCCACATTCAACGAAACAGCAGCTTATTTAGCAAAGCTTGGCTTGTTTTCCATCTGCCTGCTCTTCACTGCCCACCTGCTATCTCAAACACCTTTGCAGCACCCTAAAACAACCATCACCCCTCCCTATCCCAAAGCTGGAAGCAGGATGAGGGTGACATGCAGTCATAGACTGTTTGCAGACGCCAAAGCCAAGAAGCAAGACAAACAATCTTTGTGCTCCAAGTTATCTGTTTGTTTCTGCATTAATAATCTACCAGAAGGCCAAGAGTTACGAGGGACACAAGCACAATCCAGTCCAAAAGAGCAGCAGCAATTATCATAAACACAAAATCAATTAATGGTTGTACAACACACATCTCCTAAAAAGTGATTGGTCTTATTTACCATGCAGTTGATTCAGCCCATGTTCTGTGACAGGAGAAAAATAATAATCATGTGTTCTGCAAAGAGAATAGGGCTGGTGCCAGAGGGTGGCAAGGCTGGGCATTTCCCAGGTCCCCCCAATACCAGCAGAGGGCCGAGTGCTAACCCATTCCCACTTTGCAAAATAGTATTCAAGAAGATCAGGTGCAGCCTTACGAGAATTATTTGCACGCTTCTCCTCTTGCACTGAAGGTATAGTGCCTGAGGGCCCCCAAAATGCTGAAACCCGGAATGAAACCGAGGACGAAGACATTCCAAGGGAGAGGTTGTTGGACTGGCCCAAGGTCAGGATGGCAGATGTGGGGAAGTTGCATCATCGCTGAGAGCAGCCTACTTGCCAGATTCTGGAATTCTTGTCATTATTGTTTGCTTTTCTGTATACACCATAATTGCTGCTTAAATACAACGGTTACTCATCTGTCAATCTGAAAACTTTCCTTTGCTTATGCTAAGCTCCCCACCGTTGGGGCTCACAGTGATGACAGACAAACGGAAGTTTCACAGGCCTCCCCTTTTGTTATGACTGGCATCCACCCTCCTAACCACAGATGTCTGAGCTGAGGGCTGCCATATTTTGTCATTTCCCTCCCCTGCTCCCCCACTGCCAAAAAAGACACAGAAAGCCCTAAAATCTTACTTACTAGGAAGTCTTCTTCACAGTAGACTTTTCCATTGACGTTGTAGAAGGCTTTCCCTCGTAATCTTCTTCCTGTTAAAAATATTGCACAGTCAGAGCCATAACACCCCAACTTAGGAGTTGTTAAAAATAAGGAACAGAAATGGAGATGAGTGACAGTTTTATGGATGACATTCTATAGAAGGAGCGTCTCCACCCCCATTGTTCTGCCCGGACACTGAGGTCCAGTGCTGAGGGCCTTCTGGCTGTTCCCTCGCTACGAGAAGCCAAGTTACAGGGAACCAGGCAGAGGGCCTTCTTGGTAGTGGCACCCACCCTGTGGAATGCCCTCCCACCAGAGGTCAAAGAGAACAACAATTACCAGACCTTTAGAAGGCATCTCAAGGCAGCCCTGTTTAGGGAAGCTTTTAATGTTTGATGGATTTCTGTATTTTAATATTTTGTTGGAAGCCGCCCAGAGTGGCTGGGGAAACCCAGCCAGATGGGCGGGATATAAATAATATATTATTATTATCATTATCATTATCATTATTATCATCATCATCATCATCTTAGGAAGAAAGCCCCAATTAGAACAACTGCAGAGATAATTTATTCAATGTCGTTGCTTCAGTGGTACCCATGGGATACTTCTATTCATCTAGGGCAGGGCTCCCCAATGTTTTTGGGCCCAGAAGCATATTTTGACATCGAAGAAACTTTTGTGAGCACAACAAAGTACCCATTACATAGAAAATAAATGGGTAATGCTCAGACCTCCCACCACCACCAAAGAAAAAGAAAAACCAGGGAAAACCATTCATATACATATTACAAGTAAAACACAGGCCCCTCCCCCCTCCAAAACAACATTTCCATTCTAACATGCAAAACACTCACTCAATTTTAGAAATAAAAATTGGGGTGCAGCGGGGGCCTTGGCAGGTAACAAACTCTTGAGGGCACTGGGATGACCACGGGTGTCACATTAGGAACCCCAGATCTAGGAAATGATGAAGTCGATTTATTTGGGTTGAAATCCCTGCTTATTTGGGGATTAATGCATTAGTGAAGGAGCCTTTTCACTCACCCCCTTATTGCAGAGTCACACAGAGATATCCCTCAGTGTGAACACATCCTTGAAAGATATTGGTGCTATTAGTAGTGATGATGCGGGGCTTCTGCATTTTCCCACAGAAATGTTTTGTATGTCTCAAAAAATGTGTTGTTTTGCAAAACTACTCAAGAGCATAATGAATACAATCCCAGCCAAACTCTGCTTTTTTCAAAGGTTTAAAACAAGACAGTTTCAAAACGACTGCCCCTACAAAGTGTTGGTAAAGATTTTGCACACTTGAAAAATTCCAGATAAATACAACTGATATCAAAATATGGAGAAAGGGTCAACATACAGGACCTTGGTCTCCATCTATGCTTTCCTTTTCATCTGGTATTGGAGAGACACTTCAGTAATCTGCAATGGCCAGGGTGGATTTGATTTAAATCAAACTGATTTAAATCACGATTTAAATCACGATTTAAATCACTAGTCAGTAAGGCTTGATTTAAATCATAGTTGATTTAAATCATAAAGACTAATTCTTGCTGGTATAACTTTAATATGCAAGTAGATGAAGATTTTTAGAATAAAAACTTTTCATATTAGTTTTTTTTTATCCCCAGTTTAATAGGTTAATCATTCATATTTGGACAACTTTACTGTTGTACTTAGGAAGGAGAAAAATAATCATTACCTTAATAATAACAATTTAAATAGATTTATTCAACTGAAACAATAACATTTCAGCAAATGTTATTTGCTTAAACAAACATCCATGTTTGTTAACTAATTTGGCTAAACAAAAACAATATATATATATTTTAAGAAACTTAGACTGTCAGCCCAGCCTACACATGAAAAACTTAAATACTGTCCACTCCAAACAATCAGAAAAATATTGTTTCTATTCTAGTCACTGAACTTCTTGAAACTTAGCACTGAAGGGGTTGCTTCTGTATTCATAGGTTTGTAGAACAATAGGATTAAGGTCTTTTTCTCAACCCTGTTCATGTTATAACATTTTTGCTGTGAAGAAGAGGCATGTGATCTCTGCTGAGTCAAATTCAGTTTTGAGAACTGCAAAAGTAAACCAAGCACCTGTGATAATATCTTGTAGGCAGAGAAACTGCCCAATAATCTTACAAAAACCTCTGGAAGAGCATGAATGGATTAATGGAATTTATTTACCCCCAAAATTAAACATATACAACCTTATACTACATAATTAAAAAACTAATATTTATTTCATGATGGAATAACCTTTGGATGGTAATATGTTTTCCTCAAAAAGCATTTTATTAAAAAAAATCCAATTTAAATCAAAAAAATCGATTTAAATAAAAAAAATCCGATTTTTTTGATTTTTTTTAAAAAATCATTGATTTTTATCCACCCTGGCAATGGCTAATGATCAAAAAAACATAACACGAAGGTAAGATCTTCCAAGGACACTTCTGTTCACATGCCTCAGAGAGACTTGTTTTTTTAATTAGTTGTTTTGTAAATTTTTCTTGCTGGGTTAAAATAATAATAATTTCAAGACAAACAACAGAAGCAGTGGATGGGTAAACTAAAATCCAAAATACACATAATCTAAAACATCCTAATCTATGCAACTTCTCCTGAGCCTGAACTTTAGAAAGACACAGAAAAAATTCTGGGCCTGCAACTTTCTCCAACACCCACCACAAGCAAGGGAGGCAGGAAAGGAGGGCTCCCCCCCCCCTTTCTTGAGATGACACAGAAGCCCCAATTTTGCATCCAAGTGCAACAGCTTCCCAAAGCCTTTTGTTGTCATCTTGTACTCTGCAATCCTCTGCCAACTATCACAGAAGCCGCTGGAATTTGGGCTACATCAAAGACTATTTTCAGGGGGGGGGGAGAAGGGAGATGGAAGGGCTGGCTTTGGCATCCCTCTCACTCACTTAAAAATGGCTCCTTTTCCCAGGCTCTGCCATGCCCTTCAGCACGAACAGCTTGTACTAGCTTGTTCAGAATCTACACCCAGATGGAGGCCAGCAGCGAGCAAGAGCTAACCTGCAAGTCAATGGTGAAAGAAAGAAAGAAAGAAAGAAAGAAAGAAAGAAAGAAAGAAAGAAAGAAAGAAAGAAAGAAAGAAAGAAAGAAAGAAAGAAAGAAAGAAAGAAAGATTGGGGGGGGTCGGATGGGGGAGTAACCTGTTTAGTTTTGTTTTTTAATGCACAAAGGTGACATGCTTGTATCAGGCATTAATTAACTTGGAAGAACCATGGACACCCCAGATCTTCTTTTCACAATCAAGAGAGAATTCAGACATTTGTCAGATGCATGGGCTTTGGCACAGGGAGTAAATTAAACTTCTGATGAGAAGTCTCAGTGTTTGCATCCTCTCCCACTGTTGACATTAGGGTTCAAGCAGCTCCTTGGAGCCAGGGGCCCATCTTTGTACACTTATGCCAGCCTTCCCCAACCTGACACCCTCCAGATGTTTTGGACTACAACTGCCTAGGTAGGAGTGGTTGCCAGGAGTCCCATGGAGAGGTCTTGGTGGCATTGGTCAGAAGGGGAGGAAGAATGGGGCAAGGATGTAGAAGGAGATTCTCCCTTCTTTCTACAGCTTCAATTTACTGAAACTCACGCTCATACATTCTGGATTAAAAAAAGAAAAACCCAAAGTCTGAATCTCTGAATGAACATTCTCCCTTGATGAGAAAGTGAAGGAAGGGGAATCAACCCAGCGCTTGCCAACCTGCCACCATCTTGATGTTCCAAAACATCTGGAGGGCACCAGGTTGGCAAATTCTGTCTCAGCCAATCCTTTTGCCTAAAAGGAATTAATGCAGTTGACTAAAACTAAGGCATCTAATAAACAAGACAGAACAAGTATTTCTGCCAGTGGATTTTTATTTTAAAACTTTTGGAATTGAAGCTGAAGACACCTATTCCATTCATTGTACAGTTAGCTACATGCTGGCAATAAAAAGAATTTTAATCCATAACAGCACAGGTAAAGAAGGGAGGTAGAGTTTGCTGCTCACTCTCCTGATGCAAAATAGGTATTTGCTGATGTCCATGATTAAGGGGTCTGGAAATCTCCAAGGCCATATCAGTGTAATAGAGCAGGAAGTATACAGTCTCTTTAGGAAATTGCCATGTTCTTTATGCTCTCAGCCTACAAAGCAAGTTTCTAACCCGCATGGGATTCAGAGAAAAATCTGAGAACATAAGTTGTTGTTTTTTGCTTATAAAAAACCATGCACAACTGAAAACAGAGAATTCTTGTGGTCAGGCTTTCCAAATACATGCCCTGGGTTCCTAGACCATCCTGCCCTAATTCCATTCCCCTCACTTTTCTATAACCTTCAATACTTCTCTGAGTGTCTTCCAAGAAATCCCCACTAAACTCCAACACCTGGGGGGGAAAAGTAAAAGTCTGGGAAGTCAAGGAGGAGGAGGCTAAATCATCTATGATTAAATGGGCCCAAGAACTCGGCCATAATATAGAGATAGCCCAATGTTTTGGAAGGTAAATTGGAGATTTACCGCTTGTTATACTATAAGGGAGAATCTCCTAAAGATGCTATATCGCTGGCACTTGACTCCCTGTAAACTTGCTAAAATGTATTTTTAAAAAACTCCCAAATACATGCTGGAGATGTAGAGAACCAGGTAGTACAACATTTCACATGTGGTGGACATGTAAAAAGATGAGGCCATTCTGGAATGATGTTTAGGTTGAAAGTGAACTTTCTTAAAAAACCGGAATCATTTTTACTTGGCATCACAGGTTTGGACACCCCTAAAAATATAAGAAAAATCTTAAAACTGATGGAATATGCCAAACTAGCTTATCTCTCAGAAAGGATCAAAGAGAAACCTAAGCAAGAGTTCATTTCAAACTGGGAACCTTTTAAGGGACCTTTAAAAAAATACTTGCTGCAATTTAAACACGGCAGTGGCCTTTGAGCAATTTCTGTAGATAATATATGTTATGGAAAAAGTAGACAAAAATAGTAATAATTTATTGATAATAAATCAGACAAGATTAAGTAACAGATTTATTAATAAGGAAAAAGATATGGATGGGACGGGAAGTCAAACGTTCATGAAGAAACTTAACTTCTTTGAAAATTGATATATTTTTGTGTGTTTTATGATATTTTTGATTTGTTGGTAACAGGAAATGTTAAGATTATGTTGCAAAGAAGTGATAATGAATAATAAAGCATTGAAAACTTAAAAAAAGAAAAGTTGCAGGAGGATGCTAGAGCAATTCATCTGTAAATTGTATGAAGCACACATACATGAAGTACATTAATGCAGATTTTCTCAATTTGCATGAGACACCCTAGATCAGGCATCCCCAAACTTCAGCCGTCCAGATGTTTTGGACTACAATTCCCATTATCCATGACCACTGGTTCTGTTAGCTAGGAATCATGGGAGTTGTAGGCCAAAACATCTGGAGGGCTGCAGTTTGGGGATGCCTGCCCTAGATGGTAGGTAGGATGGTGGGTACTTCGTACTGCCCTAAGGCCTCCAGGTGTCAAATTCAGTTTTAGAAAAGAAGTTCAGCAGGCTGGTCTCAATACTTGAAGTAGCCCTGGAAACAAGTCCACAAAAGTTTTCACCCAGAATAGCTTTTTCTAGTTTGCTGTGGCGCACTGACAGCCGGATCGGAGGGATGAAAGCCAGATTGACGCTTCCACAATAGCTTCCATGACTGTGTACCTTGTACCTTGGCAAGAGGTGAGCAAGTATTTATAAGTGTATCTTCAAGGATCTTAAAACAATTCCTTGTCACAATACACTGCCTGCCAGTATCGGAGCCTAAATCTGTCAGGAATTCTGTGAAAGTGATAAATTTCAGCAGGAATTTCTACAACTGCAGAATTACCTCTTTATAAAGCAGATGCCACAAACCTGCAGCAATCTCCTGGCAAGGGATATAGGGTCACAACATGAAATACATTTTCCCTTAATTCTTTGCAGCTGGATTTTCTTGGGGCCCTCGCCTCAGGAGTATTTCCCTGACACAAGGCTTCCTTCCTTCCTCCTCTTGTGGTTTTACCTGGATAGAACCCCCTGGCACAGCAACCTGGTTGGACTAGTTTTCAGAAATGCCCAGGATGTGGCTCTCCATTTCACACCTGCCCATGCACTTGGAGAACAATAGCTCATTTTGCAATGCCAGGCTGCAAAATTCCATTCAAGACTGGCACATGCAAAGAGGGATCCTAATTAAGAAGTGTTTAAAAAATGCATTCAGTGTGCTGTTAAATTCTGAGTTGCTTATCACATACTGGTACAACAGCTTATTAACGGGCAAAAATGTGTAGTTATTAGGCATGGGATTTTACTTTCTTGGGCTCCTTGATCACTGCAGATGGTGACAGCAGTCCCGAAATTAAAAGACGCCTGCTTCTTGGGAGAAAAGCAACGACAAACCTAGACAGCATCTTAAAAAGCAGAGACATCACCTTGCCTACAAAGGTCCGTATAGTTAAAGCTATGGTTTTCCCAGTAGTGATGTATGGAAGTGAGAGCTGGACCATAAAGAAGGCTGATCGCCGAAGAATTGATGCTTTTGAATTGTGGTGCTGGAGGAGACTCTTGAGAGTCCCATGGACTGCAAGAAGATCAAACCTATCCATTCTTAAGGAAATCAGCCCTGAGTGCTCCCTGGAAGGACAGATCGTGAAGCTGAGGCTCCAATACTTTGGCCACCTCATGAGAAGAGAAGAATCCTTGGAAAAGACCCTGATGTTGGGAAAGATTGAGGGCACTAGGAGAAGGGGACGTCAGAGGACAAGATGGTTGGACAGTGTTCTCGAAGCTACGAACATGAGTTTGACCAAACTGCGGGAGGCAATGCAAGACAGGAGTGCCTGGCGTGCTATGGTCCATGGGGTCACGAAGAGTCGGACACGACTAAACGACTAAACAACAACAATTAGGCATGGGACTAAGGTTATAGCTGCCTCGTTGGGGACTCAGTAGTTTATCATCTGGAAGGCTAGAAGCATTCCTCAGTTGTTGAACAACCGAAGGACCCACATTCCAAATCACATCTGCAGCAACAAAGCAGTCCCACTCTCCTTTCACCGAGATGCAATGCAGCAGTACAGTAAATGCAAAAACATCTGGAGGTCCCCAGCTTTAAGATTACTTAGGGTACCCCTAGTGTGGTGCAGTGGTGAAAGTATCAAACTAGGACCTGGGAGCCCAGGGTTAAATCCCCACTCAGCTATGAAACTCACTGGTAGTCTCAGGCCAGTCATTGCATCTTAGCCTAACCTACCTCACATGGCTGTTGTGGGGATTGATTGAGGAGAGGGGAAACCATGTACACCACCTTAAGCTCTTTGGAGAGTAAGATGAAATATAAAAAATAAGTTTAAGGCTCAGGGAACCTTCCCTTTAAACAGGCTTGTGTGTTGAGCCCACTGCTTTTTGGAAATGAGTTGACTCGTGGGCGACTTAAAACAGCAAGGAGCAACACCTCAACACTTTCCACATGCTTCAGGAGGATTTTGGGAATCACATGGCAGGGCAGGATTTCAAACAAAGATATGCTCTCCCAAGCCCACATTCCCAACATGTTCACACTCTTTTGTCTCAGCAACGTCTACATTGGCTTGGTAATGTTCACAGAATGGAAGATGGCAGGATCTCCAAGGAAATGTTCAACAGGGAACACCAGGCCATTGGCAGAACAACTCTGTGATACAAAGATGTATTCAAGACCTGTGGTTGTCTGTGAACAGTCAAGCTGTGTATCTATAGCAGTGAGCAGCGGAGGAATGACTGCTGGGAGGAACACAGATGGAAAAAATTCCATAGTGCATCTGCAGCAGCACAACCGGTCACCTTCATTTGCCCCAGCTGCAACAAAACACTTCTCTCCCACATCAGTCTCTACAGGCACAACAACCTTTGACTTCATCTCCAAAGGCGTACTCCTCTATTGTCTCCTGAGACAGATGGATGCCAACCAAGAATTTTAGTTTCTTCTGATTCTCCCTCTCTTCCTCCCAACTTTCTAGATCTGAACATGAAAGTAGTGGGAGGAGGGAATCAAACTCCATTCTCCTTCCAAAATAAGTGTATTTGCCTTCAATCCCATGAATTTCAAGGGTGTCTGAGTAATCCTTTTAGGATTCAGACAGAATTCAAAGTATTTCAGTAATGGTTCATATAGGGAGGATATTCCCAGCATCCCTTGCTCCTTTAACCTCAGGAATAACATTTTTTTGAGTGTGGGAAAGAAAAGTAAGAGGATTCTCGTGTTGCCTCTGGTCCTCCAGGGTGAGCCCAAACAGGAAACTGCAGCCCTAACAAGCTTCATAAGATGACTAAGGAAATTCCATGCCCTACACAAAGAATCAAACCAACTTCATTCCACACTTGAGACTTCTGTAGGGAACCTTTCAAGCATCTCTCCAGATCTGGAAGGCTGAGGAGACCTCCTCTGGGTGGCTTCACAGGGAAGGAAGATAAATTAGAAGTTGCTACTCTCTAGCATATTTACACAACCACCAGATGGGGATCAGGGTTCCCTCTACCTCGTGGCACTTCCAGCATAAATTAGACCTTTTTAATACATTTTCACTAATTTGCTGGGTGCCAAGTACCACCAGTACATAATCTTTTGTAGGTTTTCCTTAATAAGATAACAGGCAGAGAAATTAATGGTTCCCCCCCCCAATTTTTTTTTCCAATGAGGACAATTCTATGTTGTAACCAATATCTATGGCCCATGTTGTCATTGTCACCTTTACCATCTCATCTTTGGTCTCCCACTCCAGTAGCAGTTTATAAATTTTCAAGATTAATTTATCATCCTTTCCTTTTGCAATTTTTCAAATTCTGAACTCATTTCTGCAAATACCTTTTCCTTATTGTCTCTTTTATATAACTCGTTCACCTGAAAGTACTGAAACCAATCTACAGTATGATCCAAAATCTCTTCTTCTTTTTTTCCAGCTGAAATCCTCCTTCTCTAAACTCTATAAGGTGGCCCACTCTCGTCCATGTTCAACCTTTCCACTGAGACCACCTCAGTTGGTGATATCCATCTTGGGGGTTTTCTCTCGAAAAGATCCTTGTGTCTCTGCCAAACCGTATACATCTAGCAGATGCACGCTGCCTCTTAATAAAGTCTGAGGTCTGGAAGCGCAAAACTCTTTCTCTTATGTGTCAGATTTTTATACTTAATTTGGGGTTGGTTGGTTGGTTTAAAAAACTGTTAGCCCTGACTTAAGTGGTGGTTAGAGAACTGGGGTTTCATTGCAGGAAGCAAATACCTCCGACCATCACTATGTATCATTACAACCCATAAGGACTAGAAACTTGCTTATTAGAATGAAAGCAGAGATTCTCCAGAAGCTGAATTCTGCACCTATAATTACATTGTTTTGCTGGGCTCCTGCGGAATGCCCGCATACACACTGCCCTGTTGAGATGCCTGGCCTACAACACCTCATGTGAGCTGAGCAGATTCTTAGAACAGATGGAAGCAGCAGTTCAAAACTGCGCACGCCCAAGATTTCCAGCGTCTGCGCAGACGCGATTTCTGGCGCCGCAGAAGCGACTCCCTGTGCTGATTTAGTGCAGCGCGTGGGGACTCCGTTGAACGGGCGGCTTGGTTTGTGGGCAGCTCGTGGCCGCTTGTGGCCCATGGGCCTTAGGTTGTTTACCATTGATCTGAAGGGCAACAGGTTGGCAGAGGCTGTTCTAGAACACACAGGGATTCCAAAGCAAGAAAAGGTGGGAAATCTTCTAAAAGCAAGGAAATCAGAGCTAAGCTGTAGCTCAGGCGTGTCCAACAGGGAGATCGTGATCTACCGGTAGATCACTAGACATCCGCGGTAGATCATTGGCTCCCCCCAATGAAGCTGAACAACTGTGGCTCTCCTAGAAAAAGCTCAACATTTTACCTCCTCCCTGAAAAAACTCAACAACTTTGACCAACCCCCCCCCCCCGAAATGGGTCTTCCTCCTTCCTAAAAAAAGCTCAACAACTTTGACCTGAACCCGTTTTTAACTCTGAGTAGATCGCAGTCTCTTGGGAGCTGGCCACCGCAGCTCTAGCTGAAGGAACCAGTCAACAGGGAGATTTCCCCTGCAAACAAGGTATCTGCAGGAAGCAAGTGTCCTTGTACATTCAACTCCCCACCCCCGCCAGCCCTTAAAAAAAAACATCTCCCCATTACCAAAAACAAAGGTTGAGAGAGAATTAATTCTGTGCCAAAATTCCTCTCAAAATGAGATACTGCACCTTGGCAGGAGTTGCTATTCACAGGTTGCATCAGTGTTGGAAACCCAAATCACTAAGTGGAAGCCACAGGTCTGGCTGCGCCAATTTATATTCTCCGTAGTGGGATCCCAAACATAGAATCCCTTTTGCACCTGCACTCCCTTTTGATCTGGAGGAATGCAGGATCAGATCCCCAAACATACATTTTCTGTTATGCTAAAGTTCCTGTGGCTCCACTCCAGAGAGAACAAACATACCTTTATTTTTATTTTTTTTCTAAAAAGGAATTGTAGTTTCAACTAACAGGCCAGAAAAAGCTGAAAAGACCTTTTGTTATGGAGGGCAAAAACGTCTGGAGTAACTCACATTTTTCGGACTAAAACCGATTGCATTCCAGTCCTAATAAAGATGGAACTGGAGGCAAAGTCGCTATTTAAAAACAAAACGAAATAAAGCTCCAAGAGCAGCTGAATCCCAGGAATAATTTTGCAAAGACTGGGAACAATCCACCAACAGTTTTTTCCCTCATAAGCCCCACAAATGGAGGGGCGTAACACACAACTCTCTTTCCTTTCAAACAGACCCTGTTGCAGTAGAAGGAGCGTCTCCAATATTTGCACGAGATCCTTTAAAGAAATGCTAACACAGAAAATGGGGCAATACAAAACAAAAATCCCACAGCGCTATTTTTCAGGGAGCTTGCATATATTTAGCTACTAAAACTATTAGGATGCAAATCTCAAAATGTGCAAGCCTTCACTTAGCCAATAAATACAGAAACTGGCATACATTGTCCTTGCATAATAAAAGGCTCGCTGGTAAAATAGCAGGAGCTCTACGTAAATAAGCAACATTCTTCTTGGCTGAGGTCACTGACTCACTCTATTCTACTTCACCCCAGTCTGGAATTTGACAATTTAAGTATGGGAGAGGGAGGCACTGTCACCCTTCAGCCCCCTCCCCCCCACACAGTGGATTTCATTTTAAATGTAGTTTTAAATTTTAAAGAGAGGCATTGTATGACAGTAGCAAGACACAAATATTTTAATTAAGGATATGAAAGGCTTGTGAAAGGATAAAGGAAATGCCACTCACAATTCAAAGTTTAGGAAAATGTGTCCATGTTGTGTATGTGTAGGTACCTCAAATGTAGTATATTTACTGTATATTTTATCTATTTTCATGAGACAACCAGTTAGAATTTCTTTTAGAAATCTGTTGGCTGCATTGCACACTATCAACAAGCACAGGGGCTGTATGTCAGCAACAGAATATGGCCTTGGGCCCAAGTTCAGCTTCTTGGGAAACACAGCTATTATTTATTTATTTTTATTGTTATTTTAAGAAAAGCATGTTTTTAGATCTTGGGCTTCTGAAAATGCAATTGAAAGTGTATGAGCAGAACGAGGAGGCTGAATATGAGTGCTTTGAATAGGAAACATTTTCTGAGAACATACAGGGCAGGATTCTGCCCAAAATGTATTTACAGTGGTACCTTGGGTTACTGTACAACCATAATCCGTTCCAGATGTCTGTTTGTAAACCAAAACAGGTTGTAACCCAAGGCGCACTTTCGCCAATGGGGCCTCCAAAAATTTTGTTCATAATCCAAAAAAATGGGTTGTAATCCAAAAAAAGTTTGCAAACCAGACTGTTTGCAAACCAAGGTACCACTGTACAGTATTAATTTGAAAATTTACAACCTGCTCTTTCACAGAATATTCCAAGGTGACTTACCAGATACAATAAAATCAGTTAGTGAATATCTATAAAACATAACTAAAAGCATCAGTAAAGATAGAAAGTTGATGGGGGGCAGGGCGAAATCACTGCTTTAAGATAATATTTCTCTTATTAAAATTCTTTTTTTTTAACTGAATGTATACCCCACCCTTCCTCCCCAAGGAGTCCAGGGTGGCAAACAGATACACAGTTTAAAAACAAAAGGAAAGAGGTGGTGCTTTTACAATCATGTCACTGCTAACCAGCTTTCTGTCTAAATTTTCTTTTAAAAGAGTATAAGATGTCAATCAGATCAACCAAAGGCCTGGTTAAAAAAGTAATGTTTTGCCTGCGCCTAAAGGTGTAAAGTCCGTATAGTTAAAGCTATGGTTTTCCCAGTAGTGATGTATGGAAGTGAGAGTTGGACCATAAAGAAGGCTGATCGCCGAAGAATTGATGCTTTTGAATTATGGTGCTGGAGGAGACTCTTGAGAGTCCCATGGACTGCAAGAAGATCAAACCTATGCATTCTTAAGGAAGGACAGATCGTGAAGCTGAAGCTACAATACTTTGGCCACCTCATGAGAAGAGAAGACTCCCTGGAAAAGACCCTGATGTTGGGAAAGATGGAGGGCACTAGGAGAAGGGGATGACAAAGGACGAGATGGTTGCACAGTGTTCTCGAAGCTACGAACATGAGTTTGACCAAACTGCAGGAGGCAGTGGAAGACAGGAGTGCCTGGCATGCTCTGGTCCATGGGGTCACGAAAAGTCAGATATGAGTAAACGACTAAACAACAACAACAACAACAAAGGTGTATAATTAATGTTCTTAAGGTGACTGTGGCCTTCTGAAGCATTAAGCCAGAAATAACCATTTGTTCCATTTTGTGATTTCAAGAATGAACAGAAGGAAAAACACTGCTATGCAGAGCTCAGGCCAAAAGCCAGGGTCAAGGAGTGCTCTTTCAGCAGTCCCCATGGGCAAATCTCTGCAGCTAAGTTTGGGCTAACTCATGGAGAAGACGGAAGGGTGGCTGTTTGAACAGGCCTTGTGCCAAGCCAGCCTCTCGGATCAGCCACTCAGCTGCAGCCACGTCCAGACATCAGTTCCAGTTCCCACAACCGCTTGACATAATGTGGGATTTTTTTTTTTAGCATCCTAGGAATGTTAAAAATATATGATCAAGGCAGTGGGAAGTGGGAGGTCATGCTAGGGGGGAGGGGGGCAAGAACCCAATCCCGTGGGTAATTTTTGTATTTTCCATCTACCCTTTCATTATTAGTTAACACAGCATTGTTGGATGTGGAGAGAGAAGGGCCACAAATCACACCCAAGCGGACCCTATGCCAGGGCATTATAAACAAAAAGTTCTGTAGCCAACCAGTAACAAATAAATATATAGTAGTAAGTTTCATATGACTGCCCATTGACAAACATTCCCTGGGAGGCTCGCAAATATTATGGTATCAAAAATATTAACAATAGTTAAAATCAATAAAAAACAATAAAAGACAGCAAAAATGTTTCCTTGTAACAGAGACAGCATAAACTGATTACAGCTTCTGTTAAAATGCAGTCATAACAGTTCAAGTTTAATTCTGACTACAAAACCCTGCGGCAAGAAAAAACAGAATTCAGCAACCTGGTTGCTCAGGACCTTTAAAAATGTGGAAACAAAAAAATAAAAAAAAATCTTTCCAGTATCACCTTAGAGACCAACTAAGTTTGTCATTGGTATGAGCTTTCGTGTGCATGCACACTTCTTCAGATACACGTAAACAGAAGTCACCAGACCCTTATGTATAGTCAGAGGGTGGGGAGGGGTATTACTCAGAAGGGTGGTGGGAATGGGTGATTGGCTGATAGGTGTGGTAAACCTGTTGGCCACTGTTAACGACTGCAATTGGTCTTGCAGGAAAAAGCAAGGGGTGAGATGGCATAAGAAAGCTTTATCATGTATAATGAGATAAGAATCCAATGTCTTTATTCAGACCAGGTCTCTCCATGGTTTTAAGCTTGGTAATGAGTTGCAATTCAGCAACTTCTCTTTCCAGTCTGTTTCTGAAAATTTTCTGTAATAAGACAGCTACTTTGAGATCTTGTATAGAATGTCCTGGGAGATTGAAGTGTTCTCCTACTGGTTTATCTGTCTTGTGATTCCTGATGTCAGATTTATGTCCATGTCCATTTATCCTTTGGCATAGGGTTTGGCCTGTTTGCCCAATATAGAGAGCTGAAAGGCATTGTTGGCATTTGATGGCATACACAATGTTAGAAGATGAGCAATTAAATAGTCCTGAGATTGTATGTTTGATGTTGTTGGGGCCAGTAACACCATTTCATGTTGTTGGGGCCATAAGGAACATGTTCATGGTTCTCCCTATGCCCTCTCATTTTATCCTCCTAACAACTATGTGAGGCAGGCTAGGCTGAAAGAGTGACTGGCCCAAGATCACCTAGTGGGATTCATGAAAAAGCAGGAGGATTTGAACTCAAGTCTCCCTAGTCCAAATCCCATACTCTATAATCCAAGCATAGGCAAACTCGACCCTCCAGATGTTTTGGGACTACAACTCCCATCATCCCTAGCTAACAGGACCAGTGGTCAGAGATGATGGGAGTTGTAGTCCCAAAACATCTGGAGGGCCGAGTTTGCCTATGCCTGCTCTAATCACAACACAACACTAGCACAAATGTCTTAGGCAAACAGTTGGTCTACTATTGGCTTCTGCCAACCATTCAGGAATCTGAAAACTCACCCCTTTCCTGATTTTTCTTTCCTCTAGGAGGAATGTGTGTCATTCTTCTGACTTTTCCACACACTATATATGGGACTTTCAACCACCAAATTTCCACGAGTAAGCCCAGTGGCTCATGGAATGTGCATAGGTCCTACAACTCCCATCAGCCGCAGCATCATACGGTCATGGTGACTGGGGCTAATGGAAGTTCTAGTTCAAAACAGCTAGAGCGCACCAGGTTCACAAATCCACACTGATCAAAACTAGGGAGATGTGAGGCACAGGTAGCCTCAATTTATTAATTTGTTTATTCATACACTCACTCACTCATTAGGCGTTTATCCATTCTCAGTAACAACTGTTCTCTGGCTGATGAAAAAACATGCTTTAAAAAGTTTAAAATCAAAAAAATCCATGTATGGTAAAACTTTACCAACGAGACGAGAGGAAGGATGGATTTTTAATTGTAAAAAACTTCCAAATCCACATAAATAAAATTCTTTTTTAGAAGCACTAACACTAAAACATCTGCTTTATTTGATGCCATTATTGTGTTGTTTATATGCTATGTTTTATTGCATGCCACTCTGAAATTTTTTCCCCAAAAGGGATAGATTTTTTAATAAATAAATACAGTCATTTTAAATCAGAGAAGTCTACAAACCACACAAGCAGCCATGCAAGTTGTTTATATGCTATGTTTTATTGCATGCCACTCTGAAATTGTTTTTCCAATAAAAAGGGATACTTTTTTAAATAAATAAATACAGTCATTTTAAATCAGAGAAGTCTACAAACCACGACAAGCAGCCATGCAAGTCCTACAAAGTTATACAACCACATTAGCACCCACCCAGCAAAATGCAGCAGATTTTAAAAACAGAGTTTAAAAGGCCTGTGAAAATAAAAATATATTTTTTCCTTGTGTCAAAGAGTCATTAAAATAGGTGCTGGGACAACCCCTCTGCAGAATGTATTCCAAAACTGAGAGGCTGCTCCTGAGAAGGCCCTTGTCATCTTAAATATTCTCCAATATCTGTGCAAGTAGATCTCATCTTAGGTTGATTTTACATGCATGATCACAGCTTTATGCCGATAGCAGGAAAATAAATAAATGGGATAGAAGAACAGGGGGGGAAAACCCTGGAAGGGTCACCAAAGATCTCACAAAATCTCACGAGACCTCATTGGAGCCTTGCAGGACCTACCAGAGTCCTCATGCAACTCAGAGGTGGTTTTAGGGAAGCATGATTGGTTCAGCTGCACTGAATGCTGCACTGTAGGGGGTGCTACAACAATGCTGTAGCATGGAGCATGGGGGGGAAGGGGGAGAGCCAAATTTTAAGATCTCACAGAACGCTGCTGAAATTTGAGATCCCCAAGTCTGCTACTGCACAACATTGCCAGTTCCTGGTAAGCAAGGAGGGCATTTTTAAAAAGCTCCCCGTCTTGCATGGGGGGCAAAGCCGGCTCAACGTAGGTTTTAGACCAGGCAGAGGCAACCTTGGCTCTCTATACGTTTTGGAACTACAACTCCCAGGATCCCTAGCTAACAGGGCCAGTGGTCAGGGATCCTGGGAGTTGTAGTTCCAAAACGTCTGGAGAGCCAAGGTTGCCTATACCTGCTTTAGACCATGGGTAGGCAAACTAAGGCCCAATCGCCTTCTTTAGACAAGTAGAGTTCCAGGAGTCATTCTGGCTTTGCACGATTTTGCTTATAAACACAATAGCCGGGAATGTAACCCCTGCATACAAGTGCCTGTACACTTTTTGAAATCTATATATATATTTAAATGTAGGCATTGCGCACACAGAGGTCACAGCCTTTCTCCGTAACTGCTGAACCGTAATGTAACAAATTTGGCCACAACGTTCCATGCCCATCAGAAAGGGATCTGGCATAATTTCCCCCCCAAAAAAATCACACCTTTCACACCTAAAATAATGATTAAACACAAAAAAGTGGCGCTCAAATTAGACGTCACCACCAGAAGCTCTGAAGACTCCAGCAGCATCCAGTAGAAAGCCTGATCGCGCGCTCCCACCTCCAAAGCCGCGCCGCAAACACCACAAAGGCAGATCCCGCGCTGCAACTACCCGCGCTGCAACTTGCCTCCTCAAAGCCTGCCCCCCATTTTAAATGCCGCCAGACTCAAAATGCCCCCTCTAACGTTACACCGCCATCTTCAGTTTCTTTTTGAGTGGAGGACGGTCGGGGAGGAGATGTAGATCGGACCGTGTGTGTTTGTGTGTTGTGCGGTTTGCGGGAGCCATATCGGGGTTTTTTTTCAGCGGGGGACGGTCGGGGAGGGGATGGTGGGGGGTGTAGTGTTTCAGTCGGTGTGTATGAGTGTTGTGGACTTACCGGACTGTACTTCCGTCTTTTTTTTTTTTGAGGGGGGATGGGCTGGGAGAGGATTTTTCTCGCCTCCTGTCTGTTGTTGGGTTTTCGGGCTACTGATCGGATTTTTTTTTTCAACGGGGGACGCTTGGGGAGGGGATGGTGGGGGGTGTACTGTTTTGGGCGGTGTGTGTGACTGTTGTGGGCTTAGCGGGGTCTACTTCAATCTTTTTTTGGAGGGGGGAAGAACTGGGAGGGGATTTTCCTCGGGTCCTGTGTGTGTCTTCCTGTTGGGTTTTCGGACTCTGGATCGGGTTTTTTTTCAGCGGGGGACGACCGGGGAGGGGAAGGTAGGGGATGTAGAGTTTTGGGCGGTGTGTGTGTGTGTGTGTGTGTGTGTTTGTGTGTGTGTGTTGTGGACTTAACGGGGTCTACTTCAATCTTTTTTTGGAGGGGGGACGGGTTGGGAGGGGATTTTACTCGGCTGGTATCTGTGTGTGTTGCTGTGTTTTTGAACTACGGGTCGATTTTTATTTTTTTAACGGGGGGACGGTCACTTAAAAAACCCCCAAAACAAACAACAATCATAAGAACTAAAAAAAAAATAAACCCCAAAATCCAAGGACAAAGTTAATACATCCGGACAAAAAGAATATATCCAAAAAATTAAAAAACAAAACAAAAAACCATTACCTTTCTAAAAACAAATGATTTCAAAACTCTTTAAAAAACAACAACACAACCACAGCAATGCATGGCCGGGTCAGCTAGTATAGCAATAAAGATGAAGCATCACTTTCCAGCTGAAATTTGACCACCACAGGTATTCTGCTCTACAATGGGTTAAGTAGAGCACCAGTTGCCTCACTTCTGGTAAAATCACAGCATCACTACTTTTGCAATCCATTATAACTTGCAGATTCCCCCAAGTATTCCAAATTTCACCTGCATTTTACACATTTATACCTTTGATTCATCAAAATGCCATGCACGCAGTGAAGGCACCTCAAGGGGCAGGCCTCAAAATCCAACAGGGACACAAGTTAAGGCATTTTTTTTTTTGCAAGAGGCCATAAAAGCACACGACTTACCACAAGAGCAGCATGTAAAGCAGTTGGTGTGGTAGAGGTTCCCCATGGCCTGGCAAGCCTGGCTGGCCCCGTATACCCCCTTTCCGCACTTGATACAAATGCCTATAGAGAAGAAAGAGAAGGAAAATTAGAACCCAGCAGAAATCCAACTAACAGCTGCAAACACCTGACCAGCAGGCACTACCAACCTATGAAGCCAGCTGTTCTTATTGCTCAATAGGAGCCAGGAGTTATTTATTTAATTGCATTTTGATCCCACCTTTTTTCTCCAAGGAGCTCAAGGTGGTCAACATGGTTCTCCCCCTCCTCATTTAATCCCCACAACAACCCTTTGAGGTAGGTTAAGCTAAGAGGCAGTGACCCAATGTCACCAAGGGTGCTTCATGGCCAAGTGGGGATTTGAACCCCTGTTTCTCCCAGGTTCTAGTCTGACACTAACCACTACATGAGTGCTCTCCAACTTTGGGTCCCCACATGCTGTTGGACTGCAACTCCTATCATTCCCAGCCAGTTTAGCCAGTGGTCAGAGATTATGGGAGTTGTAGTCCAACAACATATGGGGACCCAACACAGCACTATCCCACACAGGCTCTCAGTCATGTATTTCAGCATGGAACTTTGCAACTATTAAGCGCTAGAAATAGTACCACTCTCTTCTACCTTGGTCTGACCACACCTGGAATACTGTGTCCAATTCTGGGTGCCGCAATTTAAGAAGGATGTTGGCATTGGCTTCAAGTTACACAATAGGAGATTCTGACACCAGGAAGACCTTTATGCTGGGAAGAGCTGTTCCGACAGTGGACCCATGAGAGGTGGCAAAGATTGGATGGCCATCTGACATATATAATCTAGTTGCAGGGGGCTGGAGTCCCTTACAATTCTATGATTCTATTATTCATGGCTCAGCGTATCTGCTCAAAACAGAACATGCACGCCACAGACATGGGGGAGTGGGGCTGAGCCAGAGCTGTTTCATTTTGCAACACCATCTATCTATCTATGTATGGAGCTTTTCAGGCTAACATAAACAAAGACATACTGGCCCTATCTTGAGATTCCAACTGTAGGAGAGGCCACTGACGGAATTAGCAGATGCAGCAAAGAGGGCTTGGTCTTCATTTCAGCTGAGGCTGAGGGGCAAAGGTGTAGTCAGCCAAAAGAAGGGTGGAAGAGGTGGCTTTGAAGAAAGGTTGGAAGAACATGGGTCCTGGGAGAAGTTCTAGGCTTAAGGGACACCAAGGGAGAGTCAGAATATTGAAGGAGAGGAGGGCATTTGCAGGAATATAAGGTAGAAATATTGAGGAATGCATGACTGGGTAAAGCTACCAAGACACTGGTTGGTTCTGTTCCTTTTGTAGAGGTGGTGGGCTTATTAGAAACAACCCATCTCAAGAAGCCAATTGAATCCAACAGTTACCATCAGGTATGACGTGGGTGGCGCTGTGGGTTAAATCACAGAACCTAGGGCTTGCCGATCAGAAGGTCGGTGGTTCAAATCCCTGCAACGGGGTGAGCTCCCATTGCTCGGTCCCTGCTCCTGCCAACCTAGCAGTTTGAAAGCACATCAAAGTGCAAGTAGGTAAATAGGTACTGCTCCGGCAGGAAGGTAAACGGTGTTTCCGTGTGCTGCTCTGGTTTGCCAGAAGCGGCTTAGTCATGCTGGCCACATGACCCGGAAGCTGTATGCCGGCTCCCTCAGCCAATAAAGCAAGATGAGCGCCGCAACCCCAGAGTCTTCTGCGACTGGACCTAATGGTCAGGGGTCCCTTTACCTTTATGGCGTTGACAGCCCTAGGCATTCTGTGGGAGGTGAAAGACTTGTGCAGTTGACACAATTGCTCCTAAGCGGACTCTTGTTATAAAGAGAATTGACAGTTGACTGCAACACAAGTTGAATGTTCATAAATTCAGTAAACGGCAGCTGAAACCCACTTTACAGCTTGGCACATGCAACTGGCACATATTACCGAAACATACAGGAGCCTTCTCTGTTGTGCACACACCCCTTCAATTGTGGAGTGTCCTTCCCCAACCCTGGAAGGACGAATGGTGATGAGTCTAATGGGATTCTACCATCAAGTAAAAATAATCTTCTTGTTCCAGGAAGTTGGGAGTAAAAGAGTAAAAGCACCCTGTGGTTTTTAATATTCCTATGTTGCTGTTGTTGGTAGTTTAACTGGTTGGTTTCATCATTGTGGTGTATTTGAAGTACATATTGCTAGAAACTGCTCCACTCTACAATTTTAGAAAATAATAATAATACATGACAGGTGTCTACTATCATGTCTAAAGAAGCAGGTAGTTTGGAAGCAATGAAAATGAGATCTTCCAAAAGGAGGTGTTTACAATTCCCAAAGAGGAATATGCAATACATGCTGCCTCCACTCTGTGAAGAACAGCACAGGAAATGTCACCATACATTTACACTGGAGCACAGTAGTGTACAAGCAGCACTGCTCAATGCTGCCTCAGCTGAAGTTTTTGCCCTATTAACTAAGTTCATTTTGGCCATGCAAACAGCTCTTTTAGAGTCCTCTGGCACCTCGCTGCCACCATCTGCACTCTTTCAGAATCTGAGCACATCAGTGACTGACTGACTGCTGCTGCTGACATTTCAAGCCAGGAGAAACAACCCTTTGATTCTCCTGTTCTCATTCCAAGGATGGCAGAAGTCCATTTCCTTGCCTTTTGAGAGTTCATTCACAAACACAGCTAGATTCTGCCCATCCTTTTGCAAATTCATTGACAGTGCTCTCTCTCCTGGGAAACACTGTGGCATGAGGATCTGTTGCCCGTTACCCCTGCTTCAGAAGCCATTAGTTCAAAGGGAGCAGATCACTGGCAATTTCAATTCATCTCACCAAAAAACACAGCACTGAACAGCTGCCAGGTTGACAATTATGTAGCTTAAGCAAGGTGTATTATAAATAATATAATAGGGGTATACTGCCCACCCTGCTGCCCACCCTCCCTAACTGATCAGGTGGAGGTAATCTCAAATGTGGTATTAGAAAACCCACTCATGGTAGTTATTGTAGAACTTGTATATTCAGACTGATTCATGTTATAGGCTTTAACAGCAGCAGCAGCAGCTGCTGCAGCTTTCCAGCTTTTTAGTTCTATGGGCAGCATTTCATACTGTAAACAGAGGCAGTCTTTGGAATAAGGCACAACCATAGACCAAACATTATTTGTGTCAGTTCAACAACTATACAGAATTCAGATGTGGGGAATATTGCATTAGTTTTCCTGATGATAATGCTCTAGCACTTCTGTCCTGTTTACAAATGTTCCTCTCACACTGCAGTACCTATTGTGATATGAAACTGGGACTGTTCGACTAATATGCCAGCCTGTCACATTGAATTTCACCACACCAGCGAGTGTGGCATGGCACAATAATGAACATCACTGGAAAGCATCACCTTCCCTCATCCCTTCCACACATGCACACTTCTGTTCACCCATGAAAACAGCAGGAAAAAACTGTATGCTGGTATACCACCTCAAATTTCACTACTTTACTCCCATTATTTTCAGGGTTAAGAGGACTGCAAATGGATATTTTCTGGAATCAAAGAGCAAGAAACATGGACAACATCCTGTTACAGTAGTTCAAATATAATGCGGAAACCTAAGAGTTAGGGAAACTTTGGGGAAATTGAACAACAGTCTATCAGAGGAATAAAACAAGGTTGTCTAATGGCAATTATCCTGTTTAATAATTATATAAATGGAATAGTCCATATACTGGAAACAGAGGATGTGGGCTCACCTGTTACATATGGCAGAAAGGTTTAGAATTTAATGTATGCAGATAACCTAGTGTTAATATCTCTTACCTGCTCAGGTGTGAAGAAACTACTTAAAAAGGCTTATAGTATATTGCAAAAAAGATCAATTATATTGAATCCAAAATAATGTTATTTGGACATTGCTCACCAAAATGTAACTGGCAAATAGATGGGCACACAATAGAACAAATCTATATGTGCAATAATTTGGGTATTCTCTTTGAAGAGAATTTATACTGGAAAGCACACTGGGAATCTAGCCAAGCAAGTGAGTGGAGCAATACAAAAGTTTCCCTCCACCCCCCAATACAAAAGGGTGACAGAAGTCAACCCCTGCTTTGAAAACATTTCAAGCCAAGGTGATTTCCCGACTGCTGTAGGGCTCAGAGATGGGGTGGGGGAATAAAATGTGGATTAAACTACTAGAAATAGAACAGATTTTTTTAACCAAGACTGTTAGGTCACTCACTTCCCAGGATGCCAGCCTCTGTCCTTTGGGCCACCACTGAATTAAGGACAGGAGTGGCACTATTGAAATTTCATAAACATGTACTGAATACATATCATCTGAAGAATGGGACTAAATCTTTCAAGCAATATGGGAAGTCAATGTGAAATTATTCAAAATCTATTACAGTGGTGCCTCGGCATCCGAACGATTCAACTTCCGAAGGTTTCGACTTCCGAAGTCGACAACCCTGGAAGTCTTTTCGCCGCGCGCGCCCTGCACCTGTGCAAAGTGGTGTGCGTGGTCGGCGCATGCGCAGAAGTGTGAGATTGCGCTTCGCACATGCACAGAAGCAGCGCTTCGACAACCGAAGACTTCGACTTACGAAGACGGCTGCGGAACGGATCGTCTTCGTAAGTCGAGGTACCACTGTACAAAAGTATAATCTGCCAGAATCATTTAGGCCCACTTAGACAAAAAACAACCAGGGAACAGGTTGTCCGCAGACAGTTTCCGGGTCATGTGGCCAGCATGACAAAGCCACTTCTGGCGAACCACAGCAGCGCATGGAAACGCCGTTTACCTTCCCGCTGTAGTGGTACCTACCATATTTATCTACTTGCACTTTGATGTGCTTTCGAACTGCTAGGTTGGCAGGAGCTGGGACAGAGCAACGGGAGCTCACCCCATCGCGTGGATTCGAATTGCTGACCTTCTGATCGGCAAGCCCTAGGCCCTGTGGTTTAACCCACAGCGCCACCCACGCTGTATATAACCACATACAGTTATACAAATAAAATGTTTATTGCTAATTTAAACAGGACTCTGAGTCTTAACATACTTAACAGAAATAAAATGCAGAGTATACATACCGTGTTTCTCATAAAATAAGACACCGCCTTATATTTATTTTACTCAAGAAAATAAGCCTATGGCTTATTTTCGGGTAGTGTCTTATTTTATTTTTTTGAATTACCTGTAAGTTGCTGCTGCTGCTGAAGCGCTGACAAAGTGCCCAGCAGTGCGCACCGTGTGAAGCCCCGAACCAGCGGGACCCGCTGAAGCGCCGACAAAGTGCCCAGCAGCGCCGCACAGAGCACCCCGAGCTGCAGCAGGAGGAGGGGGATTCAAAGTGCCACAGAGCACTGCGGGGTCCTGCTGGCTCGGGGCGTTCCGCATGGCGCTGCTAGTGACTGAAGTCACTAGCACAAGCACCACACAAAACCATTACTCAAGGGAGTCTAATGAGGCCAGATCAAAAACAGGTCTAAATAAATCTAGAGAGGACCCTAACCAGATAATGAACCTCCCCACCCAATTCATATTTCCTCATTGATGCCTCCTGCTCTTCCCCTTAGGAATGAAATAAAATCATCAACACACTGGCTCGGGTACAGGAGTCAACAAAATGAGTACTTATCTCTCCACTAACTTTATATGCATGAATGGGCAAAATGTCTAGAAGTTGTGGGTGCCAAGGACACATTCCAGCAAAGGAAAAGGCACTTGAGGGAGTTGCAAAGCAAGGCCTATGGGGGGGTGTAGCCAAGGGACTGTCCCAAGGGCCAGATGGAGAGATTGGAGGGCCTCATTTAGCCTGCAGGCTATGGGCCCCATTCTCATGACATTAGAGGTGTCCTGCTGGATCAGGCCAAAAGGCCCATCTAGCACAGCACATCCTTTCTCCAGCAGTGGCCAGTGAGATGCCTGTGAAAAGCCCACAAGTTGGGCATGACTAAGGCAGCTGCCATCTTGTTTGAGCCCATCATATGGTACTCAGGTACTGAATGCAAGGGCCAGAATGAGCCACCATAGCCAATAGCCACTAACACACCCACCCTGCATAAATTCACAGAAAAACCACCCACGTTGCTAGTCCTCACCACATAAGAACACAAGAAGAGCCTTCTGGATCAGGCCAGCATCCTGTTCCTACAGTGTCCAACAAGATGCCTGTTGAAAACCCACAAGCAGGACCTGGCTTTGAGAGCCCTCTCCCCTCCTGTAACTTCCAGCAACTAGTACTCTCTCGGAAGTGTTACTACTGCCTGTGATTACTATGGAAGCAGAGCATAGCTGTCCTGGCCATAGCTGTCAACCCTCCCTTTTTTTTTGCTGGAAATTCCCTTATTCCAGCGCCGTTTCCCACTGCTATCCTGGATTGTTAGATATACCGTAGACTGTCCCTGGGACGGGTGAGGCTGCTGATCCCTTATTTTCAAATCCGAAAGTTGACAGCTATGGTCCTGACTAGTAGCAGCTATTGATGATGGCCTTACATTGCATGAATTTGTCCAATTTTGTTTTACAACCATCCAAGTTGGTAGTACATTTCACATACAGTGGTACTCAATTCTGTAACTGCAAGAATGTCAC
This sequence comes from Zootoca vivipara, assembly GCF_965207765.1. NCBI lineage: Eukaryota > Metazoa > Chordata > Lepidosauria > Squamata > Lacertidae > Zootoca > Zootoca vivipara. The sequence goes on from NC_142589.1 coordinate 50,073,402, forward strand.
TTCATCCCACACTGCTTGGCTCTTTTGCGAAGGCATGAACTGCCTCCACTGGTTTTGTGTTAGGGGCAATGTCAAAGTTCCTTCTGTGCTACTTGCCTGGACAAGGCTGGACACTTGATAATGCAGTTGGAAAGTCATGAAAATGAATGGAACAAATCCAGCAACTCACAGGATTTCTGAAAGTCAGAGCTGATGAAAGTCAGTTCCTACTTCTTTAACCCTCAAGGAGTTATCATAAAACGCTTGCTCTGTGATGGCGGCAGTGTGGGGGGCTGTATCAACTTTGTAGTACTGTAGTGAAATATTCAATATTTGCAGATGTTTGTGTACTTTTAAGCTATGTTCCTATGCTATGGGAATTAACAGCAGGACAGCAAAAGTGGACATTGTGAGCCCTATGCTTCAAGAGACTTGTGCTTCAAGCCTGGGGAGGATAAATATCCACCACCAATGGTCTGAGCACCTCACCAACCTTGCTACATTTCAATGTATAAACACTAATTTCACGTGCATATACTTGGGAAATCCAGAGTGCTTATATCAGGGGTCAGCAACCTTTTTCAGCTGTGGGCCAGTCCACTGTCCCTCAGACCATGTGGTGGGCCGGACTATATTTTGAGGGGGGAAGTGAACGAATTCCTATGCCCCACAAATAACCCAGAGATGCATTTTAAATAAAGGCACACATTCCACTCATGTAAAAACACCAGGCAGGTCCCACAAATAACCCAGAGATACATTTTAAATAAAAGGACACATTCTACTCATGTAAAAACATGCTGATTCCCGGACCATCTGTGGGCCAGATTGAGAAGGTGATTGGGCCGCATCCGGCCCATGGGCCTGAGGTTGCCTACTCCGGCTTATACCTTAACATGTATCATTTCAAGTGGCTATTATACAGTGGAGCCTCAGTTTACGACTACCTCCGTTTATGAACACCTCTGTTTACAAACACTGCAGACCCGGAAGTGTTTACATCCGGGTTCTGCAGTGTCGGATGAGCAGACGCGATCTGCGCAGCTCGTGCAGAAGCACTCTTATTGGTGCTTCGTGCATGCGCAGAAGCGTGCCTTTGGCGAACGAATGCAAACCGAGGTACTACTGTATTCTCAATGTTAACTGACACTGTGTAGCATGTTTTTCCTGTCTTTTTTTTCTTTTTAAAAAATCTTTCTTTGTCCCCCTCCTTGGTTAAATTTGACACTACAGATATGTAAGCAGGCTACTCACCCACACAAGGCATACCCAATGCACAGAGACCGCAATTAGTTTACAGCTGCCCATCATCATATATTCTATGGGGAGGCTGCATGTTACCATCTACTGATGACAAACATGCCCCACGGCTCCTCTGCTAAGGTGGGGGTTTGAGCCCAGATTCCTAGGGCAGACTCCTCATATTAGATCAACATAAATTTAACCATTCTAAAATCCTTTGACAGCTGTTCTGCTTCCTGGAATAGGGTTCCAACTGGGTTACACCCCATGTATTTTCCTCTGCTTCACACTGTTCCCACGAGACAGAGATGTTTCCTGGCTCCGGCAAGTCAAGGAAAGCAAACCACTTAGGTTTTTTTTAAAACAAAAACAAAAACACACACAAAATAAATAAATAAATAAAACACCTCAACAACAACCCTGACACAGTCAGATGATCTTCTTGGGAGATGCCCTCCTGTTTCCTTGCAGACAGTCCAAATGTTTGAAACATCCCAAGTTATGTTATTCTTCAGATAAAGGATATTTCAAGACACAAAGAAAACACAGTAGCTTTGGCTGATTGCTAAATGAAACCACATGACTGTTGGGGTAGGGCTGGGCTTAGCGGGTTTTTTTTTAATGTCCCGACCAGTTATAGCATCTTTTCCCAGTGTTTGCTGGCTCTCAGAGCCAATTCCATTACAGTGGTACCTCAGTGTATGAACTCAATTGGTTCCGGAAGTCTGTTCATAAACTGAAGCATTCATAAACTGAAGCGAACTTTTCCCATTGAAAGTAATGGAAAGTGGATTAATCTGTTCCAGACGGTCCGTGGAGTACTTAAACTGAAGCGTTCATAAACTGAAGCAAACTTTCCCATTGAAAGTAATGGAAAGTGAATTAATCCGTTCCAGATGAGTCCGCGGCGTTCGTAAACCGAAAATTCATAAACCAAGGTGTTCATAAACCGAGGTTCCACTGTACTGTACTTGCTGAATTCTAATATAATTCAGTTTTTTTAAAATAAAAAAAAGATGGAGTGAGAAATCCTCAGGAAGAAAGCACTCCAGTAGGAGAAGCCAGATCTACCACACCACATGCACATTGTACTGTAGGTTTGAGCCAGTCCACCACAGACATGGCACTTGCATGCAGAGGAATCCCATAGGGCACAGCAGTCCTGCATTCAGCACACCAGGCCATGACTAAGCCTACATGCCTGCCATTCCTCGTAACAGGAGCAGCCTGGTGTTCTAAGTAGCCTACTCACATCCAAGGGAGTTGTAGGGCTGCACTACTGCTTAGGCCAGCCTTCCCCAACCCAATGCCCTCCAGATGTTGAAATCAAAACTCTCTCCATCCCTGCCCATTGGCCATGATGGAAGGCTGCTTTATGAATATCCTCTCATGTGCGAGGACAGCACCGAGAGTGGGAACAGATCCAAGTCTTGTATCTTGAAAGGTCTGGGATATTACCTCCCCTATAGGTAGGGCCAACAGCCAGTATTTAACAAAGCATATTGAATTAACTCAACCAAAGTAATGATAGCAGCTTGGGAGCTCAGGATCAATGGGAATGCCTCCTCCAGACCAGACCAGCCTCCGCTTTGCATAAGAGGCCTTGTTAACATGGCTTGAAGATGCCCACCTCATGGACCCAGTAGGGCATTCTCCATAGTGCATACCCTTCAACTCCCGGATTGAAAAATCTGGGATCAGTGGTGGCGCGGCACCAGAAGTCGCTTCTACGCATGTCCAGATATGCGCAGACAGCCGGGAGCTGGGACATGGCCACCGGCAGGAGCTTTATGGGATATAATCAAATAATAATAATAATAAAAATCCTTCCAGTAGCACCTTAGAGACCAACTAAGTTTGTCATAGGTATGAGCTTTCATGTGCATGCACATTTCTTCAGATACCAAGTGTACATGCACACAAAAGTTCATACCTATGACAAACTTAGTTGGTCTCTAAGGTGCTACTGGAAAGATTTTTATTTTTTATTTTTGTTTCGACTACATCAGACCAACACGGCTTCCTACCTGTAACTAGGGATATAATCAATTTGGGATAACAGCAGGAAACGGTAACAAAATACGGGGGTTTCCCGCGAAAAACGGGAGACTTGGCAGCTATGTCCATAGTGACACCTACCTTCAATACAGCCCCCTAAAACAGGTTTGCAGACCACATTAAGATGAAAAGACTGTAGCTCCGCAGCAGAGCACACACTTTGCACACAGATAATCCAGTTTAACCCCCCGCATCTCAATTTTAAATTAACAAGCAGACAGAGCATGAGAAAGCCCCCAAGGCTTTAGAGAGGTGCTGCCAGTCAGAGTGGGCGAGTCTGATCTAGATGGATTATTAGACTAATTCCTCATAAGACAACTTTTGGATGTGTATACAGATACAGGATAGTGTAAGATGTGATAAGTTAACTCTGCCTTAAACCTTTAAACTCAATGTGCAGCTGCTGTGAATAAGGCAAACTCCAAGCTAGGGATCATGAGGAAAGGAATGGGGGATGGATGGACTGCCAATGTCAAATTTATAGTTCAATAGCATTTGGATTACTGTGTGCAGTTCTGGATACCAAACCTCAAGAGTTGGAAAAGGTTAAGAAATGAGCAAGTAGAATGATTAAGGGGATGCAGTGACTTTCTTCAGAGGGAAGAAAGGTTGCAGCGTTTGGGGACTTCTTAATTTAGAGAAAAGGAGAGTAACAGGTGAGGTCATAGTAGTTTATAAAATTAGGCATGGCATGAAGAAAGTGGACAGAGAAATGTTTTTCTCCCTCTCTCGTAATGCTATAATTTGTGGATACCCAATGAAGCTGAATGTTGGAAGACTCAGGACAGACAAAAGGAAGCACCTCTTCACATAGTGCATAGTTAAGCTTTGGAATTTGCTTCTACAGGATTAGATAAATTCATGGAGGAGAGTGCTATCAACGGCTGCTGGTCATGATGGCTATGCTGGGTATCCAGAGGCAGTAACGGCTCTGAATCCATTGCTGGAAGAAAGCCACAGGAGGAGCGAGCCTTCTTGTGCTCAGGTCCTGCTTGCCGGTTTCCTACAGGCATCTGGGTGGCCACTGTGAGAACAGGATACTGTACTTGGATCAGATGGGCCTAGACAGCAGATTCTCATGTTCCTAAGAACAGTCCTGCTGCTCAGGACTGGCTACCGCAGAGAAGTCAACCAAGGTCAGATCCCCATAAAACATAACTTTCTCCAGCAAAAGCAGCCTTTGCTTAAAAACCAAAGCCAAAACCTTGTGTTGGCTGATATGAAACTGGAACAAATAGACCAGTAAGGCTGACTGAGGGTACTGGCTGGCAGATGGGAACAGCAGGTTGGTCAAGACAGGTTTACTTTCACCCCTGGGTCAGCAGTTTTATGATTTGATTCATATTGCACTAATATATGTAAACTGCTTCAAGGTTACCTGCGATAGAAGGCTGTATTCAAAAAGCCCTAAATAAATAAATGAAAATAATTAAGTAAACGCTTCCATGGATCTGCACTTATTTGCTCTAGTACACACAACTGTCGAGCGTTCTCTCCAGTACTACGATTTGTTTTGGAAGATCACGACAACAGCATCATTTGCACCATCAGGTCAACATTTTCCTCCACAAAACTGGCACGCGAAGCAGCAAGATGAAAACCATCCCATCCATTTCCTCCCTTGGGAAAGGAAAGGATAGCTGGTGCCAAGATACTCTTCCAGACACAGAATGAATACCAGCAGCATCCCACAAAACTGAGGATGCTACCAGAATGCTTTTATAATTCTTATTTAACAGTGTTTGTATATTGCTTGATTGCAGAATCAGCTGCATGGCTTCCACAAAACACAGTAATTGGAAACTCTGAAATCTCTGGAGATGGACCTACAGGGAGGATGAGCCAATATGCCAGGTCTGACAAGATATATTCTTGTGATACACACAGCCAGCGAGTAACAGACAATTAGCAAAGCCCAGCCCACAGATTGACAAGCTCTGCTCTGGGTTACCAGCCATGAAACCAAAAGCCTGCCAGAGTCATTGTTTTCTGGCCAGCTAAGCAAGATCTACCTGGGGCAAGGAGTGTGGCTGTGAGTCTCTCTCCCATTGTCCATTTTGCACCAGTTATTCTTCAGAGTTAACCCAGAGTTCACACTTTGCAAGCCACAGAACCACCCTGTGGTCCATCATTCAAACCAAGAACATTCAATTTCCTAGTTCATGAAAGCAGTAAGCCTGAGTTTGGGCTGTACCACTTCTGATTGCAAGTACATAATGGAATGTTGCCCCAAATACCTATTTAAAGCCCTTTAATCTAGAAGACTAGCATGTCAGGAGAACCCATTATCCCTGACATGCTATCTTTACATGTGCAAGAGTTTCTCCTCTCCATCATGAAAGGCCACACCTACATTCTGAAATAGCCAAGACACAGATTGAGCCCTACAGTAAACACTAGGAACACTAGACCCCTCTCCCATTTTCTTACCTCCTGCCTTCTCAGAACTAGACAGGAAGAAGGGAGGAAGTACAGTTGCTTATTGCTGGCACATACATCCAAGGAAATGTTTGACTATTTTACTTAGAGACACCTAGGGCAAATGGGTATAGAAAGCCTACATGTGTCCTTCATGCAACTAATGAAAAGCCAAAACTTTTATACTGCAGCTTTAAAGCTATAGCATTCTGATTAAGGTGGAGGCAATTATGAGAACAGGTTCTCCCTGCCCTGGGACAATTGCATTCAATCTACTTAGCTCCAGGGCATACTTTCCACAGATACTAGTTTGCCATGAAGTCCTGCACTCTCTAGAAATCAACCACTATCAACCTGGTGCTCTGGTTTTAGACTACAACTCCCATCAGCATGGCTGTGCTGCCATCAACCCCAGCTGTTGCTGCTGTGGCTTCTTCACACTTGTTTGTTAATGTTTATTATTTCATTTATTGCCTTCTAAACCACCATCTCAAGGCAATTTACATATAAAACAATTGAGAAGAGTTAGAAACACAAAAACAATGACTGCATGCTCTTGAATGCCCTCACTGCCCCCATGTGAACGTGGGTTACAGCCTAAACTAGAATACCAAGCAAGCTCCTTCAACTGCAGCAATATAGGGGAAGAAGTGACGGGCAACCGGGGGGGGGGGGCTTGGCATTTGGCCAATTAAAAAGGCTTTGGTCAACTGACCAGTCAAATAGTCATAGAATCACACAATTGTAGAGTTGGAGAGTACCCTGAGGATCATCTAGTCCAACCCACTGCAATGCAGGAATATGCAGCTGCTCCATACGGGGATTCAACCTGCAACCTTGGCATTATCAGCACCATGCTCTAACCAACTGAGTTATCCAGCTGATCACAATTTTTTAAAAAAATATTACCCATATTGGGGGGGGCAGAGAGGAGTATTTTAATCATCAACGAAGTTTGGCACCTGTCAGGGGGACTCCCTACAGGGAGCCTCCCACCATCATCCTGACCAGCACTTCGCCCAGCGACAGCGCTAGCATCGGGTCAGGGGAAAGCGGAATGGAGGAGGGAAGGCTCAGCGAGGCATCAGAGCCCTGGCAACGCTCTGGGGAACAGACTGGGCATTAGAGCCCCTGCACCACTATGACCAACAAGTGGAGGAGGGACGGCTTAGGGAGATGTCGGAGCCCAGGCACTGCCCCAGCCGGCCAGGGGAAGAAGGGGCACCGCTCCTTCTGGCGCCCAAATTGAGGCACGCGCCCAAATGCAGGGCGAAGGGGTGGCATTTCGGGGTGCCCAGGTTATTATGCTAGCCCCGAAGTCGACGGGCGCCATTGCCGGGTTCTGAGAGTGACTAGGAGGTCATGTTTTCTGCTATCTCTGCACTGTAAATAGTACGCGCAATAAAACCTTTAAAGACACAACGGACTGGAGCGTCTTTACTCGGGAGTAGCCACAACAACGCCCTGACAGCCCCCATGTTCACCACGAAAGCAACCCATCTTGTGAAACAACGAAAATTAAAGTTGCTTTTAATAATCCCATTACATTTTATACCATTGTTAAAAGGTGAAGGAACATTTGATTTCCTAATTCTCGTGAAGGTTGTAAAACCTGTGTCTGTACTGTACTACCTCAGGCAGCAAGGGGGGGGGGAGAGAACCATAAGATGGAATGCTCCCCCAAATAGTATTTAAAATCCTTTCATATGGAAGACTAGCATGTCAGAGATAATTCTCTTTGACCTGCTAATTTTGGGGGGGGGATTTGTAGGTGTTTTCCTTTCCTGCAGGGCAGCCCTCCCAACACACAAGCCCCCCTACCTACATTCTGAAGTACTACACAGCCAAGACAACAGGTGGAGGCCCTTGGTGAGCCCTAGGCTTCCATCCACCTCCCTATAGTCTGCCTCCTCAGAAAGGATGTGGGGGAAAGGGTAAGGAGAGCTGCTTACCTCTCAAATGGTACCACTGTGAAGTACAAGGGACACACGCTACCACCTACGAGGTGGAATTCTAGGTTTCATGGGCCATTTAGTCAAATAAATAAGGGGCCAACTGATGCTGTCATTCAGGGAATTCTGTCTGCTCTCAACTGATCTTTGCACTGAGGAATCCCTGACAGAGTGAAGTGCCATCTTGACTTCCCAGAAAGGAGAATTCCATACAGTGGTGCCTCGCTTAACGAATGCCCTGCTTAATGAAATTTCCGCTTAACGATAGGATTTTTCGAGCGGAGGTTGCCTCGCTAGACGAATTCGTTTTATGAAAAATTCGTCTAGCGAATCACGGTTTCACATAGGAATGCATTGAAATTCAATTAATGCGTTCCTGTGGGCAAAAAAAATTACAAAAATAAATTCAATGCATTCCTATGGGATTCACTAGACAAATTTTTCATTATAAGAAAAGACCCATGGAACGAATTAAATTCGTCTAGCGAGGCACCACTGTATATGAGTCCTGTCACCAGGGACCACAGCAGAAAAGCAGCCCTGGCTTTCCAATCAGTTCCTCAGAAACCAACCCATCAGGTGACCTCAAAGAACAATCTTCTAAGGTCAGCCCCACACAGAAGTACAGCCAAAACAAATTTAATAACATTTAGAAAGCAACGCAAATAGCATACCAACTAGAGCTAAAACTTGGGAGACCCACATTCAATTCCCCAGTCAGTCACAAAGTTCACTGGGTGACCTTAGCTCTCAGCCTATCCTACCTCACAGGATTGTTGCAGGGATATACTTGGGAGGGATAACTTTTGAGTTCCTTGGAGAGAAGGGAAGGCATTTGCTATGAGCAAATCAATGTAATACCTTACCCCGGCAGGAGAATTCAGAAAAAGTTATAGCCGACTGCCTCAGCAGAGTCTGGTGAGATTTGCAGTTCAGGTCCTCAGGGTGGTCTACAATTCTGACAGCCGCTGAGAAGTTCAGTGCTCCAGCCTCTGAGCCATTCCTGGCATCAAGGTAACTGAAGCCATTTCAGTCCCAAAACTGGAATGGACGCCAGACTGAAATGGGTCGACAGAATTGGCATCACCCCAAAAATCCTGAACTTGTGTCAACAGTCCATACACCTTGCCCCAAAATGGATAATGGTTGATCTTTTACTGCCCATTTGAAAGGAAGGGAGGGAGATAAGCTGAATGAATGATTGAATAAAATTAAGATTTTTCCAATGGAGTGGGAACTAGAAAGGACTTATTTTTTAAAGCAGAGGATGAACCTCAGCTTCCAAACTAGATGGCAGAACTTCCTTGCTTATGGAGGCATTTGTCACCCTCTCTGCAAGTTTTTGTTTGTTTTTTGTTCTTAAATATTTTTTATTAAAGTACTGTAATCCTTGGTAGTCTTGCTTTACAAAAGCATGCCATACTCCCAGAGAGCTGCTCCCAGCCAAGAACAAACTTTGACTACAGCTCGTGGTTAAGGAGGAAAGAGCTTAACCATGATTCCAGGTTTGGACAACACACTAAGCCAAATTTTGGTTTAGCTGCTCCCTGCATCTATACTATACATCAAGATGCCCTCCACAGCTGGTATTCAGAGGCAGACTTCCTCAGAAGATGCAACATCTCATTTCACCGCATGAACTGAGAATTAAGAATGAATTAAGAGATGCAGACAGGCCTATACTTACAGATGTTAAGCAATCTATGTGCAAATACCTCTCTTTCTGCAGTGAAAAAACCTTCCAACCCAAGCCCTGATCTACGCAATTCCTGGCTGAAAGACCTTGCGTGACTTCTCATGTTGCACAAGTCTAGGCAGCCCCATCACTTGCCATGGAGTAGCTAATCTAGCCTCTGGCCCCCGGGGGCCACGACGTCTTCTCTTGCTTGGTTGCTTTCCTCGTCGAAAGAGGGAGAGAAAGAGAGTCCTACAGAATTTGCAGCCATACCTTAGACTAACCTTCCTCATTCTGGTCCCCTCCAGATATTAAAAGACTACCAGTTCCCCTCAGATGTGCCTTAATGGCTGGGAATGACAGGAGTTTGTAGTCCAAAGCTATCACCAAGGGAGCATTCCATCAGACTGCCTCAGTGGTGGAGATGGAAAGCTGTTTCATCAGGCATCTCCTACCCTTGAACTGTGCCAGCGGTCGCTGTAAGAGCAACTGCTTAAGAACTGGTGCCTGAGTTTAATTCCCTCCCCTCTTCCTCCCTGTTCCTTTCCCCTTGTGTGTTGTTTTCTGTTTCAATTGTAAGCCTCAAGGCAACGACTGTCTTGCTTTAACTGACTGTATATAAGCCGCTCCAGGAAGCCTTTTTTTCTTGCTGAAAAGGGGGATACAAATGCTCTAAATCAGGCATCCCCAAACTGCGGCCCTCCAGATGTTTTGGCCTACAACTCCCATGATCCCTAGCTAACAGGACCAGTGGTCAGGGAAGATGGGAATTGTATTCCAAAACATCTGGAGGGCCGAAGTTGGGGGTGCCTGCTCTAAATCAATGCATCATAAAACATCTGGAGGGCACTAGGTTGGGGAAGGTTGCATTATGCCCTTTTGGCACTGTGTTAAAGTGAACAGCAGGGCATGAAATCTTCATTCAAGAGCTGCAGGACATGCAGAAAAACTGCTTCAAATCTCTTATGCTCCAGCGCTTGGGAGGAGGAGGGACTGCCAGCAATTGCACCAGGACCCATGCCAGCAGGGGGGCAGACTCTGAGGTTATATGAAAAAAGAGAGAGAGGTAGGTCTCTAAGCCCTCCTAGAAGGAAAGTTAGGAAGCAAAGTGGGTGGGTACCCTTCTAAACAGTTTCTGTGAGTTGAGCTAGGCTGACTTCTCCCACCTGCCAGTGAGCGACGTCAGAGCTGTAACTGATAGAGGAGTCGTTTGGGCACCACACTCAGGTATCCCTAGGGTTCCAAAGATGTGCTTTTCTCTCCTGCAGTATACAGGCAACTCTCAATTTGTAGCATTCAATGCATGCATCACCATACATGCCATGTCCGGCACCTGAAGAGGGCAGAACAGGGTGGGCTTACATGCACTCTGCAAATGTGCATAATGACCTGGGACGTAACCCCCCCTGTAAATGGTGTGTGTGTGTGTGTGTGTGTGTGTGTGCGCGCGTGTGTTGCCTGTACTTTTCTACTCTGCTAATGTCACATTTTCTAATCCAGCCTTTCTCAACCGCTGTTCCGCGGCACACTAGTGTGCCGTGAGACGCTGGCTGGTGTGCCGCGACGTGCAGCGACGAGAAGGGCGATTTGCATTGTCACGTGCCTGGCGGCCGCCAATGTACATCACTGACCCGCCGGAAAGGAAGCCGGCCGGGTCACGATGCGGGGCGAGCGCAGCTCTCAACAGCCACCACCACGGGAGGGTGGTTTTAGACAAACTTAAAGAAGCTGGCTGGATGAGCTCAACCTGAAACTTGCTGAGCAAAGGATTGTGCTGGCAGAGAAATCAGCGGCTTGTGAAGCCTTATTACAGGAGATTGCAACCAACACAGCAATTGGCAAGTGTTTCTTACAGTCATAATTATATAGTCAATATAGGGCGGTACAGAGTTAAATTTTTTAACTTTTTTAATGGTGGTGTGCCTCGTGATTTTTTTCATGAAACAAGTGTGCCTTGGCCCAAAAAAGGTTGAGAAACACTGTTCTAATCCTTAGCTTCTCTCTTCATTTGCCCTCCTGTTCTTCCTAGGAACCAGGATGCCTCTTTCCTGCGGTGGGTTTATCTGAGATCTGGTACACCCTATAAATCTGTTTCTGCAAATAATGCTATACAGTACATGCAGGTGAATGTTAAAGAATCTCCCTGCCCCCCCCCAGCAAAATATAAAAACTTCACAAAGAGGCTTAGACACGCCTCTTTCGGTATAGGACCTAAACCCTCATGGTGCTCATGAAGAATACACTGTGTACAATAGTTAGTTTACAGTTCAAAATCCACCTCAAATGCCCCAAGCCTCACCTTGCTTCAGGTTAGGGACCCTTCACTTAGCAGAGCAGCAGTGGCACAGGCAACCAGACCAGGCAGGCATGAAGCCCTGCAACTTTTCAGCCAGCGTGCCCCTTTTAGCAGAGGCCAAAAGTGGCTCCTGCACAGCTCACACAGCAGTGCAATTGGGTAGGGACAAAATGCTGCCACCAATTTCACAGCAGGGGCAGCAATACCATTGCCTAGATCAGGGGTCCCCAAACTAAGGCCCGGGGGCCGGATGCGGCCCAATCGCCTTCTAAATCCGGCCCCCAGACGGTCCAGGAATCAGCATGTTTTTACATGAGTAGAATGTGTCCTTTTATTTAAAATGCATCTCTGGGTTATTTGTGGGGCATAGGAATTCATTCTTTTTTCCCCCAAAATATAGTCCGGCCCCCCACAAGGTCTGAGGGACAGTGGACCGGCCCCCTGCTGAAAAAGTTTGCTGACCCCTGGCCTAGATCACCATTTGCCAATCCCCTGCATGGCACATAAGTAAGCTTTTTGCACGCGAGAAAGAAAACCACCAGCTAAGCTAAGCAAAAGAGCCATCACTTTTACTTTGAAAAGTTTCAATACGACCAACCAGATTATAATAGTGAGCAAGCTTCTGAGCCCACCAGAGTTCTTCAGCAGAGTTCTGAAAGTTAAGCAGCGGGCAGAGGGGAGATTTTGTTTGGTGTTGAAACCAAAATGCCTCACTGCGTTGGTCACAAGTTCATTTCTTCCATCTGCTCAAAAATTTGGGGGTGGCCCAGGAGAGGGCATTCTTTGAAGCATCCCCTAGATTGTGGAATTCCTTCACCACAGAGGTCACCTGGCACCTTTACTATATAGCCTTCTGCAAATGCTGAAGATGCACTTCTTTACCCCTGACCTTTGACACCTGAAATGTGTGCTTCCAGGACCCACCCTATTCTTGAGAATGTAGCATGGTTTATGCACGTTTAATTCTGAATTTTAAATTGTTGCAACCCCGGCCCCAGGACTCACTGGTGAAGGGCAGGTAACAAATTTAACGATACTACTACTACTACCCCTACCATTACCACCAATAATAATTTATGCTGTGGCTATAGGGGTTGTCATGCAGAGTTCCCACTTCTTAGAAATGACCACTACACCCCTGAATCCACTAAATGTGGTTTTACACAAATCCCCTCTCCATCTGGCCACAGAAGCAATAGAGATGACAGGAGCACCTCTCTTGATCAATCCCTTATCACTCAACCTTGCAAATAAATCATGGGTGCTCCTAGCCCTCAGCTTATTTACTTGAAGTCGGTTGTCAGCCTTTGGAGACCTACAAGAATCAGTGACTCTTGTATGTTTATACCTCAACAGCTCAAAAAAGGGAGGGGAGGGGAAACAACAAATTCTCATCCAGCTCACAAAAGATCTGCTTGCTAGTTGCCCAAAGACAAGCATGCAAGTAGATATTTGCACCCCTGATTGTAGCTTCAGTCTCTGTTCAGCAAGACACAAACGTGAAACATTTCAAATACTGGTATGTAAATAAAGTTAGCAACCCTGAAGAAAGTCAGTGGAATGCAAGTCATTTCTTCCGGCACCTAAGAATTAAGAAAGGGGGATTTCTACAGCCCTTGCAAGATTTGCCTGGGCAAGAACAAGGCACACAAGGATGCGGGTAGTCAGAAATGGGAGCAACAGGTTCCAAACATTTTCTAAGCACTAAGCCTGCATTTGCTTACTCTCACCTTCTGCTATCCTCCCCTCTTCTCCCTCTCCCCCCACCAGCTGCATCAAAGCCTAGACTGTAAGCACCATGGGGCAGGGAACAAACACAGCTGATGATACTATGACCCCAAACTGATTCATTTAATGTGAAATTAAGAAACATGCTTGCAGCCACACGCTCTCAATGAGAATTACCATGACTAGACATGGTTGGGATTGCGCGACAGAAGCTGCCCTCAGGAGGAATCTACTTATTATTTTAATTGAAGAGGATTTGAGTGAATTGCAAATGAGTCTAGCAAGACCCTATGCTGGATTTACACCCCCACGCACAAAAGCAAATTGAAAAAATGAGCACACTTTAGAGCACCAGCTTTGTATGCAGAAGGTTCAGGGTTCAAGTCCTGGGATCTCCAGGTGTGGTTTGTAAAAATTCCTTGCCTGGAAAACCCTGGAGGGTAAATACTGAATTAGATGGACCAAAGACAGAAGGCATCTAGGCCTACCAGTGTGGTGTAGTAGTTAATGCGTTGGAATACTAAGCCCTGGGAAACCAGGGTTCAAATCCCCACTCAGCCATGAAGCCCTTGGGTGACTTTGGGCCAGTCATTGCCTCTCAGTCTAACATACTTCACAGGATTGTTAAAGGATAAGAAATAAGCAGAAGGCGCCAGGTTCAGTCCCCAGGTAGGGCTGGGAGAGACTCCCTGCCTGAAACCCTGAAGAGATGCTGCCAGTCTGTGCAGGCAACACAGGGTCCATATAGGAACATGGCCTAATAATTTCCTAAAGCTGTAACTCTTTGGAGAGCCTCATGCCTGCTTCCTCTTGAATGCCACCGTCGCAATAAGAGCCCCCCCCCCGGCAGTCCTGTCCCGCAAAGGCACTCACCAAAGTACTCCTTTTTCATGTGCATCTCCAGCTCCTTCTCCAGCTCCAACGTGAGCGCCTCCAGCCTCCGCTCCACCTGGCTGGGCCCGCTCTCCCTCGACGGCGTCACCTGGTAGGGGAGCCGGAACTTAGAGGCGGCCGCCGCGCCTTTGGCGGTCGCCGAGCCGTAGGACAGCGAGGAGACGGCGGCGTCGGGGCCCCCGAGGGCGACCGGCGGCGCCTGGGCGTGCAGCCTCGGGTAGGCATCCGCCGCCGCCTGCTCAGCCAGCAACAGAAGGCCCTCCTCGGGCAGGAGCGAGGCCCGCGGCGACGGCAGCTGGAACTCCGGGTAGGCGCCCATCGAGCCCCGGGAGCTGCGCGAGCTGTGGCTGGAGATGCTGGAGCGCGGGCTGGCCAGAGCCGCCGCGATGGCCCCCGACGCCATGGTCGCCGCTGTAACCGGCCCGGATCCGTGGCGCCCAGCCACTGAGGCTGCCACCTCCAGCTCGACGGCGCCGGCCAAAGAGGAGCGCGGGCTGATGTGCCGCTGGTCGTAGCCCATGCTGATGCCGCTGGTGCGGTTGCTGCTCGGCTTGCTCCCGCTGCCACCCCCGCCGCCGTCGGAAGAGCTGGTCAGGCTGGCGCGCGGGCTGGAGTGCTTGCTCGTGTCGCTGGCAGTGCTGGCGTAGCTGGAGCGCGGGCTCAGCACCGAAGACGCCTCGACGGCCCCGGCTACCAAGCTGCCCCGCGGGCTGGCCAACGGGCCCCCGCCACCGTAGCACGTCGAGGTCCGCGGGCTGGCGCCGCCGCCGCCTCCTTTGCCGCGCGGGTAGCCCTCGGCCGAGTAGCGCTTGTAGCAAGGCAGAGCCACCTCGGAGCGCGGACACGAGCCGTCCTCGGCGCCGCCGTTGAGGGAGCGCAGCGGGAGGCACAGCGGCGGAGGAGCCTCTGCCGACGGGTACGGCGGCGGCGGGCCCAGCGTGGTGCAGCCGCTGCCGCCGTTCAGTTGCTTCTTGGGCCGCCCGTCCAGCTCCGACGGCGGCTGGTGGTCTCTCCTGCGGCGGCCGAGCCCCTCGTCGTAGAGCGCCAGCTCCGCCATCAGCTTGCTGGCTTTCCCCAAGCCCTCCTCATACCTCTCCATGCCGGCGGGAGGAGGAGCAGAGGAGCCGCCGCCGCCCTCGCGCGCTCAAGACGGCAAAGTTTAGCAGAAGCCGCCGCGGCCCGACGCCCGGTGCCGCCTCGCAAGCGCTGCCTCCGGCTGCAAGAGATTCACCTCCGGGGCATCCCGCCCCGAGGCTCTCACCACGAACCGAGGCTCGCCAGGCAGGCAGAGCGGCCGGCAGGCCGGCGGGTGGGGGGCGGGAGGGAGGGAGAGGCGGCGTTGTCGGGGAAGCGTCCCCGCCCGCCTGCGCGAAGTTTGCTGGGGCCAGTCAATGGCGCGCTCGGCGGAGGAATTTGCACTTCGAGGCTGCCCGGCTGGCTGACTGGCCGGCCTCCTCCTCGGCTCGGCTCTCCCCCGCCCGGCTGGGCTCCAAGATCCGGGGCGGGAGGGCCCGAGGCAGCGCCGGGCTGCTCCTTTGTGCGGCGAGGGAGGGAGGGACTTCTTTGTGTGGGGCAGGAATGCGAGGAGGAGGAGGAAGGAGACGGGGCGCTGCGTCCCTCTGGAATGTAGTTAATGCCGAAGCCAAACAATGACTTTAACCAAGTCAGCCCCCGGGGGGGGGGACGCCGGGCGGGAGGAGCTGCCGCTGCAAGAGCTGGAGGAGCTGCCCCCCCCCCGCATTCCCTTCATGTGACTGCGCTCCTCTAGCAGGGAGGGAGGACGCTTAAAAGCAGGGAGATTCTTTGTGCTGCACGCTCACACCTTGGGAAAGGCCCTACTACTCATTCCTCCATGCTCCCGGATGCTGCCTCGCCAGAGCCCACTGAATGCCCCCCCCCACTGCATGCTACAAGGCCTATCCCACCCCACCCTACTGTGCACCCTGTGCCAAGAGGTCCCATGGCAAAGCCACAGAGAGGGGGTGGTGAGGGGGCTTCCAAGCACACTGGTCTGCCTTCTGCCAGCTATTCCCTCCATCACTTGTGCTGACCTGCGAGGCCAAGCCTGGCCTACCAAAGTCCCCTTCCCTATAAAAGTCTCTTCAGAAGGTGTGTCTCATGGTTTCCTTTTTTACTGCACTGAGCATCTGCCAGCAATCCCTCTCCCATTGCATACACAGACCTAGATGGCAGCAAATTAGCCCCATACAAGTTAGTGCCCACGGGGAGGCTCCGTTTGTGAGAATGGCAACCTCAGTTCACACAGGCACATGTACATCCTTTTCTTTCTCTATGCTGAGTCGTATGCCCTTGATCAGTAGCAGCTGAATGCTTGAACCAGGTCCACATAAAAGCATTGAGTGTACACAGTGCTATTTTTCTAGAAAAAGGTGCCAGAACTTACCATGAATGCCTCTCTTGTTCTCTTACAATGGCCATGGTGCCCAGCTGAGGGGCCCCCAGAACTGAGTTCCGGCGAGTTCCAGCTGAAAAAAAGCCTTGAGTATGGGAGGCAGAATGTAAGTTCTGTTTCTGGTGCTCAGTCTGCAAGGACACATTCCTCCACAAGACAGTGTGCTGCGTCCTGCAGGCACATGAACCACCCTCCATGTGGAGCTAGCAGTTCCTGTGAGCAGCACCTCATTAGAACAAAAAAAGGAGTCTGCTAAATCAGGCCAATATTCTGTTCTCACAGGGGCCAACTGGATGCCCCAGTAGGAAACTAGCAAACACGTTCAAGCACAAGAGCCCTCTCCCCTCCTGTGGCCTCCAGCAACTGGCATTCAGAAGCAGCGCTACCTCTGACAGAGCACAGCTATATTGCAGCTAGTAATCATCAATAGCTCTCTCCTCCATGACTTTGTATTATCCTCTTTTAAAACCACACAAGTTGGTGGCCATCAATGTCTCCTGTGGGAAAAAGCTCCATCGTTTTAACTATGTGCTACATGAAGCAGCAGCTGTTGCGAGTTGCAGATGTAAGAAGAGCCCAGCAGGTGGATGGGTCTCCCTGGTCAAGGATCCTGGTCTCACAGTGGCCAACCAGATGCTCGCATAGGGAAACCCACAGTCCTGTCATGCTCCCACACCAGCCCCTCGGGAGTCCCAGGAATGTGTGAACTGAGCCAGAGGGGCTGCAGCCCATAGGGCTGCCTCTTTTAGAACCCGGCCATGCTCACAAGCCCCTGGACCCAATCCAGGTCCCTGCTGCAGCATGTTCTTGCTGGGCTGACCTGTGTCTTGGTCATGCTTACAATACTTCATTGGGTCTACTCTAAGCATGACTAAGGCAGGGCCCATCCCACCGAGTTTAAAAGGCTTCATTCCCCAGATAAATGTGGGCCTGGTTTATTTCTACTGAGCTTTTTTGTTTTTTTCACTAGGCCTTGGAAAAAGAGGTGCCAGAACTCACCACAACCACTTCCATTGTTCTCGTTGGATGGCAATGGCACCCACCTGAGAAGATAACCTATTTGCAGCCCCCTCTACCCAGATAGATGTCCTTTTGCCAGTTGAGTCCAATGTTCTTCCATCATACGCATATTTACTTGGCAGTAAGCACTTGCCTGAAACCTATTGAATTGATAGGCAGAATGTGGAGGGTAGCGGTTGGGGGATCTGGTTAAAGAGAGTACTTGCAACCTCTTGTTGAAGAAAAATAACAAAACTGTTTATTATAGGAAGTACATAACTTAGATAGGAAAGTTTCTAGTTCCAAGCCAGCTAACAAATCTGAACAAAGGCAGCCAACCCTGCTGGCCTGTTTGTTGTCAGGATAGATTCAGGTTCAAGGTCATATAAGTGAGGGGGGGGGACATTGAAGAGGACTCAACTTTAGAATGTCAGTCTTAAGATCAAAGGTCAAAGACACAGAGACAGTTTAGGAATCTGGAGTCTCCCACTGTTTTAGCCCCATGCGGACCCCTTTTTTGCAAACTGAGTTGCAAAAGACTTCCAGCATAAATCCCCAAATGTTGCTGCAATTGATACATATCTTATATAGTTTTTAGGTTGGAATCCTAAAAACTGAGCTTGGTGGGGCTTTGTTCTGAGTGGATGTGCCTAAGATAGTGCTGTTACAGTACAAGCCTATACATGTCTATTCAGAAGTAAGTCCCGTGGAGCTAATTGAGACTTATTCCCAGCCCACTTGGCTATAAGATTGCAGCCTAAGGATTGCAGCCGCTTTGTTATTTTGAGAGCTTTAAAAGAATGTTATTGTTTTATAATTTCATGGTTTGTCTCAGGGTATTAGTTTCAGGCAGTGAAAGGCATTTAATTATATTACTTTTTAAATTTGTATGCTATTGTGTTGGTTCCCTTGAGTTCCATTTGCTGGAAAGACAGGATAAGAATATAACAAAAAATATGTGTTATGTATTAGTAATTCATTTGCTTCCTCTTAATGCAAATAATCAACTCTGTTTGCAAGTTCCAATTCTTTTGGAAATAATACATTACTTTGAAGCAATAAATGCCAAAAGGACTGAAGCACCTGGATTCTTCTTCCGAACCCAAACTGCAGGGGGTTTTGCTTATGGAATTGCTGATGCACTGACTGCACCCCTTCCCCCCCCCACCTGCACTCAGAGCAAGATATTGCACAAATTTTGCCATTTGGTTGCTGGCTGCTCAGTTGCCTGCACTCGGCGTAGCTAGACCAGCCCCTGTACCAGGCCAATAACATTTTATCCTGTTATCATTCTTAATTAAACATTGAATGTGAGTTTGCTCTTGAAGAGCACAGCTTAAAACCTCCCAGAGGTCATATACAAATGTCAAGGACCCAGTGGAGAAAGATGTTGGATGAGGAGTCCTGCGGGAGACTACAGAGCCCAAATTATTATAGCACCCGGTGGCTCTTTCCCATACTGCCGTGTATAAGAACGTGTTTTCTTTCATGCAGGATCCATAGGCAAGGGTTGTTGTTGTTAATGCAATGGAAGCCTTGGGTCTCTTGCTGAAACAATAAGAGACTAGTGGAGTTCTGAAAATTATATTTGCTGCAGTAGATACAGGGGTTTTTGTAATTGCAAAGGTCTGGACAAAGTGGGTCAGCAAAGTTCAGAAAGGCCAGTCACATGTGGACAGGTGGTGTTGAACTGTTTAGTCTGCAGCCTTCACCAACCTGGTGCCCTCCAGATGTGTTGGACCACAACACGAACCCACCCCCAGTCAATGCTGGGGACAGCCTTGAAGGGATTGTGGCCCTTGAGGTAAAGATTGCCCAGCACTGCTCTAGAGGTACAGCTGGCTCCCTTGTTAAATTTTTGGGCCTGGCATGAAGACATCCCTTCTTGCAAGATATACTCAGCATTTTTATTCCTTCAGGCTACTTTAAACCACAGCAGCTGTAGCAACCCTATTTTTCAGCTCCTGGCACTTGATGCTAATGTAGAATTACTGTATACTGTATTGATCTATTTATTGCTTTGGAGTAAACTTTGGAACTCAGATATCAGCAGTGCTACATATTTTTTTTCTTTTGTGGACCAAGAGGAACTTCAATATTTAGTAAAAGAAATGTGACTCACACATTCTGGGCAGATCCAATAAAGCCCTCTTCTGGGAGGCAAGGGTATAGTTCATATTCTAAAGGACATTTAAATTGCTTGATCCTGAAGGTAAATCTGTGTGCTGCTCTGGTTCGCCAGAAGCAGCTTTGTCATGCTGGCCACATGACCTGGAAGCTGTATGCCGGCTCCCTTGGCCAATAACACGAGATGAGCGCCGCAACCTTTAGGTCCATTAGGTCCAGTCGTGACCGACTCTGGGGTTGCATGCTCATCTCGCATTATTGGCCGAGGGAGCCGGCGTACAGCTTCCAGGTCATGTGGCCAGCATGACAAAGCCGCTTCTGGCGAACCAGAGCAGCACACGGAAATGCCGTTTACCTTCCTGCTGTAGTGGTCCCTATTGATCTACTTGCACTTTGACATGCTTTCGAACTGCTAGGTTGGCAGGAGCTGGGACCGAGCAACAGGAGCTCACCCCATTGCAGGGATTCGAACTGAACCGCTGACCTTCTGATCAGCAAGCACTAGGCTCCGTGGTTTAACCCACAGCGCCACCTGCGTCTACAATTCTGCCTGCCTTCTCCGTAAATGCCTTGGAGCATGATCACCAGAAGAGAGAGAGGGAAGGGCTGTGTTTAGGAGACTGACGGAGTTTAGGGGCTCTGTTTAGGGGACTCCTCAAAGGTCACTACTGCATAGCAGACACTTTCTGCTTTCGGAAGCCATTCAGACTTTTGTGACACCAATTCCACTCTCATGGCATCTCTTTTACATCTCTAGCAACTGGCAACTTGGCTCATTCTGAACTCACCAACCCACTTAACCATAGTTCACTGTTATTTCTATGCAATGACTGGCTAAACATTTTGCTGAATACGGGTAAAGATGCAGCACAAAGTGAAGATGACATTATATATACCGGTAGGTGTTGCTTCACCACCTATTAGTTCTCAAACCACACCAGAAGGAGGCATTCAGAAAGCCTTGGGTTTCTCTATGATGACTCGAAAGCTCAGAAAAGGTAAGCAAGGATATTGGGATGGACCGATTTAAACTAACAGGCAGAGGCAATCAGGAATACCTTCCACATAAGCCCAGCAGTGAAATGGATGGCAGTTGTGCAGCCAGGTGACCCACCAAACACAACCCACCCTTCATGTGTCCTCCTTGTTTTGTGCTGCCTAGGTATACAACAAAACTGAAGTTTCATCCTGCTGTAGATGAGCTGCATTCAAACTTGGTGGTTACAATGTTTGTTGGTCTGATAGAACACAATCACCATTTTCCCCATTGGTTAACACATCAAGCCAAAAAACCCCTTTGTCTAAGCCTCTTTTTAATCCATCCAAGTTGGTCCTGTGGGAGTGAGTTCCATAGTTCAACTATGCACTGTGTGAAAAGGTACTTTAAAAAATAAAAAACTGCCCTGAATCTGGAATGCAACTTGGGAATGAGTTACTTATGCACTCAACTTTCATCTGGCACTCAGTCTAAGGCAACACAGCCTGGATTCACTGTTTATTCTCTCTCTCTCTCTCTCTGTGTGTGTGTGTGTGTGAGAGAGAGAGAGAGGGAGGGAGGGAGGGAGAGAGAAGGAGAGGGGGGGAGAGAGAGAACTGGCCTATTATACAAAGGTAGCAGTTCTATTCTTTGCTCCACGCACTTTTGTCTCTGGTCTTGCCCACCACCTGCATGTGATCCGCTGGAAAGTTGTTCAAAAGAAACTGTAGCCCTTGTGGGGCTGAATGGGTTCCAAGCTCTCCCTGCCCCAAAGCTTCAAACCAAGGTCCCAGGAAACTGATGAGAGTCCTCTCGAGTCCCTTATCCTCTTGGACAATCTCCATGGAGCAGATGCAAAACTGACATAGGTCTGAAAAATATACAGGCCATTTTGTTTTGCTGACCCCGCAGCGATAACTGGCATACCATTTTTTACTTCCCACCAGCCATCAATGCAATTTAAATTCTTACCATTCCTTCAATATTTGAATACTGATAGAGCTAAGCGCCAACCACACAAAGAGGCAAAAGATACAGCTATGACTGATGCTTCATAAATACCTCTGATTAGATAAGAGAGAGACAAAAAGCATCCCTTGGGATTTAGGGAGCTCTTAGTGCTGTTTATGTAGGAAAACAAATACAGAAAAGCAGCTTCACATTCCAGAATCCCAAAATAAAGAAAATCACTCCAGACAGTTGTTTTTAAGCATCTGACAGATGTTTGATCGGATCAAGCTTTAAAATAATTGATTCTGACAAGAATAGTAGGTGCTGCTGTCCAGCTGACGTCGTCTGGTTCACTGCAAAAGCTCCACTTTTGATTAGGTGAAGTGCAGATAATTGATCACTCCACCCAAATAAACTAGTCTCTTGTCCATCATTGAGCTTAATTCTGTTCCTACACCATGTGGCTGACAGAGTTACTAAAGTCCAGAGAACTCCATAGGAGACACTAAGGCAGCCTGTCTGACCTTTTGCTTTAGGAAGACAGAGTGGAGTTGCCTTTTTATACATCAAAATAATAGTATCTATGCTCATGAAAGACCCCATCTGTTGCAAGGATTACCCTGGGAAAGTTTTGGTGCAATATGAAGAGCTACATTACTTATTATTTTTATTACATTTGTATTCCACCTTTTTTTTTGTAAAGCTCAAGGTGACATACACACTTCTCCCCTCTCATTTTATTCTCACCACCCTGTAAAGTAGGTTAGGCTGAGAAACAGTGACTGGCCGCAAGCCACCCAGTGAATTCTGATGGCTGAGTGGGGATGTGATCCCTGGTCTCCCAGGTCTTGACACCCTGACCACTAACCCACACTGGCTCACATTGCATTTGCGCTTTGTGGGACCCCTTTGAGCAGAGACTAGGGTGCCTGTTGTTAGGAGAGGTGGGCAATGTTCAGCTTCAACACAGTTCTGGTCCAAGTTGAACCAAGTGTTGTGCTTTACTTCTTGGGAGTGGCAGCCACTCACTTATAGAAGCAAAAGGGGCCATTTTGCAATGCTACCGGGGGGGGGGGGGGACACACACACCTAGTGGCAAGGTCTCAAACTACAGCCCATTTTTGCCCCACTTGATATTTGCATTGGAAGGTAAACTTCCATTAGTGGGTTGAGACTTCCATTGCCAATCTGCGCAGAGACTGCAGTAGGCCAGTGGTTAGCAGATCCTACCCCACCAGTGTTCTGCGCTGCATCAGATTCCAAACACCGACTGTGTTACACTAAGTGCACTTGCCAAAATTATCTACATATTGGAAAGGAGGGGTTATAGATGCAGAATGATCACTTACCAATGGCAATGCAGTGAACTCACGGCTGCGGTGAACACTGAGTTGGCAACTTCCATTCTCACAGCTCCAGCAGGCCAGCCATTCCACTAGATTAGCTCTCCGACTAATCATATACAGCCCAAAAGCAGCGAGGGTGCAGGGTCCAACACCTGCTATCCCTTAACAAAACAAAATAAAACCACCACCAATAATAAAAGCATCCTGTGGACCACCCATTGGGCCACTGCTAATAAATGCATCAATAACCTCATCCCTGAGAAGCCATCTGTTAGAACAGCAGTCAGGAAGGGGGGGTGCAATAGCACACCCTGCACTGAAGGGACAATCTGTGGCACAAAGATGACTCTCACCAACTTATTAGAAACAACACTATTTGTCAGTATCCCCATAGCCAAAAGGTGTCGTGCAGATCGACCAAGTTATAGGGTATTGCAAAACAGCAAAAAGACAGTTATGCAAAGAGGAATCATTGCTATTTGCATGATTAATATAGGTCACATAATGCAGCTTTTCAGTGTGTAGAATCTGGATGGCTCAGCCGCAAGGGCACGCGCAGGCCCCGGAAATGACCTGCCAATTCTAACAGAATCAAAAGAAGTCAAACTAAAGAGTTAGAACATCAACATCAGAGGGCGATCTTTTTAGTTTCAATAAGCAAAGATTATGCAATAGGTGCAGAGGACAGAATCTGAAGCATCAGCACTTGTGAAAAATGTGTAAGCTATCAGACTGCTTTGAAGTACTTCCAGAAAATAGTATCCTTCCCAATTCTACCACTTGATTATGGATACTTGAGTTAACCTGCTGAAAGAGAATTATCCAGGTTTAAGGTGAAAACTATTTTTACACCATCTAACATCTTTGCAAGGACAACCACAAGTCTGGTCCAGAGTAGGCATGGTGGGTGCCAAGGTAGTAGTGAGCACTAAACTGAACACCCTGCCCTTCTGCCTTGGTTTATGTCTGCTAAAAATCTACTTCTGAGCAAGGGTTCAGGCAGCAGTGGTGGAGGAGAGAACAGCAAAGACTAGCCACAGCCAACTTCTTAAGTGTTCCTGACTCAGTCCAGGAGAACCACAGACCTCTGGCTATGTTACAAATTGGTCACTTGTAACATAGCCAGGCAAGCTTTACACAGCTATGAAACTGTCACCTAGGAATTTGACTCCAACCCCTGGGTAGTGGAAGAATAAAGACTGCCAAAAAACTGCAGTGACAAAATGTTTTATTAAAAAAAACCCCTCCCTTTTCAATTCCAACAAAGGATGTTTTCAGAAGCCCTGTAGGATGCTTAAAACTATTATTAGTACAGCTTTAAGTATGAAGACTGTATACACTTTACAAATCCTCAACTTCCATATACAGTAGGTGGGCTTTCAAACAAATGTAGCAAATAGTTTGTCTGTTGTTTTGGTCCATCAGATGAATGGTAAGAGTAGCAATAAAGTTTTACAAAACATCCCA
Organism: Zootoca vivipara; assembly: GCF_965207765.1. Classification (NCBI taxonomy): domain Eukaryota; kingdom Metazoa; phylum Chordata; class Lepidosauria; order Squamata; family Lacertidae; genus Zootoca; species Zootoca vivipara. Next base: position 50,097,923 of record NC_142589.1, read on the forward strand.
TATAAATAACCTGAAGCTGTAACAGTACACCAAGATCCGTTTCTGACACTGACACATCAGGCAATACTAGCTGACAAATCAACATTGTTTTACAGTAATGTACATTGTGCCGGCTGACTGTCTGAAACGTGACACTTCCTTCGCTTTCAAGGTTTTGGTTTGAGGGTGTGAAAAATGATGAGAACTAGGCTAGGCTAAGAAACAGTAAGAATTAAAAACCTCTCAGAAGTTACCAAGTGATAAAACTATTTCAGAAAACAGGAGTTGTTTTATTTTCCCATACCAATCCATCTTTCAGGTATTATATAATTAGACATGCTTCGTTTTCATGCCCACAGTGCTTATAAACTAGATGTCTACTAAATCTTACTGGATAAGTTCTAAGTCCTACCAAACGAGAATGGGAAGATACTGTAAGCCAGAGTCCTAGTTGTAGACATTTTGCACACCCTAGCAATCATCCTATTGGCACGCCCTACTGGTTGGAGCATTCTAGCACTCAGTCTAGTGCTATCACATCATCCTGCTCTTCAGCCAATTGTTCTGAGCGCAGCCGTTTGGTGCCGGTGTGTTCCTTCTCATCCAGCTTCCTTTTCCGGCTCTTGCTTTCTGTGTCATCAGCATTGCTTGAAGAACCTTCCTCAGTTTCAACTATCAGTACATCATCATCTTCCTCTTGAGCTGGAAAAGAAGAGAGTCACTGCAGTGCAGCCTAGCGCTGTTGTTTTAAATATAGGCTTAACATAAATAGGCTAAATGTTCCACACTTGTACCTAAAATGAGGCACATGACTGTTTTAAAATATTCAAGACAATGAATGATACTGAGAGTGATGGAAAGTTGCCATCTTAGAAAATAATGGACCAGCTCAATCCATAAAATGCATGGTCCCTCAGTGAGTTAAGATATGTTGATTGGATGTGCAAAAGCTAAAGCAAAAATTGTGAACAACTACCTGACATTTAGAAAACACCTAAAGGCAGTCCTGTTTAGGGAAGTTTTTAATCTGTGATATTTTAATGTATTTTGGTATTTGTTGGAAGCCGCCCAGAGTGGCGGGGGAAACCCAGCCAGGGTTTTTTTTTGGGGGGGGGGGTTATAAATAAATAAAAATAATTGTGAGGGCTTAGGTGATTTTTCAAGATCCAGGAAAATTTGTAAGGCTTTATAAATGTTTATCTTGTGTCCTAGAATTTTAAGGGGCTGCCAGTACCTCCAAGCAACTGTAGGTATGCCGATACTGTTCCCTCCCACTGCCAGTCTTTACCTGTGGATGTTGAGGGCTGTGCCCCATCATCACTTCCATTGGTGATATTCTTAGTGACTGGCTGTTCCGATGGTTTGGGACCAACAACGTCATCACCAACAACTTCAAACTCCACATCTTTCCCAAGCTCCTCACTGATTAAAAAAAAAAATGCAGAAAAAAACACTTAAATGATGGTCAAATGAGCCAAAACACTATGACGGTCAAATAAGAGGCAGTTTCTGAAATGGTTTATTCAACCTGAGGTAACCCTTGCTTGCCTAAGCACCACAGTACACTCAAAGGCAGTTATGGATGCTGCGCCAATGGGGGGCGCCTGGGAGTTATTCTTGCATATTAAAGAACGCTACTGGCTCTCAATTTTGTGTTTTTCACAAATGCAGAGTTGGTCTCTATATTAGCAAGACTTATATCACTTATTTAAGCTGAAGGTTCTTTCGGCAGAGTTGCAGATTCTGGTTCCGATAGCACTCTAGGGAATCAATAGCCGTCACCTGTGCAGTACGTTGATCAGCAGGGTATAGTCCTGCAGAAAGTCATCTGCTTGCAGCCGACTACCATTTCGGATCCCAAAGTCTGACAACTTCCTGTGGTTATTTGCTGGGGGGGGGACATGGGGAAAACAGGAGAAAAGCAGCATCAGGTACTCTGTGGAAACACCAGTCGCCTCCAAGGTTTTTCTTAACTCAAAACACTCAAAAGCAACGTAAGGAAAGGTAAGCAAAGTAAGGCTGCTAATACCTATTGATCTATGTTAAAATTTTATACATCATGTATACTCTTTTCTTTGCCATAAATAAGGAAGGCTGCACACTTCAGAGCCAAAAGCTACACTTAACAAAACTTGCAACGGGCTTGGGAGGCTGAGCTATGGGATCATTTCCAGCAGCTTGCTGATATCTCTGTTCCTGGTTTGATTGCTAGTACCAGTTGCTGGACCCCCTAATAATACATGACTGCAGCCAGGATTGCATTGTATAACCCAAACAAAATCCTCCAAATCTGAGAACGGTAGTAATGAGGATCCACCTACAGCTTGGATAATATCTATGGGTCACCTGGCCCAGAGTACCCAGAGGCACACACAAGGCTGCAGAGTGTTGGCACGTTGTGTGTTTGCTGCAGTGCACAGGACATACAGTGTGGAGCTTCTTTAAATGTCAGGCTGACTTTTGACCACACCAGTTTCACTTTTATTTCATACCTTCAGTTTCTCCTTCTTCGGAGGAGATCAGAATAGTCCCCTTTCCATCTTCTATCTGCACATCAGGTGCTACCATATTGAATTTTTCTTTCACTATCTGAAAGGATGCAAGGGGGGGGAAAAATCTAGAAGCAAGACTCTGAAACAAGAATCCTTTCCCAAGACTTACACCCAACCCCCTTCTTATACATGATCAAAACAATGCTTTCTACTAGGGATGTGCACCAGCCACAAAATTCGCCTTGCATCTGTAGTGTTGGTATGCAAGCCAACCTATTTTCAGTTTGTGTGTTTCTGGTCTGACTTACCATTTCTGGCCAAATGAAATCTGTTAAATCTCAATCCTCATCTCTCTGTGTGTTGACTAGAGTGTGGGAGCCTCCCCCTTTCTTCAGCCTAAGGGTCACGTACCCTTTCTGGACATGTGTCAGTGGTGAGTGGGGCCAGAGAATAAAAGTGGGTGGAGCAAGGAATGTAAATGTGACCTTTGTACAGGACACACCCGCACTTACCTCTCTATCCTCCATTTAGTCAAACAAAAAGCAGCATCAGAGTGCAGAGAAACATTCCAGCTATGAAGAAACCCTGAGGGTGGGTTTGAAACAGGATGAGTGAGAGGCAATGCTTGAGGAAAGTTCCAAGGGCCAGGCAGAGGTTTGGAGGGCCGCACATGGCCCCTGGGCCTGGGGTTCCCTACAGATTCTGCAGATTAGCAATTTGGGAACGGTGCTTAAACTGAAAAACCTAAGAGGTGGATAAAGGGAGAGGCTCATTTACCTTATCTTGTAGCGTCAAAACTGTGACTTTGTTGACATCAAGTTTCACTGTCACCTCTGGCTTACTTGCACACACATAGCAATTGGGATTAGGAGGGTCCAAAGCGCAGGGGACAAGTAGCTTCTTCCTTGGGTTTGGTTGTTTATTAAGGAAGATCTTCAGAAGATGAGAAAAAAAGGAATCAATTATCCAGCACGAACAAGCAAAAGAGACGAGAGAGGAAATCAACACCACACTTACTGCTCTGCACTGCTCTATTTTCCCTGAGAGAATCTTTAAACCCTCCAGCACAATCAGACCAGCTATTATGGCATTAGTGGTAGCTATTGCAGGAATGATGTTTCCTGCCATTGCTGTGAAAGAAGAAAAAATAAGTTAACCGGCATATTAAAACAAGGACAGAGCAAATCCTTCAAGAAAATAAATATAGGTTTTTCACTTACATTTGATATCAAATCTGCTCTTCATGTTCATACTAAAGATATGCATCCTGAGGTTCGCAGCAGAAGTAACAAAGTCCATTGCAGAAGGATCATCCTGTTAAATAGTTAGTCATTTTGAAGTAAAATAGAAAATACTGATAATTTTAGAGTGAACAGAAGCATTTCTGGAACTTGAATTTTTTTTATAACTGTATAAAATAAACTTGACCTCAAACTCTTAACACATTACTCATATAACACACCCTTCTAATTGTTAAAATTGCTAGAAGTACCAAGTAACAGTTCTGTAATGCAACTTAATATGACTTTTATTTTGTGGCCACATTGACAGCTGAGCCATGAGCCTAGCATTTCCATCCCTTGAAGTGGTGAGATACTAATCCCCCGAGAATGTAAAAATCAAGTTCAATCACAGCCTTGAGCCTTTGAGATATAGTTTCATTATACTGCTTTTCTAATAAGAACCATGGGAACAGATAAGTTTCTAAAGATAGTTCACTATTGTCAAAAAAACAAAACATCCATAAAACATATTTAAACAGAATCTCTCTTCATCTATGAAGTATCATTTATATTCCCCATTTTTCATTGTACACTATACCACTCATTGTTAAAATAAAGTTTTGGAGAGAGGTGCATTCATCCATAAGGTACATATAGTAGTTTTTATTCAAAGTGAAAGTCTTCTCCTTTAAAGCCCTTCACACTATCCCATCTGAACTGCCTGCTCAGCACAAAGATCATTTTTCAGAAGCATTTTTGGAAACAAGGCAAGTGTTAACAGGGGAGAGGGCCTTGTCATCCTTAGAGAGCTCCACCTGGCATCTTCTCTATTAAGGTTTAGATGCCATGTTAAGAGCTTTTTATTTGCCCAAATTTTCTAAATAAGCCGACTAATTTTAGTTATCAGATTTCTGATTTTAACTTTTGTACACAATATTATTGTTTTGTTTTATGTAGTACAGTAGTTGTGAACTGTTTTGATTTTTAAAATCAAATTAGTGGTATATAAACAAACAAATTTTATCTGCTGACATTTTCCCTTAGGCAGCTTTATCACTTTGAGTGTAGGTTTTTATTCTGTTCTGCTTCTAACAGAAATTGGAAAGTTCTCTCGCTCGAGCTGCACTGAATTTAAGGGGACCATCCTCCATGCTCCAGATGTCACTTCCCATGAGGCCACTTTTGGATTGTTCCCTCTGCATCTATAGCCAACAGAGGCCACATCTAAATTTGACAATTTGCAAAGCCCAATAGAGGGTACAAATCTGTTCAACAGTCTGATGCCATTTACAAAAAGCTGTAGAGAAGATATTGTGAGAACACTAACCCCTAGTGTGCTAGGCATATCTACTATTAGTGCTGTGCTAGAATCCAAACATTTTCTACTCCTCTGAATGCAACACATCCCCAAATGTTTGCTGAACTAACCTTGTCCCATATAAGTTCAGCTCCATCACCTTTTTCTGCTAGTTGAGCTCTCAGAGTCTCTACGCTCTTAGAAAACAGACGTGCGTAGCTCTTGACATCCAGAACCTGTTGGTCTTTCAAGCCCAAGGAAGGCTCATTCTGTTGATCAGATGTGCTGTTTTCTTTAAAGGAAAGGAAGCGTGAAACCTGTTTGTTAAAACCGTCTTCAAATTCAACTTGTTTTCCCATCTAAAAACATGTGTCTTTAAGGAGTCAGCAAATGCTCCCACTGCTACCAACGTAAGTCTGAAGCTAATTCAATAGCACAAATGGCTGGTTTAAAGATTTTTCATCACAAGGATTTGTAGTGAATATGTGAAAAGCATCATCCCTGACCACTAGCCATGCTAAGAGTCTAGCAGAATCTGGAGAGCACCCCATTGGCCAGCCTTGAAGCACACTATAAACTCAGATGTCTTCATCGATCAATATCTTACCCCAGCTGCTATCACACCCCAAACTATTCTTTAAATAGAACAGATTCAGGAACCACATACCAATACCAAAACTAAGCACCTGCAACAGTTCAGTAATAAAATTCATACTTTACTTTAAAAGTAGACCGCCCAACTGTTAAGTATCAAAGAAAGGCAAATAATAATATGCTTACCCTGATTTTGTATTTCATTCCAGTCTAGAGGAACTGGAGGTTTCCTTTTCCTCCAGAGCTTATCCATTGTTAGCAGATATCTGATGTCATCTTTGAAAAGCTAGAAATAAGAATTAGAAGAGAAGCATTCTATCAACTGATGTGCTTTCATTTCAGATCTGCTAACATTTAATATTGAACACCAGTGCATATTCATCTAGGCACCAAAAGCCTGTATTTGTATGAGAAGATATTTGTTTTATACAAATATCAATAGTCTTGTGATCAATATGCTCTCACTACAGGATTCATTCTAGGGCAGGCATAGGCAACCTTGGCTCTCCAGATGTTTTAGAACTACAACTTCCATGATCCCTAGCTAACAGGGCCAGTGGTCAGGGATCATGGGAGTTGTAGTTCCAAAACATCTGGAGAACCAAGGTTGCCTATGCCTGTTCTAGGGACTCTGCTTACTGAAGTGCAACACAATTAGATTGTGAGGAAAGTACAGGTTGGGGAAAACATGGCCAGTGCAATATCTGTGTTTATTGAAACATGCTTAATTCTGGCAACCAAACTCTTGGAAACAAATTTGAAGCTGCAGAGTGAAATCTTGCACATGTTTGACCAGAAGTAAACATAGCAAAGTAACATTCACACTTTTCAGAACAAAGTTGCAGACCTACTCTGCTCTGTTTGTAAATTCTAAAGAGTTCATTAATCCAGCCTTGTATATCAGCACTAGAGAAGGAATTGCATGCCAGTGACTGAGCAGGCTGGTTGAGGAGGAAAGAGTGCCAACCTTACTGACCAGGGGAATAAAGACCCCGCCTTCTGCACACAGCACAGAAATGCAGAGGGATGCTGAATGATGAAGCTCTGTCCCTCTCCTTCCAGTCTGCAGCAAGCTTTTGTTACTCAGCTCCTTTTATTAGCTGATATGTCATGATGATACAGAACACGAGTAGCTAACCTGGCACCCTTCAAATGTTGCAGACCAGAACTCTTATCACTGCTGACCAATGGCCAGTGTAAAACATCTGGAGAGGACAAAGTTTGCTATTCTAATTACTTCCGTCCTTCTTTATATTTTCTGACAACCTTCCCATTCCTCATACAGCCTGTCACTAATTTAGCCATTATCTCTAACCCAAATGAAAGACTACAGGGACAAGAGGAAGGTAGGTGTGTTGCTGGTGACCACTGACCCTACAGTGTCCTGAGTTTTAGTGCTCTGCCATTTGCACAGGAAAAGGATTCGGGCTGAAAAATCCAAATGCATCTTGCTGTATTTATTTTACTTTTCAGTCAAGTTTATATACCACTTCAAATAAAAATATCCAAGCCGTGTACACAATTAAAAGCATACAACCAGATAATGTTGTATAAACTATTATCCATTGCAGGGGGTTGGACTAGATGACCCTTTGGGTCCCTTCCAACTCTACAATTCTATGAAAACCAGCAACTAAGTTGAAATCCTGAGTAAATAAATAGCCAGGCACTGAAATAGCCACACAGTCAATGCTTTCCTAATGTGAACAGTTGATGAAAAGCGGATGCAAGTGTAAAGCAGACTGAGATCTTACAACATGTCTGCCCTCGCTTAACACTGAGATAAAAAGAAATCTCTGCAAATGCCACTGACTTAAGACAAATACCTTAGTGAAGAGTTTAACCGAATCATATCCTGTTGATTTAGCCCATTCCTTGGTTGAAACACGTTTAATATCACCATCCTCATTAGATGCTCTTGCTCTGGCCTCAGCTTCTGCTGGCTCCCCTGTCAATAAGATGACATTTTCCGTTTGCTATCAAGATCACTCACCTGGCACAGATACAATTTTACTAAAAGAGGGAAACTTAGTCAGAAGGTTTCTTCTACTTTTTCAACAAACTAGTCTATTAAAGAATCAGAATGTTACCTGAAATATTCAGAATGTTATGGCTCAATTAATGAATACTGTTGTTGGCTATTTAAGAGTAACTATTAACCAACTACTGATGGTTCTCCTATATGCAGCATATACACAGAACTTTGTTGCAACTCTGCAGCTGAGGACCAAGGAAAATATTATTCTGTAGCAGCTGATACCCAACCAGAAGTTGCACAGCTGATAGAAGGACTCCCCAAGAGAGGCACAAAATTGTATTTTCTTTTTTTTTAACTTACAAGCAGCTTCAGGATCAGCTCTGTCAGGAGACACTTCTTGATCAGCATCTTCTTCTCCGAACAGCTGACTACATTTTAAAACACAAATGGTGGTTAGAGACTGAAATGTCTTTGCTTGAATAATCTTGAAAGCCAGTTATTTATGGTAGTGCTATGTCCAGCTGTTAACATAAAGGTTTGGTTTTAGCCCTTAAGTTGCTCCTCCAAATAGCATGCTTTATTTTTTTCTTTACAAACTGCTTTAAGACACAAGGAAAGTGGGGTGTAATTTTTAAAAACCAACACTAGAGGAACAGTCAATTTACACTGCAACAGAGCTCAGAGATGTCCAAACCATTCACACAAAATTGAGAAGGTAACTAACCCTGAAAAATAGGAACTGCAATAAAACTCTGCACTCAAACTCTCCTCAAAGGAGAGCATGCCATTCCCTCCTGCATTTCATATTTCTTTTTCAACTGCTACTATTCTAAAGCTACTGAGCATGCTCAGTACTCGCTGAGCTGTTTTTCCTAAGTTTTTGCCTTTCAGTTTTCTTTTTAAAAGTTATATTGTACTTCTGCATAATGCTGAGGTTCCCTCTAAACATGCTGACAACTCCCCTCTTGTTTCCCAGGGACTGCATTTTTGCTACAATCCTGTTGGCACTTGCCACCTGAGCTTGGTATAGGAAGGAGAGATCTCTACGGATTATTGAAACGTATTAGATATCTTTTTATAGGAACAAGCACTCAAGGCAACCTACACACAACAGACGAGACCAGACTGATGTTCTAAATTTCACGTAGCTGCATCCTGGCACCTAATTAATTTGCCAGACACACAAGGCCATCAAATTCATGACTCTTCTACACTTTGCAAATCAACCATCACAGTGTATCAGGTACAGAAAAGCTGGATCTAGCCAGGTTTCCCCGGTGCCCACAAATCAGATCACTGAAGAACTTTATGGTTAAAAAATTAAGCTTACTTGAACAAATACTTTGCCCACACGATGCAGTGGATTGGTTCAGAAGGAGTGTTGCGAATAGTACAACCTGGAAAGGTCTTCTGGGTTGGTTTCGGCTGACATTCATAACATTCCGTCACTCCCTACAGAGGGGTAAAGGTAGAAAATAATTTTTCAATCATGTTTCCATTGTTAGTTGAAAACCAGAGTTAAGGGAACATAATACTACAGCATGTGAAAACACAGTATCACTGCCACACCTTTTTGATAACTGTTACTTGTCCAAGGTAGCCTGCAGTTCCACTCTCTATAAGGGGGACATCAGCTGCCAGACACATCCTGTTCACATGGTTACGGGCAGCTGTAAACAGAAGAAGGGTCACTGATTTTCAAATACAAACTTTATTACCCCCCCCTCAGGTAGCATAAATAAGATATATTCAATGCTGCAACCTCACTGTACAGTGGGGAGAACATATTTAGCATTTTTGATAGGACTTCCCAGATAGCATTAAAAAGTACAGTTTGTAAAGATGGCACTTGTCCCAATAGTCCCAATAGACCATAAGGAAACGGGGAGGCTAATCCAGCTTTGCACAGTCTCTCAGTTTTCAAGCACATTCACGTCAGAACAGAGACATTTCAAAACTTCAGGTCTCAGTTGTCTCACATTACAGCAAAGAGAAACCATACCTCTATTATCCAAGGCATTCATAACTAGGGTAAACTGACGAAAAAATTCCACATTATAGTCAGGGCTGCAGAAAAAGAAGACAAGATCCAGTTTAGGAGGTTCAGTAAACAAATGCCTGTTGATATTGACGTGACAGGTGTATATGACCGCATGAATACAACATCTGCCAAACAGCACATCACAATTTTTTCTGGTTGTGTTAGTTACACCAACCATCACACAGCACAAATAAAACAAGTAAAACTTTCAAAACAGCCATTTTCTGTGTCCACAGAGAAAAAATTAGATTAGGGCAAAATAAAAGTAATTGTTTGATTACTGCACTGATGGCTCATTGACAGGGTATTGTGTCATTTCTGTAAATTTTTGATGTATGCAAGATCTGCCTAGGACCCAAACGGAAATAGCTTGCTCTTTCTTATCTATTCTCCACCCAGAACAAAATTGCCTCTGACATTTCCAGTCAGACTATTTAGTGAATTATTATTTGTTTTTGCTCTTAATATGTATGGTTGATGACAACACAAGAAGGTTACAGAAGCATAAGCTATGATTTTGTGGAAGTTGATATTTCATATTCCCAATGGTATGTGTATAATTTAATCAGTCCAACAGAATGATGACTAGAAGGTGAACAATTTTAGTATAGTCAATTACAATCCTATATATTCAAACTTTGCATATCTTGAAGGATAGCAATAGAACATAGTCCTAAAGTTAAACACATGACATCTGCAAAATGAGTAAAAATGAGTAAAGAACTACAACCATCTTTCAAAAAAATAGTGACATAAGTGTGAAGGAATTGCTCCAAACTTATTAAACACAATTCTTGCATGTAGTTTTGTTTGAAAATGTGCTGGTTGCCAGGTTGGCATTGCCTGTAGCTAAGAATTACACTAAAGGCTATATCTAGTCAGAAACTTGCTTTGGCTAGCAGACAAGGGAAGATATGACACAAAGGATGGGCAAGAAGCAAAGGGGACACACTGGAGAATGTACTAATGTGGCTAAATGGACTAAGTCAGGAAAGACAGGATTTTTTTTAGTTCTTTTGCTTCATTGGAAAGCTCCTTGTATGCTAACAATATTTCCTTGCTGTGCCTATATTTTGTTTTTGTCTTGTTTCATTAAAACATTGTGGGCGCCACTATTTTATCACCAGCACCTTAAGCCAAGTTTCATGTTCATTTGAGTTGTTCTTGGGGAGAAACAAAGGAAACTTTTAGGTTGATTGGGGGAAAGGCAGCCTTGTGGAAATAACCTCCTTTTCCCCAGTGGCAGCTAGTCCTTAAGAGGGAAAGGTGGGCAGACAAAGGTACACACTCTGTTGTGTCTGGAACTCCCTCCCCAGGCAGCATGAGACTCAGGGTAGCTGGGGTGCCACCACTTGTGTGAGAAGAGTGACTGCTCAGTGAGTGGTGGTAAGCAAGAAATTGTCTCCAGGGGGCCAGATAGGAAAGCTTTTCATTTTGAAAATGGTCTTCCTCACCCACTGCCATCATAAAAACTTAAGAGCCTTGCTGCATCAGACAAAAGGCCCATCTAATCCAGTACGGTATCTTGTTCCTACAGTGGCCAACCAGATACCTCTTCTGGAAAGCTTGCAAGCAGGACATGAGGGCAAATCTCCCCTGCTTGTGCTTTCCAGTTACTGCCTTCCAGAGGAGTAATGCCTTCAGCAGCAGAAGCAGAACACAGACAGTGTGGCTAGTAGCCATTGACACCCTTATTCTCCATGAATTTTACTAATCCTCCTCTTTCAAATCCATCACTGTATCTTGTGCCATCATTAAGCCACTAATGACTAACAGTGTGGATACCCATAGCTAATAATTGTTTGGGGTATATGTCACTTTTTGTGGGCTTTTTTTTTCACAAAGCAGATACAAATTCCAAATGTAAGAAGAATCAGACATACTTCATTACGCTGTCATGGTAAGCTATAATATTAGCTCCGGGATGAAACCTTAACACGCTTTCCTTGGCAACCTGCAAGACAACAAGAACACATACACCTAATTTATGCTAATCTAGTCAAGAACCATCTTAAACCTCCTACTATGAGTTAGAAATAGCCTTACAGTGGTACCTCAGTTTATGGACGCAATTGGTTCCGGGGAGCCGGTCGCTCCCCAAGCAGTCCGTAAATGGAGTGCCTCTTCTGCGCATGCACGAAGTGCTGATAGAGCGGTTCTGCGCATGTGTGCACAGATCGCTTCTGCACATCCGCGTGCCGCGGAACCCGGATGCAAGCACTTCCAGGTCTGCAGCGTTCGCAACCCGATCGATCGTAAACCGAGGCACCACTGTATTGATTTTTTTAAAAAATGTTCAAGCACACAATTATCTTCTGAGCTTTGAAGATAATTCTGTTTCATGGCCTATTATGATACAAACATATTAAATATATAAAAGAACACATCATAAAGTAAACATTACAGTGGAACCTCGGTTTATGAACACCTCGGTTTACGAATTTTCGGTTTACAAATGCCACGGACCCATCTGGAACGGATTACAGTAATTCACTTTCCATTACTTTCAATGGGAAAGTTCGCTTCAGTTTATGAACACTTCAGTTTATGAACAGACTTCCGGAACCAATTACACCCATGCTTCGGGTTAAGTATGCTTCAGGTTGCTCCGTGGACCCGTCTGGAACGAATTAATCCACTTTCCATTACTTTAAATGGGAAAGTTCGCTTCAGTTTATGAACGCTTCAGTTTATGAACAGACTTCCAGAACCAATTGTGTTCATAAACCGAGGTACCACTGTATAGTCAAAGTGAACTTCTTGAAGTCATCAGGTGAAATTTAATTCTAGCAGATGCCTAATAGGTATTTTTCTAAAGTTGTATCAAAAACAATACTGAATTAAATTGTAAAAGCTGCACTTTGGAATTCCTCTTACCTGAGCTTTTGATCTTCCAACATGTTTCTTTTGAAACAAGAACTGCCTGTTGAGATTGCTGACATCAATAGTATCCAGATCAATCTAGAAATAGATTAATTTCAAACAATTCAGATTTGTTCCGATTAACAAAAATGTACCTTGCCTTTATCAGAAATCAGTGTCTTTAAAAAATGTGCTGTTCCCATTTGATCTATAGCTTTGGGCTAATTAAAACCAGTAGAAATAGCATTTATATCAAGTATTTTTTTTCTAGGACTATAACACTTCAGAAACCAAGTGGAGGATGGGCAGTGTATCTACAGGTTTTCCCAACACATAATTGGCAAATACTGAGCTTACAGCACATCACAGAAAACAGCACTAGCCTAGCTAGCCATCTCCATACCGTGCTAGCTATCTAGCTGCAGTTGTCATGATCTAAGAGATCATCCAATCATACTACCCCATTCTTGAATTCCAAAGTGGCGTATTCTAAAATAGAGTTCCACCATCTGTTTTATGATAGTCAAGAGGTTGTAAAAAAGTTAAAAGCAGCATGGCAGCAATGATTTTGAAACCAGAAGCAACATTTCTGCCATCCGTCTTGTCCTCAGTTCCCAAAAAATGCAGTGTGGCTTAATAGTGCATTTGGTTTCCTAGATTTTGCCCTGGAACAATCAACTAGCAACCTAACTGGTTCTATTTGCATCATAAAATGAAATGAGACAAGTTCTGACATGACAATCTGATCTAGTGGGCAATGCTGATCCACGTACTCTGGTTTATTCTGACTACAGAAGAGTGATAACTCTATTGAAAATGTGACTGGAAAATTCAACCATCTTGTTGAAAAATTATATCACCAACCTTTTTGGATCTTGTGTGTATGTGTACATTTGGATTTTCTGAATGAGTGTCACAGACACCACCTTCTCCAGTTGCTTCTCTCCCAATTCCTTTCCTCCCACTCCTCTCTCCCTCTCTTTGCTTTTCCAAGGGGCATGACTAAATGTGTGATGCAGTAGAATTAAAATGGAACTTGTTGAATTTGAATATTTTTACCCCCCCCAAAAAAACATCCCTAATATTAAAGCTGTTATCTGTAGACTGCACACCAAAAATGACAAATTTGCTGCTTGCCAGCACCACAGACATGGATTCAAAGCACAGATCCTAATGCATTTTCATATTTTATGATGGGATGAGCTGTGTGCTGGGGGCGGGGACATTAAGCGCTCACGCCCCAGCAGCTGATTGGCTGGACTTGAAATACACACAACAAATGCCTTGCTGGACAGACTCTTAAATCCATCAACTTTTTAGCAGCACCCAAAGGCCTCTGGGAAGATGACAATAATAACTGAAGGTTACCTCCTCCCCAATTGTTTGAACCTGCCATCTGCTAGAAGGTATACTGGACTCCATTGAAATCATTCTTAACTATCAGTCAATAGCTGCAAACAGAATTGTTTATCACCATGAATCTTTACAAACCTTTATAACTACCAATTCAGTATAATGGTGAGTGTTGGATAAGGACTAAGTTCAAATCTAAGTGATTCAAATCTCCACTTAGCCATGAATGGCTGAGTGTGGGCCAGTTGCCATCTCTCAGCTTAACCTACCCCACAGGTCTGGTGGGAGAATAAAATAGGAACACAGGAATAGGAATAAAATACATGCCACACTGGAGGAAGGAGGTGATAAAAATGTAACAGATAAATTGAGTTTGATATTGGTGGATCAAATCAAGCTCATCTAAGTCTAGCATCCTGTTCCTAGAAGCAGCCAGCCAGATTGTGTGAACTGCCCTGTGATCTGTGGTTGAAGAGTGGTATACAAATTTTATAAATATTAATAATTACTATCATGAATATTATTAATGATGATGGTTCTGGAGCTCACAAAGATGGCATTATTTTATCTAACAATCTGGTACTCTGGGTCAGCACAAGAACAGCACCTGCCAAGCCTAATCCATCTATAAAGACTGCTTGATCAAAGACTCATTCTGGCAAACATTATGTCTACAAAAATAGCCCATCAGGTGCCCCTCAAAAGCCCACAAGCAGAGCATAAACAACCACATACACTCTGCACTGTGTCGGTAGTAACTGATCACTCAGCAATAGACTGCTCCTAGGAAGCTACCTTATTACAAAGCCTCACTCATCACAGAGAAAGTTTGAATCCCTGATCTATAGCAACATGCAGTGATCAGAGCAGTGTTTCTTAAATTTGGGTCCCCAGATGTTGTTGGGGTACAACTCCGAACACCCCTGACCACTGGTCCTGCTAGCTAGAGATGATGGGAGTTGTAGTACCAGCAATAGCTGGGGACCAAAATTTGAGAAACACTGGGTTAGTGTCGGACTAGGGCGTGGGAGAATCCCTGGCTGGCCATCATGAAGCTCCCTTGGTGACCTTGGGCCAGCCAGTACCACTCTAAGCTTAACCTACCTCGCAGGGTTGCTGTGGGGATTAAATGAGGAGAGGGAGAACCATGGAAGCCACAATGAGCTGCCTGGAGAAAAACGTGGCATATAAATGCAACGAACGAAGGAATCTGCCCTGCCCTCCGCTACCCAATAGGCTGAAGTGGCGCCACTTCGCGGGGGGTCCCGCCTTTGAAAAGAACAACGAAACCCCAATCCAAACAAGCGCGATGACGTCACATCCCGAAGCCCCTCCTCCTCTCGGGTGGGGGAAGGGGGCGCTGAGGCGACCCAATAAAAGCCGGTCGCGGGAGATAATGGCCAGGGCAGCGGAAGAAGCGCTCCGCTTTGCTTTTGGTTCCCTTCCCCAGAGGGCCTTCCCCGCCGCCGCCTCCTCCTCACCACGTCGATGTTGGCGAACCCTGTGAGCACCAGGTCCTTGAGGAGCTCGCAGCCGATGCCTCCGGCGCCCACCACCAGTAGCCGCGCCCCGGCCACGGCCTGGGCCAGCTCTCCGGGCAGGGCGGTCGCCGCCACCGCCATCGCCGCTGCCTCAGAGGCCGACGGAGGGACGCGGGCGGGAAAAAGAAGGCACCGAGGGAAGCACACTCAGCGTCTTCGCGCATGCGCGGCCCTTCCCCTCATGTCCGGCGCAGCTGCGCTCTCGTCATGGAGCCTGAAGCCCCAGAGCGGCTCCTGCAACGGCGGCGCGACGACCCCTAGCGACTGGGAGGACGTATAGCCCATACTCAGCACCCAACCAAGGCACCGAGCGAGAGGCAGCGTGGTCTTGTGCTGCCTTAGAATGTCGTCCTAAGGATGGGTTCGAATCTCCACGCTGCAGTAGAGCTCACCTGTCTCACCATCTCTCAACCTGACCTACCAAGCAGGGTGATTGTGGGGATAAAAACGGGGGGGGGGAGGATTGTGAGAGAACCAGCTGGTGTAATAGTTAGGAACCTAGGAGGTAAAGGTAAAGGGACCCCTGACCATTAGGTCCAGTCGCAAACGACTGGGGTTGTGACCGGAGCAGTACCTATTTATCTACAGTACTTGCACTTTGATGTGCTTTTGAACTGCTAGGCTGGCAGGAGCACAGCATTGTAGTGGGAATTAAATGAAGATGGGGGAGAAAGGAAGGTGGGAGTTGAATGCAATAAATCAATTAAATAAATTGTGCCTGTGGACTTAAGATCCTTGCAGCTACCAGTTGGCAATGTTAAGTGCTGGAGAGAGGGTGAAGCCTTCGCAGAAGAAACTTGCACATGGGAGCATCATGGTATGGAAAGGAGGAGGCAAAGGGAGATGTAGGCAACCCCACCATCCCACTCAGGTGCTACAATCCACAATTGGTCTTGCCACTTAATTCTGGTGCACAAGACATTTTGTTGCCTGTGGCAGAGTAGTTGCTGCACCAACTCTGCACATCAGTGTGTAGAAAACCCCAGAACACGTAGAGTTGATTTTGAAGAAACATTTTATTCTGAAACTGCACAAATGGGCCCTGAAAAACCAAAAGGTTAGAGTCATAGTCTGCACCCACCCTGCCCACATGCTCTAACTAGACACCCACCCTCATTTTACTTTCAGCCTTCATCTTGCCTTTCTTGCTGGTAGTCCTCTATGTCTGAGCTTCTCGGGTGCCCTTCAGTTTCCATATACTATTTTTATTTCCCTTCTATCTTAAGCATTTGCATCAAAGAGTAGCTAAACTACAGTACTGTATTGGGATTTCAATTTACAGTAGAACTGGGCCACATGTGAGCAGGATCTGAGCATCACTGCCTCCTGTGTGAGTGAGTTCCATAGTTTAACTGTGTGCTGCATGAAGAAGGACTTTATTTTATCCATTTTGAATCTTCCACCGTTCAGCTTCTTTAAATGTCTGTGAGTTCTGAATTATGGGATTTCGTCTCTCTTACATTTCTCTAGAGTGGGAAACCATTGTCAATTATTGCCCAGAATTGGAAACTGAGTTCAAACATGCTACTCAGAGTCAAAAGGAATCATGCTATGTAAATGCAGACATCACCAATGTGGGGCCTTCCAGACACTTCAAACTACAACTCCCATCAGCTCCAGTCAGTCCAGAATGTCTGGAGGGCACCAGTTTGGTGAAGGCTTGTAGAAGAGAGCAAGAATTGCCAGAGGAGTCCAAACCTCTGTCTCTGCATGAGTTATAGTTTTGGGCATGCTACTCATCAATTCACTAATCATAGACTGACTAAACAGAAAGCTGGCATCTTGACCAAGTTGTTACTGCATTTATTTTATTTTATTAAAAAACCACAGCTACATTTAAGCAAGGAATTAAATAAAATCTATTTAAATAATTTCTGATCTGGATCTTCTTGTACAAAAATAAATTCTTCCAAGGCTGTTGGTTGATTGGCCGGCCAGCAGCTCTTCTCACAGGTATACACTAATGCTGTTCCAAATTCCACTGACACATCTGGTGAGGGGGAAAGAAAAGAAAAGCATTAATATTATTATACTCACCCATGTGTGGGGAAGGGCTGTAGCTCATGTGACAGAGCATCTGCTTTGCATGTGGAATGTCCCTGATTCATTCTCAAGCGGTTCCAGGTAGGGCTGGGAAAACATCTTTGCCTGAAACCCCCAAGAGTCAATGCCAGTCAGTGTAGACCAGGGTGGCCCTTGGCAACACGACCCCTCCCCCAGCCTTCACACTGCCTCCCCAAAGTTGAGTATGTGAGGCACTAGGCTTTGGAAAGGAGGTATGAGAGGTCTGACAGGGTCTTCCTCCATTCTCCTTCCCAAAGCCTAGTTAGGGCTTTCCCAGCTTTGAGGAAAAGGTGGCAGGGCTCTAGGACCCTGCCAGAGCCACATGCCTCCTTCCCAAAGCCCGGTTCCTTGGGGAGGGAATCAAATTTTGGCTCCCCTGTCCCACCTGCGACCATGGGTGTAGCCAGGCCTTTTGTTGAGGGGGGGGGGGAGAACCTCAGTTTGCTATGTCTTTTTATTGATTTAGGGGGGCAGCTGCCCCCCCCCGGCTATGTCCAAGCATGCAACAAGGCAGTGTACAGCCCATAGGTTCTTGCATCCCACTTGGTATGAAAAGTTGTGCCGCCCTGCTATAGACAATACAAAGTAGAAGACAGCTTCCTTTGTTCCCATGGAGATGTTTCTGAAAGTTCATTTAAAGCACAGCAATGACTACCCCCTTTGGATACCTCTGTTGTTTTCTCACAATTTAATCAGTTTTCCTCAAAAAAAGAAAAGAAAGGTGTTCCTTTGATGTTCTTTTTGTTTCTGCGAACATACAAAAAATAATTTAAGATACGCTGTGTGCAAGTTCATAAAACAAAGAACGGGAGATGAAGAAAAGGAACATTGGAGGAACCCTGAAGCTGGATCAGACCAAAGGGGGCTAATCTAGCCCAGCATCCTCTTCTCCACTAACCAGATGTCTAAGGGAATAATTGCAAACGGAATTCTTTAATGAAAGGGCTTCTCACCGTCAACTCTTGTCTTGAGCATGCTGACCAAGGTTGGCATAAGCTGAAATTCAAAGATTCTCTTGCTTTTGCAGATATTACAAGGTGGGGCTGCTGACCCAATGTCTGTCGAAGGGCAGGTGATAAATAAAGGCTGGCCACCCCAGGAATACCTAATGGTTAAAAGAGGATAGTAGAAAGTGTCTAAAGACAGGCTAATTTCATTCCGGCTAAAGACCTATTCTCCAACACAGAGAAATGAAAATGGTCAGCCTACCTTAAGATCTGTTCCGGGCAGAGAGATATCTTTTTCATAAACTTAAGGAACACCTGGTGTCTCTTTTCAGCTTCACTTTTCTCATACTTCTCACCATCAGATGCGTAGCTAAGCATGTGGTGTGGGGGGAGAAATTGCAAATATTACAGTAACTGTGAAATTACCAAAAGGACAGCACAAACTCTGGAATCTTTTCTACTTAACAGGGAATGAATAAATGCACTGGGTATTAGTTGAGCAGTTGTGTCAGTAACCAGACACAAGAATACAGGAAGATGGCTTGATGCATCAAGGTCAATACTATCTAAATTGGCAGTGGCTCTCAGGGTTTCAGGTGTGGAAACTTTCTCAGCCTTACCAGGAGATGTTGGGTATTGAACCCTGGCAACGCCCACCTGCAAAGCAGACCCTCTACCACGGAGGCCCTTTCCTAAAATGTCACACACAACTTTAATTTCCATGCACCCATCCAGCACAAACCAACCATTATACTGAAAAAAAATACTACAGGTTTACCCTTACTAGTGGATGGGATTTTGTTCTGGGATTGGGCTGTGTAAGCCAAATAATGTATTTAGAAGCTATCTAATACTGACCACTGGGTTGCCTTTTTTCAAAACGAGCACTGGCCAGCAGGGGCAGTAAAACAGCATTTGCCAACCTGTTGCCCTCCAGATGTTTTGGACTACAACTCCAATCAGCCCCAACATCATACATCCATGATGGCTGGATCTGATGGGAGTTGCACACTAGCCCCAACCCCATGGCTCACCTTTCCAACATCAATTGTTCCAAATCAAGACCCTCCCTCTGCTGATACTCCTTCAAGAGTCTTTGGGCATGGCCTGTATCTTCATAGCAGAGAAAGTCGTCTTCTTCCACAACACTGATGTAGTAAGGTCGGAACTCAGGGACACAGCTGGGCATGATTTGCTCTTCCCCAGGTGGATTATGGGAGTGCAAAGGGTGGGAGGCACTGGGGGGTGCTTCCAGGCTGAGACCCTGGAACTGTGCGGCACAATCTCCTTCTCTGAGCAAAGAGTCCGACACTGCAAGCAAGTCATGGCTGTGGCCTGTAGTGTATTCAGAAGCAGCTGCCTCATCGCCTTCTCCCCAGTCATCTGCTTCCTCACACCAATCCTTGGCTGCAGGCAGGCATTCTTGCTTCTGTGAATACAAGGACACAACCTTAGGTAGGTTCCAAATCAAAGGTCCTGGAAAGAAGTTGTATCCACATTTGACATTTTGTAAGTAGTACAGCCCCACAGAAATAAAGCAATAATTTCTAGAGGGGTAGTTGCTGCATTAGTCTGTTGCAGAAAAACAACAACAAAAAGCTTTGTTGCACCTTAAAGACTCACTTTTTCGTGGGTGCCAGTGGTGGGCGCCAGTCCTCAAAAAGTGATGTCATCAGAAACTTGTTACGTTTCTGAATTATAGCTTTATTGATTTTTGAAAATAACATCCCCTCTTAACAAAATATCTCGAAGTATACAGTGAAAATGCAGTGTAAAAATACACTGTCAGTAGTTTAAAGCGTAGAATATTATTTAACCAAGAGCAACCAAAAAGGTTTGGATGTTTATGATGTTCGGTTTCTGATAATTGGATCTCATGGGAAACTTACAGATTCTTGCTTCACACAATTAACTCAAGGCAGTGTCAATTTACTCTTGGCAGAAAGCCAAGGTCTGCCTGGCCTGGAAACTACTCTCTGATTGGTTAACGACCAGCACTGAACTCTGTTATCTAGGAATGCTAGCACAGTTGTTTCTTGTTGGGTGTTAGGAGTAGGAGTGCTGTGTATGGTTGAAAAGAGAGAGACAGAGAGGATTTATTTTGCTTTGCTTTGTATGCAGAAACTCTGCTGGTTTTATTTTCTTTTAATAAATCCTGTAAATAGTTATTCTGCGTCTAGCCGACTAGTCATTTCCACCTCAACTAGCTTCTGCGCTGTGCAGGAAAACTCTGCTACGTTTGGGCTAAAGCCACTAGAGCTATGCCTGACACTTCAAAATTCTAAGATATGAGAGTTCAGGATTGTTTTTCTTCTCCATGTAATCCATAAAACTACCCATCAGTTGTAAATAAGTCTCTGTCCTTTAGTCATATTTTGTTTGTCAATTTCTCTACAGTGGTACCTCTGGTTAATTACTTAATTCATTCCGGAGGTCCGTTCTTAACCTGAAACTGTTCTTAACCTGAAGCACCACTTTAGCTAATGGGGCCTCCTGCTGCCACAGCGCCGCTGGAGTACGATTTCTGTTCTCATCCTGAAGCAAAGTTCTTAACCTGAGGTACTATTGCTGGGTTAGCGGAGTTTGCAACCTGAAGCGTTTGTAACCCGAGGTACCACTGTATTAGGGCTACTTGTCAAACTCTTCTAAGCCGATTCAATAATAAGCTATAATATACTTACAAAACTGGGCTATAAGAAACATGTTCGTTTTAAGGTACAACAAAACACTTTGCAGTTTTTGCTTCAAATATATAAGCAGGGTTAAACAGCACACTCTCCCTGACCAAATGCACAGAGAGTCCCCTTGATCTCTACAGATCAACATACGCAGAGCATGTACCTGTATTCTCATCCTCATGCCGGCATGCTGAGCAGGAAGGTTTCAACCTCCTTCTCTCCCACACATGCCATGATCCCAAGGGGTGTGAGAGGGAAATCATCCATGCCTGTTTAGGAGCAGCAGGCAACATTGTGCAGCTGCTATGTTTGTAAGAGGGAAGAGATGCTAAAAGTCTCAGGTACTACAAGGCCAAATGTCAGTTACCTTTGGCCACATGCTATTATTACCTAAAGCAGGGGTTGTCAGCCTGGTCCCTACCACCCACTAGGATTGTAGGTGGGCGATAGGGGGCTCTCTGGTACAAGCTGAATCCCCCTTCCATTGAACGCTGGTGGACGGTAGGGAAATTTTACCATCAAGAAAGATGCATTAGTGAGCAGTAGGTATAAAAAGGTTGACTCCCCGTGACCTAAAGAAAATTTCCCTGATGGTGCACAATACCTGCTTGCAGTCTTGCATTTCTTTTCCTTGCACTTGCAGATACTGGGACCGCAACACCTTCCAGCTTTAGATGTGCAGCAAGCCAAGCAGGATGAAAGAAATGGAAGTCATGTTGGTGGGTCAAAGTTTTCAAGTTTCATAGTATTACTACTAGCATAGTATAGGGGGCTAAAATATAAATCAGGCAGCCCGTGGTTTGACTCCCTTCTCCATCACTAGGTGGTTTTAGAAACACAGAAAGCTACCTTACTTTACACGGGTCAAACCACTGGGTTCCATCTTTCTCAGTATTGTTTACACTGACTGGCAGTGGCAATCCAGCATTTCAGAAAAGAGGCATTTACTCTCCTACCTGGAGATGCCAGGGATTGAAACAGGGACCTTCAAGATACAAGGCATTAACTCTACCCATGGGCAGATGCCGCTCTCACTGATTCAAATCTCCTTGCCCTCCAAATCTGCAATAAGGGATAGAACTGACTTACCTTGCAAGGTTGGAAGAATTGCTGAGAGAGCTTCCAACATGCTATAAAGTATTTATTTTTTACTTAAGTATATGACTCTAGCATCCAAGAGCCACTTTCAGCGCTGCCCCAATCACAGAGCAAAGGCAAATAAACTGCCACACACCTTTTGGAGTTCCCCCAGCAGCTTTGCATTGTGCAAGCAAACACGTTAATGATGCGGTGGAACGGTGAGCCTTCAAGGGGACAATAGATCTGAACAATGTGTGCCAAGCCAGCCTTGCAAACCCCACAGGCAGGATGAACCAGAGTGACTAAAGGGGTACAGTCCTAGGGCAAAAAGGAAAAAGAAGTAGATTATTGTGTTTTCAGCAAAAAAAACCTTCCAAAAGGGAGCACTTATCCCTTAAAGCTGCTCTCTGATCTGCAGCACTCCCTTGTTCTACTCATCACAACTACCCATTAATAAAAGTAGTTCAACAATTATGCCACATATGTCTTTTTCAGATATCATAATAAGTCCGTTTGTCTCAAAACAAGCCACTTGGATCACCATTATGACATGACATGTAACTTGAAGCTTATGCTTCACTTTAGAGTGAAGTTTTGTTTTCAGTTTTATTTCTGGCTAACCCGTTGTGGTTTAACAAACAAACCATGGTTTAGGTTTAGGTTCAGACAACATGACAAGTTGCACTGTGGTTTGCTTGCGCTGCACAGGAACCATACGTGTGGAGTTGGCTGGTGGGGAGGCAGGAACTGCCTAGTGACTTGTGTAGCAGTGAGGAGGCACATTTATAATTAAATCATGGCCTAAGATTAAATCATGGTTTTAAACGGTCTAATATGAACTGTGGCCTATCGTGGCACACAAAACAGTCCGTCAAGTGGCAGTGGCCACTGGTTTAGATGGCTTTCAAAGGGAGATTAGACAGCTTCATGAGGAATGAGAGATCTACCAATGGCTACCAGTCATTCTACAAGGGAGTGCAAAGACTCCTATGAAAAAGGATGCAGAGTCTGGAACTTTTCAGTTTAGAGCAAAGGCAACTAAGAGGTGACATGTTAGAAGTTTATAAAATTATGCTTGGCATAGAGAAAGTGGATAGAGAAATGTTTTTCTCCCTCTCTAATAACTTAAGGACATTCAATGAAGCTGGATGTTGGAAGATTCAGGACAGATAAAAGTATCCACTTCTTCACACAGCACAGAGTTCAAACTATAGAACTTGCGCCTACATGAGGCAGTGATGGCCACAAAGTTGGATGACGTTAAAAGAGGATTAGACAAATTCATGGAGGAAGAGTCTATCGATGGGTACTAGTTGTGATGGCTATACACTTAAGAGGTAACAATGCTTCTGAAAAACAAATGCTGGAATCTACTGTAGGGGAGAGTGCTTTTGTGCTCCGGTATAAATAGCAGTTAGCAAGGGAACAACAGAAGCGAAGGGCCATCGTCTTCATGCTCTGCTTAGAGGATTCGTGGAGGAGTAGGAGTCAGAAGGCCTCTTTGGCACAACCCAGGTTTGGGTTATCATCCCATTACTCTATTCAAGGAAGTGAAACACTGAAAGCTACTTTGCAGAGCCTGCCCAGGAATACAGGGGTTACTTTCCGGCCAGACTCGGCGTCAGAGATGCCGGGGACTGAAAATGGGACCATGTTTAGAGTACACAGAGCATAGTATATAAGGGCCCTTCCCTTCAGAAACTTTACTTTCGGACTGCGGTTTAAAGCCCAAGCAAC
The DNA here is from genome assembly GCF_965207765.1 of Zootoca vivipara. Lineage (NCBI taxonomy): Eukaryota > Metazoa > Chordata > Lepidosauria > Squamata > Lacertidae > Zootoca > Zootoca vivipara. The sequence goes on from NC_142589.1 coordinate 50,121,789, forward strand.
GTCGTCCACAGCTGGTTGCAGAGTCACTGAATGGGTTTGCAGCAGACACTTCCGTGCCACCACCTCCGATCCTTTTTTTTAAGCAGCGATTCCGTTTTTTTTTTTTTTGCCACAGCTACCCTACCTGCGGGTTCCTGGACTCACACTGGGCTTTACTTCCGAGTAAACCCACATAAACTCGGACTGAGAACCGAGGTGAAGGGACGATTTTGGGGACTTTTTTTTGAGAAGGGGATAGAAAGAGGTGGGGGGAGGCGGTTTCTCTCCCCACCCCGCCCCCGCCGCCGCCGCCGCCGCCGCAGGCACCGAGGGGGCTCAGAAAGGACCCTACGCTCTCCAGACCCTGCCACGCAGCCCGTCTCCTCCTCCTCACCGCAGAGCCGCCCACTTTGCTCGCCGCCCCGTGAAGCTGAAGGAGGCCGCCCTGGCAGGAGCCCGTCGGCGGCACAGCAGCATCGCGCAGGCCCAGGAGCACTGGAGGAGCAGGCGGAGAAGCGGCGCCAGCCGCCATGGGCAGAGCGACGGGAGAGCCCGGCCCTCGGCGTGACGAACACGTGGGGCCCGGGGGAAGCCCGGAAGCCGCGGCTGCCGACGTCAGAGTTCACGTGCATAAGGCAGCCGAGGCGCGCCAAAGCTCTTCAGTTCGCGAAAGCCTCCCGCGCAAGGAGGATGGCAGGAAGTTGAATGGGGAGAGGGAAAGAGGTCGAGGTCCAGGCAGACCAGGATGGACGGATGGCGGAATGGGCTTCGCCTGTGGGGCTTCCTGCCCCCCTTGGACTCTCATTCCCAGCACCTCTTGCCATAGGGCTATATACTTTTTTATTGCGTGCATTTATACATATCCTTTTTATCCAAGAATTCAGGGTGGCGAACACGATCCCCACTCCCATTCAACCCTTACAATAACCCTAGGATGAGAGGCAGTGGGTGGGCCAACCTTTTAAATAGCTAAAAGATAAAACACTGAAGGGCACCAGGTTACAGAAGGCTGACGAAATCACTAGTTAGGGCAGGCATAGGCAAACTCGGCCCTCCAGATGTTTTGGGATTACAACTCCCACCATCCCTAGCTAATAGGACCAGTGGTCAGGGATGATGGGAGTTGTAGTCCCAAAACATATTGAGGGCTGAGTTTGCCTATGCCTGTTAGGATAAGCTGTATTAATAGTGCAAGATCTTAGCTATTATTAAAACAAAAAACCGCATGCACACGTGGAATTTATGAGTGCAGTTAAAATGTGCTTTTGTTCCCCTTTTCTTTTTAATTAGTGATCTTAGTGACTTCTGGGCAGTCCTTCCATTCTGAGAGGAACAAAGGTTGCTAGACAAAAAACAGCGCACACTGAGTGTTCTGGTACTAGCTTAGTGCCATTTTCATATTTATTTAAACCAAGTTTATCGTTTTCAAATGTACAAATTTGCTGGACAATCATACATTCCAATTCACTTCTCCAATGACTAAAAGGTATTGAGTGACAGCCACACAGGGCTCTTTCTGAAACCTACTCCCTTTTAACTCCTCCCCCATTATTTACCCTTTGCCATCTAAATGAAATAAGACCAACGACCACCAGTTATTTGCTTAATGCATCATTCAAAACCTGTGACCAGGCACCCACACATCTTATTCTACCATAGAATTATGTGTGCTGATAGAGAAGGCATATACATAAGCAGAGATACTAAGCAATACTACTTAAATGAAGGTCAGAGGCTTCCACACCAGGCCTCATTTGGAAATAAGCCCCGATGAAGAACATGTAACATAATTCTGAATAAATATATGTGTAAGCTTGGATTGTCATTACTGCCTGGAGATTTTCAGGAGGAAGGGATGCTAATTACTAGGCAAAACAGTGTTTTTCCATGATACAAAATAAATATCCAGGCACTTTCTATAAATATTAATAATTTCAAAGTGAACAAACTGCAGAATTCAGGTTCGTGCTGGGCATTAAAAGGACTGTCGATCATCCCAGTGAAACAAAAGATGGCAAAACCTTTCTAGTTTGTGATGACCTCAAGTTCCTGCCCCTCTGTACCAAGCGATAAAAAACATGTACTATCTAACCCAATTCTTTCCTTACAAAGAAAACAGCATTTAATAAGTTTGCAAGAGGTTGCAAATTCAGATTTAGATCATGTATGTATTCAGATTTCATTTAAAACCATATTAATTTTATGAGAAAAATATACAGTATAGCAAAAATCTTTTAAAAATCCAGTTTTGCTTAATTTTTTAAATCTATCACAATTATAAGCCCTGCCAATTTCTTCCCAGAGTTGAAAGGTTACAGTATGATGAAAGAGAACACTTAAAGGAAATTACAGGGTTTATCCCATACACTGCCACAATACTAAACAATGGACTAAAAATCAGCACCATTAAATTTGATGTCCACCCCCCACCCCCACCCCCACTTCAGGACCAGTTTACAAAAAAAAGGATAAGCTAGAAAAAACTTCCACAAAGACAGTTTTTATTGAACTGTTTTATTCTGGCTCAAAATAAAAGCCCCATTTTTCTGTAGCAAGGTACACTGAAGGTATGTCATGCTGCCGTTCACTGGGGTAAAAACACACCCCAACTAGTAAACCCAAAGGATTGGTAGATAAGACGAATTCATACCTTCACAGAATGTCTCATTGGTATTTACAACGTATCTGGTTTAAATAAACTTGGGACACCTCATACAGTATACATACTTATTGCGACATTACAGCACTTGCCTTTTGTCTTTAAAAAAATAAAATAAATCAAAACTGCTCAGTATCATGATTTGTGGATCCCAAAAAGGCATTGTTGTTAACATGCAAAATATTACTAAACAATAGTATCTAACTTCTACTGCTTCCAAATACTTGACCTCATAAGTAAACCAATTACAAAATACTTCCTTATTGTGCTATACAAAAAAATATAAAATTATGATTCTATCACTTAAATATTCCCATTTTCTAACAGTGCAGTTATCCACATTTTATCACTACTGAACATAAAGGAGAAACAAAAGAAGATCAGCAAATTAGGTAAAAATTGTTTAATCTTTGGATCCCTTTATTCCTGTGGCTTTCATACACACACATACAAAATACAAGTTACCAAATTACTGTTTCTAATTATAACTTAATGTCAAAAAAGTCATAACTAGTATTTCAGAATTGGCAAAAGTTTACTCCATACCAAATCACTGTTGGGATAAGAATAAGCAGTCAATGTCTCCAAGCTACAGTTCAGCAAAACTCAAGCAATTGCAAACACTAAATAGTCACTTTTAAATTGAGTATGTCAACATTAAAACAGAGTCAACATTTCAAGAATCAACACATGGAGACATATCATTTTTTATTCCAGGCACATCAAAGGAAACATAAGAACTTGTGTGTGCCTGGGTCATTTTTACTTCAAGAGTTATCACTAATATGAACTGTGAATTGTGACATGAGTGTTGAGGTTTGTCTTCATCTGAAAAAAGCCTATTAATCTGGTCAAATCCTGCAATATGCCAAAACCTAAAAAATGAATTTCTTGCCAGAGAATTATTTTATCCAGTTTTTATATAATTGAAGAACATCTAAAATGTTTATTTGTAGTCAAAATATAAAAATCAAACAAGTTTAAAGCTGAACAGCTATGTGGAACCGCCCCTGCAAAACAACTAATGTATGTGGTGTGTTTGTGTTTTAGCATTTCAACCCAGCAGGTTTGTAGACTTAAAAATGTTTATTCTTAAAAAATTAGTTGCTTTTATACAGCTATACAAAGTCTTTAGTGTTTCTTTGGCAATGGGATAATCATGGAATTTTACAACTATAAAAAGTTTTCCTTTGCCTAAGAAACAGGATTTACTGCGTTTACATTGTTTTTGACTGACAAAAATCAAGTTTTCTATTGCCCAGCACCCTATTTGACAAAGAGCACAACCATCTCAAAAGGGAGATTAAAGGATTTCCAAAAACAACCTTCACTGGCTCAACACACTCACAGTACTGACGGCCTTCTGCATACAATTGTCTTTGCAGCCTGCAGTAGTAATCAAATACAATTTGATAAATTCTTTTTGTGATGAAAAAAATACTTAAAAACTCCATTGAAGTACTGCTTTATATTTTAACTCTATGTAAGAAATTACTTAAGTCTTCTATCTCAAATATATTTAATGCTCATTGTTTTTGAAGATGGCCATTTTTTCTCCAAAAAGGTTACTGCTCCGTACCCCTTTGAAATTAAAAACAAACCCCAGTGCTGGTGACGAGTTTTACAGCAAATTAACAATTCTTTGCAAAGACTGACACATTCTCTGGATCATGAAGATCTACAGGTCCACCTGCGTTCAACTTCAGCTATGCAGCAACTTTGTTGTCTTTCTAAAAAAAAGAAAAGAAAAAGAAAATTACTTCCTGACCAATGCCAGTTTAGTCAAATTAATCAAGAACAGTAACAGATAAAGGAGGCTCAAATTAGAGAAGGCAACGTTAACAGTATTCAAAATGGGGCCCGAATCTCTCTAGATTGCATCAATCATAAATCCAGTTATCAAAGTCAATTCCAAAATGCCTTCCAAAGCTAGAAATCATTGCAAGAGTGGCTTACTCTTGTGTGCAGAATCCTCTGTAGCCCAACTCAGCTACAGGGTACTTCAGGGACCACCGGATCTCAGCTCAATCACAGAGCTCACCTGCAGTAGCGCCATTGGTTGTTCCCCAAGTTGGCAAGGCTCATTTGACAAGAAGAAATCAAGCCTTTAGTGTCATTGGCACAGAGTTGTGGAATACGCTGGCAATAGAGATTCAGAAGGTGCCTTTTAAACACCTGCTGAAAACTTTTCTGCTTTTCTACTCTGTCAGGCTTATGCAGGCAATTAAGAATACATCTTTCCACAATAATAAGTTGATTTCAGAGTTCAACTTTCTTATATGGTTTTTATGTAGAATATATAGAAGTGTATTGATGCATAAAAATAAATCTGAATCGCTGCAAAGAAAACTCATGCCCAGTATATAAGAGATTTTATGAGATGATTTGTTTTTTATTTTCTCATCCAGTATTAAACATATGTACTATTATTGCAGTTTTTTCAAGGTTTTTTTCATACTTTTTTGTATTTTTAACACAATAATGAGTGGCTGTATCTTGTTTTGATTGCGTGGCATTGTAGCTATTTTTATTTCTGGAATTACTGAATGCAGTGCCTATGGCTATAAGCAACAGATATAGGGTGGGGAACTTGTGGCCTTCTTAGGCAGCTATGAATTACAGCTCTCATCATACTGCTGGCTGGGTCTGAAGTTGAAGTACATCAAGTGAGAAGGCCACAAGTTCCCCATCCCTGCAAGATAGTTTGTAAGCAATTACCCTATATTCAAAATCTGCAAATTCCCTGCCGCCACGTCCACCTCTGAATCCACCACGAAATCCTCGAGGGGCGCCATAATTTCCTCTTGTGCCTCCACGTCCTCTTCCACCCCGGAAGCCACCAACTCCTCCGCCACCTCCTCTACCTCTGTAGCCCCCCCGGCCACGGTTTGGACGCATTGGAATTCCAAATGTCTCTGCATTTAGTCTTCTTTCTTCAGCCCAGGTTGGTCTTCGGTCTCTGAAACAGGCAAGTGACAAGAACACTAACTCCAGATCACTATCATTTTCATCACAAGGAGTACTGCTGCCAAAGACAGTTTGATGTTTTCAAGCTGCTTAGTACGTTAACATGCACTCAGTGAAACTGCACAGTAGCATCACTGTGCAGGAGTGGCATTCCAAACTCCTTTCGGAACCTTTACATTGAGAGCATGGAAAGAGTGAAAAAACAGTTCCTCAAATCAGAACCAAGTTATATCATCCCAATTACCCACTGGCTGCCTGAGTGAAGAATTTCCTGGTTAATGTTACTAGCAGCTGCCAGATTAGTTATCACTTGACTCTTGAGGTCTCCTGATGTTTTACCATGTGAGGCATGGTTCACCAATATCTGGAACGTAGCTTTATCAGAATGCTTGACCAGACACAGATGGGTGGCCTGGAGAGTTGCAAAATCGGCTAATTACAATGCCAATTGGTTTCCCTTACATCAGGAACGTTCAACAACCGGTCGATCACGAACTACTGGTCGATTGCGGGATAATAATAAAATAAAATAAGCTCAACAACTTTTGGCAATGACAATGGGTAGATCACTGCTAGTTTTTTAATACTGGGAGTAGATTGCAGTCTCTTGGGAGTTGGACGTGCCTGCCTTATATGAACAGGGAGAGATCTTCCCATATCCTTCCAGCTTCTCGTTTTTTGTTATGGCAGGGGTATTAAAATACAATCTGCTTTCAGTGGAGCAAGAGTGTAATTTGGTACACTTCTTTCCTGTTATTATTTCATTCTGCAACTCTGTATTACTTTTTCTCTGTTACCTTTTTTTGTCTTGTATATGTTTTTAGTGAAAAATTTATTGATCCTTAAGACATGTTGATCCACTGGAGTGGCTCCTACTAAATTAGCTTAGGGAGCACCATGTAAAACAGAACCTTCCATGCTTTGGGAGTAATACCAATTTCTCTGCATCCAGTTTCAGTGAAATTAATTACAGGCGATTCCTCTTTATCAAATTACTGATATAGATGCAAATAAAAATGCTGCCTGTTTGATACTTAAGAAGAAATCAAATAGAAAAGTAACAAAAGGTTTACAGCATATCCCCTTTCCCCTATCAATCCAAGGCCAAAATAAAAAAGTCTTACAGAAGGCTCAACCTTTGCCAAGAGCCTGGATACACCAGAAATGGAAGAGGATATATGATTCCGCAATGAACATCCATTGAACATCCATTGCAAATTTAAAAACACATCTTTACCAACAAATCTGGTCCTTGCAAGATCATGGATTATGGTTTGCTACTTCCTAACAAGCCATGATCAGGAAGCCAATAAACCATGTTCCCTGGTTTGAACATAATGGGAAGTCAAGGCTTCCTGGCTATATGGAAGAAGTGAAGTAGGAGCAACTGGGAGAGTACACAAGCACACTTCTCATTCACAGAAGGCCTGGTATATCATTATGCACAAATGCAGCCAGTCTCGACCTCTCTAAACTACAGTGTATCCAACCCTCTTTGAATTACAAAGCTGTTATTTCCTTTCGTTAATGAAGCCAAATATTTTGCATGCAGCAGTAGCAGCATTACATAGGTATAAGGTATAGCGTTTCATTCTGCATTTTAGTATCCATGGATCTTGCCATTTGGAAATTATATTTTCTGCTTGCTCAGTGGACTGCCAAAAAAACAAATCAGGTACCTATTGTCATCACAGGAAATGTTATCAAAGAAAGACTTGGTTTTGTCATAATAGCAGTTGGGTCCAAGTGGATCCTCTTCATCTGCATTGCCTTCACTGTTCTGGGTATCAACACCTGAGTCACCTTTATCTTCCCCATTTACAGGCTTCTCTGGTTTATCTTCTAACGAATCCAGGGGGCAGGGGGTGAGAAGAAAGGAAAAGGATAACATCAGTGAACAGTAAATGAAAATGCATCTTCAAAGAAAGGTAGAAAATGACTTGTGTATAATGCTACCCTAGAAGGATGCTGTAGATCAGCACACACAAAAATAACTTGCCATGAGTGAAGACAACAGCTGTCTCCTCTCTCTCTCCTGGCTATTCTCCTTCCTACTAGTCCTCAGCAGATCTCCAACAAACAAGATATTGCTGTAAAAATAGGAAAAAACTGCACTCCCTGACTTTGGATGACTCAAGTTGTCTTCAAGATGAGAGCAGCACAATTACAGCAACTAAAGAAGTGACAGAAGAGAATGTGGCAAATCACAAAGGGAGTATACTTTTTTAAAGCACTCCTTTAATATCTGTTGTAAAGCCTTCCTTGTAAGACTTTAATCCGGCCAGGAACACCCATACATAAACTTTAAAGAGTGCTGCTAATTTGTCCAAGCAATACTTGATTACATGAATTGTATGGCTAGCAGCAGAACACACTGCAAAGGGCAGGATTACAGCCCACTGCAGATTGTGCTTGTTTTATAATGTCCAGGTAATTTGATGGGGAGCTCAGTACTTCCTATTAAAAATGCAAGATTCTACTCATTAAAACTCATTATATTTATGTTGTTATAGTTTTAGACCATCCATTATCCAAAGATAGTGGGGCAAGATGCAACATAATTTAAAACCATACAATAAAACTACGAAACAAATATTAAAAATAAAAATTAATGTTAAAATAAACTAATAGCCTTAGCAAAATATGTACAACTTTAGCACCTCAGTTTCTTTCCAAAGTCTGAATAAATAAATGCTTCTTTAAAAGGCACCTAAAAAGCAGCACTTATGCTGGAAAGAATAAGGCATCACCAGCTGACTCTCTCCAAGGTCAGATTGGTAACTGTGGACAACTTTCTGTGGTTGAGGTACAGTCACTTAGGTAACATTTTGCCTCTTACCACAGCTAGTAAAATTAGGGCCACAGAAAATAATAAAAATGCAAGGAAAGGGGAAGCTAATCTACAGAATCTATACAAACTGCAGAATTCAAAATTTCCTAGGTTGGGAACAAGTTTAATTTCCTAAATATGGAATACACACAGCACTGCTTATCATTCCCTTGCGTAACACTTCTATCACCTCAGGGAGGAGGAAAGGCAACAGAGAAAAAGGAGGCAATAAATTATACCGATAGACTTTGAATGCATCTAAGTGAAACCTCTCTTTTCATCTGAAAACACCTATACAACTTAACTTCAAAACACTGCAGGATTAGTCCAATTTAACTCTCAACCCCTACAGGAATAAGAACCCTACTCACAACTCCACATAAAATGAAGTATAAAATAGCACAAGTACAAAGGGTTTTTCTTTCCTTTTTAAAGAACTTTTGTTTGAAACAGAAGTCAGATTTCCAAATTACATCTAGTTTCCATTAACTACCAGTCATTTAGATCCCGTGTCTATAGAAGGCTTAGGTTTACCTGTACTTGACAATACAGTCATTATTCCCTTGAAACAGCATTTCAGCTTACCTTTCAGTTTTAGTTTGTTGTGAAATTCGCGATCTATTTCCTCCTTATTGAATTGTGCATTAGCACTTTCAAAGTCAAAGTCCTTCTCAAACTTCATTGGAACATCCCGTCTAATACCAAATCTTCCTCTGCCTCCCCGGTGACCCCCACGGCCCCTTCGTGCTGAAGGTGCACCTGGAACTGGGGAAAAATAGGTTTTGAAGGGACCTATAAACGAAAGACCTGCAGTTTCAGATTTGTTCTTGCAAGTAGCAACATAAAACTATTATAGACAGGACTGATGGAGAGATTTCTGTCTGTCAAGCAGATATGATTACCAGACACCAGGCTGTTCAAGGTACAGTATATCATCTTCCATTGTTAACTTTCAGCCACTATATAGCTTAAAGCCCCATCATATACTTCTCTTAATAACCTAAGAGCAACTCTGCTGGATCAGGTCAAAGGCTTATCTAGGCTAGCATTTAGTTGCCACACTGTTCAATCATATGCCTCTGGGAAGTCCACAAAAGAGGACACAAGTATAACAGTCCTTTCCTGCTTGTGCAATTCAAAGGCAGGCTGCCACTAGTACTAAAGCTGCCGATTGCTTTACTCTCCAGGAATTTGTCTAATCCACTTTTAAAGTTGGCAGCCATCACTACATCTTGTGATATAATTCTAGATTTTGTTTATTTATTAAGCTTATGCCCTGCCTTTCTTCCCAAAGGAACCTAGGGCAGCATAGTTTTTAACTATACAGTGGTACCTCAGTTTCCGAACATCTCCGTTTTTGAACATTTCAGTTTTCAAACACACCTCGGAAGTCGAACATGCCACATGGCTTCCGTATTGCGGCTTTCGTTTTGAGTTTTCGAATGTTTCAGAACTCAAACGGTCTTCCGGAACAGATTATGTTCGAAAACCGAGGTACCATTGTACACTGTGTAAAACTAACCCTTTAAAAGGCTCTGACGTTCTGCAACAATCAATTCCACAAGACCAAATCCTTTCTTTTTTATTTAAACCCATTGCTTATCTATTTCGCTAGATGGTAATAATAATAATAATAATAATAATAATAATAATAATAATAATAATAATTTATTATTTATACCCCGCCCACAGTGACTCAGTTCAGAAGTAAATGAAATAATGGTTTCCCATTATGAGAACACATAGCCACAGGTGCTGGGCTTGTGCATGCTGCACCTCACCTGTCCCCTGTGCGTGAGAAAGTAGGTATTTCTTTTTGCTGTTTCAAACAAATTGCATTATGCTATTAAGCTCAAGCACAGGAACTGTGGTTTGTTTAGGCCAGTTAATTAAAACATCATTTGATTTTTGCAGTTTGAATTAGTTCCCTATATTTGGGTCTGGTTCAACAAAAGTGACTTTTAAAAAGCACTACAGTTTTTATCCTTTCCAAAAACAAATTCAGTTTACCCATTTGACGTTTGTTTTCATTTCTCAGATGTTCTGCTTCAGATCTTGAAACCTTGTGTGCTTCAGCTAAGAACAAAGAATGCAAAGAACATTTTGTTATTTTTCATTTTCTGTATACTAACTGCGAGCATGTAAGGAAAAAATCTCTAAGGGCTGCATCAGGGCAGTATTGCGCTCTGAGAAGAGTGTGGGGAAAAACCACACATCTTCTAAGTTAACCCCGCATGCCAAGCAGGCTGAGACTCCTATGCTGACAGAAATATTTCCCCAACCAACAACAGAAGCATCCAGGCATAAGCCTCACCTTACTGCAAGCCATGCCATTTTATTGCAGGGTATGCTTCATGACTCACAAATTTGTGTCTTCAGTGTCCACACTCAGACACTGAACTTTAAAAACAGACATATGGGTTTTCAAACTTTGAATCCAATCTTTGACAAAAGCATATGCTTAGTCACTTGCAAAGAACAGCCTTTTCACTTTGGCAAGAAGTATCGATATCAACAGAGCTTAAAATAATCAAGGTCCAAAGGTCAAGTTCTACCTCTTCTGTGCTCCTGATTTTCCAATGATTTTTGACTAGCAGGCCCTTGAGGTCTGGCTGAAACAGGACTCCTTCGCCCAACTGGTGCTGAAGCAGATAAGTGGGTTGCTGCTGTTTGTACTGCCTGCTCCAGGGTTGGGCTCTTTCTCAAATGGTCTAACGAAGGACTTGAGCGACCTGAAACAGAAATGACACCATCTTATGCCCAACCTTAGTTAAGTATTACTTTGAAGTCAATTATCTGCTTTACCTAGTCAAGACAACTATTTCCAAAGAGGAAATGTTTTTGCAACTTTAGATCCACTAACCCAAGACTTAGGACATATACTGTATATACATTTATTCTCTCTCAATCCTCAAAGGAAAAACAGGGTGAGATAGCTCATCTTTACCAAATAACAATAATAATAATTTTTATTTATATCCCGCCCTCCCCAGCCAATGCCGGGCTCAGAGCGGCTAACATCATACAATAAGTTAATTCAGTTATTAGCAAATGTCTGTCACCTAGAACTGCAGCTACTCCCTTAGATGTCACGATTCCTTAAAATAAGCACTAACAGTGAGTAGTATGGATGCAGAAAAAATAGATATTGAAAAAATATCTTGTTTAGCTTAGGTGAGGCAGATCTTTTTATTTAGCAGCTTCAGTCCAAGAGTCAGTGGCCCAGTTTGGATGCCACTACTGTATAAACCATGTTTAACGGCTTATTATTAATGCAGACAATGTTCCTCCTTAGCAAAGGCAAGCCATAATCTCTGGCTTTGCTCTAGGTTCATAGTTGGCAAGCCAAAAAACAAACACTGGGTTCACAGAGTAGTCTGTCTGGAAGAAAAATCACAATGATCCCCAGGCGTTGAGATTTGTTGTCCCCACTAGCAGAATACACCTAAAAGATTATTGGAACACAAGCTCACTTTCAGTGATAAGAGACAAGGCTAACTCTGCACAAAGAAGCAGAAGAGTGGTTCACATGTCATGCTAAATCAAGGCTTAGCAATACATGCATGAGCAGGAAGGGGTTGCCATGAGTCTGTGGCTAGTCCATTCCTCCTGTGTCATGTTTGCATATCACACTAACAAGGGTTCATCGCAACAGGCTCAACACGCTGAAGTATCACATGTGGTCTCCTTATCCTTTATGCAACAGGGAGGACTTTGGAAGATCCCCTCCCCACACTTTTCTTGAATCTTGACTTTTTGTAGTTTACTAAGAACTTTAGCCAATTGCAAAAAAAGACATGTTCAAATCATGGTTTCAGAAGTTGGCTGAAGTTCAATTAGTTTTTTTTTTTTAATAAATCACAATACCTGGTTTGGGAAACATAATAATGCAGAGATTCAAGGAAAGCAGAATTAAAAGCTACCAAGTCTTCCTTCTTGCTACATGGTAGGGAAGGGGAGGAGGCAGCACAAGAAACTTAGGTTCATTACAGCTAATGCATATTGCAGTAAACCAGAAAAAGAATATATTTCACATTTGAACAAAACACTGTGACAATGCATTCACCTTCTTAATCAAAAAGATCAATAATCTGACTGACACCACCAGCCTTTACCTTGTGAGAGCTGTGTTTTTAATGACCTTGCATCAGTTGTAAAAGTGGAACCAACTGCGCTGCTTTGGGATAAGTTAGCATTGGCTGAAGTTTCTGTTCCAAAAGATGTCAGTGAACTTCCTGCATGAAGTCAGAAAATAGACGTCAAGCCCCTGGTGGTGCAAGGCTTCAATTGAAGCACTGTCAATGAACTTCAATGCACCAAAACGTTCAGCTTCCCTGTTTTGCCTCAAGCAGCTCCAACAACTATAGAAGGATTCTGCGAGTTCTCCATTAGTGACCCTTAGCCACTACTACCAAGTACTCCTCAGGAAACACTGCATGGTTCTAAAAATGTTAACAGTCTCTGTAAGACTAAGGAGGCTAACAATTTAAATTGCCACTCTTAGACTAACGCCAACTGACCCAAATGTTATCTAACTTGTGTAACAAATAAAACATGAACAATTTTATTAAAGCAGCTAAGAAATACCAAAACCACTTCTCAAAAGCTACAATTATGTGATGTCTGTGCTAATTTTCAGAATAAAGAAAAGTATTTTATCAACAGCAGAAATCTGCAGAGATGTCAAACTATATGCAGAGTAATATACCAGACTCAGCTGAAACATATGTGAAACATATGGTAACTATTTCAGCTCAGCTGATAAGAAGGCTGCTGTTGGTGAAAGAGACTTGGGATAGATCTCCAAATTCAGTTGTGGCCAAAATTTAAGAAGCTTGAACTGAAATTACAGTTTACTAGTCGCCATCTTCAAAACTGCATTTATAGTCGGCAAAAAGTTCTCAACGGAAGTACAATATTAAATAAATTGCACACAAATTATATTCACAAATTAGCTATGGCAGTCTGTCTCATGATATTTTTACTAGATACAGGTAGGTAGCCGTGTTGGTCTGACGTAGTAAAAAATAAATAAAAAAAATCATTCCAGGAGCACCTTAGAGACCAACTAAGTTTGTCATAGGTATAAGCTTTTTTAAATTTTGTTTTGATATTTTTACTGTTTTTAAACAATCCATTCATCTTGCTATTAGGCCCTTGTTTTATCCTTCTCCTTTATGTTACTATTGTGATTAGTCATGAAAGTGGGCCAGTGTACCTATTCACATATTCCCTACGGATAACATCAAGCTAACAAGACTGTTAAACTCGGGCTGCTCCTCTCCCTCAAAGCTTTTTGAAAGTAATCTTTGATCTATTTATTCTAATGTGGGATCTCTCTAAACATATACACTGCACATAAAGTTGTTTCAAGAAAGATTAGAGGAGACCATCATCAGCAATATGCTATGATTAACTATAACATTGTAACTTCCTGAAGCTACAGCCCAGGTAACCTCTCCCGTAATCATGGAGCACACTTTAAACTTACTAGGTTCACACCACAGCCTAGCAACTTCTGAACAAAACCACTTTACAAACTGGAACCAGATGCTGAGATGTCCAGTGACATGCCTGGTGAAATTCTTGTTTCCCACCCACAGGACAATGCTTCCTAGACAAAGCTAGTAAAGAGAAAGCAGAATGTTCACAATACTCAGATGTTTACAATTCATTGGATTTGGCCAGAGTCTAATATTTATAAATGTGGAAAAGTGAACCTGACAGTCTAGTTTTACTTTTGCTTACAGCAGTATCCCCACTTATATGGGTGTTACGTTTGCAGGGACTGTGCATATACGTGGAATTAGGTAAAGGTAAAGGGACCCCTGACCATTATGTCCAGTCGTGACCGACTCTGGGGTTGCGCGCTCATCTCGCATTATTGGCCGAGGGAGCCGGCGTATAGCTTCCAGGTCATGTGGTCAGCATGACAAAGCCACTTCTGGCAAACCAGAGCAGCACACGGAAACGCCGTTTGCCTTCCTGCTGTAGCGGTTCCTATGTATCTACTTGCATTTTGACGTGCTTTTGAACTGCTAGGTTGGCAGGAGCTGGGACCGAGCAACGGGAGCTCACCCCGTCACAGGGATTCGAACCACTGACCTTCTGATCAGCGAGCCCTAGGCTCAGTAGTTTAACCCACAGCGCCACCTGGGTCCCCATACGTGGAATTAACACCATCTAAAAAGCTTGTAAACGCCCTCTGCCAAAAATCTGCCAAACTCCACCACAATTGCTCCCTCCAAACCTCCCTCTCAAATACCAACTCCCCACAAGCCTCAAAGGCTATTGGGATTACTAGCCATTTCCCCGCTCTTCTTGTGACATTTTTTGCAGTTTTCTCATTCTTTTTGCACTGTTTTTCCTCTTTTCATACTCTTTTGCAGTTTAAATCAATTTATTTAATTATTTCCCGGCACCACACATATGTGCCACTGCGCATGAGTCGAACACACATAAGTGGGGAGACACTTATACTCCCATTTTCACACTGGGCATCTAGGAAATTTCAGTCCATCCAAGAATGAAGCAGATATGCTCTTGCCTCCCACCATCTTTCCACCAAAGATGCTCTAAAAACACAGTAAACCAAGAATCTCATAGAATTGTACAGTTGGGACTCTGTGGGTAATCTTGTCCAACTCTCTCTCTGCAATGAATGAATCTCAGCACACAGTGCCCCATCCAATTTGAAACCATACTGGATCCTGCTTAGCTTTGCAAATGTGCTAACAGTTTAGTATGGTTTAAGGACTGCACTGTTTTTGCTCCTGAGCATCAGCTGCCACTGGGTTGAACTACATCAAGCTGCACAACGGAGATGAACTCACATATGTCCCAATGTTGCTCCTACAGGTAACCCCTTTTATCTTAATTGTAAACAAGATTCCAAGTACCCCAAAGAACTACCATAAACTCTGACAGTCTTATAAAGCAGATCTGCAAAAATGAAAACGTTTACCAAAATGGGTCTAACATGGACTATTGGGTGCCTACTTGGCCACAAATGTGTCCTGCACAAGAGGAAAGAAAATAGCAGCAGCCAAAGAACACCCCACTGCGCATATTAGTGAAGCTTGCAAAGGAGAAATTATTGAGGGGTAGGAGGGTGGCCTGGGGAATGTGGCCTTCTTGGGTGCACATGCTTTCATAAGATCAACTCAGTAAATGTGAATTTTACCCTATGGGGTGGGAACAGTATATACTTGAAAATATTTTAACATTCATATGCTTGCCAAGAAAAGAAGTTTAAAATGCAAACATACCAACACCAACAGCGCCAAATTGCTGGCCCACTAATGGACTTGGACTAAACTGGCTGTAGGCTGGCATTCTGCCAAAAGGACCGTAGGAACCCACAGATTGGAATGAAGAAGTAGAAGACGATCCTAGAGAGGACTAAAGAAAACCACATTCATGGAAGACTATCAAAGCAGAAATAAACAATTATCATGAAATGATATCATTATGCTGCATAAAGTTAGCAATAAAACCAGAGTACAAGACCCTTTCTTGAACTGGGTTGCATTAGAAAGTGAGAAATAAAACACATTCCAACTAGTGTAAGAAAATGAATTTATTTACCAAATGTGTGCTTATTTTCCAGATAACATAGCCATTTCAATACTCAGAATGGCATGGATAATTCAAAATGCAATAACTAGTTCGGCTGGTCCCTTCACTGCGAGAAGCGAGGTTACAGGGAACCAGGCAGAGGGCCTTCTCAGTAGTGGCACCCTCCCTGTGGAACACCCTCCCTTCAGATGTCAAGGAAATAAACAACTATCTGACTTTTAGAAGACATCTGAAGGCAACCCTGTTTAGGGAAGTTTTTAAGGATTGATGTTTTTATTATGTTTTTAGTTATGTTGTAAGCCATCCAGAGTGGCTGAGGTAAGCCAGCCAGATGGGCAGGGTATAAATATAATAATTAATAAGAATAAGTATACCTCTGTAGTGTATCCTTGATGCAATGGCAAAAATCAAAGACAGCTTAATATTAATAAGTAATATTTATACCCCACCCATCTGGCTGGTGTTTTTATTGAAAACATTGTTGCCAAGAAATCAAACACAGTTGCATTTGACTTTAAAAGAGGAAACTTCTCCAAAATGAGGGGGCTGGTAAAAAGGAAGTAGAAAGTGAAAGTGAAAAGGCTTAATAGAAGCTGAGATAAAATATACTGCAGACCAGGAAAGATACCAGGGCCAAAAGAATGCCAGCATGGTTAACAGAGTCAAGGAACCTATTGGAGACAAGAAAGCTTCCTTCAGAAAATGAAGGGTCTTATTCAAATTTGGAGAACAACAAAAATAATACAAAGGTTGGCAAAAGAGAAGGAAAAAAAAACCTTTAGAAGCCTGTCTCTTTAAAAACATTTCAGGCAATGACAATGTTTTGTGTGCGTCCAATTGTTGTGTGACCACCGATGCACAGCTCCCTTAGTACCCAGAAGAGGGCTGAACAGAGATGGGCTTATGCGCACTTCGCTGATGGGCACCAGAATGGGCTTATGCGCACTTCGCTGATGCACATGGGGGCTAGGAACAGAACCCCCATGGCAAAATGGTTGTCATCTGTACAATCACCAACAACACATCATTTACATACATTAGAAGAGACTAGCTGGGAGGCAGCTGGACATCTGGATAACAAGCAAGTCAAATATGTGCTCAAGGAGCTTGGCAGAGAAGCTCAACAAATTCTTTGCATCTGTATTCATAGCAGAAGATGTAGGCCAATCCCTGTGCCCGAACAAAACTTTCTCAAAAAAGGAGTCTAAGGAACTGAGGAAACAGTTGACCAGAGATAAAATTCTAGGGCTTGACGAATTAAAACCGAAAAACTACCAGATCAGGATAGGATCTTCCCAAGAGCTACAAGTTTCATATTTTAATTAGAAGATCATCAGTTTCAATCTTGAGTTCTTTATTACCTTGAGGACTGGAAAGTGAGCAATATAACAAATTTTAAAAGGGGATTCAGAAGGGATCTATGAAATTATAGACTGGTTAGCATGTCTGTTCTAGGAAAATTGTTGGAAAGCACTCTAAAAGATAGAATTACCAAGCATATCAAAGAACAGGTCTTGCTGAAAAAGAACCAGCATGGCTTCTGCAAGAGTAGGTTCTGTCTCATTAACCTATTAAGATTTCATTCAGGGAGTCAACAAGCATATAGAGGTGATCCAATTAATGTTTTGTATTTAGACTTTCAAAAAGCTTTTGATTAAGTGCTCCACCAAAGGCTCCTGAGTAAGCTTAGCAATCATAAAATTGGAGGAGTAACTAGCAATAATAAATGGACAGTTCTGTCAATGGACAGATGTAGAAAGTAGAATCCCCCAAGGACTGGTATTGGGATCTGTGCATTTTAACTGGTCCCTAAATGATCTGGAGTAGGGGTAAGCAGTGGCATAGCTAAGTTTGCAGATGGTAACAAAATGTGTAAGATCATGCATAATTTGGACATAGTATGATTGTGCAAGTTATGGAGAAAGTATGGGAAGCTTTTATCTCTCTCTCATAATACTAGAACCTGGAACCATTCAATGAAACTGAAGGCTGGAAGTTTCAGGAGAGACAGAAGAAAGTACTTGTTCACATAGGGGCTAGTTAAACAACGGAATTCACTCCCACAAGAAATAGTGATGGCCATCAATTTGGATAGCTTTAAGAGAGGATTAGAGAAATTCATAGTGGATAAGGCAATCAATGGCTGCTAGAGATGCCAGCGATGGAGGTAATAAGCTACTAAATTCCAGCTGCTGGGAATCACAATTGGGAGAGTGCTGTTGCACTCAGGTGCTGTTTGCAGGCCTCTCAGTGGGAAATCTGGTTGGCCACTGTGAGAAAAGGATGCTGCACTAGATGGGCCTTTGGTTGGATCCAGCACGGCTTTTCTTATGTTAATGCTGTATACATTTTGTCATTAATAAATTTGTGAAAAATCTCTTGAACACATATAAATAACTTTTTCCTAAACAGGTAGGTAGCCGTGTTGGTCTGGATCGAAGTAAAATAAAAAAAATTCCTTCAGTAGCACCTTAAAGACCAACTAAGTTTTTATTTTGGTATGAGCTTTCGTATGCATGCACACTTCTTCAGATACAGTGAAATGGAAGTTTCCAGGCACTTATGTAGAGAAGGGGTGGGGAGGGGTGGGGATGGGGAGGGGGGATCACTCAGAAGGGTGGTGGAAATGGGTGATTGACTGACTGATAGCTGTTGATGACCGGAAACGACTGCAAATGGTTTTGCATGAAAAAGCAAGGGTTGAGATGGCTGAAGATCGCTTATCATGTATAATGAGATAAGAATCCGATATCTCTGTTCAAACCAGGTCCCTCCATGGTTTTGAGCTTCGTTTCCGGTCATCAACAGCTATCAGTCAGTCAATCACCCATTTCCACCACCCTTCTGAGTGATCCCCCCTCCCCATCCCCACCCCTCCCCACCCCTTCTCTACATAAGTGCCTGGAAACTTCCATTTCACTGTATCTGAAGAAGTGTGCATGCACACGAAAGCTCATACCAAAATAAAAACTTAGTTGGTCTTTAAGGTGCTACTGAAGGAATTTTTTTTATTTTTCCTAAACAATATAAGATGATCCAGATCATACAGTTTCAGGTATATAGACACCAAAATTGATTACAATGTATAACTAGACATAGCTAAAGCTCAAACTGCTACATGGTGACTGTACCTGAACGATAGCTGGATCCTGGGGCAGAGAACACTGTGGTTTGGGTGGTTCACAAACTGTTAAATCCTTAATATCACTGCCACGGAATATAATGTATTCAAATACTTCATCACGAGGTGGTATAGGTCGATCAGTTGGTCTATCTTCCGTACCAAAAGAACGAACTGCAGGAAAAAGCAAACAATTTTTTTCATGTATCATCCAACACTTTCTCACAATATTTACACATTGACAAATAAAAACTTGCATCACTTTGGTCTAACGCATCATGTGACAAAGTGCAGCTCAATATTCATTAGGTTCACTACACTGATACTTTCAAAAGAGCACTCCCCCCCCCAAAGTCAGCTGAATTCATTCAGATCAAGTCAATTTGCATTAAAAGGTCAGCAAGTCATTTTTCTTGATTTACTTCATACAATCTTACACAAAAGCAGGCAATCTGTAAATTCCTTGGGTGATCATGAAGGCACTGTTTTGCATGGTAGCCTAAATAATGCAGAATGGGCAGCGGCTTGTCCAGAAAAGGAGGGGGCAGAGAAAGGGGCATCTGGGGAATTTAGTTACTAATGTTACCATGGCAAGGTGTGTTGAGGGGAAGCAGAGCCTGAATTAGGGAGGAGTCATAATTCAGTGGTAGGCACACACACACAAGCAAAATAAGTCATCTAGGCCCATAAGAAAAATGGAAAGCTTTGCAGGTTTAATTTCAATGAGTTCTAAGCTGAGGTAGGGCTGGATGGAATAATGCATAAAGGGCAGAGGCATGCATAAGGTTAAGCATAATGAGGTGAAAAGGATCATAATGAACGAGGGATAATCGTAAGAATTTCTAGTTCATGTGCCTTCTAAGTGTAGAAGCAAGAAAATACACGAGGAAAATAGAAATAAAATACTTTGTTCACAAATGAGATGAAAATTATTAGGCTCAGTTTGATTTGTTTGATATGAGGATACAAAAAAAGGCATTTCTATGCATTTTTACCTTTTGGCTAAGATTATGTGCAGTGTCTAAGAAAAATGTTAAGGTGTATTAGATACTGTATAACAATCTTAACTTAACAAAAGTAGCCCACATTTCTAATTTCTGCCAAATACTTCTTTGAATACACAGGTAACTTACAAGTAATGTGGAAGGAACTTGTGCACATTCAGCTTTACATGCTTGGTATTCTTTTTAATTAAAAAGAGAAAAGACTTTTCTTTTCAGCACCACTGAATCCAGTGTTTTGACTATGCAATTTTGGCTTTACGCCAGGCTTCCTCAACCTCGGCCCTCCAGATGTTTTGAGACTACAATTCCCAGCATCCCTGACCACTGGTCCTGCTAGCTAGGGGTCATGGGAGTTGTAGACCAAAAACATCTGGAGGGCCAAGGTTGAGGAAGCCTGCTTTACATGCTAACCCTGGAAAGTAACAGCCACATTAAGTTGAGAGTCACCTGTATTTAAAAGATATATATATAATATGGCGTATGAAGCCGCCTTGCCATGAGTCAAAGTAGTGTTTCATCCAGTTCCATGTTGTCTACTTCCTGGGAGCCTCAGGAAGCAGCCTCTCTTAACTATGTCCATCCTATATTTTTTCTGGCTCAGATTGAACCTGGATCCTTCTGTGTACATAGCAGGAGCTCTATCATTTTGGGAGTTTTTCAAACAAGACTTCACTTAATTTGTTTTGTTTTATTCTTCACCACAGATTTTAGAGCAGTGGCAACAAGTATAAATAATGAATCATTAAAATACTACTATAACAACTACCACCTGCAATTGTTAAGATTTATCCACCCTCCTGTTAAACTGTGATTAATCTCTGGCCCTGCAGATGTTGCTGAACAACAGCTGCAATCATCCTTGAGTACCAATCATGCTAGTAGGAGCTGGAATGCAACAACATCACAGGTTAGCCCAGGCATCCCCCAAACTGCGGCCCTCCAGATGTTTTGGCCTACAACTCCCATGATCCCTAGCTAACAGGACCAGTGGCCGGGGGAGATGGGAATTGTATTCCAAAACATCTGGAGGGTCGAAGTTTGGGGATGCCTGGGTTATCC
Source organism: Zootoca vivipara (assembly GCF_965207765.1). Taxonomy (NCBI): domain Eukaryota; kingdom Metazoa; phylum Chordata; class Lepidosauria; order Squamata; family Lacertidae; genus Zootoca; species Zootoca vivipara. The sequence continues at coordinate 50,142,986 of NC_142589.1, forward strand.
TACCTGGTTTAGGGTTTGGAGATAACAGTAAACTGCAGAAGTAATAAAACACAATGACTATAGTGTGTGTGTGTGTGTGTGTGTGTGTGAGAGAGAGAGAGAGAGAGTGAGTGAGTGAGTGAACGCCAAAAGCCTAAACAGGCTCATTCCCATCATGATAAACCATCACTTTTTGAGAAATCAGAACTCGACCAAAGTCGAGGATGCTTGTTACTGAGCAATCTGTATTCCTTCAAATACTTGAAATCTGCATTCCTTTCAAAATTTCAAGATAGAAATTACTTTTGCTAGCCTCTGAAATAACAAAAAATGATCACATATGAATTGCTGTTTCATATGTATTTAACTACAATTTCAGAAGCTTTTTAGAATTTGAAATAGTTCTAAGTTGATTTAAATGAAGTTTTATTAAATGTCTAATAATGAGACAGGGTATAACAAGCAAATATAATGATGTTTGCACTTGATTACCAAGAAACAAAAATAATTTAATATAATCTGAGTAATCTGTACTTTGTAGACACTGAAAAAGCATCATTGAAAGCCAAGTGTATTTTTTAATTTATCATTTTAAGGACACCAAAACACACATTAAAAGGTAAGCCATTACAAATTAAACAATTACATTACACAATAAACAATTATTATTGTTGGTCATAAACTAAAGTACATTTACTTTATACAAAGTTGGAGACTAGCACAACTGCAATAGAGACTGCCTCCTATGGCAGTCTTGTTCCCTATTCTTGAGGCCAGAAAGAATTTGGTTTCCTTACTTTTGTCAAACTATGTGAAAACTATGGCGTTTGCATTTAACTAGCTGGCACTAAGGGACCCCCCACTTCTCTCCTGAAAGATGCCTGCACATTCTTAGTTGAAAACAATATGCATAAAATTATATAGTCTTCTTAGGGCAGGGTGCTAACCTGTGGCCCCCCAGATGTTGCATTCAGATTCTCATCAGCCTCAGCTAGCAGGGTTAGTGGTTGGGAATGATGTGAGTTGTAGAAATATCTGGGTGCACATGTGCATCACCTTGTATTGCAGTAAGAATAATCAACAAGCATGCTCCAAGCAAGTTTATGGAAAGTAAACACGTAGCAGAACAAGGTGGAACCAAAGTGGTAAGAGTTCTGAGGCGGCATAATGGGCAGTAAGACTTCAGCATGGCAGTGTAAGATAAATGACACTTTTAAAAATGCTCCCTGTTATTGAGGCAGTTTTAAAAGTATAAGGGAGAGGCAAAGGGAGTTTTAGCACACAGTATTCTTTTCACTGGGATGATTTCACTTAGATGAATATATATACAGGATATACCCGAGGTGTACTCCTGTAGCAGAACTTAACAAACTCAGCAACTTCTGTGGGACTTACTCCCAAAGTGTGCCTTGCAATGGAGCTGTTTTTGTCTCATTTGTTTTATTTAGGGCAGCCTTCCACAACCTGCTACCCTCTCACTGTTTTGGACTACAGCTCCTGTCAGCCCCAGCCAGTGCGGCTGTGATGAGAGTCTTACTACCAAAACATCTGGAGGAGCAGAAGATTGACAAAGGCCCTGCTTTAAGAGATTATACTTGACATCCAGCTTAGAGTGGGCGCTGCAATAACATCCAGCAACCCTAACCCTCCTACGGGATCTTCAACTGAACCTCGCACAACACATCTCTTTATTAAGATACAAATTCTACAGGCATCTTTGCTTGAATCCTGGTTTGCTTGCCCCCAACTCCACCCCGCCCTTATAGGAGTGGTGTGCCTTTATATCTCAACTTACCTTCTCAAGACAAACCACCCATCTCTCGTGCTGGAAACCAGTAACCCTCCCTTCCCTGGGTAGTCGATTGAAGCTCGCACAACGCATCTCTAAGGGGAATCTTTATTTAATTCCCTGTTTGCTTGCCTCCACCTCCCGCCTACCTTGCAGGCTTAGCGTGCCTTTTATATTTCAACTCGGGTCCCCGAGACCGACCACCCACTTCCACTGGGGAGAAGTGGGGGCTGAGGCCTCTCCGTGCCTTGCCCCCAACCAACCGCCAAGCATCTCCCCCCCCGGCCACCTTCTCCTTTCCGGGCCGCCTTACCCTTCGCGAGAGCTACCGTGGAGTTCTCGGTGTCGATGGTGTAGAGGATGCCCTCATATCGGATCTCGGCCTTGGAGATCAGGCTGATCTTGCTGCCGATATACGGCGTCCCACCGCTCATGGCGGCGGCTGAAGCAGAGGCTTGGTTCGAGGCTTCCTCACGCCCCCCTCTAGCACCCCGGTCGGGTCCGGCTTCGGACGAAGCCTCCGCCGCCTCCTCCTTTTCCCTCACGCCACAGGCCAGGCCGCTTCCCTCTAGCTCTTTCCCTCGCTTGGGCCCGGAAGGCCGCTCAGCGCCCCGCCACACAGGCCTCCGCTGCTACAGCTGCCCCGACGCTCCCAACATGGCCGCCGCCCGCTCCGTCAAAGCGCCCGACTCGACTTTACTCCTCCTCCACCACCCCCACCACCTCAGCCGCGAAATGCATGTTGGGAACAAGACGCCAAATCTCGCGATGAAAGGGAAAGCGCGCTAGGCGGCCGGGAGGCTAGAGATGACGCGGGCAGGAGCGAAGGAAGCCTGACTAGGCCGCGCCACACCAGGACAAGGAGGCTGTGGGCAGTCCGGGGGGGGGGGGCTTCTCTCCACGTTTAACTGAATGGGACAGGGCCACTCCCTTGCAGGGGCTCCGCGCTATATTGGAACCTTTCATACAGGCCTGTAGGCCTCACTGAGGATGCTGGACTACAACTCCTATAATCCCCGAGTACGGCTGGGGCGGGGGGCAGCTGGGAGTTGGAGTCCAACGCTTAACGATCACCGATTGACCTCCCCCGCCGGGCTGTCATCCCATGAATTCCATCATGCTCAGGTTCCTTCAGAGAGGGTGACCACAATACCGCATATTGGGGCCGGGGGAACATCGGTGGCCCTCCACATATTTAGCAACTCCCACCAGCCCCTGCAGCCAGCGTGGTGAATGGTCAGGGATGGTGGGAGTCCAGCGACCCCACGAGTGCTACAGTTTCCCCTGCCTTATAGAAACAGAATAAGAGGCTGCTGCATTAAGCCAATGGTCCAATTAGTCCAGCGTCTTGTCACAGTGGCGAACCAGGTGCCTCAATGAGAAGCCTGGAAGCAAGATCCAAGTGCAGCAACACCCTCCCTTCCAGCAACTGGTTTTCAGAAGCATTGCTGCCTCACAGCCATCATGGGTAGTACCTTTATTCTAAGAACATAAGAGGGCCTATCTAGTCCAGCAACCTGTTCTCGCAGTGGCCAACCAGCTCTCCACTACCAGGACCTGAGTAGAAGAGCAGCACTCTCTCCTCCTGCAGTTTCCAGCAATGGGTGTTTAGAACTTTCATTGCCTCTAACCATGTAAGAAGAGCAGAGCCATCATGCCATATAGACAATACTTGTGAAATGGCCTCGGTCCAGTATACCTGAAGGAGCGTCTCCACCCCCATCGTTCTGCCCGGACACTGAGGTCCAGCACCGAGGGCCTTCTGGCGGTTCCCTCGTCGCGAGAAGCCAAGTTGCAGGGGACTAGGCAGAGGGCCTTCTCGGTAGTGGCGCCCGCCCTGTGGAACGCCCTCCCATCAGATGTCAAAGAGAAAAACAACTACCAGACTTTAAGAAGACATCTGAAGGCAGCCCTGTTTAGGGAGGCTTTTAATGTTTAATAGATTACTGTGTTTTATTTTTCTGTTGGAAGCCGCCCAGAGTGGCTGGGGAAACCCAGCCAGATGGGCGGGGTATAAATAATAAATTATTATTATCATTATTATTATTAATCTGTCTCTTGTTTGCAGCAAAGATTTCTTTGTGGGGTGGGGAATGGTTAATAGCTCACATTTGATAAAGCCCACATAATTCTGCATCTTTAGTGTATTTAGACCTCACAGCATAGCTGGGGAAGATTTTTGCCTTCAAGCCCTGTGGACTTCCTAAAGCATCTTGTTGTCCAACTGCTATGGGGAATAGAATGCTGAACTACATGAATGCTTATTCTGGCTCTGCTTATGTGCATGAGTAAGCCCTAAGGTTGTGTGGACTTCATTGCAAGTAAACATGCTCAGGATAGGGCTCTTAAAAATTGCCCTTCAGCAAATTTTGCACTGAGCTACTGAAATAAGTTGAATCAACCTCTATAACTTCTTAAAATTTATCTAGATAGTCCCTGAAACCATGGAAGACCTGTTAATATTTCTGCAGCAGGGCCACTGCCTCCAGTATCCAAGAGCTGCCCAATCAGTGTAAAATAAGAGTCTCATTAGTCTTCTCACCCTTTATACCCCCCCCAAACTTGGCCCTCCAGATGTTTTGGGACTACAATTCCCATCATCCCTGACCACTGGTCCTGTTAGCTAGGGATGATGGGAGTTGTAGTCCCAAAACATCTGGAGGGCCGAGTTTGGGGGCGCCTGTGTTATACTGATTGGAACCAGTATTGGAAATTGTATTCCCGCAAAGTTAAGCATTTGGGAACAAACACTGAAAACAAGGTGCTTCATTTTCAAAGGGGTGCAAGTTCTGTTGCATGCAATGGAACTTCAAGGAAAACACAACTTAATTCCCTCTGAAATAAGATATTGCAGCACTTGTTATAAGCAACTCCAAATCATTTGCCCATGTACGTGCATAGAAAATATTAGATCTAGCTGAATGGCAACACATGGTGATCTGCATTGATAGTGGCAGTGCATCCCTAACTATTATTATTGTACAATTATAAGATTATTGTAGAAGTGGATGCGGGTGTGACTTTCATAAAGGGACCCTGCACTTTGTTACCATGCTACTGCCCATAGGTTCACAAAAATGTCTTGCTTTTAGTTCCTACTTAACATGAGTGTGGTCCTAGCCTTAAATTATGCTGGTTGAATTTCTGCTAGATGTCAGTGGAGCACCAGTGGGGGATACAGTGAAGAAAGAGCTGATCTATATTCACAGATGAGTACTTCCCTTCTCCCACTAATAGTGTATCATAAAGAGGTGGTGTAAGCAGACAAAGTTCCAATTATCAGAGAGCCCCCAAACTATGACCCCACTGCTCTGCTGGCTGTGGTTGATGGAAGTTGTAGTCCAAAACATTTGAAAGACACCATGGCAAAGCTGCTTTATGTGCTGTATATGTTTAAGAATGTTTTAAGTTTTAGTTTTTTTAAAAAAAAAACCTAGAAGAAACATCTTAAATTGGCTTGTATAACAAAACTTTCATTGTCTGATTTCTGTCAAAAAAATTCCTTCAGTAGCACCTTAAAGACCAACAGATACCTGAAGAAGTGTGCATGCACACGAAAGCTCATACCAAAATAAAAAACTTAGTTGGTCTTTAAGGTGCTACTGAAGGAATTTTTTTTATTTTGCTTCGACTCAGACCAACACGGCTACCTACCTGTAACTGATTTCATAAAAATGCTACATACGCCTTGCTGTATTTTTTTATGAAAGTGCAGTGAATAGAAAATTCAGTCAACCGACCTATCAATTTTCTTTGCTGAAATTTGTTCCCCCACTCCTAAACCTTTCATTTTTTTGAGGTCAGATGAAACTGAAACCAGTTCAATACTTTTAAAGAAAGGGTTAAAGAAAGGACTTAGCATTAGAACAAGTCTGTGAAAGTTAATGCAACAAGCGATCTTTTGAAAGGAAACAATAAAGCAATAAAATGGGAATGAGATGACTTTATCTCTACCACAGGCAGGGAGGAGAGGAAGGAGCCGAAAGCCTTTTGTGTGTGTCATAGGATCAAAGGAAAAAGTGAAAATGTATGCATTATAAGTACAAATAATTGCACACCATTTTCCTTGCTTATTCTGTAAGGTCAGTCTGCATAGCATTGCAATTTGTAATAAACACTCTTGTTTGAACACCGAACCTGGATCATTAATAGGCCTCCCAGGTTACTCATAGGAAAGGATTTTTCCTTATCACTGTCACCATATACCACAAAACAGCCTCAACTAGGCATATGCATTTCTTTCTGTTTTGAAAGAGCAAGCCTATGCAGCTTATCAGTAGTATGACAGAGGCTACTGCTTTTCAGTACTCAGTAAGGAAAGCATGCAAAATATCTGGAGCTGAGTGATATAATACTGTTGTGGACGATGTTCGATATTTACCGAGGCCCTTTACAGTCTATGTGGGCTGAGTGGTTTGGATGAGTCATGCAGTATATTACATTAACAAAAGAGATGGTACTGAAATAGGCAAAAATCTGCCTTTATTCCCTTATTGGGTTCTCCATCGGTTGGAGAATATAACAGAGGCCAACCAGAGAAGTTTGAGAAGCAAAGCCTTTATTTTCGCTGTTGCAACAGGGTCCTTCCTCTCACACAGGAGAACAAGGAAGGAACCCCAAACAAAGATGTCTTGCCCTTAAAAAGAGATTTGAAATTGGTTTCAGCCCACCCCCCAGAAGCATCATCCATATGTCACAGAAGGGGTGTAGCCCAAGACCCCTCTCCCTAGATTCATCATAGGTACATCATGAAAGGGGAGGTCTGGTGGCAGTAATCTGAGCATCCTGGACCCTGCCCCCTGCCCCCAAAACCTAATCAACAAAATTGAGAGATATTTACATTTCCCTGTTTCCCAGCCAAGTTAATCACAACCTTTTGTCTGGCACTCAGGTATCAGGATGCCAGGGATTATCACTTTAATTCCTGAGACAATGAGAAGGTTCCCCCCACCCCACTTCTTCCTTGCAGAGGAACACCTGGTCAGAGAGAGTCAAAATGGTGTCAGTCAGGCCTGTTTTCCTGTGCTGCTTCAGACATGTTTCTGTACATTCGTTACATGTTTTATGAACCATTATTATATATATATATAGATATGACCTCAAAATTCTTATAACAGTACTCACAAGCCAAATTTGATAGTGTGCATGTGTGTGTGATAAAAAGGTAAAGGCAATGTATACCTTTCCCCTAAAAATAATGAAAAGCTTAGAATATAACTAAATATAAATTTCATGGGATGAATTCAGATCAAGTTAGTCATACTTATTTTTATGTGTGCGTTTAGGTTTCATTTATTTATTATTATTGACATAACTATAGAAACAAATATCTTTTCCATCTTCTATTTCCATAACAGGCATTCCATAACTCAAAAAAACCCAATTCCATCTTTTGGCAAAATCAGCACTACCTGGCCTTCCTTCCCTTCTTCTGACTAGCTCCATCAACCTGTCTGTTACAGCCAATTCCATACATTTCATCAGCCATTCATTCCCATTCTGTTGGGCCTGTTGGCACTTCTATTTTCTTGCCCATTAAAGAGGGTGAATCCAAAGAAAGACTTCAGATGATGTTCACATGATGGCCATAAGGTCCTGGTACGTTTCGGTTGGCAGAGGCAGTGAGTCAGGTATTGCAATCCCGTGTCATATAGGGTTTTATAGCTTAAAAACAACACTTGAATTGGGCCCAGAAACATATAGACAGCCAGTGCATGCATATAGGATTATATTGCAAGACATCATAATTCATAGCTGCCAAGTTATCCCTTTTTTAAGGGATTTTCCCTTAGGCTGAATAGGCTTCCTCGTGAGAAAAGGGAAAACTTGGCAGCTATGTCATAATTAAGTGACTAGCATAAATAAGGAGGACCTTAGATAGCTCAGGAATGGGTTGAGTTCACCAAGCTCTTCCTTCAATCATTAGCAGTTATTAAGATGCCCTCCCATTTGGCATTCTTAATGGCTCATTACCTTCCCTTTGTCTTTCTTAATGGCTCTTCTTCCAGGTGATTACCAGGCTGTCCTTGCTATTCCAGCAATTGAATCTGTTGGATCCAGGAATTAGAAGGAGCACAGGTATTAGGCATTCAGCTTAACCACTCAAAACTCATAACAGTATTCATGACTTTCACCAGGGATCAACAACCTAAGGCCCATGGGCCGGTAGCGGCCCACAAAGCTTGTCTAACCAGCCCATGGTGACCACTGCCACCCCCCTGTTGTCCCTCGCTGCCTGCTCTTACCGGCATGGCGTGGGGGCTGACTTCCAGGTTGATGGCACCTGTGCGCATGCACATGGGCGTTCCTCTGACCCAGATGTGTGCCAGAAATAGTGTGTGCGCACGCATGTGGGACAGAAAAGCACCCGTGTGCATGCGCACCCGCTATTTCCAGCGCACTTCCGGGTCAGAGGAGCGCTGGAAATAACATGTGTGCATGGGCGCTCCTCCGACCCGGAAGAGCACGCGTGCACACACGCTCCAGCCCATCCGATGGGCGGAGTGTCGACTGGCCCATCCTTGGATAAGATTGCCAACCTCTGACTTACATCATGTTGAATGAATCAAACCAAGGCCTTGAAAAAGGGAATACATTCATACAACTACATACCAAATCATACTAAATCATATGATATACCATCCAGCATTTTAGCACTGATGGTTTATTGAAACAGCTGCCATTTCTAACACTGCATTTAAAATATAAGAAAGCCCATTTATAGGAAAGCACCCTCAGAGTCATTTGCCTCCTAAGCAAACATAACTGTCCCCAACAGACTTAAAGGGTTTTCTTCAAATAGGGTTTTACTACCGGATAAGTGTACCAGGTAGAATTATAACCTTATAGTGACTTTTTATTTTAAAAAAGTTATATCAATTATAAAATCCAACTGAAATCTACTGGATTTGCCCACATATGTTTGACACCAGAGTGGCATTTAAAATACATTATTGCATTAAAAAACCCCAGTTTCACAGGAATTTCTACCACTTTCATTTGGCAATTTTTAGCTTTCCCCATAAGTACTGAAGAATGCAACAGTGGAATTTGCTCAGATTCATTTTTTCATATGCAGGTAGGTGCTGCCATCTAGTTTTTAGTGTGAACTCTGCTCCATAGTCTTGAGAGCCTTCTTTCATGTGAAATCAGCATCTCCAAGAGAATGTACAGCAGCCTTTATTTCAGCAGACCTTTTCTTCCCTGAATTGTGTGAAACCCTAAATCGGTTCAAAAGTCAAGAAGAAGAAGAAGAAGAAGAGGAGGAGTTTGGACTTAATATCCCGCCTTTCACTCCCCTTAAGAAGTCTCAAAGTGGCTAACAATTTACTTTCCCTTCCTCCCCCACAACAAACACTCTGTGAGGTGAGTGAGGCTGAAAGACTTCAGAGAAGTGTGACTAGTCTAAGGTCACCCAGCAGCTGCATGTGGAGGAGCAGGGAAGCGAACCTCGTTCACCAGATTACGAGTCCACTGCTCTTAACCACTACACCATGCTGGCTAGCAGCACAACCTTCACCATATATTTCTTAAGTTCAAATGGGACACGGGTGGTGCTGTGGTCTAAACCACTGAGACTTGGGCTTGTCGATCAAAAGGTCGGCAGTTCGAATCCCCGCGATGGGGTGAGCTCCTGTTGTTTGGTCCCAGTTCCTGCCAACCTAGCAGTTTGAAAGCACCCCAAAAAATGCAAGTAGATTAATAGGTACCTTTTTGGTGGGAAGGTAAACAGCATTTCCGTGAGCTGCTCTGGTGTCGGTGTTCCATTGCGCCAGAAGCGGCTTAGTCATGCTGGCCACATGACCAGGAAAAACTCTGCAGAGCGGACAAACACCAGCTCCCTTGGCCTTTAAAGCGAGATGATCGGCGCAACTCCAAAGTCATTCACGACTGGACTTAACTGTCAGAGGTCCCTTTGTTGTTGTTGTTTAGTCGTTTAGTCGTGTCCGACTCTTCGTGACCCCATGGACCATAGCACGCCAGGCACTCCTGTCTTGCACTGCCTCCCGCAGTTTGGTCAAACTCATGTTCGTAGCTTCGAGAACACTGTCCAACCATCTCGTCCTCTGTCGTCCCCTTCTCCTTGTGCCCTCCATCTTTCCCAACATCAGGGTCTTTTCCAAGGATTCTTCTCTTCTCATGAGGTGGCCAAAGTATTGGAGCCTCAGCTTCACGATCTGTCCTTCCAGGGAGCACTCAGGGCTGATTTCCTTAAGAATGGATAGGTTTGATCTTCTAGCAGTCCATGGGACTCTCAAGAGTCTCCTCCAGCACCATAATTCAAAAGCATCAATTCTTCGACGATCAGCCTTCTTTATGGTCCAGCTCTCACTTCCATACATCACTACTGGGAAAACCATAGCTTTAACTATACGGACCTTTGTCGGCAAAGTGATGTCTCTGCTTTTTAAGATGCTGTCTAGGTTTGTCATTGCTTTTCTCCCAAGAAGCAGGCGTCTTTTAATTTCGTGACTGCTGTCACCATCTGCAGTGATCAAGGAGCCCAAGAAAGTAAAATCTCTCACTGCCTCCATTTCTTCCCCTTCTATTTGCCAGGAGGTGATGGGACCAGTGGCCATGATCTTGGTTTTTTTGATGTTGAACTTCAGACCATATTTTGCGCTCTCCTCTTTCACCCTCATTAAAAGGTTCTTTAATTCCTCCTCGCTTTCTGCCATCAAGGTTGTGTCATCTGCATATCTGAGGTTGTTGATATTTCTTCCGGCAATCTTAATTCCGGCTTGGGATTCATCTAGTCCAGCCTTTCGCATGATGAATTCTGCATATAAGTTAAATAAGCAGGGAGACAATATACAACCTTGTCGTACTCCTTTCCCAATTTTGAACCAATCAGTTGTTCCATATCCAGTTCTGACTGTAGCTTCTTGTCCCACATAGAGATTTCTCAGGAGACAGATGAGGTGATCAGGCACTCCCATTTCTTTAAGAACTTGCCATAGTTTGCTGTGGTCGACACAGTCGAAGGCTTTTGCATAGTCAATGAAGCAGAAGTAGACGTTTTTCTGGAACTCTCTAGCTTTCTCCATAATCCAGCGCATCTTTGCTATTTGGTCTCTGGTTCCTCTGCCCCTTCGAAATCCAGCTTGCACTTCTGGGAGTTCTCGGTCCACATACTGCCTAAGCCTGCCTTGTAGAATTTTAAGCATAACCTTGCTAGCGTGTGAAATGAGCGCAATTGTGCGGTAGTTGGAGCATTCTTTGGCACTGCCCTTCTTTGGAATTGGGATGTAGACTGATCTTCTCCAATCCTCTGGCCATTGCTGAGTTTTCCAAACTTGCTGGCATATTGGGTGTAGCACCTTAACAGCATCATCTTTTACAATTTTAAATAGTTCAGCTGGAATATCATCACTTCCACTGGCCTTGTTATTAGCAGTGCTTTCTAAGGCCCATTTGACTTCACTCTCCAAGATGTCTGGCTCAAGGTCAGCAACCACACTACCTGGGGTGTACGAGACCTCCATATCTTTCTGGTATAATTCCTCTGTGTATTCCTGCCACCTCTTCTTGATGTCTTCTGCTTCTGTTAGGTCCTTACCACTTTTGTCCTTGATTATGGTAATCTTTGTACGAAATGTTCCTTTCATATCTCCAGTTTTCTTGAACAGATCTCTGGTTTTCCCCATTCTATTGTTTTCCTCTATTTCTTTGCATTGCTCATTTAAGAAGACCCTCTTGTCTCTCCTTGCTGTTTTTTGGAAATCTGCATTCAGTTTCCTGTATCTTTCCCTATCTCCCTTGCATTTTGCTTGCCTCCTCTCCTCCGCTATTTGTAAGGCCTCGTTGGATAGCCATTTTGCTTTCTTGCATTTCCTTTTCCTTGGGATGGTTTTCGTTGCTGCCTCCTGTATAATGTTACGAGCCTCCATCCATAGTTCTTCAGGCACTCTGTCCACCAAATCTAAATCCTTAAACCTGTTCCTCACTTCCACTGTGTATTCATAAGGGATTTGATTCAGATTGTATCTTACTGGCCCAGTGCTTTTTCCTACTTTCTTCAGTTTAAGCTGGAATTTTGCTATAAGAAGCTGATGATCTGAGTTACAGTCAGCTCCAGGTCTTGTTTTTGCTGACTGTATAGAGCTTCTCCATCTTTGGCTGCAGAGAATATAATCAATCTGATTTCGATGCTGCCCATTTGGTGATATCCATGTGTAGAGTCGTCTCTTGTGTTGTTGGAAGAGAGTGTTTGTGATGACCAGCTTGTTCTCTTGACAGAACTCTATTAGCCTTTGCCCTGCTTCATTTTGAACTCCAAGGCCAAACTTGCCAGTTGTTCCTTTTATCTCTTGATTCCCTACTTTAGCATTCCAATCCCCTGTAATGAGAAGAACATCCTTCTTTGGTGTCATTTCTAGAAGTTGTTGTAGGTCTTCATAGAATTGGTCAATTTCACTTTCTTCAGCACCGGTAGTTGGTGCATAAACTTGGATTACTGTGATGTTAAAAGGTCTGCCTTGGATTCGTATCGAGATCATTCTGTCATTTTTGAGATTGCATCCCATTACAGCTTTTGCCACTCTTTTGTTGACTATGAGGGCCACTCCATTTCTGCTACAGGATTCTTGCCCACAGTAGTAGATATGATAGTCACCCGAACTGAATTCGCCCATTCCCTTCCATTTTAGTTCACTGATGCCCAGGATGTCGATATTTATTCTTGTCATCTCATTTTTGACCACATCCAGCTTACCTCCACTCATGGTTCTTACATTCCAGGTTCCTATGCAATATTTTTCTTTACAGCATCGGACTTTCCTTTCGCTTCCAGGCATATCCGCAACTGAGCATCCTTTCGGCTTTGGCCCAGCCGCTTCATCAGCTCTGAATCTACTTGTACTTGTCCTCCGCTCTTCCTCAGTAGCATGTTGGACGCCTTCCGACCTGAGGGGCTCATCTTCCAGCGTCATAACTTTTATATGCCTGTTGTCTTTGTCCATGGAGTTTTCTTGGCAGGGATACTGGAGTGGCTTGCCAGTTCCTTCTCCAGGTGGATCACGTTTAGTCAAAACTCTCCACTATGACCTGTCCATCTTGGGTGGCCCTGCATGGCATAGCTCATAGCTTCTCCGAGTTATTCAAGCCCCTTCGCCACGACAAGGCATTGATCCCTTTACCTTTACCTTATTCAGTTCATCAGGGTTTACTCCCAAGTAAGTTCGGCTAGCTACACATTTATTGGGTAGTAAGGCCTAATAAAAAGGTAAAAAAGTAAGGCCTACTGTCCTCAGTGGGACCTACTTTCAAATATGCTTGTATAGGATTGCATTGTTAGCCCTCTTATAGAAAAACGGGGGGGGGGGCTGTTGCTGCTATTTCTTTATTTATATAGCACCAGGAATCTATATAAACAAAAATGACAGATCCCTGCCTAGAGGGCCTTGCTACCTAAATGTCAAAAACATGAGCGGCAGCTGAGGGACTGGAGAGGCAAAGAAATTTCCAGTGCTTGGAAACCTCTTTTTTAAAAGGAGCTAGATCCTGATCATTCTTTTACCAAATAAATTATTTCAGTTCAAGTTCATCAAAATGAACGTTTTAGTTCAGTTCAAACTCATCAAAATTATCTCTTTTGTTCAAAGAAAATTCATACCCAGCAAAAACATTTCAGCGTGCAAAATGTTACAAGCTGCTTTGGTGTTGTATGGGGCCCTAAAGGAAATCAGGGGTCTTACACAAGTAATAAGATATCTGACAGACAGAAGGTCAACAGGTAAAGCTTTTCGTATACAGTAATTGTATTTCCATACTAGAAAGTGCTTACCCTGCTTAATCTGTGCCAGTTACACAGCTGCTGAAGGCACATGACATCATTTCTTTAGTTCTTGTATCTTACTTCTCACAGCAAGCTGCTCCTGTTGGAATAGAGCAAATCTCTTTGGCAGGGAAGATACAGGAAATACCTCATGTAACTTCTTTCTGATTGCTTAGCAACAATGTTTAAATGATTCAATAACATAAGGAGAACCTGCTGGATCAGACCAATGACCCTTCTAATCCAGCATCCTGTTCTCACAGTGCCCAGTGCTCACAGTGTAGGAAGCAGGATTCAAGCACAATAGCAATCTCCCCTCTTGTGGTTTCCAACACCTGGTATTCAGGAGCATTGCTGCCTCCAACTATTGAGGCAGAGCATAATCATCATGGCTAGTAGCTACCGTACTTAGTCACTTAAGTGATCCCAGCCATAACAGCAGATAGGTCTTAGAACATTGCCTCCACAGTTTGCTTTCTAACTTTCTTTAGGTCAAACTGACTTCATTATTTTAATGAAGGGAATGAATATAAAGAACTAAGAATCAGACAAAATACTATACCCAAATGAACTTAATTCACCTTTAGTTCACCTATCAATTATGGGACTACTTTTAGGTGTAGTTCAGAGATTTTAGAACTAGTTCAATTGAACTAGTTCCTCCCAAGCACTGGATAAATCTGTGGAAATGTGAGTTTTGTGTTAATTGGGGAAGTATGTCTTCCCCTATTGTAGCAGCATGCATGAGTACATGTCACATTAAAACATAGTTTAATGAGGTTCTCCACCCCTGCATTAAACTATAGTTAACATGAACAATGGTTTAATGTGAAATAGTATGTGTTTTCCTCTTCTGCACTTTCCCCACACTGCTGGGAAATAAGCCAATATCTGGTTTGTTGGGTCATTTGAACTTGAGTTCATAGCTTGTTCCCCCCAAATCACGAGTGGTAAGCTTATCTCAGCAAACACTCATGTTTTGTTTAGAGTAAAACAAATAATAAGCCTAGGTTCGGAGGATGCAAGAAGCTAGACTATGGTGTGTTTCCTGGCAGTGCAGCAGAAGCACTGAGTGGGGGAACAAAGCGCCCATGATTTCAGTTGCATGAACCAGCACACTGCTTATTCACATGAAACCATTCTTCATTTTATCACTCACTCTCAATGGTAGTAGGAAATTATGCAAGTCTATTCTCAGGGGTCCTGTAAGCTTTTATCACTTAGCCCTGAAGTTTGCCATTTTGATTTAATTCTAATTGACTTGGACTCTCTCAGGCCTCATGTCAAGACAAGGGGATGGTTGGGGGAGGACTCGGTCTCAGTATCATGCCTTTGCTTTAGTGTTGATATAGACAGCTCCCATTCATTTGTAAGAAATAGATCTTTTAATGTGGCAGCACTGTGTAGAACCAAACAGTGACACCGCCCCAGAAGGCTTGTGAACACCATCTTGGTAGTTGATATAACCCTGGGACAAATTGGTGCAAGGTGTAAAATGAGATCATACATGCTTATCTGCTAGCTTTGAAGCCTTGGCTGCTGACTTATCTAGTTGGGAGAGGGGAGGCTTCTAGCCGTGCATTCTGCCTGCCTGTCAGCTACTCCCTTATCTGAGAGATGGATGGGAGTTCAGGATGGGCCCCTAAGCCAGGTGTGATTAATTGGACTATTGCTGCTAGTTTACGTAGCTTGTTTTCTGTATAAGTAATGCATAAACTGTTCGTCCATCATGAACAAAGTCATGGTGCTTGCTGCTTCAATGTCTGTCCTGGGTTGCAGCGGCAAGGAATTCTGTATCACCCTGTAAGTCTCTTTGTACAAGGTGTGACCGAAAAGTTTGAGAAATTGGACAGCAAGAAATATTTGAACATACAATCAGCATCGGAAACCCATGAAACGCTCACAATTGTGTACGGAGATGAAGCTGTAACTCAAAAGACGGTGTATGAGTGATTTAAGTGTTTCAGTGAAGGGTGGCAAATCATTGAAGATGACTCTCAGTCTGGCAGGCCATTGATGAGCAGAACGGTGGCAAATGTCGACAGGGTTCATGAGTTATTGATGCGGGATCGGCATTTGTCCGTCCAAATGATGGTGGAAGAATTGCATATTCTGCGTGAAATCGTTACTGAGGTTACTGAGTTGTCCCACCCTCCATATTCTCCTGATCTGGCCCCACCAGATTTCTGTCTTTTTCCAAAACTGAAATCTGCACTGAAAGGGCACAGATTTCCCAACATTTCACACATCCAAGCTGCTGTGATGAGGGAACTGAAAGCAGTACGAAAAGAGGACTTCTCCAGAAGTTTCCAACAGTTCTACAAACGTTGTCAATGGTGCATTGTCTCAGAGGGGGCCTACTTTGAAGGCCTGTAAGGTATGCATGTTCAAATATTATTCGCTGTCCGATTTCTGTGACCCTTCACCAAACTTTCTGGTCACACCTTGTATATTCTTATAATAAAGCACTAGAACTGATCACTCCTGCATTCTGTGCATCTCTTTTTGGAATCCCTGCAACTGGCTCCCTTTGGGGCTTCAGCCAATCCTCTTGTATTTGAACCCGTAGGGCAGTACAAGCACCCACACTTTGGAACTTCCTGCCTATTGACACCAGGTTGGCGCCTTCACTATACTCCTTTTGGTATCTGCTAAAAACAGTATTGTTCAAGCAAGCCTACCCAGACATGTAGAATGCCGATGTGTTTTAATCTGGTTTTGAGCTTATTGTTGATTTTATTTTATTTTTAAAATGTTTTCGATAATTGTTTTAAACTGTTTTTACTGATAAGTTCATGGTTTTATTCCTTTTGCAATTTTACAATCTAGAGGTATATAGATTTTAATATATAAACAAGCCTTGGCAAGACATGCAGTCACCTGACGCGGCAGTTCATCATGCAAACAACTGCTGCAAAACACCCACAACCCTGTCATTTTTTGGTTATATAAGTCAAAACACATGGAACAAGCACACACACGTGTGTATTTTTAGTCGTAGGTTTCCTTCATAAAACCTTCATTATTTCACTGAATTTTGTAACTGAATGGAAGGGAAATGTGTAGGAGTGTTTATTTGATCATTCTTCTGATGAGGCAGGCAAGGCAAGGCTGTGTTTTCTTGATCGTGAAGCTGATAGCCTTTAGGCTCCCCCAGTATTGAAAGAATCCTAACTCAGGGGCTTTTAATGTTTTTGGTGTGGCTTTTTTTTGAACATGAAAGCCTGCAAAACAGAAAACAGCCAAAAAAAAGGAGGGGGAGGGAGAAAGAAAGAGCGAGAGCAAGAGAAGGTTTTGTTCAGATGTCAGGTACAAGTTTTTATTCCTCGTTACTATGAAGAAAATATTGATATCTGGCTGAAGGTGCTACTGTAGTGATCGGTGAAGGATCCTGAGGGTGTTGATTGCATCCCTGGGCCCATCTTCTTGAGAGGGCTTTAATACATGGTCAAGTCTTTGAAGAAATATTTTGTGTGGGTTTATACCAGTCAAAGCAGAAGAAACTCAGGGCAAGTCAGCCGGATGAAAATATCGGTGCTGGTTTTTTTTTCTTGCTTCTGTGAGGTATGGAGCTCATTAAGGAAGCTGTTTGCCTTGCGCTTCGCATTATCCAGCTTGCTTTGACCTCACACAGTGCTGGTGAAATTGAACATAAGGGAGGAAATCTCCAGCTTTATATATGCCTGTTTATTTATTTCGAAGTATTTAGAAATCACTTAATATTTCTAAAATCTTTCAGCAGTGTACGATATAAAAACAAAATATCATTAGAACAAAAAAAATAAACATAGCAGCATAAAAGCATATACATGCAAGTTCCACTTAGCAAACACAATGCATTCTCTGGAAACTGTTCATTAGGTGAGCATTTACATAACGAGTCAATGATTTCCATTTATTCCAATAGGGAAATTTCTAATGCGCTCCCAACCATGGAATTTTGCCCCCCACCCCCCGCCCAATGCTCTATGACAATGTTGCTACACCCCTACCTTTTCCGCACATGTGTTCTTCTATTCCCCCATGATTTCCCCACAAAAGCAGCAGGGAAGGACTGTATGCTGCTATATCACCCCATAATTCATCAGTTTACTCCCTTGAATTTCCAGGGCAATGGAGCTATTGATGGACTTTTCTGGAATCAATGTGGAAATGAGTGTTAAACAGGCACTATAATGCATTAGTTTCTGGAAGCTCAAATACAATGCAGAAATTAAAAGGGAAACATCAGAGAAATGGAATAAACTGCAGTGTGAATGGAACCTAAGTGAGTAAGCTCAAGTTTCATGATGGAAGTGGGTGGGGGGGTATTCTTCCAAAGCTGACAAATGCAGCCCAGGTACATTTAAAGCAACAATAGCAATGTATTCTGCAAATCAAGTCCATTAGGAATATTGCAGACATATGTTGGTAACTCAGCTTGAGAGTAGGACTTTGATATGAGCTCAAATGCAACAGGTTTTGCCAGTAGGGTTGCCAGACTCAATAGAGGGCAGGACTTCTGTGCCTTTAATTGCCCTGCTCTCTTTTGAGTCTGGAAACCTTAAAGAGAAACCAGCAGACCCCTTGCTCGGAAATCAAACAAAGGGTCTGCTGGTTTCTCTTTAAAGTTTCCAGACTCAAAAGAGAGCAGGGCAATTAAAGGCACAGAAGTCCTGCCCTCTATTGAGTCTGGCAACCCTATTTGCCAGTGCTATTAAAAACATTTTATATCTCAGTGCCTTTTAATAAAGCCAATTGTATGAGCATTCTCAACAAGACTGTAAGTCCTGAAAAAAGATGTCTGCATTTATACCATCCAGTTATGTATTAAAATGTGCATCCCTGAGGGAGCTGCAGACATAAAGGTCACTGATTCTTGAGTTCTGAAAGACAGACATGGCACATCTCCAAATTAGTATTTGATGGAAGGCTGGCATGGCTGTAAATGAACTGAATAATTCTGAACCTGCAAACCTCCCGCAATATCGCTCCCCACAACAGCATTATAAACCATATACTTTAAAAACCTGCGCAGCTTCATTGTGCGGCCGACATCGGTGGCTGGTCAGAGACAACTGAAATGCAGTTCTGGCAGGACAAGAAACAGAGTCAACTGCAAGTCCATACCCGGAACTGATGAAGCAGTCTGATTAGGATGAGAAGCACTAAGAAGAGCATAAATCAAGGTCAGGAATTAAGAGTTGTGACTGGGGAAACACACAGATACAGCAGGGAGAACCAGGGCCAGAGGCAAGGGCAAGCAAGGCTAGTAGCTAGGTTGCCTGTCAGCGGAGCAGGAAGCAGAGAACAAGGAGCACAGCGAGAAGGAACCGGTGGACTTCAGGCGAAGCATAGAGTGGACCCAGGCCTGACCCGGAAGTATTCATAGCAAGGTCTGGCTGAGGGCTGCCTGGAGGGTGGAGCCATTCTGGAGCCCAGAAGAGCAACACTTACTCTCCTTCCACACTGCAAGCACAGTGGGTCAGTGCATCTGGCTGCCAACCAGAAGATTGGGGGTTTGAGCCCACCCAGGGATGGCCGTGGGCAGGATTGGTTGGAACAGATGACCCTTTGGATCACCTTTCAGCTCTAACATTTTAAGATTCTAATTGATTTCATCTATGGGGAGCACTGGAACCCAGGTGGCGCTGTGGTTAAACCACTGAGCCTAGGGCTTGCTGATCAGAAGGTCGGCGGTTCGAATCCCTGTGATGGGGTGAGCTCCTGTTGCTTGGTCCCAGCTCCTGCCAACCTAGCAGTTCGAAAGCACGTCAAAGTGCAAGTAGATAAATAGGAACCGCTACAGCGGGGAGGTAAACGGCGTTTCCATGTGCTGCTCTGGTTCTCCAGAAGCAGCTTTGTCATGCTGGCCACATGACCTGGAAGCTATACGCCGGCTCCCTCGGCCAATAATGCGAGATGAGCGCGCAACCCCAGAGTCGGTCACGACTGGACCTAATGGTCAGGGGTCCCTTTACCCTTTACCTTTATGGGGAGCACTAAACAGAAACTAGGAAGTTTCCGGCCGATTGAGACACAGAAGTTGGAACACACTAGACATCGCTGTGCCCCCAACTTGTTTGGAAAGGAAATGTAGGGACTCAATGGCACCATGGGGGGGTCATCTGTGGATGCTGTCATGATAGACTCTTGTGGGGCGGGAGCTCAGGAGAGGAGATAAAAGAAATTACTGGGTACAATATTCAGCATATTCCCCAAAACTATTTTATTTGGTTGTTTAAAAGGTGAAGTATTTGACTCTTGTATTGCTGATTTGTTAGCTTGAGTGACACAAACCACACCAGCTCATGGGATATCAGGAGAAACACCTACAGTATTCCAAGCTTGCATTGAAAGCGTATGCTTAATGCTGCTCATGTGCTGCAGAAGGGCTGAGGATCTACAACATACAATTTCATTGAGAAATTGATCTTATTACAAATCACTGGAGTAACAAATGCCACGACAATGCCTCTTATTTAATATTAACTTTGTATATCCCATTTTTCTTGTGTACAGTATGTGTATGTGGTCATACACATGCTTACTTGGTTATAAATGCCATTGAACTCTGTGAGGCTTACTTTTGAGTGGTCATACATAGGATTGCACCGTTAATTTCTTTTAAAATGTGCCACTTTCATTATTTTTCTAATGAAAACCTTAGTCAAAAATACAAGGACGCATGTGGGTGCAAGTGTGAATAAACCTCCAGGACAGAATTATAATAATCAAAAAGCAAAATGGAATTTTAGGAAATTTCAGTTTACATGGCATTTAAGGGGGAGGGAGGAGGTTCAAAAAGCTATTATGCAAGCTTCTTATTACTTGGCTCCTGTTATTTGGCCAGGAGGTTCTCATGTCCTTGGTTGCAGAAATAAATTATAATCCTTTGCTTAAACCATCTCAAAAAATGGCTGTGTCTGTCTCAAAGGGCCGAACAGTAGAAAATCAACCTATGACAACCTCCTCCGGCACTCTAAGCTACCGTAAGTGAGGTCAGACCGAGATATTTTGCTCACTGAAAATAGAGGTCAGACACAAATTTCTGCCTTCACCTGTCTGCCCAGGTTCATGGTGCCACCTGAAGCAGGTCACTTCATGAGGACAACACAGTAAAGCCATCCCTGAACCTGGCCTCCAGAGGAAGCTGTTCCTCTTTGAAGCAGAAATAACTAATTTCCTTTGAAATTGCCAGCCTGTGCCTTTTTAAATTGATAAAACCAGTTTAACCTTGAGAGAGAGGGTGAGGAACACACACAAAGTAGATATGTTGGAGTGTGTTGTGTGTGTGTAGAAGGGTGGTTGCTAAAAGCTGCTGGGCATTAAATGTTGATGTTTTTGAAG
Organism: Zootoca vivipara; assembly: GCF_965207765.1. Classification (NCBI taxonomy): domain Eukaryota; kingdom Metazoa; phylum Chordata; class Lepidosauria; order Squamata; family Lacertidae; genus Zootoca; species Zootoca vivipara. The sequence continues at coordinate 50,163,859 of NC_142589.1, forward strand.
AAGTGTCAACATTTTTAATGCCCCATTCAGGCCTCTCTGAAACTTGCCCTTTTGAACATGATCAAGCAGCAAATTCTTAATCTAAGGAATATCTTACATGGATTCTCACTGCAGCAAGAAGTTCTTTGACCTAGAAGTGGAAGACACTATGGGACTCAAATCTCTCATTGTGGTACAAGAATATGTAGACTGTGGCTGCTGCACCGAAAAGAACTCACAAATTATGCATGGAAGATGCAGAGCATTTCTATGCCATTTGGTGGGATTTCATTCCTTACATGTCAAATTCAGATATACAAAACTCTCCTCCCCCACTAAATCGTCAGATTCGACTTTCAAGATGTGTTTAGCTGCTTTTATTTTTCTGAATTATCTGCCCTCTATTTATTTGGAAAATGCAAACTCTGGTCTGCTCTTCTGTTTTGTAATCTTGATTATGTCATTTTTAATGTTGCTTTGTACCTTTGACTTTACATTAATAATAAGGTTTTTTTTAAAAAGAAGTTGATTTTCTGTGACCAGTGTCACAGACTCTTCTCTGGGCTTCAGGTTGACCAAATTTGGAGAAGAGTTATATGATGTTCAGAACTTGACCGACAAAGGAGAATTCCAGCTGGCTTTGCCTCAGGCTGGCCTGTGTTGGGGGGGGGGGCAGGGAGACTAGCTGAGTGCCATGTCCTCTTAGCCTGAAGCTCACAGAGCAGAAGGCCAGCTGGCTTTTACAGCCTTTGCTTTTTCAAAGGAGAATTGCTGCTGCCACTTGAGACCTTTTAGATATTGTTTATTAGTGATATTTTCATTTCAGAGCATTTCAGCCATAGTTGTTCCCCATTTTGACAACTTTATTTAAGGGTGACCTTCAGGGATCAGGAAGCACTTGCACCCATCTTTTCTTTAATTTCTGTATTTCCAGATAACTTTGATTCATAATCTGTGTTGTTCAGGCCTAGGTTTAGATTTGCATTTTCACACGCAGAGGCTCTGGCAGCCAGCAACTCACAACCTCTGCTGCTTTTTAGTCTCCCCATAGCCTGCCTCTAGGAAAACCCCTATCACAGCTCAGTACTCAGAATGGAGTCTGGTAGTAGCAGCAAATCCACTTGCTAGGACAGAGCCACTCATGATAGATAGACACATTTATTAATTACAGTCACGAACCAATAAAAGTTGACACACACAGGATCATTATCCCATATACAGTATATTGTTAGGAGAATCTGCATTCTCAGACTATATGAAGTATGTGTCAAGAATGTTTGTGCAGGAAAAAACACAGTCTTATACCAGTTTGATAGAAAGTAGACATCAAACCTTTCAGCTCTGATAATGCAGGCATGTTTTCCCTCTGGGAATGTGATTTGATTTCTACATGTGTGTAAAGCTAAGGTGAGGGAATGCCTCTCTATAAACCTAGGTAACTTAAAGGCCTGTGGACTCTACATTTGTGGGTTCCTCAATCGCCACTGTTGTTCTGACCAAATAATAACTCTATTAAAAGATCACAGCTGGAGTGGATAATTGAAGATAATAATCCACTACAGGAGCGTTATGGACACAGCAATGACTTCTAGGACCTTGGACAGAGCACTGTGGAAGTTGAAGACCAGAACACGGAATGACGAGCTGTCGCTTCAGCAAGATGCAGAGGGCTTCTGATCTGACACCGCTATTGTTTCTGCCCCTTGAGAGGAGTGAGCTGTGCCATGGCCGAGTTCTGTAGCTGTTGAATCCTCCAGCATGGGAGTGACTGAGACTCCACTGGAAGTATGCCTTGTAAGGCTCCACCTGCACTATACATTCAAAGCAGTATCGTACCACTTTAAACAGTCATGGCTTCTTCCCCCCAAGAATCCTGGGAGGTGTAGTTTGTTAAGGCTGCTGAGAGTTGCTTGGAGACCACTGTTCCCCTTACAGAGCTATAATTTACAGAGTGGTTTAATGATCAATCCTCTCCTCCCAGGAACTCTGGGGATTGTTTTGAGTTTTGTTTTGTGAGTACTCATGACATTTGCCAGAATTCATTGGTATCCTGTAGTTTTGTGAGTAATGCTCCTGTTATTTATTTATTTATTGAATTTATTTATTGAATTTATATACCGCCCTATACCCGGAGGTCTCAGGGCAGTTCACAGAAAAGATCACAATATATAAAATAATAATATATAGAACAATAATCCGCAATAACACCCCCCCAAAGGGCCACATTTTGAAAGGGTATAGGATCAGGTCAACCAAAGGCCTGGTTAAAAAGGAACATTTTTGCCTGGTGCCTAAAGCAACCTTGCTGCGTTTCAACCCATTAATGTCATATAGTCCATCTCAGATGGAGGCTGAAAAGGAAATGTAGCTTAGTAGGCAACTCTGCATTCTCAGAGGAAAGTCACTTAATTTAAAGGGGCAAGCCTGCTTTAGTCATCATCAGCTAAGTGAGGGAGATCGTGGTTGTGTTAGGACTTCTGAGCTGGAATCAGAAGAAGGCAAGTGGTTTTTGTGTGAGGGCTTCTGAGTCACTAGAGACATCATGGGCGAGCCCTGGCATCGATTCCCTTTCTTACTCCAGATTTCTGGCCTTGTTTGCACAACTATGACCTCCAGGTCATGACAACGGGACATGGATGTGTCCTCCCCTTTGTTTCAAATTCTTTTGAAGATAAAAGGATAAATGTTTCTGAGCATATTCTGCGTTTTCTTAAACTATCAGAAGGATTTCAACAATGCAGAGGTGCAACACAGGAAATAACAGAGGCCTTAACTAAAGAAGTAACTTATGAAGGAACATTAAGGGAATTAAATGCATACACAGATTGGCCAAACAAAGGCTGAGCAGGGAACATGAAAAATGGCAAATAGTTTAAGGGGATTAAACATCAAAGAAGGGAGATGAATTATTTAGAGTGGTCCAAGAGAGTCTATGTAGGAATACTAAAATGAAATTAAGCAAAGGAAAATTGAGGCATATGCAGTTATGTGTGGAACGGCCTCTCAAAGGAAGTGGAGAAAGCGGGCACTATTCCTTGAAACAATTTAAACAAAATGGATGGTTAGAATGGAGTTTTACCTTGCAGTCACAGATGCTTTAGAAAACTACATATCCGTGGTTTTCAACCAGTGTGCTGTGGCACCCTGGGGTGCCTTGAATGATGGTCAGGGGTGCTGTGGGCTACACTGGCCTCCATCCCTCTTTCCTTCCCCCCCTCCTCTGTTGCTCTCTTGCGTCTCTACCTCCCCAAGGCTTGTGCAGCTGTTTATTGTAGAAGCCCTGGCTATAAGCTCCACAGGCGGATAGTGCCTCTGGGAGGCACCTCTCTTTGGGGTGGTCGGGGGGGGCAGCTCAGAGACCAGGGAGCTACCCAGAAGACTCTCAAGGAGAGGGGAGAGGAGAGGAGGCTGAGAAAACACTCCACAAAGGAGGGTGTTCGAAAAAGGGTGAGAGGCTGCCAACTCTGCAGACAAGGGGTGACATAACAGGGCTCCTGAGCCCCACAGGGATGCCGCAGAAAGAATGTAGTTGGTTAAGGAAGCCATGGACTCAAAAAGGTTGAAAATCTCTGCCATATATAATACCCACTCAGTGGTTTACAGTATCCCTTCCCTTAAATAGCAATGTAAATTTACTGTGCTGCTTCTTTATGCTGGGCACCAGATGACAATGTTAATATTTATTATGAAATCTAAACCTACAAGGGAAAGAACACAGTGAGTTAATGTTGCCAGATTACATGATGACTGAAGTTTGATATGACATTTATCTTCAGGAGTGAGTAGACTGATAAATCACAAGTGGCATAACCACTAGTGAGTTAGCAAGTGTTTACTCATGAGTGAAGATAAATGTCATATCAGACCAGTACCATTCTGCATCGTAGGCATGCTCAGCGTAAGTGGCTTGTTCATTGTTTCTGATATGTTTCCTCCCTTAATTACAACAGCCTATAAAGATAACAAACAGCAGGCATATTTTCAGAGTCATTTCCATGCTTCCCATTTCATGCACACCCCTCCATTGGCTATACTGTTTTTTTCTGAAACATGTGGCATACTTTCTTAACTCAGGATGCTTGTGTGATTGGTGGGAGTAGTGCAATAGGGGTAAGAGAATTGTTCTGATTTACACTATGCTCACAGTCAGCCCTATCAAAATGTTATGCTGCTACCCACTTTAGATGTATCAAATCATCCTGGTTTAGAAGTTTAGGGAGGAACAAAGTTATCAATATCCATTCTGTCACATATTCACTTTAAGCAGAGCCGTTTCTGATCTCCTGCAGTTTGGTTTCCATCAAATGCAACATTACTCTTCTCACTGTCCACTATGGGCATAATTTTCACATATGTTTCACCATAATTATTGTTGTGTTTGCTACATGATTTCACACTGCCTTGGAAGTGTTTTGTATTTATTCACAGCTCATGTGTGTATGTTTTGCCATTGTCTTTTAAATGAAGTATGTACCTAATGGACCATCTAGGGAATCTTTTCAGTGGAAGAAGTGGAAGTAGGTTAACTTTAACACTGATATTCTTCTTTGAAAGAAGTGAAAAAAGAGCAGACTATGCTTGATGTTTCAGTGATGAATCTTTCTCTCTTTCATGCACGCACAGACACAGACACACACACACTATTGCCTACAACTATGGATCCATAACCATTGAAAGCCTTGTCATTCATGGATTTGTTAAACACCCTTTTAAAGCTATCCATGTTGGTTACCATCACTGCCTTCCGTGGGAGCAAGTACTATAGTTTATGCACTGCGTGAATAACACAACAGGTGGTTAGTGGGCAAAGACCTTTCTAAACAAGTTTGCCAGCAAAGGGAAAGCAGAGAGGGGGCCATTCTGGTCTCCCATGGAAAGGGGTTCCATAATCTGGGAGCAGCCACTGAGAAGGCCCTCTCTCTTAAACATGCCTGTGAATGTGTGTGTGTGTGGGGGGGGAGGGCGGACTGTCAGAAAGGCCTCCAGAGAAGATCTCAAAGTCTGGGAAGACTCAAATAGAGAGATACTGTCCTGTTTAGAGCAGGGGTCAGCAACTTTTTTCAGCCGTGGGCCGGTCCACTGTCCCCACGGGCCTTAGGTTGCCTAACCTTGGTTTAGAGCAAGCACTCTCTTTGGAGCTATCCAAGGTTCTGGCAACTGGGGTTGTGTACACACTCAACGTTTAAAGCACATTTGAAGTACATCCTTTCCCTCAAAGAATTATGAGCACTGTAGTTTGTGAAGGGTTACTGGGAATTGTAACTCAGGGACAGATAAACTACAGTGCCCAGAATTCTTTGAGGGAAAGAATATGTTTTGAATGTGTTTTAAGGGTTGAGTGTGTACACAGCCTGATTGACTAAGCCACCCTCAGGTATCAATTGGCCCCCAAAGGTTGTCTGTTGTGTCCCATTGAAACCTCACTTGAATGAAGCTCAAAAAACACTTTCAAATCCAGTACAGATACAGACTGCTTTGTAATGCATGAAGAGTTTTAGTGCAGGGGTGGACAGACCTCATGTTTGTGTGACCTACTTTTGTTTTCTACTAGAACCCTGAGATCTATCAAATGGAACCAGGTGCAAAAGGCATCTTCTGAGCCCAGGAATTAGGTTTTTATTATGAGAAATGCAAGGAGCTCACATACCATATATAGATAGATAGATAGGAGAGAGAGAGAGAGAGAGAGTCTTCTGGTTAACACAAGCTTTTCTCATTTCAATCGTATAATTTTGAACCAAGGTTGTGAAGAGAGGGTCATTCTGCTGTTGCTATTGCTCAACAATTGGGAGTCAAAAAAAGCTTTGCTCACCTACTGCAAATCACGGAGAGATCTTCTGGTAGATCCATATATACCTTGTGCTCACCCCTGATTTAGTGTGTGGGCTCTGCCTCTGGAAACATTTGCTGGAGCTTGTAATTGTCTCACCTACATGCTCTGAATGCTTTCAAGTCTCACTTTCCCATTCCTTCACTTTCATTCCTGCACATTTATTGGGGCCTTATATGTTACCTTGTGTGTCTGCTAAGGATGCATCCACAAGTGGGGAATATTGCATTAGTTTTCCTGATAATCCTTTCTAATGTTACTTTCACACTGCAGTACCTTTTTTTTTATATATATAATTTTTATTGTTTTACTAACATACACATAACCATACATTTATAAAAAGCAAATTAATCCAAACAACATACATAAACCATTACTAAACAAATGTTTTCAACTCCCATTCCCCTTACCTGAATACCCAATTTTGGTTCTGCCGAGCCCCACTTCCCTTTCACTTCACATTTGGTTTTACAGTTTATCTCTTACATTTTGCGCTTTTCTTTTACCTCATTTTCAACAGTCACCTTCTTTATCCATTTTTTATACTTAACACTCTATTTCCTGCTGTAGGTATTACTTCAAACCTGTTAGTGTCTTTAAAGTCTTGCAATACATTTGTAGATATTCCACAAATTTGCTCCACTCTGTTTGAATTTTTTGATCTCTCTGTTCCCTTAACTTCCCAGTAAGTTTGGCCAGCTCTATGTATTCAACCATTTTTACCCTCCAATCCTCTACTGTGGGGATATCTGCAGTTTTCCATCTTTGCGCCAAGACCATTCTGGCCGCAGTGGTGGCATACATGAATATTTTCTGGTCCTCTTTTTTGATTTCTCTTCCTAACAATCCCAACAGAAACATTTCCGGTTTCTTGGGAAACGTATATTTTAGGATCTTTTTTAACTCGTTATATATTAGTTCCCAAAAGAGTTTCACCTCTTTACACAGCCACCACATGTGGTACATATCCCCCACTTCCAAATTGCATTTCCAACATTTCTTTTCTCTATTCTTACAAATTCTAGCCAATTTTACCGGGGTCAGGTACCAGCGGTACATCATCTTCATAAGATTTTCTTTGAGTACCGTACACGCTGTAAATTTTAAGCCTTGGTTCCATAGCTTCAGCCATAAATCAATATCAATATTATAACCAAAGTCCCTGGCCCACTTAATCATTACATCCTTTGTCTCTTCGTCCTTGGTGTTCCATTCTAGTATGTAGTCGTACATTTTTGAAAACAATTTGCTATTTCCTTCAATTATATCAGTTTGAAATCTTGATTTACTACTCTCAAAACCATTCACTCTTTTTTCCTCATTAAACAACTCCTTAGTCTGGTAGTATTGTAGCCAAGTTGTCATCCTACTTTTCAAGTCATCATAAGGCTTCATTTTCCAGCCTTCATCTGTCTTTATTATCATGTCTGCATATGTTAGCCAATTGGTCTCCATGTTTTTTTTCTTTACCGCCAATGCTTCAGTTGGGGATAACCAAAAGGGCGTTTTTCTCTCGAGAAGGTTATTCATTAAGATCTCCATCACTGAAATAAATAGAAGTGGCGACAAGGGACACCCCTGTCTAGTGCCCTTTTCTATATTTAAGTCGTCTGTTAATACACTGTTAATTATTACGTTAGCCTTTTGTTCTTGATATACTGCTTTAATTCCTCTCAGAAACCTTTCCCCAACATCCATTCTCTCCAAAGTTTTTTCCATGAATTTCCACGATACGTTGTCGAAGGCTTTCTCCGCATCAACGAATACTAAGGCTGCCTTAACATCAATTCTTAAATCTAGATACTCAATCACATCTATCACTGTTCTTATATTATTTCTCATTTGTCGGTCCGGTAAAAATCCTTGTTGGTCTTTATGTATAATCGTGTTCAATACCTTCTTCCATCTGCATGCCAAAGTATCCGCGAAGATTTTATAATCCGTATTTAACAACGATATCGGGCGATAGTTCTTTATGTTTGTTGGGTCAAGATCTCCCTTTGGTATTAAAGTAATGTGAGCCCTTTTCCATGAGTTTGGAACTTCTCCTTTTACCAAGATGTCATTCATTAATCTTAACATTACAGGTAATGTTCACACTGCAGTACCAGTCATGTTATGAAACTGTGGGTTTTTTTGACTAGCATTCCGCAGTAAGTTTCATGCACACCAGTGGGTGTGGTGAGATAGTACTGTGAACATAATTGGACAATGTTGCTGCTCTCCCACCCTTTCTGCACATGCCTGCGTCTTCTCCTTCATGATTCCCCCATGAAAACAATGGGGGAATCATGAAGCATCAAGTAGCATAGAAAAGAACTCTCAACGTGTGCTATATTCCCTTAGTTTTCTGGAGCTGGCTTTTATGTCATGTGAAAACACAAATACGATGCAGAAATTAACAGTTAGGGAAACATCAGGGAAATGGAATAAACTGCTGCTTGAATGCAACCTTACGCAGGTACAAGTTAGTCCATTTTCTATGCTCACTCAATCCAATCCCATTTTAATTTTCACTCAGCGCTGCCACATCAATACAACAACAATGTTGAAAGAAATTGACCTATGCAAACTGCAACACACTGATGACAGAGTTGGTGACACGGCCCTCTACCAACGACAATGTGCCCAGGAAATCTGTCTATCAAAAACCCAGGGGGATGACACTTGACACCACACTGCACTTTCCTTTCTCCACTTCACCCTCCTTCCTGCCATTATTTGCACACCAGAAGTTCCATGTAGGTTGTGCCCTGTGTATTTTTATTTTAGGTTTTCTCCTTTGATGCATTTTTTTCTTTGTCTCATGCAGCTTCTACTGATTCTATATTTATCTTCAGTGGCATTCTGGTAGTAGGTTAAAACATTAGCGAGATTTAATAATAACAAAAATATAAAGCAATGAGTGTATAAAGAAGTGGACAACACCAACAGGGACTTTGCACTGTGATCCTTCTGTATCTATCATGTAGAGAGATCCTTCATGTTCTATTTTAAGATTTTCTTTCTTTTTTCCTGGTGTGAGATCCTGCTTCTTTCCCTTCCGACAGATCTCTGAGAATGACTGAGTTTATCCCTCCTGTTCTGACTATCATGCTTAAGGCTGCACATTGCGGATGCTCTTTTTCCCCCAGCCAAGAAGCGATAGGTAGTGTTCCTTTCAGATACTTTTCGACTTGCACATCTTTGATGTGCTATCAAGGGTATGTTTATTGTAATTTTAGATGTTGAACGCTGCAGTCAGCCAACAAGACTCTGTGCAGCAATCCACAACAACATATGAAGCAGATTAAAATGCTGATTTTTGAGTACATTAGCCCATCCAGCATCCTGAGTTCGGACTTGGGCAAACAGACCAAGACAAGGTGAAGTAGGGTGAGGTCTAGAAGAGGGACGGAGAACATGTGGCCCTCCATATGTTGTTGGCCTACAACGCCCATCAACCCTTCCCATTGACCGTGTTGCTGGGGCTGATGGGAGTTGGAGTCTGACAACATCCAGAGGGCCATAGGCTCCCCATCCTTGGCCTAGGATGAGGCAAGGCAAATAGCTTAGGATCTCATGGCGCCCTAGACACCTTTGTGCAGGACACCACCTGGAGACTCCATAAAAGAAGAGCTCAAATCTTGTTTCAGCAGTGAGCTTCAGTGAGCTGAAGCTCTGTCTCAGTAACTAGTTCTTCCTTCTGTGATGAGTATTTCTTCATTTAAAGGGTCTTAGCCTGCTAAGAGGTGGCAAGAATACACAGAGGAATTATACCAGAAAGATATGGAGGTCTCGTACACCCCAGGTAGTGTGGTTGCTGACCTTGAGCCAGACATCTTGGAGAGTGAAGTCAAATGGGCCTTAGAAAGCACTGCTAATAACAAGGCCAGTGGAAGTGATGATATTCCAGCTGAACTATTTAAAATCTTAAAAGATGATGCTGTTAAGGTGCTACACCCAATATGCCAGCAAGTTTGGAAAACTCAGCAATGGCCAGAGGATTGGAGAAGATCAGTCTACATCCCAATTCCAAAGAAGGGCAGTGCCAAAGAATGCTCCAACTACCGCACAATTGCGCTCATTTCACACGCTAGCAAGGTTATGCTTAAAATTCTACAAGGCAGACTTAGGCAGTATGTGGATCGAGAACTCCCAGAAGTGCAAGCTGGATTTCGAAAGGGCAGAGGAACCAGAGACCAAATAGCAAACATGCGCTGGATTATGGAGAAAGCTAGAGAGTTCCAGAAAAACGTCTACTTCTGCTTCATTGACTATGCAAAAGCCTTTGACTGTGTCGACCACAGCAAACTATGGCAAGTTCTTAAAGAAATGGGAGTGCCTGATCACCTCATCTGTCTCCTGAGAAATCTCTATGTGGGACAAGAAGCTACAGTTAGAACTGGATATGGAACAACTGATTGGTTCAAAATTGGGAAAGGAGTACGACAAGGTTGTATATTGTCTCCCTGCTTATTTAACTTATATGCAGAATTCATCATGCGAAAGGCTGGACTAGATGAATCCCAAGCCGGAATTAAGATTGCCGGAAGAAATATCAACAACCTCAGATATGCAGATGACACAACCTTGATGGCAGAAAGTGAGGAGGAATTAAAGAACCTTTTAATGAGGGTGAAAGAGGAAAGCGCAAAATATGGTCTGAAGCTCAACATCAAAAAAACCAAGATCATGGCCACTGGTCCCATCACCTCCTGGCAAATAGAAGGGGAAGAAATGGAGGCAGTGAGAGATTTTACTTTCTTGGGCTCCTTGATCACTGCAGATGGTGACAGCAGTCACGAAATTAAAAGACGCCTGCTTCTTGGGAGAAAAGCAATGACAAACCTAGACAGCATCTTAAAAAGCAGAGACATCACCTTGCCGACAAAGGTCCGTATAGTTAAAGCTATGGTTTTCCCAGTAGTGATATATGGAAGTGAGAGCTGGACCATAAAGAAGGCTGATCGCCGAAGAATTGATGCTTTTGAATTATGGTGCTGGAGGAGACTCTTGAGAGTCCCATGGACTGCTAGAAGATCAAACCTATCCATTCTTAAGGAAATCAGCCCTGAGTGCTCCCTGGAAGGACAGATCGTGAAGCTGAGGCTCCAATACTTTGGCCACCTCATGAGAAGAGAAGAATCCTTGGAAAAGACCTTGATGCTGGGAAAGATGGAGGGCACAAGGAGAAGGGGACGACAGAGGACAAGATGGTTGGACAGTGTTCTCGAAGCTACGAACATGAGTTTGACCAAACTGCGGGAGGCAGTGCAAGACAGGAGTGCCTGGCGTGCTATGGTCCATGGGGTCACGAAGAGTCGGACACGACTAAACGACTAAACAACAACAGCCTGCTTTATTCATTGGCTCTGATGGAATAGAGGAGTGTGGTTTCACTAGAGCTTTGAACTGGGACACTCTCAGTCAGGGGAGGACGGCGTGCCCTCCTCAGGTCTGAGAGATACTGGCACATACAAAATGGGGTTCTCTTGCACAAGTACTTTGGGGTTAATAGGGACACCTGGGTCTCATCTGCATTGAGCATGAGCCCTAGAACATGCTCCCAGGATTCTCCAAACAGCACAGGACTTCTGTGGCAAACAGGTAGGACTGTTCTTTGGGAGGCAAGCTGATTTGAAAGGGTTGAATGTTTGAAAATCACCCTGCTAGTGGCTTCCTGCAACCCTGTGTGGAATAGGCTTAACATGCACACAACTGAATAATTTGCACGGGTGGCATCTATGGATTAACCTCTCTCAGTCCTCAGCAGCACTTGAAGGTGAACTGTTAAAGTGCTTTTGAAGCAACAGGTGGTTTCAGGTTTGGTACCAGAGGCTGTGATGCATGGAAATGCCTCTTAGACATTACTTATAAATCATGGGTTTTGCATATTGACAAAGCAATAACGTCTAAAGGCAAAGGTTCCCCCAGGTTTTCTGTCAAACCCTGTTCATTACGTTCCGGGGTTCATTCATGGCATTCCTTGTTTTGTAACTAATCTCTGTGAAAGTAAAGATAGTTTTATCAGCCAGCGGGAAGCAGCGCGTTTGCAAAACAAATGTTTAAATAAAAACCATTGGCACAGGTGCACTGGGAGGGTGCTTGCATTTGGGACAAAAGACCATGCAGTGAAAAATGTGAAAGTCTATACACTTAAAATATAGTATATAGTGATGAAATTAGATTTAAGAGCATTTTACTAATAGAGAAGCATGTTCTGCTATACTATAGGTGACCCTGGGGGAACGTTTAAAAAGCAAGGAGTAATGCACACAGGCACAAGGCATTTCAGTGAATATGTGACATTTGTCATTCACATGTTCCAGCATCTATTTTGGGAATGCCTGATACATACTCCCCACACCCACCCCTTTCAGATACACACAACTGAAGGTTGATCACAGTTAATGTGACCCATACCTTTAACTGATGCATCTCCTCCATTTTTTTGTCAATCTTCACAATTGTCTGGGCTTGTCAGAATAGCATTTTAGATTCTTTTAAAAAAATATTTATTTATTTATTACATACATACAAAGAAGAATACATTTAAATGAATTATAAAATGAACATTACAAATAATATATATGAGAAAGTAAAGAAAAAGCTTAGAAAAATACAAAGTGGAAAAAGAAAGAGAACAAAGATATACCAACAAAAAAGGAAAAGGAAAAGGAAAGGAAAGGAAAGGAAAAAGTAGACTTCCTTCGACCACTATACAGTTTATATGATCTCATCTTAAGTTGTCTCCAATCATTTTGAACTTATTGGCAAGACAGTTTGATTACCTGTGGAATTTTTAATCTAGCCAGTCATAATTTTGGGAACCAAATTTCTTCATATAGTTTGTAAAGACACCCCATTCTCTCCTGATTTTTTTCACTTGGTTGGTTTCTTACTATTTCTGATAATTTCACCAGTTTGAGGTATTCACTTAATTTTAATAACCATTCTTCTTTTGTTGGAATTGTGCTGCTTTTCCAATATTTTAGATTCTTAGGCATTCATAGAACTTTTATACTAAAAATAATAATTTAAGTTGCATTTCTTTTAGGGTTGCCAGACTCAATAGAGGACAGGACTTCTGTGCCTTTAAGTGCCCTGCTCTCTTTTGAGTCTGGAGACCTTAAAGAGAAACCAGCAGACTTTTTGCTTGGAAATTAAACAAAGGGTCTGCTGCTTTCTCTTTAAGGTTTCCAGACTCAAAAGAGAGCAGGGCAATTAAAGGCACAGAAGTCCTGTCCTCTATTGAGTCTGGCAACCCTAATTTCTTTACACAGGTGACTATTTTCAGCCTTTCATTCCACTTATGCAAGACTGTCGCCATCACGATAGTCTACAATCTGCAATGTCCCCCCCTGTACAAATGCAATGTGTGGAAGCCTGGCGGAAATGGCCTGCATCAGAGCAATGATGCTTCGTGGCTTGTGCTCACAATGCACAATGTTTTCAGAAGCAAATCTCCCCCTCCCTTCCTCCTTCCCTCTCTCTTTTGACATAGTATGTTAAACACAGGCTTTTTTTAAAGCTTCATCCAGAACTGTTCACCAGAACTGTTAAAAATAATAATCATTTGCTTATGTTTACTATTTAGAGCCAGTTAAATTTAGTTCCTGTACAGAAGGGTTCCCCCCCTCCTTTTTTGATGTAAATTGTCTGAGACAGCTCATAATAACCTGGCTTGGTGCTTTTCAAGCACCAACCATCCCAGGCAGCGAAAGCCCAGGGGCCTCTGGTGTGCAGGTCTTTGCAAATCGGAAAAACAAGCCATAAGACCCTGGAGGTGGTTTTTTCAGGTAAAAAAAGAAAAGCAGGAAAGGAGAAACAGAAAAACCTCACTGTTCCTTCATTTTGAGATGCAACACCAGAGGGCAGTGTTTTTACAGGAATCATGAGGTGCACGTTTAAGCTATAAACGGTTTAATCTCCCCCTTTAAAACCACACATTCAGATTTGTTCCTCATAATTTCAGGAAATACGAATGATTTTCTGAGTATTAGTTTTGACACACATGAAATCTAGATCCTGTCCTCCTCCCAGCTATCTTCCCTAGACCAAAATTTTGTAGCTTTCATAGGGGATGGAACTTTGCTTGAGAAGAGATTTGACTAGTTGGGTTAGCAGGACAGGTTGTCTCCACAGAGAAAGCTGAAGATGCCAAACTGAAGAAAGTTCTGGAAAGTCTGAAAGTAAATGTGCTGGGGGACGGGACAGGACTGCAAGGGTGCCATAGCCTGTTGCTACCATCTGTCTGTGTTGTTGTTGTCATCATCACCACCACCACCTCAATTTCTTAACTACCTTTCACCCAGGGTGGTGGTAACAATTTTAAAATACAGTACTGTACTAAAAACAGTTTAAAGCAAATCACAGTCATTGTCTGTGTGGCTAGAGCTCTTTATGTAAGAAAAGTACATAGGTTGTAGATTTGGGTTTGTTACTACAATTTAAAATCCTTGCTCCATAGTCATTCAAAATGACATAAGTGTGTCCCTCCAAACACTGGTATTGGTCCACTGCTGCTCTGCTGAATGGTGAAATATTTTAGTTAGCTAAGTTGGCAGGGTGTCCTGCAGTCCTGATCTGACAGTTCTGAAAAACTGAAGGGTTCGGGACATTCTCAGCCTGCTGAAATCCAAGAATTTTTGTTCAGCTTCGGTTGGCGACTAGAGGGTGGAGTTCTTGTATCCCTCCTTTTGAATCCTTTCGGCATGTCAAACCTCAACTCGCTGCAAATTAATGAACTGGCAGAGCCTTTTGCAGGTTGGATTAAAGCAGAGGCGGGGAAACCTCAGTTCTGGGGCCAACATGTGGCCTTTGAAATGCTTCCTGGTAATGCTCTCTATGCAGGCCACACCCATTTCTCCCAAGCCCTGCTTTTTACTGGCCTGCTCTATGCTCTCCTGGGACGCCGTTTCTTGGCTGGGATAATGCCTTTGCCTGGCTGGCTGGAGGCTAGAGTGGTAAATTTGTGTGTGTGTAAACATCTGACTTCTGCATGGGTGGAGAGTAGCCTGCTTTACAAAGCCTAGAATCACTTTTGTTGCTCCACCTACATATGCACCTGGCCCTGTCCAGCAGTGGCACAAGGACCCTGGAAAGCTCCCTGTGTCATGAATTCTGTGGGGATGTCATAGCGGTCAGATTTTGAGGATCAATGGGAGTTAGAACAGGATGGGGGAGATGAAATCAAGACCCCAAGAAGTACCTGAATCCAGCGAGGCGGGCTAGAAGTCTAGGGAGTGGAGAGCTGTATCCAAGGGATGGACCATGTGGGCTGGCAGAGGCAGATTCTGCCTCTGTAACATTGGACATCCCTCATTAGATACTTCATGCTTTGGAGTCACACTTAGCACCTGTTTGAGAAGACTTCTCCTTCTGAGGAGGTGGAGAGTAACTTGGATGCTCAGCTGGTGTTGCCATTGTTTCCATCTCCAAAGACACAACCAACTTAGGGTTGCCAGACAGGACTTCTGTGCCTTTAATTGCCCTGCTCTCTTTTGAGTCTGGAAACCGTAAAGAGAAACCAGCAGACCCTTTGTTTAATTTCCAAGCAAAGGGTCTGCTGGTTTCTCTTTAAGGTCTCCAGGCTCAAAAGAGAGCAGGACAATTAAAGGCACAGACGTCCTGTCCTCTATTGAGTCTGGCAACCCTACAACCAACACATTGCTGAGCTGCTGCAAGCAAACCTCATAGGCCCAACCCACATGTCCACTTGCCCAGTCCTGGGACTCTGGTTGCTTTTATGCAAAGAGGGGTGCCTGTTCCACTCTTCAAAAAGAAGGTGCAGAGTGTGTGCCACTTTTTGGATCAACATCTTAGCTTGCCCTTAGCCATGTACCTTAAAAAAGGTAACATAATGACCATTACTAACAACCCAAAAGTGAAGCAGCAGGGTACTGCATACATATATACAAAACAAACAAGCAATAAACAATAAGAGAAAGAAATGTTGACACATCAATATAACTCAAGACATCTACATTTCCCCAGCTGGTGTGGATGGTGAATGTTTGAGCCTCTAAATCTGAAGCATAGGAAATAAAGTCCTACCTGATGACATAAAAGCATTCTGGATCCTCCATGCCCCTGGAGACACACAGTTTCTGTGTTATTTTTCCACAACAGTCAAAGTCCGTAAGTTCTTATACCAGCACAGGAGCTGGGATATCTCAGGGTTGTGGGTCCAAGCCTCATGTTGGGTGAAAGAGTCCTGCATTGCAGGGGGTTGGACTGCGTGACTCTCATGGTCCCTTCCAACTCTACAATGCTTTGACTCTATAACACACTGCCAAATGTATATTTTTCAAGGCTTTCCATTGCTGGGCTATTGTAATCCCAGCTGCAGCTAACATCTATGTCAAAAGTTCATTAGAGTGAGAAGCTTTCATGTTGTCCATCCCCATAGTAGTGATAGTTGTGGAAGGCCAGACGCCAGGCGTGTCTATATCTCTTCTGTACCTGCTGCATCATATAACCGGTGCCTTGCCTTTATACTGATCTGATTTACACATTAAAATACTTGGTAGATACCAAGCCGGGACTTCCAGAACTGAGGGTCACGACAGCCCGTGACAGAATGTGGACTTGGAGCTGAGAATGGTTTCCCGGCCCTGGATGGAAGAGGATGTGCAGCCAATGGCTCTGCCTCGGCTCTGAGGCAGGCCCACCTCGCAATAAGAATGGCAGCTTCATTGAGCATTAATCTAAGCCCATTTGGCATCTATTTTCCAAGGCCCTGGCCTCCAACAGAGTCTTTAAGAAGTCTGTCGGGTTCACTTGTACTGCCCTAATAATTTTGTGTTCAGGGAACAACACAGGCATTTCTTCTTCATTAGCTTTCAGTTTTTAACATATTTCTCTCTCCCCCTGCCCTCAGAAAGTATTTTGCTTCTCCTAGATGTTTTAAATGTAGCCAAAATTGATTCTTGCATTTGCTTAGCTTATATGTAGGATATATTATGCCAGTAGAAATTATTAATTTTCCTGTGGGGAGAAGCAAATGCTCAAGGCACTGATTGACAAATCAATAAATCTTTAGTGAGTTTGGTAAATAAGCTGTCAAGCACGTATGTCATTTCCACCCCCCACCCCCCTAGAGAACAGATTTGAGCGAGCAAATGTGGTTCCCCTCCTTCCATTGTTTTTGCTCCTTCAAAACACTAAGAAGCAATTCTGCAGCATTTGAATAAGTCCATAAAATTGCGGGGAATTATTAAACAGCAATAGAGATCAAGCTTTGCCTTGATAATCCTAACAAAGGATTCAGTGTTTTGCCAATTTGCATTTCAACCCCTAACCCCTCCTGAGGACAAATGGATGTCTGACGATGGCGCCCCCAGGGCAGAGCGCTGGAAATCTGTATTAAGCCTCTGAATGCTGACTAGTTTCCCTCAACATTCCCAGCGTGTGTGAAGAATGTGTTTGTGCCCAGAAGGCAAACTGGCATCGAAAGCCGAGCAAGGATTTTGAAAAATAGTAGTGTTGTGTATAAATTTATTTTGCCTGTAGTGGTTTTATTATGGCATATTTTCTTCATTACTTCATAGTGTACTTTTTCTTTGAAAGTAGTTCAGGGTTTTTCTTAGCCACTTGGGCAAAGGGGTCTGCTGGTCAGAAAGGGAGGGTGAAGGTTCCTGTGCCTGGTGGGTGGCCTGATCCTTTCCATGCTTACTCGGGAGTAAACTCCATCCAAGAAGACAGACTCTTTGATCAATATGTCTCGTAATGTTTTTTGGAGTTGCATTTCTCCAACATAAAAGATTTTTTAGTTTCTAATGAGAGCCCCTTGAGCAATGATGCAGAAACATCTACTGGTCTAGAACATGACTCAGAAACACCTACTGGTCCAAAATGCAGTGGCCAGATTACTGGCTGAGGTTACCTTGAGGATCACAGTTTTAAACCTGTTGCATTGGTTGCCTGCACACTCCCATTTCAAGTCCTAAACAACTTCGATTGCAAATATCTGAGATACTACAGACCAAAAGAATGTGTTCATGGTGAGTTCTGGCACTTCTTTTTCTAGAAAAGCAACACTAGCTTTATTTATTTTTAATTCTGAATTTTAAGTTGTTGTAACCTGCCCTAGGACTTGTTGGTGAAGGCAGGTTAAAAATTTAACATTACTATTACGAATATTAGTAGAACTACTAATAATAATTGTATGAGCTTCACTGATGGCTAATATGGAAAAAGAGAAAGGTACCCCTGACCGTTAGGTCCAATTGTGGACAACTCTGGGGTTGCAGCGCTCATCTCGCTTTACTGGCTGAGGGAGCCGGCATACAGCTTCCGGGTCATGTGGCTAGCATGACTAAGCCGCTTCTGGCGAACCAGAGCAGCGCACAGAAATGCCGTTTACCTTCCCGCTGTAGCGGTACCTATTTATCTACTTGCACTTTGACGTGCTTTCGAACTGCTAGGTTGGCAGGAGCAGGGACCGAGCAACGGGAACTCACCCCATCACGGAGTTTCGAACCGCCGACCTTCTGATTGGCAAGCCCTAGGCTCTGTTGTTTAACCCACAACGCCACCCGCGTCCCACAGAAGCATGTATTGAGCTTTATTAGCTAAACCTTACGCCTGCCTCTGTGCTGGACTTGGGGCTCCCCTGGACACCTAATGGAGAAGCAAGATCCATTGGGGTATTAAAGCTGTGAACCCTTTCATCCTATATGTGTAAATGAAACAATATTCCCTAAGGACGCCACCCTCTCCACTGACCTTCATTCCAAGGAAGATGAACCCTGGGAAAGCACAGGCAACCCTGGAGATTCTTGCTGCTGGCACTTAACAGTATTTTGATGGTCTATAATATCTTGCATTTTTTAGCTGAGATGCTGGATGGCCTCCTTAGGTGAATGGAGATACCTAGATTTAGGCAACAGGTTTGCCAGCGTTATGGCAAGCATCACCCTAGGTTGAAATGCTGCGATGATGATATATCAGCATGTGGTGAAACACTGGAGTGGCGTCTACCACTGGGTGGCATCTGTGTTCCATCCAATACCTGCTGGAAAGCAACTAGCAGGAGTGCACTCTGATGGGAATCGGTTGAGAGAAAACGTTTTGTGGCGTCTCGTTCTGCTCCTTACCTCAAACTCAGTGCCGCATTGAGATATTTTGGAGCCAGAAGTGGAGCCCAGATACCCCACCCTTTCAAAAGCCTTGCTGCAGCATTCACACATGTACTCTGATGCCTGCCTTCATCTTCCATGATGAAGGAGGTCTGTCTGAAGGAGGTCACTCCACCCCTACATAGACCATGATCAGCCTCTTTCTTTCGCTACCCTGTTTGAAAGAAATGTACCCCTTTGGTTCTCTTGCTGCATTCAGACAGCACTTTAATTCTGTTTCCCCAATGTTTCCTTACCTGATAATTTCCACTTTTTATGCAATCTTCTGCATGACAAAAAGGGCACTGGAAATCCAGTGGAATCAAATGCAGGTTTAGCACTCATTTCCATAAGGATTGCCTCCGGGGGGTGGGGGGAGGAGTGTTTGCAACCCTCTTAATTTGGGAAATCACAGGAGTTTTGTGCCATAGTTTTCCTGTTGTTTTCATGGATTACACCATGTGATGAAATTCAGGGCAGTATTCCGGAATGCAGATCTCCCTGCTGTTTTCCTGGGTGAATGGAGGAACAGAGGTTCACCTGCATATAAAGGATGGCGATGTGTCTGAGGAGGTCTGCTGTTGTGTCACACCACGCCCCTTGTATGAATGAAATTTAGTGCAGCATAGCGCTATATTGTTTAAAAAGTTCCATAATGCAACAGGTACTGCAGTGGGAAAAGAACATTAGGAAATGGGAAATAAGTGCTTGCATTATCTTCAGGAAAACTAGCGTAATATTCCTCACATCTCTCTACAAGGAAGATTTCTGGAAAGATTTCCTGAAAACTTTGTATTCTGCTTATGGTGGTGTGTCTTCTTATATCACCGAGTTCTGCATCTTATATCACCGAGTTTCCAGTTTTCCCCCAATCTCATTGTAGATCAGGGGATTTTTTTTTTGCTGGCTGCTGGGGAAGGGGAAAAAAGTATATTTATATGTAATTGCAACATTATCTTCTATTTTGTACTGAATTTCATTGGCCCACTACTATAATAAACAATTATGTTGCTGGAGGAGACTCTTGAGAGTCCCATGGACTGCAAGAAGATCAAACCTATCCATTCTGAAGGAAATCAGCCCTGAGTGCTCACTGGAAGGACAGATAGTGAAGCTGAGGCTCCAATACTTTGGCCACCTCATGAGAAGAGAAGACTCCCTGGATAAGACCCTGATGTTGGGAAAGATGGAGGGTGCAAGGAGAAGGGGACGACAGAGGACGAGATGGTTGGACAGTGTTCTCGAAGCCATGAACATGAGTTTGACCAAACTGCGGGAGGCAGTGGAAAACAGGAGTGCCTGGTGTGCTATGGTCCATGGGGTGACGAAGAGTCGGACACGACTAAACGACTAAACAACAACAACATCAATAATTGTAATTTTGATTTTTTGTGAGTCGTCCTTGGAACTTGGAGAAGTGCAAGGTACAAGCTGTGAAGGGGGGTGAAGAAATAACTGCATTTTAATATAGTTAAAACACACACACACTCACAACCTGTATTCTTCTACCCTGGCAAATGGAACAGCAGCAGGGGGCAGGATCTGGCCAACCTTAAAATTTCCCACAATGCCCTTGATTGTGCATCAATCTGAACGGGTGCTTAGAGGGTGCTTAGAGCCAGCTGTTCAGAGCACCTGCTGTCGCAGTAAGGTAAGGACATTCAGACCCTTTGACGGAGGCCCATTTCCGCACTCAGTCCTGGGATGTGCTGAGGATTCTGGTGGAGCTGAGATTCTCTGAAGGGCAGAACGATATCTCCTCCAGGTTGAAATATGGGAGGTATTGGGGCACTATTGGTTCCATCAGCATTTGGGGCATTTACTTTCAAGGAAGCCAGTCTTATTTTTCTAGATTCTTAAAAGAAAAAAGAAAAGAAAAAAGATTAAGGCCTTCTTTTCAAGTATTTTTTGTAAATCAGAGATCTGAATGGCAGGAGTTTCTAGCCAACACACTTAGTCACTTAAAAACAAATCCGCTTCATGAACAGAAATGGTTGCAGCATATTTTTCAGGAACTGCAAAGCAACCATCTGATTTCTGCAGAACATTTTCTTAGCCCATATTTGGCATCTCGAGCCTGATTAAGGAAAAAGACTCAAGTTAATGACCCTCCTCTTCCATAAAATGCACTTCCCCTTACACATCTTGGCAGAAGATGGGAGAAGGCGCATGTTTTTCTTTCGATGCATCCAACGAATTGAAAACAAAAAGGCTGGGTTATATTCTATCTTTAAAGCTATTCATATTTAATAATTGCTCTAGTTTTAGAGAACCACTTTAATGTTGTAGTCAAAGGTTTGCAATACGTTCAGTATTAGGAAGATGTTATTCGCTCCTCTCTCAGAAGCCGTCCCTTTCAAGTTTTCTATAATATTAGTCTCTCCCCCCCCTTTAGAGCTATGCAGAGAAACTCAGTAGTGTTCCCAAAGGCTCTTTCAGAGATTTTTGCCTCCTTTCACCAGACCCAGAATATAAACTCCTAAAGTGAGAGCAGATGCTCCTGCCTCCTTGGCAGTTACCACCAGCCAAATGCCTCAAAGTTACTGTGATAGAGGTTGCTTCCTAAAATATTGTACATTCTTATCTCTACAGTAAACTTGGCAGAACTACAGTCCAAAGCTTGTTTTGAGTGTAAGCAATATGGTTATCGATCTTGCCACATCTGGGGGGAAAGGCATTCTCACCCATTTCCAACATAATTTTGCTTCCTGTCCTTTTGACTACTGGCAGTTTTATCACTCCCCCACCCCAGTGGGGAGAGTAGGAACTTTACTACTGTAATTCAAAATCTATCTATCTCTTGATTGAGACTGAGCCTCTGCTCATATTTTCATTGCAACCTGGGCACGAGAGTAAGGATCACTTGCTGGACACCACGGCCAATCAGACATTCTTTCCATTTCCATCTTCAAAGGGATCTGGTGCTAGAGCAGATTCTTCCAGTATTCCTTGTAATTTTGACTTACTGCATGTGCCCATTCTGCGCTCAGGAACCAATGTGTTTGTGTTTTAAGATCTATATTATGCAGCTGCATAGGAGAGGACCTCTGCTGCCATGGCTTTCCAAATCTAGAATGACCCGCAGACAGGTGTGACTGGTGCCAAAATTATAATTTTTTGGGCACAGGGTAAAAACATTTTTACTTGTGCCTTTTAAATGGTCATGTTTAATCTGCATTATAAGTTTTTTAAAAGCATTTTTTTGCTTCTTCTCATTTTTGCTCATTCATTGCAAGTGGTGATGTATTACTGACATATTTCTATCTGGTATGGATAGTTTTTCCATGCCCATTGACCTTCATACTGACATACGATTCATTCTGACAGTGGCCACATTCATGCATTAAATTTAAAACAGTATGATCTCACTTTAAACAAACATGGCTTCCCCCAAAGAATTCTGGGAGCTATACTTTATTGAGGGTGTTTTTAGGATACCCCTATTCTCCTCCCAGAGCTACAATCCCCAGAGTTCTCTGGGAAGAATAATTCCTTGTTAAACCATTCTAATTGTAGCTCGGGGGGGGGGGAGGGAACCAGTTACTTAGGGACCAAAGTTTAGCCACCCTTCCCCACCCTCAAAGCATATCCTGACCAGCTTATTTCCTTCCCATCCTTGACTTCTGCTGTTGTCTGCAAGAGCTGATCCTTGCCCATACAAGCACCCTTTTAAAATGTTTGGGCATGTGCCAGTTTCAAGCACCCAAACCAACAAAATGTCCTGAGCTCTCTCTCTGATTCTCAAATTGCATTAAATGCATCCTGGGAACCAGAGTGTGTAACGTTACAGTTGGAAAAGTTGTGTGTGTCCAAGCAGAATGTTTTCAGTGAGAATGAGGAATGCTTTGGCAGGCCTGTTAGTTCTGACTGGCCCAGTTCCACCAAGTGTTCCAGGAGGGTTTTGGGACCTTCTGTCTAATTTTCTTTGAACAGTTGCTATTAGTTTAATAAATAATAAATTGAAGCATCCTGCCGCCACAGTTTTACTTGCCTGTTTATCAACAGTAGCATATGTGTTTGTGTAAGTCGCCATTTCTTATGTAGTGTTGGCCAAGAAGCGAACACCGAGACCGTAAAAGTGTATATTATTATTATTATTATTATTATTATTATTATTATTATTTATATACCACCCTATACCCGGAGGTCTCCTTTACAGGCTGGTTTGATCTTCAGCCCTCCCCTTCTTTGCAGTGCTCCTCTCTCATCTCTTTGTCTCCCTGTTCCCTGAGAGAGGGAAATGCAGCAACTGTGAACCAACCCCATTAGCAGTGGTGGCCAAACTCAGACCGCCAGCTGTTTTGGGACTACAGTTCCCATCATCCCTGACCCCTGGTCCTGTTAGCTAGGGATGATGGGAGTTGTAGTCCCAAAACAGCTGGAGGGCCAAGTTTGGCCATCACTGCAAGGGGGCAGCTATATCTCCCTCTCTCTAGGGATGAGAGAGGGAGCTGACAGGTTTGAGCACCTTCTCCACCAGCCACTTCTCTCAAGGTTGCGCCTCCCTCTTTCTGAAGGGGAGCGGGCAGCAGCAACAGACAGTGGGCAGCGGTGGATGCAGATCTGCCGCCCCTCCCAACTCCCCAGAGTCTGCTACTCAAGGAGGTAGGGCCAGATTTAGCTTTGATGAGGCCCTAAGCCACTGAAGGTAATGGGGCCCTTTATATCTCCAGCAGCTGTCCTTTGTCAACAACAAATGTTCGCTGTTTTTTGTGTTGAGTATATGCTATTTGGCAATTTATGGACCTAATAGGTATCTAAAGCCATTTGCACATGCAGAATGTAGGCACCCTATATATAGAAATGAGCAAACCAGTGATATTTTTGGGAGCAGGTTAGCAGGTGGGGCCCATTACTTACATCACAGGAGTCTACACTGTTGCTGCGTGTAGGTTTTATTTTATTTGTTTTTTTATCTTATATTTTGGAAATGTACATCCAGTTTTTCCCCCTTTAATTTTTTTTTGGGACCCCGAAGAGAGTGGGGCCCTAAACTATAGCTTGTTTAGCTTATACGTAAATCCGGCACTGCAAGGAGGCCTCCTCACCTTGCCTCATGGGCGGGTGATTACTACTATTACTCTTTGATGATATTCTTTGGCAGTACATTTGAGATGCATATTTTTAGGACCCACCCTGTTTTTGTGATTGTAAGTAGTTTAAAATTGCTCATAATGTTGCATTTTAAATTGTGGCAGCCCGCCCTGGGATCTTAGAGTGAAGGGCAGTTCATAAATTGAATTATTATTAATAAATAATAGCTTCTGCCCTCCTTGTGCAATAACCACAAGTTTACTTATCGGGGTTCTGTTTTCTTTTTGCTGAATTTCTCTAGCTGTTACATGCTCCATGTTCTGTTTTCTTTTTGCTGAATTTCTCTAGCTGTTACATGCTCCATGTTCAAGCATATTCTGGCTCCCATCATGGCACTTGATTAGGCAGGGGCTGGGCAGAAATAATGCCCCCCCCCTCTTCTCACTAGTCGTGGTGTGGTGGGTTGTCTGCCCCCTGCCCTTCACTTGGCAGGGACTCCAAAGGTTATGTGACGTCACCACCTTCCTAGAGGACGGGGGAGGAATTCAGCTCGGTTTGCATTTTTATGTGAACCTGATCTGTAGTTCCCAAAACAACGCATGAACCAAAATGCAGTTCTCCTGGCGGAAAAAAAATGTGTATATAATAAGTTGCAGAAACATGCATTCAATTAGGCAAAAACAAAAATCATAAGCCATCTATACACCTTCCCGTTAGGTACTGGTTCCTTTGGAGGCAGCAGCAGACATCTGAGATCAAGTATGGCATAGTGGCCGGAGTGTTGGACCAGGGTTCAAATCCCTACTTGCCCACAAAGCTCGCTTTGGGCCAGTCACTTCCTCTCAGCCTAACCAACCTCATTGCTAACAGCAGCAAAACTGTGTATTGCACAAAAGTGGAAAAATAAAGATCCCAAGCTGAGGCTGAGGCTCCAATACTTTGGCCACCTCATGAGAAGAGAAGACTCCCTGGAAAATACCCTGATGCTGGGAAAGATGGAGGGCACAAGGAGAAGGGGACGACAGAGGATGAGATGGCTGGATAGTGTTCTCGAAGATACCAACATGAGTTTGACCAAACTGCGGGAGGCAGTGGAAGATAGGAGTGCCTGGCGTACTCTGGTCCATGGGATCATGAAGAGTCGGACACGACTAAACAACAACAACTATAACTGATTGGTTAAGGGAAATCTGGCAAGCTGTCTTAATGATAAAACTTAAACATGAGAGTAACACAATACATATTAATCAAGAAAACAATTTATTGAGAGGTGGGCTTTGCTTTTACATTCTTTGAGTGACAACGTACAGTAAATGACGACATTTTTCCTTTCAATCTATAGAGGGTTTTTGTTTGTTTGTTATGTTGTCCTTCCTCCCCCTTTCACATGTCACTTTCTCTCCCCCACCCGCCACTTTATTTTATTCAATGCATGGCAATTATATAGCATTAATAAAATTATTTTTAAATAGGAAGTTTGGGGCGGTGGTGGCCCGAGAGAAAGCCTTCTCTGTGGCAGCCCCTAAGCATGCCCAGCACCTTCTCTCTTCAGCTTTCAGTGAGTGCTGAAAACACACTTCTTACCTTGCCCTTTGTCCCTTGAGATGTTTGTTTTCAGGACCCACCCTATCCCTGTGACCCTAATTTCTTTTTAACTGTTTTGAATTTTTGAACTTTGAATTGTTGTAAACTGCCCTGGGAACTGCTGCTGAAGGACGGCTAATAAATTTAAACAGAATAGTAACAACAGCAACAACAACAACAACAACAACAACAACAACAACAACAACAACAGTAATAATCATATTCTTAAGTAAAACCACTGCAGCAGAGAAAACAGGGAAACAGTGATAGCAGGATATAATCTTAAGGGATCATAGCTTGACATTGCTGTTAAAATAATCTGAAATGTGCAACACACTGAATTTTCTGTGATGATCGGTACAGTGGCTTGGGAAACTGTGAGAGTGATGTGCCATTGTGAAGTAACAGGAGATACATTTAACCAGACAGTGTGGCTCAGAAATCCGAGAAGAGCTGTGGTAAGGAATGGCTCTCAGGAACATGATCTGTTCCCTGTGCTAAGGTGTAGCATCAGCCTAACAAGGTACCTCTACCACGTAGAACTCAAAATTGGCATTTTTGGAACACCCCCACCCTCCTCCCAATATCAGTAATTTCTGTTCAGGAGAGGAAAAGTTCCTTTGCTAGGGGATGATTGTTGTGAGCCTCGCATCGTGCTCAAAATATGCCTTATTTAAAGAGTAATAATAATAATGATAATGATAATCGAGAGACTTTCCTTTGTGTTCTTGCCTAAAGAAAGAAATCCCTGCAGTGCCCCCTGCTGGTGACTGGCAGCTCACTCTTTCAGCCATGTCAGTGATTGACTGAACCAAACGCATTGCTGACATAAAGCCAAGGGTGATACTGAAGACTGCCAGTTCATTTTAAATCACATCATTAAAATAACAGAAGTATATATCAATTTAAAACTACTGTTCACCGATTCCTCTTTATTTTTTAGACATGTGATGCTTTTGCCTCTGCTGAGCCCAGTTGAGGAAATATGGGCACTCCAGAAAAAAGAAACATTTGTTTTTAAACCTCCCATATATTTATTAGCCTGCCACCTCCAGCTCAGATCAAAATTTGCCATTTTCATGGCATGTTGAAGGGAATGTGGGGCTTGCTAAAAGCCTCTTAGTGGCTGCGATTGTGTGCCTGTGTGTGGAGTGTGAGACTATTGTCAGTGGGTAATGCAGAAAGATTTACAATATTTCTTTAATCTACACACTTGAATAATGCAGAATGGGTTTAATTCAGATAGGCATGCACCTATTACAGTAACACATATGCCATATTCGTGCAGGTGCATGTTTTCTGTTAGATATCCATATTTTAAGAAGAGTCTATCCATCGCATTTGATAAAGTGAGGAAGTTACCTAATTGTTACAAGCACATTATAATTGCTGACCAGTTTTGCCCATGAGACACGGACTGTCTGGGGGGTCTCCCTAGATCAATTAGGACCACACAGTCAGTTGTACCCCAGATAGTTCTACTCAATGCTTTTTTTCAGTTAGAGTCTGCGGAGCGCAGTTCTGGCACCTCTCCAGCCTGCTTCTTGCCTTTATCTATTTCTGAGAAGCCCAAAATGAACATTTCAAGTCAAAACAGATGCTGGCCAGTGTGTGTGAATCTACACTTTTTAAAAGATCTGTGTCTCCACCTAGCTCGTAGCTGTTCTTAGTCACGATTGGTCAAGCTACGGGGCCAATTCATATTTCATTTTCTCCAATCCATCTCCTGTGTAGCGGCAGTAGACTTTAAGCTTTCCAGCCAGGCCTCCATGTGTGCGTTTGCAAGCTGCCTTCTAAGGTTACCAGACGCCCTCGTTTCCTGGGGACAGTCAGTCCCCGGATTTACAAATCAGTCCCCATAAAAAATCCATTGAAGTTGAAAAGTGTCCCCGGATTCATTGAAAAAAATTTGGTAACCTTACCTTAGCCATCCGTCTGAATCCAAGAGAACAAAGGAGGTGGGGACACATTTATTTGACCTGTACCAGAACCACCAGCAACCCCCAAACCAGTTAGGAAAGCAGCTTGCAGTAGTTTTCAGCAGCTCCTCAGGTGATGAAAGTGGCTGTTGTCAAACCGGCATCTGTTCAGGGCTGCCCCGAGTCGCCCAGTGGCTTACTATAACTTCATAATGAGTTCTAGCACCTACTTTTCTTGGGGGAAAAAACCACTGGTTCTACTAATATTGAAAAAAATCATTGTCATGTGGCCTTATCCAGAGAACACAGGAGGATTTCAATGGAGCAGGCAGAATCAGGAAGGCAGAGGCCGCTTTAGAGGTGGCCAAGAGATGTAAATCCCAAGCACAACTGTTGGGATCCTTTAGCTCTCCAGTTGTTGCTGAACTACAACTTCCATCAGCCCTGGCAAGCATGGCCAATGGCTAGGAATGATGGGTGTTGAGGTTCAACAACGTCTGGAGGGCCAAAAGCGCCCAACACCTGATGTAGTAGAACTGAGTTGGGAGGAAAGAGTGTGGTGGGCTGGGGGCAAATGTTCTCCATCCAGTAAGTAGGTGATTCTCTGGCCTCGCTTTGTGGAGCAAGGTGTGTCCAGTGGAGGATGAGAGTGCTGTAGAGCCTTTCTGAAGCCACCTCAGCTTTCTTCTGAGGTTGGTGGTGAATTCCTTACTCCCCAAGGGTTCTCCGCACCCTAGGGAGCTTGTTCTCTTGAAGCATTCCTGATTTAGAGAAGAAGGTGTGGTAATGGGACATGCCATGCAAGCCCTTTCCATTTTGGGTTATTTAACATCTTTTGATGTGAACCCCCCCCCACAAACAAAAGTTGGGGCCGGTCCTACCATTAGGCAGAGTGAGGTAACCACATCAGGCAGCAACTGCTGGGGCAGTGGAGCAGCAACCTGTGGCTGTTAGTCCTGAGTCCCAAGTTATTCCACACAGCCTTCTCAGTCCTGCTGCCTCAGGTACAATGGAGGATGCTTATTTTGTCACCTGAGGCAAGATTCAGCTGCCAGCTCAGTTGCCTCCCCAGGAAGGGGAGGAGGTATCATCTTCTCTTTCTCCTCAGGCAGCAAAATGGCTTGGGGTGGCCCTGACAAAGTTGGCTTTCATTAACTTCACCTGGATATTTATTCTTCCTCGTTGTCCCTACCGGTATCTGGGTCCTTTTCATAAAAGAGAAGCTTCATTGAAACCCTTAACATTCTGTGTAGCTTTTCATGGCAGATATTTCTGGAGGAAGTTGTTTATATTTTATGATCTTGCCTGCTTTGTTTTTGGCGAACACCTCAATAACTACAGATGTTCAAAGAAAGGTGGTTGCCTTTATTTTCCACTTGACCCAAAACGGATTAAGAACTGGGGCAGGTCATTTGCCGTGATCTATCCATCTGTACTTCAACCATCTGTGTGAGCAGGCTCTTCCAGTGTTTTGCCACGGTGTTTTGTTCAATTTGGATGGCTTTGCTTTTTTTTTTATAATTGCATTTGTTTTACGGTATCTGTTTTTAGATTGTTGTAGCCTGCCTCAGGAACCCATGGTAAAGGACTGAGCAAGAAAACTTATAAACAAATAAATAAATTAGGAAAGGAAAATCAAATGTCAAATGTTATAATGCCATTAAGTAAATCTTGGAGGTGGCCACATTTGAAAGACTGGACAACGTCCTGATTGCTTCTTCTCAAGCTAGGAAACAGGCAGAACAGAACAAGAGAGATCATTGTCCTTGCTAGTTTAATCCTTTTTTCTGTACTCATCCATATCTATCTATCTGTCTATCCAGTCAGCCAGCCATCTTGTCCATGGAAGATAAATATATTCGGTGCTATATTTGTAGAAAAAGAGGGGCTGGAACTAGGGTTGCCAGACTCAATAGAGGACAGGACTTCTGTGCCTTTAATTGCCCTGCTCTCTTTTGAGTCCGGAAACCTTAAAGAGAAACCAGCAGACCCTTTGCTTGGAAATTAAACAAAGGGTCTGCTGGTTTCTCTTTAAGGTTTCCAGACTCAAAAGAGAGCAGGGCAATTAAAGGCACAGAAGTCCTGTCCTCTATTGAGTCTGGCAACCCTAGCTGGAACCAGTGCTTTTTTCTGGGAGTACTCAAAGGTACGCAGTACTGGCAGCTTTTGTACTAGAAGAAAAGCCACTGGTTTAAAATGTGGTGCTTACTGTAACAACTTCATGGTGAGCGCCAACACCTTTTTCCTAGAAGAAAAGCACTGGCTGGAACTCACCATGAACACTTCCCTTGTTCTCTTAGGGCAATGGCACCCACTTGAGAGGTGCTAGAACTGAGTTCTGGCGAGTTCTGTCTGCCTCCATTTCAAATGTCAGGTGTGGGTCCCTTTATTCTTTGTATAAAGCCTGGCTAGTTGGTCTGGTTAGCAGGCTGGCAGGTGATGGTTCCATTTCTGACCCTCCTATGGGGCTGTCAGTGATCCCACACAGGGTTTGTCCATAGTGGTTGGCAGTTGCACACCAGTTGCTTCCAGGCATTTGCTCGTCTTGGCACATTTCCCTTGGACACCTTACCTTGCAGGAATGAAATGAGCTCTTTAGGTGGAAGAGCTCCTACCTCATTTTAAGAGGGGATCCCTCCAGGGCAGGCTTAAGGAAATTTGTGGAGAAGGAGGCTTGCAAAGCAAGTTGCCGCTTGTGCTCTGCTTGTTGTGCAGCTGCTGGGAGGTCCTGGGACTTTTTGGAGCACTAATATACCCTCGTATATGAAGGCGGGAAAACATCGGAACTGACCAAGCTTGTACGCTTGGGGTCCTCTCTGTCGTGCACTGAATTGAGTCCTACTTCAAGTGACCGGTTCCAGAGCCATAGTGGTTGGTCATGGCAAAAGCAACAAATACTTTTATGGCTTCTTACTATTGAAGATTCTTTCTGGCAAAATCTTTCATGGGTCAGGGCTACTTCATCAGGTGCATAAAGCGATCACCAAAATGGGTAGGTATATCAAATGAAGGGAGAGAGGAGAGTTTTGGTGCTTTGAGAGCTGCAACAATCTGAGACCTTAGCAGTGCAAGATTGATTCGGTGCAGGATAAGGGCTCGGGGCGAAGAGCATCTGCCTTGCCTGCAGAAGGTCCCAGCTTCAGTTCCCTGTCTTCTCCAGGTAGGGCTGGGAATTCCCCTTGTCTGAAACCCTGGGAAGTCACTGCCAGTCAGTATGTAGACAGTTTAAGGCTAGGTGGATTAATGATCTGACTTCTGGCTCAGTTGCAATATACATTTAAAATACTCTAGCATCAGTTTAAGCAATCAAGGCTTCCTCCCAAGAATGCTGAGAGTTGTTAGGAGACCCTACATTCCCAGAGCATCTTAACAGTCAGTCCCTCTTCCAAGGGAACTCTAGGAGTTGTAATTCTGGGAGGGGACCCGGATCCCAGGCATTCCTGGTGTCCAAACAATTCACTCATCAGTAATAGCTTCCACTTCACTCATTGGCTATAAACAATGAAAGGTGGGAGAAGCCAAGCCAGCTTATCTCACAGAAGCTGCTTAGAAGTTTAAGACTTGCCTGCACATTTTGCTTTATAACTTTTAAAAATAAGAGTCCAATTAACATGTGGGTTTTTTTTAGATGAAAGTTAAGAACCTGAGCTCCTGCTGGCTTTGGGCCTAGTACATATGTGTTCTCTGTACCCCCCTCTTGGTAGCCCTGAGTTCTGTGGGGCAGTGCCCCACTTGCTTTAATGGACCAGCCTCTGCTGCCTACAACTCTAAGCTCAAACCTCTCCAGGACCTCATAAAATATATACAACCCGTCTTCTCAACAGTTTTTGGGTATAAGTGCAGTCTTTGCTTATTGATAGCCTCTCACCCACAGCTGCTACTCACTAGCAATAATGGGCCCATAAAATGAGATGCGAATCTAGCAGCCCCCACCCATATGACAAAACCTGGAGTCAACTTTGTCCCTAAAGCTAACTAAGCAACAGTTTTCTGAGACTATTAAGGATTTATTCACTCGCACATTTTCCAAGCTGAGATGTGCCATCGCCTGCCATTTACACAGGCCAAACAGGTCATTCCTTATGCAAGAGAATAAATGGGTGAAAAACAGGCACTGAACATGGTAACGCTCAGAAACCAGTGAGAGGGCATTTCAGTTTCCAAGGATATTCTTTAAGCAGACCTTAGAACATATTTCCCCAGAGATGTAGATGTAGTCCAAACCATCTGGAGGGCAGCAGGTTGAAAGAAGGTGCCTTAAAGATATCACAGTCCAGCCAAAAAGTTTCAAAAATAAACTCTAGTATGAAGTCAGGGAGTTGGAATTCAGCAGCAGATTTGATATCCCTAATACACACACTTTGTGTATGCAATTTTTTCAAATGTTTGCAAAGCAACTTCCCCTTATATAATCCATGTCCAGATGCTATTTTCACCAATGCATTTCACCCACCCCCACCACCCTCTGTATATATATAGGGTCTGACACTTCTGTTTCTAGTGTATCTGAAGAAGTGTGCATGCACACGAAAGCTCATACCAAAATATAAACTTAGTTGGTCTTTAAGGTGCAAACTGAACTGAATGTCTTCCCCCATTCCCAGCTCTGAAAGCCCACAGAAGCTGTATATTTGTTAGTCTTGGAGGTCGCACAAAATTCTTCCTTGCTTTTGCTGCTGGTGCTGCTGCTGTTCAGCTAGAGACAGATTTCTGTTAAGACTCTATCACCTCCTGTGCTATGTTAACCAGGAGCGATCGCTTCCTACAAAAACACAGGCTCATGTTCCCAATAACACAGTTATGTTAATCATCCTATTAATAGTGTTGCCGTAGTATAGAGGCAACTCTGTCCTGCTGTTTTAGCATTCAGGGTGAGAAACTTTGTGTTTCTAGAATTAAAGCTTGGCTTTTAAGCAGAGGAAGAAAATGCAAAGTTTGGCTATGCTTTATAGCCACAATTCTATAGCAACATTCCTCCTTGAATTTTACATGACTGGTCCTCTTACACTAAAACAGAGCATAATGCCATCATTTAGAGCAGGGTAGTCCAATGAGGGCTGCATTTGGCCATCAAGGCCTTTTGGGATGGCTTTTGGCAACATTTGATGGCCCTTGATAATATCCTGCCCCAGTGGGGAGCCAAGATGTGACATTATGCACTAGCTACAGCTTCCACACCAACATCAAAGGCAGACCCACAAACAGTCTGGAGGTTACCAGTGCATAGGGTTGCCGTATTTCAAATCTGGACAGAAAAGTTGTTGAGCTTTCTTGGAAAATTTGCAAAAAACAACACTGCCGACATGGGCAATGCCATATTTACGGCCATGAGGGCAGTTCCCCTGTACAGGGTGCCAAGCCAAGGGGCCACTATATATAATCAGTATATATACAGTGTGTGTGTGTGTGTGTGTGTGTGTGTGTGTGTGTACTTACAGAGAAGATTCATTAAAAGCAACTGCACCAAAAGAGATTATTGTGAAAATAAGAATTTTATTTTTCAGGGCAGGGGGTGTCCCAAATTTTGTCTCCGCCAAGGGCACCCTATTCCCAAAGTCCACCCCTGGGAATAAAAATGGACCCAGGAGCAATCCCAGATTATGAGCCTGCTCTTTCAGTGGGAGGAGGATCCCATACAAAGCAGGAAATTACCTGCCTCCATCTTGCCGGTCAGTTTGCTTGCTCTCATCCAGCCCACTTCTGAGTTCAAAGCTCTCTTGAATTGGATTTTAAAGACAAATGCAGCTATGCATCCCCAGTGCACTGATGACACCTTGCCCTCAATCTCCTAATAACCCCTCCCAACAGCTTTATATATTTGTGCTCACAAAATAATAGTGCCCTTTCATAAGGGGAGCCATTAATCTATCTCTTCATCTATTAAATCGATCGAATCTATCAAATGTTTATCTCACCGTTCAGTAAAAACAAACAAACAAACAGCAACTTCCAGAGCAGTTTATGCCGTATATATCTGCCCAAGCAAGACAATCCTTGCCTCCAGGCTCACAATCTGAAAAGACATGACACAAAAGGAAAATGGATCTGAAGGGAGAAGGATGAAAATTTCTGTTTCATCTCTGTCTATTTATAACCCGCTGTTCTTTTCCAGATGTTGAATCCGAGTATATTTGACTAGTGTATTCTTGGACATATAAGCAAAGGGAAGTTAGGACTATGAAAGGTCAAAAGTCACACTGGGAGAGGTTAGCCGAACTTGGGAGAAGAACAAAAGGCATCCTTGCTTGCTTGCGGATAAGGAAAGATGAATCTGTCAGCTTCACTTTCTCTCATTTTCTTATTTTTCCAGTCTTAAATTCAGCTCTCACATTTCTGCAATTTTATTTAAAGTCCTCTTTGAAAAAAATACCTCTTTGTCATTATTCCACTGCATGCTTTCCCTAACATTAAAATCCCCCATATATAATGAACTTTGGTATGTTAGAGACTCATAAAATCATAGAATTGTAGTGTTGGTCATCTAGTCCAACCCCCTGCAATGCAGGAACCTCAACTAAAGCATCTGCGACAGGTGTCCATCCAACCTCTGCTTTAAAACCTCCAAGAAAGGAGAGTCCACAACCTCAGCAGTTTATGCATCTTTGTAGGCACTTTGTCCCAACAGATGCATTTCTGTACATATTCTTTGGTTGGAAAACTGCATCACAAAATTGGGAAAAGTGCAAATTAAATATTTTAGGTCAGGGTGGGGTCAGATCTTTATCGCCTGCCTCTCCTGTGGGCAAATGTGAGCAGGTGACTGGGGCCTCCTGCCTTGTTAATCAGCTAATGTGATGTTAATGTCAGGTGACTCATAGGTGAGTGGTCCCGCTTCACCAGTGCGCTTCTCACAGGGAAGGTGTTGGCAAGGGAATACCAGCAAGACTGAACTCTTTGTTCACCAGTGCTGCTTTCCAGTGACATTAGCTGGTGGACAATTGAATGTGGTTTGGGAGAAATGGCTTTGCGGGCAAAGTGCCCCCTGGGACAGAGGTTCCCCACCTCTGTTTTAGGTAAATGAAGAAATGCACAGCAGTTACTGTAGACTGTCTTCCATTTGCTTCTAGAACAAGCGTTTCACCTTCCTGTTGTTGAATCCTAAATCTACCAAATTTGGTATAGTCTGAGAAGCAAAACTGCTTTTAGAAAGGGGTCAGCCATCAGCGAACACATGATCTTCTAGTCATTTAATTATTTCTCCTCAATCCCAATATTTTAATCTGTGTGTGTGGCCCCTATGCGCTTTCCATTCCTTTTGGCGCACTCCTTGGTCATGTGGCTGTGACTTTGAACCGGGGCTTTGACCTTCAGCTATATTGCTTTCAATTTACACTTTTTATTAACAAAGCCATGCAAAAGCAAAAGTGTTTCATGTTGCCAATTTAACTTATTTAATTAAAAGTGAAGACTGTAAACCGTTTCAGCCGTGGGTGCCGTTCTAATGCCATCAATTGGGGGAAACAGCCTTAAAATTAAAAGTGTAGGGAACCATGGTGACTCTTGGAGGTATGTCACTTACAGTGGCATCTGCACTTCATTTAGTAAGAGAGATGGGTTTCTGAATCACCCGGTATAATATTTTTAAAAAACGTATAGCATGACCATGATTGAAGCAATACTGAAAGCAAGAGCAAAGGGAGGAGGGCTAACTTAGGCACCAGACGTCCCCAACTTGGTGCCCTCCAGTTGTGTCAAACTACAACTTCCACCAGCCCAATGGCCATTCTGGACAACACATCTGGAGGGCACCAGGTTGGGGAAGGCTGAAATAAACTATAGCTCAGGTGTGCCCCTCCGAGCAGCAATAAGGCTGTAACATTGAGGAGACATTGAAGAACAACTGATAAAGTAGAATAATGTCTGGACAGTCCAGAATAAATCTTGCACTATTATTGCATCAATAACATGTCACCCAATACATCATTCATATATATATCTGGAAAGGCCCAAGGAGTTGAGAGTCTGTTTTTCAAATTGCAGGGGGGAAATAATGTTGGAAGATTCTGGTCAGATAAAGTTATTCTTAACGCAGCACATAGTGAAAACTATGAAACTCGCTCCCCCAGGAGGCAGTGATGGCCGCCAAGCTAGATGGCTTTAAAAGAGGACGAGACCAATTCATGGAGGCTAAAGCTCTCAAGGGCTGCTGGCCATGATGGCTATGCTCTGCCTAGCAATGCTTCTGAATACCAGTTGCTGGAAGCCACAAGAAGGGAGTGTGGTCTTGCATTTGGGTCCTCCTTTTGGGCTTCCCAGAAGAGCTATCTGGTTGGCCACTCTGGTCAACAGGATGCTGGACCAAATGGCAGAGGAGGCAGATTTAGGGCAGCGCGATTTAGGTTCCACCACGCCAGGTGCAGAACCTAGGGGGCGCTGTAGGGCACCCCAAGTATGTTGTAGTGAACTGAGCAGAATGGAAGGTGAGAGACGGGGGCCGCCACCACCACCGCATTTGGCTTTGCACAGGATGCCACTGAAATTTGAGAGACCACCCTCTGCCTCTGTAGATGGGACAGTAGCCTTAGGTTCACATTGGTTCTTACATGTATGCAATATCTACCCACTGAGAAAGCCACCCCACCGAAGAAGCAATACAGCAAGCTTTGGTGGTATGTGCCAAATAATTTGTGTTATTATGAGTTACTCACAGCTCCCTGGGGATATGTCTGCCGCAGACTTGGAGCCCGGGCTTCCCCCACCCCCAGAGCACAGCTTTCATTTCTTTCTTTTGTCAGCTTTGAACAAACATTCTTAACAGGAGTGCAGGGGAAGAAAATAGAAAATGAGAACTTGAAAATAAAAAAGATTTATTTATTATAAAAAGGGACACACACACACACACACATTTTATTTTGCCTGCCTTTCACAAGCCTTGTTCAAGAACCTCACATGTTTTCTGCAGACAACCAACATAATAGAAATATTTGCCTGGTAAACATTTTTTTAAAGAAGATCCTGGCGAACCATTGGTGTCTCAGCTCTGCTCAGCAGCAAAAAAGCTGCTTTTCCAGCTATGAAAAGGCCTGGAACTCTCTTGCACTTTAGCATACTTACACGCTACAATAGGAAACATGGATATGTAAGGCTGTGGGCTTGCAATGCATGCTTGTGGGCTACAGGTAGTATGCCATGGCAAATGGAGGGCAGGATCTTGTAAGCTAGAACCTCAATGGGTTTTGTAAGCACTCACAGGGAATATTAGCAAAAGCTGGATGGTAGGCCTCCTTTCCCCAGGCCAGAAGAAGGCACAGCTCATTATTTCAGACCAGGGCCGTCTTAAGCATATCTGGCGTCCTGGTGCGAAGATCCCTCCGGCGCCACCCCGCCCTGTTTCGCAGCACAGCTGTCTGTTGGGTGTAGCGCGGCTGCCGCAGGCACAGCCCCGCGGCGCCCCCCTGGCGCCCCGCGCCCCCCAGCCTTGCCGTAGGGCCGGCCCTGCTTCAGACTGGCTGACCAACTGTCCTGTTCAACTCCAGAAGTGGAATGATGCTTCACAGACTCCATAAATGAGTGCTATAGGTCTGAAAAGTAGCACTTGGATTTACTATCTCTGTGAGAATTAGGCCTTTGTTTAGCCTTCCGTAACTGGTGCCCTCCAGATATTTTGGACTACAACTCCCAGCATTCCCAGCAGCCCAAAACGTCCAGAAGGCACCAGGCTGGGAAAGGCTGTTGTAGTTAGTGTTAAAAAACCAACAGTCCAGTTACAGGATTGCAGTGAATTTGCTTGCTTGGTTCTTTGCAAGGCATG
This sequence comes from Zootoca vivipara, assembly GCF_965207765.1. Lineage (NCBI taxonomy): Eukaryota > Metazoa > Chordata > Lepidosauria > Squamata > Lacertidae > Zootoca > Zootoca vivipara. The sequence goes on from NC_142589.1 coordinate 50,201,059, forward strand.
CAGTATTGGGAGTGGGAGGAAATATGATCATTAAATATCCAGAATGCAATCGGGTCTCGAAATGTTAACGTTAGTAATAACCCAAGTGTTCTCTCTTTAAGTCTCTCGTAGATTTTATTTACAGCTGAATATTTAACAGTGTCTTGGGTGAGGCCTGTAGGCTAAAGATTGCACTTCTATGAATTTAACCACCCCATCTTTGACACCCTTTATCCTGTTCACTTCTCGTTGATATTTTTTTTTTTAAAACTTGCTGCAACAGATGAGGGGTTCTTTAACCATCTGTTAACCTTTTTCCCTTCTCTCTCTCTCTCTCTCTCTCTCTCTCTCTCTCTCTCTCTCTCTCTCTCTCTCTCTCTCTCTCTCTCAATGCAGAGTTGCTTTAGGCAAGAAGACCCAGAGCAAGCTAGACTGAAACAAAAAGCAAGGAGGTAAGCAGCGCTAGAGATCATTACACTTGACATTTCAAGGCTCGAACATATTAATTTTTTATGCCTTGCTACTTGTATATCGTTAATAAAAATCTGACTAAAAACTTTTTAGGATGTATTTGTTGCTTTGCCTTTGATCTTAATGTTTGCAAACTAATACATTAATACATGTGAAGCCTAAGGAGATTTTATGAGAGCATATTTCCATACATTATGTTTTCATTTCCATTTTAGGTAGCTTTCTTTTCCCCTTTTGTTGGGTTGTTGACGGCAGCAATGCTTAGTTTGGGTAGGAGACAGGCCCCCTTTGTCTTTGTCTTGTAAAATGCAACATCCAAGTGATATGTTGCCACTTTTAAAAAGCTAAAACGTTCTTCAGCAGCGGGTGTCTCTAATTATTAAAGTTATATAGGTTTTTCTTTTAATATTCTAAGTAGGGTTTTTTTTTACCAGCTCTGTTGTGCAAAGATAATCAATAAAACAACATCTGAATGGTTACTGATACAGTACCATACCCTATCTCGGTTTGATGGGGAGCATTGTGGGCTCCTGCTATGTTAGGGGGAGAAAAAGAGTAAAATGTCTGTTGGATCAAACTGTAATCCCTCCTTCTTAGGACTTGCTCAAACAGCAGCTTCCAGCAGCAGATTTAGCGCTAAGTGGGGAAGGAAGGATGCCCACTGCAGGGGAAATGGTAAGTTCTTTACCTGGTGGTATCAGGTTGGGATGAGGCCATTAGGGAAGGGCAAATCTGTCCATTTTGGTTCCTCTCAGTGTGCCCTTTCCCCACTCTTCAGTTCATTTCTCCACCTTTCCATACCAGTTTGCGATCCACACTCCAATAAAAGTGCTCGTGAAAATTCAGCAGCATTTTAGTGTGGATCTCTCCTAACATACACACCTCTCCATGCAATTTTGCCAAACATCCACACTTTTTGTAAGCAACTTCCTATTTGGTCATGCATTTTCGTACGCTATTTTCGCCAATGTACGCAGCTTCATATGTATTTCCCATACCACTTGGCTAGAGAACTCCACGGCAAAATTTGGAGAGCGAATTTCAAAGGATTGCTGCATTTTGGTCAGAATATTGCTTCAGAAAGTGTGAATTAGGACAACTAGGACCTGAGTAGAATAGCAGCACTCTCCCCTCCTGTGGTTTGGAGCAACTGCCACTCAGAAGCACTGCTCCCTCCAACCATGGAGGCAGAGCACACAGTAGCTTAGCTGACAGACCATAGTGAAGGACTGTAACTCAGTGGTAGAGAATCTGTTTTGCATCCAGAAGGTCCTTGGTTCAATCTCCAGGCATAGGGCTGGGAGAGACCTTCTGCCTGAAACCTTCGAAAGTCACTGTAGGCAGTTAGAGATGAGTTTGCAATATCTCCAGATCTGGGAGAGTTGTGTACAGCTATTAACTAAATGAAAAATAACAAAGTCAGTGGACCTGATGGGATACCTGCCGAAATCTTCAAAGTGGGTGGAATTGAACTTACACAACAACTTCACAAGCTCATTGAAAAAAATCTGGGAAAGAGAAGAGATCCCAGCAGACTTTAGGGATGCCAAAATTATCAATCTCTTTTTAAAAAAGGTGACAGAACTGATTGCAGAAACTATCAAGGCATCTCTCTATTAGCTGTGGCCAGCAAAATTCTTGTAAGGATCTTGGCAAACCATCTCTTAACAATGGTTTTTGGTCTTCTAGGGGGACAGTGGACATGATTTTCGCTGCTTGACAGCTTCAAGAAAAATGCAGAGAGCAAAACCAACCCCTGTATATGGCATTTATTGACCTGACTAAGGTTTTTGACACTGTAAATCGTAATGCCTTGTGGACTGTCCTTCTGAAAATTGGCTGCCCAGCTAAATTTGTAAACATCATTTAGCTCCTCCATGATAATATGACAGCAACAATCGCAGATAACAATGGCTCTCAAAGTGAACCATTCACAGTGGGATTAGGTGCTAAACAGGGTTGTGTTATTGTCCCATTATTTTCATTGCCATGATCTTACACTTTGTCAAAGGGAAACTCCCCACCGGAGTAGAAATCATATATCGAACAGATGGAAAGCTCTTCAATATGAGCAGGCTCAGAGGATGACCTCCAAACCATCCTAAATATTTTTGCAGAAGCTTACGAAAAGCTTGGCCTATCACTCAACATCCAAAAAACCAAAGTGTTGCACCAACAAGTACAAAATAACCCCTCTGCAGCGCCACAAATCCAACTCAATGGTGTAACGTTGGAAAATGTTGATCACTTCTCCTAACTAGGCAGTTATCTTTCCACAAGGGCCAACATTGATGCCGAAATCCAGCATCGCTTGAGCTCTGAGAGTGCGGCTTTCTCCCAATTGAAGTGCAGAGTGTTTGAGGACCGGGACATTCACAGGGAAACCGAAATGCTTGTTTACAAAGCTATTGTACTACCAACCTTACAATATGCTTGTGGAACATGGACCACTTATAAACGCCATCTCCAGATTCCATCAACAGTGTCTCCGAAAATTTTTACACATCACTTGGGAAGACAGGCAAACTAAATCAGTGTACTGGAAGAAGCAGAGATCACCAGTGTTGAAGCAATGGTTCTTCAACATCAACTTTGTTGGACTGGTCATGTTGTGCGGATGCCTGATGATCATCTTCCAAAGCAACTACTCTATTCTGAACTTAAAAATGGAAAGCGTAATTCTGGTGGTCAACAAAAGAGGTTTAAAGACTGTCTGAAGACAAATCTAAAAAAAAAAGTAGTATAAACACTGACAACTTTGGAAAACACTTTACCAAAGGTGTCATGGGCTTTCAAGACGCTCGAACTCAGGATGCAAGGGAGAAACGTGCTAGGAGGAAGGCACGCTTGGCAAACCCTCACTGTGATCAACTCCTGCCCAGAAACCAATGTCCCCACTGTGGATGAAAGTGTGGATCCAGAATTGGCCTGCACAGTCACTTATGGACTCATTGTTAAAACCGTGTTTATGGAAAACAATCTTATTTGCCTACGAGTGATTGCCGAAGAAGAAGAAGAAGAAGAAGAAGAAGAAGAAGAAGAAGAAAATGGACTAATGGTTTGACTCTGTATAAGGTAGCTTCTTTAAAGGAGACTAGGCAAATTCATGGAGGATAAGGCTATCAGTTGCTAGTAGTCACAATGGCTGTGTATTATGCATCATAACTCTGAACACCAGTTGCTGGACATCAGAAGTGGGAGGATGCTATTGTGCTATTGTGCTCAGTTTGGTTGGCCATAGGCCTTTGATTTTATACTGTTACTAGCTGACCCAGCCCATGACCTATTTGGGCTCCTCCTCCCACCCAGGGCTCCATTCGGGATAGTATTTAAAGGGCTGTAGAGCTGAGGTCTAGTCTGTAAAATGGAGCCGAGGCCTAGTCTTTAGGCTGTAAAGTAGAGGTGAGGCCTTGGCTTGGGCTAGTATTTAAATGTGACCCGAGGCCTCCGCCCTGTCTCTCCATTCCTTGGCCCTGGACTGACTCTGTGGGTTGTCTGGTAATGGCCGCCTTGGTGGTTTCAGTTGCTTGGTCGATGACATCATTATTTTGTGGGTGTGGCGTAGACTCCATGGGGAGGGAGGGGGTGTAGGAGGAGGAGCTGAGGGAATAACGCCACTTGAGGGCGCTGTTTGACTTGGTGGAAAACCAGGTTTATACCTGCCCAGGTGCGAAATTTGAGGGATTTTCTTTTCCAACAACGCTTGGGGAGTGGCCTGGATCATTGTGTCAAAATTTCAGGACGATCGGTCAAACGGTTATGGAGAAAAGTTCAGCCGACACTTTCAAGATTTTTACATTTTTATATATATATATATAGATTGGGCTCTTTTGTTCCCAAACAGCAGAGCATCTGATGATGCAAAGCTCACATGTTAGTGACTCACCAGTGTCATACCAAGTGTTGGAGAGCTGTCCTATCTGCTCAATTATGTTGATACTTCAAAGGTGAAATTTACATATGATGGGAAATGATGCTGCCAAATTTTTATTACATGGCATTGATTATTCAGCTTAAAATGCACTACCATATTATGTATAAAACACCTCTCTCTCCCTCACCTCCCCCCACAATTCTTCTCTGACTTGTTATGTAAAATGAGATTTTATGCATGCATGGTCAGCATTCAAAAGAAAAATGCCCAGAGCCAACTATTTTAAAGGTGTATACACCAAAGTTCTTTTATGTTAAGTGTAACTCTTGAGCCAGAACTGTAGGCCGGTGCAAATGCCTGCGGGATATTTTATTTCTTCTACTCCAGTGGAGCTTAAACCCCACCTAGGTAAACCTGGGACCCCAATTTGGATGCCTGGGTATTTGTTCTCCTCACCCACCTACCGACCCACCTGAGAAATGGCCAAATAAGAATATTTATTCCTATAAAGAAACAAAAATACCAATTTAAACAAATCCACAAAGAAGCTCAAAGCATCCCACTTTCTCCCCAAATCTGTAAATGCAAAGTTGCAAGACTATATCCATGCTGACTCACAGGTAGGTCAAGGATGCAGCCTTCTTGGCCTGGTTTGACAAGGGGTCACTGCCCCCACGCCCCGCCCCTTTATGTAAATGACTAAAGGATTCCGCCCAAGGCCTGCCTTCACCAAGTTGTGACGAATTGCTACAGGAAAGGTGAAACCTGCCAATGCAGGGAAATTCCTTTCCGGCCCTTCAACAGCAGCCTTGTTGTAGCAGCGCCTGCGTGCGTGTACGCCTGTGGAAGAAAATAACCTGTAATGCAAGTATTAAATTAGGAAGTGGAGGGTGGGAAAGCTCTGAATCCGTCGGCTGCTTCCCGGGAATGGCTGACCTTCCACCGTGTGCAAGGTAAGGTTACCTGTTCCTACCTGGCCAATCCCCCCGGCACGCCTCCCTGAGCTGGATTGGACTGGCTAACTGAGTGGGCGGAGAACTCCAGAATCCAGCCCAGGTAGGCAGTGCCAGCTTCCAAACTTCGAGGGCTGCCCCAGTGTTCCCAGGGGGCTGCGCGTGACTGCGCAAAATGCACCTCCCCTTTATGTGGGGGAACGGTCATTATCTGAAAAGATGTATCAGACTGGCTCCTCTGTGCTCCCACTAACACTCTTGGTCATGGTGAGTGCCTGGTACCCAGATTCTCTTTCTAAGCTTGTCTGCAGAAGCACAGCAAGGACCAAGGACCACTTTGTACCTTAGCATATTTCAACTTGCACAGTTACGCATGTAATAAAACATCAGCTAATATGCAAATTGGGTTCTTTAACAGCAACGCCCCTTGGACTTACAACAGCTATGTAATACCTGTTTCCCTCCATTAGGTGGCTGCAATGTACATTTCCTTTAAGTTCTACACAAGTTCTTACCCTAACCTACACAGTTTAGTGGATCACTGTGAACTAGATGACCAATACTGGGACCGGAGGCGGATTTAGGGCAGCACATCTTTAGACTTCTTTTGTTTCTGAGAAAAAGTTACATTTTTCATATGTGATGGTGTAATTTAAGTCGGCTCATAACCCTGGTTTATGAGGTCTGGCAAAATATGGGGGCAGAGGGAATGGAGAAGGAGAAGGTAATAATCTGAGGTCAGATTGGGTTGGCAATGGACTTAATTGCATCATGCCACCTGTAGTCTCTCAAATCTTCCTTTACTTCCAGCCTAGTTCAAAGCAGGTACATACCGGTAGAGGCAGATGGCAGGAACCACATTGACATGAGACGGTGCAAGCTGATTCCGTTTCATCACAAGCCTATTGGGGAGAAAGCATTGTGTTTGTGCATTTGAACACATTACAAAGGCAACTTGGAATTGCCCCATCACTGGAGCAGGTGACTTAAAAACGTAAATGCTCGTGAAATGCATGAACTGTCAAAGTGGGGTGAGTGGGGCCGCCATAGAGAAAATAAGGGTGTGCAGAATAATTGGAGGTAATAAACTTACATTTGGGGCTTTGGGTTTAGAGTAAAGGCAAGCAAGAGGTGACATGATATAAATTAACAAAATGATGCATGGCATGGAGTGTGTGGGTAGAGAGGAGTTTTTCTCCCTCTCTCTTAACACTAGAACTTGTGGACATTCAAAGAAGCTGAATGTTGGAAGATCCAGGAGAGATAAAAAGAAAGTACCACTTCACAGAGTGCATAGCTGAACTGTGGAACTCTCTGGTGCAGGAGGCAAGTGAGGGCTGGTGTTTCAGCTATCTAAAGAAAATGATTGAAGGACATCTTATGTGCTGTATAATGGGTTTCTTCTTATTCACAATATTGCATGGTTCTTCACATGCATATATTCTTTTGATACATGCTCTGTTTATGGATTTATCAATTTCAGTTATGGTATTAAAGAGTTTTAGCTTTTTGGATATATACACTCTTGTCTCTTTCTGTCCTTTTTACCATAAGGTTCAACTCAATTTTTATGTTGTTGTTGTTTTGTTAACATCTTAATGGGCATCATATCCATTACCGGTAGTTTTTGAATTTTTCTTTGAGCTGATTTTTAAGTTCATAAAGTGTTTTACTCTTGATTTTGTTTTGTTTTTTATGTCGTTGCCTCATTAAGAATTATTTTTCCTACTTTTGGTTTGTTTCATAATAATGCCAGACCACCCATCTATAAGTGCTAGGGATCCCCGTTTTTTTCATGCCACAAATCAAGCCCTCAAATTTCCTCAATTTACTGATTTCGAGCCAGTTTTGTGATGATGCCCCAAGATCAAGAAAGAAAAAAATGCTGCTCATTTGGGTTTAATGCTGTTCATACATTGCTTAAATTTCCAGATGGTAATAATCCATTGGCATTATTCTTTCAACTAGTGTGAGGTAGATAGTCTACCCTGCATGTTCCAGGCTTAATTGACTTCAAATCAAACTTTCCAGCTTGTGGGAAAGATGAAAAGTCATCTACAAAAGAATTAAGGCAACGATTGCTCCTTAAATTGGCTCATTAACTAGGGCATTAGAATCACAAAGTTGAAAGTAAAAGAATGGAGGATGGAAGGAGGGATGAGGGTTGAGGTTGATCTCATGCAGATTTCTTAATTTTTTTAAAGCCTCATAGCTTGAGATGGTCCCAGACTTCATAGACTACTTTGCCTTTGGTTAATTAGGGTCATGGCACTGGAGAGGACTCTGCTATGAAGGAACGAGTGGTGGAATTGGACCATTGTGCAATGGGAGAGTCCCTGGGTCTGACTTCCAGGCTTTTCACAGGCCTCTGGACTCGGCCAGTGTGAGAGAAGGATGCTGCATTTTGATGATCCAGCAGGCTCTTCTTATGCTTGTATGTTCTTACCAGTATTGTTGACTGGGCAGTAATAAATTATCCTTTACCCTAAGAAAATGTGACTGTGAGTCTCTTAAGCCAAATGCCATGGAAGGTGCTGAGATAAGGTGTGCTCCCTATTCCCCAGTGCTCCATCCTAGGTTTATTTTCTCTCTCTACCCTGCTGTGAGTTAGATTGCTATTGTTTCTAGCGTTATCCATTTCTATTTCAGGTTTTATTTTCCCCCGAATGTCAGGCTGAATATTCTAGTTGGATTGGAGGGCCAGATGTTTGAATGAATAAATAAAGCAACAGAGCAAAAAGCTTTCAACTTGGCCTTCAAGAAGGCTAACCATTATGATACAGTGTCTGGTTGACTGGTTGACTACAGGGTCTCGAGTTGGGCAGTTCTCTCGCAGATGCATTTGCTGCCAGTTGCAGCTTTTCACCTGTTTTTGGAGGGGCGAAGTCAGAGAAGCCTCACCTGATCTTCCTTTGCGGTGGATTGGAAGTTGTGTAGCTGTAGAACTTGGCATGAACCCACAGCTGGCTGGAGACAGCAGCGTGTCATTCTGCATTAAGGATGTTGCATCATCACAGGAGCGCAGAGCAGACACCAGGAAAGCAATCCAGTTGGGTGGGTGCCCAAGCTGAGATGCGCTGAGATAAAAGCGTATATCGCAACATATTCACAACTCTGCACATCTAATTTATGCATGTGCACACTCGCTTTGTAGACACAAGAAGCCTGTCATGTTTATTATCCTTAACAGTCCAAGTAAGCTTTGAACAAAAAATGATTTCTAAAAAAATGCACAAGGACAACAGGACTCTCATTTTGCATGAGGATTGTTTGGCAGTGTAGGGAAGGGTAGAATCATACAGTACAATTGTAGAGTTGGAAGGGACCCAAAGGTCATCTAGTCCAAATGTAGAATTCACAGCTAAAGAATCCCTGACAAATGGTCATCTAACCTCTGTTTAAAGACCTCCAATGAAGGAGAGTCCATTTCACTGTCAAATAGCTCTTGTCCTCAGAAAGTTATTCTTCATGTTTAATTGGACTCTTATTTCTCATCGCTTGAATCCATTGGTTTGGGTCTTCCCTTCTGGAGCAGCAGAAAGCAAGTTTCCATGTGACAGCCCTTTAGATAGTTGCAGTTTTTGAAATTCCCTGGGCACCAGGCATGTTTTGCTACCAGTTTGGGTCCAATTGTGACTACACAGATTTTTCTGGGTGCCAGGCTGTTTTTGCATGTTATTTTCACTAACATCTTCATTTCCCTAAAATGTGCATTGCTGTAAATGCTGTTTTCTATCACAGAATTTGGAAAAGTGTGAATTTTGAAGGATGGCTGTGTTTTAGTTCGCATATTGTTTTGGAAAATGTGCGGTTGATAGAAGCGGCTTCAGAGGAGACCTGAATCGGCTTTCTCCTCCATCCCAACCTGAATTAGTATAGTCCAGGAACAGTTTGCTGGGGGTGTGAGTTGACTCTGAAGTTAAGTCCTTGTCACTTAATTGCTGCAAGGGCAGAATGCTGTTCTCCCACTCTCCATTGGCTTATGACCATTTTGTTGTCCATTCTATTACAACTGGATCAGAGTTGCATCTTGCTTTGAATGTCACAGTGCAAACCAAGCATCTGCCAGGCTTCAGGGAATGCAATCCCTCCCCATGATGTCGGGCTGCCAGTAATAGATAGACAATAAGTTCTTACCAAAGTATTTGTTCAATGTTCACAGAGAGAGGCTTAGGAACGTTGCTCCTTAGGAACCCTCGCTGGTTAATGGCGTTGCTCCAAGTAATCTCCCCCCACCAACTTCCCTTCGCAGTTGTCAACAACACTACCCCTCTTACGGTGGCTGCTTAAGGCCAATTGCCTCTTCGCTTTCTGTTCTCCCACTTTCACTGCTCGTCAGGTTCTGGGAGAAGGGGGGTCTGGAATACTCTCTAATGATAATGTGTCAGCCTGTTGCTCTGGCTCTGCTCCCCCTCCTCTTCTCCCATCATCTCCCAGCTTTGTCCCTGTCTTCTGTCTCCTCCGATTTCCAGTCCCTGACAGTATCTCATGAGGAACTGAGATCACCATGAGAGGCTTCCCCCCATAATTGTCCACTGCTGGAACATCAACAACATTAGATTTATAGAAATCACAACCAACACTGTCAATTAAGATTGATTTGTTTCAGTTAGCTGTGGGTAATTATGTTTTTTTAAAAAACAAAAAAACACCACTGTATAGTGGAGTTAAAATATTTTTGGCAGGAAGATGTATCAAATTTGATTATCCATATTTTTGCTCTGAATAAATTTATTTGTGAATAAATAAGTTGTATCAATTAACAGGATAACATCTGGAACAATAAAAGTGAAAATGAGTATCTGAAGTGCCATTATTGCACTTGTTTTCCTATTACTTAACATTAAAAAATTAATTCTTACTACAAAATATTAAAATTAGCATTTTTCAGTGTTGCAATGTTTGGGTGTGTTCTTTGTTTTAGCTTTACAATTCATCTTTTACCGGGACACGCAATGGGCAGGAATCGCATGGGGGGGACCTTGGAAATGTAACAAGTGGTGGCCTTGCTGTTATGTGGGAGAAACAGGCTGATAAATTCGTCTACCCTGCAGGTCTCCTCAAATACCCATTTCCATAGATTGGCCTTTAAAGCTAAATACATTTACAGGTAGTTGACCAACCAATTGCAATATAATTTATTATGGTACTTAGTTATCCAATTATTTCCTTTAATTGCACTGAAGCTATCCAGGGCTCCATTTTGTGATTCTGATGCTGGCAGAGCAAGTTGTTTCTTAATTCTGTCTTGTTCCCAAGTGCTTCCCCCCTCAATGAATGAATGAATGCTGTTGAGGGCTGAGACAGACACATATACAGCACAGTTGCATTTTTCACATGCGGTTGCAGGTCTTGCCCACCAAGCAATCCAGGGAGCTTAAAAGCTCTTTTCGCACTGGGTGTATCTGAGACTGAGGCTCGCTCTGGCTCATCCTTGCAGTGGCTGAGCATCATGGGTGAACTGTGTCACTACCGGAAAGTCATGTCGGTGCCTGTGATTAACGGATCCTACTACCTTGCAAGAGGAGGAATTAAAGAACCTTTTAATGAGGGTGAAAGAGGAGAGCACAAAATATGGTCTGAAGCTCAACATCAAAAAAACCAAGATCATGGTCATTGGTCCCATCACCTCCTGGCAAATAGAAGGGCAAGAAAAGGAGGCATTGAGAGATTTTACTTTCTTGGGCTCCTTGATCACTGCAGATGGTGACAGCAGTCACGAAATTAAAAGACGCCTGCTTCTTGAGAGAAAAGCAATGACAAACCTAGATAGCATCTTAAAAAGCAGAGACACCACCTTGCCAACAAAGGTCCGTATAGTTAAAGCTATGGTTTTCCCAGTAGTCATGTATGAAAGTGAGAGCTGGACCATAAAGAAGGCTGATCGCCGAAGAATTGATGCTTTTGAACTATGGTGCTGGAGGAGACTCTTGAGAGTCCCATGGACTGCAAGAAGATCAAACCTATCCATTCTGAAGGAAATCAGCCCTGAGTGCTCACTGGAAGGACAGATTGTGAAGCTGAGGCTCCAATACTTTGGCCACCTCATGAGAAGAGAAGAATCCTTGGAAAAGACCCTGATGTTGGGAAAGATTGAGGGCACTAGGAGAAGGGGACGACAGAGGACGAGATGGTTGGACAGTGTTCTCGAAGCTACGAACATGAGTTTGACCAAACTGTGGGAGGCAGTGGAAGACAGGAGTGCCTGGCGTGCTCTGGTCCGTGGGGTCACGAAGAGTCGGACATGACTAAACAACTAAACAACAACAACAACTACCTTGCAAGGTTGTCCGTGGGTTTAACCATTTGGTAGATGGGCACACCCAACTCCCCCCCCCCCAGAATGCCCCCTTTGGGCATCTTATCTGGTGCTACAACCTCAAGCATTGCAGCCTGCTTGTCTGGTACTTTGCATTTAGATTAAGAATGAAAACATTTGTATAGACTGTCATTGCAGGTGCCAGTTGTTTCTGTCAAAGTGACGCACAGACAGTCTCCATCGCTTTAACTTTTTGAAAGCCCAAATACAGGCGCAGAAATGGCTCCAATTATCTGGATATCTGATTCTCCAGATAGTTTGGATGTCCCCCAAGTCAAATGGCTCAATGAGGACACACAGGGCACCCTAAGTACTGTAAATATTTTGATCATTTTTATTTATTTAAGCATTGCTATTAATTTGTTAATTAGGACTATAGGGCCATAGCTGCCAAGTTATCCCTTTTTTAAAGGGATTTTCCCTTATGCTGAATAGGCTTCCTCGCGAGAAAAGGGAAAACTTGGCAGCTATGTATAGGGCTTCCAAGAAATTCCTATCCCATGGGGGTGGGGGGTGGTGATAAATATGAGACGTTGCAAAAGCACCATGTAGAATATCAGACAAGCAAATTACACAATTAAAAACAATGATCACACCTGCCAATATGTATCATGATTTCTATAAGTTTGGATATCAATAAAAAATAGTAAACCCCCCCCCCCCGGATTTTAATAGTGGTCTTCTTAACCTAGCTGTGACAATGTACTCTATTTTGGGTTACATCAAAGGCAGCAACCGAGGTAAAAATGGTGTCCAGTAAAGCCTTGGGATCTCTGAGCACATTATTATTTTGGTACCAAATATCACAAACATGTGCTACACTAACTCACCAACTCAGAGCAGGGCTTTCAGTGTGGCTTCCCCTATTCTGTGGAAGGGGTGTTGCTTGTGGAGAATCATGAGGGCCTGATAGAGAAGGCTTGAGGGCCACTTTTGCCCCACCCCCTGGCCTGAGGTCCCTGACTTTTGCTTAAAGGCAAGGACAGGGCTTGTGGTCGGTGGCCCTTTGACACTGTGCCTGTATTTTCCACATCTTTGGGCTAAAATCCAGAACAAACACTGAATGTGGCCCAGGGTGCTGTGTGTTTCCTTGCCTTTTCCTACCCTTGAGGAAAAGGGTCAAGAACTGCTTTGGGGACCGACAGCCCAAGACCCTTCATTCTCTCCCCAGCCCCCTCTGCCGCACAGGAAAGGGAGGAAAACAGCCCCATAGGTTGGCTGGGGAGCAGGGGGCTTTTATTCTGGCATTGAGCTGGCTTGATGGCAATCCCTGTCTGCCAGCAATCTCCGCTCCAGGCTGCGCACAGCTGCCAGCTTTCATCTGCCCCCAGTTCCTCCAGGCGCTCTGAGTCATGTGACATCACCTGGGGTGGTTGGGACACACCTCATTCATCTTGTGTTCCTCTGCCCACTCAGTGTGGAGGAGGGGGGGCATGTTCCCCGCTCAGCCCTGCTCTCAGAAAAACCTCAAGCCTTTTCTCTTCATCGCAAAGAAAAGAGAGATCCAGAACTTGAGCCTTCCATGTTGACGTTTCTTTCTCTTGCTCCCTGAGGAGTTCCTCATGCAGACCGTATAAGAGGCTGGCAGCTTATTGTGTGACTAAGGATGGAAAGATCGGTCCATTTCAGTTCTCTCCATTTCTCATTTTTCCAATCTTTAAATTCAGTTCTCTACATTTCTGAAGCAATTTGAATTTTTTTCCAAAAAAAGAATAACCCTCATTTTTTTAAAATCAAAGCAAAACGTACAATGCTTCTCTGTAGGTTATTTTCAGTAACATATTCATTTTTATGCAGTTACCCCTAAAATGTGCATTTCTATCAACATGTTGGCAACCTATATCAGAGTTTGGATAAATGTGAATTTAGGAAGGTGCAGGGAAGAGGTGGAGGAGGGGGTGTGGCCTGGGGATTCTTTAGTTGTGATTCCTGCATTGCAAAGGGTTGGACTCTGACTCTTGGTGTTCCTTCCCACGCTACAATTCTATGATTCTATTATCTGACCAGCTTCTCCAGAGTCCATGGCATCTCCATGGGGTTTGTGGCACATATACCAAGAGGTGAGGGCCCTGTATCTTCTTGAAGACCTCCAGTATGGGAGCCCTCTGGGCCTGCTAATTGGTTCTATTGTCAAACCCATCAGGAAACTTCTCCGAATGTTCAGCTGGAATCTACCCACTCAGCCCCATGATTTAAGCCCTGTAGTGATGGTGCTGTTCTCTCAGCAACAGTCCCCCCCCCTTTGTGACAGCACCTTCAGGTATTTGAAGAGTCCTGTCATGTCTCTCTCCCATCCCGCTGAACGAGAGGAGCACAAGAACATGAATCTGTGCATGAGCACTTCCTGGGGGGGCTGTTCTCCATCTTTTCTTTCTGACATGCCATCAGAGGCTTTGCATTTTAAAGGTTCCCCACCCTCTGCCCCTGGGATGGCTAAAGGCTGTATACGCATGTCAAATCACATGAAAATCTATTGACTCCCCCAAAAGGTAAGATTAAGAAATATTCATCTTGCAAAAAAAGAAGAAGTGCTCATAATATCTGGCAAAATGTGTCAGACAAGTCAAGTAGGCTTTAGGGAGGTGTCAGAGATACAAAATGGGAAATTGCAGTGAACATAAATCTGAAATCAGGTGCTAATTGTATTCAGGGAGACAGTCAGGATAGAAAATGTTCTGTTAATAAGAAATATGTATGAAATGAAGGTGAGATTGATAGGGCCGTTGAAAATTGTATTACGTATCATTTAGCTTTAACATTTATTAAATTTTTAACATATGCCTTACTTTATAGCCTGAATTGAAGCCTGAATAAAAGGAAGCCCAAACCCCAAACCTAACATTTTGAACTATGATTGATGCAGAAATAATTCCTTATGTTTTCGGAGAATCACAGTTGATGGTTTTTTAAAATTAAATAAATGCTACTTTATTGTTTTGAAATAACTTGGATCATTTTGGAAGTTGGATTTAATTTCATATGTGTGTGTATGTGTTTCCAGTGAAAATTAATGTCAGGATCACTTTTCAGTCCATTGCTCTTCGTGGGGAACTCAGAAATGGAGCTATGAGAGGGGAATAGCAGCCTAATGACTTTCAGCACCTTAAACAAACTACAGCTCCCAGAATTCTTTGTGGGAAGCAGTGGCTGAGTAACATAGCATTTTAAATGTATGATGTGAATGTGGCCAGTGTCACAGATGTTGTTACAGTAGCGATGTCTTTGATATCTCAGGACCAACACAAAAGTTTAAGATGGGGCTGCTGTAAGATTCAAATATATTTGAAGTCTGCAAAGTTTAGATGAAAACTGTTAAAAAATACAATATGGGCTGGCCACGTGTTTAAAGATTTTCTTCATGACCATGAGGACTAGAAACACGTTGTTTTTAAAGATCATGTTGAAACTGATGAACATCCTGTGGTTCACAATGCAGACAGGCCACCCAGACTTCTTGAACTGCCTGTTCATGCTGACTCAAGTGACATTCTGCTAAAGTGTGATTCTGCCTCTTGTAGAATCAAGAATTTTATCATTTTACTTCTATCTAGTAGAATTTCTTTTGAATAACTGAGGGCATCCTTCTTCAACCTTGAGTGCCATTATATATTTCACATGTTTCAGAAACTAGCTATAGGCAGGAAGATGACTTTTGGATTTCTGTCAGGTACTTTGCTACACAATTGATCTTAAGTGACCATTTAATGACTGCCTGTACTATAAAATGGTTACTTAAACATTTCACTTCAGGTTCTGTCTCATCATCCTTGTCCTTTTTAAAGGTGCAATGCGCAATATCGTTGCAAGATGGAACATGACAAAAATAAATAATTTACACCAAAACTGGGGAGTTCTCCCACAAGGGTATGGGAGAAGTAGAAATCACATTCTCTCTCCTGGTGGTTGTTTTTCTTTGTGGGAGGTGGGGAAATCAGTTTGAAAACTGAGGACGCGAAGGAGGTACCTCTGGGTGAGAAACCTGCCAAAATTCAGACACATAGATCTAGGGGCTTTCATGCTATATGATTTCACCTTCATTGGGGGGGAGGGGACTGGTGAAGTCACAATTTTTTCTCTCACCCACCCTGTTCTGGAAGGACTCCTCCACCCAAAAGTGAGAAAGAGCTATGATATGGAATTGTTTGTTTGGAGAGAGAATGATTGGGAAAGAAGCAGATCCATCTACACCAGGCATCCCCAAACTTCGGCCCTCCAGATGTTTTGGCCTATAACTCCCATGATCCCTAGCTAACAGGACCAGTGGTCAGGGATGATGGGAATTGTAGTCCAAAACATCTGGAGGGCTGAAGTTTGGGGATGCCTGATCTACACTGCCTCCTCATGGCCAGAAAACTCAGAGGAAAATGATGACCCACTTGTTGACTTTAACATCCCACCTACAAATGACTGTGTTGGGAGTGCCCTGGGGAAATAATTCACTGTGATTACAACTGTCCATCCCTCTACCCTCTCTTCCTTCTCCCCTTCTGGGCATTTCCCCAGTCAGCTATGCTTCGTTTCCTTTCTCAGAAAAAATAATAATGAGGGAGATGGTAATGCATTTAACCATGAAAAAGCGGAGACTTTTATGAAAGATGGGCACTCCTTGATTGACTTCAGAATGCCTTGATCTGACTTGGGAACATGAAACCATGAAAGGATAACCATATACCTGAACTGCAAAGAGAGCATTGTGAAAAGAAGTAACTCCCACGATGCTCAAGGAGATTTACTCCCAGGTAAGCATGGACACGGGTGGTGCTGTGGTCTAAACCACAGAGCCTAGGGCATGCCAATCAGAAGGTCAGCAGTTTGAATCCCGCAATGGGGTGAGCTCCCATTGTTCAGTCCCAGCTCCTGCCCACCTAGCAGTTTGAAAGCACATCAAAGTGCAAGTGGATAAATAGGTACCGCTTCGGCACGAAGGTAAATGGTGTTTCTGTGCGCTGCTCTGGTTCTCCAGTAGCGGCTTAGTCATGCTGGCCACATGACCTGGAAGCTGTCTGCAGACAAACGCCGGCTCCCTTGGCCTATAGAGCGAGATGAGCACGCAACCCCAGAGTCGTCCGCAACTGGACCTAACGGTCAGGGGTACCTTTACCTTTACCTTTAAGCATGGACAGGGTTGTTGCGTTAAATGTTTATCCATTGTTGGACATGGTTCTGGGATGCACATTTCAAATCTCACAATAAAGCACTCTTTTCTACAATGGGATTTAGTTTGAACATTGACATAGTGTGGGCAGTTTAAATGGGTGTTAATTTGTCATCTGTGTTGGAGGCCTTTTGTCGGAAGTAAGCCTTTTGTCGGAGGTGCTGAGACAATACAGAGAGAGAGAGAGAGAGAGAGAGAGAGAGAGAGAGAGAGAGAGAGAGAGAGAGAGAAGGTCTCTACCCCTTGAAATTGTCAGTCATCTTATCTGATGTTTTTCTCCCCGGACATTTTCCCTGTTACGGCTGCCTGTCATCTGAGAGGGACTCTGTTGCCAGTGTGTCAGCACTACGCTTTGAGAAGCCAAGTCCCTCCTGAGATGGCCGTCAAAATAATAAGAGGTTCTGACAGGTGGTTTGCAGAACGCTGCCTCGGTGCATATGGCAGATCACTGCTCACTTGCTGGCCGATTATCTCCTCTGCTGTGGTGATGTTAACGGAGGCATGGCAAAATGGCGAGGGCTGGGTCTGCCGAAAAGGGTCAGATCTTCACAAAGAGCGATTGGAGGGGCAAGTTATTGCAACCATACCATGAAGGAAGCAAGGCAGGACTCAATTTACCATCATGTAGTGTAGCGATGGGGAACATTATCCAACCTGAGGATTGCATTCTCATCTGGGCAAACGTTCAGGATGCCAGAGGCAAAAATGGGGAGAGGAGCAAATGTGAATGTTCACTTTTGTAGGCTGGTTACTGCACTCACACCAGTGGTGTCATGGCCCAGAGTCATGGGGGTGTTGAAGTCCCCTTGCTATTTCTGCCTCAGAGTCTGTGCCTCTAGCATCCTAGAGCTACCTGATCAGCATGAAAGGGGAGCTTCTTAGCCACTGTATGTTCCGAAGTGAAGCGTTTAGGGACACTGAAAACAAAAGGGCAAAAAGCGGAGTCTAAATGCAGCCAAGGAACTCAGAGCGCAAGCGAATGACCAGGCTGCCAACAGCCTCTTCCTGCTTCCTTCCAGAAGATCTTCTGGGAAGTTTGAGCAAACGCAAGAGGGGACCGCCAAAGTGGCCTTAGGTGAGCCTACATTCCAGATGCAGATGCAGCTAGCTTGATTTCCCTGCTCCTGGGCCCAAGGGCGTACCCACCATGCGGCAAGTTAGGGCAGCTGCCCTACTCTAGAAGCAGGGCTGGTGGGCAGAGGCGGAGCACAGCCCGGCGGAGCGCGAGTTCGCCATTCCCGCCGCACCGCGCCGCACCCTCCCTCCAGCTCCCCGGCGCGCCCTCAGGCAAGGCCAAGCGCGGCGGGGAACCAGAGAGCGCGGCGCGGCGGGCAGGAACGCTGAACTCGCGCTCCGCTGGGCTGGGCTCCGCCTCCGCCCACCAGCCCTGCTGCTAGGGAGGGGCACAGCCCGGCGGAGCGCGAGTTCGCCATTCCCGCCCGCCGCGCTGCGCCCTCCCTCCAGCTCCCCGTCGCGCCCTCTGGCAAGGCCAAGCGCGGCGGGGAACCAGAGAGCGCGGCGCGGCGGGCGGGAACGCTGAACTCGCGCTCCGCTGGGCTGGGCTCCGCCTCCGCCCACCAGCCCTGCTTCTAGGGAGGGGCACAGCCCGGCGGAGCGCGAGTTCGCTGTTCCCGCCCACTTTGTGGCCCCTCCCCTTCCGTGCCTTGGCCCCCCCTTGCCCCCCCCTAGTTTTGATCCTGGGTACGCCCATGCCTGGGCCAGTTGCCAGCTGCAGTGTTTTCTCTCTCCTCCACTCCCATCTTCCACCACATGAACACATTGCTGGTTTGTTTTCTTTTGCTCATGCATCTTTTGGATGCACGTGGATGTTACTGGGGAGGCAGGCTGCTGAAAGAGGTCTCAGCCCAAGCTGAATCAGGCCCATCTAGTCCAGCATCCTGTTCTCATGGTCGGCCAACCAGGTGCTTGTAGGAAGCCATTAAGCAGGCAATGGTGGGCTTTGGGGTCGGAAATTTCAGCAGTGCCCCGTGCAACGCCAAAATTTGGTGCCTCTTGCCTTCTATTGCACACCATAGTTGCAGTGGCGCCCCCGAGGTTCCACCCCCAGTGTGACTGAACTGGTTGTGGCCTAGCCCGCCTAAATGGACGCGCCGGCCCTGTGTGCTCCCCTAAATCTGCCTCTGAAGCAGGACCCGAGCACAAGGGCATTCCCCCCCCTTTGGTTTGCAGCAGCTGGCACTCAGAAGCATCGCTGCCTCCCACTCTGGAGGCAGAGCTTAGCCATCATGGCTAGTAGCCATTGAAAGATGCCTCTTCCTCTATGAATCTGTGCAATCCTCTTTTAAAGCCATCTAGGCTGGTAGCCATCGCTGCCTCCTGCGGGAGGGAGTTCCAGACTTTAACTATGCGCTGCAACAAGAAGGACATTCTTATTTGTCCCAACATATAGCTTCATTGGATGTCTGCTAGTTCTGGTGTTATTGCGGAGGGATATTTTTCAATAATGTGTCAATTATATTTTCCAGTTCTCTAATTATATTTTCTGTGGATTCTGCCTCTTTAAGATTGGGCCTCTCCCCTTTGCTGCTGGGCTGCAGCTGCTGACCTCGTGGGGCTTCAACACCCCCTGCCCTACTTTTCATCAACATGCCAGTGCCAAGTGGGCCCGAGTTGAGCATAAAGGCTATGACTTCCCAGTGAAAAACTATTCTTGCCCAGTTCATTCAAGACTGGAAGGGTTTGGTTTGTTGTTATTCCCAATTCTGTTCTATTCTTATGGACTGCTTGAGTTTCTAAGCGTCAAACCTCATTTGCATAAATGACAAAAGTGTAGCAATTCACTAAAAATCATTTGGCTTTATTAAGTAATTTTAATCAAATAGTTATAGAGAATGCCACAGAAGCTCATTTCTGAGTGCCTCCTAAACAGATGGGAAATGTGGCAAGCGCCGTTTTTTAGTGCCACATGCTCCTTAGCAGTCTGGGTGATGCTTTGATCAAGTCACGGTGGCAGGAGAAAAACAATTTTAATTTATTGCATTGAGTACGTTTGATTTTGGAGGACCCGGCAAGACATGGCAAAAGTGTTGTCCAACAGTAGAGCAGAGACAAGGCAAAAATTGATGTGTGTGTGCGCGCACACACACACACACACACACACTGCCCACCCCCACCCCTTTGCGCCACAAACAAGGAGCTGGGTGAGTGTTGCCTCGGAGTAGGGTCCCATTTTGCAAAATGCCCGCTGCTTCCCTGGAATGCAAAGCTAGCCTGAGTTTTAAATAATCTACATAATTTCTAGTTCAGATTCAACTGTATGAAACTGGCTATCACTCATTTCTTTTATACATCAAGGGCAGAAAAGGGGGGGCAGACAAGATAGGGTGGTTGTGGTGGGGAAATCACCCTCAGTATCGGGACAAAATATTTCAAGTAATTTTTCATAGACTGACAAGCAGCAAATTAGGGAGGCTTGTTAAGTACAATATAGTAGTCATCCTTCTATTGATCACATATAATTTACATCTTACAAAGATGTGAATTCTTGCATTCTCACTCCACAAGGAAAATCTCAATGATTTATTCATTTCAAATAAAAAATAGAAGGTAGATGAGAAGAATTACTTCACAGGCTGCAGCTTTCTCAGGGCACTGGTGCGAGGCTCTTTTTTCGCACTGCCCGAAGGGGCTTTGTGTGTGCGAGTCCCTCTAATTAACAAGGTGAATCATGCAGCAGCTCTCTAATTAGTGAACATGACAAGCCAGTGGAAACAAGCACCCAGACCTGGCGGACAGACACGGTCAACAAAGGCACAGCCCCCGTGTCACGGACAAAAAAACACAACAGAAAATTGTACATTTCATGTAAATACACTACAGAAAAGTCAGAGAATCTGGGTAGAATCTAATTTTCTTTTTTTCATGTTTTTAGGCTTATGCCTCATTTATTTTCAGACATAAATAATGACACAATAAATCAAGGCTCCCAACTGCCACACACCCACACCTCCAAGTAAAAGGAAAAGAAGCTCTCCTGTTCAAAACAAGCATCTGCTTAAGAGACTGTGTGTTTTCTGGCTCCTTTCTCTGTTTTTAAAGTGCAACAGATCTAGCTTACTGACATCTCAAAGCAACCTTAGTTTGCAAGCTCTTCCTGAAACTAAAGAGCATAGGTGTGCAAGTTGAGAACACTGATTTGGTTCGTGCCTGTTTACATCATCTCCAAGAAGGACCGGGCATTCCTGAGGCACATGAACCTTTTTGAAATCGCTCCTCCTGTAGACAGCTTGACCATCCATATCAGACGATCATAACATCAGAGAATTGTAGAGTTGGAAGGGACCCAAGGGGTCATCTGGTCAAACCCCCTGCAATGCAGGAATCACAAACACACCATCACAATCCTCCCAGAAAAGGGTTGCAGGATCAAGGAACCATTCCTGTGGCAGGATGTGGAAATTTGTCTAATCACTGGCTCCAGTGGAAGTGAGTTCCATAGTTTAACTATGAGCTATGTGAATAAACACTTTCGTTTAGTCTTTGTTTAGTCACGGTCTTACAATGGAGCATATGAGGAGATTGAAGGTGAAGACTGCAGTGCTAAACCCATTTACCTGAGAGTAAGACCCACTGAGGTCCATAGGACATACTTCAGAGTTGATACAGAATCACAGAGTTGGAAGGCACCTTCAGGATTTTCTAGCTCAAACCCCTGCAATGCAGAGAAAAAATATACAGCTGTCCCATATGGGGATCGAACCTGCAACCTTGACGTTTTCTGCACCATACTCTAACAAACTGAGCTATCCAGGCCAAGTTCACACTCTTAACAGCACAAGCCTGTGTATATCTACTCCGATGTAAGTCCCAGTGAACTCAGTGGGGCCTACTCCCAGGTATTTGTGTTGTATCTCAACATCTTGGCAACACCTTTCATTCTCCTTGAGTCCTTTTGCCTGTCCTTGAATTCTGATCATGGCTTTTACTTTACTGGATGGACGAAATCAAGTGGTGAGTGACTCTGCAACGGTAATATTGACATTTGTTGTCCTGCCCACTTTTGCCTCTGGCCCCGCCCACAACTGGCACATGCCCCCCCCCAAGGTTGCCCAGAAGGGAATGCGACTGAAAAAGATCCCCTCCCCCTGGCCTATAGCATTGCTACCTTAATTACACTAGGCTCTTCAAGGCTCAGTAGAGATTTCAGGTTGTGCCTACAATCACTGGGACAAAGAAGCAAATTATGCCTGATCTCTTAGTTGTGAAAATATCAAACTCAGCCATTGCCTAGACCTGTCTCCAGCCCCAAGCAAGACACAGAGGTCCCTTGGGAGCCAGAGAACAGAAATAAAAAAGAAAGTCCCAGCAGTTTTTTATATCAGGAAGCAAAGGGGTAGAAGAGAAAGTGTAATATCCCAGGTATTTTGGACATCTCAGGTCCTTCATCAGGGAGTTTCAAATACAGATGCTGTGCCTCTTATTTTACTGTGCCCCCCCCCACTTCATCTGCCTGGGGTTCCCTCCTTTTCTGCTGTTTTTATGTCAACATAGCTAATATTTTAGAAGCCAAGTTGTTAAAGCATGTGGGACCCGCCTACACCATTTTAAAACAAAGAAATTTGCTCAGATGCATATGCACATTCAGTAGATTAATTCATTGATTAATCCACTGAAGCTACCTTAAAGAGCTGATGAACAAATATTTCTTTAACTGGGTGAACTGTGCTACCTACTCAAAAGTGTGGAAAGCATTTCAGATATGAAATACGTGAGCCCTCTCTTTCGGAAAAGGTGTTTGATGTCAACTTGGAAGCCGAGTGGGCACTGACTCCCCCTCCGCCTCTGAGGTCACAGAGATAGCAGCACCAGCATGAACAAACTGCTCAGGCCTGATCTAAGCATTAAAGATTTGGGCAGAAACCCAGGATCTTCTGCATGCAAACTAGTTGCTTTGCTGTTCAGTGGCTGGCTCAGACAAGCAAATTAAAAGGTTGTTTGGGATTATCAAGCAATCTGGGAATTATTTAGAGATATATAGTGAACTCTTTGAAATGCAGCCATCAGCAGCCATTAACACCCATCTACAGGTTTACCACTCCCATCAGCCCATCTCCCATTCCCACCCACCCCCACCACCCTCTGTATATATATAGGGTCTGACACTTCTGTTTCTAGTGTATCTGAAGAAGTGTGCATGCACACGAAAGCTCATACCAAAATATAAACTTAGTTGGTCTTTAAGGTGCTACTGAAGGAATTTTTTTATTTTTCTTTGAAATTTGCAATGCAACTACTGCCTTGCAGTGCTTCGAAGGCAATGGTTGAGGAGCAGTTCATCTGAAGGACCACATGCACTCATACCGTATCTATCTCCCCAAGCCTTGTCATCAGATTCTAAAGCCCTATTTTCTGGTCCTGCAGAAAGAGTTATTAAGTGGGTAAGTACCAGGGACAGGGCCCTTTCTGCAGTGGCCCCATCACTTTTGAAATCTCCCCCCTTGGAGATATGTCTGGCTCCTGCTTTGTTGCTTTTCAGGAGTATCCTAATTGCGTTTTTTTTCTGGCCAGCTTTTGAATGATCCTGGTTCTGTTTTATTCTGTGGATAGGCTGATTTTAGCTGTTGTTGTTAACTTCGATCCTAACCCCTGATCACTTCTCCTGGAAGGGGTTAGGATTAGGCCAGAGCGGTTGCTCTGCTGCGACTTTGTTGGTGATTGTGGTGGTGATTCTTCATCTGTGGAGCCCACCATTTCTCCTGCCCAATGTGCAGTTGGTAAATAAGCTATTGATGGTGATGGTCCCATCACAGAGCCACCCCCCCACCCCTGGAGCATTATGGGGGTGGGGCAGAACTGCACTACCTATGGATCCACTGGGTCCTCAGCTGATTGAGTTCCTGTAGATCTGTTCTTTCCCATTCCCTTTTAGGTTAAACATTATCTCCAGAGTTGGGAGTTGTACTTTATTTATTTATTCATAAAATTATTTATACACTACTAAATCACACAACAAAGCAAATTAGTTTACAACATTAAAAAGATAAAAAACCATACTATCAAAGCATTTAAAAATTTAAAAACAATTTAAATGCAAAAAGGTAAAAAAAAAAGCATCAACAAACCATTGTGGGAGATGTACTCTTAATTGTCTGCAAAGGCTTGGCAGGATAGTCCTTTGGCTTTGTTGACTTGGGTCATGCAACACAGCTGTAAAATGCTGCTGTTGCTGCTGCCAACAACAAGAACAAGAACAGCTCTGAACTCACATCACTACCAATTAAAAGCAGGATTAACAGTGATTCAAACATGCTAACACTGCTGGATATCAGGCAGAACTTAACTTGATAAATTTACCTAACTCAGCCATTGAAACTTTGCAGCCCAGCTACCAATCTTTTTTTTTCAAAATTTGTCAAAGGTAAACTATGACAAAATTGAGATCTTGGGTGTGGTTTTAGGAAAGCAGCCATCAATAAAACATAGGTGAGACAAACTTGTTAAAGTTGCGGAACACAGCCAGTCTGGGGTTTCTCAGACCCTAATCTGCTAAACTGCTTCATTCCCCAAGCCCCTGGTTTTGAAGGGAGAGCCTCCCAAATAGCCTAATAAAGCCTTTGACCTCCTTGTGATGGTGTCATACAGCCCTGCCCTTCCAAGCAAGAGAACAGAAGGTCTGCACCGGGCAAAGCCTTGTTGATCTCACATTTTAAGTACAGGAAAGAGGAGGAGGCAGAGCAGAGCTCTTTCAAAGCAGACACTTTTGCTGGGAAGCGAGTCTGCCCTAGCGGAGGCTTCCAAACAATATTCAGATGCTCATTACTTTGTGAAACAACCCCCTGGGGGTTGAAATGTTCCCAGCCCAGTCTCTGCCTGAAGGTGGTTTTTAAAAAAGGGGAAAACACAAGCGCGCCAAGCAATCATCATGTTTTGAGAGCTAGAGGTGTGTGTGTCTGGGGCTGTGTCTTTGGCTGCGGTGCCAGAGGTGCGGGTGGAGGAACGACCTCCATGGGCCTGATATTTCCAGAACTACCGTCATCATTTTTCAAAGTTTTAAAACTTCCTATTTGTCATAGAAACAACCTTCGCAAGGCAGCATTGTTATAGCCGTGTTTGGGTGAGAGAGCAGCTCTTGCCTTGGCTGAGGGCTGCCTCTGACATTATCCTCTTTATTTACGGGAGTGCTCCCGCGAGGCACTCCCAGGACTCAGAGCAGGCGGTGGGAAAACCAGCCTGCAGCATCCAGAAAGGAGCCACAGAGGCCCAGGGCGGGCTTGTGGGACAGAATGGGAAGCCCTTCCCATGCAGGCCTCTTTGCAGAGGCCAAGACTGTGCAGGAGGGCTGCTGTGAGTGGGAACTGGGACTACTGCCGTGCCACATTCTTTGCTAACCTGGCACCCTCCAGATGTTTTGGACTACAGCTCCCATCATCCCCAGCCAGCATGCTAAAGCATCTGGAGGGCATGCGGCTAGGCTAGCACATAGGCTGTCTTAGTCCATCAGTTGTAAGGGAGAAAAGCATTCGATTTTTGATCTCAGCAAACTGAGATTTGGACCCAGTGGCCTCTAATAATTATACACCGAGCATGTTCTTTGCCAAGCTGTCAAACCATTTATGATTAGGATGCCTTATTGTGCAGAAGTGTGAGCAGCCGCTCTGGGAAACAGACCGCTGACATGTGGATGGGCAGATTCTGTGTGCATGTCTTTACAAGATGCAATCATTTGTTTTGCATGATAATGAGGAGCGAGAGGAAGAGAAGAAGCACAATGGGATTGTCTCTGTAATTGCTTGGAGACACAAACTTAAAAAGTAAAAGAGAAAGAGAGAAAAGATTCATCAGCATCATAGCTTCCCCTGTCTCATAGAGATTCTTTTGGGGGGTGACTAAAGACAAAAGCGTACAAGAAAAAGTCCACTCACACCCAAATAAAACAAGAACCGTGGCTAAGAAAACCAATTTAAGATTAGGAAATGGTAGAACTTCCTTCTCCCCTTATTTCCTCAGCCACCCCCCAAAAAGGGGGGAAATGGTAGACCTTCTTAAAACGGGGGACGGACAGACAGAAACATAAACAGAGACAGATGTTCTAAGCATGTTTATGTGTCCAGTCAAGAGTTTGGATACAGAAGTGATAGTGAATGCCTATCTTAAGTTTAGGCATCTTAAACCTTTTCAGACCCATGACCCACTTTTAACTCAAACATGCCTTTAGTGATCCACCAATTGGGAACCACTGCTCTAGATCATGAAACAAAACACAAGAGAGAGAGATTGTTAGAGATGGTTCTTGTCAAAGCAGCTTGTGCCATAACTATGTTGAATGTATGCAGAAGTGCAATTCTATGAGATAAAAACAAAACAAAACAAAAAGTGATATATTGTAATTAGATTGTGTATGTGCGAGATGGAAGAGATATATTCTAGAATTACTGCTAAATTGAGAACCTCTGTCATTTCCCATATTAAACCTTCGTAGATCTCAATGCACTTTCGTTCTTTTCTCTCTGGGGATTTGCTTTCCCAATCACTGAAGAGGAAAACCCTCCGCATGCCATAGAGATTTCAGCAGCTGTCATGCTTTTGATTGTTGGGGTTGGAGGAAGATTTTATTTGTATGTGTGTGTGTTTATTATGGAGCCTTCAGATGCACAATGTCACAGAGCATGCAAGTTTTGCCCAGGGCCAGAGTCTCACCTGGTATAGCCCAAGATTTAACCTACTAGGAACTGGGGAACATGATTATTCTCTTACAGTCTGCCAAGCATTAGTCATGATCTAAAGTTTTAATTGAAATCAATTGAACTCAATTTTCGCAGTAAAATCCTGAATCATACAACGGATTCAACAGTACTTGGGAGTAAAAAAAAAGGATTGATCTGCACAATCTGATTGATTCCAGTATGACTTCCTTCTGCTGAATTCTGCCATCTGTATACTACATAACGAATATTTTAATCCATATTAAAAAAATTATAAATGCCAAAATTCCCTCTTCAGCACAGTCTTTTAAAAAGAGACTGGCTCTGCACTCTGCATAAGAGAGAAAGAGGCAATTGGAGATATGCTGTCTTGTCAGAATATCTGGGAGTAATTCTTTTTTGAAGTGGATCCCATGTTGTGGTTTAGGATTAAAGATGAATCCCGAGTATGAAAAGGAAGAAGCCAGCTACCCTTAGCCAATCACTGTTTTCTTCCAGGGAGCTCAAGGATACGGTTTTCCCTTGCCCTATTTAATCCTCACAACAATCCTGTGAGGGAGGCTGGGCTGAGAGATGATGAACTGGCCCTAAGTCACTGTCCAGCTTTTAAACTTTTTTTAAAAATAAAATAAAATAAATGCACAATGTTGCAATAATAAATTTGTATTAAAATTACTACTGCCATGGGGCTGATTTGCATAAGAACAGTTTGTTTATTTATAAATTCTAAAAGGCTATATACCACCTTTCAATAAAATATTATCCAGGCACCTTACAGCCTGCACTTAAAAACAGCTTCCCCTGAACTGGTGTGATCCTGATGTTTTTGACTACAACTCCCATCAGCCCCAGCCCTCTCTGGAAAGGCCTTGCTGCTGGCTGGGCTGTTGGGGAAGTCTATTTTCAGTGTCATCTGTAAGGTGCCTGCATAAAATTTGATTGAAAGGTAGGCTATCACCGTTTAAATTAAAGAAATTCGGTACCTCCCCCTTTTTCTTTTAGTGATGGGCAGAACTGTGAAATTGATGCCGAGTGGAAGGCAGTGCTTAGATAAGTTAAAAACAAACAAACATGATTTCTTCCCCCCCCCTTTTTAAACATCTTTTTTCTTAAAGATTTCTTTCTTTACAAAAGTATGTGCAATGTCTCTTTTTTTCAAATTACATTTTCTACGTGCGGTATCAGTTTCATTTGTTGAGACATTAGTGTTACATTAGGAAGAAAAGGGTGAAAGATTATTTCTGTATGGCTAGAGAGCTGGTTAGAGAGCAAACTCAGACCTGGCCTACCTATCAGGCAAGGTGAGGTGACTGGCACACAGGGCCGTCTTAAGCATAACTGGCTCCCTGGTGCGAAGATCCCTCCACCCACCCCCCATTTCCCAGCATCGCTGTCTGGCGGGCGCAGCAGCGTGGCGCCCCCTGGTGGCCCGGCGCCCTGGTGCATTGCGCCACCCAGCCTTGCCTTAGAGCTGGCCCTGCTGGCACAGCAGATCTCAATATCTTTCTCTCTCCCGCCCCCATTCCTGAGTTAGATCTTCCCTGACCCCCTTTTCCCTGGTGGGGAGGGGGGGAGCCCCATTTTGGGGGTCTTCCTCGGGTGCCAAAACATCTCGGGCCAGCCCTGTGCAAACTATGGTGTGGTAGGGATGGAGGGATGCTTTGGGATGAGGGTACAGAAATGCACAATCTATTTCCTGATTTTATTGGGAGCAGTGATTCATGTTTTCATATTTAATGTGCAGTTGTTCAAAGACTAGGAACCTAGTGAGAGTTTGCTTCACTTTTTCGCTGACTCTGAAACAGGAGCTCAGGGGAGGGGCAGGATCACATCCCTGTAGCCAAGCTGATAGTCAAGTCAGTCTGTCGCACTGGCTGATAGAGTAGCTCTTGTTTTAATAGTTAAAACCTGCTAATTACAGAACATCATTACTCAGATAATTTATTCTATCTGTTGTGTGTTGTTAACAGGTACTACATTTATTTAAGGGGGTTCTTTCAATTAGTTACCTGTTTTGGTTCAGTAAATGTCTCTTAATAGGTGTATTCCTTTCACAGGTCAACCTATTAATTCTGGCTGTGAAAACATATTCAAAAGTGAATTTAGCTGGTGCTTGCTTTAAAACTTATGTTGCATCTGTGCAAGAAGCGCTGCAAGAAGCAGTCCTCACAGAGGCAGGGACAAGGTCAACAAGGCCACAGTTCAAGGGGATGTGGAATAGGAGTTAAAAGGGAGGGGAGGAATATATCCAGGCTGGGGCATATAATAATAATAATAATAATAATAATAATAATAATAATAATAATAATAATAATAATAATTTATTATGTATACCCCGCCCATCTGGCTGGGTTTCCCCAGCCACTCTGGGTGGCTTCCAACAAAAAAATAAAACACAGTAATCTATTAAACATTAAAAGCCTCCCTGAACAGGGCTGCCTTCAGATGTCTTCTAAAAGTCTGTTAGTTGTTTTCCTCTTTGACATCTGTTGGGAGGGCATTCCACAGGGCAGGCGCCACCACCGAGAAGGCCCTCGGCCTAGTTCCCTGCAACTTGGCTTCTCGCAACGAGGGAACCGCCAGAAGGCCCTCGGTGCTGGACCTCAGTGTCCGGGCAGAATGCGCAAGCTATCTTAAGAACATAAGGGCCTGCTGGATCAGGCCAATAACCCATCTGGGGCTGGGTCGAAGCCATGTTGCAGCTAGAGGCAACCCCTCCAGCACTGCCCCACACCTCCTGTCCTCTGCCACCTGCCACCTGGCACTTGCCACCGCCGGGCACTCATTGCCGCCAGGTGCTTGCTGCCTCTCGCTCCTTGATCCTGGTGGCAGTGTGCTCATGGGTATCATCGGTACACTCTTCTACTCAATCCTGGGCTGCCCTGAAGAGGACGAGCAAGAGGAAGATGGCAGACCAGGGGTAAGTAAAGGAGCGTGCTGCTACCACCCCCCATGTGGTGGTGAGTCCCCCCACAGTGGTAAGTGCTGGGTGCTGGTTACTCTTGTGAAGTGGGGAGGCATGATGGAAGATGGTGCTGTTGGTTGTGAGGCAGCAGGATGTGCAGCACCCCAACTAACCTCTTTTTTTCACCTCACTGCTTTGGGTGATGGCTTCTCCTCCATTTCCTCCTCTCAGGGTGCCCCCCTGAGGTAACTTGCTTCAGACCGCTTCACGGAATGGCTAGCTGTGGTTGTGGGATGCAAAGGGTTAAGTGCAGTCAAGTCACAACAATTCCTAGATAGTCCACTTGGAGGACTGAGGAGGAACACATGACTAAGGCTAGTTTCCTGTTCCTCCACATGCTAATTAGATGGGAAAGGCGGTAGATAAATTCTGAAGGAAGCAGCCATTTCCCTCTCTTACATGCTTGGACTCTTGGATTGCAGTTACTCTCTCTCTCTCAAGGCCTCCAGCCTAGAGAGAGATGAGATGGAGTCTCACTTCTTATAAGTGAACTTCACAATGTATTATACCTAAGCAAGTCTACTTCTTGAGTATGCTGTATCTCAGGAAGATTGTAAGTAAACATCTTTTATACTTTTAAGAGTATTGTGTCGTGTCTTTTCTTTTAAGAGGGACAAAGGGGAAATACCAGGAAAAGACACTTTATTTTAGTGGCTTAAATCAAGCCTGCGCAAACGCTTTTCTGCTGTGCATTTTGCAAAAGGGGGAATGTTTTTACTCTGCTAAAGTTTGGTGCTTGCTAGCGCAAGTGGGGATAGGACATATTAAACAATATCTCCTCATCCACATTCCTGAACATTCCCACAGTGGTGTCATCTAATGTGTGATATCTAGCAATGGGAGGGGCAACCCAAATCCTGCTCCCTTCCACCAGTCATTTTTTTCTCCAGGTGGGGCTGTAAAACTGGAAGTCGCCCCACTGACCACCAGTGGTCTATGGAAAGAAAAGAAGTAGAGGGTGAGGCTCTCTCTCCCCACTCCTTTTGCCCACCCATGCTGTGTTTTGTAAGAGCTGGGCATGACCCAAGTTGGGTGAATCGTGCCAGAACCACTTCCACTCAGGGCCTGTCAATGTTTTCACTTTTCATACTGTGTTTCTGACCCTCACCTCCCGGGAAATTAAAACTCTTCCTCTATGCACACTGTCTTTCCCACTCTTCTGAAATGGTTCCAAGGCACTTGGCCCTGGTTTAGCTGTTCAGCTGACTTGGGATAATTGTGATAACCTTCTGAGGCTGGTGACTGTGGCAAATTAGCAGAAAAGATGATTCATCTTTTTTATATGCCGTTTTTATCTCCAACCTTTTCTCGTCTCTATGTTAGAGGATAGCAATAATTTCTTCTCGCAGGTGTTGGACAGTGCCAGGGACCCACACATCTATTTACAGCTGCCTGGAAGCCTCATAATTACAATACAGCTGAAATGTCCATTTTCCTTCCCTGCCTACAAATAGGGATCAATCGAATTTTAAATGACTGCTTACGGGCTAGCTTCCGATCATGACCTTTGTAAATGATTACAGCTCACCACTGCTGCTATCTTCCTTGAAAGGGTAAGCGGGCAGGTCTGTCTAACTGGCATTTAATCTGGAAAAGAGCCAAAGATATTTGAGCTAAAAACCTAATTTGAGTTGGCAAAGGGAAGGGCATGAGCAGACCTTTGCGCTGCCCGAGAGCTCAGGGTGGCCAACCCCCAGGAGCCTGCAGAGCCACACGCCACAATTCCCATGTGGCTGAGAGTTGACAAAACAGAAGCAGATGTCATGACCCTGTGGCGGGGCTCCCCTTCTCCAGAAGATGGAGCCAGAGAATCCAAGGCGTGGGGAGAGAAGAAATTGCTGGCCCTGGCTACACATCTTGAACCATGGGCACCGGCACAAGAGGAGTCCATTGTGTGCTCCAGTCTGCAGAGGTTGAATTGATCTCCAGTTCAGAAGCTCTTGTGGAACCCACAGTCTCCTCCACCCCATTGGAGCCAATGGCTGCCAAAGCAGGCAGGGCCCCTTTAAAGAGGCCCCTCCCACAGGAGGAGGAGCCAGCTCCTATTTAAGGCTCAGTTTGAGGGTGGCTGCTGCTGAAGCAACATCCAAGCTCTGTTCTTATGAACCATTGTAGCTGTCCAGTGTGCCATGAAAGCCACGTCACACTTCTCAAAGCAGAACAGAATCTTGCATAGGGCCTGATACCACAAAACTACACAATCTTCCTTTCTTCCTCCCCCCACTGCCCCCAGGATAGCTGCAAGTAGGATAGTTGTGAGTGGGAAACCTTGAAACACAATGAGCCTGTTGTTGTTTTTTCCCTAATAAGGTGTACTAAACTATACAGCCAGGGCATGGGAATCCTGCTGGAATTTACCTCATGGGACATCTGTATTTTCTGTCAGTGTTCCTGAGAGAAGTGTTTGGAGGGAAAGAGGAGCAAGTTTTAAAACAGTTTTAAAGACGACTGCATTTAGTAATTACTGGTATCCAAAATTTGCCGCAGGATGTGGTCTGAAGTTGCATGGGGCAACTATTTCTCTAAAGCTAAGCAGATCTCAGTCTGGTTAGGGTCTGGCAGCCACACCTTAGAAGCAGCACATATTTGTATAAATAAAAGTAATTAAACAAGTTTCCGCTGTAGCCTCTGTGTATACCAGGGGCTCGTGCTACTACTCTTTAATTCCTTAAAACATTCCTGGTAGCCAGCTGTGATTTATGGGCCGTAGTTTGGCCATCTTTTCTACAGATGTATTACCCATATTGTATTTTTGCTATTTTATTCCCTGAGGCTTCTTGGGTTGCTTTTATTTTTTTTTAACATAATATAAGCATTTTTCATGCTGAAATTAGTAAGAGAAGCCATGTGAAACAGCAGCAGAACAAGCTTACATTTCCCCCCCAATCTGGTGTCCACCCTGGTTTCAGAACAGGGATAACTTGGGTAGTCTAGGTAGATGATTTTGACCTGAAGATGGTCTCTCCCTGCCTCCTGACTGAAGTACGGTAGATGTGGGTGTTGGGCAAAATATGCACCAACCGAGTGGCAACGGCGGCAGGGTCGACAAAATAACAAAGTCGTCTTCATTATCTTTGCTTGCCTTTGTTTACAATTATATACAACTTACTCCTCTACTCCTTTCCTCTCATTTTACAATACATCACCACCACCCCATGAACCATTTGGGTAGCTTAAATACAGAATTCAAAATAGTCAATTACCCAATCACATGACAGTAAGCAAACTCTACCTTCAATTATTCAAATTAGCAAAAGCTCACAGGTGTGCTATCATTCAGATCAAGGTTACAAACACACATCTCTGTGTAGCACCATTGACCACATCAGTCTTAAAGGAAAAACCTAACAGTGGGATGTTGCATTCAGAGTTTATCTTTTTAGGTGTACATATAAACTACATTTATGCATGCCTAACCCCCCCCCCCACATATGTTGACCCTCCTCTCCGTTGTCCCTTTATTAAATCCACTTGTGGCACATCAGCCACTCAGACCTGCTAAAAGAGGTGCACGGCCTTTGAAGTCTTTTGCAGGATTTTAAGTGCAAGAAACCCAGGCTTGGTGTTAATGAGATGGGCTGATGCCTCAGCCCTTGCTCTGCAACGCTGGCACTTTAGGCAGAATGAATCGGATGCACTGACTACAAATTCCGAGGACAGGGTGGAGATTTAGCCTGTCCCTTTGCTGAAGTTCATTCTTCATATTTCAAAAGTTAGACTTTTCTTGATCTGCCACAGACATCAGCTGTTGTTGTTTTTTTTGGTTTGCTCCCTGTTTTTCCTTCCAGTATTTACTTGTGTACATGTAAGTGTTTTTTAAGATGCTTACATTAGCGGCATGTTTTGCAGATGATGTATAACAGTAGGGTTGAGGTGAGAATCTTTAGTGCAAAGATCTATTGCTTCTGGGAAGGCAGAAAATACTCTGTATTCACGGGGGGTTATGGTAATTGATCCCACCGCCAGCCTACAGTACAGCTTGGGCTTCTTTCTTCACATAATTCGTTTTGCTTTGCTTGGAACTGCACATTAGGCATTAATATGGAATACAGTCCTTTTCATATTACAATGGGGTATTTTCTAATTATCAAGGCAAAAGGGGCAGCCATTATAGCTTATCACACCTCTGTTGAGAGAGAAGGTAACCTGCCCAGGGATACATTGGATTGTTATCTAGCATGGGGGGGGGGAGCAGAGTGCTACCCCAAACATTTCTTCATCTTCCATGCTAAGCAAATTCACTGTGATATATTTTGGAAAGTTTGTTCTGAAAGTTCTACTTTTCTGGGTGGGAGGCTAAGGAGGAGTTTGCTTCCACATCCCTTTCCCAGTTTTTGAGAAATATCAAAGGGAACATTCAAAGGGATTTCTGGGCTGAAAATTGGATTGCATTCATATCCCACCCTTTTTTCCAAGGAACTCAAGGTGACTCACATGGTTCTCCCCCCTCCTCATTTAATCTCCACAACAATCCTATGAGGTAGGTTATGCTGAGAGGCAGTGATCAGCCCAAGGTCACCCAGTGAGCTTCGCTTCATGGTCAAGTGGGGATTCAAACCCTGGTCTCTCCCAGGTCCTAGTCCGACCCTCTAACCACTACACCATGGTGTGCTTATTCCTCACCCCGCCTGAACACTTTATGGCCAGGGATGGATGCAGGGAGAAATTCAGTTCAGTTTATAGGCATGTCTATCTATCACCTTTGCACTTTCTGAAATAATATGGGAACCAAAACATAGCCATCCATCAAAATTCACACTTATCTGAATTTTGCAAGCAGTTCTCCAACCATCCAGTGTTTGCAGAAATGCATAGATTAGGGGAAGGTGTGCATAAAAAGGGGTGTATTAATGGGAAAAAGCATATTAGGATAAATTACAAATGTGTTTATTGAGAGAGATTTGCACTAAAACGCTGAACAATTTTCACAAGGATTTTAAAAAACCAGGAAAATGCAAATCGCTGCAGAAATGTGGAGGACTTGAATTTAAGACTGGAAAAAAGGGGGGAGAAACTGAGAGAATGGAAATGGACAGATCCTGCCATCCCTCCCTGCAGCCTTTCACAAGGTTCTTGATTGTGCACCATTTCCTTCATGTGTTGCCTTGCAAACTTTTCCAGGAGCCGAGACCCCCCCCCCCCACATAGAATGAAAGTGAACACTGGAAGATTCAAGACAGACAAAAGAAGACACCTCTGCTCCCAGCTCTTAGTTAAACTATGGAACCCACTCCCACAGGAGCCAGAGATGGCCACCAACTCGGATTGCTTTAAAACAGGATTGGTCATTTTCATAGAGGACAATATTACCAATGGCTGCTAGTCACAATGTCTATGCTCTGCCTCCCCTTGTCAGAGGCAGTATTGCTTCTGAATATCAGCTGCTGGAAAACACAGGAAGGGAGAGTGCTGTTCTGCTGGAGTCCTGCTCGTGGGCTTCCCACAGGCATCTGGTTGGCCACTGTGAGAAGAAGATGCTGGGCTCGATGGGCCTTGGCCTGATCCAGCAGGCTCTTCTTATGAATCTGGGGCATATACCAGTCCAGCTCCACAGGCAATGACTCGATGAGGCTGACTAGAAACCTAGCATATGTAAGACAGTATCTGAGAGGATAACAGTTGGCTTAACTCTCCGGCAGCCCAGAGAAGGCCTTGCTTCTGGTACTTGCCGGCACAGATGGCTTTTGAATGCTGAGCTCCAATCTGCAGCTCCGGGGCTAGTTCATTGAATTGCCATCCGCAGAAGACGAGCGCTGCAGATATAAAGACAATGAACTCCTCACATAAAGGGAGTGCAGCAGCTTTTCAAACTGAATCCCTTAACCCAGACTTCAATCCCCCCTTTTGTGCCTGCAAAATAAAAGCTGCAGCAAGGCATGGCCTTGATATCCTGCCTCTCGTCAGGGCTCAGAGAAGCTGCTTGCATCCTCTTCTTAGGGAGCGGGATTCCTTTAGATGGAACTGGGCAAAAAAATTCATTCTGCCCCCAGAACTGGGAGCCTCTCTGCAAGTCAAGGAGCGATTCAAGCAGTTGGTTCTGCATGCGGAAGGTCCTGCCTGAAACCTTGGAGAGCTGCTGCCCATCAGAGTTGGTAGAACTGAGCTGGAAGTTATTCTGAGCAGTAAATGCAATGCATCTGCTTAAAGGATACCTGCAATCAGCCTGGATAGCTTAGTTAGAGCATGGTGCTGATAATGTCAAGGTTGCAGGTTCAATCCCTGTATGGGACAACTGCATATTCCTGCATTATAGCGGGTTGGATTAAATCATCCTCAGGGTCCCTTCCAACTCTCCAATTCTATGATTCGATGAATTTGGTCTCTGATATATTGAAGAGGAAATTTTTAAACTGTGCTGAGGATCTCACCCCCACCTACTGAAATAGTGTCCCTCTGGGTGCCTAATTGCAGAGCAAGATTATGCATGCTTTGTAAAGGTTAAACAGTCCCTCTTGTGACCACTTTTGTATCCAAGGCTGCTTTTCATTAAAAGAAAAAGAAAAAGAACAACAAGCATCAGAGGAAACCGCTTGTCCCATCTCATCTGGCCCACAGAACATGTAGAGAAGATGCTGGCCATCAGTTACCTCTCATCTATCCATCCCCAACATTCCAACATCCTTTGGAATCCCAGCAACAACATGCACGATTGCAGTGACATACTCCTTGCCAGAAATGATCAATGTGTGACTCCCCTCTGAGGAAAGGTTGCAGTGTTTGTGAATTTTTGGTTTTAGAGAAAAGCTGACTAAGAAGTGATATGATAGAAGTTTATAAAACGATGCCTGGCGTGGCAAAAGTGGGTGGAGAAAATTTTTCCTCCCTCTTTCACAACCACAAGAACTTGTGGGTCTCCAATGAAGCTGAATGTTTGAAGATTCAGGACAGATGAAAACAAAGTGCTTTGGGGTGAAGGGTGGGTGATAAATAAGTAAATAAACTGGAGTGGGGGCAGCAGAGGGTGTGAAGCTTGTGCAGGCTTCTGCTGATAGGACTCATTAGTTGAATCCTGCCTGATGCGTTTGGTTTATTTTGCGTTTTATCTCATTACTTTGGTAATCCTGGGTTGTGAGGTGTTTTAGAAATTTTGCAAAATAATTCAGCAACTGTTTTGCTTCATAATCTGCATTTTTTTTTCTCCTCCGAGGGTGTGCCTTGCTTCATATTTAGGTGAGGCTCCATGGGACTTTACGTAGGGTTGCCATATTTCAAAACGTGAATATCCGGAGGGGCGCAAAGTGCTAAGCTTTTTTCTTTTTTCTGCCCAAAGTTGTTGAACTTTTTCTGCAAAATCTTAAAAAAAAAGTCCGGATTTCCCCGGATATTTCAGTGATTTCTACCTGAATACTTTCTGACAGCCAATTCCTGACTATGTCTGGGAAATTCCAGACGTATGGCAACCCTTTATGGAGTTTACTTCTGAGTAAGTAAGGAGCAGTTTTTGCTTAGTGGCTCCTCTGACTAGGAGCAATGGTCAGTTTACTGTGCTAGAAACTGTCCAGGGGGATTCTTTAGCTGTGATTTTTTTTGCATTGCAGAGGCTAGAATACCCTTTGTGTCCCCTCCAACTCTACAATCCCATGACTCTAGCCTAGTGCCAGCCTGTGCCTCCTTTCCATCCCCTTTGGAGCAGCAGGTCTGTCTCTTGTCTTTCTGCTTCTGTGCTGCAGAGCGCAAAGCATTCTGACAGGGGTTCAGTGATCTTAATCATTTCCTTTTACTGGCCAAGGCCATGTGGGCTCCTTCTTCTGGTGGAGAAGGCGGCAAGAGGAGCTGATCCCATCTGACTGCACAGCAGAGTTGACCTACAACCCAGAAGCAGGGCACGGGCGGAGAGGATTTCTTTCTCTGCTTCACCAGCATTTCTTTCTTAAGGCATTGCCATGAATGGATACAGATCAAATGTGCTTGCATGAGGTTAGAAACAGCGTTTTAGAGTCGATCTCCTATGCCAGAAGTTGTTATACTTTGGGAGGGAATAAGATTTCTCCCTGCATTTTCTCCCGATTGGCAAACGTTTTAAAATGCCATTTCTTCATGGTGGATCCACAGTCTGGCCCATCCCCCCCAGGGTGTGTGTGTGTGTGTGTGTTGGGGTGGTGGTGGACATCTGGGATAAAACTACCTCTTGCCTCCAGGCAGAGGCAAGTTGCTAGGATACCAAAGGAAGGGCTACCCAATCTCTCAGCCTGGCTCTGTCCAGCTACTTGGCATAGGGGTTTTGTTGGAATTTGCAGCTGAAGCTTAGAAAAGAGCAAACACTTTTATTAAAAACAACAACAACATCAGTTGTTTTAGTTTCAGGGGATAGGAAGAAGAAAAACTATCCACAGGAAAGAAGTAGCATGTCCTGCAAATCCCTGAAAGTGCCATTCCTCTTCTGTCACCCTGTGACATAAACCAATCCATCTAGTTCAGTATTGCTTACACTGACTGGCAGCCTCTCTTCAGATGCCTGAAGATGCCAGGGAAGGAACCTGGAACTTTCTGAAGGCAAAGCTCTGCCCCAGTATGACCAGAGAAAGCTGCTGTACGCAGAGTCAGACCTTGGTGCCATCTGGCACAGTATTGTCTACACTGACTGGCAGCAGGTGAGGGGGGCTTTCTCAGTCCTTCCTGAAGATGTCAGGGATCAATTCTGGCACCTTCTGCATGCATAGGAGATGCTCTGCCCCAGAGCTACAAACTTTTCCTCAAGGGCAGTAGGTCAGGCCAATAGGTTATGAGCTTTGTAAGATCAGCCAAGGTCAGTTGATCAAGAGAGCAGAGCAATTCCCCTGTGCAGAAAGGCTGCAGCATATAGGGCCTTCCAGTTTAGAGAAAAAGCCCAAAAGAGGTGAAATGATAGAAGTTTATGAAATTATGCATGGCATGCAGAAAGTGGGTAGAGAAAAGTTTTTATCCCTCATAACACTAGAACTCGTGGACATCCAATGAAGCTGAACGTTGGAAGATTCAGGACAGATAAAATAAAGGACTTCTTCACACAGCATAGAGTTAAACTATGGAACTCACTCCCACAGGAAGTGGTGTTTGCAGCCAAATCACAAATGCTTGTTTTGCTAGACAAGCATAGGGCTACTACATGGAGAGTTCTTAAGCTTCCTAAAGAGGGTCCTCTGTGCGGTCACTTGCCCTTCCTCCTCTGGGCAGGAATTCTGTAACAAAGGAGAATTCTGCAACAAAGCAGATAATCTTTTCTACTTCTTCCTGCTTCTGAGGAGATTGTCTTTCCACCATGCTTCCAAACTAATCAGGTGTGTGTCTTGGGGCTCCAGATACACACAACCAATTTATTACTTTAGTATTTTGTACCTGAGAGGTTTTCTTGCCTGTATTGTATTTGCTGCCTGCACTGAAATGTACATAAACCTTTGTTGTTGTTGTTGTTGTTGTTGTTGTTGTTGTTGTTGTTGTTGTTGTTGTTGTTGTTGTTGTTGTTGTTGTTGTTTATCTTACTAAAACATGTGGTTCATTCTCTGCAATTGAGGTGAAGAGGGGCAGGTCAGCAGAGCACAAATAAATGGGATAAAGAGGTGTAATTGCCTTATTCCTAAGCTTTAGTAAGCTGCAAAACATAGAAGTGATTTACCCTGCTAAAAAGGCTTCACAGCTCTCTTACTTTTCATATTTCTCTTACACACGTGGGATAGCAGGTGTAAATTTTAATCCGCAGATTTAATCCTCATTCCATCTCTTAAACAGGAGGAAGTGATGGCCACAAGCCACAAGCATGGATGGCTTAAAAGGGACTGGAGAAATTCATGGATAAAGTTATCAATGCCTACTAGCCACAATGGCTATCCTCTGCCTCCATGCTCAGAGACATTACTGCTTCTGAGCACCCGTTGTTGGAAATTGCAGGAAGGGAGGGAGATCATGTGCCTGGGTCCTGCTTGTGGGCTTTCCACAGGCATCTGGTTGGCCACTGTGAGCCTAGCTGCCAAGTTTTCCCTTTTCTCGCAAGGAAGCCTATTCAGCATAAGGGAAAATCCCTTTAAAAAAGGGATAACTTGGCAGCTATGCAGACTGTGAGATCAGGATGTTGGACAAGATCAGGGGTCAGCAAACATTTTCTGCAGGTGGCCGTTCCACTGTCTCTCAGATCTTGTGGATGGCCGGACTATATATGAATGAATTCCTATGCACACTGCGAGGGGGGCAAGTAGTCCTCTCCACCCACCCCCAGCCGCCTTCTCGGTTTGCCACCTGCCTCATTCACTGAAGGGCTGGCGGTGGTGGCGCAAAACAGGCTTCCTCCCCGCCTAGAGAAAGAAGGCGCTGCACTTACATTCCCAGGGGCTGCCGCCGCTGCCACTGCTGCTGCCGCTGCTTCTCATGAAGCGGGTAGGCTGAGCAAGCTCGCCCGCTCCGCTCTCTGGCCCACAGAAGTACCAGGGTGGCGGCGGCAGCTGAGCGGTGGCGGTTCTGCTAATCAAACGCCGCGCCTGGTTTACCTCAGCGTGGTGCAGGAACGTCTTTGCCAATCAAACGTCATTGAGGTAAACCAGGTGCGGTGTTTGATTGGCAGAGATGTCTCCGTGCCATGCTGAGGTAAACCAGGCGCGGCGTTTGATTGGCAGAGCCACCGCCGCTCGGCCTCTTCCTCCCGTCGCCATTGCTGGGAGACTCAGCTTTGCGGTGGGTTCTGGCTTTGCAGCGCAGGCCGGATTTAGGACGCAGGTGGGCCTGATCTGACCCGGGGGCCGTACTTTGCTGCCCCCTGGACTAGATTGACTGTTGGTCTGATCCAGCAGGTGGTTCTTGTGTTCTTATGCGTGAGGGTTTGAAGATGGTTTTCACTAGCTAAGGTCATAGCTGCCTCAGTAGGGAACAAGTTTTCAAGAAACACTGGATACGAACAACAACTAGGCATTGTTGGCCAGGGCTCTGCTGCACAAAGAGAACATCCATGTGGAAAGTGGGCAGAATGAAATAACTTTAACTGATTAATCATCTGCTGTGCAATCAAGTCATTGATTAATCAATCGTTTTGAAATGGCTCTGCATCTTACAAAACAAGAAGAAAACCCTAAATAAAGTTGCCTGGTTTGAAATACGGATGTATGCGAAAGGTAACTTGCAATTTAATAAATAAAAGTTGGAAATAGCCATTAATAATTCCTCCCTCTTTATTTCTTGCTAAAGTAATTCAGATGGATTAAAATCTCAGAAAATAAAAGGGTACTTTTAGTTTGCACCCACACACTGATTAAAACATTCCCTCACTATTTAGCATCAGCTTCATCAGTTAATCAACTATCACTTTAGTTGATTAACTTATTTAATCTAATTGCAGCTGCTTTCTTGGTCCCATATAAGGGGGAAAGCTAGACAGTTTAAGACGTGAAATGTATAGAATTGCTCTTTCTGTGGTGAGGAATTGCAGATTGGGAGAAGTAACTTGGTGCTTATTTACTCATTCATTCAAAGCATACAGTTAGAGAAGCTTACAAATAAATAAAAGATCACATAGTCCTTGCCCTCAGGCTTGCAATCTTAAAAAGACCTGACATGAAAGGAAAAGGGGATGGGAAGGGAAGAAGAAAAGAAGCAAACTCAGACATCAAATTTGCCAAGACACGAGGTTCTCTCTACCACTACCCTGGCTCGCTTACATAACAATCTGAGCATCCTGCCAACATCTGGAAGTGTATCGATATGAGCTTGGAGGATCAGTCTGCATGATAGCCTGGGTCTCTTCCAAAGCTGCAATCCTGTGTATATGGGCTAGAATCTATAAGAGGAAATCGGCCCAGCCAGTTCCTTGTTAATGTCTTTGGCT
The DNA here is from genome assembly GCF_965207765.1 of Zootoca vivipara. Lineage (NCBI taxonomy): Eukaryota > Metazoa > Chordata > Lepidosauria > Squamata > Lacertidae > Zootoca > Zootoca vivipara. The sequence continues at coordinate 50,242,222 of NC_142589.1, forward strand.
GGCCGGTTAACCACTGTGATTCACAGGCCTAAAGAGGTTGCCATAGAGACACATGGGCGCGCCTTTTCTCACCTCAGCTGGCTGGATGCCACATCATCCCAGGAGAAAGAACAATAGGTCAAGAGGGACTGTGTATGTGAGCAGCGTGTGTGTGTGTGTGTGTGTGTGTGTGTGTGTGAGAGAGAGAGAGAGAGAGAGAGAGAGCGTTTGGCTGATGCTGGATGCTGGTGAGTAAAAAATATTTGCTCTGTATGGACTTTGGGCACCTCCTGGAAATCTAATGGGCAAGCAAGATCTGTTAGAAGGTTACCATATTGACCCTGCTGGACTCCAAGTCTTGCAGTCAAAGAGGATGCTCCCAGATTGCACGGGACAAAACTGGGCAGCGGTTTAAGGAGAGGACCTGAGAGGCAGGGTGACTGCAGACGATGCTTATTTAGGAGAACTGGCGTTGCAGGGTCAGCCGAGCGATGGAGACCTGTGAGGGGGAGCCCAGCCTGTAAAGGAGACCTCCGGGTACAGGCGGTATATAAATTCAATAAATAATAACAACAATAATGATACTAAGGTGAAAAGAGAAGGGAGCCTGACAGAGTGAGTTGCTTTGGCCAGAGAAGTGAGTCCCCCCCCAGGCGCCCACCAGCTTCTCTAATCAGTGCCACTAGCTCCGAGGGGAGGAAAAACTCCGGCTGGTGCTCTCATGTAGCATTAAAAAGGACAAGCAGTCTGTCAGGGGAAGAGAGGCCTGGGTGGGGGGATTGCCCCCCTCCCCCTGATCAAAAAGACAGCGGCATTGCAGCCTGCTTTATGTGGAGTAGTGATGTCAGCCAAGGAGGATTTCTTCTTAGGCTATGGGGCTAATCCACAGTGTCACTTCCCTATGTAAGAAAGGATGGGCTTTTCTTCTTCCTGACAGCGAGGGAGGGAGATAGGCTTGCTTATTCATTTATGCTCTTTTCCAATGGAAATGGGGAAAAAAATAAATGCTGCAAATGAGCTGTTTGGAGCCATTAGGAAGCCTCTCTTTGAGGAGCTGGCCTGAATATCTCTAGAAACTCAACTTGCTGGAGCCAGGGTGTCCAAACAGGCGGCTGCGGGAGTTGTGGGAGTTGAAGAATCTCCTTGTCCTCTCTCCGCCCTTCACCCTACAACTCCATGATCCCTAGCTAGCAGGACCAGTGGTCAGGGATGATGGGAATTGTAGTCTCAAAACATCTGGAGGGCCGAGGTTGAGGAAGCCTGGTTTACACCATTCTAGAGAAACCTCCCCCCCCCATGAAAACAATACAAGAAAATCATATTTCACTTTGGAACTCCTTGCCTGTTGAAATCCAGCAGGTACCTTCACTTTACCCTTCCTGGTGCCTGCTAAAACATTCTTGTTTAGACAAGGCTACCCATATGCTTAGAGAGGTTGAGGTAATTTTAATCTGTTTTAGTATTAACTTTTCTGTGATCAGAAGGTCGGCGGTTCGAATCCCTGCAATGGGTTGAGCTCCTGTTGCTTGGTCCCAGCTCCTGCCAACCTAGCAGTTCGAAAGCATGTCAAAGTGCAAGTAGATAAATAGGTACCACTACAGTGGGAAGGTAAATGGCGTTTCCGTGTGCTGCTCTGGTTCGCCAGAAGCGGCTTTGTCATGGTGGCCACATGACCTGGAAGCTGTACACTGGCTCCCTTGGCCAATAACGCGAGATGAGTGCCGCCACCCCAGAGTCGGTCACGACTGGACCTAATTGTCAGGGGTCCCTTTACCTTTATACTGCCTTGAGGTTTTCTTTTTACAGCCAGGCGTTGTATAAATTTTAATAAAAGAAAGAAATGAAATAAATAAATAAATAAGTGTAAATTCAATTCAGTGTAAAAACAGACAATGTACTAGCAACATAACTGCACCAACCAAGCCAGGGGCACCATATTAGTAAAATCCTTGGTGGTTAATTGTCATCAATGTTGGTGCTGCTCACACCTGAAAGAAGAGGGCATTCCAAAGTTGATGTGCTTGTTACTATTGAGAACACCCTCTCACAAGTCGCCACATGCTGTACCTGAGAGAACTGTGTCACCGTGAGAAGAGCCCCCCCCCCAGTGCCTCCAGGGGCTGGGCAGGTCTCTAGTGGACTTCCAGCTATCTGGGCCTCAAGCTTTATATGTCAAAAAGCACACTATAATACTTCACATGTGTACGAGACCTACCTTCCCATGCTGTTACTATGTTCCAAAGCAGGAACTATTTGGGTTGCCTGGGACCTCCCTGGGAGCTGACTTTCCCAAGACTGCTTCTTAACCTAGAAGCTTGGAGGACTGCACTGTAGCAACTTCCTTCTCCCCTCCCCCCCGGCTACCAGCTAGGACAAAATTCCAAATGGCATACATACAGAGAGGTAATTACCTTCTGGACCCAGAAGATTGACCTGGGAACTGAGATGAGGCTGTAGGCACTTGGGACATCTTCATTTTTTTAAATTTTTAATTCATCTTTATTCATTTTACACACATAGGAAAAGCAATGCAATAAAACAACAGGAAATACAGAATACAAAAAAGCAAGAAAACAAAAAGAAAAAAGAAAAAGAAAAACATATATATAAAAGAAAAAAAGAAAAATCTAATAATCTTACATTCCTCATAACATTATAGACTTCCCCGGTTCCCCCCTCATTGATTCCCTATTTTGATTAATCTTAAAGCAGTTTTCACAATATTTAAAACTTCTTTTTAATATCTTCTCTAAATATCACCATTCGATTTTAATCTATAACCATAATTTTTTATACCCTTATGTCATAGCTGCCAAGTTTTCGCTTTTCTCGCGAGGAAGCCTATTCAGCATAAGGGAAAATCCCTGTAAAAAAGGGATAACTTGGCAGCTATGCCTTATGTCACAGATGGGTGTTGGCTACTCCCGAGTAAGCACTCCACACATCCTCTGGATTTTCAGAGTTTTATTGTGCACGCTATATACAGTGGTGAGATGTCTCAAATCATGTCTGCTCCGCATGGGGCAGAAGCCCACAATGGCGTCTTGTGGGCTTTGACCCCCCTTTTAAGACTGGGCATCCAAACGCCCCTCCTCCTTGCTCTACGGGTCCTCCGTGGTCCCAAACCAGGCTCCCTCCTTTCCAGCCCCTGCTGAAGCTAGCTGCTCCCCTGCTCTCCTGCTACCAACCTGGAGCTGAGCCTCCAGGACTCTGCAGACCCCTGGACCCGTCTTAACCCTTCCTGTTCCTGGTTTTCCCTCCCAGACTTGCTGCTGCTCTCCCATCTGATGGAAGTAAGCAGAGTGGGCTGCTCTCTGCAAGCCCTCTCTCTTACACCTTATATTCTATTTATTTGTATCTCCCCTTAGCTTATAAATTTTTACCAACAATGAATCTCAATTTTTATGTTACCTCATCACTCGTAATCTTTATACACAATGTAATAAAAAATTCATCCCCCCTTCTCCTGGACCCAGATTTCCCAGATATCTCAGTGAATTCCATATTTCATACCAGTGTCAGACTTATTCAATCAATCCAGCCAAAAGTCACATAATTAACCTTTTTAACCCACTCCCACCCTTTCCCAAAACTTCCACCAATATTTTTTAAACCAGCTCTGCTGTTTCCACACTTCTCCTTCTGCTTCCCCGCACCCTCCATCTTCCTTCCCATTTTCCCAGAGGTTTCCTTGCACTCCCTCTCTCACTGGGAGTGCAATAGTCCCCTCTGGTTCTCCCTTGTGGAGTTCTTTCTTCAGTTCCAAATTCTGCTCCACACACATCTCCCACTTGTGGAACATTCTGCCAGCCTTCTTCTTCCTCTTCTTTGCAACATTTAAATTCTTCAGGATTATTAATACTGTCTCCCATTTGTGGTTTTGCCTCTAACTCCTCTGGGCAATCAAATAATGTCTCTTCTCTTTCCACTTCATTTTCCATGCAGCTCCTTGTGTCACTTAATTGTTTATTAATTTATCGCAATTGCTTCTTATTCTTGGCCAGTTCAGGTTTAATGTGAGGGCAGTCTCGAGCAGGTCGGGCGCCCTGGCACTGAGGTGCGGAGATTGCTCTGGTGCCCCCGCCCTCGCAGCGTGCAGCATGGCTTCTGCCTGGCTTTGCCACGCAGCGCCCCACCTGCCGCCCCGGCGCCCTGCCACCCCGTGCCACCGGGACTATACCTAGAGCCAGCCCTGTTTAATGTCCAAAAGTTCCAAAAAGATCTTTTGCCAGTATAAATCTTGTGATGATGTTGAGTCTGCCATCATTCTTGCCTCTCAAATTCCATGGGAAAACAGCAAATAACAAATCCGGAAATGGCAGGGATCAAATTTCCAAACAGACACCATTTTAAGTCCAGTTCTGGCTGTTCTTCTCCGTTTTAATTTTTTCATTTATAGCTCCAAATACTAATCCACAGTCTTAAACACCTCTGCAATATCTCCTTGTAAATTATCAAATCCAAATGTCAATGAAATAATCCAATCTTGATGACAACAAAATTAAAAACCCATTCACTGATCTCTCCAGACACCTAGATCCAGCTTCTGGGGGGATTTTTAAAGCTTTCTTTTAAAAGTCTTGCAGGCAATTTGCTTCAATTCAGACCTCTTTCCTCCAAGCCTGCTCCAGGGGAGCATTTTACAAGTCCAATTCCTGGTAAATTGATAGCTTCCTTTCACCTTTCCAGCTAGGGGTCAGGTTACTGCATCACCATGTAATCAATGTAGGAGACCGACTTTCATTTTTAGAGTCTCCTACCTTGGCCAATTCTTTAAAATTATACAACCAATCAGTCTTTTTACTCATGGTGCCCAATGTCAATTCTTTTTATTTGGAAGAATCCACCGCTCTCCGCTGCCGGCTCGGAGCTTCGCTTCAAGAGGTAACGATGGCACTCGAAAATGGCCCGCGACTACCACCTCACCTGCGCCGGGGCTCTTACTAGAGCTTGCCGAGGAGTAAATGAGTCACTCTTTGGGCTCTGCCGAGCTCTTCGTCCCCTGAATGCTCGATCCGGGGCTCTTTCGGGGGGCTGTGTCACTCTCGCAGCTCCCCCCCCTCAAAGCCAGGTCCCTTGGAGCTCGAGGGAAACCTCGCTGAACAGTGCTGGCGGCAGACCAGAAGTCCACTTGGGACATCTTCAAGGCAGTGGAGTGAAAACTTTTCCCAGAAGGAAATGGACGCACTTGAGCCCTTCTGCTGATCATAGGTGCCTGTGAAAGGATTAATTGTAGTGTTGTGGAGAGGGTGGATCTGATTACACAGATGGATGAACTTGTCATTTTTTATTTTTCTCAATTTTTTGTTTTTCTACTCTGAAATTCTCGACCCATTTCTGTATCTGTTTGGGTTTTGCTCCCCTGCACATATTTGCAGACAATGTTTCCTTAATATATTGCATTTTTAGTATGTTAGTTTCACAAACATATGCATTTGTGTTTGTTATTCTTCCCCAACATATGTTTTCTGGCATGCATTTCTTGGTTGGAGAACTGCATTGCAATATTCAGGGAACTGCAAATTTCAAAGGATATCTTTTGGTTGGCATACTAGTTTGCCTAAAAATGTGAACTGAAGTTCTCGTCTCACATCCCAAAGGTCTGAATGAGAAGAGGATCTCTTCTAACCCTGTGACTCTTAACTGTAAAATATCTAGATGCAGCAAGAGTGTGGGAACTGCACTGACAATTTAGTGCCCAGGCATGCCCTGTGTTAGGCTTGTGGTTATTATTTCAGTTTGTACCTTTGTGCTCGGAGGAGAGAGGTGTATGTGTGTTTGTGCAGAGAGGAAGACTCATCCTTTTGTCCCTCACCTGGCCGGGGGGAGGGGACAAGATAACCCGGTAATTCTGAGATGAACAAAGAAATACAATAGGCTTAGTTGATTCCTTGAAATTTTTGATGGTGCTGGTGGTTTCCTAAAATGTAATGGGGAAAGAAGTAACTACTGGAGTGTTAATGCCATGATCTGACCCTTACCATATATTTATGCATAAATAAAACCTTATTTCATAGAAGCACCATCAGTTTCCAGTGAGCTGAAATTCCAAGGAAACCGCACCACTAAAACTTCTCACTGCCCAGAAGTGGAATACATGTGTGTAACAGTATACCATAGCTGACAAGTTCTCCCTTTTTTAAAGGGAAATTCCCTTATGCTGAATAGGCTTCCTTACGAGAAAAGGGAAAACTTGACAGCAGAAAACTCAGGGGCTTGAAAGAAGATGAAAGGACTTTAATAGATTATTGGACAAGATCTGGACATTATTGATTAGAAAGCAGTGACAAGAGGAGGAGGGAACTTTCTGAATCTGAAGCATGGGAAGTCAATTTTAAATTTGTATAATTTGGCAGAAGATTTGGATTAATTGTTTAAATGAAATTTGTATAATTTGAGAATGAATGAGATGTTAAAATTGGGAAATCTAATAAAAATGTTTATTAAAAAAAGAAAAGAAAACTTGACAGCTATGCAGTACAGTGGTGCCTCAACTTACGAATTTAATCCATTCCGAAGGCACCTTTGTAGGTCCAAAAATTCGTAAGCCGAAAAGCGCCATTGGAAACGCGATTTCCCATAGGATTGCATTGGAAATGGAAAAATTTGTAAGTCGAAGCAACCCCATCTAAAAATTCATAAGTCGAAAAAATCCTATCTAAAAGTGCTGCGGTTTCCGTTCGGATGCCGAGAAATTCGTAAGCGTGCGGCCATTTGCCCCATTCGTAAGTCGAAAAATTCGGTTGTCGAGTCGTTAGTAAGTCGAGGTACCACTGTATACACCTGTGATTTATCTGAAAATGGAGACAATGAATGTGCAAAAAGAGCAAAACGTTTACCCTGTGTTATCATGGCATAGGACAAGGCTGGGAACATCCCAGCATCCTTTGCAATGCTATAAGGCAGCCTCCCGCAATATGGTACCTTCCAATTACATGGTGCTGGGGCTGATACGAGTTGTGGTTCAGGTTGGGGGAGACTGCTATAATACAGTTTCTCTCAGATTGCATGGAGGTTCTTGACCAAGGGTGATCACCTGGAACATTAGATGGGTGGGCTGGGAGACCCGCAGATGTGTGGGGCTAATGCCTTGGGTGGCTGACTTTGGGTGGGGGAGAAAGCATTTGGGGAGGTCTTGTGGGGGGTCTGGGTTGGAGTGTGGGAGCCTCTGCTGCACTGAGGAGAGCAAAAATACAAAAAATCCAGCAGCTAGAAGATAATTCTTCTTGACATTATTGTATTTATTATGTAATCTTTAGTCTATTATGTATTATATTTTATATTGCATTCAGTATTTTATATTGCATTTCTGTTTTGTATTGTAAGCCATTTTGTGCATTATTGTAATATAAAAGCAGGGTATAAACATCTAATCTAACATTCTCATCCTTCAGTCCAACTAATTAACATGTACATTACAGTGAATGTCTGAAATTTAGTGCATGCTGGCAGCCCCAGATGAAGTCTGAAAACTCAAGAGTGTGAAAAATATCTCTCTGTTTTGAATGTGTGTGGAATTCATCTGTGAATGGGATTGCTATTCTTCAGGCATGAAAGCTAACATTCATCAAAGCTTGGAAGTTCACTGTAATGTAATTTGGTGGTACTCTTCCTTTGTTTGAAAGTAGGATGCATATTGAGTGGGAGCCACTCAGATCAGGATTGTAACTTTATATTCCTTGTGATGATATAACACTTTTGAGAAGGCAATCTTTTAGCGTGGTAGGACTTATTCTCTGGAACTCCCTACCCATTGAAATTAGGCAAGTGCCTTTATTGTACTGTTTTTGATGCCTGCTTAAACCTTTTTTTCGTTTAGACATGCCTACGTTGACCTGTAATTTTTTAATGTACATTTGCTTTTAAAGTGATTGATTTTTTTTTGTCTATATTTTGATACTTTTATTACGTCTGCAGTTTTAAAATTTTGTATTTATCACTACTTTTAAGCAATATTTTATATTGTTTTATGTAAACCACTTAGAATTTTTCTTCTTATTAAGTGGTCTATAAATCTTGCTAAAGTACCGTATAATATCTGCCAAGCAACAGTTACTACTCTATGGGATGGTTCAATTAAGTAAGCCGAGCATGGTTGTGAACATCTTGAGAATTGTAGTGTTTATCATTTTTAATAATATGCTCTTGACGCTTTTAAGTGGTGTTATGACTGTAGTATTATGTTTTCTTGTTGTAGCCTCCTTGTTGTTTTTCTATGGAAATACAGTTCATAGATATTTAAATAAATAAATCAACCTACCAACATTATTTTCCTCTTCGAAAAAAAATGCCTTCCAGTGGGCCATTGTTTCCAAGATGAAGGTACCCTTCTTGGAATGAACATCACCTTAAACAGACCAGTCAAACCGCCTCAGATAAATTCTCCTAAACACCTTTGAGTCTACTTGCAAGGAAAGCTTCCATCACATAAAGAACTTGTTCAGAACTGACACTGCGCTAGAGATGGCAGATCAAACAAAAAGGTTTTACCTACCCCACTCTTTCAGCGTGAATTGTTCCCCTAAATCTTGATAATGGAACACTTCTGGCTGGCTGTAGCCCATCATCTTGACATTTGGAATACAGATATATGAGAAGCATGTCATGTTAACAGAGCACTACAACAGGTATACTTTGTCTCAGTTGATGGGAGGATCGCATCATAGAGAATAATTCATACTGACAGTAAGAACTTGCAGATGGGAAATCTAAAATGGATAAGTCATTATAGAAATTTGTCGGACTGGGTGAGTGGACAGAGCAGAGTGGACTGGCCACCCCACTTAAACAAAACCATTGGGGGGGGGTTTGTTCTGAAAGGTATTTCTTTCTCACCATACATCCCAAGTAGTGGTGCAGTTTTGATTTGGCAAAATGTTGAGTTTCTACCAGAACGAAAGAATGGGGGGAAAAAAATCCTAGTTCAGATTTTTTAATTAAAATGTAAATGTGACATTTCCCAATATGTTCTGATTTCTTCATCTTGTCACTGAAACTACATTTCAGGAACTTCAAACCTTTGTGTCCCCATATTGGGCACATTTTACACTGTGTGAAAGTATATAAACTAGAGAAGAAGAGAGTCCCCAGATTTACCAGTCGACCTGTTTTCATTCAAACCAGCATCATTCAATTACTTCAAAGGGTTCCACATGTTTCTCTTATGGCAATGTGATGTTTCTGGGCCAATTTTTCTATATCATGTTATATAGGATCTTGGTGTCTTACTACACCACAAGCTTAACTTCACAGTCAAAAGAGTAATTCATAAGGGGGGGGGAGCTAATGGTACCCTAGGCCGCATTAATAGAAGTATAATGTTCGGATAGAAAGGTATGCGGGGGGCACTGTGGTCTAAACCACAGAGCCTAGGGCTTGCTGATCAGAAGGTCGGCGGTTTGAATCCCCGCAATGGGGTGAGCTCCTGTTGTTCGATCCCAGCTCCTGCCCACCTAGCAGTTCAAAAGCACGTCAAGTGCAAGTAGATAAATAGGTACCGCTCCGGTGGGAAGGTAAATGGCGTTTCCATGTGCTGCTCTGGTTCACCAGAAGCGGCTTAGTCATGCTGAACACATGACCTGGAAGCTGTCTGTGGACAAATGCCGGCTCCCTCGGCCAGTAAGGCGAGATGAGCGTGCAACCCCAGAATTGTGCATGACTGGACCTAAAGGTCAGAGCTACTTTTACCTTCTTAATGCTCAGATCTAGGGAAGTAATAAATCTGCTCTATTCTGCTTTGGCCAGATCCCACCTGAAGTCCTGTGTCCATTTCAGGGCACCAAAACTTAAGAAGGATATTGTCAAACTGGATTGTGTGCAGAGGAGGGTGACCAAGATGATACAGGGTCTGGAAACCAAACATTATGAGGAACAGTTGAAGGGGTTGAGTATGTTTAGCCTGGAGAAGAGAAGACTAATAGGTGACAGGATAGCTATCTTCAGATATCTGAAAGATGGAAGATGGAGCAAAATTGTTTTCTTCTGCTCCAGAGGATAGGACCCGAACCAATGGATTCAAATTGCAAGAAAGGAGATTCTGACTAAAAATTATGAAGAACTTTATGACGGTAAGAGCTGTTTGACAGTGGAATGGACTACCTCAGAAGGTGGTGGACTCTCCTTCACATGAGGTTTTTAAACAGAGGCTGGGCAGCCACCTGTCAGCGATTCTAGTGCAATGCAGGAATCATAGCTAAAGGCGCGACTGAAGGTTATCTAGCTAGAGAACCCTGAGTTTATGGCTAGCCACATTTTTATCCAGTTGGGCAACACCACAATAAATGGTCAGAGCCAAAAGCATTTAGATGGAAATCCCAGATAGCAATACATTTTTGTCACATGCAGGGTGACCTTGATCCCCAAACAATCTCCCTGGCATGGCAAAAATCAGTCGTCACCCATGATGCATTAGTGAAAAGTATCCACTCTGCAAAATTATTCCACCTCAATCTCATCATGTCTTTGCCACTTCAAAAATAAGCATAATAATCTTTAGTTGTCCTAATCAGCTGCAGTTTTGTTCATATGCTAAATAATTGAAAAGCCATTTCTAAGAGGATAGATGATGTGTGATTCTTGGGGTTGATTTTCTGGGAAGTGACTGCCCAGGTACTTTAGAAGGTTACCACATCTGATTGAAGTCTCTTCCCCTTTATATAAGCAGCATAATTAATGAGGTTGTAATGAATTCAGGTGCTGCTGGTTTGTTACCTCGAGAGAGAGAGAGAAAAGTTACAAGAACAGTTTGAAATCTGAATTGGAAGGGGGGGAGAAAAGGTCGTGATTAGTATTGATTGTGAAGTACTGTATTTTAAATTAATGTGCCTCATGTAATAGTTGGCTGCCTTTGCTAATTTTTAGACAGAGCTGGCTCCATGCTGTCCAGCTGTGCATTGCACATCCAGGATAAAAGTTTCACAATTAGCTTGAAATCATAATCTTTGAACTGAAAAAAGATCCTAATCATGGCAGTGGGGAGAAAATGTGCAGGAAATGTTTTTACTGAGAATTTGGTTTGTATGGAAAGCTGCACAGCATTCTTCACATGGAGGCAAACAGGACCATGAAACAGAAACAGACAACATACCGTATGCAGTATTTCATTCCTGTCTTTACATTGAAAATATATTTTCAGAACTTAGGGTATGCACTTTTTGTTCCATGGATGCTGACTTTTCTTCCAGCAGCTCTTGTGCTTTTAATACCAGAGTTACAGGCAGGACGTCCAAAGGTGAATTGTTTCCCACCATCACATCTTGATGCCATGAAAAGATTCGACTACTCAGTTTCAACGCATCATGTTTTCAAAGTGCAAGAACCTGAAAGATACTGGCAAACCAAGACTCTGGACCCTGTTCCTCTCTGTTTGTTGGATAATAAAGTGACCTGAATTTTCATTCATAGAATCATAGAGTTGGAAAAGATACCCAGTAGTCCAATCCTCTGCAATGCAGGAATGTCAACTAAAGCATCCATGACAGATGGTCATCTACCCTCTGCTTAAAAACCTCCAAAATAGTGTGAAATCATATGAGATCTATCTAGCTATACTGTATGTCATGCTCAGAGAAGCCCCCTTGAAATTAATGGAGTTAAGTCACTTCATTATTGGGATTGAAATTTGATATATTAAGTCCAAAGCTTTGTTTTGCCCCTATTGATTATAACGGGGGATCTAAAAATGACAAACTCCTTTCCCCATTTTCATATACAGTGTGGTTGAAAATTGCTCACACCCTGCTCTCAGAACCAAACCTCAGGGGAGAGCGAAAACCTGTGGGTTTACTTCAACATTGCCCCCCCCCAATAACTGCAATTGGAATGTACTGGGAAATGAAGTCACTATGATTAAAAACTAGACCAGCTCATCAAAATGAAAGGTCACTCCTTCCATCCCTCCCCTCTCAAGTGCTATCAAACTCCTGGTTTAATTTCTCAGGGGAAAAAAAGGGTGGTGGGAAATTCTAAGAGGTGACATGATAGAGGTTTATGAAAAAATGCACGGGGTAGAGAAAGTGGATAATTCCTCCCCCCCTCTCATAACATTAAAACTTGAGGACATCCAATGAAGCTGAATGTTGGAAGATTCAAGACAGATAAAAGAAAGTGCACAGTTAAACTCTGGAACTCTCTCCCACAGGAGGCATTGAGGGCCACTAACGTGTATGGCTTTAAAAGAGGACTGGACAAATTTATGGAGGATAAGGCTATCAGTAGTTAATAGCCCTCCACAATCGGAGGCAGAAATGCTTCTGAATACCAATTGCTAGAAATTTCAGGAGGGGAGAGTGCTCGTCTTCAGGTCCTGCTTATGCGTTTCCCACAGGTGCCTGGTTGGCCACTGTGAGAAGAATGCTGGGCCAGATGGTTCATGGCCTCCTCCAGCAGGTTTTTCTTATTTTCTTATGGACGTGCCTTTCACTTTATGGTAAAACTGAGGTAACAGAGCTACAAAAGTCGCTCACCCCCTGAGCTTGCAAACAGCACAATCCAGCTTGGTAACATGAAACACTCCTGCAATCACCCTGATTTCCCTCGTGATTTAGGGTACGCACAGAGCAGGTGCCCACCCCTAGCAATGGCCTTACCCAACAAGTGATTTTTCTTCCCCCCCCCCAAAGATTTTTATTAAATTTTCACATAAACACACAAGCAAACAAACACACATAAAAATATACACATAACACAACATCTCCAACGCTAAATCTTGCGTATTATATTCCTCTACCTTAATATAGATCGCTCCGCCGAGCTAAGACTTCCCTCCCTCCCTTCCTTCGGCTTTGTTTCTCACTCTTATCCCACGCAGTTTCTTTTACCTACTTATTCAGAATCGGTTTGTAGGGTTTATTTTAGTCCTGCAAGTGCCTTTAAACTTCTACAGTTCTTCTCCATATATTCCACAAATTTACTCCATTCCTTTTGGAACCTTGCTTCCCCCTGGTGTTGGATCCCGTAGGTCAACTTAGCTAACTCTGCATAGTCCATCATCTTCATCCTCCACTCCTCAACTGTCGGCAAGTCCTGTGCTTTCCATTTTTAGGCCAATAAAGTTCTCGCCGTGGTTGTGGCATACATGAACAGTCTCTGATCTTCTTTAGCTATTTCCCCTCCCATTATACCCAATAAAAAAGCTTCAGGTTTTTTGGGAAAGGTATATCTAAACATCAACAAGTGATTTTTCTGTCCATTTTTTCATTCATGAAGCCATGCCTGTTGATACAAACAGCACTCAACAAAAATACAAAGGAACCATTGAAGCAAGAGGCCAGCACTTTTAATTTTGCTTTCAAAGCCTTCTCTTTTTTTTTCAACTACAGGGAAATAGGTTTATACACAGCATCTATAGGAATAAAGGGTTACTTTTAGGTTGAACTATGAACCCCTCCAGATGTCCTTTTTAATTGCACATTTGTGGTGATTTGTGCTCGTGATGCTTCTGGTGCTGATCCTGCAACAAATACTGTTTCCGCCTGCAAAGGTTTGGGTTTTTTTTACACTCCTTCACTTCCACTCAGTGCAGATCCTGCAACTTCCTGCTGAAATGCCACAATTCTTTATAGCACCAATGTCCTGCTTTATTTTTGTCCCACCTTTGTTGCGCTACAGCCCCTCCAATTAGCAGGACAGTGGTACCTTGGTTCTTGAATGGCTTGTCTCCTGAACAAATTGGCTCCTGAACGCCGCAAACCTGGAAGTAAGTGTTCCGGTTTGCGAACGTTTTTTGGAAGCTGAATGTCTGATGTAGCTTCTGCTTGACTGCAGGAAGCTCCTGCAGCCAATCGGAAGCCGTGCCTTGGTTTTTGAACGGTTTCTGGAGTCTAACAGACTCCCGGAACAGATTAAGTTCGAGAACCAAGGTACCACTGTAAAGAGAAAGCACTGGGGAGCCTTGCAAAACCAAACTAAAGCATAAAAAATCTATCATGAATGCATTCTTACCGTGTCAGGCACACATTCCCTGAAATAAAAGACCAGTCTGGGGTGGCCTGTTTTGTTCATCATCATCATCATCATCATCATCATCATCATCATCATCATCATCATCATATATTATTTACATCCTGTCCATCTGGCTGGGTTTCCCCAACTACTCCCCAATTACTCCCCAGATTAGACTTCTGGGGTTCCTTCTGTGATTCTATGTTCCTCTGGCACTGTGACTATTACTTTCCCCAGGTCGACTTTAATAAATACCACTGATATAGCTGATGATCAGACATCATGTGACTTTTCTGAAAGTTAGTGATGAACCATGATGTAGATGTGTTTTGGGTAAATCGAACTCTAAAGAGTGAGACATTATGGAATGCAAAGCTCACTTGGATGATATCAAGCAATCTTGCAAGCTTAGAAACTGTTGTGGATACAACCAAATCCAGGGAAAGGTAATTCATGATGTAGCTCTCAACCTACACCACCAGCTGCCTCATATGGTGTATTTGACCTTTCTTCAGCTCACAGTTCTCAACTGAGGTTAGTGATCTACCTCATCCTTGTATATTGCTAGTGATTTAGCTTCCGCTAAAATTATACTGTAGCCTGGAAGTGGGGAACCCTTTTCAGCCTTAGTTAACATTCCCCTAGCTCACCTGGGGCAGTAGGCCACTGGTAGGTGGGGCCAAAGCATAAGAAATAAGAAGAGCCTGCTGGATCAGGCCAGTGCCCTAGTCCAGCATCCTGTTCTCACGATGGGAAAAAGGAGGAGGACCTGGGCACGAGAACTCTCCTTCCTGTGGTTTCCAGCAACTGGTATTCAGAAGCATCACTGCCTCCTGTGGAAACAAGTTCAGAAGTTTAACTATGTACTGCATGAAGAAGGACTTTCTTTTATCTGTCTTGAATCTTCTAATATTTGGCTTCATTGGATGTCCTCAAGTTTTAATGTTACGAGAGAGGCTTTGAATAGCTACTAGTCACAGTGGCTATGATCTGCCTCCACAGCTGGAGGCAGTAATGCTTATGAATGACACCACAAAGCCCTACCCCCTGTTCCTTTGTGCTCACATTTTACTCCAGAGCTATTGAAATATTTGTGAGTATCCAATGGCATCACTGCAGCTCAGCCACCTGCCAGAGGGCCTCATCTAAATAAATTGAAACTGGCAGCAGCTTTGACCTACAGGCTTCTGTGACATCACAGCATCTCAAGCAATGCCAGGGAGGCCAGGGAAACACCCAGCCTACCCCATATCCTCTACTTTGTTCTTTGTTATTGGAGTCACAATATTTTGGGGGAAATTGGCAAGAAGTCATTTTTCACCATGGTTTATTTGGTAAAATTTAAACTAAGCCTCATTCCCATTCTTACCTTTGAGGTTTGTGCCATAGAGCTGCCTTTGCCCTGGGAGTGAAGTATAGATATTGTGGGGTGTGGAGAGGGAGGAGGATGTTGACTTAAAAGTATGGAAACAAAAATTCTATGAAAAAAAGCTTGCTTTAGTTTTCTTTTTCCTCACCTTTCTGTAGCAGACATCTTTTCTGACTGTGTGGCAGAGATACCATCTCTGGATTGAAACCTATTTATTATTTTAATGAAAAGCAAGTTTGCCTGTGGTGAATGCATGCAGGCTTATGATACAATACCCTAGGGTGGAAGGGCAGGAACAATTACATTAATTCATTTCACGTAGAACTTTAGAATAACTAAACACCGAGGCACCTCCTGCCATTGCATGGCCCTGTTCCAGTAGCATACCCTCTGATGAAAATTGGGACACAGTATTCAACAACAACAACTTTATTATTTATACCCTGCCTATCTGACTTGTATATAAAACATAAAAACACATATAAAAACATAATAAAACATGAAACATTAAAATTATCCCCTATACAGGGCTGCCTTCAGATGTCTTCTAAAGGTTGTATAGTTACTTATCTCCTTGGCTCGGGGGGTCACATAATTCCATACCCTCCAACATTTCTCTGATAAAAACAGGGACATCCAAAGGAAAAAGGGGGGCATTCTGGGATCAAATCAGAAAAAAGGATTGCTTCTGTAAATCTGGGACTGTCCCTGGAAAACAGGGACACTTGGAGGGTCTGTTATATACACACCTAAAAAGGTAGGCCAGCTTTGAATAAAGGCAAATATTCAGACCTGCACCCATTTTCATTTTTACAATAAAATGATTTATAGTATTGCTGTTGATACTTAACTTCCCTTTTGTTTTTGCAGGAAAGCACTTCGTGATGAGAGGACCGCATTTGCAAGCTGAACAATATGAATCTTTACTGCTGTTCTGGAGGTGGTCAAGCCCCTTCCTTATGGAAGGATCCATTTCCTGCCTTCAAACTCACTGCAAATTTCAAAAAGTGTCTTTGTCTCCTTTGGGATCTTCATCTCAAGATGAACTCTCAGACTGGGCTGCCGATTGGCCACCTTGCTTTTGGCAGGGTGAGCTGTTTTTTTGCCCCTGAATTGCTACTGCCCCCCCCCCCCCGTGCTAAAAAAGCATTCCTCTCAGATATCAAAAGCCCAGAAAGCATTCAGTGGCTACCTGTCCTTTTAAAACAGGAGGTTATCTTAAGAAGGAGATGCCTTAAGAAGGTCATTACTCCAGTCTAATTTCAAAGTGGCACCAAAATGAAGGGTTGCCTTTGTGTGGGATTAATTTAAAAAACCTCAGGATTTGATGTCAGTGGGAAAGAAGCAGCGTGGGATTCATAATGCTGCCTTCTCCCGCTCCTGGCCAGCGCCTGCAGCTAATTTCTTAGGAGATGAAAACTCTGACAAGCCCTTCAGTTAAGCTGAGAGCAGGCAGCCGTCCAGCAACACCCACAGGCCTTAGAGGCATCCTGTGACCCCCTTAGAAAAGTCACATTCACTTTGCTCTTGAGAAAGGAAAAATAGCGCTAAGGGCATTTTGTTTTAAATCATGTGAAATAAGGAAATGTGAGGATGTGAAAATGAAGTGAAAAAACTTGGAATTCATTTCCTCCCTTTGCCAGAGACTCAAAAGCAAAAAAAGGAAAGAAAGAAAGCTTCATTTTGAAAGTGTGTGTAAAAACCGGATAGATTCACCAGTAGGCAGTAACTACAAAATGCTTAAGGTAAAATATGTAAATATGTAAAATAATCTCTTGAAAGCCATCTCCTTTTGCGCCTGAAAGAGTTTTTTGGGTGCTTCTTTTCTTTTTTTCTTTTTGTTTCGTTAAAGCATCCTTATTTCTGAGCAGCATTAATAGAAAAAGTTGCTCTTTAGCAAAACAAAACAAAACAACAACAAAGGCAGGCGACATTCAGAGGAAGAAAGGGAGGTTTGGAAATGAATCTTCACATAGATAAAGGGGAAGAAAAGGGGGAGATTTGCAACTTCCTTGTTCTTCAGCTGCCCTTTTAGTAATAATATGAATTATAATAATGTAACATGCAAATTACAGAATTCAATTTTTTGAAAGGGTTAGTTACACCATGAAGCAGTGCAGGAGGACAGTGCCAAGGCAGCCAGCTCTCTTGTTTCATTCTGGAGCCGAGTTTTCTTTTTTTACTACTCTTACGCCTTTCAACTCAGACATGCTTTTTATCTCTTTTGGCAAAGTAGATCCAACCCAATTTCCTTTTTCCTATGACAGAGGTCTATACAAAGGCATACTCTGATTTCAGCGTATCAGTTGGCTAAGCACCGCTAATCCTCTTCCAAACGCCTAACCTTTAATATAAGTGTTCTACCTTGGGAACCCATTGGGGATATTCAAATAAAAAATGTCTGGATATCTCGTCTTTAGAATCTTAAAGGCTCTCCAAATCATCAACACTTAGAGTGAATTACTATAATTATAGTTTAAAGAAAACATGTCTCATTTAAGCTTTTCTTTTCTTCTTTCTTTCTTTCCATGTGATGTGTCTGTTAATAATACTAATAATACTAATACTACTACTAATAATAATAATTCAATAATAATAATTCAGTAATAATAATAATAATAATGCGCAGAAGTGACTTCCGGTGCCGGGCTGCCCATGTCCGCATGTCTGGGCACCAGAAATCGCTTCTGTGCATGCCCGGGCATGCACAGCTTAAGCAAAATAGTGAAAAGTGAATTAAAATGTCCACTGGGGCAGGGAAGGAAGTCAATGAGTGTTGTGGGAACAGGGAAGAGGAATTGTGCCCCTCCCTCGTTGCCAGTGGGATATTACAGGCTCCCTCTAGCTGGGCGCATGGGCCAGAGTCGCACATGCCCATTCCACAGAATGCTTGCAATCGTGATGCATGGAGCTCCATTCATTGTTGGGGTAAGAGGTGCCCTTTCTTAGTATCAACATATATAGATTTGTGTGCCGGGAAAATGTGATTCCTCCAGCGGAAGCATTGCCTTCAGGGAAGATGATTAGGACAAATGAGTAGCAACTGAGCAAAAATGCAATTGCAAACCTAACGTGCGCAAACTCTGCAATCATCTGGAAATGTATTGGTGCCCAAATCATGAGAGGAAGATACCTGCTTTTTAAAGTAGCTGTAGCCACAGCAATATATAGACTGCTCAATAGTTTCTCTGTTGTTGCCTTTTGGTCTCGTAAAGAATAATAATACTGTACTGTATTCAGTGTGAAAGAAACCTCAGTTTTCAGCTTCCTGTCAGCTTCCATTTATTATTTTTTTTAAGGGAGGGAGGTTTTTAGGCTGCAATCCTACCCACACTTACCTGGGGAGTAAGTCCCTCTGAAGGTAACATGAGACATGTATAGGATTGCAGGGTTATTCTATTTCCCTGTTTCTTGCTGTTCTGTAAAATGTGCTCCGAAATCTTAGCCTGTGTCCAGAGGTGATGAAAAACAGCTGCCCCCCCCCATGAGTTTCGTTCCCTTTGTTCCAGTTCTAACCTTAAGATTGTAGAGGAAAGTCGTAAGTATAGTTAAGAGCCTCACTGCAGCATTTCACCTAATAAAAAAGATATATCAAAATATACGTTGATGATGTAAAAAGAGGCTATTTAAACCATATTATTCCCCCCCCCCACTTTGGAGTGCTGAGGAAATGAGATAGCTTGCTGGTGTTTTGCTTTCAGAAGTTAGAAGCAAATCTCTCTCGTTTTTGTGATCATTTCTCTTCTTTTAATACATTTCCCCTAGTTGAGGAGTATGGATCAGAAACTCACAAGGAAAACTGATGCCCTTTCCTGCAGCTAAATTAACCGGAATCACGTGGAAAACAATCTGAGCCTTGTATGAAAAGGGGAGCCATTAAAACTAGCCCAGAGCGATGGACTGCACCCAATATCAGTGGAACAGCACACACTGCAGATGTGGAGGGTGGCTCTCAGGCATACTGAGCTGTGTTGTATAGCTACAATTAAAATCAACTCCTCTGCCAAAAAATAAAAGGGAGGAGGGTAGAAGGAGAACATCAAAGACAGATTGAAATGTGTAGTTAGTAATAAGAGTGGTCTCCTCTTGAACCAAGCCCTGCAGCCATCCATGGCCCCCTTGTTAATGAGAAATTTTGACCTCTGGTTTGTAAGTTAAACTTGTAATCCCAGCTAATGAAGTAAATCAATCCCAACTTCAGACTGTTGTTCCCATTTTTCTTTGCTCACTGGTGTCTGGGAGTTTAGCATCCAGGTCTGCAAACATGATATGGAATTTTAAAAGAGAGAAAATAGTTTATTGCCTCAGATTCAGCAGACTTAAAGGTGGCTTTTGGCTGAGAAATAATTCAGATTTAACATGCGCTTGCACAACACACACATCATAACAGGTGGATGTTCTTAACTGCCTGTAAATATAATCTTATTGATTTCTTTATATTTCTGTCCTACCGCTTCCTCAGGGATGCCTTGCACAGCCACATATGAACACAGGAATTCCAGTTTAAATTGGGAAGCAATTTGGCTGCTCCAAAGTCTGTTTCAGGTATCCATTTATACTTTTCCCTGAAAATTTAAACTACGGTATTTGTTTTTACTCAGAAGCACATCATATTAATTCCACACAGCCCAATTCAAGCATGCTTAGGATTGGAGCCTTAGTTGACAATGAGCCTTGTTCAGAGGCAATGGAGGAACCTTCCCATTTTGGCTTCTCTGTTTCTCATTTTTCCAGTCTGAAATCCAGTCCTCCACATTTCTGGCACGTCAAAACTCCTATTGACCGATCCCAATGGCTTCCTGTAGATGTTGATTGGCACATCCACTCCCCTTCCCTTGGGGGGCGGGCGGTGTTGTGGACCAGCATCCGGGACCCCCAGTGACCTGGCTTGGGGGCAGAGGGATGCCGCCCATGTCATGGGGATTCCTGACTACGTCATGTCTCTGGCTGTCCAATAGGCATGGCCAGGGACATGGCCGCAGGCTGTTTAAACTGTGGTGTGACAGGGGGCGATCTCCCAATATTACTTTCTGGACATGAACCTGGAGGTAAGAATAGAGTCATTCTGCAGAGCTGACCCAGAAGGACACCATGGTATCAAAAGCCACTGAGAAATTGAACAGTCTTGCACTTCCTCTTTCTGCCTTCTCTCTCTAAAGATCATCCATCAGGGCATCCAAGGTGAATTTGGTCAAAATGTTGGCCTGGACCCAGACTGGAATGGATCTAGATAATCAGTTTCATCCAGGAATATCTGCCACAGCTTCACCACTACCCTCATAATCACCCTCCCCAGAAAGGTGAGTCCAGGGCTGCCTTTCCCCCCCGAAGTGCCCACACCACCACCTCCTCACAGAAAGGTGCATTCCCCTCATCCTTAACCCACCTGGTCACCTTGAACCCCCTCTGGCTCAGTTTCACCAACCATGATGGGCAGAAATCAAGAAGGTAAGTAGTCAGCCACATCCATACAAGTCCATGTCATCTGGCTGCGTTAATGGAAAGTGACCCCACAAAAAAATCAGCAGAGAGGTAACACTGGACACCTCATTTGGGACTATAGCCATAATGGTAACATCAAAACTGCTGTGGAGTTGAGTGACTTTATCTTCGAAATGATGGGCTAGATCAGGCATTCCCAAACTTCAGCCCTCCAGATGGTTTGGACTACAATTCCCATCATCCCTGACCACTGGTCCTGTTAGCTAGGGATCATGGGAGTTGTAGGCCAAAACATCTGGAGGGCCGCAGTTTGGGGATGCCTGGGCTAGATGGTCACAGCAGCCTTCTGTTGCCTCCAGGGAGAGACCAGTTTGGAGACAACCCAAAAAGCTCCGCCAGATTATTCCTTGAAGATGCAATAGAAGCAGCAAACTAAGACTTCTTCACTGCCTTTATTGCCACATGGAAGGTACAGTTATGCAGTACTTGGTCATTCTCAGAGTGAAATCTACACCGCCGACTCTGTCACCTAGCCTTTGCAAGAGGAAGCCTGTCTTCACCCATGCAGGTATCACTTGCTCTGAATTGAAATGCCCAAGAGTTTCAATTTTGATTTTTTTAAAAATGAATTTGTTACTGTAACCTTCAGCAGATGATTTATTTTTACCCTGAGACTCATTACGACATGGCTGCCTTCTCAGGCACAAGCTGACATTTTTTTTGGATACTTGGGTAACTGTAAGTAAGCAGTAAGTTTAAATCTTTCCTCTTGTCTCAGAGGGGAATCTCCCCACGCAAGCAATGACATCTCAATCTTAAGATGGAAGCATTGTTGTAATGAGACCCAAGGTCTCATTGGAAAAACAGCAGTTGCTTGAGACCTAGTGAGCAAGGGCACCTACTGTTCAACACCAATAAGTAAGTTGCTATCAGGAAAATCATTTCAAGGACCAAATCATGCATGCATTCCTGAACATCAGCATCCCTACATATCATGCAGAGATTATAATATTGAAAAAGGAATATTATTATTATTTTATTATTTATTAAATTTGTAAACCATCCTATACCCGTAGATCTCAGGACAGTTCACAACACAGAATTACAATATAAAAACACACAAAATACATAATAAATTAAACCAAAACCAAAAAACTCAATAATTCCCCCCTTCCACAACACATTTTGAAAATGCATTAGATGTCAATCAGCCAAAGGCCTGGTTAAAAAGGAACACTTTCTCAAGACTCTTCCAGGTGGTTCGTAATCTATCAGAACCACCTTCGTCATCGGGGCCTGATAGGGACCCCAAGATCTCCTGCAATGCTTTTGCAAAGTT
The DNA here is from genome assembly GCF_965207765.1 of Zootoca vivipara. Taxonomy (NCBI): domain Eukaryota; kingdom Metazoa; phylum Chordata; class Lepidosauria; order Squamata; family Lacertidae; genus Zootoca; species Zootoca vivipara. The sequence continues at coordinate 50,264,292 of NC_142589.1, forward strand.
TTTTGCAGATAAAGTCGCTCAGATTCGGAAGGAGGTAGACTCCACCATGGGAGCAGGGCCGCGACGGGAGAGTGCTAGAGCCCTGTCTAGTCATGTTTCATGGGATCAATTCCAATCTGCTACCTCCGAGGATGTGGACAGGCTGCTTGGATGAGTGAAACCGACCAACTGTCTGCTTGATCCTTGCCCATCCTGGCTAATAAAAGCGAGCCGGGAAAGGCTGGGCGATGGGCTCCGCGGGGTGGTGAATGCTTCCCTCTGTGAGGGAGTCTTCCCAGACCCGCTGAAAGAGACGGTCATTAAACCGCTTCTTTAAAAAACTTAGACCCGGCAAATATGGCTAATTATCGCCCAGTCTCAAATCTACCATTCTTGGGCAAGGTGATTGAGTGGGTGGTTGCTGAACAACTCCAGACACGCCTGGAAGAAGTGGACCATTTGGATCCCTTCCAGTCGGGATTCAGGCCTCATCATGGGACTGAAACTGCCTTGGTCGCACTGGTTGATGATCTCTGGCGGGCTAGGGACAAAGGTGAGAGCTGTTTCCTAGTTCTGCTGGATCTCTCAGTGGCCTTTGACACCATTGACCATAACATCCTTCTGGACCGTCTAGAGGGGCTGGGAGCTGGGGGCACTGCTATACAGTGGTTCTGCTCCTTCCTCCTGGGCCATGTTCAGAAAGTGGGGGGGGGATGAGTGTTCAGACCCCTGGGCACTCACTTGTGGCGTGCCTCAGGGTTCCGTTCTCTCCCCTATGCTTTTTAATATCTATATGAAGCCACTGGGAGAGATCATCAGGGGGTTTGGGCTGGGTGTTCATCAGTATGCGGATGACACCCAGCTCTACCTCTCTTTTAAATCAGAACCAGTGAGGGTGGTGAATGTCCTGTGTGAGTGCCTGCAGGCGGTTGGAGGATGGATGGCAGTTAAAAGATTGAGGTTGAATCCTGACAAGACTGAAGTAGTTTCTGGGGGACAGGGTGTGGGTGGGTGTGGGGGACTCCCTGGTACTGAATGGGATAAGTGTGCCCTTGAGGGACCAGGTGCGCAGCCTGGGAGTCATTTTGGACTCACAGCTGTCCATGGAGGCACAGGTTAATTCTGTGTCCAGGGCGGCTGTCTACCAGCTCCATCTGGTACGCAGGCTGAGACCCTACCTGCCCACAGACTGTCTCACCAGAGTAGTGCATGCTCTGGTTATTTCCCGCTTGGACTACTGCAATGCGCTCTACGTGGGGCTACCCTTGAACTGCAATTAATCCAGAATGCAGCAGCCAGACTTGTGACTGGGAGCGGCCGCCGGCACCACATAACACCTGAGAGATCTACATTGGCTCCCAGTACGTTTCTGAGCACAGTTCAGAGTGTTGGTGCTGACCTTTAAAACCCTAAATGGCCTCGGTCCTGTATACCTGAAGGAGCGTCTCCACCCCCATTGTTCAGCCCGTACACTGAGATCCAGCGCCAAGGGTCTTCTGGTGGTTCCCTCACTGCAAGAAGCAAAGCTACAGGGAACCAGGCAGAGGGCCTTCTCGGTAGTGGCACCCGCCCTGTGGAACGCCCTCCCATCAGAGATCAGAGAGATAAACAACTACCTGACATTTAGAAAATACCTAGAGGCAGCCCTGTTTAGGGAAGTTTTTAATCTGTGATATTTTAATGTGTGTTGGAAGCCACCCAGAGTGGCGGCGGCGGGGGGGGGGGGGGAGACCTGGCCAGATGGGCGGGGTATAAATAAAAAATTATTATTATTATTATTATTATTATTATTATTATTATTATTATTATATAAGGCACCTAAAGGTATATAATGAAGGTGCCAGCCAAACCTCCCTGAGGAGAGCATTCTACAAATGGGGAGCCACTGCAGAAAAGACCCATTTTCGTTTTGCCACCCTCTGGACCTCTTGTGGAAGAGGCACATGAAGAAGGGCCTCAGGTGGTGATCTCAGGGTCTGGGTGGGTATGGAAAGAGGCGGTCCTTGAAGTATTGCCATCCTGAGCCATTTAACGCTTCATAGGTCAAAACCAGCACTTTGAATTGGGCCCAGAAACCAATTGGTAGACAGTGCAGTCACATCAAGATTGGTGTATTAAGCTCTGGTGTACAACAATTCTGCACTAGCTGAAGTTTCCAAACTGTCTTAGCAGAGGTGGGATTAGTTGTACCAGGAACACCATTGGCAGAAACCACTTTCTAAAAACATATAAGGACTTTTCCAAGTGATCTACCCGGTGGGAGTGGTGTAGACATTGTGCTGCCCAGTTTTTAAGAAAGCAGCACTGTAATAGTTTCCCCAGTCCATGTCTCCCCAACCAGCCTTAATATTGGCTACTTAGTTGTTGTATTTGCAGCAATCTTGTATCCCAGAATGAGTTTGCGACTGGTCTTAGTTGGGGTTGCTCTCCCCTGAAGGACCAAATTTGCATTTTGCTCGGCTCCCTCAGCCAGTAAAGCGAGATGAGCGCCGCAACCCCAGAGTTGGTCGCGACTGGACTTAACTGTCGGGGCCTTTATCTTTTTAAAATATATATATAGCTGATGGTGCTTCTGCTAACTACATCTAGCAACAAACCATAGTTTTCAACCATAGTTAGAAGCCTCCAGCTTGTATGGACTTCCTGATTTTCTATGCACACATAAGGAGAAAGGACATATTGCATCAGCTTCAAGCCAATGTCTGTACAGATGTAACAGTTGAGCATGGTTAAGGCTGGTAAAGCGAATTTGTATGGCAGAGGAGAGAGGTTGTGGGAGAGAAAGCATGGGCATAGGCAGGGGGCAGGGGGGCAGTCGCCCCCCCCAGAAGCAGGGCCGCTGGCCAGCCTGCCCCGCTGCCCGCCGCCGCCCGGTGCCGCTCCTTTTCTTTTACGTCTCCCTTCTCCCTGGCTGGCTGTGGGGCGGGTGGAGGGAAAGCCAGCCAAATGCTTTGCGCGGCTCTGGGACTTTCCCTCCGCCCGCCCCACAGCCAGCCAGCTAGAAGGGACGTCTCCCTTCTCCCCGGCTGGCTGTGGGGCGGGCGGAGGGAAAGCCCCAGAGCCGCACAAAGCGTTTGGCTGGCTTTCCCTCCACCCGCCCCGGCGATCGCGGAGGGGGAGGAGGGGATCGGAACAGCCCGATTTCGGGCTGATCCTGGCGCCCTCTCGCCCCTGCCGATCATGGGGGGATCGGAGCAGCCCATTTTCGGGCTGATCCTGGTGCCCCCTCACCCCTCCCGATTGTGGAGGGGGAGGAGGGGGTTGGAGCAGCCCGATTTCAGGCTGATCCTGGCGCCCCCTCGTCCCTGAACGACCATGGCTTGCCTTGCCCCACTGTGGCCCCTCCCCTCCCGTGCCTTGGCCCCCCCCGCCCCCCTAATTTTGATCCTGGGTACGCCCCTGAGAGGAAGGCCTGATTTGCCAACCATGGTCAAGGAATAATAACGATGGTTATATCTGCCTCATGATTCAGAATATCTTCACTCCTGGAAATCTGTTTCCCCCCAAGCATTAATTGTGTCTTATCTAATCAACATTGTTCATTTTTCTTCATCAAGCAACATTTTGTCTTGGACTATAAATGCGATATATATACTCACTGACATGTACATGGACCTGGATGCATACATGTACGGTATATGTGTGATAGTATATGTTGTTAATAGTTTGTGCTCTTTTTCCCCTGCCTCTCTTTTCAGGGGCCCAAAAATATTATGGATGGCTTGATCCTCTCTTAGAAGCTAATTGCAGCACAATATAAATGAGAGTTTACCATAACCTACTTTTCTGCACTCGATTTGAAAGCAGCTCGGTTAATTTTGACAACAAGTGGAAAAGCACAGCAGTGTCTCTATTCACAAATGATATACCTTGGTATATGGGGGATCCTGTTGAGAAGAACTTCACAAATAATCATGGTTTATTAGCTGCACAGTCTTTCCCCCTTTGTTTCTATTCATTTAATTTAAAGTGAAGCAACTCAGCATGCAAAACTAAAATTAGCTGCAAAGGGGGAGGGAAAGGTGGAAGTGAATAAACAGGAAAATCCATTAGAGTCGATGGGTTATTGGATCCCTTGCCATTCCCTCAGATGGCGGCCTATTAAAAGTGGTAATGCTTACCTCAGGCGTAGCCTCCAGGGCCAAAATAAGGCCAAGGCACGCATATTTCACATGCATCAGACAGAAGAATTAAATAGACCAATGTTCCCTAAAAGACTGAAGTACATCTCTTTCTGACGTTCATCTTGGGCAAAAATTCATTGATCTCAGTATGTCCCTTGGCAATTATAAAATATTAAACCCAAGTCACACTTTTCTAGTTGGCTTAATCCGCCCCCCTCTATTCGGAGCTTTCTATTTGATCAATCTTAACAAGTTAAGAATAACATCTAATAATAAAATAAAATAAAAAACCTGCAAATTTTTAAAAGTTTGTGTATTTGACAATCGTTTTTAGGTTTTATGATTTGCAATGCTGTTTTATTGCATTAAAATAGATCTGTGCCCGGCTTGGGGGGGGGGGAAGTGTGTTGAAATCTGTTTCTGTTTCTATTTTAATGATCAGAGCATATTAATTTTTCTTACACCTTATTACAGGAAGTAGAAATTATATTTTACAGTGAATATTTTCTATTTTACTCACAGATTTTTTAATTACTAGGAAGCCCATCTTCCAACTGCTGCCTCTCCTGATATATTTTTTCCTCTTCATCGGACAAGGCTGTATGACAGGAACATGTTAAATGGCTACATTCTAATTCTTTTGAAGGTGATTAAAAAAACAACCCCTTATTTGTTGGCTTCTATAAAATGATTTGGCTGTTAATAGCTCTATGAAGTATTTAAAAGTGATCCAGTTTGTGGGAAAAAGGAAAAAAAACCTTTGAACCCAGAAGAGGAAACAATTGTGTCCAAACCTTGTTAAAGGTAAAAGTAAAGGACCCCTGACAGTTAGGTAACCTCAGTTTTGAATGCCCACTTATTCTACTATCAGAGAAGAGACAAAAAAGACTGATTTAATGATAGCAGAAACCAAAGTGTTCTATGACTGAGTGCATAGAGGGAAGCAGTTCTGAGAAGCACCAGCAGAGGATCAAAACTTAGGGCGGCAGCCATCTTGACATCGGTTGTTGACAGTCAGTGTAGACAGTACTAGATGGACCAATGGTTTGATTCGGTATAAGGCAGCTTTCTGTGTTTCTATGTTCTTATCATTTTGCAAGGTTTCACAGAGAGTGGTGTCCAAAGACAGTCTTCATGTATCTAGAAACTCACTCCTGAACATATGAAGTCACCTTAATCCATGTTCAGGCATTCAAAGAATGGATGGCTGATTAAAGGAGTCACGGCCAACTCTGTGCCCTCCATATGTTTGTTGTTGGGCTACAACTCCCATCATCCTTGACCTTTGGCCACACTGGATGGGGCTAGTGAGAGTTGGAGCCCCACAACACCTGGAGGCAGCCATGTTAGCTTCCCGGCATAAAACAAATAGGGTCATAGGGGCCCGTCACCTGAATTTGCTTAGCAACACCACTGTGATCATTAAGAAGAACTTTCTGATGGCAAGAGCCGTTCAACATGGGAATAGATGACTTTAGAAGGTGGCGAACTCTCCTTCCTTGGAGATCTTTCAACAGAGATTGGATGGCTCTCTGTCCGGGCTTCTTTCAGCTGTGACTCCTGCATTACAGAGGGTTGGACTAGATTACTGTTGGGATCCCTCCCAACACTACAATTCTAGGATTCTATGCTTTGTTCCTGATTGTGGGGAGACTTGAAGTGAATTCTTCTGTCAAGCGTGCCTTACAACTATGGGGCCAAATGTCCTGTATTGCAGATCTCTCTTTGAAGGCATCCTCTGTTTGCAGGGCTGTCTGGTCCAAGTCTAGTTTAAAGATGAAGAACCCCAAGGAGGCAGGACCTACAGGGGTGGCCTGGAAGCTGCCAATCAGCAGCGAGCACCAGGAGAGCAGACTGAACAGCAACACATCAAGTTACCAGGCCACAACCTTCCGCACTGCAGTGGTGGGGAAGGAAATTGTTACATTATTTATGCAGATACATTATTTCTAAGGCTGTGTACACGCTATGCATTTAAAGCAGATGTAACCCCCCCCCCCAAGAAAGAATGTTGGGAGCTGTAGTTTAATAAGGGTGCTGGGAACTATAGCTCCATGTGTGGTGAACTGCAGTTCTTTTTTTGCAGGTGTGTGCTTAAAATGCATGTTGTGTACATCACCTAGACATATAATTCAGGATATGCAAGTGTTATGAAAATCTGTGCCCTCTTTGCCCTGATTTTTTTGGGGGTGTGTGTGTGTGTGATGCCTAGGTAGCTTCACTAGCTTAGATACCCTTCAGATCTTCCTGCTCAGTAAGGGAAGGCCAGAAAGTAGAGCGGCTAAGAACTGGGATGATTCCAGGGGTGGGGCCAGCACATGCACCTCTAGCCCCCTGCCTCACTCAATGCTCTCATGCATTCTTTGAGCAGGGCTTCTTTATATGGAGCCTAACTGTTGGTCTACCTAGACCGTGTGCTCTCTAAAAAGCTGGGAGTGACTCTCAAGCTGGTCCCAGGCAGAAGGCCTCTTTCTGCCCGCTGTGTAAGGTCCTTTAAGTGAAGGTGCGCCTGCTGTTTAGCGGGCATGTTCTCTGCCACAGAGACCACCTGGTACCACCTGCACAGCAAGCATGTGCTCTCCCACTGAGCAACTGTCCCTCCTGTTGAGTGCAGGAGTACTTTTGACCTTTTGTCTTTGAACAACTGATTGCTCGGCTGCTCTACAAACTGCCTTTAGGAACCCTTCAGCTCAAAAGTGGTTTGCCATGCACCATGGGAGACCACAGAATACAAAAATGCCTGTCCAAAATCTTTCTTGGACATGAAGAATGAATGGTGTGGCCCTCTGTATATTAGAAAACTTTCAGAATAGGAAAAATTGAATTATTAAGGGATGCTGATAGCAGTGTACAAATATATTTGTTTTCTGTTGTAATGCCATTTGTTTCTGTTAGTAATTTTTTTTAAGAGAGAGAGAGAGAGAGAGCTGTTCACTGCTATCTAATTAAATGTAAACTAATTTGTAGACTGGAGGTTTTCAAAACAGTGAAGGCTCCAGTTCTTTTATTTTACACTCTTGGCATTCAAGAAGTTGCATTCAATATGATGCAGGTGATGTGTAGGAGTTGGATTAATTTTCAAAGGAAAAATTGAAACAAGCAAATTGAACCAAAGTAAATGATTTTCTCTGTTCAGTTAGCAAAGGTGATGATTAGCTGGTAAAGTTCAGCTTGGAAAAACTGAAGTGTTGATGGAAGAATTTGCCTGTGAGCAGAGCCCCATCCAGAGATATGGCTTTCTAAGCTCTTGACCCTTTACCCACCCGCTCCATGAGCAGAATGAAGAGCAGGAGGTCACTGGGCTTCCATTCACGTGTGCTCACACATACGCCTCTTCTGAATCCACATCAATCCATAAGTTTTTTAAAAAGAAATCTGCAAGGAAACCCATATCATTTTACAAAGTTTCACAGAGAATGGTGTCACAGTGTGCAGGTCTGGTCTGTGATATTTTGTTGCTCAAGCCAGAGGACAAGATGGTCCCCTCCTCCCCACTCCGTATGCAGAAGATGACTGGACTGGTGGTTGAACGTGACTGAAGGAGCGTCTCCACCCCCATCGTTCTGCCCGGACACTGAGGTCCAGTGCCGAGGGCCTTCTGGCGGTTCCCTGCGTTGTGGAGAAGCCAAGTTGCAGGGAACCAGGCAGAGGGCCTTCTCGGTGGTGGCGCCCGCCCTGTGGAACGCCCTCCCATCAGATGTCAAAGAGAAAAACAGCTACCAGATTTTCAGAAGACGTCTGAAGGCAGCTCTGCTTAGGGAGGCTTTTAATATTTAATAGATTATTTTATTTCATTTTTCTGTTGGAAGCCGCCCAGAGTGGCTGGGGAAACCCAGCCAGATTGGCGGGGTATAAATAATAAATTATTATTATTATTATTATTGCTATTCAACACTGGTGGTAGGATAGAGTCCTCCATTGCAGCAGGCAAGTTTAGGGCCCCAGGTCAGGCTGAGTGGTGAGCACAGCTCTGTCCTCCCAACAGGAGCTATAATATTATGATTCTATAATATGAATACCTTCCCAGAAGTGTTTGGTATGCCCAGGATACTGGGCTAGATAGGCCTTTGGTTTGATCCAGCAAGGCTGCTCCTATATTCATACCTGACAATTGTCCTGTGACAACAGGCAATCATGAAATTCCACCCACCCACCACCACTCCAAGTATCAATAAGTTTGCCAGTTAGGAAAGTGTTCCTGGCTACAAAATATTATGTCTTGAGTTCTGGGAGAAGGCAATGATGTTGCAACAGAAGCATCACATTGAGGATGGATTCTCCCTTGCTAGCTGCCTGTCCCAACCTGGAACAACCCCGATGTTCTCTGCACTACAACTCCCATCAGCTCCAGCATTATACAAACCATGTTTCCTGGGGCTGTTGGGAATTGTAGTCCAAAATATCACCAGGCTGAGGAAGACTAATTTGTGACAAGCAGCAAATGATTAGCAGCTGCACGTCTATTGGGCAAAACCTTGCTTTCGTTTGTTTGTTTTGGGAAAGCCCTATGGCACATGTGCCCATTGAACCATCTTTTAAAAAATCTTCACGTCTGGTTTCCTGGGGTGCCATACTTTTAATAGCATCTGGACCTGCAGAAAATAACCAGGTTTCTTAAATGCCATCTTGATTTAAGGAGATTCCACGTTGCTAATAGACATGTTATGGTATTCACATGATAATTGCAGTTATCACATAATAATTTGAAATTGCTCTCATTGGTCCTAATGGCTCTCTGCCTCTCATGACCTAAGGCATTTACCTAATATTGAGAGCCATTCTAGAACTAGAGGAGCGTATTACGGCCTGGGTGTTTTCTATTAGGCGATTGCTATTGAAGGCACGAATTGGCTTTTTGTCATTTCGCCTTCTAAGCCATTCCCAAAACAAGGTATGTATTTATTATTTGTTATGTTTCTATCCCATTTTCCTTCCTTGATGAAACTCCAGGCAGTATACAGTGGGAGTGGAGGCAAGGGGTCCCAGGTGATCTCCTATTTTGGCACTGACCAGACGCAGACCTGCTTAGCTTCTGTAAACCTCTATTGCATGGCCTTCAGACTTGCAGCTTGGGAGGTTGCAGGTATTGTCAAGTAGGGTAAATGATGGTTGGGTGAAATCACAAAAGAGTGTTGCTGCAGGCTTCCCTTCATTGGAATGAGCCCATGACCTCTTTTCATTACCCTGTCATTCATTATAGGTGACATGATAGAAGTTTATAAAATGATGCATGGCATGGAGAAAGTGGATAGAGAAAAGGTGTTCCCCTCCTCCTGATAACATTAAAACTCATGGACATTCGATGAAACTGAATGTTGGAAGATTCAGGACAGTCAAAAAGAAAGCCCTTCTTCATGCAGCGCATCATTAAACTATGAAGCTCACTCCCACAGGAGGCAGTGATAAGTGGTGGGCTTTGGGCTCTCAGATTTCAGTGGTGCCCTGTGTAATGCTAAAATTTGGTAACCCCCCCCCCCACCTCTCTCACTCCGTTCTACAGCTTTATTGTGGTGCCCCCTGCAGCAAGGCACCCAGTTGCAACAGGTGCACCATCCTAAAACTGCCTTTGCAGTGATGGTCACCCACCTGGATAGTTATAATGGAAGATGAGAGAAATTCATAGAGGAGAAGGCTATTAATGGCTGATAGCCATGATGGCTGTGCTCTGCCTCCATAGTTGGAAGCAGAAATGTTTCTGAATACCAGTTGCTGGAAACCACAGGAGGGGAGAGGGCTCTTATTCTAGAGTCCTGCTTGTGGACTCCTTGTTGGGGCATCTGGTCGGCCACTGTGAGAACAGGATGCTGGGCTAGATGGGTCATTGGCCTGATCCAGCAGGGCTCTTCTGATGTTCTTATCTTCAAATCCCAATTTCAACCCCAATTCTTTGCCTTAAAGAATTTTGATGGTAGACATACTACTTCTGCTGCAGAACCCAATTACTGTTACACCTCATACCCACATTTGGGTTATACAGACACACAAATTTGGGTATGTGCTAGCATTGCTTTCTCTTATTTGTCATCTGCCTGCGTACTGGACTATGCATTTGCTTATAAAATAAATGGAATGGAATTATCATAAAACTCATTTTCTCCATCCATCTCATTTAGGAATTCTTAGTTGTTTGCAAGCGTTCCTTAATTAAATGTGCATTTCTTGTAATTAAATCAGAACTTTAAAATTGTTTACATGTTTTCACAGGTTGAATGTGCCATGTATGTTATGTTCTTGTCAAAAACTCACAGCTTTGCAACATATTTTGCGGTACAGAATGTGTAACCTCGTTTGTTAAAATGGCTAAATGCAAAGAGCATCTTAACTACTCACTTAATTCTTTTTTTTAAAAAAGGTTTTGGGTGGCTAGTTACCATAGTACTGACCCCACAGTCACCTCTCTCTTGTACCTGGGCATTTTTGATCTGCAGTCTTAGCATCCAGAATTGTTCCTTCCTTTGGAGTTTCAGCAGCTAAATAAGTTGCAGGCCCTTCAGCTATTCTCATAAAAATTTGCTTCCAGACAACATGGTCTGTTTATTGTGTAATAATCGAAATGGCACTAAATTGCAATGATTGTTGAACACTTAGGAATTGCATTAACCACTTAGCCGCTAAACTCATTTCTCTGCTTTTTCCTAGGTTCTTCTCATTCAGAAGTGTTGGGTTTTATTTCTGTCTTAGTGCTGTTTGCTTTGACACCAAGAAACATTGTTGCCTGTCACATACATCTTTTAGTCTGTTGGCTGTGACCTTGACTTAGAATTTTCCAGAGGTTTTAAAGAGCTGTGAAACTGATACAGTGTCTGAACACCCACACCCACACACCCCTGCAGTTGGGGAGAGAAAGTGAGGATACTGTATCTGCTCTTGGGGCTCTTTGGGGGACATTTTGCTGCTTCAAGCAACTGAGAGGGTGCCCAGGAAGGATGCCTTTTATGTTGCAGAATGTGTTTTCAATTGCATGCCCAGCATGGCACTGGATCCTAAAATGGATTGAACACTTCTTCACTGGTGAGCCTAGTGCTATGGTCACTGCCAAAGAGACTGCCTGCATTTCTTGTGCACTTTCACCAGCCTTCAGGCTCATCCACACTTTCATTTAATGTGGATAGGGACCGCCATTAATTCTCCATTGCCCATACGGCGTTCTCCTCCAAATCACTGCATTCTCACACTTTCCCATCCCTCAATCTGGATTTACTCGTACCAGGGATACTCTAACAATAGGGGAGTATGAGGCAACCCAGATTGATGAAGGGGAAAATATGGGATGGCACTGATATGGGGGAAGAATGTAATGTGGACAACAGAGAATTAATAGAGGTACAGGAAGTTCCCTATCCACATTAAACAACAGTGTGGATGAGTCCCTAGATAAGCCCTCTTCACTATCTCATTTGAGAGGGGAACAATAAAGGAGAAGTAAGTCAGTGGCAGACCTCAGGGTCTCAAATTTCAGTGGCGCACTGAGTGATACCCAAATTTGGTGCCCCCTGCCTCTCACCTTCGATTCTACATCATAGTTGCAGCACCCACTGCGGTGGGCCCGAGACTCCATGCCCATTGCGGCCGAATCAGTTGCACTCCCAAAATCCACCTCTGAATAAGCTGTTTCCTTTCCTGCATTCTCTAGATTTCCTACATCTCTCGCTTTGGGATGTCCACTTCTCCCTGCATTTAAGCAATTAGGGGGTGTTATTTTGGAACTGGACTATAGTCAAACGTGAAAAATTTAATCATAGTTCCATAAAAAGTGCTTTACACATCTCATCTCACATATCCTTACAACAACCCTGCAGATGGCGGAGAGGGAGGTAGAGAGGCTTGCCAGTTCATAGCTCAGTCTCCTCAAACACTATCATTTAATGAAAGAACTAGACAAAATATGGTTGTATACATTTCCTTCTATAAATCTTTCGCTTTCTCCCCTCCTCATCTGCCTGGTGATAATGCTTCTACTTAATTACACACACACACCCCAAATTTCTACTTAGATTAAAAAAAAGCCCACAAGCTGGTTACTTCCAAGATGTATGGAAACTTTGTTAGTAAAGTCAAAATATTAGAGGGGGATTTCCCTGAGAGGTGCATCCTCTGTGTTGATTTGTATCTCTGAGATAGGAATGGGAAGAGAGAGAGAGAGAGAATGAGGGAGGGCTGCTTTTCTTTCCATGTTAAACCATGTTGAAATCCTACAAAACCAACAAGGCAGCTGGCATCATGATGATGCGATGCAGGTAAGGAAGAGTTAACCGGGAGCAGAGCGGGGGATGGCTGGGGGGCAGGAGTGCTTCAGAACAGAGCAGTGTTCGTGCGAAGGCAAGTCATTTCCCGAAACACTGCAGACACATGGCCTCCGGCTGTCTAAAACCTTTGGAGACCAAAATGGCTCGCAGGAGTTAGAAGTAATAAGGTGTTTTTCCCTGCTTTCCCCTTCACTGAAATTCTGTGAGGTTGCTATAGATTACCAAAGGAACAATGTGGCTGCTTTCTCCCCCCCCCCCTTCCTGCATGTGAGCACGCCTGTGTTTTATATGGGTATTAAGATCCATTACAATCTGACATTTTTAAGATTGGTGATCCTGTAGTTTGGTGTTAAATTGAAGTTGTTTGTTTTTGAATCTAATTCTTTCATTTTTCAAAGGTGGTGGGGAGGCAGCTATGCTGTACTGGGAGCTTATTGAGCTATGCCAGGATTTAGTGATTTGATTCGAATCTCTCTCTCTCTCTCTCTCTCTCTCTCTCTCTCTCTCTCTCTCTCTCTCTCTCTCTCTCACACACACACACACACACACACACACACACACACACCTTGAGACGCAATTATTCTTTTTTAAAAATATCCCCAAATCATTCAAATTATCTGTGGCACATTATATCTGTGTTTCTCTCCCCTCCCTCCCTCTCTCTCTATCTCTGTGTTTCAGGTAGGTATTGGAGAGATCTTCTGCAGATTCTTGCCTTAATGCATTCCTTACATGATACCGTTTGGACAATAGTCTGCCCAGCATTTCTTATACCTAATATAGCCTGTTCATGATTATGATAACTCTATATGTCTGCAGCAGCTAAATAAACACAACATCAAGTAAATTACTGCAGCTCTGCTCTTAGGGCCAGGAGGAATTCTGAAGGACATCTGTTAGCGCTTTCTCAAACGCCCGAGCCTCCGTCTTGGGTTCCAAATGTTTCTGTTGTTAATTACTACTTGAAGTATATGAAATAGCCGTGGAGATGTCCTCAGGAAGGCGAATCTGGTTTTGTCTAAATCTTCTGCCTGTCCTCGATTCCCTTGCCAAACCTCTCAGTCTGTTATTCTTAAATGGAAACCATTTTTATATACTTTGGTAAGTTGGTGCAATACAATTGTGCCTGATTTTAAATAGAAGTAGCAGCCTCTGTGATTGCCTGTGCCGACGAATCATTGTAAGGATGTTCTGGTTGTTGTTGTTTAATGGGAAAGAATTACAGGTGAAACTCGGAAAATTAGAATATCGCCAAAAAGTGCATTTATTTCAGTAACGCAACTTAAAAGGTGAAACCAATATATGAGATAGATGCATGACATGCAACGCAAGGTATGTCAAGCCTTTATTTGTTGTAATTGTAATTATTTGTTGTTAGGCGGGTCAATTATAAATGGAATGTAATTAATGAAATGTAATAGTGATGACATTGGGACCAGGTGGTGCTGTGGGTTAAACCACAGTGCCTAGGGCTTGCTGATCAGAAGGTCAGTGGTTCGAATCCCTGCGACGGGGTGAGCTCCTGTTGCTCTCTCCCAGCTCCTGCCAACCTAGCAGTTTGGAAGCACGTCAAAGTGCAAGTAGATAGATAGATACCCACTACAGCGGGAAGGTAAACAGTGTTTCTGTGTGCTGCTCTGGTTCGCCAGAAGCAGGTTTGTCATGCTGGCCACATGACCTGGAAGCTGTATGCCGGCTCCCTTGGCGAATAACGCGAGATGAGCATCGCAACCCCAGAGTCGGTCACGACTGGACCTAATGGTCAGGGGTCCCTTTACCTTTAATAGTGATGTTTATTTTTGTATTATTGTAACTGTTTGTTTTATTACTGTGGAATTTCCAAAAGAAAGCATTTGTAAAAATTAAAAGAAAAATAAATAATAATAAATTGCATTACTGAAATAAATAAATGCACCTTTCGATGATATTCTAATTTTCCGAGTTTCACCTGTATATGTGCATCTTAACATTTTGGGAGATAAGTGGAGAATTGTTGATAAGTATATTTCTGCAGCATCTAAATCAGTCTTTGCCAACCTGGTTCCATCCAAATGTTTTGGACCAGAAGCTCCATCAGCCCCAGCCAGAACAGCCACACTTGCTTGTTATCCTGCTGGCAGGTGAAGGCTGCTTTATTCTGACAGGCCTTTGGGAACTGAACTTTTTTTTTAAAAGGAAAGAGGTTTTTTGGCATTTTTAAAATTATAATTAAAGGTTTCCTTGAGTTACAGAAATATATGCAATGTTTCTCATAACATGTTTACAAATCAGTTTCATTTGTTGAGACATTGGGGAGAAAGAGGGGGATAGGGGGAGATGGGGGGGTCAGGTGACAGTGTTTCTATTTTACTTAATATACATGGGTGTGTGTGTCAGTGTCGCTTGTGCAGGTTCTCTGTTGTTTCCTTGTGTTCCTTTGGTGGTGAGAGAGGTTTGGGTTGGCCTAGGGTATGGTTGTTCATTTGTGGTTGGCTGTAGTGGTTTTTGTTTTGTGTGTGAGTGGGGTGGGTGGGTGTTTTGGATCAGATTAGCCATACTGATTTGTATGCTGTTGATGTATTTTTGTCATTGTCCTGTTGGGCTGTGTATGTGATAAAGGGGAGGCATACCGGGGTGAAGTTGTCTTCTTTTATTTGTCCCTGTGTCAGTTTCAGCTTATTGGTTAATTTTTCTATTAGGGCTGTTTCCCACACTACAGTATTTGATACCATTGGTCCATGCTTACTCCTGACAGGTCTTTCCAGTGTCTGGTTATGGTGCTTCTGGTTGCGGAGAGTAAGTGGGTTATGAGTTCTTTGTAGTGTACTTGGGCATTATTGTCTTGGAAAATGTTTAGTAAGGCCAATTCTGGGATTATTTCTAATGTTTGCTTGGTTATTTTACTTATTTCCCATATGGTTGTTGTCCAGAATAGTTGAATTTTGGGGCACTCCCACCACATGTGGAAATATGTGCCTGTTAAGGTGCACCCTCTCCAGCATTTTGGTGAGGTTCCTGGGCGTATTAGCGCTAGTTTTCTTGGTGTTAGGTACTACCTGCTGTAGGTGAGTTTTAGAGTGAGTTCTTTCCTTTTTGCTGATATGGATTTAAAGGGGGGTTTAGACCACATTTTGGTCCATTGAGTGGGGTTAATCTCATAGCCTATGTCGTCTTCCCATTTTCTTTTGATTGTGTCTAGGGGACTCGTTTTTAATAGTATTGTGCTGTTTTTACTATCAGTTATGTTTAATAGGATTTTTTAACATTGTTTTACTTCTATTGAAGTTTAATTACATTTTAACTATTATCTTTCATATGTTTTTAGCTTTCTGTATTTTATCTATGTCATTTTAATCTGTATAAGCTGCCTTGAGTCTGGGAAAAAGGCAGAATAATGATGATGATAATAATGATGATGATGATGTCCACCAGTCAGTCAAAGCATTAGATGGAGCCAGTCACCATTACCAGCTCTACCACATGAGCCATACAATGGGGTAACCCAGGACAAACCCATAGTTACTACAGATCTGGGATTCTAACACCAGCACTTAAAAGGAGAGCGACATTAGCAACTTGTCACAGACAACTAATTAATAATTGCCCTTTACATGTGAAGAAGATCTGAGGCCAAGAGAGAAATGATTAAACCTGCCATTGCTCCTTTTCTCCCCCTTTCAGATTCTGTCTGATTTTTATTTTATTCTATTTTATTGAATCACAATCTTCACTGTGCAGCTAATTCCTCTTTATGATTTGAAACATCCAGTTGAGGCCTTCTTAAAACATCCAACACAGAAAGCTGACTTCGCTACCCAATGGACATTCTTACAGTCAACGTTTACTGGCAGACATTTACTCTTCAGGGTTGCAAACAGGGCATTCCTAGACCTACCAGGAGATGCTGCCGGGGACTGAACCCAGGACCTTCCGCACACAAAGCAGATGCTCAGCCACTTCCCCAAACAAACAAGATTTACCGTAGCTTTGCAGACTGTAAAAAAATCTGAACCTTTTAAAAAGGAAGACAATAAACTGCTGCAGAATTGTGGTGAACTGAACAGAAGTTTGGCAAAATGAAAAATTGGGACGGGCAGATTTCTTAGTCCCCGTTTGGCAGTCTGATGGCCTCCATTTAGAGCCGGCTGTGGCAAGCGTCCTTCTGCACAAACGGTCCTGCCAGCCCCCCAGCACCTTGGCAAGATGACAAACAACAAAGCCACTGCCACAGGAGATGTGGGGAGCTCAATGAGGGCATTATTCTTAATGATTAGCTGTGACATTTTCTCCCTCTGTCTGCAGTGACCATGTCTGGCATGGATTTTTCATACTTGAGAAACTCAGATGCTCTGGGCTGCTGTGTTGTGTGAGAATTGTTGTCGTCTGCTGAAGTGTTGGGTGGGGAGGCAGAGCTGGACAGTGGGAGCATAGTAAGCTGCCTTATAACCAAGTTAGACAATTGGGTCCATCTTCCTTAGTCTTGCCTGCACTGGCTGGCAGCAGCTTTCCAAGGTTTCAAGAAGGGTTCTCTGCCAGCCCGACCTGGAGATGCCATTGGGAATTGAACCTGGGATCTTCTGCATGCAATGCAGATGTTCTACCACTCAGCTATGGCCTTTCCCTTGAAGGGCACCAGCAAGCTCGTGGTCAGCCATGGTGATTTGTCTGACTGGAGATGTAGAGTCAAGTGACTACCCATGTATGGGCCGGGACACCAGGCCTCCCTAAAGGGAGAACCAATCTGAGAAACTATTGAGTGGATACTCTCGTCTTATCTTAGGACAGGTGTCTGTCTCCTTCCAGGCAGCCTGGCTGGCCCAGAGCATCCTTCTGTTCTCAGATCAAAGATCCTTCTTCATCATACTACAGCACAGCCTTAGCCAACCTGGCCATGCAGGTTGGAGGCCAAAGGGAGCTGTGGTCCAAAACATCTGGAGGGCACCAGGTTGGTGAAGTCTGCTAGATCAGTGCCCATGTCAGTGGTGATGTGGCTGTCGAGTGCAAAGATAAAAGATTTTTCAAAACCGAAGTGATGAAAACCTTATAGATTTGAATTGGACCCAAGAATCCTTGCCCAAGAGACATCAAAACCGGAATGGAAGATACAACCTACACACGGCCCACAATACTCCGCTACCAAGCGGATAGAAAATTTTACTTCAGAAGAGAAAGCCTTAATGGAAATCTTGGAAAGGCTAGACTTATTGAGAAGCTGTTTAACAGGACTTAAGGTAAAAGTAAAAGGTAAAGGACCTCTGGACGATTAAGTCCAATCAAAGGCGACTATGGGGTTACGGTGCTCATCTCGCTTTCAGGCTAAGGGAACCAGCATTTGCCCACAGTCAGTTTTCCGGGTCATGTGGCCAGTATGACTAAACCGCTACTGGCGCACGGAGGACTGTGATGAGTGCCAGAGTGCACAGAAACACTGTTTACCTTCCCACCGCAGCAGTACTTATTTATCTACTTGCAGTGGCATGCTTTCGAACTGCTAGGTTGGCAGGAGCTGGGACAGAGCAATGGGAGCTCACCCCATTGAGAAGCTGTTTAACAGGACTTAATTCATGCAGTGCAGAAGAAGCAAGGGGCTTAAAATTAAAGGAATTTAAGTTACAAGTGATAACTTAAATTTGTATCTCCTGTGACAAAAACAATTCCGAAGATGACAAATCTTGGGTTCTGGACAGGAATGAGATACTTAGATGAGGAGAAATTTGAATCAACACAAAAGGAAATTACTCTGGTAGCCAATTTAGAAAGGAGAGGCCCAGTGATTACTAATGTGAATATAATATATCAAATGACTGAAACCATTGGATATCCAGATACTACCTCGAGTAATGAAACAACAAAAAAATAATGACATTGAGCTGCAACAAAAATGGGCAAACCTTAAAAATGCATTGCCCTGGGACTGACACGGATTAAATCGTTGCAAAACTAAAGCTAAATTAAAACGCCTGAAAGTTTGTGATGATTACATCCTTCCTGCTGCTAAACAGCTAAGAATTGAAGACTTTTACCCACCACAGACTTCTATTTCCAACTGCTTTGTGATTCTAGCATAAAGGGACAAAGATGACCCTCCAGAAACTACTAACGAGGATAAGGTGAGTGCTATAAAATTTGCCTAAAAGGATGATGCTCCCTGGGCAGGTCAACCAGATGACCCAGGCCTGGGTATAAACATGCCATTGGAAAATGAGGCCCTGGAAGAAAATCTCAAAGAACCTTCACAGACCCTTTCTGTGAAGCAGGAGCAGCAGAGAATTATAGTAAAACATGACCTGTTAAAGGAAAACCTACCCACGAGTAAGGAAAAATCTCCAAACCTTCTAAAGCCATCTATGATTCGACCAATCTGTGACTCAAATATTAAATGGAACATCTCACCAGTGCCCTTCAAACTGAGAAACTTTCTCAGATCTAAAGATAATACACCTAACTTAACACCCTCAATAACTGAGGGAAATCAAACTAGTGAAAGCAATGGTGCCAAGTTTTTATTCCTTGAAAACCAAGAATCCCTGCAACTGAACTAGAAATTTCAAACCCCACTAATAGACCTGAATTCAGAGGATATGGAACTTACTCCAACCCTCCCTAGTGCCCCTCAAATAAATGACTATGTCCCTCAGGACGGTCATAAACCAAATCTGTAGAACCTAATTGGCAATCAGCAGGTGACCATACTGGGATTTTTTGCCTCATCTCCTGGAACATTGCTGGATAGGGGGCAGAAAGCCCAGACTTAGAAATATCTTAAAAGCTTCGATTGTATATTACTTCAAGAAACCTGGTTAGCGACTAAGGTAAACATTTTTGGGTTTTCTTCATATAACTTACCCACTCATAGACAATTCTCCAAAGGCCGCCACAAAGCTGGCCTATTGATCTTCATCACATCTGGTCTGCCATAATATGGAACAACTCCTCTTGGCACTTATCCTCTATTAGCCCAGGCTTACCTATTAACTAAGGGACACGGGTGGCGCTGTGGTCTAAACCACCGAGCCTAGGGCTTGCCGATCAGAAGGTCGGCGGTTCGAATCCCTGTGACGGGGTGAGCTCCCATTGCTCAGTCCCTGCTCCTGCCAACCTAGCAGTTTGAAAGCACGTCAAAGTGCAAGTAGATAAATAGGTACCGCTACAGTGGGAAGGTAAAAGGTGTTTCCGTTGCGCTGCTCTGGTTTGCCAGAAGCGGCTTAGTCATGCTGGCCACATGATCCGGAAGCTGTACGCCTGCTCCCTCGGCCAGTAAAGCGAGATGAGCGCCGCAACCCCAGAGTCATCTGTGATTGGACCCAATGGTCATGGGTCCCTTTACCTTTACCTATTAACTATGAATAACCAACTGGTAATTTTGGTAAATGCCTCCCTCCCTCCCTCCCTCCCTCCCTCCCTCCCTCCCTCCATCCCTCCCTCCCTCTCTCAGAAGACGTATCTGTAATCCAATATTTGTTGAGGGATGATACTCCCGAAACTACCAAGATTGTTTCGGGGTATTTAGCCGACATCTTTAAAGCTAAATCTAAAGTTGCCTGATATATAAAGTCTTTTATATATTGTATGTGTTTGGATTATCAATGTACCGGTATTTGGATGACTTTGTATGATTTTATGATTTTACTGTTTTCCACTTATGCAATAAATGCAGCAGCAGCAGTAGTAGAATGATGAGGCTCCAGTAATTAGATGCATTGTTTTGTTTGTGAATCAGGATTCAGCTCCGGGGTGCCAATCTAGAAGAGCCTGTAGAACTGCACCATGAGTAATTTTAATCGAGGGTGAAGAATGTTTACATGGTGGGGGGAACTTGCAGAAAATGAAAAACTGAAGTTCCTTTTACCTATACAGTGAGGCATGGATCAGATCTGTTATTCATTAAGCTTGTCATCACGTTAAATATTGGAGGAAGGATTTTCATGTCTGTTCCCCCTCCAAAATAATAACTACTTCTTGCCTCTGAACTGCTGGGCACCTCCTCTTTCATAGAAGCCCATTGGAATGAAGAGAACCTGCTGGTGCTGTGAGTGCATGGGTTGTTTATTTTAGTACTTCTGGAAACCAACATTTTCCTCTTCAGTTCATGCATACCTAGAGGTTGGCGCAGCAGAGAACCACCCTCAAGCTACAAGGGGGCTGTTCCTAGAATAGGTTGGGGGTGAGTTCAAAGAGCAATGCCACTTCTTCCTCCTTTAAGAACATAAGATGAGCTTGCTGGATCAGGACCATCTCGTCCAACATCCTTTTCTCGCAGTGGCTGACCAGATGCCTGTGATAGTGGAAGTAGAGCATCACCATCTTGGCTAGTAGCCATAGATAACCTTGTCCTCCATGGATTTGTCCAATCCTCTTTTAAAACCATCTACGGTAGGTTGGTGGCCATCACTGCCTCCTGTGGGAGCGAATTCCGTAGTTTTAACTATGCACAGTGTGAAGAAGGACTTTATTTTTTCTGTTCTGAATCTTCCAATGTTCAGCTTCACTGGATGTCCACAGGTTCTTGGTTTCTTGAAGCCATGCATAATTTTATAAACGTCTATCATATTGTCTTTTACTTGCCAATTCCCAAATTCCCAAACACTGCAGCCTTTCCATCCGGTTGATCGTTTTGTTTGCCCTTTTCTGAACCTTTTCCAACTACAATATCCTTTAACCCCCTCCTCTTCCTCTTCTTCTGCTTCACATGCAGGTAAGTAGACACAAAGCAAGCAATAAATAGTGTGTATGGTTGAAATAAGTCACAACTTGCTTGTACCAGAGGCTGAGGGAGCCAGAGGCAATGGGATATGCCTGATATTTCCTACGGTTCATTCACCATCCCACTGCTGCAGATTGTCATTCCTGATTGTGCCTTTGAAAGGGTGCAGCATAAATGTTCTTCCAGAACTGGAAAAACAAAAACAGTCCAGAATCCAAAGCTGTGTACACACTGCCCTTATCAAGTGCTTTTCCATAGCACCAAATAATTTATTTGGCGTGTGGAGATGGGGAAGAGTGTGGAAAGAAATTGGGGACGGGGGTGGGTTTTTTGTTTTAAGTTGGGGCATATTAAACACACACACACACACACACACACACACACACACACACACACACACACACACAAAATATATTGTGTCCTCCCCTTCATCTTGACCCCAAACAGATGACTAGTGCTATCACTGAGATTGCAATAGGCACTCCTGGCTCTTCAAATGACCTTTTCATCTTAGAGAAATGTGGATATAGCACCTGTTGGATTACCTGGGCTCAAGAGCTGATGAAATAGAAATATATCCCACAAGTTCAACCTTTGCAACACATTAACTAACTAACTAACTAACTAACTAACTAACTAACTAACTAACTAACTCATTACATTTATATCCCACCTTTCCTCCCCCAAACGCACAATGGTGTACACAGTTCTCCTCCCCCACCCCATTTTATCCTCACAACAACCCTGTGAGGTCGTTTAGGCTGAGAGGCAGTGGCTGGCCCCCTAGGTCACCAAGCAAGCTTCACGGATGAGCAGGGATTTGAACACTGGTTACTTAGGTCATCTGCCTGGTACTCTAACCACTACACCACACTGGCTCCTGTAGGAGTATAGGAAACTGCCTTATACTGTACTAAGTCAGACCACTGGCCCACCTAGTTCGGTACTGTCTACACTGACTGCCCTCTTCCAACCATCTTTTTAAGCTGGGACCCTTATCCCCCTCTACATCTGTATTGGAATTGTTTTCAAGATGTTTTTTAATTGTTTTATCACTTTTTCCGTGCCACCCTTGCCACCTGTGGAAGGGCAGGATATACATTTGATAAACGAGCAAATAACACTGCTGAGCTGTAGCCCATCTTCAGACTTCCTGCCCTCTCAAGGTTTTGGACTGCACCTGTCCTGGCTGTGCTGGGTGGGGGTGATGGGAGTTTCAGTCCAAAACATATGGAGGATTTCAGGTGGGGAAAGGCTTCATCATATAAGTTTGGCAACCTGCATTATAGGCATTTACTTGTACAAGTCACAGACTTCCATATGCCGTTAGCATCTTAAACAAAATCACTTGAGAACAGCCTCTATTTTGGGCTCCATTTCCGAGTGTTCTTATCTACACGCTTTATGTCGGTGCCTCAAGATAACACTGAATAACATATTTAAACAATTCGTGTGTGAAAAACTAGAATTGTAGTTCATGAGCTGTTGTCTTCACACAATGGTGAAAATTTAACTCTTTTCCTTCAGATGCCATAAGTGCAGAATTTTTGTGAAAAGGATATAAAGATAGCCATAGAAAGCAACAGAGTTGTCTGTCTCTTGTCTAGATCAGCCTTGGATTTAACTACCGTAGTTGCCTGGTTGCCAAAGGTGAACAGGAATTCCAGGCAGGCGAATGACAGCTGTGAGATGAGAGGGTTCCTCTCGTGCAATCCATTTTTAATGTTTTACTTCACCTAATACACGTGTGTGTGTGTGTGTGTGCGCGCACACACACACACACACGTGCATACGCATATTCCGCTCATATACTGCATTTTCAGGTTGAAAAACTACACCACAAAATTGAGAAAAGTGCAGATTTCAAAGGATAGCTACCTCTTGGTGCAAATATTGATTATTGTAGTCCAACTTGGGTAAAGGTAAAGGGGCCCCTGACCATCAGGTCCAGTCGTGTCCGACTCTGGGGTTGCAGCGCTCATCTTGCTCTATAGGCTGAGGGAGCCAGTGTTTGTCCGCAGACAGCTTCTGGGTCATGTGGCCAGCATGACAAAGCTGCTTCTGGTGAACCAGAGCAGCGCACGGAAATGCTGTTTACCTTCCCGCCGGAGCGGTCCCTATTTATCTACTTGCACTTTGATTTGCTTTTGAACTGCTAGGTGGGCAGGAGCTGGGACCAAGCAACGGGAGCTCACCCCATTGCAGGGATTTGAACCGCCGACCTTCTGATCAGCAAGCCCTAGGCTCTGTGGTTTAACCCACAGTTTGTATTAAAACAAGAACAGCACCAATTTATCCCCTTTCCTTGTGTAAGGGAGTGTCTTTGACTGCTGGTCATTCCTGTTGGTGTTTAGTAACTATATTGCAGCAGTGTGCAGAAAGAAAAGAGTCTGGGAAAACTGCTGGTTGAAGGGATAAAAATAACGTCAGGTTTATTAGTCATGGCAAACAAAGCCAGTCTAAGCCTAGGTTTTACATGTGGCCAAGATGGGGCCAAGAAGTTAACACTAGCTAGCATATACTGCCTGAATTGGGAGGAGAAGCAGGAAGGAAGTGAAGCCTGGAAGGAAGTGATTTATTTTGCCAACAAGTTCTTACTAAAAGAGAAGGAATCAGGAGGAAGAACTGGTTGGTTGTCTTTCTGGAGCAAGTAGCTTATTGCAAGCACTGTTATTTTCCGTCCCTTAGGTTAGAAATGAGGTGTGCAGTGCATAGGTTGGCTTGCAGGCTGACATTCACCACCTCACTGGTTAAAGCCACAGTGGGCTTCTTTCCTGATGCACTGTCCTTTTAACAGAAACTGCCCATCATGACTCTAATTCTGAAGCCAATCTCGCAGAGGGTGGCAAGCTCCATTGGATACATGCTCACCACTCCAGAGCTTCTCCCTCCTGCAGAAGATGGCGGTGGCTTCCCTTTGGCTCAAATCTGGGGGCTCTTCTTTTTGGAGCTGGTGGATCTATCATCCAGCGAAGGCTTGCCCCCCACTGTAGGATGAGATCCCTTCAAAGTTTTGCCCATAGCCCCCTGGAACAAGGGTAACCCCACACCCCAGAAGAACTCCAATTCTGTTGTTGCATGGAAGAGGCAGCACTCCTTGCTGAATGTGGCTGTGCTTTGGCAGTGATTTTTTTTTTAAATAAAAGAGATGGGTGGTTTACCATCCCAATAATTTCAGTCCTTTCCTCCTCTTTGCTTTTTAAGAGCTGGTTTTGCCCATCTGCCACCAGCTGTAAGTTCCTGCCAAGGAAGGCCGGCTGTTAGACGTAGGCTGGATGAGGGAGAGCCTTATGGCTCCAGTGTGTTTCTGAGTGAACCCTTTTAAATCATGAGATGAGCATAGAAATCTGGAAATTTGAAAGCCCAGGGTAGTCCGTCTTCCTTTTGCCTGCAGGCTTTGGAGCCGTGATGCTCTTCATTTGTCTTGCTTTCAGAGAAACCTCCATGAGAGAGAGAGAGAGAGAGAGAGAGAGAGAGAGAGAGAGAGAGAGAGAGAGAGAGAGAGAGAGAGAGAGAGACTAGAAGCAGCCCTTTCATTAGCAGCTGAATGTCTCCTCCGAAGGTTCCTTTCAAAGGGAGTCAAAGGGCTCTGCAGAAGCTGCCCCCAAGAGCCTCCCGGGGCTGCTGGTATCAGGATATGCAGTATTAGTTACTGTGGTGGATGAAGTGCCAGTGGTACCCTCTGCTCACCAAACAGAAAATCAGTTAGTTTGCAGGAGAAGGCCTGTGGACCTTTGGACATAAGCTGAGCCTGCTAGATCAGGTCCATCTAGTCCAGCATGCTGTTCACATTGTGGTCAACCAGTTGCTTGTGGAAAGGCCTTGAGCAGGACTTGAGGGCAAGAGCAGCCTCTCCTCCTGCGATTCCCAGCAACTGGTCTTCATAATGGGGACAGAGCATAGCCATCATGGCTAGTCGATAGCCTGCTTCTCCATGCATTCAACCAGTCCTCTTTTTAAAGACATCTGAGTTGGTGGCCATCACTTTCTCCCGTGGGAGTAAGTTCCATAGGTTAACTAACTACGGTAGGACTTAATCTTCCAACATTCAGCTTCATTGAGTGCTTACAATTCCGCAGAGAAATATTCCAAGGTGGAACAACCCAATGAGAGTCATAGTGGTGGGGAACACTGGACTCATTCACTGCAATCCAACCTAGAGGTAAATGGCCTTTAGTCCATGGAAACCCAGTGGGCTTTTTCACACACTTAACTCTGTTGGATTATGGGCCCATGGGTGGCTGAGGAGATAAGCATCACTGTGCAGCGTGCCTGAACAGGATTGAAGTGGGCAGGAAAAGAGTGTTGAAAAAGAGAAAAGTGTAGATTGATTAGCACAATCCAGTAAGATTAAATGTGATTTTTTTTGGCATGATCAGCACTCCAAAATGAGCAGAGCCTCATTAATACTTGAAGAGTTTGAAGCTGTCTGCCAGGTGAAATATGAATGCAACAATGTGAGATTTATATTGTGCAGATGTATGAATGGAGGTTTGCAAAGGGCAAATCTTGGAGCACAAACACACTTGAAATTGCCCCAACAAATGGAGACATGAAGAAATCAATTTAAATTTAAGCTTTCTGTTTAACCCTTTTAACACTGTAAGTTTGGTCTGGGTGTTGGGAAACCAGCAGATTTTGATTTCATTTCATTTGTTAATTGCATGTTTCACGATATATTATTATCCCTTGGTGGTCTTGTGACAATGGGTGGGATATAAGTTTTAGAAGCAAGCAAGCAAGCAAGCAAGCAAGCAAGCAAGCAAGCAAGCAAGCAAGCAAACAAACAGGTGCAGACCTGAAAATAACCCCTATGTCTAGTTTCAGGATCTGATTGAGAATGTTGAAAACTTTCTTCAGGGAACGATCCAGGAAAATTCAGTGTTGTAGAATTTCTGGTGTGCATAACAGCAACTAGGGATGGAAAGATCTCTCTACAGTATGTTGGTTCTTACAGAGTCACATTTTTTCCAACCTGAAATTCTGTTCTCCACATTTCTGCGACAATTTCCATTTTTTTTTAAAAAAAATCATCATAAAAATTATTCAGCATTTTATTGGAAATTATTCCTAATAAACATCTTTTTGTCTGCAGTTTTGAATAATCCACACATTTTTGCAAGCGTTTTCTCCCAATATAATGCATTTTTGTAAGTTATTTTCACTTGCACACTTTCCACTAAAATATGCCTTTTTGTAAAAAAAAAAAATTGGTTGGAGAACTGCATCACAATATTCAGAAGTGCGAATTTCATAGGTTGTGTTTGAGTTTTCATATTGTTTCGGAAAGTGGAAATCTATTAGTTTTGAGAGGGTGGGAGTAAATAATTCCCATTTTGCCTCAGGTGGTGAAACAGGATGTGCCCCCCCCCCCGGTGTGGATTTGATAGATTTGACTTTAAATGTGAACTTCCACTTTTTGAAGGAAGCCTTCTTGTCTCTCATAGCTTCTTAACACTGCTCACTAAACATGCTGGCATCCATTTGGCCCAAATGGTCCCTTTCTCAGTTGACCTTCATATACACCTACCTACCTACCCCTAAGTATTTTAAAGTGACTTGACCCTCTTAATCCAGAAAAGGGGGCTGCCCCTAATTAATACAGTTCTGAGAATGCTGTTCCTTTCCTGTTAATGGTGTTAGAAGGTCTTTGTGGAAGGGGCTAGAGAGACAAAGGGAGAAGGAACACCTCCAACTGTCTCCGTGTTCACTCCAGAATAACACAACTCATCTGGAAGGATATAGTGCTTTGTCTAGGTAGCACACTTCTGCTAAAACACACACAACAATTAAAAGGTATCAAATGTATTAACTGTAGTTCTGCAAGTGAGACAAAGTTATATTTTTCAAGGGCATGATATATATTTTTAGGAGTTTCTGCCCTTGGTAGCCAAAACTGTAGTCATCCAATGGATGCTACACCCTGACAAAGCAGAGAACAAGTGGCTCAGTAGTGATGAGAGAAATGCAGAAATATGGAATAAGAGTTTTGCACTCTTCAGCTAAAGTGTCATGCATTTTAGTTCCTTACTCTTTATGGAGCAAGCGACAAATAAATTGGAAGAAATAATACACATCATTGGGGAGCAATTCAAAATAATTTGATACATCTAAGCCTTGATGTTATTTAATCTCTTAAATGATTTAAGTAGAAAAATAAATATTTAACAAATGATTTCCCACAAGGGAAATGAAACCATGAAATCATGGCGATTCGGATGACACTGGAGCCAGGGTGCCTACAGCTGTCAGTGTTTTGCAGGAGGGATTCAATGGCAAACTGGAATTTAGGTTTGCACAATTAAAATGGATTAAAGCACATGTATCCCTTAGTGCAACAAATCTTCATTTTTTGGGGGGGGGGCACATAGTTTTTGTGGTTAGAAAGTGATAGGGATGAGTACTGGAAAGTGTGGGATGAATAAATGATTAACATGAAGATGCATAAACACGGCACAAGCAAATCGGGATGAATGCATATTGCCATATAACTGCCCTGCAAACGAATGCTTTGCAAAAATTGCATGCAAAAATGTGCATATTAGTAGAAATTTGCACTAAATTGCTGGTGAATTTTCAAGAGCACTTTTTTAAAAAAGATGTTGAAATGTGGAGAACTGAACTTAATATTGGAAAAATGAGAAACAAAAATTGAGAGATTCTCCCATCTTAGAAAAAAATCTGTATTTTTTGTGTGTAAATAATTTTTATTGAGATTTTCCACCAAATTTTTAATATTCAGAAAATTCAGATTACATTTTACATTTTCAATTTACATCCCCACCCCCCACGACTTCCCCCAACTTCCCTTTCTGGTTTAGAGTATATAATTTCTGTTCTGCATATAATTTTGTGTACCTTCTGTGTTAAAGTAAGTTTATTTCCTAATGTATTCTTAACCTCTTAGTGTTTACTGTTTGTATTTGTTCATTGTAAGTGTATTATTCAAATCCTGTAAGTGAGTTCATTTCAATGCATTGCTTTGAGAGAACCAGTGTGGTGTAGTGGCTAAGAGCGGTAGACTTGTAATCTGGTGAACCGGGTTTACGTCTCTGCTCCTCCACATGCAGCTGCTGGGTGACCTTGGGCTAGTCACACTTCTTTGAAGTCTCTCAGCCCCATTAACCTCACAGAGTGTTTGTTGTGGGGGAGGAAGGGAAAGGAGAATGTTAGCCGCTTTGAGACTCCTTCGGGTAGTGATAAAGCGGGTTATCAAATCCAAACTCCTCCCCTCCTCCTCCTCCTCCTCCTCCTCCTCCTCCTCCTCCTCTTATATCTTAAAAGGTTCCCAATTCTTTTAAAAGTCATTACTGTCTTTATCTTTAAGTCTTACAGTTAACTTCACCATTTCTGCGTATTCCATTAACTTTTCTTGCCATTGTTCTTTCGTCGGTATTTCGCCGCTTTCCCATCTTTGAGCTAGTAGCATTCTGGCCGCTGTTGTCGTGTACATAAATAGATTCTTGTCCTTTGGTAAATCTTGACCTACAATACCCAATAAGAAAGCTTCGGGAGTTTTGACAAAGGTTATCTTAGAAAATCTGTAATTTATTTTTATTTTTTATAAATTGCATAGCAAGCTGCAAAAATTCCTAAACGCAGCAATTTCACTTTGACAATTTATGTTTGCTTTTTAATCCCCCCTGCCTTTTAATGTACTTTTTAATATTCTGTAACTATCACATTTTGTTTCTGGTTGGTGGGCCGTAAGTGAAATGAGATTTGGATTTGGATTTGAACTTGGTCCTGCCTCAAAGAAATTCGGGATTTTAGTCCTGCTAGTGTTCCTTTAGAGTTCAGCTCATCAGCTGGTTTTCGCTTTTGTTTCTGGGCCCTGCAGGCGATTTTGGCAATGATTTTTAAAGGCACAATAGAGCAGATCCTTCCAGGTGAAGGTTCATTGGGCTGAAGTTGCTTTGTGAAACACATTGCCTCTGTTGTAAGTCAGACTTCGCATCTGTCTTTCACATGCAAGCAGCACTCTGGAATACTCTCTCACTGCATCAACTCCGGTGGAGCCACATCATGTGATACGAACAGAAAAGTGTTCCAGAACAAATTGAATGAGGGATTTCTCTCTTTCTTTGTGTGTATTTGTGGCTCCAGTACGCCTAGCCTTCTCCACATTTCATAACATTAAAAATGACTGCAGCACGTCTGTGAAATGTTGCAACGGTGTTGGTATTTAAGGCACTTGTAAATACCCGTGCAAATCAGTCTCCCCCCCCCCCATGATCATTTGACTGCAGGGCGATGGGTGTGTTCCTATGCCTAGAGGAAGAGAGGTGGATTTGCATCCAAGAGGGTGTAGTAAGGGAGCATGTGCCAAAATAGAGTCTTTAGGAGCAGTTGCTCACAGTAGAGGAGTCTACGCAACAGGAAAGGACAGGCTTGCACACTGAACCAGTTTTGTACATAAGTACTGCTAACCGAGATTTGCATTTTTTTTTTCATTCAAAAGAGAATGTTACAAAAATATCACCTGGAATCATCTCCGTTGTCTGCAGAATCTGCTAATTAACATACCATACCCTATGTTCTTCCGATTGTTATTTATTTTATGAGCTGAGCATTTTGCAATCTGGGCACTACCTCTCTGAAGTGACTGGGGTTGCAATCCTAGGCACACTTGTCTGGGAGTTACCCTAGGAATTACTTCTTGAGTAGACACGCCTCAATCACACTGTCAAAGTGCTTTCAGTCGTAACTAACTTCCATTTCTAGCCTGCCTTTAAAAAAAAGGATGGGAATAAGTAAAAAAATGAAATAATAATAGTAATTTAAAAATTAAATTCAAACAATACCCTAAATCCCATAAACAACATAGCTTAAAACTGATCATACACAGCTGCAAATGCATCCCAAAAGAGAAGTGTTTCCATCTTTTGTTTGGACCCATTAAATTTCTTCTCGGTGTTTGCTCCCAGGCTTTGGAACTCCCTTCCTAGAGAAGTTAGAGTGGCTCCCTCCTTGCTGCCCTTCTGCTGGCCTTTTTATTCCTACAAGCTTTGGGAACCGACTACTTTTAATTAAAGGGCTGGTGCCATGCTGTTTATATTGCAATTACCTGCATGTTTTTAATAGATCTTTTATATTTACATATATTGTTTCAATTCTATAAATGCTTAAATGTATTTTGATGGTTGTTATTTTCCCCAGTGTTTTTAGCTGTTCCTATTTTATCTGCAAGCTGCCTTGAGTCCCTGTCAGAGAAAAAGGTGGGGTATAAATAAATGTATAATAATAATCACACATGCCCCACGACCACCATTCCTGATCTAAGGAGGATTGCCTGGGAGGAGCTCATTTGATGGCTCCCAACCACTATCCCCAGATAACAATTTGGCTGCTGTGTGCTGCCCTCTTTGAAAGTTTGTATCCAATTAAGTCATACTCCGAGCAGACGCACTGAAATCGAAGGAGCTGGCTGTGAGCACGGCTTAGATTCATCCTGAAGTTTCCACACCGTCGTCAAGGACAGCCTCACATGAAGAGCTCCCTGGGCCTACTGCAGTGAGCAGGCAGATTCAGTGAGGCAAGGCGACCCATGGAAGGTGCCTTGCCTAACAACCCTCCCCCAAGCCTGGAGCCAAGATTGCTTCTTATTCTGATTGATCAAGGTCCTAGGCCTTAACTGAATTGTCCTAAAAAGTCACACTAATCTGACAATGTGGAAGGCATTCACGGAACTTCTGAATCACAAACTAAAGGCTCGTCCATACTTCTGCTCGTCCTGTGCCTAGAAAACATGGGCTCCACTTGTCCCATCCTTGCCCCATTAAAAACCACCCTAAACGGCCTCGGTCCAGTATACCTGAAGGAGCATCTCCACCCCCATCGTTCTGCCCAGACACTGAGGTCCAGTGCCGAGGGTCTTCTGGCGGTTCCCTTGCTACGAGAAGCCAAGTTACAGGGAACCAGGCAGAGGGCCTTCTCGGTAGTGGCACCCACCCTGTGGAATGCCCTCCCACCAGAGGTCAAAGAGAACAACAATTACCAGACCTTTAGAAGGTATCTCAAGGCAGCCCTGTTTAGGGAAGCTTTTAATGTTTGATGGATTTCTGTATATTAATGTTTTGTTGGAAGCCGCCCAGAGTGGCTGGGGGAACCCGGCCAGATGGGCAGGGTATAAATAATAAATTATTATTATTATTATTATTATTATTATTATTATTATTATTATTATTATTATTATTATTATTATTCTAAGCACAGGTCTGAGTGGTTTTCCATTTGCCCCATCACTTTCCCTTGCAAAAAAATCCCCACTCTTTACCGCTGAATTGGAGCAAATGTCACTCCACAGAAAACCCAACTGATGTTTGCTCCAATTCAGCAGTAAAGAGCAGATTTTTCCTGGAGAAAAGCAGCAGGACAAGCGGAAGTATGGACGAGTCCTGAATGTGCAAATGAGGTATTCATTACGCAGTTCAATCAGCTACTAGCCACAATGGTTATGCTCTGCTTCCTTCCATAGTCAGAGGCAATAAATGCTCCTGAATCCCAGATCCTGGACACCACAGTGCTCAGGTCCTGCTTGGCTACTGTGGAAACAGGATGCTGGACCCGATGGATCATTGGCCCGACCCAACAGGCTCTTCTTACATTCCCACCTGCCACCCTATTGTCGTTTTCGTCTGTGGATCTGCAGACTGGAGGCCCCTTGAACTTGTGTGAGCTTTCCTCTGTCTTTCCTGTACCTATGCATCACTGATGGGTCCAGACAAGCAATCCCACTGGCCTGCCCTCCTTCCACCTGGGCGTATGGGAAGATGAAGTGATAATGCTCTCTATAACGTTCTGCCATCTACCTTTCCCCTCATGGCCTCCATATGTCAGGAATACTTACCTTCTTTCCGTCTCCCTCCCTCCCTCTCTCGCTCACCCCTCCTGCCAATACTACATTCTGTATGCGGCAAGGCAGGGCTGAACTTCAACCGCTACATGACAACCAAGATCCAGGGAGGTATCTCTGCATCTTGGCTGCACGCTTCTTGCTTTTGGGCTCTTGCTGGAAGTGGTAAATCTGCCATGAGAATGGGCCACGCAGCTTGGAAAGAAACAAGCCAGTCTGTTTTATCATTATTGCCTTGTCTCTCTGGGTCACAGAGAAGCAATAGCCTCAGTTCAAGATTGTGTTCAAAGGATAGATGTCAAGACTGACTTTCTTTCTGGTAAAGGAAGGATGGATAAAATATTAACTGCAGCCTCCTGTTTGCCCTCGCCTTTTGTTTTTCCTGAAAGAAGAATCTTGCAGCGTATTTCCACAGTTCTCTAATTTATTATTTTTTAAACCATAGATTTTTTTCTCCCTTTCTTCTCGGAGGTGGAAAGTGAAAGTAATGCACATTCATTTAACCATATGAAAAGAGCCCAGCCGTTCTGGATTAATCAAAATACTTTGCAACCATGGAGCAGTTAGAGGTAATTTGGCTTCCTAAAAGGAGAAACACACATTCTGACCATTGTTAAGGCTAAGTTTCAGGTTAAGTTTTTTTTTACCTTGCCAGTCAGAATGTGACACTTATTCCATTCATCTTACACATGCTCAGAACCAAGCACTTGGCTTCAGCCGAGATGCAGGGCACCATACTAATGCCCATGAAATTTTGATAGAGTCTTTATCATTTCTATCAGTCACAGAGCAAGTCTACTTTCACCAAAAATGTTCTGCTCCCCAGCTTGCCGATTTGAGAGAGGTTTCTTTTTCCTTTCCTTTCCTTTCCTTGGAGTATGCAGTCAGCTGGGAAGTTTTTTGGTGGAGACCCCACTGAAATGAAAGGGAGAAAATTGTGTCATAGTGGCCGAGATGGTGGCCACTCAGGATCAAGTCCTGTCTCTCAAGAAAGGGTGGGGTATGTTCTCTGTATCTGATTCCATAGAACGCTCATCACAGCAGCAGGGGCATGAAATAATGGAGCGTAAACAGTTTACAGTTATTTGCTTTCAATATATATTTTTGCTCTTATTACTTGCTGTGTTAACAGAAAAAGACAGTGACACGCATTTAATGCAAAATGGATACACATGCATGTATGTATTTTCACAAACCTTCATTGCTTTCTTTTCTTGACAGTTTTAAAACTAGGTTTGTTTTTTCTCTGGATCGTTAAAATTATCTTAGTTAATTTCAGTTCATTTATTTCATATATAAACTGCTACTCATAAAACGTCACGAAGCAATTTAACAATTAAAAAAAGCCGCTGACCATAAAAACACACATAGAAACAGTTTTCAAGTCCAGTACATATATGGACTTGGATTCACAATTCTCCACTTAAAAGGCATGTTGGAAACAGAAGATCTTCAACAGGCAGAAATATAATCGAAACAGTGCATGTATGATATGTAAGAAGAGGAAATTCCAATGGGCAGTGAGTGCCTCAAAGCTTGTGCTGATGCCTGTGAGAGCTCTGCTCTACCTCTATGGTCAGAGGCAACAATGCTTCTAAATACCAGCTGCTGGAAACTACCAGGTTCAGTTTGTGGGTTTCCCCAAACAGGCAACTACCGTATTTTCCAGCGTATAAGACAACCGGGTGTATAAGACGACCCCCAACTTTTCCAGTCAAAATATAGAGTTTGGGATATACTCGCCGTATAAGACTACCCCTTTCCCTGCGATTGTCCGTGGGCCAGACATGCCCGCGCTGCCCATATCCAAAATATCTGCAGTGCCAGAAATCACTTCTGCGCATGTCCGGAAGCCGAAAATTGTGTCTGGACATGTGCAGAAGCGGTTTCCGGCACTGCGCCGACCATTTCCAAAATGTTTGCAGCCCCAGAAAGCCGCCTCTGCGGCTGTGTATAAGACGACCTGGCGTATAAGACGACCCCCAACTTTTGAGAAGATTTTCCTGGGTTAAAAAGTAGTCTTATACACAGGAAAATACACTGCGGGAGTAGGATGCTAGACAAGATGTTGGCCTGATCCAGCAAGTTCTTCTTATGTTCTTATGTCCAGATTCCTTTATCGTACAGAATGGACCTTCTGATGAGATGGTATATGCAGGAAGTTCTCTCTGGCAGCACACAGTGATCAGTTGGGTATATAAGGGGTGTGTGATGATCGATTAGGTAATCTGGTCCCAAACTGTGTGGGACTTTGCATGCCAATACAGTGGTACCTTGGGTTACAGACGCTTCAGGTTAC
The DNA here is from genome assembly GCF_965207765.1 of Zootoca vivipara. Classification (NCBI taxonomy): domain Eukaryota; kingdom Metazoa; phylum Chordata; class Lepidosauria; order Squamata; family Lacertidae; genus Zootoca; species Zootoca vivipara. The sequence continues at coordinate 50,298,478 of NC_142589.1, forward strand.
AGACTCTGCTAACCCAGAAATAGTATCTCGGGTTAAGAACTTGGCTTCAGGATGAGAACAGAAATCGCGTGGCGGCGGCAGTGGGAGGTCTCATTAGCTAAAGTGGTACCTCGGCTTAAGAACAGTTTCAGGTTAAGAACAGACCTCCGGAACGAATTAAGTTCTTAACCCGAGGTACCACTGTACCAGCATCTAGAGCATATCCTGGTATTTAACTACCAGCCCGTTTGATTCTTTCAGTAGCAGTGCAACATGATAGCAACATTCTGCCCCAGTGAGCTGCTGAGCTGCTGCATTTTGTACTAGCTGCACCTTCCAGGCCAACCTCAGGCCAGCCCTGCGTAGAGCAATTGCTTACAATATAGAAGATTGCAAGGAATTCATTCCAGGGGCAAATGCATTGTTCAAAAGAAGCTGGATGGTGTTTCCGTTTTCTTTTTGTAATGCTATCATGCTCCAGTCCTGGGCTCCCCAGAAAAGGCATCAGGTTGGTCACTGTGAGAGCTGGGTGCTGGACTAGATGGGACATTGGCCTGATCCAAAAGGGCTCTTCGTATGTTCTTAAACCTTTGAGAATTAAAAAAAGACTACACAGAGTCTCAAGCACCTGAAAGACTAAAAAAAAGTCTATTCGTTTTCATGGACAACAACCGGCTCCATCCAATCCATAAATTAACTCACTATACTTTTAGGCTGTCCTTCATCCTATTGGGTCCCAGATTGGTGTGCAAGTAATACAGTGCAAAATATCAACGTAACACTACATTAAAAACCGGATGAAAATATGCAACTATGCATTAAAATAGTTTTGCTCTCTTTCAGGCTGCCTGACCAGACAGGACCCTGTTCTGTGTGCAGATCCTTGAGCCAATAATTATCCTGATTCACAAAGATCCAAGAATGGAACAACCTGCATTCTGCTGGAATTGGAAACAAAATGAAAAAGAGGGAGCCATTTCCTCACCACCAATAGAGTTAAAAGCAAGTTGCTTTTGGGGTGTCCACTTCTTGCTCTTGGCCGCTGTGGGAAATAGGTTCTGCAGGTTTTTGTACCATCCCCAGAACCCTGTGAAACCTGTTCAATGAGCTGTGATAAAGGAGAGAAATGGGTGTGATAAAAGGAACTTTATAATGGATTTCACATACATTTATGCATATAGAACTAAAGGAAATGAATGATATAGGTGGGGTTTTTGTTTTCAAAAATGTGTACATTATTCAAAACTGCACACAAAAACGTTTTTATTAGTAGAAATTTGCACTAAGATTCTGATGAATTTTTATGAGGATCATTTTCTAAAAAAATAAATTGAAGATTGCTGCAAAATGTGGAGAACTGAATTTAAGATTGGGAAACTAAGAGAACACAAACTGCATATCCTTTCATCCCTGATTATATGCTGAATGCTTGTTCATGTATGTTTTGTTATAAAAAATAAAATAAAATAAATGAGTGTTCAGACCACACGAAATCTCCTCGAACCACTTTCAATGCTGCCAGCTGCACTGATTTTAATGTAACTGGGTGATACCCTGACCCTGACACAGTCTGAGGGGGTGGCAGGGTAGTGGTTAGAGCAGTGATGGCGAACCTATGACACGCGTGTCAGATGTGACACGCAGAGCCCTCACTGCTGGCACGCACCCTATTGGCCCATTCACGCTGTTGTTGTCCCCCCCCCCCAATTTGTTCTCCTGTTCCTCCTACAGCTTTCTCTTATACCAGATCGTATAAAACCCGGATCCTTATTGTTGTTGTTGTTGCTGGTAGCCAGAGATTGGTTTTTTAACCCTTTCTGTGCTGTTTTTTTCTGGTGCTTTGGCAGACTATGATTGGATGTAACAGCGTTCATTTTTTAACCCATTCTGTGCTGGTTTTTTTTGGCGCTTTGGCAGACTATGTCGGCGCTGCGTGTTAGTTCCAGCGAAGGTATTATTTGTCATTTATTTCTGTTCTCCCCCCCCCAAAGCACAGCAGCTTTGGGGCACCCCCCCAAAAGCAAAGCAACTTTTGCACCCCCCCCAAAAAAAAACCTCCAAAACTTTGGTCAGAAGCTCCCCCCCCAAAAGCTCAACAACTGGGCACGTTGTGATAAATAAGGGTTTTTTGGTTTGGTTTGGTTAAATAATTAGGTTTTGGTTTATTAAATACAGTTATATATTACAATTAAACATTTTTGTTATTTAAACTATAAATATCATGAAATTATGGTTTTTTTCATTGAAGTGACACACCACCCGAGTTATGCTCGGTTTTGGGGCGGATTTTGACACACCAAGCTCAAAAGGTTGCCCATCACTGGGTTAGAGTGTTGGGACAAGATCCTGGGAGATCAGGGATCAAATCCCCATGTAGCCATGAAGCAAACCGGGCAGCTTTGGGCCAGTCACCATATCTCAGCCTAACCTACCTTGCAGGGTTGTTGGAGAGGTGTTTCCCACCTTGGTCTCTGTGGTGGAAAAGTAAAATATAAATGCAATAATAAAATAATATCAGGATAAAAAGCAAAATTCCTTTCTGTAAAGGGCCAACCTGACACACAGAAGCATTGTTTAGCTTCAGAGGATAATGTTGGAGCAGTGCTGGGCGATTCCTCCCATGCCTGATTCATATTCTCTCTCTCTCCCCCCTCTTTTCTGTCCATCTACCAGCTGTGGATTGTTGCGTGGCCTCCAGCTAAATTGCTTTAATCTGGCACCGCATTAGGCCTTTGTCTCTTAAGCCCCGAGGGTGAAGTCAGGCTTTCTTCTGGACTCATAAACCCATCCAGCCAAGCTATTACGACAACCGCAATCAAAACCTCTTCATTTATGTACAGCACCTTCTCTCCCTCCCCATTCCCCCTGCCCCCACTAGACTATAAAATCAGGATGTGGATTGTGCTCTAATCCTTTAGGGGGGAGGGCTCCATTGCACTAACCCAGCAGCAGCAGTTTTCAGTGCTTCGTGCAAACTGTGGTTTTTCTCTGCTGTGACAAGCTCGACAGTGAGGCAGTGTCGCTTAGTGGCTATAGCTCTAGGCCAGGGACTCAGGAGAGGCCCACCTGACACATGCTGATGTACTTTTGGGTGCCAGGCAAAGATCTTAGGTTCTAGGTTCCATCCCTGACATCTCCATGCCTGGAACCCTGGAGGGGTGCTGGCCAGTCAGTGTCAGAAGCTGATTGGTGGTGATCTCCAGGCTTACGGATGGGGGACTGTCCCAGCTCTGCCTGGAGGTGCCGGAGGCTGAAACTAGGACCATCTGCACGCATAGCAGATGCTCCACAAACTGACCTCTGGCCCTTCCTCAAAGTCTCCAGGCATCACTCGGTTAGATGGACCAGTGGTCTGATCTGGGAGCTTCATCTGCTCACTTCTGGCTTCTTCCCTCACATGAGACATTTTAAATGTTTCATTTTATATCCAGCTACTGTATTGGCCTGGATATAAGCCGCACCTGAATATAAGCCACACCTTTAAAATTGGAGGGGAAAAAACAACCCTTGAATATAAGCTGCTCCCTTCCTCGCTGCTCCTGGCTGCATACTGAATTGGGGGGGGGGTACATACTGGTATGTAAGGTTCTAGGGCAGGATACAACATTAGAATGCAACTTCCAAAACAGTTTAAAAAGTTACAGTTTAAAAAGTTACAATTTAAAAAGTTACAATTGCAAATAATGCATTTTTTTAAAAAAAAATCTCTGAAAAGAATTATCTCCAAGAGATGCATATAAATTTTTGTTGTTTGTTGTTTGTTGTCGTTTAGTCGTGTCTGACTCTTTGTGACCCCACGGACCAGAGCACGCCAGGCACTCCTTTCTTCCACTGCCTCCCGCAGTTTGGTCAGACTCATGTTCGTAGCTTCGAGAACAGTGTCCAACCATCTCGTCCTCTGTCGTCCCCTTCTCCTAGTGCCCTCCATCTTTCCCAACATCAGGGTCTTTCCCAGGGAGTCTTCTCTTATCTATTTATTGCTAGCCAATTTGACACTTAGCCTAAATGAAGTCTGTTTTCATAGCTGATATTATTTCTGATAAGCACCTTCTCCTCGACTCCTCTTTTTCTTCCGAGAGGTCCCACAACATCTTCCTTCCACTAGGGACTTACTTCTACAGGCGCAGCTTGGTGCTCATTTGCCGAATGAAATCCTAAGCGCATGAAATGTGTGCTTCTGCGTCCCAGCTGAATTACCTTGAGTCGTGACCAATTGTTCTCCAAAGCTACTCAGCCTTTTGCACATTTGGAGCAGCTGGTGAGTCAAATGAATAGGATTTTTAAAAATAGTATTATTCCCTGGTGCTGTGTCTTCTGAAAGCAGCAACACAATTGGGATCTAGGGAGAACAAGGCAACATAAGGAAGGAGGGGTTTCAGAAGCTCAAACTTCTGAGGAGGAGGAATAGACATGGGTGCCCCTCTTCATAATGTTCCTGTGCATGTGTGCACCCCTGTCAGTTTGAGCTCTCATGTGTTCTTCTTTGAATGCCTGAAGAAGGCTGGAATCTTCCAAGCTGCAGTACTGAGATCTGCTTTTAAATGCAGGGCTCACCTGATTAACCTAAAAGTGTGCCTGGATGGCTCACTCAGATTAATTTGTGGGAATGCTCCCCATAGCCCGTAATCTAGGGTGGACCCTCCATTAATATCCAGGGCTAGCAGCTCAGAGAATGCTGTGGCAAACAACCACTGGGAGGGATGGCTATGTTGGTGAGAGATACAACTATGTAGGAAGCCAAAACCTGTTATTAATCACAGATTTCAGTTTCCCAAGAATCTCAACCTCCTCCTCCTCCTCCTAGTCCTGCAAATATTAAGCTTGAAAGCATGTGGTTTTTATCGGGTGAAATCACAGGAGGCACAGGGATTTCCAGCAACTGAAAGCTACAGAAATCAGCATTTTGTGTGTGCAGAATTTCTATTATTCATTAACTAACTGTTGATAGTGGAGCCCCTCTGAAGGCCAATAGAGCTCCACTCACCTTTCCTTCCAAACTGCAGCCATCGTTTCCCCACTGGACACAATGCAACTGGTTTTTCACCTCCTCAGGTGAGAAGAAGAGGGGTGAGGCTGTGTTGCCCCAAAACTGGATGGGGCTTGCTGGGATGTGGCCAATGAGGGTTGTGCAGCCATACCCTCCAACCATCTCTATTTTCGGGGGACATTCCCAGAATTACAGAAGCCACCCAGACTTCTGATTTGATCCCGCAATGTCCCGGGGATACGCTTGCAGTGGTGCTGTGCTCTCGCATGAGTCAGCTGACTTGTGTGACAGTGTGGCATCAAAAGATGTGCATACCGCTTTTCATCAGGGGAATGTTGGAGGCCATGTGTGAAGCCAGCCCAGCCCACAAGGCTCCATCTTGTGCAGAACTTTGGCTGATAACCTATTGAGGGCAGCACCAACCCAGCCCCTTTGCTGGCTGGCTAAGAATGACCAGAATCTTGGGGGACTATGACTGAAAGATAAATGATTGGGGCAGGGGGAGAACATTTCAGGGGGCTGTGGCACAAGGCTGGTAGTTCTGCAGAACCTCAAATAACTCCTTACTCCCTGCAGACATTCTCATGTGCTGAAATCCGCAGGGGTAGTTCCTCTGCCCTCATAGGCATGGTGGGTGGTCTCCTGGGAAAGGGCCTTCTCTGTGGTGGCTCCTAAGTTGTGGAACTCCTTCCCCACAGAGCTGCACCCAACACCTTCATGGTATAGCTTCTGAAGGATGCTGAAGCTGCATTTCTTTACCCTGGCTTTTGACACTTGAGGTGTATGTTTTTAAGACCCGCCTTATTTTTATGGTTGTAAATTGTTTTAAATTGCTTTTAACGTTGTGTTTTAATGCTGTAACGTGCTCTGGGACCTTAGGGTGAAGAGCAGGTGATAAATAAATTAAAATAATATTATTAACAACTAAAGAGCACAGAAAGAGCCCTGCTGGAAAAGACGGTTCACAGGACCTTTTTGATTGTGGTTCCCAGGTTGTGGGATGCCCTCTGTAGCAAATTATTAATTTTCAGGAGGGCTGTGGAGAAAGTAGCTTTTTTTTTTGTTACAGCTTGAAACAAACAGATGACAAGCAACAAAAAAAGGGAAAAAGTAGAAGAAACGTCTATTTGCCCAAATGACGCTTCATATGACCAGGAAATACTAAATTCTCCTTTAAATATACCAATTGTACATAGTGTTTACAAACTCCTTCCATTTATTAGTTTCATGTTGTCTTGATTATTTTTTCCTTTACATTACTGGAAATGCCTCCATTTGGGCTAAACTTAAAATGCCTCGTCTGTACATGTTTGGCAAAGGAATAAAACAGTTTACTGAAAGAACACATTGGAGTGACAAATAATTCATCGGAAGTGACTCGCTTCACATTGTCGTGGAGTCATAAGCAATGATCAAAAACTTTTCGTGTTAAAATATTAACAGAATACCCACAAAGATATATTAATAACTCGGAGCTCTGAACATTCTGCCATTGCTCTTGCCAAACATGCTGTAAAGCTGTCAACAAACATGGATGCTGTTTACGCAGCCAATTAACTCCCGCCGTTTCTGGCTTAAAGCAGATTTCCCCAAGTTGCCCAGCAAAATGTTTCCTTTCCCTTTATCTTAAGAGGAGGGGAATGGGGAAAGAGTGATGCTCTTGCCCAAGTGGGCTACGCAGGGCTAACGTGGTCAGGCTTTGGTGGCACATCCTGGCAGCTGGACCACTGAGAAGAGCCCCACTGCCAACCCGGTTCTGCTCCTTTTTTTCGCCGCTGCAACCTACTTGCTTGTTCACCTGCCTCTGGCTCTGGCTCAGATAAGGCTTGGGAGGGAGGAGTGGAGGCCGCACCCTGCCCTGTTCACTAGCTCTCTGCTCAGCCAGCAAGCTGACAGGAGCAATGAGCAAGAGGAGGCGCAGCAACGGAGAATGATCATGGCAGTGAGGAGGCATACCCTGTTGAGAGAAGGGCCCCCGTGGAAGGCGCCTTCCCCAAAGACCCCCGAGACGGGAGCTGGCTACGAGACTGTGCATATCAGGGCCCAACATCCTTCGCACCATTTTGAGGGATCCTGGACCATTCCTCTCGAACAATACAGCACACCCCTGGTACTCCCAGCAATGCTGCCACCCAAAGTGCTCATTCGAGGTGCTCGTTCCGTTGCAGCAGCTTGAAGATCAGCACCTAGGGAATCAGGGGGAAATACATCTTTTTCGGACCTCGTGCTCAGCAAAAAAAAGGCATCCTAGCTGCATGGTTCAAGTCAGATTCAATTACTCTTTGTTTGCCTTCAAACACGGATGCCTTTGCTGAGCACCAGTTGGACTAGGGATGCAGCCTGGCAGTTCTCTTTGTTTTGTAGGGCGCAGTCTGCTGCGGTGTAACAATGGAGAGGAAGAAAAGGATGGGGGCAGCTGCCACTGATATTGCTGTTCTAAGATGCACATTATTATTAATTTTTTAAAAAAAATCACATGCAACTGAAACAAACTTTAATTCGGCAACCTGAAATCTCCAAGTGAAAAAAGACGTCCCGATGTTAAGTTTTCTTTTCCAGGGAGGGCCTCCGTCTCCCAGCGCAGTGATTGCTTCCACATGGCGCCCGCCCCCCTTTTAAACTGCTGTTTTGCAAGTAAGTGCCATGATGTCATGGCTCAAACTTTTCCATCGGCTGGAACCATTTATGGTGCCACCTTCCCCAAACTGAACAAGTAACTGAAGCTGATTCATGGAAATACTTTTTTTTTAAAACACACACAAAAAAACCCCAAACCCCGAGGACATCAAAATGAAATAAAGAAGGGCTGCAAATATTTTGAAAAAGGGCCTTCTGAGAAAAGTATGAAGGCTTGGGGCCACTTCACACATGACGTTTTACCTAAATGGTGAGAAAGGGAAGGTATCGCATGGCGATATTGGATGCGCATCTCATGTTGGGAGCTGTAATCGGGAACAGATCTTCACACATGGTCATATGTATGCTCCCTGTTGCATCTATAAGCAAATACAGAGCTAAGATTCTGCAAGATTCTGATTGATTCTGATGGATCCTGTGCCTGTTTGGGAGAACATATGGAGCTGGCCTAAGTGACCAAATAAAGTTTGGGCTTGTTGGCTAAACTCGGGCAGGTTACAATTTTCCAGCCTTAGTTCTGCTTCTGGCTCAGCTGACAGGATCCATCTCACTTGGTTTCTCTCTCTCCCACGCACCCCCTGTAGTCATACTTCCATGCTTCATCTTTTTTTTTTTTACTGCTGCCTCAACATTTTCACAGGAGTTTGTGCCCAGGACTTGAATGAAATATAGTGCAACTGTTCTGACTCCCCCCCACCATCAGCGCTGCACAAATTGCATACTAGTCTTGACAGAAATTCACCTGTAGATGCAAAAAAAGTTCCACAATGAAAACCCTCACTTATTAAATAAGGATTGTTTTGGAAACAGAGACTGTGTAGAACCCCATAAAATTATTAACGAATCACAAAAAAGAGCACAAACAAGTGAGTCTAATAGCATCTTAAAAACAGACCAATTTCTGTTGGCCTAAAGCAGGCATCCCCAAACTGAGGCCCTCCAGATGTTTTGGCCTACAACTCCCATGATCCCTAGCTAACAGGACCAGTGGTCGGGGAAGATGGGAATTGTAGTCCAAAACGTCTGGAGGGCCGAAGTCTGGGGATGCCTGGCCTAAAGCTTTTTGTGGACCAGAGTCCACTTTATTAGATGCATGGGGTATTACCTTGAGTCTGAAGTGGACTCTGATCCGCTACGTCCCTGTGGTGTTGTGGTTAGAATGCTGGGTTAGGATCTGGGAGTCCAGGGTTCAAATCCTCAGTCTGGCACAAGACCACTGGGTGACTTAGCCTGACCTTACAGGGCTGTTGTGATCAAAATGGGGAGGGGGAGGTCCTTATTGGAAAAGCGGGACACAAATGTAATAACTAAAAGCAATAGCAGCTCATACCATAATAAATGTGTCAAATCTTTAAGATGCCACAAGACTCTCTGTTGTTGTTTTGCTGCAAGGGCTACCTCTCTGGAAGTTTTGAGTACATATCCTTTTGTTTAACCCCCCCCCCCCCAAATGTCCCAAATTTCTGTGTTGAGGGACATAAATCATGTAGCTTCTACAACTTTTTAGTTTCCCAAACTAAACATTCTTTGGAATGTATACTGGGGGGGGGACCCTCAAATTGATGAACTTGCCATTAAAAATGAACAAATGTAATTTTCTGGGGAAAGGGTTACTGACAGTTGAAGCTTTCCTCCATTTTTTATGAAGACAGAGGGGATGATCCCCCAGATTCTCTTACTTGAGCATCACTGGAAATGAATAGGGAATGTGCAACAGCAGATATTCTTCTTTCTTCCAGGGAGGGAAACTTTTAGCGGATAATACCGAGGTGAAAGAAGCTGAACTCCCAGTTTGCTGACGAATGTGTAAAAGTAAAATAAGATTTCTGCATATTTGATCTTTGACTTTATAGGAATGTCTGTGACATAATAAACAGCAAATAAATTGTTTATAAACTCACAGAATGATCTTCAGTTTTGCAAAAATCTTGAGGTAAGGGCAGGGGAAGTTATACAATATTAAGTGTATACAGTACTATACAATTCAACAGGCATCTTACATACAAAAATGATGGCCTTCGGATGTAGTCTTTTTTTTTATTCAGAGTGCCATAAAAGTAGAAAAGATGTTAATTAAATGCATTTTACAGTGGCAGGTTTCTTTGCAGGTGCAGCAATTGTTCTGCATAGGTAACGTAGAACCATAATAGCTTTTGGGGAGATTTGGAAAAAAAAGAGTTGACTGGATCTGGAGACTCAACTTTAGCTGCATCAATAAGACTTGGTGTTCAGAATACCCAGCTACAGTTGTCAACTGACCTACCCCACTCCCACCCCCAGGTCTGTTGTGTTCTTGTGTCTTTTAACAGCAACTGGATTCACAGAAGTTAGCAGGCGAGGCTTTTCACAGGATGGAGATAGAGAGTTTGGTATTATAACTACTGCTCTTAAAAGTGCAGCTACAAGGTTGGCAACCCAACATTGTACAAAGAACTGGCACCTCCTTGCTGCAGTTCTGTAGAAGCATCCTTGAAATCAACAGGAGGGAGTTATCCAAGAGCTCAACTGAGCTCTGGACCAATGCCTGTTTATTCCAGTGAGTCCTGAGTGGGTTCCTGGTAGCTTGTTACAACATATATCCTTCAACTTCCAAGGACAGAATCATAACAATCTGGGGTGTATCAAATATTAATACTCTTCAGAGTACAGTGGTACCTCTGGTTACAAACACTTCAGGTTACGTTACGAACTCCTCTAATCCGGAAGTAGATGCTCCTGGTTGCGAACTTTGCCCCAGGATGCGAACAGAAATCGTGCGAGTGGGAGGCCCCATTAGCGAAAGCGCGCCTCAGGATAAGAACGTTTTCAGCTTAAGAATGGACCTCTGGAACGAATTAAGTTCATAACCAGAGGTACCACTGTAGACTCATTGAAATTGATTGACATGACTAACTTAAGACTCATCAGCGAGTAGAATTTGGTTGGCTACAGCCCTGTCTATTGCATTAGAACACCTTTTTTCTGCGCACATTACAGAAAAGATGTAATTTGATATTTGTGACTAATTAAGACTATTTTCTTCTGAATGGAATCGGCGTATCATAGGCAGGGTACATTTGTGCTACAAGCTGCGAAAGGTTAAATGGCTGCTTCCTCTCAGCAGGTAATCCTGGGATCTGTAGTTCTGGGAAGGGAAGAGGTTAGGGGGCCTTGAGCAGGCAATTCTCAATTCACTCTATGGCCACATTTGCAGCATAGATTTAAAGCACTGTGATACCACTTTATAAACAATCATGAATTCTGGGAGTTGTAATTTGGTAAGGGTGGCTAAGAGTTGTTAGCAGACCCCTATTCCCCTCAGAAAGCTACAGTTCCCAGAGTGGCTTAAATACCCATCCATCCATCTTCACAGGGAACTCTCAGAATTGTAGCTCTGGGAGGGGAAGCCAAAGCTCCCATAATTATTTGGGGGAAGCCATGATGGTTTAAAGTAGCATCATACTGCTTTGAACATGTGGTTCGAATGTGGCCTATGAACAATGTCACTAACTGTGCAGTTCTAAGGCGTATGGATGAGATGCCAAGGTGGTTCTACCACCTTATCCAATGCTCTGCAAGGTTCACGCAGAAAAATGCTTCACATTGCTATCTTTATCTTTCACCCTTCCTCTCATAAGTCAAGAGTGTGACTAAACATCTCTACAACCTTGTGGGACTGGGAGGGCATTGGACCCAGCCACCCTCCTGTTGCCCTGCTGACACTGGAGTTCCTGTAAGGTTTCCATGGGTGTTGCAATTCCAATTACTTTTTTTAGTTAATCTGCCAGTGCAGCGCCAATCCCGCCATGATAAGAGCCCTGTGCAATCAGGATACGATCAATAGGATCACAGCTGTGGGATCTGCCTGCTGTCTTTTAAAATAAGCCTATGCAAGATATAGAGTCCTCATGAGCCACAATCAGTGAGTGGAAGTCAGGGGTGGGGCCAATGGGTGTGATTCTGCTTTCCTCACCCACATGCTGATTGCACATTCATTTGTCATGCTTCTGTCATCAGATCTGCAATGCTGAGATGCAATTTCTGCTGAGTGATGGAAAGCTCACATCTTCTGAACCTTGAGTCCCAAACAACATTAATAACATTAGTTTTTAAAACATTTATTATAATGCAGGAACAGAAAAGCTGTGCTCCCTTGCCAACTGTTTTTGGACTCCAACCCCATGAGCCCCAGCCAGTACAGCCAACATCAGGGATGCTGGGAGTTGAAGTCCAATGACATTTGGAGGTTACTAGGTTCCCCATCCTTTGGGTAACAACTCCCATCAACATTGCTGGATGGCTGGCATCTGAAGGGTACCAGATTGGTGAAGACTGCTGCAATGCATCACACAGAGAAATGAGCTCATGAGACAATGGTCTGATTCAATCAGGCAGAAAAGGTGTTCTGCTTGTGTCCTATATATTCTCAGAGCAACAATAAAATTGGGTTTTAAAATGAGGAAAGAAAAGTCGTAGCAGCTGCATGGGCCATTTCCACTTTTTGGATGACCCCCCAAACTTAAAATCTGAGATGAATGAAAGAACGCCACAACCTTAACTCAAGTTCCATGGCAGTGCCTGTTTAATGCTGAACAATCTTATTTAGGAACTTGCTTTGAGTCTCCATTTCCGATTTTTCTTTGCAAATGTTTTGCTGCAATTCAATCTCGTCAGTTGTGGGCAGACAAGGCAGCAAACGTCAAACCACTGCATTTATCTCAAAGGTGGGTTGTGCGGGACTGAAAAGAATTCGCCAAGAGTTCATTCAGCACCAGAAGAATACAAATCGGTCCCCGTTTGGGGTGGCTTCTGTACACAGACAACTGGAAGCGTCGTAGAAAAATAAGCCATTTGATACAATGCGCAAAGGCAATCACAGAAGGGTAATGGGGGTGGGTGGGCAAATGGAGATGCAAAAGCCTGTCAGACAGGATAGGACATGGCATTCATCGGGGGCAGGGGGGCAGGGAAGACACTTGGCACGATACCGTCTCCCTCTGGGCAGCTCCCATGTCCTTGATCCCACCAAGGGAGGAGGAGGAGGAGGAGAAGGTCCCCCAGAATATCAGATGGTGCACTCCTTCAATGGGCATATTCAAATTGCGTTAAATTGGTCCTTCTACCAAAGTCCAATCAAAGGCCAGTTCTTCACTGAAGCTTTGTCTTCATTCCGCACGCTTTCCTGCCGAGAGGACAATCCCACAAAACCTCACGATGCTGGGCAGCCCAGCAGTTGACTAATAAAACAAATGAAATTATTATTAATATTATCATCATCATCATTATTATTTTGTATGCTGTCTTTTTGCTTCCAGATAAAGAGTTCATGGCTGGAAAATGGTGACAGGTAGTTTCAGAGAGATACCACTCGGGCAGCGTCGCCCAGGTTAATACTGTCTTGCAAATCCTTAGTGTTTCCACACGAGACTATTAAAAACACTTCTACGTTCACAAAGGAAGGGGGGAAGGGGGGTGTCTTTAGTCCAGGGGCTCTTGCTTTATCCTGATTGTGGTGTTGGCCTGCAGTCTCCTGTCCTCGCGACATAGTACATATTCGCTGAACTGAGAGGAATCCACGCCTCCTCCGCAGGACGCTGCCACGTTGAAGCCCTTCTGGAACAACCGTTCAAGCACCTGAGGGGGGAAAGCACCAGTTAATATTGGAGAAGGCTCATGACTCTGAAAGAACCAAAGGAATCCCACTGAACTGAACTGGATGTAGAGTCCTATATCCACCCGTGGGAGCCAGGACACACAATGAGGTTAATGGGCGACAGTGCAAAGGTTATGCACAATTATTTCTTTGCTGAAGTCTCTGTCCAGCCCCACATATAGGACTCCGCACGTGTCAACTAGGGGTTTCATTTCAGGCACGGGGAACATTGCATTCGTTTTCCTGATTAATATGCTAGTGCTTCTGTCCTGTGGTCTTTTCACACTGCAGTGTTTTGAAATTGTGAATTGTGTTATGATTTTTTTTCTAACCCATACACCAGCATGTTGAGCTAGATTTCATTCACACCAGTGGGCGTGGGGTGGCACAACAGCAAACCACGTTGGACAATGTCGCTGCTCCCCCAAACCTTTCCACACAGGTGTGTGCTTTTCTTCCCCCATTAAAGTAGCAGAGAGAAAACGGCATGCCGCTATACGGCCCTAAATTTCATCACTTTACTCCCATGATATTCTGGGTTAAAGGGGCTCCAAGCATATAATTTTTGTAGGAATCAAGTAACATGGAAATGAGTGCTAAGCTTGCCCTAAATCCCATTAGTTTTCCGGAAGTGACTTGTATTGCTGTATGAAAGTTCAAATATAATTCAGAAATTAACAGGGAAACGGTGAGGAAATGGTATAAACTGCCATGTGAATGCAGCCTTAGACTCTGAAAACAGAAAATGGCCAGCCCAAGGCAAACAGCTGCGCTGGCTGAGGCTGATGGGAATTGTAGCCTAAAAGATCCAGGGGGCACCAGGTTGGCAAAGCCTGCTTTAGAGAGCTAGTGACAGTCACAACCAATATTAAATAAGATGGACCAGCAGCCTGACTCAGGGTAAGGATCAAAGCAGAGACGATGTAAGGGTGATATCATGAACGTCCCGGCTCTTTTTCTTCACCCTTAGGAAGGCCCCATGTGTTGTCACTGGTGTAAAATGTTAGACAAAGGCGATTTGTAGCTCAACTTTCCCCCTGTGGCTAAATTTCTAAATTACCTGAATTTCTTCAAAGTGCTGTCACTGGCTACAAACTCACAATCTAAGAGACTCGACACAAAAGGAAATAGGAATGGGGTGGGAGGAGGAAAGCAGCCTTGGAGCTCCACTGGCTAATGGGTGGGGCAAGGTTGGTGTCCCCATGGCCTTCTATTGACAATGTCTCCTTGTCCAGCCTGACGACAACCCTGTGAAACAGGCCAACTTTAGGAGCAAAGTGATGCTCAGGGATGGAGTCTGACTCATAAAATGCTATCCATTTTGCCCACAGATGATGACACACTTGGCTTTCCTTTTCCAAAGCCATCTCAGCTTCCTGCAGATGGACGCTATCTGGACTATTTCATTTGTGCGTGTTGCCCTGCAAAGTATTTTGGTCTCGTGGTCCAGAGGTGGTGAAAAGGGCCCCCGAGAGCCAGCTAGACTCTGCATGATACATTTATCGTCTTTTCAGGATCTCCCAGCATATTATGCAGCGATAATTCTATAACTTATTCCTAAATGACTGCAGCGTGATTAAAGTCTTGCTTACAGCAAACCTCTGCAGAAAAACCCAAATATTAATCAAACAAACAAGCACTCTGCAGGGCAGTTCAGTACATTATGGAGTAAAATACTGGCTGGTAGTGATATTGATGCTACCTCTTAAGGAAAAGCAACGTTGGGGCTTCAGTCATCATAAAATGAGGCCATAACTCATCATTAATATGCTATGCTGAATGGGGGGAGAAAAATCAGCAGGCTGTTATGAGCATCTTCTTTACTGGTGTATCCATTCTGGCCGCTAAGGGATTTTCCTACCAAACAGGTTGGGGTATTCAGGGTGTATGTGTGCTGTTAAAGTGCCTGTGTTTATATTCCTGCCTGTGCCCTTCAGCCACCTAAAGTAAGTCCTCACCGCTAATCTCAACTGGGCAGCCAGTCAGAATGGCTGCTCAGCACCCCAACTCTGGGATGCCACTTGGTTTGTGATATCAACCTGAGCTTTGAAGGGATTCAAGGACACCTCCATGGCCCAGCAGAACTGCAAGCTTCTACTTGGCTCCAAACTGGGTGTTTCCCCCCTGCATCCATGAGAAGAGCCTGCTGGATCAGGCCAAAGGCCTATCTAGTTCAGCATCCTGTTCTCACAGTGACCAACCAGGTGCCCCCATGGGAATTCCACAAACAGAACCCCAGCACAAGAGCCCTCTCGCCTCTTGTGGTCCTCAGTAACTGGTATTCAATAACATTTCTGCCTCCAACCGTGGAGGCAGAGCATAGGCATTGTGGCTAGTAGCCATCAATAGCCCTCTCCTCCATGGATCCATCTAACCTGCTTTCGGTGGCCACTGCTCCCTCCAGTGGGTCCCATTGTTAAACTATGTGCTGAATGAAGAAATATAATACGAAGCACAAATGTCATTGTTTCAAAGGACAGCCAAGCATGATGAGCATTCTCTGACAATAAAATGCTACAACAGGCTTATAAATAAATGTTTGGTTCAACAACTTAAGAACAAACAAGGCAATTCAGTTACTCGAGAATACAAAATTCATAACCAATGCAGCGACACACGACAAGGGGATTATCAAATAATGCAAGCTGTCGTTGTGTCAAAAGCGATACACCTCATTCCACGCCTCCCCAACTCTGCTCTGGCTGCCAATATACTAAAGCAGGAAGGCTGGGAACCTTTTTGCAGTTGAGGGCTGGGCAATGAAAATACATGTCGCCGTGGTAGAGCAGGATAGCTTTTGTACACGCCGGCATGCCTCTCTATCCCCCATCCAGGGAAGGAAGGCCAAGGAAGCCGTAGGCTCCCAGCTGGTGTTAAGGTTAGCGACTGAGAGAACAGGGTGCTGGATTAGATGGGCTATTGGCCTGATCCAGCAGGACTCTTCTTAAATTCATAGGTTCAGTGCTCTCCCCAGAATCCTAGACCTACCGAATCCCCTTACAGAGCACAGATTATATGGCTTGCCTAAGGTGATTATAAATCTTTTGGTGAACTCCCCCATCCTTTCCTTCCTCCTGCTTTCAATTCCAAAGTCTCCGTTTCACTTTCTTTTGGTAGGCAACAGACAGGCTTCCTTTCCGCCAGCCACTTGGGCTTCCCTAGTCATGCCAGGCAAAGATGAGCTTTGATCTCTTCTCATGGCTTCTCTTGAGTCCTGCGAGCATTGACTGGCCCTGGGACAGGCGCAATGGCTTGGTGTTCAAGGAGGCAAACATCTCACTTCGCTATGCAAGAATGTGAAAGGACCTGAGGGAGAATGAGCAAAAAGCCTAGAAAGAAAAAATACCTTTTTGGGGGTTGAGATAAAAAAAATGAAAGGAGGGGTGGGGTGGGGAGAGAGATAACAGTGCAGCTTCTTAAAGCACCCGGAATGACCATCATAACAGTTTGGGAGAAAATTAGATGGGGCCCACCTTACTACTTGGTACATGGAAGAAGTGGAATAGTGCCCTGCTGGAAAAATGCCCTGCTGGAAAAACTAACTAATAAGCTGAGAGTCCTTAGGTGTGAAAGAAATAAGGATGATTCCGTACCTGTTTGGTCTGATTTTATTTCATTTCAAGAAGGAACATGGTAGAGGACCTCCCCCAACCCCACCTTGGCCTATGAATGAATATGGCTGATTCAGCAACTCAGGGCATTTGAATATTTTAATTGATGTTTTGTGACCACAGATAGACAGATATGCTTCTGAATACTAGTTGCTGCAAACCACAGTGCTCTTCTGGTTGGGTCCTGCTTGTGGGTTTCCCAGAAGAAGCATCTGGTTGGGCAATGTGAGAACAGGATGCTAGACTGCAGAGGGCATTTGGCCTGATCCAGCAGCCTCTTCTTATGTGCCCTTCCCTTGCCACACTTTCAGGCTGCAAGCAACCCAAAGCACACTTCCCCTTGATGCATGTTTCACTGAAATCAATGGGAGCAATTTCCAAGTTTCACAGTGTTCAGAACTGAGATGTCTCCCGTTGTTTCTCTGGGGCTAAACATCTCCAATTCTGCCAGTCTTCCCTCCCGGAAACTGCCTTCGAGATAGATCCCTTTAGAATCATTCTCATAGTTCTCCTCTCCCAATTTGTTCAAAGCCTTCTTGAAGTGTGCTGCTACCCAGAAGGAAACACTCTAAAAGAGATCATCTCTGTGGCGAGCTGAGCATGATTTCCCAAGTTTCGGAAACAGAACATCTCTTGTCATAAACTGGGCCTCTTAAACCACAGTGTTATATGGCTGGATTTGCTATCTGTTGTAATGATGCTTACGGTCATTATGTTTTTGCAAGGAAAAATGGGATTTCTGGCATCTGTGATTTTAACAGAAAACCTACAATGGGAGGGATGCATGTTGCACCCCCCCCCCCAAAGGTCCTTTCCAGCCATTAATGTTCAGGACAATAAGTCATGAATTAGCAACAAAAATGTGAAGCCCTGACCCCATAATTCTTAAGAGCCAGTGTAGTATAGTAGTTAGAATGTCAGACTAGGGCCTGGGAGGGCAGGGTTCAAATTCCTACTCGGCCACTGGACGATTTTGGACCAGCCACTGCCTCTCAGCATAACTCACCTCACAGTGTTGTTGTGCGGATTAAATGAGAGCAAGAATTGTGTACGTCACCTTGAGCTCCTTGGAGAAAAAGGTGGAATATAAAACCCTACAGGTTTTCTAGCATGGAAATGCAATTTCTTTGGTTTTGTGTTATGCCATGCTCCCCTCGGCAGCCATTTTGTGTCTGGCGCCTACAGCACTGTTTCAAAATGTCCTCCCAGTCTAAAACCTGGCCTGACCTTTGCTGTGTTAAGTTTCCCTCATCAACCTTGTTGAAAAACTGGTTGGTTTTATTTATTTTTACTTAAAAGCACTTCTATTTTCTTTATCTTTAAAAATCGGCATTGTTCAAACATAAAACAGAATTATAAAAAAAAAGATGTAAAAATAGGAATTCACAAAGAACAAGGTTGAATCTCATTGGCCAGGGAAACTCTGTGCCAAAAGATATGTCTTCATGTAATGTTGGGCTTGCAACTGATGCAACTGATGGACGCTGCCTCCATCAGAAGGAAGGGCATCCCACAGGGAAGGGCAAATGGCAGAAAATGCCTGCTTTCTAAGTTCACTGCCCTGCAATGTTCTGTAAGGCGTGCCTGCTACTCTGCCACTGAAAATAGGCTTTGAAATGCATCACAGGATAATGTAACATATATCCTGAATTATTTTTCAGGTAAAATGGACAGCAAGCTCACAAGCACCCGCTTCTGCGACACCACCATTTGCAACACCTGATGTTTGCAGCAGACAAAATTTGCAGGTGTCGCCGAGAAAGAGTCTATACATAGCAGAGGGTGTTGTGCGTCTTCATTAAACAGAACAGCACGAACTCCATCCTCTGCTCTCGTTCAAGAGCCGTGCATTTTAAAAAGGTCGTACAGGGCTTAACGATTCCATTTTCTGAGAAAGCATTTGTGACTAGGATGTGGGGAGAGTCCCCTCTCTCCAGTTATGAATTCAAGCCAATCTGGTTACCGTTCCCCCCCCCCAATTAAAAATCGTAAAATGGAATTTAGAATTAAGAAAGTATCCAGGTGCGGAATGTGGACCTTCACAATTCTAACCCAGCCTTTGCCCACACCTGTCACCTTCCAGACGTTTTTGACAGCAACTTCCGTCAGCCAAATTGCAACATGAAACATCTGGAGGGCATTGTGTGGCCAAAGGCTGTCCTGAACCTCGAGGACAGATTGCTGTCATAGTTTCAAATCCCCTGCCTAACCATCCAAATAGGAGTGAATATCAGCAAGCCAGAGATTAACACTGAAGACTCTGTCGCTGTGGAGGGCTGGGATGTTTGTTAACCTGAAATGAATTTTAGGCCATTTAGATTTAACAACCCGGGGGTATAAAGCAACAAGCTCTGCCTTACAACTTGTTGAAGAGAGGAGACCTGACTATCATGGTCTACTCTAGCCCAAGAGGTTGCCAACCTTTTGGGGCATGTGGGTACAGCTGTAAGCTGGAGAAGCTGTTGTGGGCACCATCCCCAGCCACCTATTCTATTGGCTGCAATAAAACACTTCTTTCAAAGGTATTTTCTGTGGAGGAAGGGGGCCCTATGGGTGCCAGTGAAGGCTTTTGTGGGTGCCATGTTGGCATTCCCTGCTCTTGCATAAAGGATAACAGACTGGGGAAATGATTTGCCTTGTTTGGGTTGACAAAACCAATGCTTTTTTACTTTATTTTTTAAAGGCCATAAGCCAGCTTTTTGAACTGCATACTACTCTTCACCTGGGCCAGGTATTCAGAGCAATAAAATTCCAACCACCCTAAGTGCCGCAGTGACATGTTCTGCAACTGACTTCACTTGGTTTCTCGCTGTAACATAAAGACCATTTGCTCTGCCCAAAACATGATCTGCCAATGGAGGCCTTTCCACACTCACTCCCCCCCCCCCCATGCCCAACATCCTGAGACAGGCAGCTGGATGCTCAACGCTCCCAATGGAAATGCCCTCATTGCTCTGGTCCTTGCTAATGAGTGTTGAACCATCAAGGCTGCTCAGTGCCAAGGTCTGCTGTAGGGTAGCCCTCCCATGGGCAAGCTCCCCTATTTGGGGCGGGGGGAAGAATGCCGCTCAGAGGGGTTTGCCAAATTGCAAACTTACATTTCCCACATCCTACCTATCCGTCTTTCCTTGTTTCATATGTTAATTTTAAAATCTTAAATAAAAAATAAAAAGAAAGAAAAGGGGAAGAAAAAAATAACTAACTCAATCAAACCCCCATAAAAAACCTTTGAGTATAAAGTGGAACACATTTTGTTTAAAATACTCTGGGCAATTTTTATAGAACATCCTCTTGGAGGGGAAAAAAAGTGCAGAGATCATTTTTTTAAGTCCATCCCGGAGGCTCTATCATTTAATTATGAGTGGGACATAAATTATGCATTTACACATTGTTGCGTTTTCTATAAAGTGGCATGGAGAAGCGGCTTCCCCCCTCCCTTTCCTCCTTTCCCCTCTTCTTCTTCTTCTTCTTTTTTTTGTAGTTTTGGTACACTCTTTTTTCTTCCTAGGGGCACTTTGGAGGGAAGAAAGGACTGCGGGGTATGAGCTGATGAAAAAAAATTAGCATTTGTCAGCCTAACGCCATTATGAGATCAGCATGGTGCTAACACACACAAAAATCTAAATCTCTCTTTCTCTCCTCCACCAACAACTTAGACTTAAGGGAAAAGAGAAGGGGGGGGGGGAGAGAGGAAAAACGCCCATGTTCTCACCAGGCAAAAAATGCCTCCTTCTTCCAGTGACAGAGGCAATTGGGCAGCAGGGACTCATCTGCTTAGTACTGAACGCGAAAAGAAAACGGTAGAACGGATGAGGCCCATTACCTGCACAGAATTCAACCGACAGTATCCGTTCAAAGGAAACCTAATGACGTGGGTGGGGTCTTGGTTCCAGCCTGCATTGACTGAGTTGCACATGACGTCCCCTGTCTCCGGGAAGATCTCCTCGATCAAGGCCTTCTCTCCGCTCAGTGCAATCCTTTCCCCGAGATCCGGAGTCACCCTTACAACCAAGCAGTCACAGGGCTGGAAGTGCTTCCTTTGTTCCTTCTCCTGCTTCCATCGCTCCAGCTCCTTGATCATCGGCTGCAGCTGGTAGTACCTTGCCTCCTCGTATAAAAGATTAAAATCCTTTTAAAAAAAGGAGAGAAAGAGAGCTTACGTATCTCAGCACTTATGGGTTTCATATATCTACATCCAAATCTCTATCTCTATCTATGTCTATACTGTACACTCATACCTTGGAAGTCAAATGGAAGTCTGTTCGACTTCCAAAACGTTTGAAAACCAAATCATGGAAGCTCCTGCAGCCAATCAGCCTTTGGAAGCCCCGTCGGACGTTCGGCTTCCAAAAGAACGTTCGCAAACCGGAACGCTCACTTCCGGGTTTGTGGTGTTCGGGAGCCAAAACATCCGAGTACCAGGGCGTTCAGGCTCCAAGGTACGTCTGTATCTATATCTATACACATGCGTAGGCAAACTATGGCCCGGGGGCCAGATCCGGCCCAATCACCTTCTAAATCCGGCCCGCGGATGGTCCAAGAAGCAGCATGTTTTTACATGAGTAGAATGTGCCCTTTTATTTAAAATGCATCTCTGTGTTATTTGCTGGGCACAGGAATTCGTCGCCCCCACCCCCAAAATATAGTCTGCCCCCCCTACAAGGTCTGAGGGACAGTGGACCAGCCCCCTGCTGAAAAAGTTTGCTGACCCCTATCTATACACATAATCTGTCCGTGAAGAGGAAATTATGCATGTAATCTCCAACGGGCTTTGGGGAAATGTGCATATCTCAACTGAATTTTGTACATTCTCTGGTCAATGTGCACAGTCTAAAAAAAATGCCTTCCCTCCATCTCTAGTTTTGGAACTGTGCAATCTGCACCCTGCAGGCTGCTTCTGTCCACTTCCTGATCTTACGGGGATCACAATACCCTCTCTCAGATCAGCCAAGCAGTGAGAAGGGGCGCTTCCCCCTTGAAAACAATTATTTTCTGGCAGTCTAGCCTTTTCCCACCACTCTCAGTTGTTCTTCAGTCAGCTGAGCAGCACAAGGGGGACTGCAGGGAGAAGACCCGTCCCATCCTACAAACCTGACAGATGGACAGCAATCATTCCCTGAACAACTGACGATTTCACGTCACACTCTTCACTGCTACAGCACAATTCAATACAATTCAATACAGTTTCTCTCAATATCTTTTTACAATCCCCCTAAGGGAAGATGCTACTATGACCTGAACCAGGGGTAGGCAACCTAAAGCCTGTGGGCCGGATGCGGCCCAATCGCCTTCTCAATTCAATCCACGGACGGTCTGGGAATCAGTGTGTTTTTACATACTGTAAGTAGAATGTGTCCTTTTATTTAAAATGCATCTCTGGGTTATTTGTGGGGCCTGCCTGGTGTTTTTACATGAGTAGAATGTGTGCTTTTATTTAAAATGCATCTCTGGGTTATTTGTGGGGCATAGGAATTTGTTCAACCCCCCCCCTCTCAAAATTTAGTCTGGCCCACCACATGGTCTGAGGGACAGTGGACCAGCCCAAGGCTGGAAAAGGTTGCTGAGCCCTGACCTGAACGTTGCAGATGGGGGCTGAAGCTGGGGGAAAGGGAAGCTGCTGAAAGGAGGTTCATGGTAGAGGTGTGATTTGAAACTTCCTGGTTCTTAGCTGTGTGTGTTTTGGTTACTATGCTAAATGAGCTCTCATGGAAAAAGAACACTCACCCGCCCATGGAAATCTGGCAAGCAAGCTGACTGCAAAAAAAAAAAAAAAAGCCAGCCTTTGGAATTCCCCACTACAGGACAGTGTTCAGGCAAAGCATTTCACAATGTTCCTCAAATACTTGGCAGCCAGCCCTACGGCATGACAAGAACTTGAATGGAGCTTGACTTAACCACACCCACAGAGTACAGGAAGTCTCATCTTAATATCTACAGTACAATGATAAGAGTCAGTTGCAAAGCTAAAGATCTCACTGGGGCTAGGAAGGAGCCTTCTTTTGACCCCTCCAGAAGTTTTGGACTGCAACTCTTAGCATTAGTCCAATGTAGCACCCAATTTCCTTTTGAATGGGTTGAGAGAAACCTGCTTTAAGTTAGCAGAAGCCTGTCTTAAAACTTGGCTTTTCCTTCATTCTCTGGTGGTAAAGAAAAATATGCAAATTATTTCTGGTGGCTTTTCTGCTTTTCATTTGGCATCAGATATATTATGTTCTGGGATCCTGTTAAGACTCTGCCAATCTTAGGGTCCTGGTAGAAGATGAGAAGGAAGGAAGATTCTGTACTTAGGCAGGAAGAACCAGCTGCACAAATATAAGATGGGAGACACCTGGCTTACTAGTAGTACAGGTGAAAGGATCTAGGGGTCTTGGTGGATCACAAGCTTAACATGAGTCAACAGCAGGTATCCCCAAACTTCGGCCCTCCAGATGTTTTGAACTACAATTCCCATGATCCCTGACCACTGGTCCTGTTAGCTAGGGATTATGGGAATTATAGGCCAAAACATCTGGAGGGCTGAAGTTTGGGGATGCCTGGTCAACAGTGTGATGCAGAAGCAAAAAAATGCTAATGCTATTCTAGGCTACATCAACAGAAGTATAGTGTCCAGATCAAGGGAATCCATAGTACCACTCTATTCTGCCTTGGTCCGACCACACATGGAATACTGTGTCCTGTTCTGGGTTACCACAATTTAATAAGGATATTGACAAGCTGGAACATCAGAGGATGGCAACAAAGATGATCAAGGGTCTGGAAACCAAGGCTAATGAGGAATGGTTGAAGGAGCTGGGTATGCTTAGCCTGGAAAAGAGGAGACTGAGAAGAGAGATGATAGCCATGGAAGATGGAGCAAGCTTGTTTCCTCCTGCTCTGGAGGGCAGGACTCAAACCAATGACAAGAATGGAGATACCAACTAAACATCAGGAAGAACTTTCTGATAGTAAGAGATGTTGACAATGGAACAGTCTCCCTCAGGAGGCTATGGACTCTCCTTCACTGGAGATTTTAAAGCAGAGGTTGGATGGCCATCTGTCAAGGAAGCTTTAGCTGAGATTCCTGCATTGCAGGGGGTTGGACCTTGGGGTCCCTTCCAACTCTACAATTCTATGACTTTCTCATTTTGATCTTTGTCAACATTCCTTTTGAGAACATTATATACATATATATATATGAATGATGCTTTCCTTGAAGGTGGTGTTTCTTGGTTGAATAGTCTGCCAATTCATGCCCACCCCCACAAACCCCTTCAGTATACCTTCAAAAGTTTTCACCTACAGATCACACAAAAGAGTTGCATCCTCTCCCAGTAATGCAAAATTTTCCAAAGCTGCTTCCAATTTGTTTCTGGCCCCTTTTCAAAGAACTTGCTTTAACCTACAGAGACCTTGGTTCCTAAAGGATTCCCTTTCTCCATATGCACCTAGCTGTAGCTTACAGTCCTTTGAGTAGACCCTTCTTCAAAATGCCCCATTAATCTGAGGTTTGAAGGGTGGCGGGGTGGCGCAGGGGGCCTGGAACTTTGCACCCTCCCTTGAGGAGCCCCACATGCCCTAGTGACGGGCCCACCCCAACCTTTGAGGACCAGTGGCCTAATGCCACACCCACTGTTCAGAAAAGGAGCCGGATGCCTGATTATCACACCAGTGACTTTTAATTTTGTCCTTTCACCCAAGAGAAGGGCCTTTTGTCCATGTTGACAGGGCAGCACCCAAGACAGCCTTGAAAGGCAGGTGTGAGATTTTGTTCCCAGACTTGCTGCACCCCGGAGTTTGCTAACACCCCTGCTAATCTGATGCTGCTCATCTGATACAGGCATGATTTCACTCCCACTTTGTTCTGATGACTTAGGGCAGAAAATGACAGAGAATCCAGCCTGGAAAAGTGCTGACATGGAAAGAAATGGCAAGGAAACCTGAAGCACCTTCTTTGCAGCTCCCTGCAAGGGGCAAATGGCAACCCACAGACTCCATCGACTAACAGAGTCCAACTAGCTGAGATGTGCTCATTGGCTGCTAACGTTAACAATTCTCTGGTTCACGAGTCTGCATACGAGGCACACATTCACACAAGCCTCTGCTTGGCTGTAGTAGCTCTATCAGCTGCTACAGGCATCCGGAGCCCCTCCATTCCAGCCTTCTCAGCAGTGCCAATGGTGCTCCCCTGAATATGGCTATTGGGCTGAGAGATGTTCTTGCATTAGACCTTCCTGTGTTTAGCAGAAAGGTCTGTGCAGGGTTTCTTAGTGCATCTTAGGAAACCTGCAAATATATTCCTTCACACTTAAGAGGCACAAGTATCAAGGCACGTTGGGACCTTGGTTGCCACCTCCCCCTGCCCCAAATTTAAGCCCTCTCATGTACAGATGAAAACCTGAATGGGTCTTCATTCATCCATCAGTTACACTAAAAACGACTGAATCCTGAATAGAAGAATATGTAGGCAGCCACCAGTCCTAAGTGTGGGCTATGGGATTCCTGTGGCTCTAGGTTGCTCTTGGGATCGGGCTACCTGCCTAGAGACATCCCTGTTCAGGAGGCAAAGAAAAACAGCTGCTTTGAGCAATAGATAATGGGAGCTAATAAGGGTGGCCCAATCGGGCTGGATGCACCAGTATGTTCCCTGAAATGAATGGAAGCCCCACAAGAGTATGGCAGCCCCATATTCATTTGTCTTGGACTCCTAGGATGCCCATGTGTGACGGCAAATGTACCTGGAGGCATCATGCAATCTCTACAGGGAAGCTGTTGCTCTGTGTGCGTTTGTAGGTCTGGGACAGACCTTCTTCTTCAGAGTAGACATTATCAATTGAGGGGGATCAGTCTGGATGAAACCCTGGGTCCCTTCTAAACCTGCAATCCTGTATCTCTGAGGCTAGAATGTATAAGAGGGAACCTGTTGGACTGGTCAAACCAGTCTCTTTGTCTATTTCTTCATGCAGTGCATAGCTAAACTATGGAACTCATTTCCCCCAGGAGGCAGCGATGGCCACCAACCTAGACGGCTTTAAAAGAGGATTAGACAAATTCATGGAGGAGAAAGCTATCAGTGGCTACCACCCATGATGGCTGTGCTCTGCCTCCACAGTTGGAGACAGCAATGCTTCTGAATACCAGCTGCTGGAAACCACAGGAGAAGAGAGTGCTCTTGCACTCGAATCCTGCTTGTAGGTTTCCCATAGTCATCTAGTTGGTCACTGTGGGAACAGGATGCTGGACTAGGTGGGCCGTTGGCCTGATCCAGCAGGCTCTTCTTATGTCAAGGTAACAACCTGACCTGCTCAGCTTCTGCATCTTAAGTTGTCAGAGAAATAAATGGTTGGGCCTTCCCCACCCGGCCGGCATGTAGAAGAACAATAGCTAGATAAGTTGTTGTGTGTGAGAGCAGAAAGCTGGATGCTGGAGACACAGAGACATTTCCTGCTCTGTGGGGAGCCCAAGCTGGGCTTTGGGGCTTCTCTGGAAATCAAATAGAGAAGCAAGATCTGTTGGGGTTTCAATGCTGTCAGCCTCTCCATCCAATGCATAGGTTATATATACAGTGTGTGGAAATAAAACCATGCATCCTAAAGAAACCACAGTCTCCGCTGACCTTCGTTCCAAGGAAACCAAACCCTGGGGGAAGTGCTTGGAACTCCTGGAGCCTCTTACAACTCGGTGGCTGGGTTGGCACTTAGCAATACAGGTGAATTGCAGGGGGTGGGGGACAGAGGAAGCCTGTAGAGCCAGGTCTGCACCCCATACCTTCTGCTTGCTACATGAAACAACTTCGCACTCCTCTGACTCAATGGAGCAACAGCAGTGAGCAACAGGAAGGACCCCTGAGCCAGCAATTGCTGCCGTATTTACAATTCACAAGCCCATGAAAACTGTATTAACTATTAGGAAAAGGTGCTCTCAAGGGGTGGGGGTGGGGGCTGTCAAAGGTAGAGCACTTTCAAGTCTCATCTTATTAGCAACTGGAACTGTAGTTAATATTCACTGTAAACACACCAGTCAGATGCGATAATAGAGACTCGCTAGCTAGGAACACATATGCAGCTGCCTCCGTAGCTCAGCCTGAAAACAACACTTAAAAATTGCAATCCTCAGAGGCAGAAGTTCTCAAAGTATATATTTGGAAGCGGTCCCGCCGAAATCTGAGGATCGACAACTTCCTGTGTGGTTTGCACTGTTCTGCCTCCCAGCCAACGCAAAAATACTTCTGTAGTCCTCTGGTCTCAGCGTTTTTTAATTCTCTCTTGCACTTTTAAGTACAGGCAAAACAAGTGTGGTGTAGTGGTTAGAGTGCCAGGCTAGGATCTCAGAGACCAGGGTTCAAATCCCCATTTGGCTATGAGGTGACCAAATGGGGTCACCTAAACTACCTCACAAGATCATTGTGAGGATTAATTGGTGTGTGTGCTTGATGAAGCATGTAAGCCACCTTGCACTCCTTGGAGAAAAAGGTAGGATATAAATGCAACAAACAAACAAACAAACTCATATGGCTAGTTATAGGTAGGTAGCTGTGTTGGTCTGACGTAGTTGAAACAAACAAACAAACAAAAAATTCCTTCCAGTAGCACCTTATAGACCAACTAAGTTTGTCATAGATATGAGCTTTCGTATGTATGCACACTTCTTCAGATACTCATATGGATCCTTGGAGCCACGGAGAACCACCACAGCTTGGCTCCCTCCCTGGGGCAACCCAATTCTGCTTGGAGACAGGTGACTTCCAAAACAATGAAAAATAGCTGAGTTGTTTTTATTGGGGGGGGGCACTTATCTGACTTTGGAAGTCCCACACTCACCGTCCTCTCCCTCCCTTTCAGCAACCTTGGCTCCTCTGATTCCCCACAAAGTCCCTCCTCTGTAAAAGCCCCTTACCCATCTGGGCTGGTGGTGGGAGCAGCAGTAGCAGCCCTCAGGTCACTCTGCAGTTAAGAGGCAAGGAGGAAGGTCTCTCATTCTCCTCCTCCCTCAGTGTTCTTGGGAAATGTAGCTCTTGGGAAAGCAGTCCAGGGTGCTGGAAGGGGAGTATCATTGGCCTGACTAGCTGGATATAAACTTTCCACCACTTCTAAGGTATAATAACCGCATGTCCTCTTTTTGTATTGTTTAACTCTCTAATGTTTCAGAAACTACTGGCTGCCAATTAGCTACTGGACTGGATTGAAAGTGCTGGCATAGACTGGGACCTTGATGCCTCAATGATTGCCTCACTCTTTATATATCCAATGGATAACCGCTTTCTGCATGATCCTACTGCAGGTACCATCTCTCTAGGACAGTGGTTCTCAAAGGGTGCAGCATGTCACATTGGTGGGTCAGGAAGATTCAAGGACAATCAAGGAAACATTTAAACATTTCAGTGTAGCCTAGCGTAGCCTAGCATAAGATAATATAGTATCAAAATAAAAAAAATTATTTGCAGAATATGGTTAGGTACGGTACCTTTTCAAAATGAGAGCAAGAACATCAAGTGATACTGAGGACAATCCTAGCTGTGATCCAGAATTGCCGTTCAAACAGAGAGCTGGAGAAGACTCGTTTAATTCAACACCAGTAGCAGGCCCAAGCAAACCTCCAAAAAAGAAAGTTGGTCGACAATATGTGGAGAGATATCTGAGTCTCAGTTTCACGTGAAAATGTCCCTCAGCCTATGTATTTGATCTGTGGTGAGAAGCTTTCCAATTCCAATATGGCCCCAAACAATATGAAAATACATCTGTTGTTAAAACATGGAAATCTGGCAAATATTTCATCAATAGTTTGAAAGACCTTTGGAACAGCAGAAATGCCAGCTCATATACATATGAGTAAAAGTCTCAGATAAGATGTAAATTATATCTTACCAAGTGGCTGACTTGATTGCTCAACAGACAAAACTACATAACAGTAATAGCTGAAAAATTGATTAAGCCTGCCTGCAGCTTGATTGTGGGAAAAATTGTTTGGTGATGATGCTGAATGACAAGTTATGGAAATCCCTTTTGTCTAATGAGACAATTTGCAGAAGAATAGTTGATATGTCAGCTAATATTGAGAAGTGTGTTTCCAAAAGTATGAGGAATTCTGAATTTGCCATTCAAGTTTATGAATCTACTGGCACAAATGGAAAAGCACAATTGCTTGCCTCTATCAGATTCATTCACAATGGTGAAATAATTACACAGTTCCTGCTTTGCAATGAGCTAGCAAAACATACCAGAGGACAATATATTTACCAACCCTTGTCTGAGTATTTGGGGGAAAGAAAAAAAAACATTTCATGGGATTCTTGTACTGGAATTTGTACGGCTGGAGCAGTGAGAGGAATGTGAGAGGCTTGGTGGCACTCATCAAACATAAAAATCCAGATGTAATATCAATATGTGGGACAAGAAGCTACAGTTAGAACTGGATATGGAACAACTGATTGGTTCAAAATTGGGAAAGGAGTACGACAAGGCTGTATATTGTCTCCCTGCTTATTTAACATATGCAGAATTCATCATGCAAAAGGCTGGACTGGATGAATCCCAAGCCGGAATTAAGATTGCCGGAAGAAAAATCAACAACCTCAGATATGCTGATGACACAACCTTGATGGCAAAAAGTGAGGAGGAATTAAAGAACCTTTTAATGAGGGTGAAAGAGGAGAGCGCAAAATATGGTGTGAAGCTCAACATAAAAAAAAAAAAAAACTAAGATAATGGCCACTGGTCCCATCACCTCCTGGTAAATAGAAGGGGAAGAAATGGAGGCAGTGAGAGGTTTTACTTTCTTGGGTTCCATGATCACTGCACATGGTGACAGCAGTCACGAAATTAAAAGACGCCTGCTTCTTGGGAGAAAAGCAATGACAAACCTAGACAAGCATCTTAAAAAGCAGAGACGTCACCTTGCCGACAAAGGTCTGTATAGTTAAAGCTATGGTTTTCCCAGTAGTGATGTATGGAAGTGAGAGCTGGACCATAAAGAAGGCTGATCGCCGAAGAATTGATGCTTTTGAATTATGGTGCTGGAGGAGACTCTTGAGAGTCCCATGGACTGCAAGAAGATCAAACCTATCCATTCTGAAGGAAATCAGCCCTGAGTGCTCCCTGGAAGGACAGATCCTGAAGCTGAGGCTCCAATACTTTGGCCACCTCATGAGAAGAGAAGACTCCCTGGAAAAGACCTTGATGTTGGGAAAGATTGAGAGCACTAGGAGAAGGGGACGACAGAGGATGAGATGGTTGGGCAGTGTTCTTGAAGCTACGAACATGAGTCTGACCAAACTGAGGGAGGCAGTGGAAGACAGGAGTGCCTGGCGTGCTGTGGTCCATGGGGTGACGAAGAGTCGGACACGACTAAATGACTAAACAACAACAACAACAACTCACTGTTTTTTTACACAGAGAGGCATTAACCAAGAGCTTTCTAGCTGATTTGAAGTCGCTTCTAGCTCAGGCTATGCACATTCTGAATTCCATCAAAGCAAAACCACTAAAAAAAAAGGTAGCATGTGGCCAGCTTCTGGTGCTTCTTTTTAATTGTTGTTAGATCCTGATAAATAAGCTAAAAATGATCAAGTAAAATTGGCTTAGAAAAACTGATCCTGCCTGGGGCTTTGCCCATCCACTTCCCTTTCCCTTTCTGGTATCTATGACAACTACTGGGCCTGTTTCTCAAGCTGTTGCATCTGCAGCCTAGTGTCTGACAAGCACCTTAAAGAACAGAAAGGGCACCCTCTGCCAGAGCATGCAAGTTCCTGTCACTCCAACAACATCAGACCCAAGGAAGCCGAACACAAGTCGGGCTTGGCAAAGCAGTCCCTTTAACAATAACACCAGCAACATCTGGGTCATGTGCAGACAAAAACCCCACAGTTCCCTAACTATGTTTGGAAACCCTGTTCT
Source organism: Zootoca vivipara (assembly GCF_965207765.1). Lineage (NCBI taxonomy): Eukaryota > Metazoa > Chordata > Lepidosauria > Squamata > Lacertidae > Zootoca > Zootoca vivipara. The sequence continues at coordinate 50,329,192 of NC_142589.1, forward strand.
AATCTGGTTTACAGCTAACTACGGTATGGTGCATACTGAGAGTAAACCACAGTTAGTCCCCAAAACTGAAAGGGAGAGGATGGAAAGGGGAGGAGACCACAGACCCATGCAGGCAGCGTTTCTCCAGCCTTAGCATGGTGGGGGACAGTACACCAGAGAATACAAACTCACTCTGAAATAAATGGCTTAATAAGAGAACAAACTGATTACAGGTTTCTGGCCTGTCTTACCTTAAAGTCTTCTGGGAGCAGCAGTTTCGACGTTCTTAAGAAGCTTAAGATGTATCTGAAAATTTCACCATCTCGATCAATGAAATAATGTTGTTTTAAACTGTCCAACACAATAGGTTCTGTGCCATTAAACAGCCGGCTTATTCTGGGAGGGGGAGAAAAAGGAAAAGGGGTAGGCACAAAATGGGAGTGGAAGGTCACATGATCTTGCGAGAATCACAGAATCTTAGACAGTAGTTTAGCAGATCTGTTGCTGAATCTCAGAAGCCTCTTTTATGGTCACCTGGCCCACCCTTTGCCATCAAGGTTCCTTTGTGATATTTTGGATGCTGGACCTGATGAGAATTATGGTCCAAAGCACGTGAGGGGCACTAGGCTGGCAAAGGATGGCCTAGTCCTACCTCAAACTCCAAGTCAGGAGCTGACAGAAATAGAGTTCACAATGCACAGTAAACTGTGTATAGCACACTCCCCCATTTAACCAACATTATCTTTATTATGGTGAGTTCATGATTAGGGTAACCCCAAAGATTAACCCAAATTTCCCACAAGGGGAAGGCCACCTGTTACCCACAAAATTATAATTATTATTTTTAGTAGTGGTAGTAGTAGTAAGATCACAGGGCAATTCACGATATAAAAATACAAATTAAAACCATAAAATATTATAATAAAACAAAAACAAAACAATACACCCCTTCCACAGACAGCACAGAATATTAATCAGCCAAATGCCTGGTTGAAGAGAAATGTTTTCGCCTAAAGATATGTAATGAAGGTGCCAGGAGAGCCTCCCTGGGGAAAGCATTCCATAAAAGGGGAGCCACTGCAGAAAAGGCCTGCCAACCTCTGGACCTCTCATGGGGGAGGCACCTGAATAAGAGCCTCAGATGATGATCACAGAGTCTCTGGGTCAATTCATATGGGGAGAGGTGGTCCTTGAGGTATTGAGGTCCTCAGCTGTTTAAGGCTTTACAGGTAAAAACCAGCACTTTGAATTAGGCCCGGAAACTAACTGGCAGCCAGTGCAGTCGGTTCAGGATCAACACAATATGCTCAAACTGTCATGACCCAGTGAGCAACCTGGCCGCCAAATTCTGCACCACAGCCATGACCCAGACAGCCCCAAAGTATTCACTTTTGCAAAAGCACACCCTCAAAGAATCTGTCATCCTCTCCTGTCAGTCGCGCTGTTGCAAAGCGTGCTTCGAATCCTAAAAAGAGCCCTCTTCTCAGACTACACTGCCTTCCTTGCAGAAGGAATCCCTCTAGCTCCTTCTCTTTCCCCTCCTAATTTGCTTGCATCTCTCAGGAACCACAAAGGTCCCACCAGAATCGCTAGAGTTTGGGTGTGATTTTTCCACTCGGGTAGTTTGGGGACAGGCAGCTGCCTGCCTCCCTGCATGGCCCAGATCGGAAAAGGCTCTTTTTGATGTTGCGCTGGTCTCCCACTTCATGTATAATTTTCTTTCCACTATCGCTCCTAAATCTGGTGTTTCCAGTTCCTTCTAATTTAGTAATCATCTGCAGATTTCATTAGTGTGCCATCTACTCTCTTCTGGATTAATTACAGAGATAGCTGAAGTTGCTGGAGCTCACACAATTCCCTGCTGAACGCCAACGGAAGGTCGCACCCTTCTCTGGCACCCACCCTTTGTGGCTGGTCACTCCCTGCCTTGTTTACAGATCCACCACCGCAGCATTGAGGCAGGTGACACAGGTACATGGAACTGTTTGGCATTTGAATTAATTAAGTACTTGCCCAATATGTATTTGTAAATCCCACTGCACGGTATATTTCTCTCCTGCTCCCCCTCTCCTCTCCTCGCCACCACAACCACTAAGCCACGGCTATTATGAAACGGTATCCAAATGAAGCAACTCACTTTAGGAATACAGGTGGCGACTATTTTTTACGTGCCTAATAGATGTGTGACCGCTAACGGGTAGGTACCTTTGGACCTGGAAGAGGGCAGAATGGGATGGGCTTAAGTGCATGGTAGCCAGGGGCGGAACCTGCACAGAAAATGTTTGCCGCCTGTATAGAATGTCAGGAACATTCACATGATACACGGAACACGGGTACGAGTTCGCCCAGCTCGGAATTGTCATTCTCCAGAGTTCCAGACAAGATTCACTCCCAGCCCTATCTGAAGATGCAGGGGATTGAACCTGGGGGGTTCTGCATACAAAGCGGTTGCTCTGCCACGAAGCTACAGCCCTTCCACAGCTCGGTGGCAATTTCTCCTCTTACACAAGCCGGGGTCAGCAATTGCTATCACCCTGGAACGTGGGCAGCTCCACACTCGGCACGCTGGCCTTCCGTCACAACAGCTTGTGTGGATGGCTTGCCTGTGACTTGCATTCACAACCCCAGGAACGTTGGAGTTCCCAGCATGCACACGCAGGTTTCAAGACGAGGATTATGTCCCCAGCGCTTGATGTGCTGCCTACAGAGAATGTTTCTGGAGCCATCCTTATTTTCTCAAGATCGCTTGCTTTCTGTCTGTTTCTCAGCTCAGGGGAAGCCCTTAGGCCATAGGTCTATTGCTCTGATGATTTGGGGCGACATTCACAAAACACAAAACAAAATAAAACAGCATTATTTTTTAGGGAAAGAACTTAACCAACAAATGATTTTCACATTCAGAAATATCCGAGAAGTACTTTGCACCCCCAAAGCCGCTTCTCTGTTGTTTTAGCAACCTAAAGACTGAACTCCAGCCTCCTTTTAGATCAGGGGTGGCCAACTCCCAAGAGACTGCAATCTACTCACAGAGTTAAAAACTGGCAGTGATCTACCCCCTTTTTGGGGTTCAGGTCAAAGTTGTTGAGTTTTTTCAGGGAGGAGGTAAAATGTTGAGCTTTTTTTTAGGGGAGCCACAGTTGTTCAGCTTCTTTGGGGGGAGCCAATGATCTACCAGTGATCTACCGTAGACATCCAGTGATCTACGGTAGATCACGATCTACCTGTTGGACATGCCTGTCTTAGATCATGGTTCTCAAAGGGTGTGGCAAGAGAGGATGGCAAGTGTGGAGGGAAGATTCAAAGACAGATTCAAAGAAACATTTAAGTATTTCAGTGTAGACCCTCACACCTTGCATTGAATTTATATATACATATGTAAAGGTATATATGTCAGAGGCTCGTTTATAATTATATTTTGGGAGTGATTCATGTTCATATGTAGTTGCATTGTTTTCTACTTTCTGGATGTCCTATGATCATATAATAAAGTAGCTATTTCTATGTTATAAATCAACTGTTATGAGTTGTTGCTTTTTGTTTTCCAATGTATCTCTTACCAATAATAATAAAAAGGTGTGGTGCAAGAAACTCTTTATTCTGAAAGTGTAGCCCAGAGAAAAAAGTTTGAGAACCACTGCCTTAGGTCTTGGGAGTCAGGAAAGGGTTAACTGCATCTGGGCACTCTGTGCATAACTGGAGCTGGAATTCCACTGACTCTTTCTTCCTTTTGGTTAAAACTGGAATCAATTAGTGGGGGATACACTGATAAGACTTGTGCTCAATCTTGTACTGAATTAATTGAGCAATGCTGTAGCTTTCAAGAACATTTACAGTAGTGATGAAAGTAGATTAGATGTTTGCTGGGACTCCCATAAAGTTACGACTTTAATTATGAATGTGGGCGAGCTGTTTTGCTGGTGTTCTGTGCCTGCCTTTTCCTGCCTCCTTTTGCCCTGCATCTCCAGATGTTTCCTTCCTCCTGATTTTTCTTCAAGGCAACCTACTGACTGATTGCACACAGCCTGAAAATGGGGGAAGGCCAGTGTTTTTTGTTTTTGTTTTTCTGGAAAAAAAAAGGTGTGTGTGTGTGTGTGTGTGTGTGTGAACTCACCATCAAGTTTGCTTGTTTATTGCTGGCCCAGTCGCAGTGCTACTCCCCACCTGCCGGGCAGTGGCTAAATTTAAGATGTGATTAATAAACTCAAGCAGACAATGATCTGGATTAGAAATGGCCACAACTTGATTGATTAAAGCTATAGGTGGATTTTTTGCTGAGGCATTGGGTAAGGGAACTCCGTCTATACCAATGACAAACTTTGTTGTTGTTTAGTCGTGTCCGACTCTTCGTGACCCCATGGACCATAGCACGCCAAACTTAGCATGACAAACTTAAGTTGGTCTCTAAGGTGCTACTGGAAGAAAATTATTTTGTTTTTGTTTTATTTTGTTTCGACTATACCAGACCAACACGGCTACCTACCTGTAACTCAGTCTACAGTATATCTGTTCCAGCTCCCCCCCAAAATAATATTTAATTTAAAAAGGTAAGGGAACTCAGTTCCGCCGAATTCCTGCCCCCCCCCCAAAACCCTGAGTAAGAACACTCAGAAAGTGACAGGCTTCACCTTCTGCATGGACTAATGGCTGAAAGCTTTCCAGTTACCGGTATGTCATTATTGGGTGGACAGGAAACTTATTTTTTATTTAGTTATTTTCTTACATTTTCTTACACTTTCCTACCTTTCTTCCAGCATGGACCTCAGGAGGGTCTCAGGCAGCCTCCCACCCAGGCACTGACCAATCGAGATCTACTTAGCTTCAGCAAGGTGATGGCCTCTTATGCCTTCAGACCAAAAACCTTATAACCAAACAGGGCAAACTGGAAGTTCACACCTGTGGGCATTATATCATCTTTAGTGGTGATTCCTGCAAGGAAGGGGGTTGGATTAGATGACTCTTTTAAGTCCTTCCCAACTCTACAATTCTATGAATTCGGTTTCACTGCAAAAAATCCTCAACCGTGTGCTGAAGAACCAAGTAAAACTAAAGTATTCTGTTTACTTGTTTCTAAATTATTATTTTTAGTCCGGCCTTTTAGGGCTGAGCTCTCACCAGGCGACTTTCAAAGTAAATTAGGATTAAGAACATTGGAATCAAAATAATCTCAAAACACAGAAGAACTGGAAGAAGAAGAAAAATCAAGCCAAAGCTTGGCAGTGGAACAAGAATGTCAGGGCTGATCGAAACACTACCTAAGTAGAAATGAAGCCCACCCCAAAGGTGGAAGGGGAACTCTAATGATACAGCACCACCACTGAGAATGCCCTGCCCCAGATCCCTGCTAACTCAGTATTAAAGCCTCAGTCTAGCAGCCACGGGCGACCAGAAATTTCACGCAGGTGAGCTCAATCATCCTCACTTCAACCCCCATATCTGTGATCATCAGTTATTTCCAAAAACCTTTAACGATCCTCAGTTACAAGTTAGTAGGCATGGATAGTCCTTTCCTCCATGAATTTGTTTCATTCTCTTAAACCCATCCAAGCTGGTGTCTATTAATGCCTCCTGCGGGAGTGAGTTCCACAGTTTAACTGTGCACTGAGTGATGCTGTGGTTGCCTCTTGCATTGCAGATTCTGCAGTCACCCCTAGGGAACCCCACCTTTTCTTCCTGTCCTCCTGAATATCTGAAGACAAAAGAGAGCCACGGTTGAACTTCTACCACTAATCATGGGTTTTTATAACAATATAATCTGGCAGGATCCACCGGGGACATCTCTTCTTTCTCATATTGCCTACGTCGCCGATCAGGTTTGTGCTTCTCCAGAGAGAGGTCACCCCCCCCCCAAAAAAGTGACCAATAATTACAGCCGAAGTTGAGTTAGCAAACATATGGGGAAATGTTGTATGTTCCCATTCAGTAGATTGGTTGGGCACGCTCCTTTTGGCGTTCAGATAGATACCTTTGGCCAAATTCCATCCAGGATATAAAACTGCAAGCATAATAAGCAACCATTATGAAAAGTTTGCAAATGACGAGAACAGAGGACAAAGTATTCCCATTCTTAATATGCACTTTTTGAGTGGGATAATTTAAGAGGCAAAGTATTTTGGATACAAAATTGCAAGTTATTTGATGGGTTGAATTCTGCCACAAAGAATGGACTTTATGATTTATGGCAAACTTTTCGTGTATGTAAGCTAGGTTGCAGATTGTTGGAATATACGATAACGCTTGCAACTGCAAAGTAGCCAGCAGGATATAGATGTAAAATCAAATCCAGACGGCCTCAGCTGCCAAAGAAGCTACAGAGAGTAAGATTTAGGGGGGAAAACCACATGTGGGCGTGTGGAATTGTATGCCTTCAATGCTATGGAGATAGGAAGTAGGAAAAGGGAATCTTTACAGAACTGTTTGATCTGAAAGGGTTGGAAGATATGGCCCCAGTTCTCTAACTAGCAATGGGTAAAACACACACAATAAACCCTACTTCCTGAACCTCAGTTTATCTGATCGTGGCTATATAAGGTTAGGATTATCAGAGAGGAACTCAGGGCTGCATTTATGCAGCAATTGGCCAAGAATCCAATATCCAAAGAACTCTCACTTTTGATTTTAAAATACAAAGTCTTAAGCCCTTACAGTTGTGAAGGTGGTAATTTAAAATGTGGGGTCAATGCCTGCTTGGAACCTCCGGAGCCAGAGATGGGCCTGAAAATGATTTCTAGTGATCGGGGGAAATAATTCATGGCCCAGCCTACTGCCCCCTGCAAAGACTAACAAATTGGGGATAAATTAAGTAGATAATAACTGCAGAGCAATTATGCAAAACTGAGAGAGATTGCACACATGTTTTCAACTTGACTTGCCAGTGTGCAAAGGTTTTAATTTAATGTTGTTTATTTTGGGAATTTATATGCCACTCATTACAATGCAATCTCAGCAGTTGTGTGAATGGCCATATTAATAGCACCACTCAATGAAAGTCAGAGAGGTGAAGTTTTATTACTTGGTAAGTGTCTCTGGAAGCTGATTGGCGTTTGGGGCAGGCCTTACTCAGAAGTAATGCAGACTCTTCTTATGTTCAAGCAGTCACCTGGTGACTGTTTTAGGGGTGCCGAGCAATGAATCAGTGTGTGCTCAGACAGGTATACCCCCCTACCCGAATCTGATATAGCCCTGAGGCTGTAGTGTCACACCTCTAAAGTCATGCTATATTGAGGGTAGGAAAATATTTTGTGCTGGCCGTGCAGACCCATCACTTCGACATTTATGGCTACTAGCCTCCACAATCGAAGGCAGGGATGCTTCAGAATATCAGCTGCTGAAAATTGCAGCAGGAGACAGTACTCCTGTGAAACATGGATGCTGGATGAGATCGCCCATTGGCCTGATCCAGCAGGCTTTCCTTAGGTTCTTTTGTCTACACCAGAATTATAACAAGAAAATCCTTTGATGACATCACAATTTCACTTGCCAGACAAAACGTAGGACAAATATGCATTCCTAAACTCCAGCACCACCTCTGTGGGGTAGGTGGGTGCCTAGAAATGTTTCAGCTCTCCCTGATGTGTCAGGAAAAGGCAACCCTAAATCCCCCATTCCTTTCTGGTCCTCCCCTTGTGCCCCCACCCCAATAGCCTGCTCAGATTGCTGACTTCTACTAGCAGCTTCTCAGTTGGCTGGAACGGCAGCAGTGTTTAAGTCTGCGTCTCGGGAAGAGAGCACCGAGAACATTAATTTTGGCAATTAATATTTAACTGCTCCGTAATATTTGTGCTATTTATAATTTATCTGTTTACACTCATTAAAAATGGATGCTGTAGACAGTTCCCTTGCCCCGTGTCAAATTGTTTCGTAATTGTGCATTTATGGAAAATATGCCCTGAAAGGTGTCCTTTTGGATTCTTATTTGTCTGGGCGCCCCGAGCGCAGGGCTCTCGCATAGCTCTGTCGCTCCACTTTCCCCCTGCTCCGCGGTGCTTTTCTCCACACTCCGGCTGTTTGATCCCAGACACAACAGGAAGGGCAAAGCGAAGTTGACAAGATCTCTGAGGCCTTCTCGGCACTTGATATGGAGTCTGTCAATTGTGCTTTGCTCTTCGGCTCAGACGTGGAGCTCAAGCGGCAGAGGTAGGAAATCAGGACACCGCCAAGCTGGAAAGAAGATCTCAGTGGGAGGGAAACTGCACCCCCCCCCCCAAGCCAGGGAAAAGAAATGCAGGGGGCTTTTCCCCATTGTTTCCTGAGAGCCACACAAGGCTGGTCCAACAGCGATATCATGCTTCTTCTTCTTCTTCTTCTTCTTCTTCTTCTTCTTCTTCTTCTTCTTCTTCTTCTTCTTCTTCTTCTTCTTCTTCTTCTTCTTCATCTTCGTCTTCTTGTTACATTTCTATCCCACCTCCCACCTTCCTCCAAGAAGCTGAAAATGGAGGTTCACAGCCAAGTGGAGATTTAATCTCTGGTCTGCAAGGTCCAAGCCTGAGACTCTATGCCACACTGCCCCTCACACCAGCGAGGGATGGGCCAAATATTGTAGGACTGTGGAAACAAATGCTCCTCCACTCGACCCGATCATCTCATTCTGTCCTCTGTGGCCGGTCACAAATTTCACAGCTGCAGAAGCCACCGACTGCTTGAGCGATGTAGCAGTGTTTCCTCTTACCTTCCAGCGCTGTGCTGAGAGATTCCACAGCAGAGCGTGTGAGGAGAGGGAGAAAAATAGTGTGTTCTAAGCAACGTGGGAATGAGTTTCCTTGTTCCCTTCCCAACAAATAAAGAGCTTCACGGCCTTTGAAAGCGCTCCTCAAAAGGCTTGACGGATGAGGGGAAACATCACAGCCTGTGAATGAACCTGCAAAGTCACGTCAGCAGCACTGTACTGTTGGAGGGATGTGCCCTGAGAACTATTGGAGGGATTTTAAAGAGGCAAAACAGCCCAGAGTCCTCATCTGGGAAAAAGGCGGGATACAAATAAATAAAGTAAGAATAATAATTTGATACCTGAAGTGTGTATTTTTGCAACCCAGTAATTGTAATTGTGTTATAATGGCTGCAACCCGTTTTGGGACCTTAGGTGGACAAATGATGATGATGACGACAACAACGACAACGACAACAACAACATCAGGCTGCATGAGAAATGGTTTGGGCCTCAGCTCTCAATCTCCAAAAAATGGTTAACCCACTCTCCCAACTCTCATAAGGTGGTGGAACTGGAATGGCAGAAGCAGCGGTTCCGCCCCTGGCCTTCCTCTCTAAAATCCCCAAGTCTCTCATTCATATCTCTGAAACTTCCAGTTGCTCAGGGGGAAAAACCAACCAACCCAAACCTGGTGCTGATCAAGGGCAGGCGAATTGCCTCAAGGAAACCAGGGAGGAAGCAGCAGTAGTTTTATCAGTTATCGAGACTTTCCCAACAACGCCAGCTCCCAGCTACGCCGAAGAACTTGCCACAGGGCTTTCCTGGGGCCAAGAAAGGTGCTCCAAACTGCTTGCACGAAACACTCTTTTCTGAATCTTACCGCAGCCTGAAAATCGTTAAGTATGAGGCATGCCTAACCAATGAAATAAATGAAGGTGTGCACGATTCCATCAGATTTAAGGACCAGCGACTGTGTGAATGATTAGTTTGCTTGCACCCAAAAGCAATCCAGACCCAGCTGCCTGCTCTTAGAAATGTAGGAATCTGCCTTATAGTGAGTCAGACCATATGCCCATCTAGCTCAGTATTGTCTACATGGACTGGCAGAGGTTCTCCTGGGTTTCAGACAGGGGTCTTTTCCAGCCCTATTCGGAGATACCATTGGGGGTTGAACCTGGGACTTTCTGCATGCAATGCAGATGCTCTACCACTGAGCTGCAGCCCTTCCCCAAATAGTTATTCAGATTTGCAGGGCTGTAGCCACCTAAGTTATATTCACAGCAGAGCCATTGAAATGAATGGACCTGAGTTAGGTCACATTGGCACCATACGTTGAAAAAAGCTTTACAAGTTCCTTGGGAAGAGGACTGGTTGTTAAACCATTCTTGAGAACTGTAGTTCTGTGAGGGGAGTAGGGGTCTCAAAAGCAACTCTCAACACCCTTAACAAACTACAGAATGTGGGATGTAATCCACTGGAAGCAGTCAAACACAACATTCCTTATTTTCCTAGAGTGGACATGCAAGGGGATGTTTGGTTCAGACAGTCGAAACTTCCTGTTCCTCCTGGGCTGGAGCATCCTTCCTTGCATGTGACTGGTGGGTGGGTGTGACCTTTCCAGACGTGGTAAAAGGACAAGGCATGCTTCCACTCTCCCTCTTTTCCATCTTCTTTTCGTCGTGTAAACTTCCTGGAATTAACTGCTGGCTGCCAGCCAAGCAGTCCCTCAGGTCATCTCCCTTATGGGGTAAACCTGTTTTTATTTATTTGTAACTTTAAGCTTTAAGCCTGCCTTCAGGGATCACACTGTGCTCTGCCTGATCATGAGTAAACTTTCTTTTTAGGAGGGATTCAAGGGGTCTTACCAAATATTAGAACACGTTTCAATCTGGACAAGCCAGATTGAATTGCGTATTGTTTTATGAAACTCACATGAGTTTGCAACTAGTGTTCTGCTGTGTAAAGGGGAATGCACTCTGCTAAGTAAAGGAACTTGCTAGCGCAAGTTAGGAAGGAGATTAATAAACAGTATTATATCTCCTGCCACCCTGAACATTCCCACACAGAATCCCACACAGTGCTTCTTGGGGGCTGTGGGGGAGAGTTGCAAGTCTGGTATCATAGCACTTTAAGCATATGCTATAGATGTGGCATAGTCCTACCCATCAATTTCAATGCATCTATTTTGCGCGTAACTATTGCCAACGTGCAAGTAGATAAATAGGTACCACTACAGTGGGAAGGTAAACGGCGTTTCCGTGTGCTGCTCTGCTTCGCCAGAAGCGGCTTAGTCATGCTGGCCACATGACCTGGAAGCTGTACGCCGGCTCCCTTGGCCGATAACGCGAGATGAGCGCCGCAACCCCAGTCGGTCATGACTGGACCTAATGGTCAGGGGTCCCTTTACCTTTTTATTGCCAGGTGTAACCTAAACATTTTAAAGTGACGTTTATCTCGCTTTCCTCTTTAGCCAAGAGCTCAGGTATGGATTGTGTACCTGCTACGTGCTCCCCACCTCCCCAGACATCGGAGCCACAAAAAGTGTGTCTTTCAAATGACCCTTGATCACTTCTCCTGAAAGCCAGGAAACACAAGTGGAGTTTTCCCTACCCTAGATATCTCTGGCCATATGCAGGGCACTAGAGTTATTTAGACAGATTGCTATATTGTGATTTTATGCTTAGATCTCTCTCTCTCTGTGTGTGTGTATTCCAAACCCTGTTCATCTGCACTGAGGTCTGCTGAAGAGGAGTGGAATACAATTTGCTTACATAAATAAAAGGACTCCTTCATAAAATTAAGGGCAGATGTCAAACAAACATGAATATCTGAGTGTGCCATGTGTGCTTCGGCCGAAATTATCAGGCAGTAATAGCGTGGGGTTTGCCTACTTTCAAACCATGCCCTTATTTCCTGATTTGTGACCTTTAATTGTAGTGATCCAATTAATGGTAGGATATAAAGTGCTCTGGATTCTTTCACTCCTGCGTGTAACCGTGCAGGGTTAAGGCTTCTCTGGTTGCCCCCCAAGGGCAGGAATGGCTTCGATTTGCATTTCCTTGCTTTAGGAACTTTAAAATTATCCCAACCTCATGCACAAACTCTGCACTTAATGGGGCTTTCTCCCACTGAATAAATTATGCCTCGCTTTCACCCTGACAGTCGAAAACTTCCTTTCCTTGCACATATACCCAAGAGAAAGTCCTCATCCGCACCACACATTTAAACCAGTATCGTTCCACTTTGAACAGTGATGGCTTCCCCCAACATCTGGCGGGCACCATGTTGGCTGCCCTTGCATACAGGGGTTGCTTACTTCCTTTTCGCACATATCTAGAGGCAGATGAGGACCAGGAAGGTGAAAATTCTCTTACCCAAGACCTTGGAACGCATGGAGTCAGATATGGCAGGGTGGGCTGATGCAGAGGAGCAGGGACTGCGTTCTAAGAGCCACTGCAATCCTGGCTGCTCCCACAAGATAATAGGCTTTCTCCATCTCTAATTTTTGTAATAACACTGCGTTCCTACCTTTTGACTTTGATGCTGGAGTGCCACAGGAGCATGTTACTTCTTCAGCGCTTTTGATGGATATTACATCCACTAACTACCGGTATTAAGCACCTGGAGGAATGACTGGATCTATTTCTACCGCCGAGATTTAATACTTTTATATTTTTGAGTGCAGATGAGAATATCTATTTTTTTTATTATTTTTTTTGCCACAGATGGGAGCTGGCTGTATGCAATCAAGACATATTTTTAAAAGTCAATGTACCAAAGAGAGGCTGCACTGAGAAATCTCTTTTAAAGTTCCCCATGCATGTGTGTGTGTCAAACTTCCAGGAACAACGGATGAGGGGATGAAAGAGAATTGAGAAGTATACGCAGTGCGCTCCTGAATTTGAATAATGAATCCAATTAGGGTTTTTTCCCCACGACTGATACAAATGCTGATCCAACTCAAATCAAGTGGGAAATTCGGACAAAAATATTTGCCAGCTATCAAACAGGGCAGGCCTCTGCTATTAAAGCACTTTTGGATTGCAGAGGTGGGGCTTGGCTTGGCGTGAGCAGGCCCTGCAATGAAATAACTTACAAGATACGAGTCCACCAGCCCTGCTGGAAGACACCACAACCACATTCACACAGCCATTTATTCCATTTCCCCAATGGTTCCCTAACTATTCACTTCCATATTACAGCCCAGGTCTCGCAGGATCATAGCTGCCAAGTCTCCCGTTTTTCGCGGGAAAACCCCGTATTTAAACCCGTTTCCCGCTGTTATCCCAAATAGAGAAAAATCCCGTAAATCCCCCGGATTTCCTACCTGCCAGGGAGGCTCCTTCTGCGCATGCCTGGACATGCGCAGAACTGATTTCGGGTGCCACTCTGCCCATGTCTGGGCACCGGAAATCGGGCAGTGCTGGCACCGGAAGTTGCTTCTATGCATGTCCAGACATGCATAGAAGCGACTTCCGGTGCCATGCCGCTGCTCATCCCGGATTTTTCTTACCGGGAGTTGGAGGGTATGTGCAGGATGCAAAAGCCACTTCTGGAAATGCAACAGAATGCAGTGCTTGTTTCGTGCTCATTTCCATGATACAGTATTTGATTCCAGAAAGAAAGAAAAAAAATACCTGTTTGCAGCTCCCTTTACCCAGAAAATCATAGGAGTTAAAGTGACAAAATTTGGGGCAGTATATCAGAAAGACAGTTCCACGCTGCTGTTTTCATGGGGGAAATCACAAGGGAAGAGATGCAGGCTTGTGTGGAAGGGGTGGGAGAACAGTGATGCAGTTCAGTGCTGCTCATTGTCGTGTCACATCACAGCCACTGGTGTGGATGAAATTTAGCATGACATGCTGGTATAGCATTCAAAAAGCCACAGTTCCATAACACAACAGGTACTGCAGTGTGAAAAGGACATTAGAAAATTGCACAGAAGCACTAGCATTATAACCAGGAAAACAAACGCAACAGTCCCCAAATCTGAATATGCCCACCCCCCGTTGAATCTTGGGGAGACTTCTTACAAGCTCCAGCTGCACAGTGCAGGTGGTGGTTGGCTTGTGGGTGGGTGGGGGGAGAATCCCTGCTGTGAAATGCCATTCTGAAGTTGCCACTTTGGGGTTGCCATTAGAGTGAGGCACTACCCTGAGCCCGTTTTCACAGCCCTTGCCCTAGCTTCCGCCCAGACCAAGGTGACGGAAGCACTGACTTGAGAAAAAGGGAGAGATCTCGATAGAGGCAGAGAAGACACCTCGGCTCAGCGACGGGCAATGGGTCACAGCAGCCGCTATGCTCGGCCTCAACAACGGGCAGAGGTGAGGCTAGCTGGACAAGCAGCAGCGGTCCAAATTTAAGATCAGGTCAAGGAGATGAGAACGGCACAGAAGCAATGAAGTTGTTCCAATGGGTTGACACACCCACCTGCCAAGCTTTGAAAGCCGAGCCAAGCTGCGCTTACTCACAAGATTCTTAGGCCTTGTGAGGTTGCGCATGTGCAGGAGCTCATTGCATCAGGGAGGATGTGCCTGTTCCCAGCAATGGGAGTACCACTGGGTCCGGTTGTGCCCCTCCCTTCTGACTCTCCACCCCTAGTGGTGGGCTGATGCCACCCTCTGCCCCTTGGATTCTATTTGGTGTTCTCCTCTCTCCAGGACAGAAGAGGGGAGATGGGAGTCCTGCTTCCCCAGCAGGGGTAGCCACATCCTGGGGGGGGCAGTATCCACCTCCTCCAGCCTTTGTACCCCATTCTCAGCTCCTCCCATGCCATCTTCCAGTTACCCCTCCATACCCGTCACTGCCTGGCACTCCACTCCTGAGCCAGGAAACACATTGAGCCTCATGACAACCCCCAGCTTGGTTGGATGTGTGTCGCTTGGTGGGAGATTGTGGAAGGAAAGTTGCTGGCTGCCATGTGGGAAAAGCCAGGGTGCATGTGTCTTCACTACCCCAGGTGGGAGATGGTGTAGGGCCTTGGATGCTGACTATGCAGAGCCTCGGAACCAAACCACTTGATACAGGTGCATCATCTGGAACAGAGTGGTGCATCCTATGCTAGGCTTCCTCTTTCATATTCTGCTTAGCTTCAGTTATTTAATTACATTGGCTTTTTGCTTTGTTTCATTTAAGCTACTCAGTTAGCTTATCTGTATTGTTTTACACAACACATTATTATTATTTTTTGGTACTTATTTATAGCTGTTCCTAATGTGCTTTGAATTGTTATACAGATTGTTCATTTGATAAACTGTGAGACACTCTGGCCACATTTTTGGTTGGTGGGGTGGGGAGGTGGCATTCAAATGCGCTGAAACACTGATGGCATTGCTGCGCCTCTTAAGAACATATTTATGTTTCCAGGGCCTTTGAGAGTGCTTAATTTTAGTGGGCTGTTGTGACCTTAATTCAGCTACGTTTTTTAAAAAAACCTTTTATTGAATTTTAAAAGTTGCTTATGCTTTTAGGGTTACTGAACACCAGCCTTGAAACTTGACATGCAAAGAGATCGAGAAGCATTTTGATAAACAGCAGAAAAATATCCCATAATTCGCACCACGGAGATAGTGGACAACAGATGGGACCCATCAAACATACTAATCATCTGTAATAGGCCACTTTTGAGAGGCCATTCCTTTGAGGGTAAGGAGACAGATGTATGCATGCATCATAAAGAGAGCTTGATTTATCTAATAAGAAGGGTCAGGCCCCAAACCTGGGGAAGACACAGCCTTTGAGGCCTCAAGATGTTTGGGACTACAGCTCTCCCATCAACCCTCAGCATCACACAGCCGTGCAGGCAGGGGCTGATGGGAGATGCAGTCCAAAACATCTGGAGAGCATCAGGATGGGAAGGCTGGCATAGGCTCTGGTTACTCAATGGCAACAGAAGCATCACATGGTCATGCTCAGAACACCTTTTATCAATACAGTTTTATGTGGGGTCGCCTTTCTCCATATATGCCCACTTAACCACTTCTATCTGCAAAACAGGCACTTAGCACATTTATTGAAGCATCTAATATGGCAAAGTTCAAGTACTAGAGCAGACACCCCCAAACTGCGGCCCTCCAGATGTTTTGGCCTACAACTCCCATGATCCTTAGCTAACAGGACCAGTGGTCAGGGATGATGGGAGCTATAGTCCAAAACATCTGGAGGGCTGAAGTTTGGAGATGCCTGTACTAAAGAATAGGCTTTGCTCTAAGTTCAATCCAGGTAGGGCTACAAAAGAAACCTCCTGGCTGAGAGCTGCAGAAAGCTGTGTTTCCTTAAACAATGCAGGGCCGGATAAGAGTACCTGGGCTAGTGTAACTCAGCAGGGCAGTTTTATATGTTCAAGAAAGAAATCCACATGTCAAAACAGAATGTTTGAGAAATTCCAACAGAAGCTGATCCAATTCATTATTCTGCAGATTTTCACACTCCTCTGAATTTTGCAATACAGTTCTTTGTTCATAAAAGCACCAAACTGTGTAGTTTTAGAATAAAATACATTCAAAAACATATGCATGGAGCTAAAATGTGTATTTTAATACACATCTTCGTGTGGGTTCCTTCGCAGATTAATGCGGGACTTATGGATGAGCAGGTTCAAAACCGAGCACAAATCACAAACTGATCCACCTATCCCTACTCAAAACACATGCACTGCAGATGGTAACAAAACTCCAAAGGGGGGGGGGGGGTCTGGAATGTGAGAGCATGAGGGTTGGGTAGCAGGTCAGAAGGGGGCAAAACAGGACTGGGGAACCTCAGGCCCTCTAGGCCTCTGTATTTGGATTCTTCTCAGGACACACTGCTCACTGGACCTGCACCACACGCTTCCTGAGTTTAGAGAAAAGGTGAACAAGAGGTGAAATGATAGAAGTTTATAAAATGATGCATGGCAAACTAGGGAAATTACTTCCTCCGGAGGCAGCGATGGCCACCAACTTGGATGGCTTGGGAGGAGGATAGTGTGATGGCCTGGGACTCGGACTCTGAGCCGGAGGAATCGCAGCCTGTACTGGACCCTCTGCCTGGGACATCGGCTGAACCAAGTTTACGGCCTGGTCCTGAGCATAGTTGCCAAGTCCTGATTAGAAAAATACGGGATCAGCAGCGCCGGCACCAGAAGTTGCTTCTTCCGGTACCGGAGCTGCCCAATTTCCGGTGCCCAAACATGGGCAGAGTGGTACCGGAAGAAACCCGGGGGAATTACGGGATATTTTGCCATTCGGGATGACAGCGGGAAACGGCTTTAAAAACGGGGGTTTCCCGGGGAAAACGGGAGACTTGGCAGCTATGGTCCTGAGGAGCCTCAGTCTGCTCAGCCTACCCTGCAACAAGCATCAGCTGAGCCGAGTCTGGGGCCTGAGCCTGCCTTGGTTCCAGATGCAGAGGATACCTCGTTGCCATCAGCAGGGTCGTCACCAGCAGCTGGCCCACTGCCGGCTGGGGCTGAGGCGGCTCCTGGGTCCAGTAACCCACCGGCGTCACCCGAGCTGCAGAGACTCAGGGCTGATAGAAGAAGAGACCTGAGTACTCGCAGGAGGAGTGCTCGCCTCCAGGCGAGGCGAGGAAGTGAGTCGCCAGGAGATCGGGGTCATCCATTACCCCATTCTAGATAAAAGGCGGCCAAACCCTGCCCCGGGTTGCGGGAGCAACATTGCTGGTTTCTAGACCCTGCCAGATCCTGAAGCTGAGGCTCCAATACTTTGGCCACCTCATGAGAAGAGAAGACTCCCTGGAAAAGACCCTGATGTTGGGAAAGATTGAGGGCACTAGGAGAAGGGGACGACAGAGGACGAGATGGTTGGACAGTGTTCTTGAAGCTACGAACATGAGTTTGACCAAACTGCGGGAGGCAGTGCAAGACAGGAGTGCCTGGCGTGCTATGGTCCATGGGGTCACGAAGAGTCGGACACGACTAAACAACAACAGACCCTGCCAGTGTTCCTGCCTTCGATCCACCTTGCTTTCCTGCCTGTGCTTCTGACCTGCCTTAGTTCCTGAACTACGTACCTGTTCCTGACCTCATCTGACACCCTGCCCTGCTCCCGGCTTCGGCAACTTCAGACTGTCTCAACCCTGAACCTTCGAACCATGGAGCGGACTTTGACTACGCCTCTTGAGTAACCCTAGGGACCAGCACAGATAGGCCAAATTCACGGAGGAGGCTATCAACAGCTACTAGCTTTGATGGCAATGCTTCTGAAAACCACTTGTTGGAAACCACAGGAGGGGAGAGTTCTCTTGGGCGCTGCTCCTACTTGTGGGTTTCCCACAGGCATCTGGTTGGCCACTGTGAGAACAAGATGCTGGACTAGATGGGCCACTGACCTGATCCAGCAGGCTCTCCTTATGTTCTTAAATAAAATGAGTCACCCCTTCTGTGGCCAGGGATTGCCAACTGTTCCCATTTTGGGGAGTGTTCAGTATCCTAGGCTTGTTCCCTCCATCCCAAAAGGTTGCTGTCCTGTGCATGTTGCCTTAGCCATCACAGCTCTGTCTGGGCCCATCTTTTCACCCCACACAGTGGCGCAGAAGCTGCCTTGAGATGAGCTCTGCCCGAGAAGCAGAAACCGCACGTAGACATGGGGGCCCTGTGCATGAGTATGCCTGTTTCCATGAGGATTTACTCAGTCCGATTTGAATATCACATAAGCAGGTAAAAGATTAAAAAATATATAATCACATCTATAAAACATCCTGTTTTATAAGACTATTGTGGCTGCTGCTGCTGCAGAGGGTCCCTGCGCTCTTTTATGTTTCAAGTAACACAAATTTGGGATGTAGAAACTGGTGTCGCGAGCGAAAGCTCTTCCCATTAAAACAAATCCCTCAACCAACATTTTCGTGTTCCTTGGCTCCCCTAAGGGCCTAGCTCTGCAGGGGGAAGAGCTCCTCTCTCTTCCCAGTATGAAGAGACTTGAAGGCACTCAGCACCTGGAAGGATCAGCCCACATTATTCATCCGTTTGAAAATCGTAACTCTAACAGTCCCCCTTCTTGCTTCGATCCCATTGCTATTTCATCGCTCTCTCTCCAGATTTCCCCTCTTTTGCAGCAGTAGCAAAGAAGTTCCACATTGCACCCCTAAAACATTCTACTTTCCTCTATGTCTCCATGGTGGTCTTGTCATTGGACAACAACTCCCATCATTCCCAGCCAGATGCTCTATCACCAAGCTATGACTGCCCCTTCTCTTTCAAGCAACCAGGGTTGAAAAGAAAGCGAAGGTTCTTTTTGGCTGGCCGGAGGGAGGAGAGTGTATGTGAGCAAGACTGTGTATAGCAGTGGTGGCCCAACTTGGCCCTCCAGGTGTTTTGGGACTACAACTCCCATCATCCCTAGCTAATAGAACCAGTGGTCAGGGATGACGGGAATTGTAGTCCCAAAACATCTGGAGGGCTGGGTTCGGCCACCACTGGTGTATAGGTATCATCTGAATGTGTATGTGTGTGAACTGTATGTCGACACGCACAGGGCCTGAGAGTGTAGCCATGTTCACTTCTTCTTGGACATGCCCACCTTAGATATGTGGCCCCCCAGAGCAGAAAAGGCTCTTTCATTCCTGGGCTAAAGCATTTCAGTAGCAATGGCTGTCAACTTCAATGGTTTTAAATGGAGATTACGCAAATTCAAGCTTTCAAGGGCTACTGGGCAGAGAGGCTACCTCAAACAACAGGGGGAGATGGTTGCACTCATATACGTTGCCTCTCTGTGCACTTCCCAGCCCCCGTCTGCATTGCACATTGAAAGCAGGATCACACCACTTTAAACAGGCATTTATTTATTTATTAAAATGTACACACCACCTGAAAAAACTCAAAGCAGCTTACAAAAAAGATAAAACAATAAAATCATCAGTAAAAAATTTACATAGTTACAGGTAGGTAGCCGTGTTGGTCTGACGTAGTCGGAACAAAATAAAAAAACAACCTTCCAGCAGCACTTTAGAGACCAACTAAGTTTGTCATTGGTATGAGCTTTTGTGTGCATGCACACTAAGTATCTGAAGAAGTGTGCATGCACAGGAAAGCTCATACCAATGACAAATTTACATAGCTTCCCTCAAAGAATCTTGTAGTTTGCGATGGGTGCTGAGACTCATTAGGTAGGAGACCCACATAGTTATAATTGCCTAGGAAGAGAGACTTGTTTTTATACAACTTTGGGAAATGCAGCTCTTTATGAGGAATGGGTGAACAGGGATCACCTCACAACTCTCAGCACCCTTAATGAATTACAGTTCCCAGGATTCTTCAGGGGAAGCCATGACTGTTTAAAGTGGTGTCATGCTGTTTTAAATGTATAGCGTAGCTGGGGCCCCCAGAGGCATCCGGCCTGCTCTGCCCAAAAGCAGAGTGCTGGATCAGGCAGACCCACGGTCTGGACCAGCAAGGGTTTATTTGCGCCATCTCACATCAAGCACCCAGATGTTCACGTCCCGCAAAGGCTGCAAGAGTCTGCACCGCTTTCTGTCTCACAGTCCCCACCCACACTTTGCACTCGGAAAGGGCTCTGTGCATTATCAAAAACCAAACTTGTGGAGGAGACAGTTTTGCTGCAAAACACATTCAAAGCCCAACTATCAAGAGGTAACGCTGCGTCTCTTGCATTTTTACAGTGACCTCGGGACATGATTTCCAGCAAAGTGCACCTTATCTTTCTCTCTCTTTATACCTCCTCCAGGAGACTGCCAGATGCAAGGATTAAAACAAAAAAATCAATAAGAGAGAAGCCCTTTCCTTTTGAGCAGAAACAGACTGTTGTAAGTGAACACACCGACAAAACACTTTCAGCTGGTTTTGCCTGCTATACAAAAAAACGGATCTGCTTCCACAAGCATCAGTTCCAGATTTTTTGGGTGGGGTGGGGAGGGAAGCAGGGATCTTGGGCAATCACCACCCTGCATCCCTTGCCACTTCCACCACTGCCCATTCAATGTCCCTCTCACTACGCCTCCAATCCCCAGCACTGCACAGGAGGAGACGTCAGTGGAAACCAAGGGAAGGGGCAGGATTATCCTCCCTCTGATTCTCAACATTGCTCACACCCTTGGAGAGGAGAACAGGCAGCAGCGGCAAGAAGGGTGAAAGGGGCTTTGGTGGGAACCTTTTGAGAAGTGAGACACGTCCTATCTGCATAGCACCACCCCCTCATCTGCATAGCTGGACCAAGGTTCCATAGCTTGGTCACCTTAGTGTGACGGACTGTTAGGGATTTGGCTTTTATCACTGAGACAAGCACAGAGCGTGTATAGGTAGGTTGGCTACGTTAAACAACACTCTGCCATGTCAAAGCCTGAGTACAGTTGCACCTTGGAAGTCGAACGGAATCCGTTCCGGACGTCCGTTCAACTTTCAAAACGTTCGAAGCTCCTACAGCCAATCGGAAGCAGCAGAAGCCCCATCAGATGTTCGGCTTCCAAAATAACGTTCGAAAACCAGAACATTCACTTCCAGTATATAAAAAATTACTGATTTGGTTATACTATCAGAAATACGAAGACAGGTAATTATGAAATTATTGTTTATATTTGCACAACTTTTCTGTAGTACTCTATTGGAAGGAGAAAAATAATCCATTTCCTTAGTAACAATTTAAACAATTTATTTAACTAAAACAATAATATTATAGCATATATATCCATGTTTGTTAACTGATGTGGTTAAACAATTAAAAAAAAAACTTAGACTGAGTTTTAGCACACATGAAAAACTTAAAACAAATCCTTATTTCCTGATAAATAGCCTTAGGACTATAATGTAACTTAATCAAAAACTATCTTTAGAAAGATTTTTCCTCCAAAAGCATTTTATTGTAAAAATCCAATTTAAATTTAAAAAACCAACTGATTTATCAGCTTTAAATAATAATAAAACATCCTTTTAAAAAAATCATTGATTTTTATCCACCTTGCACAGAGTAGATGCTTTCTGGCGGTTACCTGAAGACGCAAATCATCAAGCATGGGGCCACACATGGAATGACAATCCCTGAACAACTTATACATATATTTATTTCAGTAACCTGGTGTACATCATCCCATTGGCTTTGCCACACATTCACTTGAACATAAGCTAAAGCCCCTTTAGCGCTTTCATGCTCAATAAGGGATGTCTGGAACCTAAGCAAGCAGGGCTGGTGAGTGCCAATTGTGACTCCTGCACAGGAGGGCATTTTCTGTTCAGGTGTGATATTGCAACACAGTGGGGATGTGGAGTGGCATTGGGTAATCGGGACAGATTGGGGATCATACTGGTTCACTACCCAGCAGCCCTGGGTAATCCCATTGCCCATTTTGGGACCCGCTGTTCTTAACGTTGTGCTTTAATTGTTGAAAGCTGCCCTGGCTTGGCCTGAAGGTGATGGTGGTGGTGAGCATTGATTGGGATGCCTAGATGGATGTGGGAGGCAACAAGGCAGGCAGATGCAGATGCGGGTGCATGTTGCACATGTGCCACTCACAGGCCTCAGCTGGGGGTAGTCGTATTGGCACAGCAAAAGCTGCCCATTGAAATCCAGGAGAAGCTGCAGAGGCAGAGAGAAG
Organism: Zootoca vivipara; assembly: GCF_965207765.1. Lineage (NCBI taxonomy): Eukaryota > Metazoa > Chordata > Lepidosauria > Squamata > Lacertidae > Zootoca > Zootoca vivipara. The sequence goes on from NC_142589.1 coordinate 50,351,357, forward strand.
TTGAGCCCATTGACAGTGGCTACCTCTTGCTGCCTACAAGGCTCAGGGGACCCAGAAGGGCAGCAACCAGGCATGGATGTGGCAGTAGTGCAGACTGCTGGGAACTTTCAGCCACAGGCACCAGCCTCCTGGGCCAGGATGACGACGCATCAGGGACGAAGGACCAGCTGATTAAGCAGCATCAGCCCCTCTCTTCCTGCAAGCCCTTGCCCATCTGCCAGAAAAAAGGAGAGGAAAGCGCCCCCATCCCCAATGCTCAATACAGTAGAATTTCCTTTTGAGTAAATTGTCTGCAATTGAAGCTAGTCATTTTTAGGGGCTGGCTGTGTGGAGGGCACCAGGTTGGGGAAGTCTGATTTGCACGGCTGCCTTAGAAGCCACAATCCCAGACCTAAAATCAACGGGAGATCTACAGTCTAGAAAACCAGTTCCACAATGAAACACACGAGTCTGACAGTGCGACCTTATTGCCAAAATAATATAAAATCTGAAACGGAGCCACGTTACCTTTCTCTGACCTTTGAACAGCAGAAACTCAAAAGCCAATGTGCTGCAATGTGCCTGTGTGTTTGTTCCCCCCTCCTCCTCAACTATGTTTAAACAAATGGTGTGTGAGTGTGTGTGAAATCACATGCTTGTTATGATGGCTAAGCCGGTCTCTTCTCGCTTCTCCAGAGGCCCTCATTCCACCAATTTCCTTGTGTTGCAGCACAGAGCAAGGGCGGCCATCTTTGCGCCCCAGGGGCAGGAATTGCTCCATTCAGCACGGCCTGCCTTGGCAGCACTCAAATTGTCCTAATCTCATGCTTTTAACTCTGCACTTAACAGGGTGGGTTTTTTTGTCATTTAATTTGTCTTCATATTTCTGGGGTTCTCAGATACTAATTGCACAGGTATATATACTCTACCTAAGTATTTCCAGGTGATGCTACTAAGCAGCTGAAATGGAATGTGGTTTTTTTAAATAAAAAAATTGAGGTTTTCTGTAATTCCTCTTCTACCCTTTTGCCTAACTGCCTGCCCACCCCTTCCATGTTTCGTTCCTATTGTCCTCTAGGTAACTCTTTACATCGCTGACCTTTACATGAGAACTCCCTAAAGGCTTTCTCCCTCAACTTGAATTGGATCGAGTCCTCCACAGCCCCTTCTCTACTGAAACAGAACGTGGCTTCCTCAAGAAAGGCACATTCTAAGAAACGGGAGTTGTGCATGTATATGTGAGAGATGCATCACGATTTAAAAATGAAAAATAAAGCCTTTCAACTTAAACTTGTTACACCGCACTGCAATCAAGACTCGGAAAGCTGGCTGCCGTGGCTGCAGAGGTTTCCAAGTCCCTCCCGTCCCATTCGCAGGCTACAGATTGGTTTAAAAAGCATTAGGAATATGTGATAATAAAACAGCAACACAAACACAGAGCATGTCTGCAATTATTTAGCAACTGCCACCAGTGAATTTATCCACCTAGATAAATTATCATATGTGTGAGAGTGTGTTCGTAATATGCGCTGAGCTGTTTGTGGGGTTTGGGTTTTTTATTTTATTTTTTAAAAAATGTTGCCTTTGATGCTGCTAGAGCCTTCGCAGGTTTTCTCTCTCTCTCTGAGCAATCACAGTCTGTCATGTAAATCTCCACCCAGGTGTCAATGTGTAATATGGCCTCTTTTGTGTTAGGAAGGGTGAAAACATGAATGAGAAACCCAGAGGAGACGGCTCTGAGACACCAACGCTCTGATGTGTTGCCTTGTAAAACACAGCATTAGCCTGGCAACTCCAGAACGACACTCTTGGGAGAGTTGGGGGCTCATAGAGAGGCCGGAACTACTGGAACCTCTTTGTGCGCACCACTGAAATGAATGGTACCTGGATAATGAATGTGCATAAGTTTAGCAAGGGAGGAATGAATGGTCACCCTCTTATGAACATAGGAAGTTGCCTTAAAAGGAGTCTGAGGCTTGGCCCTCCCAGCTCAGCGTTGTCTACACAGGTGGGCAGCAGCTCTCCAGTGGTTCAGAAAGAGATGCTGCCAGGGGCTGGACCTGAGACATTCTGCATGCAAAGCAGGTGCTCTCCCACTAAGCTATTGCCCTTCCCCAAGGAAATCTCTGCTCATTTCCATGGGGTTTGCTTAGGTGTGGGCTCCTGGTGGCCTGGATGATGCCTCAAGAGGAATAGTAACCTCCACATGGAGTCCATTCATTTTAACTAGATCCTTGTGGAAAGCATGGTGAAACCCCCTCCCCCCCCCAGCTATGATACTGCTTTTTAAAGCAAAGGTCTTCAAACCATAATACAGGGTGGCGGGGGGACTCTGGGGTTCCTCAGAAACTTATGAGGGTCTCCTGGATTCTGCAGTTGCAGAAAGTTTGCGGAATGTTGACGCACCTTCAGTTCAGACTGGGGAACATGATACCTTGTGTAAACCGAATGTGTGTTCTAGAACAGAGGTAGTTGCATTTAGAGAAAGACAAGTTGGCTCCAGAGGTACAGTTGCCCAGGCCGGTGTGTGTGTGTGTTTCTGCAGCAGGCTCCCTGTCTCCAGCATCCTAGAGCCACTCAATCAGCATGAAAGGGGCGCTTTTTAGCCACGAGGAACTCTTCTCACCCTTTGTGCTGATTGGAGGCACTCAAGGTGAAGGGAGATGCGTCAGCTGCTGAGGATGGTCTGCTAGGGTCCCTCTAGAGAAGCACACCAAGGAGGAATTGCTCTGTATGCTCCAACACGGAACATTTAGGAACACTAAAAAGACACGGGCTTCCGTTTCAAGAAAACGGTGTGCAAATTCTGTAAAGTACAATGGGACTTCAAGGAAAACACAACTTAAGTCACTCCAAAGTTAGATATTGGGGGACTCCAAATCATTTGCTTATGTACATGCACAGAAAATGGTAGATCTAGCTGACTGGCCCACACATGGAGATCTACACTGATCATTGCAATGCACCCCAAATTATTATTATTGTAAAATCTTAGAAGGTTGTCTTGTCTCGTCTGCAGACATCTTTGTAACACAGAGTTGGTCTGCTAATGGGTCTGGTGCCTGAAGCCAGCTCCCCATAGAGCACAACCTTGGGGAGCCTGCCATCTTCCATTCTGTAGACATGGCCAAGCCAGCATCTCCATTGTCTCCCAAGACAGATAAGACAACAACGAGAAGGTTGTATAATCTTAGAAGCGGGTGTGGTTATGAGGGTGTGTGGCTGTGACTATCACAAAGGGACTCCACACTGCTGAATCTTCCACTACACAACTGCATGATGCCTCATCCCCATTCCATCTGCAGATGCCAACTAGACTGGGAGTTAACTCTTACTTCAATTCCTAGTGATAGGACAGCTTTTGCACTACATCAGAGGACATCAGGATAACTTAGGGGCAGAACGAAGGCAGTCTGTGCATACAGCACATACGGCTCTGACCTCCTTCAAAGGGAAACAGCCGCGGGTGGGACCAGCTCAGAAAGAATGCCTGGGCAGGGGGGCTACAGCTTCCGTCCCCTTCTTACCCTGAGGCAGTAACCTCAATCTGCCTAGTGGCAGGACCCATCCTAACCCTAGAAACCTCTGCACCAGGGGTCCCCAGACTACGGCCCGGGGGCCGGATGCGGCCCAATTGGCCTGCCAATCCGGCCCGCAACGCCGCCCGCTCTTACGCCGCGCAGCGCGGCAGCGCTCTTCCGGGTCGGGAAAAAAGCGCTGAAAATCCTTTGTGCGCATGCGTATGGGCCTCTCCCGACCCGGAAGAGGTCATTTCTGGTGCACTTCCGGGTCGGGGGAGGCCCATACGCATGCACACAACGGATTTTCGGCGCCTTTCCCACCCTGGAAGCGCGCCGCCGCGCCAGTAAGTGCCCGTGCGCACAGGCGCGCACTCCCCCGCCCGCCGGCCCGCACAGGCGCGCGCTCCCCCGTCCTCCGGCCCGCCATGCGATCGGCGCGGTGGGAACCGGCCCAAACGCCGGTAAGTCTGGGGACCCCTGCTCTGCACCATCCATGGTCCTACAGCAGACCCATTTACCTGGCTGACAGGTAAATGGAGAAAATGTTTCCCAAAGGTAGAAACTTTGAGAGCCACCACTTTAAATGACGAAAGCAGAAATGTTGAAATTTCAGCACTGGTGCTTTATGTTACTATTAATAATAATAATAATATAGCATGTAATAATAATCTATATATAAAAAAATGTAAAAAGGGCATGTGGGTAGGTCTCCACTTTTCTCCAAAACCGCTTGACCGATTGCGTTCAAATTTGGACACAATGTCCCATGTGAATGTCTGAAGGATCTTAGAAAGACAAATGTCTTTCAAAGACAAATGTCACACCTGGGGTGGGTAAGACCCCCCCAAAACCCCTGTTTCAGAACACACAACTCACCCTAAAGTGCATGCTGGGAAAAGAACCAGGTTGCAAACCAGTGCCCCCTAGCTGCAGCTACACTGGTACTGCACCTATAAAACCTTCCCTCTCAACAGTACCTCGGCTTCCGTTTACATACTAGGCCGAAGCCTTTACAGACTAGGTCGAATGGAGGTACTGACTCGCCTGGGTGGGGGTTGGGGGGGAGGGGATGGGATAGGTCAGGACATGGTGGGGCCAGTCACAGGGATGAGCCAAGGGGTGGGGGGAAGAGGGGGCGTGATACGTCATGGGTCGGGACAGGGTGGGGGGAGTCACAGGGACGTGCCTCCGTAAACAGAACACGCGTAAAACAGGGGGACTCTGAGTCTCCAATTAATAGACTGAGCCACAGCAACGCGTGGCAGGGCCAGCTAGTAATTATTATAAAAGAACACAAAGACACCAAAAAATGTAACAGAGGACAAAGTGATACAGAGTTGTAGAATAAAAGAATAACCAATGTAGCAAATTACAATCTTTACATAGCACTTTTGAGAGTTCAAGGTGGTTCATGCCCTTTATATAGGTAAAACTTTAAAAGTAGTCTTGTAAGGTAGACCCGTATTATTATCTCCACCTTGGAGAGGGGGGTAGATTTAGCTATGGCTCATCTAAGATCATCTTGGGGATTTCACATTAAACCATAGCTGAAAAGAAACTATTAGTTGATCGTGAATGAGCAGTGCGCTGGTGCAGGCTGCTCAAAAGTTCCCACAGCGCTGCTTCCCTGCCGCCGCAGCCGCCGCCATACCACAGACAAAACAACCTTATTCTGCTGTCCAAACCCGGGCTTGTGCTTTGCTTGGATGAAACAATGAACGGCAAGCTAAGAACGAACTGTGTGGTTTATTTGGAGTGACACAAACCACAAGCCTGGATGACACAACATGCCAGACTGTGGCTTGTTTCATCCACTGCACAGCAGCAACTGGGGAGGCGTGCTGTGGGTGTTTCTGAGCAACGCATATCAGTACGCTCCCCCTTCACATTAAATCATAGCTTGTTTTAAACCATGGTTTAATGTGATGTGTGAAGTAGGCCAGAATGTTGACTGATGGATAAGAATGTAGGGAGGAGCCTGCCAGATTAGGCCAGTGGCCCAACTAGTCCATAGCTGTCAAGTTCTCCCTTTTTTTAAGGGAAATTCCCTTATGCTGAATAGGCTTCCTCGCAAGATAAGGGCAAACTTGGCAGCTATGATCTAGTCCAGCATCCTGTTCTCACAGTGGCCAACCAGATCACCGAGGGAAGCCCACAAGCAGGATGTGAGCACAATAGTACTTCCCTTTCCTGTAGTTTCTAGCAACAGGTTTTCAGAAGCATTTACAGCCTCTGACTGTGGAGACAGAGCACAGCTATCGTGGCTAGTAGCTGTTGATAGCCTCCTCCTCCTCCACTAAATTGGTGGCCAGCACTGCCTCCTATGGGAGGCAGTTCCATAGTTTTAACTCTTCATTGCATGAAGTAGTACTTTCTTTCATCTGTCCTGAATCTTCCAGCAGATTCTTAGTTTCTGGTGTTCGGACACACACATGCGGCTGAATCGGAAGAAGTGAAGGCTTTAAACCAGTTGTCCTTCGTGCTGAGCAGTGGCCAGATGGAGTCTAACACATAGTTGCCAAGTCTCCCACTGAAAAATGCGGGATCAGCAGCGGCGCAGCACCGGAAGTCTCTTCTACGCATGTCTAGACATGTGTAGAAGCAACTTCCGGTGCCGGCGCTGCCCGATTTCCGGTGCCCAGACATAGGCAGAACGCCACCCAAAATGGAGCCTCCCTGGCAGGTAGGGAATCCGGGGGATTTCTGGGATTTTTTTCTATTCGGGATAACAGCGGGAAACGGGTTAAAATCCAGGGGTTTCCCGCGAAAAACGGGAGACTTGGCAGCTATGGTCTAACAACATCTGGAGGGCCAGTGGTCCCTTATGATGATAAGCTTGGCATTCTTGTCATGAAAAGTACCTCCACTTGCTATTAATGCAGACTTCAATGGAACTAGCTTCTTTAAAAATCTGGTCAAACCAGCCAAACTGTGCTTTGATTGTGACACAATTAATTCATTCCTGGCGAAGTATGATAAGCCAACCTGGCATGTTTTGGCAAAACAGCCTGACAAAGATAGTGCACTATGGGGAACAGACTGAGGGATGGACCTGTTCATTCACATCCAAAATGTGTTTTGACTATTCCAGAGCCATCAATTATGGGTTACCAGACAGTACACCCTCTTCCTCCTAGAGTAGCTCACTCTCAATTTTGAAGAAATTAGCAAAAACCTGTTTGGGAACATGATTTTATTTAATTAATTTATATACCTCCCTTCATGTGAAGATCTCAGGGCGGCTCATAACTGGAGATGGCTGTTATTGATCTTCACTGCCTATTTATTAATTGCTTTGTTTTACTGAATTGTGGTTCTATTTCCATATATTTTCAGAAATCGGACTGCTCCTCTCCCCACCTCCAAATCCCAGAAGATTGGGTTAATTTTCAGGGGATGATGGACTAAACATGTGAGGTTGGTTAGGGGAATTTCATCCTGATATGCCAAGTGGTAGTGCCCTTATGCTGTATGATCTAATAACAGGTAACAACTGGAAGATCTGGTTAACAGAAATATCAGGTAAAATGGAGAAAGGCCCTCAGCACTCTAAATATTGTATTTGCAGCAAACATCTGACAATAACCTTGAGATTTGCAACAATAGGGATTATGGACTAACAAACATCTCTGAAGGCATTATGAATGGACCAATCAAGTTTAAGGGGCCAATTGCCTGTGCTTTATAAATCATTATGAGAGGCAGAAGACACAGAAAACAGAGTGAAGCAGATGTGAGAGGGAAGTCCGATTTCTTGCTGCAATCCTGCATGCACTCTCCTGGAAATAAGCCCCACTGCACAGAGTGAGAGTTACTTTTGCACAGGGTTACATTGGGACTGGGCAACCATTACAGGAGAGGCTTGGGTATATGTTAGTGCCCATCACAGTAAACCGTGGTCAGTGGGATACACCAAACACAGAGATCCTTCCCGAGAGCAACAAACCATTTGCTCAGATAAATCATGACTGAAGACAAGAACAAACCTTGGCTTAATGTAGTGGTTTGGCTGGAGAAAAACAAAGTACAACCCGTGGTTCAGATGTAATGCTAAGCCAGGAGTCATAGTCTGTTGTTCTGACAGTATGCTACTAACCATTGTTTACTGTGACATAAAAATGCTGTCTTTGTAAAAAAGGTAATACATGTAAGATTTAATGTTGTTGTTAACACTTATTGCTCTTCAAAACTCCTGTTACTTATTATTATTACTACCTTAGCTCACCGTTCACTTTCAGGCTGATGAATTCTTTAAAAATAGAATTTCATGAGTTTGGCATTTAGAGGGATTAGGGATTGGGTTGTATCTACAGCCAGGCCTACTCAGGGTAGATCCATTGAAAGCAACGAACATGAATAACATTGGTTCCGTAATTCCAGCAGGTCTACCCTGAGTAGAACATAGCTCCATACAGCCCTACATTATAATTTATTATACATTGCCATTGTTGTGCACAATGCCTGACAGAGTACACAAGTCAGGTCCCACCTCCAAGGGGCCTACAATCTAAAATTTGACACAAGGGAAACCACAGAGAAAGGGGGGAGAGGTGGAGGTAGGTGTAATGAAGGGAAGGATGGGCAATTATTTCAGTTACACATGCTTAAAAATATTAAATATCAAATATTTAAATGAAATTATTGGACGTAAAACACCTTTCAATACCAGGAGCAAGCAATCTCTTTTAAGGGTTTTAGTAAATCCCAAACCCAAGATTTACTTGGGATTTTACTGGAAAGATAATTTCCTGTCCTATGCAAGTTTACTTGTAAGGAAGACCCAAGGAGTTCAGTCAGAGTTATTCCTGGATGAGTATATATAAGGACTGCAGCTACAGGCATTGCATCTGTCTCCAGTGGGGAAAATAAAAATCCCACTCAACTCAGCAGGGCTTAATTACAAGTAGTTCAGGCTGGATATTTTTAACTGTCAAGGCACTCTAACTGAAATTTAGGTTATAATGGAGATGGCGAGCAACGTTGGTGGGGATGCGGGAGGAAAGTTAAGTGCCCTGGACCTGGATCAAGACCTGCATATATTCCAGTTTTACTTCCCAGAGGGCTTTTTCCTTATTGCCCAATTAAGTGCATGTGCATAAGAACTTTAAAAAGTAAGGAGAATCCCTCCCACCTTATTTCTTCAAACAGACGCCTCCACCAACCACATAGGAACCTCAAGCATTGTTACTTTTCTTTCAGTCTGCAAAATCTGATGACAGAATCATTGAATCGTAGTGTTGGAAGGGACCTCTTGGGTCATCTCGTCCAACCCCCTGCAATGCAGGAATCACACCTGAAGATTCCCTGACAGACGGCCACCCAACCTCTGCTTAAAAACCTCCGATGAAGAAGAGTCCACTGCCTTCTGAAGGAGTCCGTTCCACTGTTGAACAGCTCTGACGTCCAGAAAGTTCTTCCTACACTTTAGTTTAAAAAAAATCTCCTTTCTTGTCATTTAAACCCACGGTAGGTCTCAATGAAAATGAGTTGGCTTCCATCTTGGTCATGAAAGGTGTTGCTAAGAAGCTTGGTCTCAGTGACATTTTAAATATCCTCTAGCAACTACGTATTTATCTGGGAAAGTGAACCAAGCCAAAGTTTAGGGGGCACAGGCAAGACCATTCTTTAGAATGGGTGTGAGGAACCACTGGTCCACTTGATGTTACTGAACTACAATGCCCATCAACCTCGTCAAGAACAGCCAAGGATGATGGGAGTTGTAGTCCAACATCTGGAGGTCCAGGGGTTCCCCACATGTGCTGCTGCGTTATTAAAAGGAGTGACTCTCGTCTGTTGTGCCAAGAGGTATGAGAAAACCTCAGGATAAGCTGAGGTCTCCCTCCCTCCCTGGTTCCTGATACAAAGCCATCCAAAGTGTGTATCTGCCAATTGGCTGTCATAGAGCTCTGGCGGAGAACAGAAAAAGAGCCTGCTGGATCAGGTTCTCCTTTGCTCCCCTCAGTGCTTATCAATTTTATACTTGACCAGTTAAGGCTCAAGGGGACCCAGTAAAGAATAGGTTCCCCTCAGCTCCCTGTCACAGAGGAGATTCCTTTGCCTTGAAGTCCGAGTTGGCTTTCACCTTTAGATGATCAGGGCGAGAAGTCAAGAGAATCCTGGTGTATTTCGGCTACCTAATTCTAAAGGCTGATTGCCGAAGAATTGATGCTTTTGAATTATGGTGCTGGAGGAGACTCTTGAGAGTCCTGTGGACTGCAAGAAGATCAAACCTATCGATTCTGAAGGAAATCAGCCCTGAGTGCTCACTGGAAGGACAGATCCTGAAGCTGAGGCTCCAATACTTAGGCCACCTCATAAGAAGAGAAGACTCCCTGGAAAAGACCCTGATGTTGGGAAAGATGGAGGGCACTAGGAGAAGGGGACGACAGAGGACGAGATGGTTGAACAGTGTTCTCGAAGCCACCAACATGAGTCTGACCAAACTGCAGGAGGCAGTGGAAGACAGGAGTGCCTGGCATGCTGCGGTCCATGGGGTCACGAAGAGTTGCACACGACTAAACAATTCTAAAGGACACTGCTAAGTGGTTCCTCTTGTTATCCTTGCATCTAGGAAGTATATCAATGCCTCTATGAGCCACTGAAAGAGGATACAAACATATGCTCCCCTCTGGAATAGGCAAAATCTCTGGCTCTTCCTCTCTCACCTGCTCCTAACCCATTCTTTACCTCTCGGTCTACCTCACTAATGAGATTTCCCACGGTACCCTGGTTAGATGATACTTTGCCCCAAGAAAGTTTTCACTTCTCCAATTTGCTGGCTTTTATGTGCACTGTACATTTCCCCTCCTATTCCTTATTTGGCTAAAGAATTACTGCTCTCTCCTTTTGAATTATCCTGAAATCGCTGCTCCTTCCCCATTCTTTCTCTCTCACCTCTTGCTTGTTAACTCCAAGCACCCCTACCTCTGGAGTTTTAACGACAGAGCTGCCAATTGGGTTTAATGTTCTGTATGTGTTGCTATTTTTATTGCATTTGTTGTTGTTATGATCATCATCAAGAATATTTTTTATTTGCGTTATTGCAAAACAACTCAAAGCAACTTACAATCACAACAGAAATATCAAAAGCAATTGCAATAAATGCAATCGACAAAAGCCTTTAAGAAAAAATCAACGAACGCATCTATACAAACAAAAGGCAGGTCTAGAAGATCCTGCCCCACCAAAAACAAAAACACCCACATTCACATACGGTAGAAACCCCTTTCACCTAAGGGCCAAAACAAATGCCCAGGTAAACAGAGAAGTTTTTGCCTGGTGCCTAAACAAAGACAAAGAGGGCACCAGGAGAGCCTCCCTGGGGGTGAGCATTCTACAAGAGGGGAGTCACCACTGAGAAGGTGCTTTATACCAGGGGTGGGGAACCTGTGGCTCTCCCGACGTTGCTGGATTCCAACTCCCCTAAGTTCCAGCCATCGCGGTCAATGGTCAGGGATGGTGGGACTTGGAAGTCCAGCAAGATCTGGATTGCTGGAGGGATCTCATTTTCTCCTCACAGCAACCCTGCGAGGTAGGCTAGGGTGAGAGAGTATGGCTTGCCCAAGGATGGATTTGAATGCAGAGCTCGCTGGGAGAAGCCCACATCCAACCCGACACAAGGGTAAGAAGTGTGACCTGCCTTGAAGGTTTGTTTGCCGAGATAACGTTATCTCACAAACATCCCAAGAGGTTATTGTTTTATTTATTTATTTCACAAAAATTTATACACCGCTTAATGGAGGGGGGTGGTTAACCATCAAAGCAGCAGCTTACAAAAAAAGATAAAACAATAAAATAATCAATAAGAAAAAAACTAACAGCAGTAATTAAAAACTTTCAAGAAGTTAATATAACAGACTAAAAAAGACCGACGCTTGCATCAACACCTGCGTAGGCTTCTCTAAATGAAAAAGCTTTTAGCAGGTCATGACAAGAGAACAGTGAAGGCACTTGCCTGAAGTCAATAGGCAGGGAGTTCCAAAGTTTTTACAAATGCAGAATGAGTATTTAGTGGCAGCTATATCAGTTCCAGTACAACTGCTTGAAAAGGTTAAGTGGGCACATATGGGGTAAAGCGATGTCGTGGGTATCATGTGAGAAAGATTCATCCTTTATCGTTTAGCTCCCTATAACAAAAGCAAAGTACAGAGCGGGTAACGTGCAACATATTTTGCTCATGAATCAAGAGAACAAAGGAAGTACACAAACCACCTCTGAACTCCTGTGAACTCTTAAGGTTGCTGTGCTTAGTGCAAACATCAAATTATGTTGTCAGTAAGTCTGCCAGTTAGCCATCATGTGAAGACAGGAAGGGACTATCAGTGCCCTGTGATTCCTTCCTACAACCTCCCTCCCTCTACTCAAAAACTGGGCCCAGTTCTCACTTTGGAACCAAGAAAAAAAAGGGGGGGGGAGCCTCTAAGGAAGAATCAGCTGGCAGTGGAAGGGTTAAGCTCCCCCTGCACTGCCACCACCAATTTGGCCATGCAAATGCCCTTCCCGCTGCTACCCATGAATATTAAGAGACAGTGTCCCGCTAGGGTGTGTCATTTTAGGGGATGAAACTTAATTTTTCCAAATTTCTTCAGTGAACAGAGTCTGGCTATTCAAGTCTGCTATTATTTTTGTGATTGGACAACATTTAGCTTGGTAAATCTATGCTTGATTAAAAAGCATATTAACTGCTCTTGGAAAACCAAAGCATTTTCATTATACCTTTTGAAAATGTCAGGTAAAGCAAAATAATAATAATAAACATTAAGAATAAAAATAATATTAATATATAATACAACTGCAAGTACTTGGCTATCATTTTTAAAGATTTCTGTGCAATTTTACACACATTTTACTTATCAAGCAAAGCTAAATTAAAATTAATTTAATCAAAATATTTTTTGAATTCCCAAGTCATATTACAACTTTAGAACCCCTCGTTTTTGGAATTTGAAAGTTGAAAAATTCAGCATGCCCTAGTTCCCACTCCCTGTTGCCATTTGTCTGACTGTGCTATTCAGACAAACAGACCATCCTCTTTGACTGGTCCTTCTCCAGGGGTTTGTACTGTAAACTTATTGGTTGTGATTCTTTCATTGCAAGGGGTTGGACTAGATGACCCTTGGGAGTCCCTTCCAAGTCTACAATTCTATGATTCACCACTCCGAAATTAAACTGAGGAATTAATTTTTCTCAAGTCTCATTTTTCCACGTTTCATACTCATTTCTCTTCAACAATTCCAGTGTGGGTAATACTTTAACCATTTCCAGTTGTTATTTTCCCTTCTTTCTTTCTTCTTTCTCCCCCCCCCCTCCACTTTTCCCTTTAATCATGAAACAGATGTTTGGGGCTGCAGCACTTTCTCTGAACTTCTGCGTACATAATATCAGCGGCTTCCAAACCTTCTGTCTTCAAGCATTTCTCCCCACACTGGCTTTTCAGCTGATGGACAAGGACTGCAACCACCATGGCTAGTAGCCATTGGTGACTCTGTCCTCCATGCATTTGTCTAATCCTGTTTGAAGCCATCCAAGATGGTGGCCACCACTGCCTCCTGAGGGAGCCAGTTCCATAGTTTGCGCAGTGTGAAATAGTACTTTCCTTTATCTTCCAACATTCACCTTTGTTGGATGTCCACAAGTTCTTCTGTTATGAGGGAGGACTTTTCTCTGTCCACTTTCTCAGTGCCATACACAATTTCATAAACCTCTATCATGTCGCCTCTTCTCTAAACTAAAAAGTCCCAAACACTGCAACCTATCTTTATAAGGGAGTCACTCCATCACCTTTATTTTAATTTTTTCATTCATTCACCTTCATCATTTGGGTTGCCCTTTGAACCCTTTTCAACTCTGCAATATCCTTTTTTTAGGTGAGGCATGTACTTCCATGGAGCTACAGAAGTGTTCCAGAGTACATGCAGAGTTCAGACAAGGCACAGTTGGCCCATACTAGCACCATGAACTAAAAGCGTGTCTTACAATACACCCCATATGCCCACTACCCTTCAGTACGACTTGGTAGGAGACCAGCCATAAGGTATATTTCTGCTCCCTTCTATCTTCCTGGTCTCCTCGTGGCTGGGAATGATGGGAGTCGTGGTCCAAGGCATCTGGAGGGTGTCAGGTTGACAAAGGCTGCTCTATGAGGCCCCACTGAAATGCACTATACCAGGCACCCCCAAACTGCGGCCCTCCAGATGTTTTGGCCTGCAGCTCCCATGATCCCTAGCTAACAGGACCAGTGGTCGGGGAAGATGGGAATTGTAGTCCAAAACATCTGGAGGGCCAAAGTTTGGGGATGGCTGCACTATACATTTCAAACAGAGCCCTATCACTTTAAACAGCAATGTCTTCCCCCAAAGGCTCCTGGGAGCTGTAGTTTGTTAAGGTGGCTGAGAGTTGTTGGGAGGCCACCCATTCCTTCTCTCAGAGCTAAAATCCCCAGAGTTCCCTGGGAAGAGGGCCTGATTGTTAAGCCATTCTGGGAACTGTAGTTCTGTGAGGGGTATAGGGGTCTCCTAACAACTCTCAGCACCATAGCTGTCAAGTTCTCCCTTTTTTAAAGGGAAATTCCCTTATGCTGAATAGGCTTCCTCGCGAGAAAAGGGAAAACTTGACAGCTATGCTCAGCACCCTTAAACTGTAGCTCCCAGAATTCTCTGGGGGAAGCCATGACGGTTTAAAGTGATATCACAGCGCTTTGTATTATGTGAATGTGGCCACTTATATCAGGAGTGGCTAACCTTTACTGACCCAAGGACCACAACAAGGGCTGGCCAACCCTGAGGGATGTATGCCTCCTTCGCATGCACACACGGATGTGCATAAACACATTCAGATGAACACACAATATTCAGACCCCAGCACTATTTTGCTAATTAGCAAAGAAGCAGAATGGAGTTCAGGGGTGGAAGAAGAGAAGTTTGGATTTGATATCCCGCTTAATCACTACCCGAAGGAGTCTCAAAGCGGCTAACAATCTCCTTTCCCTTCCTCTTCCACAACAAACACTCTGTGAGGTGAGTGGGGCTAATAGACTTCAGAGAAGTGTGACTGGCCCAAGGTCACCCAGCAGCTGCATGTGGAGGAGCGGAGACGTGAACCCAGTCCCCCAGATTACGAGTCTACCACTCTTAACCACTACACCACACTGGCTCTCCTCGCTTTACCTTCCCTCCCTCTGGGGCTCCACCACTGTGAAGTCTTGGGAAACAGAAAGGAGTCCTCCTTCCTAAGACCTTCCTAAAACAGCAGCACCCCAGAGGGAGAAAAGGCCCCCTTTAAAGGTAAAAAGAGGCAACTGATTTAGAGACATGAGGTGTTTTGGACACCCAAGAAAGCCCAACAACAGCTAGCAAAGGATGAGGAAGAGGAGCAAGCTGAACACAGATTAACAACAAAAATAAAATTCTTTTCTTTGCAAAAAAGGCAAATGTGGGAGGCACGTTTGTAGGGGGCAGATATGACCTTTGGGTCTGCTACCCCCACAAGGAAAAGTTTTTGAAGAACCCAGTTTGAAAGCCTCACAACCCAAATCTCTCAGTTGCATTGTTATATTAAGCATATTTATGCACTGGGCTGATGCTGTCGCAATAAACTTCAAATCAGCACCTTCAAATAAACATCCCCTTAGAAATCAGACAGCAGGGGAGAGTAATTAATCATCTTCGTAGTTTAAATGATAAATATTTCAGGCCATGATTCTTTCCTACAGGTCGTTAAAGTATTTCACTCCATCTACCCCGGAATGAAATCACAGCCATAGTGCAGGATATCTCTACTTTGGGTTTAGAGGTTTGCCAGAATCAATGCAAAAAACTCAAATTCAAAAAGAAATTGCACACAAAAAATGAGCTTTCAGCAAACACTTTATCCTTCTGAGGAGAAATCGTATTTCCATATTGTAGAAGTAAAGGTCACGTATTATACATGTATTATCTCACAGCCAGACTCAATACTTTAGCTGCTTAGGCAGAGACGGGGTACCTGTGCCCCTTCAAATGTTGTTGGGACTCCAGCTCCCATCAGCCCCAGCCAGCATGGCCAATGGCCACAGATGATGGGAGTTGTAGCCCAGCAAGACCTGCACTGAGGGGTTCCCACACATTATGCACCAAAACAAACCCAGGTTTGCTACCAAGTGCAGTCTTGACCAGGCATCCCCAAACTTCGGCCCTCCAGATGTTTTGGACTACAATTCCCATCTTCCCCGACCACTGGTCCTGTTAGCTAGGGATCATGGGAGTTGTAGGCCAAAACATCTGGAGGGCCGCAGTTTGGGGGTGCCTGGTCTTGACAGTGACATGGAAGCTGCAGACAATCCTGGCCCTCTGAGCAGTGAACCTATGTGACCTACGTTAGCAATCATGTGCCTGTCTCACCCATACGCCACATGTTTAGGTGCACACTTATAGTGTGTGAAGCAGAACCTCTGACAGCTGAGGGCAAACATGGAGTCAGATCAACAGACCCTGGAAGACATTCACTGGAAAGTGCTTGCACAAAGAACCTACAAAAAGCAATTGAGGATTTTCTCAACAGCACAGAAACCATGCATTGGGCTTGTGTAGGAATTTTTCTAACAGATTTATCCCTCAGTCTGCAGACATGGTACCAATTTTGAGACCTGAAGGGTCTTCTTTTAAATGAGAGCTTGGGAAGTTTTGCATATGTAGCTTCCTCTCTTTTCAACTGTGAGTCTCTGAATCATTATAAAGGATGAACCAAGCCTCTGTTAATTGCCACTGCACCACACAATTGGACCAGTGAATTGCAATACACCCCCATCTATCTGATGCTGACATATTCTGATGCGCATGACAATTAAATCCCATCCATCATTCAGGTTTTTTTTGGGGTGTGTGTGTGTAAAACTTAATCCAAACACCTTCCCAGGACAGCCAGAAACTCAGCATCTTGACAACAAGCTTTACAAGATAGGTGGGTCTTTAGCATCTAACAGCTAGAATGGTACACAACTCAGATATGTGTAGCAACAAACTTATGCACAGCTTCAAAAAAGATGTTTGCCCTGAAAAGCACCAGCAAACACTACAATTCTGCACGTTTGCTTATTAATTTCTTTGGGACTTGTGTGTCTGTAAGAAAGTGCTTAGAGGCAAAGATCACACATAAATGGGACTTATTTCCAAATAAACTGGAAGGACCAAGAAATGACAATGCAGTGGAGAATCCTCAACAAATTACTCTCTCTCAAGTCCACCTTGAGCACATTAATTCGCATATGAATACAATTTCTTTCAGCTGCACTTCCTTTTTTCTGTTTCGGAGCTCAGGATTACTGCAGATGAAACAGACTTGCAAATTAAGCTCCATCGAAACAATTTCAAAACAAAAGTGACTGGAGAACAAGTGAGCAAATTCCCACTGGTGACAAATTCACTGAAAAGGCACAACCGGAAAACTCTGCGAACTCTCTTTTGGGGCTGCCAAGAGTGTGCACACACCTGGGTTAAAATCACCTTCCAAGGGGCACATTTATTTAGCTACAAAGCAGGGGTACTGGCGAAGGCGGACAGCAATCGCAACAGGTGCTTCAAACACAACATTGCAAGACAGAAGGCGGGGGGGGGGAATGTATCGGAGGGTTCGATCTGGAAACAGCACAAGCATTTCGCGGTTTTCGATTCTACTCGTCTTAGAGCTGAATTCCTGCTATCAAAGAGCGTAAGTTCCATGCATTGGACGCTGCCAGGAAAAGTGTTGACCTTACCTGGAATCTGGGTACTTTGTCAAGGTGGCCAGGCTACTGGTGTACATGTGTCCTCCTACATCAATGTGCACGGGGGCGTTGGATTTGGTGAGCTGTGCTGGGAGAGGGATTCCTTGGGAAGCCAATGGAGAAACCGGAGACCGTGTTAAAGACAGCCGGGACATCGCTCTGCCTTCCTCCTAGAAGCCCCCGACAGAAAAAAGAGAAGAAGAAAAAAAATCCTCTTAAGCACAGCTGTGCTTTACCTTGATTCCAATGAGATCACAGATCTAATAAGATCATTTTTGCATCTGCCTGATCACATATTCAGCTAACAAATTATTGCCACCTTCGTAATTAAGTGTATTTGCATCATACTCTTCAAAGGACCAGCGGGCAGAGAGAAAAGATGCTTATTAGCAATAAGAAATCAAGCGGGGGGGGGATCTTTTTCAAGGTGTCAGCCTCAAGGGGCATAAAACAAACTGCAAAATTCTAATTAAAGGTCGCGGGCTTACGTGTTAGATGTGAAATATCCCCTGACAAACGAATAACCAATTTGTGAATTGGGATTCAGGGGTTTTTGCAAGTTTGTCTCAGTAACGAGACACCTCTAAATTAGTGACTTCCTCAGTACCTAAGGCATTTCATTTAGACATGTAGTAAAATTCGCATCAAACATAGACCAATTTTTTTTCTTAAAAAACCCCCAACTACCTACACAACACAACTACTAATACCCCCCTTTTTTATCTAGAGGAAAAGCCTTCTAGCTGAAGAGGAGGATAGAACAAAAAATGTCATTTAAATAGTGACCACTGTTACCCTCTGTATACCATTTCCAAATATATTGTGTTCTCAGCTGAAGTCATATATTAGAGACCTATCTAGGCATACAGACAACAATCCTGTTTATAGTCAGTTCTTTATTTCTTTCTTTTTTTAAAAAAAGGAGTTTAAACTCAAAGACTTTCTTTCCATGAATTTATTCACTAAAATTCAGATTTCTATGAAAATGTCAAGAAACTTTGATTGCCCTCAGCCTTCGAGAGAATAGCAATCAGATTTTAAACTTTGACAGACAGCAGGTACTTCACTTTGCTTTAATGCTTAGAAGCTATTCCAACACGTAAGCGGTATATAAATTAATAAATAATAATCTGGATAAAACAATACTGTCGCACATACATGCAACCAACATAAAATCATGCAAGACATTCCAAGTGGCACAGCCTATACACTTCATTTCTAAACACACACACACACACCCGCGCATTACAGCAAAATATGCCAAATATTACAGCTATGAAACATTTCAGAGAATAATTTAATTTACTTGGTATTTTGATTTGCAGTCACAACACAGAGCATCTATATTCTGCTAACATCTGACAGGCACACCCTATGCAATATTTCACAGAGATTTTCCATTTCTTACAGACTCCTTTGACTGTACTTCTCAGAATCCAAAGTCTCCCTTTTTAACATCATCGCACAAGTATGACTAGCTTGGGAAAAAATCACCCCAACAGGCAGCAAACACTTGCTTTTTCCGAATTGCACAGAAACTGATTGAAAAGTAATTTTGCGACAATGTTACAATGAATATAAACTCCACGTTTAATAGACTGTTTTGCCACTCTGCCACCAGAAATACATCACCCCATTAAGGATCCACATCCTTTTCTGTCTTGACACGCAGAAGTGCAGAATGGACATCTAACCTGAGCGCTACCCCAAAGATTAGTGCTGTCCCAGAAACTTCAGCCAGTTGGCAGGAAATTATCATTAGCATTTTGACAATAGCACCACCTTCAAGGAGATGGGCTGAATTCTTTAAAGGAGCAAATGACTCTTGGTTCTTGCCCTGAGCCATCTCAAGCAAACATTTCACATCATCAGCGGAACTATGGTACTTGCTTTCAACAAATAATTTAAGAGTGTCAGCCCCATTGTCTTCTGGCATTTCTTCCTGCTTGTAGATGCCCCATCTCCCCAGATGCCTAGAAATTATCCCAACGCCAAAGAACACAATAAGCTCTTATACATACTAGATTCCTGGGTTTAAATTTTGGGGGGGGGGGGTCTCCAGCTAGAAGCTTGATGTCACCGCTGCCTGTCTTTGTTCTGACCCCAGCTAGGCTATTATCTCCTAATAATAGTGTTACAGGAGCTGCCTAGGAAGTCCCTATAACTAAAGGCAGCAATTTCCTTCTGAATAATCAGTGTTCTGCCTTCCTCCTCCTTCAGAATGAAATCTTAGCACAGAGAAAGCCCTTCAAACAATTCTTACTTTGCAATGGTTTTATCTTGCAATAGAGACTTCTGGCAAGAAATGACAGCCGCTAGATAAAGGCAGAAGGCGCAGACTGTTCCGATTTGCAGAAGCAGGATTCCCATTGAATTTACAGAAACAAGAGTGTAGTCCAAGTGTTCCAGCTAACCTACAACAGCAACATCTCTGTCTGAGGGTCCCTCATCCAAAATATGTCCCCTTGGAATCAAGTTCCACTCTAGGAGGCATAACCCTGGTAAGAGTGATTAGGACTGCAGGCTCCCAGCTTCATCACAAGCATTTTTACTCAGAAGTAAGTCCATCTGTTTCCAATGGGGCTCACTTTCCAGCAATTTTGCACAGGGCTATAACATTAATTTCTCATTCTGGAAGTCAACTGTCCAATCTAGTAATTTATACTATTCCCTTGCATGGCTTTTTGATTTGCCTCTGTGCACTGTTGAGCTGTCTCTCACTTGTTAGATGCAGAAAAAAATTTATTCAAGTCTGCAGTCTACAAAATTGAGCAGATGCTAATCTAAACCTAACGGGGACCCAGATCTGAATTCAGAGTGGACTAGAAAGTTGGGTACGCAGATTACAAAAAACACCACCCAGGTTTTTGTTTGTTTTTGTACCAGAAGAGGGATATTATGAGCTGTAAACATGTAACTGACTCTTTTGCTCTCATTCACTTAAAATGACATTTTTTCTCAAGCACTGTATCTATACCATTAAAAAGTATTCAGAGAAAGGTAAACATTTTTGTATTTGTATCTGAAGAATCCACTGAAAGAATCAAACTGTCTTTTGGTTTGCTGCTTCTGAAATGAACTTTTGAAATATTCTGAGGCAGTCTCAAGTGAAAGTTTTTACAGAGTAATTAAGAATTGTGTGTGTGTGTGTGTGTGTGTGTGTGTGTGTGTGTGTAAACTAAGCACACTGTATTAGTTCAAATTATCCCTGTGTGGTTTGTCTACACAAGAAGAGGATCTCTGGGAGTTTGCTGAAGGCAGAGAGACTGATTCACTGGGAAATTCTCCTGCGCCAGCCCTGCTTGAAATGAATGGGCAGTCTTGCAATGCTCTCATTCAAAAGAAATCTCATTGGATGATGGCAACAAACCAACAGACCTGATACCCAAACTGCCTCCATGTTGGTGTGCAGAGCAGCAGCTTTCTAGCATCTCTCACCAGGATCTTCCAAAAGGCAGCCTATTTCTTCCCGCCTTCCTGTGCTAACTGCCTAAGTGCTGCTTGTAAAAACTATTTGCCCGTGGAAAGTGAAATAACCACCATCCTATGCTCATTTACACACAAAATGATTTTGTGTCCCATTGAGCTCACAGTTGTTCCGCTCTCTAGGGGTGATTAAACTAGCTAGGCTGCTACAGCTTGCAATGATTTCACCGAATCGCTTCCCCATGAAGTTGCTTCTTTGCTAAGCTGTTATTTTAACCATAAAAGGTAAACAGAAGGCAGTTGTAAGAGCTCCATTCAACTCCATGCCCAGGGCTATCACCCTGGGGCAGAGAATGCTGAAAGACTGCAGAAATTTCCAGGGTGTTGCCTGTGTCTTCATTCTCTCTCTCTCTCACACACAAGCCTACAGGAATATTATTCATTTAAGATACACTCTAGATGCTACAATTTGAAATTCTACTAAAAAAAAAAAGACTTCAAAAGTGCAAAATAAGTTTGGGATGGATAAAACTTTCCCTTTTTTGTACATACACACCCTGGGGGGCATAGTAACCAATACTGCTGATGATGGGATGGGGTTGTGTGTTTTTGGAGGGGAAAGGGAGATATATATATATATATATCCGTATATCTGAAAGCAACTGCAGAAACTAAAAGGCAAAGCAGGTAAAGGCCAAGGGAGGGAAGGTGAGAGGCTGCAAACAAAAAGAAACTACAGCAAATATTATGCAGGGATTAAAAACCAAACAAAAAAAGGGGGGAAGTAGGCAAAGAAAGGAGCTCCAAAAGAGGGACAAAGTTTAAATCAAGGCACACAGACACTTAAAAGCCTACAGATGGGAAGCCAGACTAATTAAGGATGTAAAAACGCTTTTGTTTCTAAAGTTTATTGTTGCCAGGATAAAAAAAATTAATTGAAACTAATGCTGTTATTCACTCATGCAGTTTAATTCCTTCATGCCCATTTAAGAGATGAAATGAAAACTGCGGGTTTTTAAGAGATGCCTTGAAACAGTGCAATATACTCCCCCCCCCCGCCCTTCTCTGGGATGCAAAAGGGACATCTTCCTTTCAGCCAGCCAGCCGTTTATCAAAAGCTTCAAGTGCATCCAAACTACTCCAGCTAAGGACTAGAGTCCAGCAGGAAAGTCTGCAGGAGTCCCCCGGAATGAAGGGTGGCCTGGCACAGCTTCCCTTCCCACCTCCACCACACATTCAAGGGAGCTTGTGCAGGAGACCTTCCTGGGCTGCACCTCCTGCCTTTTTATCAGATCAAATCTAAAACCTGCTCCCTGGCCCATCTCTGCATTGGGCTCTCTTGGTCAAAGGGAGGTCTAGGGCAACACCTGGATATAAGCATTTTGCACAGCACCTTTTCTGCCCCCCCCAGCCCTTGTCCTCAGGAGAATATTAGTGCTCCCCTCCCTTTTGCAAGTGTCTTTTAACCTTTCAGTAGAAAATGTGCCCGTGGGTTAAGACATAGAAAGCCTGGACACCTTTGTCTGTGCAAAAGATGCTCAGCTCTCCACAGCTGGGAGCCTTTAAAAGGATGCAGGGGGTGGAAGAACTGCACAACCAGGGAGTTGACAGCTGAGGTGTAATCTGGTCATCAGGAGTGTAGCAGGGGTGCAAGTTCATAGCCTCCTGTCAATATCTGCCTAGGTGTTTTTATGGGAATGGATGGAGAGTTCAGCCAGAGCTATTGCTAGGAAGCGGCTTCCCTTAAAAGTTTCCAGCTCGCTTAAGCACAGAACTTGGTATGAAAGGTGCTTTCTGTCCCTCCATCCTATGTGTGCACACAAACAAACACAACACAACACACAAGCGTGCACTTTCCTCAGCAGGAAGAAGTTGCACGGGTCCCAGCTGAAACTTCCCTCTATATTGAAAGTACAACCTTCTGTAGGCTCAAGTGGAGGGCCATCCCATTATGTTGAATGGGCCCCAGGCTAAGTTCTGTATCAGAGAGCAGCCTGGGGGTCTTTAAGACTAAATCTCAGCACAAACTAGAGCAGGCATCCCCATCTGCTCGCCAGCGGGCAAGTGGCCCCACACATCCAAACACCACGCGCCGGTCCCCTTTTTGAGCGCTGGTCATCCTCTAAACAGCATTCAGGGAGGCTCGCTCCAAACTTTTGGCTTTGCCAAAGAAAAGCTCCCAGCAGTAGCGGGAAGCAGCCCCGCTCCCCAAACAAACAAAAATCAAAGAATAAAATTAAATTAAAAGAGCAACATGGCGCCTTTTCTTCTTCTTTCACAGAAGCAGCAAAGCAGGCAGATGGAAGAGGGAGAGAGTAGTGTCTCCCCCTCTAGAAAGGGGAGCTCCAGCCCCAGAGCAGGGCTTGGGGAGCCCCGCGCGCGGCGTGTACCGACAGCGCAAACCGACGATCGCCGGCAGTCCTGGGCCAAGCCGGCTCGGCTCGCCGCCCTCTCCTAATCGCTGGCGCCAGACTTTCATTCACAGCCCGCCTGCCTGCCTGGGGCTTTGGCTCCCCCTCTCAGCCGCTCCCCTCAAGCGCTTTTCCATCATCATCCTCACCATTTCTTTGGCCTTTTGTGCAGAACCACCCCTCGGGGAAGGGGGCTTCCTAAAGAAGGGACGCCCCCCTTTCCCCCCAGCCGGGGAGAAAACAGAAAGCACCAGGAGCGCCAATGTTGCCCCCCGCCCCACCCGGCACTCACCCCCAAAGCAGCCGGCAGCCCTTTCTGGCGCCCCACATCGTCACCCCAACCACCGATTCCCCCGCCCCCCCGCTTCCAAAGCTGTCAAGGCGCGCTCGCTCGTGCATGTACCATTCAAACGCCGCGGGGGCCCCAGCGAGCGCCGCGCGCTTCCCTCCCCACGCCAGCCGAAGCTCCCTTGGCCCCGGATCTTTTCCACCTCCTCCCCCTTCCCACCCCTCTTCCAGCTTCTCCAGCTTGATGCTAGGAGGGCAGCAGCGAGAGGCGAGCAGCCTCGGGCTGGGGGGCTCCAGCCAAGCTGGCCATCATCGCTGCTGCCTCCTGCCTTTTTTTTAACGGGAGAAAAATAATAAAAGGCAAAGCTACACACATACGCGCGACCGCGCGGAACAAGCGCGCGCACGGAACCATGCATGCACACGCGTGCACACACACACACACAGTGCAAAGGAAGGGTTTGGCTGGAAGTGTCACTGTAGCTTTTAAAAAAGGCAGCTGCACACACAAGACCCAAGATCCGAGTTGAGTTGCAAGAACCACTTGGGGGGGGGGGGAATCCCCTGCTTTGGAAGGCGCGCACGGTGCAAACCAAGGAAGGAAGCAGAGAGAGGGGGAGAGAGAGAGAGAGAAGCAGGCAAGCAGGAGGAGCCCGCTCGCCCGCCTTCCCCCGCCAGCCCGGGTCGCCCGCCTTACCTTGAGCGCAGGCGGCGAAGAAGAAACGCCGACGAGCTGGGCCAAGCCCCCCGTCCTCCGCGCCGCGCGCCGCTCGCTTAGCGAGGCGGAGGGAGCTCGGGTCGCCTTTGTAGGTTCCTCTGGCTGAGCTGCCTCCGACCCTGCTGCCGCCGCTGATGCGATGCAATATTATTGTAGATCTATTTGCCCAGGCTTCTTCTCTCTCTCTCTCTTTTCTTCTTTTCTGTTTGTTTTGCCTCGTCTGCGCGGGGAGGGGAGGAAAGCGGGGTGGCGGAGGAGGAGGGGGATCAGGGAGAGAAGAGCCTTAAAACAGAGGAGCCGAGGCTGCTCGGGAGAAGAAAGGCAATAATCTCCTCTCTAAATAACGCGGGGAGAGGAGGGGGGAAAGGGAGGGAAAAAAGAAGGGGGAGAGAGAGAGAAAGGAAACCGCGAAAGGGAGACGGCGGCAGCAGCGGCTTCTCGCTCTGGGCTCTGAAAAAACGCCTCCGGCTCCGCCGCCACGTTAGGCTGCAATTAGCTCAGCCCTTTTCGCTCTCCTCTCGCCTGGGCTAGTTTCTCAGGAAAAGCCGATCTTGGCCCCAACCTTCTGCAAAATCTGCCCTCCCCCACGCCGGATTTGTTGTTATTTATTTTTTTAAATTAACTCTTTCTGTGTCTTGCTTTAATTTTTAAAAAGAAACAAAATCCTGTTGCAAATGTGCCTCCTCCCCGTCGCACCGACTTCCCCCTGCAAAATCGCTCCCCCCCTTCTCCTCGCGAGCACCAAGCTTTGGTCCTGTGTCGAAATCTCGCCTCTTTTTTTGTTAACGGTCCTGCCTCTTCGTCTTCCTTGGCTGGGGGCTGGGGGGGGGAGGATAACGGTTTGGCGCCGCCGGAGTCCTCAGGGCCACGTCCCTTCCAGAGAGACTTTAGTGCAAAAGAAGGAAAAGGTGGGGGTGGGGGCGCGCGAGGGAGGGAGCGCGCGCGAGGGGGAGCGCAAAGCTGATTTTAATCACTGTCATTTGGTCTGATGTAATATTTCCCGGGGCATTTCCCAACTAGGCATAAATTTGCAGCTCCCAAATAAGTCAGGCAGGGCACGTTTTGCACATCGTTGGAGTCCTCCCTCGTTACAACGAGGGGAGCACCCGGGCCGCTGCTGCACTTGTTGATAAACTGGAGCAAGTTTTGGAGACGGGTCCCCCCCCCCTCTTTTAATTACAAGACGAGCTCAGCGATCGAGGGGCTCAAATGGAGAGCCAAGCAGAATAAGCCTTCCCTCCCCGTTTCGATGACTCTTCTTTGGGGATCCGATTTTGTTTTATTCTCTCCTCCCCGACCCCCCCCCCGCGCCTCGGCTTGCAAACGCTCCCCCAATGCCCTGCAGGCCACTGGAAGCGAATGACGTCCACGGCCAGGCATTGTGCGGCGGGAGAAAAGCGCCCTGGCAGGCCGCCTCGGGCCAAATGCGCCATTTCCATTGATGGCGCACGGCGAGAGATGGAGATGTCTGC
Source organism: Zootoca vivipara (assembly GCF_965207765.1). Lineage (NCBI taxonomy): Eukaryota > Metazoa > Chordata > Lepidosauria > Squamata > Lacertidae > Zootoca > Zootoca vivipara. The sequence continues at coordinate 50,376,910 of NC_142589.1, forward strand.
TGCTGCTGCCGCCGCCGAGGCTTTACCCAGGCAGGCGAGCAGCTCCAGGGGCGCTCCTGCTTCCTCCGGCCCGGCCGCAGCAGCCTGGTCTGGCCTCCTCCCTCTGTACACCCCCCCCCCCGCGCCTGCTGGAAGCTTTCTCTCCGCCTCCTCCCTGCGCCTCCAGCCTTCGCCATAAACTTTGAACAAAAGCAGGTCGGATTGCGGGCCAAGCGTTTGTGCAGCGCGCTCCCTCCGGGGGAAACCGCCTCCAGCCCTCGGCGCCCCAATGAGGAGCGCGCTTGCCTCCCCCTGGCTGGCTGGCTGGCAGGAGCAACTTTCTGCCTGTCTGCCTTTCTTCCTAACATTCATGGCCTCCCAAACTCCTCAATGTGCTCCCGAGGAAGGAAAGAATGGACTCTCCATCGGCTTCGGCGTGCGCAAAAAAGACTACAGTCATCTTACCCCGGGCTTCTCCCCACTTCCAAATTATTGGAGAGGCATTTCTTGATAGAGGGGGTTGGCCTGGGAAATACTTATTTGATAGCTTGTACGTTGTCAATTTCACAGATATGAGCGCCATCCCTCCAGCCTGTCCTGCCAGTGATCGGCTGCAGCTGCAGGCGTTTATTTCCTCTCATGGAAGGAACAAATGAGATCCCTGTTGGCCAACCATCCAAACAAAAACGCGCATAATTCTCCACTGCCCCGCCCCCCCCCTCCAGAAGTTCCTATTAACCACTTTTCCATGCGCACACATTCCAACTAGACCAAGCCGAACTGATGGGAGAGATGTGCATCCCCACCCTTCGTTGCCCTCCCAAATTACAATGGTTAACTTCAAGTCTCCATTATTAGTACAATTTCTCCAGAATATCCTTCTTTTTAGCTTTACTGTAAAATCTGCACTAAGGACATCAAAATGTGTGTCAGTGTTATAGAATACAGCAGTTCAAGAAATTGACAGACATAACTAAAGGTAAAGGGACCCCTGACCATTAGGTCCAGTCGTGACCGACTCTGGGGTTGCGCACTCATCTCGCATTATTGGCCGAGGGAGCCGGCGTATAGCTTCCAGGTCATGTGGCCAGCATGACAAAGCCACTTCTGGCAAACCAGAGCAGCACATGGAAACGCCGTTTACCTTCCCGCTGTAGCGGTTCCTATTTATCTACTTGCATTTTGACGTGCTTTCGAACTGCTAGGTTGGCAGGAGCTGGGACCGAGCAACGGGAGCTCACCCCGTCACAGGGATTCGAACCGCCGACCTTCTGATCAGCAAGCCCTAGGCTCAGTGGTTTAACCACAGCGCCACCTGGGTCCTACAGACATAACTAGGAGACCTCAATTATTCACTTATATTAATTAAAAATGGGGGCAGAGAACTTTAAGAAAAATATCCATTCGTGTGTATGTGTGTGTGTATTCATTCATCTGACCCTGGCTTCCCCCACCTGATGTTTTCCATACTGAGGCTGATAGGAATTGTAGTCCACAACATCTGGAGGACAAAGCTTGGGAACAGTTCTGGTCTATTGGAGCACATTGTATCGCCTGCACTTTCAAGTATGCTAAGTCTCCCCTGTGTTCCTCTCTGTTCCAGGGAGTTCTGTAGCAGTTCTTACCTGGGATGTTAATCCCGAGGAAACTATTCCTTCTCTTTAGATTTTATATTACTGACTGCCACCACTTTCCCCAGTCTTACTTTCCAAATCTTATTCTCACTTTCCAAATTTTTTTTTGAGTACTGTACAGTAAGCCCTCAATTTACATGGAGTTTATATTCTGGGGATCGTGCCTAAAGCCAAACTTGTGTATCGTCAGGTTCAATGGTGCGTGGGATTGCCAAAAATATTTTTTTCTGGAACTCCTTTCCATCCCCTTTGTCATTTTTTGGCAGGCGCGTAAAGCTGAATATGTGCAAGTTAAACACATGGAATTTGCAACCTTACTGTATGTTCAGAGTCTAAGGTTCTTGTATTAATTTACAAAGCCCCAAACAACTTGGGTCCTGGGTACCTCAGACATCGCCTGATCCCTTTTATCCCTGCTCGATCACTGAGATCTTCTGCAGGAGGGTCTGAGTTGGCAAGCCTACTCAGTTGTTGTCATGAGAAACTGAGCCTTTAGTTCTAGTTACAGTTGGTCTGAGTCGAAACAAAATAAAAAAATTCCTTCAGTAGCACCTTAAAGACCAACTAAATTTTTATTTTGGTATGAGCTTTCGTGTGTGCATGCACACGAAAGCTCATACCAAAATAAAAACTTAGTTGGTCTTTAAGGTGCTACTGAAGGAATTTTTTTTATTTTGAGCCTTTAGTGTCATCAGCCCAGTCCTGTGGAACACCCTGCCACTAGAGATTTGGCAGGGACCTTATGTGCCAACTTTTAAATGCCTGCCAGGCCTATTCTGCCAGGCCTATGCAGGCAATTAAGAACACATTCTTCCACAATGGTTAATTGATGCCTGCTTTTAATTTTTTATGGTTTTATTGTATGGTTTAATGTTTTTATCGCTGTAAACCTTTTTATTTTTGTATTACATTGCAGTATACAAATACTTTTATGAATAAATTCTAAGAAATATGTCATACCGTATTTGTGACACATGTCTGTTGGATTTAAACTAAGTTTAAACTTTAGCGCCTACTAGCCACAAGGAGGAGCAACTGCAGAAAAGCTACGCAATCTCTCCCCCCCCCTCCATCATTGCTATTGTTCTGCAAAGGCTAAGGACAAGGTGAATAACCTTTCTTCTTTCTAACTTTTCCAACAAAAGTCAAGGCCTCATAATTTTGGTCTACCCACTCTTGGTTTTCCTGATGCTTCTCCTCATTACCAAGGGATACAAAGGAAAAGACGCAAAGCCTCTTTAAAACTGAGGGTTCAGGGTTTTTATTTTTATTTTTGGTTTTTAAAAAAAGTTATCTTCTGTAACAAGGATAAACAGAAAGTTTTTTTTTCCTAAGGGGAATTTATTTATTTATTTATTTCCCAAGTACAAACTACAGGAGAAGAGGGAAATTTTCTCATTAAAGTTACATCCCTGCAGTTAGTTCAATTACTTGATATATGCAGAAGATGTTGTAAATTTAAAGATTTAAATAGCTTACAAAGATGCCGGAGGCTCCATCAGTTAATTTCCTTAATTTATGGATTTTTTTTTTTAGTTCAGCTTCTGAAATGGGGGGGGGGGGAGAAAAGAAAAAAAAAAGAAAAAAAAAGAACTAGGTCAGTGGAGAGATTTGCATCCAGCTCAAGATTTCCCAGTTTGGTTCTGTTTTGTCCATCCCTGCCAGCTCAGGAAGACAGTCAGTGGTCATCACTGACCTTATGAAAAGAGCCTGTGGCCTTGCCCTCTAGCTGGTTGGACTACAACTCCCATAATCCCTGAACACCGGCCATGCTGGCTGGGACTGATGGGAGTTGAAGTCCAACAACATCTGGCAGGCCAAAGGTTCCCCATTCCTGCCCTAGAGGCATGACTTAAAAAGAAAAAAATGCAGCACTCAAAGGCAGGATCTGATCTGAAACATGAACTGTATTCTGAACAGCATCCTGCTTGTCAGCAGATTCTTGGTGCAATTAGACAAGGCTGCTGATTTGGGCTTTCTGGGTCTTTTCTAAGTTTGAAACGGCAAAGCTCAGTGGTAGAGGAACACCTGCTTTGGATGGTCCCAGGCTTGACCCCCCCCCAGGGTAGGGATGGGGATGTTTCTTCTGTGAAATCCTGGAAAGCCTCTGCTAATCATTGGAGACCAGCCTTGGTCACCGCTGGCACTCTCCAGAAGAAGAGAAGAAGAGAAGAGTTTGGATTTGATATCCCGCTTTATCACTACCCGAAGGAGTCTCAAAGCGGCTGACAATCTCCTTTCCCCTCCTCCCCCACAACAAACACTCTGTGAGGTGGGTGGGGCTGAGAGACTTCAGAGAAGTGTGACTAGCCCAAGGTCACCCAGCAGTTGCATGTGGAGGAGCGGAGACGCGAACCCAGTTCCCCAGATTACGAGTCTACCGCTCTTAACCACTACACCACACTGGCTCTCCCAGATGTTTTGGACTACAGTAGCTAAAAAAGCCAATGCAATTCTGGGCTGCATCAATAGGAATATAGCATCTAGATGAAGGGAAGTAATAGTACCACTGTATTCTGCTCTGGTCAGACCTCACCTGGAGTACTGTGTCCAGTTCTGGGCACCACAGTTCAAGAAGGATACTGACAAGCTGGAACGTGTCCAGAAGAGGGCAACCAAAATGGTCAAAGGCCTGGAAACGATGCCTTATGAGGAATGGCTTAGGAAGCTGGGTATGTTTAGCCTGGAGAAGAGAAGGTTAAGGGGTGATATGATAGCCATGTTCAACTATATCAAAGGATTTCATATAGAGGAGGGAGAAAGGTTGTTTTCTGCTGCTCCAGAGAAGCGGACATGGAGCAATGGATTCAAACTACAAGAAAGAAGATTCCACCTAAACATTAGGAAGAACTTTCTGACAGTAAGAGCTGTTCAGCAGTGGAATTTGCTACCAAGGAGTGTGGTGGAGTCTCCTTCTTTGGAGGTCTTTAAGCAGAGGTTTGACAGGCATATGTCAAGAATGCTTTGATGGTGTTTCCTGCTTGGCAGGGGGTTGGACTGGATGGCCCTTGTGGTCTCTTCTGACTCTATGATTCTAACTCCCAGCAGCCCCCGCCCCAGCATGAGCTGTATTCCAATATATCTGGAGGGTTCCGGGTTGGCCAAGGCTGGTGTAAAAACTATTGAGCTGGATTGCCCCCAGAACCGTCTCAAGCACATCGGGCGCCCTGGCGCCGTGGTGCGGAGATCGCTCTGGCGCCCCCGTCCTGCTCTGTTTCTTGCCGCGGCTGGTGGGCGGGCACAGCGCGCAGCACGGTTTCCACGTGGCTCCACCGCGCGGCGCCCCCCTACCGGGCCCACACCACCCAGACTACCCCTAGAGCTGGCCCTGATTGCCCCAATGGCAATTAAATGCCCCATGCTGTGATTCACTCTAAGGTAAGTTCCCTTTATACCTATGGGTAACATAGAGAAAATGGCCTTGGGCCAGTTTGGCTTGTACTTCAGGCTACTTATCTGAACAGCCAGATTGAAAGAGCGGCTACCAAAAAGCCACACTGAGATCTAAACTTTACAAGCAGTCGCCATTGGCACAAAAAGGAGGCAGCGATGGAAAAGATATTTGCTTCCGATGACACGTCTCTGCCTATATATGCCACTTCCAAAAATTACATTTGCCTCTGTCATGCATACTACCGGTAGTAATGAAACAGTATTTTAACCTTCTGGGCTGGTTGATCTCACTTAGAATCAAGCGAACAGAAACAGCTTTTGGACACAGTAGCAGTTGGTTTTGAAAAATATGTGTTATGCAAAATTGCTTAGGTATTTGAAACGAACCAGATGCACAATAAAGGAGTGGGCGGTTTCTTGAAAAAGAAAAAGAAAGAAAAAAAGTTGCCCAGAGAAAATGGTAGGTTCATTCTCTTATGGCATCTGCAGGCAGGGCTGGGAATGACCTCTGCCTCAAGCTCTGCAGAGCTGCTGCCGGCCAGTGTAGACAGTATTGGGGTAGATGGACCATGGTCTGGCTCAGTACAAGGCAGCTCCCTATGATCTGATGCTGCATATTTTCCTGCAATACAAGCCTATGTATTATTCTGTGATTTTCCTTTCTTCTGAGTCCTGTCTGGGTCTTTCTGTGGCTGGGTTTCAGTACGTGCGAATACATACATATGAATTAATACTTAAAAGACGCAATACAAACTAAATGAGACCAGGAAGCAGTGTTGCAATGTGATTCAGTATTGCTGTTTTCTGTCGGTAACATTTTCTTTTCCCACTAGATGAAGTTTCTAAGATTTGCAAGGTACATGTCAAGGACGGGTATATAAATGGATTTTTATTTATTCACAACTCGAAGACTAATTGCTTCTCTTTGCCTGAAGGCCAAGAGATTGGTTTTAATATGACACTTCAAAAGTATTCATAGAACTACAGAGATACTAAAGTGTCATTGTTTTAAGAAAGAAATCGCACTGTGGTACTTGTGACCCTGAAAAATAAAATCTTTCACAAAGTGCTGTAGGTTCCCACCTCCCCCTCTACCAGAGTTTAATTTAAAGCCCAACTATTTAAAAACTGCACAAAGGAAAAATATTAAATATTATGTCGCAACCATGAAAAAAGGAACCATTTTAAAAGGAAGCGTTACTTCCGAGCAGAACTGTTATGTCCTTTAGAAAATAACATGCAAATTCACAATGACTTGAAACTTGTGATCTTAGCAGCACAATATCACCATGAAAGATGCTATCATAGGAACATCTTTCAGTATAGATGGGTTTTTTCCCTTCCAAAGTTTTTTTTTGCGCTTGTATGAGGCTGTGGAATTGCTGTAAATAAGTTATTTCAGTGTAATGTAAGGTTTGACTTTAAGGACAGGATGAGGCCAGTACTGTATAGGTATATGTACTAGTTACTGGTAGTTGCACTCTGATTTTAAATGTTTGCATGGTTTTTATATCATGTATACATATGGTTTTCCCAGTAGTGATGTATGGAAGTGAGAGCTGGACTATAAAGAAGGCTGATCGCCGAAGAATTGATGCTTTTGAATTATGGTGCTGGAGGAGACTCTTGAGAGTCCCATGGACTGCGAGAAGATCAAACCTATGCATTCTTAAGGAAATCAGCCCTGAGTGCTCCCTGGAAGGACAGATCGTGAAGCTGAGGCTCCAATACTTTGGCCACCTCATGAGAAGAGAAGAATCCTTGGAAAAGACCCTGATGTTGGGAAAGATTGAGGGCACTAGGAGAAGGGGACGACAGAGGACAAGATGGTTGGACAGTGTTCTCGAAGCTACGAACATGAGTTTGACCAAACTGCGGGAGGCAGTGCAAGACAGGAGTGCCTGGCGTGCTATGGTCCATGGGGTCACGAAGAGTCGGACACGACTAAACGACTAAACAACAACAACAAATACATATGTCTGTAAACCACTTTGGTTTTTATTTTATAGAATAAAATAATAGCACAGTACTGTACAGATATTTTTATAAATAAATTCTCTTTCCAGGAGCAGCTACTCAGATGCCCATTAAAATTCTCTATGCAAGGGAAAGCAGTGACGGGCTTTTCTCTGCCATTTGTCCCCAGCGCCTGGGAACCAGAGGTCTAAGGCCTCAAACAGTAGAGAATCTGTCTAGACAGCATGGCTAATGACCTTTGACAGATCTCCTTCTCTGTAAATGTGCCTCATCCCTTCCATCCCCTCCTGATGGACGCAATACCACACTAGATCTGTACATCGAATGCTTCCGCCACAGAATCCAAACGGATGTGACCAGAAAACACCATCGCTTACAACAAAATCTAAACCATGCTGAAAGGAGAGCCATAGAAAATCTCAGGAACAACCCAGACATTATAATTAAAGAGGCAGACAAGGGTGGAGCTGTCGTCATCATGAACAAAACTGATTACATCCAAGAGGCCCACAGACAACTTTCCAATACTGCCTTTTACATGAAATTGGACTCAGACCCCACACAAGCATACAAAAAAGAACTGAACAAGATTATTAAGGAGCTACCCCTACACATCCAAGAACAGATCCTCACAAACACACCAGCGGAACCTCGGCCAGGAACTTTCTATCTTCTACCCAAAATACACAAACCAGGAAACCCAGGACGCCCCATCATCTCAGGTATTGGCACCATTACAGTGGGTGTTTCCGGCTATATGGACTCTGTTCTGAAACCATATGCTATCAGTGCTCCCAGCTACGTACGTGACACCACAGATTTTCTGAGGAAAATACAATATTTGAACAATCTTCCTAACAATACTATACTAGCCACTATGGATGTGGAATCTCTATATACCAACATCCCACACAATGATGGTTTACAAGCCATAAGGAACACCATTTCAGATAAAACCACAGCGGACTTTGCTACCAAACTCTGCCACTTTGTCCTTACCCACAACCACTTCAAATTTGGTGATGACCTGTTCCTCCAGATCAGCGGCACAGCCATGGGCACCCGCATGGCCCCACAGTATGCCAACATCTTCATGGCAGATTTAGAACAACGTTTCCTTAACTCCTACCCACTCAAACCTCTCCTGTACCTGCGATACATTGACGATATTTTTATTATCTGGACACATGGACAACAGACCCTGGAAACCTTCCACCAGACATTCAATGACTTTCACCCCACCATCAACCTAACAATGAACCAATCTATGCAAGAAATACATTTTTTGGACACTACTATAAAAATACAGGATGGACGTATAGACACCACCTTATACAGAAAACCAACTGACCGACAAACATATCTACATGCTTCTAGCTACCATCCCAAACATACCAAACAATCCATCGTATACAGCCAGGCCTTACGTTACAACCGCATCTGTTCCAACTCTACAGACAGAGAATCTCACCTAAGAGATCTACAGCAAACCTTTTTAGAACTAAAATATCCACCTGATGAAGTTAAACAACAGATCAACAGAGCCAGACAGATACCTAGAGAGAACCTGCTGCAAGACAGACCCAAAAAAGAAAATAACAGAACACCACTAGTCATCACATACAGCTCCCAAGCTAAAACAGTACAACGCATCATCAGAGATCTACAGCCTCTCCTGGACAATGACCGCTCCCTTTCTCAAGCTCTGGGAGGAAGACCTTTCATTGCCTACAGACAGCCACCCAATCTTAAACAACTCCTCACCCACAATAATACAACCACCAGACTTAACATGGACTCTGGTACCAGAGCCTGCAATAAACCCAGATGCCAACTTTGCTGCCACATACACCCAGACAACACCATTACTGGCCCCAACAACATCCAACACACCATCTCAGGACTATTTAATTGCTCATCCTCTAACATTGTGTATGCCATCAAATGCCAACAGTGCCCTTCAGCTCTCTATATTGGACAAACAGGCCAAACCCTACGCCAAAGGATAAATGGACATAAATCTGACATCAGGAACCAGAAGACAGAAAAACCAGTAGGAGAACACTTCAATCTCCCAGGACATTCTATACAAGATCTCAAAGTAGCTGTCTTACTACAAAAGAATTTCAGAAATAGACTGGAAAGAGAAGTTGCTGAATTGCAACTTATCACCAAGCTCAAAACCATGGAGGGACCTGGTTTGAACAGAGATATCGGGTTCTTATCTCATTATACATGATAAGCGATCTTCAGCCATCTCAACCCTTGCTTTTTCATGCAAAACCATTTGCAGTCGTTTGCAGTCATCAACAGCTATCAGTCAGTCAATCACCCATTTCCACCACCCTTCTGAGTGATCCCCCCTCCCCATCCCCACCCCTCCCCACCCCTTCTCTACATAAGTGCCTGGAAACTTCCATTTCACTGTATCTGAAGAAGTGTGCATGCACACGAAAGCTCATACCAAAATAAAAACTTAGTTGGTCTTTAAGGTGCTACCTGAAGGAATTTTTTTATTTTACTTCGATCCAGACCAACACGGCTACCTACCTGTAACCCTTCCTCAAAGTCACCTGAACTGCATGTGGGAAACCTGCAGCCTCAGATGTTGTTAGGCTGCATCTCACTTCATCCCTGACTTCATCCCATCATGCTGATGGGAATTAGAGCCCAACAACATACAGAAGGCGGCAGCTTAGGCACCCCTGTTCAAAGCTAATGGCCTTCAACACATCTTGTGCCATGAATTCTCGTGTGAAGTACCACTAATCTGTTTTATTGGCTGATCCCAAAACTATTGTGTTATTATCCTGTCTGCTCCATACTATTATCCAAATTTTCACAGACTTCTGTTCTGCCCTCGCAGTTCTCTTTCTAAAAACTACCAAACAAGAAAGCCCCAAGACCTTTAGCCTTTCCTTGTGTGTTAGAAGACCTAATTTGCACCTTCTGGACTAATACACTGATCAAAACACAATTATCCTTTGGATTTTGCCCTTCTCTGAATTTTCAGCTTTCTTTGAGTTCTCATCTCAAAAAAGCAGCAAATGGTGAAATAAACAAATAAATAAAACAAAACAACAATTCATACAAATAATAATGCATGTGAACATCCATATGGCTTTTAAAAAATAAATCTGAACTTAATATGGACATGGGTTGAAATGGAGTTATGAATGCCCTCGTTCAAAACTGCATGGACCAGAAACAGACTGAACATTCATCCCTTCTAGTAAAAAAAAAAAAGATGCTCTGAACCTTGACCATTTTGATTGCTTTTTTCTTCCTGCATTTTTTGTCTGCCTCCGTGCCATCTTTTTTTTAGATGGAGTAACCGCAACTCTACACGGATGGGGCCCTTGGCGACTCTTGCCATGCCACACCCCTTTCCAGGCTCTGCCCCCTTAAGGGCCCTGCTCCACGCCCTCCTCACATGCTTTTCCTTGGCTGGAAAGTGTCCTTGAACTGTGATGATGATGCCTCTTTGGATGGATGAAGGTTGGAGAGAGGTGGTTATATGTAGAAACCTCTGACTTCTGCATAGCTGGAATGTAACCTACTGTCCAAAAGGTACTACACTTGTTGCCCTGTCCACTTCTGCATCTGGTCCCCACCAGAGACTTAGCTTCTGCCTCTGTTTTCATCCACACATGGATCTGCTCCAGCACTCCAGTCCCATGGAAGAGGGAGCAAACTTGACTTCTGCTGCTCCAGTGGGTAGGACCTGGACCAATGAATTCAAATAAGAAAGAAGGAGATTCTGGCTAAATATTAGGAATGATTTTCGGATGGTAAGAGCTGTTTGACAATGGAACGACCTGCCTCAGAAAGTGGTTGGACTCTCATTCCTTGGAGGTTTTTGAACAGAGGTCAGATGACCATCCTTCAGGGATTATTGAGCTGTGATTCCTGCAATGCAGGGGGTTGGACTAGATGACCCTTAGGGCCTCTTCCAACTCTACAATTCTATTATTCTACTGGGCATTGTACTTTAGTGTCCAGGTTCTTGGCTGCTCCTGGCCTTGTACTGACTTGAAACTGCTCCGTGTTCTTTGATCTGCAATTGATAATGCAGCCCCCGAGTTTCTATTCCTATGAGTGATTTTTAATGGAAGCCTCGTCTGAGTCCTGTGTTAATCAAATTAAGAGTTGCAATAATTAAAAGCATATATGTTTATAGACAAATATACTTGCACAACATACACACACCCTCACAATCAAATAAGTGCAAACATGGAGGGTGTGATCCAGTCATTGCTCTGCTGTAGACACTTGTGTCCTCCAGGGATTCTCACAAATCGACATGGTTTCCTTCGAAGCCTGAGTCTGCAGCTGGATTGCTGACTTAGCCAAATTATGTGTAAAATCCCATGTAGGCAGACGCTGGTTCCCTGCTGGATTAACATCTGAAGTGAGTTGTATGCTTTGCTTCTTCTTGCAAAGATCTGAAAGAAGACATAGCAGAAGGACAAAAAAATTGAAAACGAATCCCTCTGTGTTACTTCTTAAGAACTTCTGCAAAAGTCGGTTCCCTTTCCACTTTGAATGCTTAGAATTGGCTGTTCCTGCTGAGGATTTGGGACTAGTGTAGCTTTCCCCAGACTTGATTCATCCTGATATCTTGGACTATACAGTAACTCCTGTCAATCTGTCCCAGCAAGCAGAAGAAATTTGTAGATGGGTTGCTGGCAGAGGATGCTCTGAATATTACAGAACAGGCAGCTCGGTAGGAGTGGGGTTTGCTCATTTTAAACATTACTCAGCTGCAAAATATTTTATCATTAGCAAAATAAGATCTACCAGCAGACATTTGTGATAATTTTTTTTTAAAAAGAGTATAGCTTAGAAGGAATAAAGCACATCATAAAAAATGAAGAACAGTACAACCAATTTAAGTAACAAAAGTCTTACAGAACCAAAATGGAGGTGATGAAAAGACTAAAGTGCCTAATAAGATTCTCCACAGGTTTTCAAAGGATATATTCATGAGAATAGTTGAGATATGGGGAAACCAGTGGGAAGGGGCTTTTCTGTGGTGGCTCCCTGGTTGTGGAATGCTCTCCCCCAGGGAGGCCTTTGTTACGTATCTTTAGGTGCCAGGCAAAAACGTTGTTCTTCTCCCAGGCCTTTTGCTAATTAAACAATCCATGGCCTTTTAAACTGAAGGGGGTGGTATCTTTTTTGGTTACTATGTGATATAGTAACCAAAGGGACCCAGGTGGCGCTGTGGTCAAACCACTGAGCCTAGGGCTTGCTGATCAGAAGGTCGGCAGTTCGAATCCCTGTGATGGGGTGAGCTCCCGTTGCTTGGTCCCAGCTCCTGCCAACCTAGCAGTTCGAAAGCACGTCAAAATGCAAGTAGATAAATAGGAACCGCTACAGCGGGAAGGTAAACGGCGTTTCCATGTGCTGCTCTGGTTTGCCAGAAGCGGCTTTGTCATGCTGGCCACATGACCTGGAAGCTGTACGCCGGCTCCCTCGGCCAATAATGCGAGATGAGCGCGCAACCCCAGAGTCGGTCACGACTGGACCTAATGGTCAGGGGTCCCTTTACCTTTACCTTTATGTGATATATATTTGTGTTTTACATTGTAATCTGCCCTGTTATCTTTGGAGGAAAGGTAGTATAGAAATTCAATCAATTAATTAATTAATTCTAATAAGAAAATAAAAGTATGTTTGTTGCAGGCTACATCAACGCTACAAAGTGTGCCATCATGCTTTAGAGAACCAACCTCTCATATCTGCCACACTTTAGAGCAGCCGAAGGCACCTCTGCGATGGATAGCAAACATCTAAACATCACAAAGAAGCCAATGCAAACTAGAAGAGGGCGTGCGGTTTCCAAATTGCGTGTACACTCATAAACTTCAGGCCAGTGTTTTTGTGTCTGTAGGCATCAGGGTTCAGCTGTGGCCAGTCTTGGGACTGGAAGAGCACGCCCCCCCCCGGCCCCCGGGGCAACCTCAGCGCAGATTTCCACACGAAAACCAGTTAGTCATGTTTTTATCCTGTATTTTACTCTGTGAACTGCCCTGAGATCTTATGCTGAAGCTTGGTATATAAATCTAATAAATAATAATAATGAATGAATAATAAAACAGTCAACAATTAGTTGCACCTTTATTCAGATTTCGACTAAAGCTATTTAGTTTAATTAATTCAGCAAAATGAATGAACTTGATCCAGTGCTGCTAGCTTTTCATAGTCTGATAGTCATTTACACCTTCAGTGCCCCCCTGCCTCCCACTCACCTCTTACCACGACCCCTAGGTAATCCCATCACCCCCTAGGGGGCAGGATCGGCCACTTTGGGAGTCTAGAGCAAAACAAGGCTTGTAAGCATCAGACTCTGTTCATGCTTTCGTTTAATAAATATTTCCAAAATTGCACACGGTTTTTATTTTTTGCACACAATACATGTAAGTATCTATTGTTTGTTAATATGTATGCACCTGAGAGCAAACACTTCATTTTCTCTTGCCTGCACGTATTTGTAAATATGCACATGGATTTCTTACCTGGCTCCATGTACCTGGTTTTATTTAGCGTTCTTTGGGAGCCAAGCACAGGGAGAGAGAAAAACATAAAGGTCATCATGTCTTGCAGATGAGTAGTCTGCCTCCCCCTACCCCCCCTGCCTGCTTGCCTAGCTTTCTTTCTAGCCCTTTATATACATATATATTTACTCTCATGTGACTGTCTGGGCGTTCTTGTCAATCAAAGCCATCTACCTGGAAGGTTATTCAAACACGAAACCATTTTAATATTCTGCATTAACTCAGTAATCAATGCTTGAAATGTGGAGCTCAGTAACAGTCTATAAACAGGGCAGGTAAATTTAGCTTGAAATAAAAATGATTTGGTGCTACTGGGTGCAATACAGCCCACTTATTAAACAAAGTTTATGGTAACAATTACCCGTTAATGTTTATGTCCATTTTAGCAACGTTGTACTAGTTCCCTTCTCTGTGGTGGAGGCAAAACTTAATATGCAGTGAACTATTACTCAGTTTAACATCCTGCTCCTTCGACTTCCTGTTGGATACGAATGGAAATTGATTTTCTGACACAAAGAGCTTCCTTTATGTATAAGGCATGGTTAAAATGAGCAAGTATCGCATTAGAATGTTGTCTGTTTTCCATCAATAACGCCTTATTTTCTTTGTCGTTGTGCCAAGACAGTCATCTCACAGTGTTGTTGTATGTTCCTTGCTGACAGACGCTTGAGGCTGCCCAGGGGTGAGCTGGCTGGAGTCAGGGTTGCTTTGTTGATAAGACCCACCCTGTTCCCGTGATTGTGATCTGCTTTCATTTTAAATTGTTGTAACGTGCTCTGGGACCTGCTGGTGAAAAGTGGGGCATACCCTCCAACATTTCTCCAATGAAAATAGGGATGCCCTATTCCATAATAACCACGATAATAATTTCATTATTTATAGCCCACCCATCAGACTGGGTTGCCCCAGCCACTCTGGGTGGCTTCCAACATATATAAAAACATAATAAAACATTAAACATTAAAAAAAATCCCTATACAGGGCTGCCTTCAGATGTCTTCTAAAGGTTTTACGATTCCTTATCTCCTTGTTTCGGGGGTTGCAGAACTCCATACCCTGCAACATTTCTCCGATGAAAATAGGGATGCCCTAAGGAAAAGCCGGACATTCTGGGGTCAAATCAGAAACTGGCATGGCTTCTGTAAATCTGGGACTGTCCCTGGAAAATAGGGACACTTGGAGGTTCTGGGGTTGTAATTATGAATGACTGAATGAACGAATTGATGAATGAAGGTTCCATGTTCCTTCTTACTGGACACCAGGAAATGGCAATATTAATAAACCAGTAAGAGAACATTTCAGTCTTCCCAGACACTTTGCCACTGATCTGAAGGAAGCTTTGCTTAGAATTTAAAATGGAAGCTCCAGTGTGAAACATTGGAATTGCAATTCGTCAAGAAATTCAACTTAATCCACTTGGGTCTGAATTGAAACTACATTGTCTATACTGATTGGCAGTGGCTAGGGATGAGAGGATATGCCAATTTTGTTTTCTCTCTGTTTATTATTTTTGAATCGTAAGTATGGTTCTCCACAATTCCACATTGGTTTGTGATTAATTTTTTTTTTAAAGTTCACATGAAAATGCAACAGAATTTCAGTGCTAACTTCTCTTAATATATACACTTTTGAAAAGCAATTCCTCTAATATAAGGCATTTTTGTTGGTTAGTCTCACTAATATAAGCATTCATATGCACATTTTACCTCAATAGATGCATTTTTTTATATGTTACTTCGGTGAAGAACGGCATTGCAAAATTCAGAAATGTGCCCATTTTTAAGGATGCTTGTGTTTCAGTTTGCATGTTGTTTCAGTATGTGCTATAGGTGAGAATGTGCACTCACCTATAAATGTGAACTGAATCAAATTACTTCCCCTATCCCTAGCTGTGACTCACCAGGATTTCAGGCAAGGGACATTCCCTACCTGGAGTTGCCAAGGATTGAACCTGGGACTGTCCGTATGCAAAGCTCGTGCTCTACCACTGAGTTATGTCCCTCCCCCTAACCCAACCTTATGGGGCAAATCAGGCCCTTGAAGGTGGAGGCAGAAGCATAGTGGTCTGGTCTGCAGGGGGCCAAAGTCTCATAACTATTTCTGTAGAAGGGTTCCTGTCTTCAGTGTCCTAGAGCCAACCAGGTCTTCCCACCCTATGCAAAGATGAGAGCCAATCAGAGTGAGAGGAGGTGAGTCAGTCACGGAGGATTGGCTCTTAGGGTCACTCTTGAAAAGGGACTCAGGAAGAACAACAATGAGGAATGGTTTTGTATGCTCCAAAGCTAAGCATATGGGAGACAAGGTGCTTCAGTTTCGAAAGAATGGCATGCAATTTCTGTTATTTGTAACGGAGCTTCAAGGAAAGCACAATTTAAGTCACTCCAGAAGAAGATATTACAGCACTCTGAATCATCTGCCCAGGTACAGAAAATAGTAGATCTCGCTGGAAGGCAACAGATTGACATCTGCACTGATCATTGCAGCATGTCCCCAATTATTAGTAAAAAGGTAAAGGTAAAGGACCCCTGACAGTTAAGTCCAGTCATCTCACTTTACTGGCCGAGGGACCCAATGTTTGTCCGCGGACAGTTTTTCCGGGTCATGTGGCCAGCATGACTAAGTCGCTTCTGGCAAAACCAGAGCAGCGCACGGAAACGCCGTTTACCTTCCCGCTGGAGCAGTACCTATTTATCTACTTGCACTTTGACGTGCTTTCGAGCTGCTAGGTTGGCAGGAGCTGGGACCGAGCAATGGGAGCTCACCCTGTCGCGGGGATTCGAACCGCCGACCTTCCGATTGGCAAGCCCTAGGCTCAGGGCTTTAGACCACATTATTAGTACAGTACTGCATAATCTTGGAAGGGGGTGTGGTTGTGAGGGGGTGTGGTTGTGACTATCATGAAAAGACTCTGCACTTCTGAATGGGCCACTGAACCACTGGATGTGGCTGACTGGGACTGAGATCTCATTTGAGCTGAGAGGACCTCACCCCTGGTGAGACCATCATTGTCTCTCGTCCGAAAGAAGCTGAAATGGCCTACTGTCCCAATGAAACAACAATTTATTCCATGTATTTGAGAGAGAACCCAGGTAAAGTATTTAAAGAAAAGCAAAAATGAGTCCATTCCCTTGTGGGCCAGCCTGGACTGAAATCAAGCCCTGAGTCCACCTTTTGAGGCCACAACAAAGCCTTAGTGCCACATTGCGAGATTATGAGGGCAGGTGACTCTCGTAACTCAGCATCTTGGCTTTTGTGGACAGGAGCAGTGTGGAGAGTCAGAATCCAGGGGTCACTTGTAGGTCAAGCTGCTTTGCTTAGATTAAATTACCTGCTCAAGGAGGAATACTTTAGTAGTTATACCTGATGGTGGCAGTAACTGTGCCAGAGATGGCACTACGGCGGTTCAGCTCCGGCTGAGAACGAGGGTCTCCTGCTGTTTCGCCCCTTGCCACTATCTTCCTTCTGATCAAGGCACCAGCCTCCGGGGGATAGGAAGGAATCTTTCTCTTTTGTTATTTTTAATTGATAAGTGCAGTTGTTCCGCAGCAGAATGGGTCATCTGCCTGTGACCTCTCATTAAAATATACAGCAAAAGCTCTATTGTTGGGTTTCATTAATTAGAAAGCACTCGAGGAAGGAAAGGAGGGGACAATACAACCCCCCCCTCCATTATAGCTAGCGATGTCTATACCAGAAATGCTTGACACTCTCATCATTCAGAAAACTGTTAGGGTAGCAGCTTACTCATTGCCCCCAAGAATGCATGGAACATGCATATGCCAATTCATCTACAGAGTTGCAAATTTGGAAATCATTGCTATAATTTAAATAAAAAGCTGGCCTTAGTGGAGAAAACTGAGCCCAGGTGACCTGTTTGCCTGCTCAGTCTGCCATCCAGAACCTCATCTGCTCTATATATTGAAAGCAGTATCATACCTCTCAAAGAATTACGAGAGCTGTAGTTTTGTTAAGGGTGCTGAGAGTTGTTCAGAGGTTCCTAGTCCCTTCACAGAGCTACCTTTCCTTGGCATTGACCATTAAACCACTCTGGGAGCCATAGCTCTGTGAGTGGGGATTTGAACCACTCTCCAATCCAACACTCTAAGCACTACACCACATTCACACGACACGTGCTTGGGTTTCTGTGACCCATTCTGGAGGAATCTGACCCCTCCCAAACACAACATCACCGATACAACTGACCCATCCATCTTAGGCTGGTGACACACACACACTCCTTGGGCCATACAGTAAGTGCTACTTGACCCCCAAACACCAGGTGAAAGCACATCAACCTCCTGAATCTTCAGGCTGTTCACCTGGCAACCAGAGCCTTCTGAAGCGACCTTTGGTCAGCCATCGTCTCGCAGCCTAAGCCAGATGTATGCCAAGCTTGAGCTTCTTGCAAGAAAGAGAAATGTGATCACGAAAACCATAACCCAATCCAGCATTCTGCTGTCACAGTAGCTACTCAGAAGCCTTTGGGAAGCGCACTAATAGGGCATGAATGGAATAGCCCTCTTTCACTTGTAGTCCCCCACAACTGGTGTTCAGAGACCTCTGATACTGGAGACTATATATACCCATCATACAATTGTACAGTTGGGAGGAACTCCATCTAGTCTAACCCTCTGAAATGCAGAAATTACAGCCTAGTAACCATTGATTGCCTCCTCATCTACAAATTTGTTTAATTTCCTTTTAAACGTGGGAGCCATCACTTTATATCGTGGGAGCGAATTCCATATTTTAACTAAGTGCCGTGTGAAGAAGCATTTCCCCCTTTGTCTGCCCTGAATCTCCCAACATTCAGCTAAACTGGAGTCTTATTATTTTCCTGTATATCAGTTTTGCACTGCTCTTCAAAAATAGCCCCTCCCTCAACACGTGGAAGGGCACCACCAGTTTATTGGCATTCAAGGGGTTATTTATAAGCACTCTCCATTGCACAGAACGAGAAGGGCTTTTACTGAGTGACAATGACCTGTTAGCTATGCAGAATGCGTTGCTCATTAAAACATTTTTTTTTAAATAATAATTTTAGAAACTCCCCATTTTGTAATTAATAGAAAGCTCTCTTTTCCTTCTGTGATCTCCATGGAAGCAGGGAAACAGTAAAGAGACCTCAGGACCCATTGAAGCCTGTAGAAAAAGGCCAAGCAACCTCAACACCACAGCAGCTGGCTCTAGGTTTTCACGCTGCATTGCAAAGTGCACTCAACCTCTTTCAACTGTTGAATTTCTCGGGAGGGCTGCTCGAGCTGTACTGACACTTGGCTTCCCAGAAATAGATGCTCTGTCCTCAGTCACCGCAATTGTGAATTGTGAAGTTGTCTGCGTTTCTCCCTCCCTCCCCATCTGTTTAAGATGCTTTAACACATGTAACTGATAAAAGAGCAAGACTGGTATGGCTCCAGAGGACCAGGGTTCATGGAATCATTGAACTGTAGAGTTAGAAGGGACCCTGAAGATCATCCAGCTCAACCCTCTGCAATGCAGGAATATACAGCTATCTCCAGTGCTTTTTTCCTTTAAAAATGTTTTTTGGGGGGTTACTCTCATTTTGACTCCAGAAAATCACCATTTTATAGTTCAAATTGGGAAAGATAAATACAGTAAATGGAGAAAAGTACAAATAATAATAATAATAATAATAATAATAATATAAAAATATAAACCAACTATGTTTGCCTGTCTCCACTTTTCACCGAAACCGCTTGACCGATTGCATTGAAATTTTGACACATCACATGCGAATACGCGAAGGATCTTATACAGTTTGCTTCGACAGATGTCACACCTGAGCCTAGGGCTTGCTGATCAAAAGGTCGGCGGTTCGAATCCCTGTGACGGGGTGAGCTCCCGTTGCTTGGTCCCAGCTCCTGCCAACCTAGCAGTTCGAAAGCACGTCAAAATGCAAGTACTGTAGATAAATAGGAACCGCTATAGCGGGAAGGTAAACGGCGTTTTCATGTGCTGTTCTGGTTTGCCAGAAGCGGCTTTGTCATGCTGGCCACATGACCTGGAAGCTATACGTCGGCTCCCTCGGCCAATAATGCGAGATGAGCGCGCAACCCCAGAGTCGGTCACGACTAGACCTAATGGTCAGGGGTCCCTTTACCCCTTTAAGGAACTCAACACAGTGACATCTACTGGCCAATGACTATAATACATGACTCAGACAGTTCCTTTTCCAAGGGTGGGGGCCAAGGAATGGAGATACAGGGGGGAGGGGCCAACACTCCCCAGGGACAACAGAGGGAGGGGCATCTTATCGTCCTCTACTGGGGTACGGGGGCCCTGACTGGGCCACAGCAATGCGTGGCTGGGTCCCGCTAGTAGTAGTAATAGTAATAATAACAACAATAATAATATACCCCACCCATCTGGCTGGGTTTCCCCAGCCACTCTGGGCAGCTTCCAACAGAATATTAAAATACAATAAAATACAAATAAAAAGATTCACAAAATGTTTGGGGGGGGGGATATGCTTACCCCTGTGTCCCCCCAGAAAAAAAGCACTGGCTATCCCACACTCTAACCAACTAAGCTATTTTTCATAAAGAAAGGAACCATGTATGCCACCTTGAGCTCTTTGGAGTAAAATGTGGGGTGTAAATGTGATGAAATAACTAAATACAGTCATACCTCTACAGTAGTTGCGTTATTTGCGTCATGTTGCGGATTTCCAGGTTGTGAACGCGGCAAACCCGGAAGTGTATACTTCCGGGTTTTGCCGTGCGCGCATGTGCAGAAGCACTCTATTGTGTCACACGCATGCTCAGAAGCGGCGCTCTACTTACGGAATTTTTGAGGTGTGAATGGCACCCCGGAACGGATCGCTTCTGTAAGTAGAGGTACCACTGTAAATGGTTAATTTATTGACATACCTCATTTCCCACAAGTAAAACTGTGCTCAAAGCACAGTTCACACGAAGTCTGCATAAATACAATAATGCAGTAGCATTACATAGTAAGTCATATAATATCACTGCAAAATAAACTAAAATAAAAAGATGATCAACAATGAACAGTTGTTGGCAGTTGTTCATTGTTACCCGAATCAATGAACAGTTCATTTAACATGCCATATATATATATATATATATATATATATATATATATATATATATATATAGCAACTTGCTTCAGGCTGGAGGGTGGGGCAAGGCAAATGAAAAAAAAAATCTCCTCCTTGATGGCAAACACATCATATTTAGAGAGATGGAACTTGCAGATATATCAAAGCTTTCAATATTTGTGTGTGAGAGGGGAGGGGGGGGGAGTAATGTTTTGAAGCAGACAGTGAGAAAATTGCCTTGTTGAGGTCAGAACCACCAGAGCCTCTGGCAAGCTGGCTTTGGATGGCAAGTGACAAAGTAGAGAGATAGGAAAACTCTTAATGGTAGCAAACAACCAGATCTTGCTCTGTACATGATGAAGCAATTTGTCCATTGTAAGATTCACTATTGCTATGGTAGGACACTGATTCTGCAGAAAAAGACAATCTCCATGTAAAATACTAACATATTTTAAAATAGAATCTCTCTCTATCCCTCCCTCCCTCCCTGTGTGTGTGTGTGTGTGTGTGTGTGATGTATGAGTGTGTTTGTTTTAGATGAATCTAATGGCATTTCACACACTCTGGCGACCCACAACTTGCATGGACTGGAGGATGGAGGCAGAGGAAAGCATCAATATCAAGCCACGTTGAGAAAAAAGGTCTGGCTTTCTCCTGCTCCTCGGGTACCTTCCTTAGACTGTCAGTTTGAAAAAAGCTCATCTTTTCTTTTTCTTGGTTTTTTTTATAAAAAAAAATATAATGTGCAGTCTTCACTCAAGAGACATGACAGGGACCAGTCGCTGTTCATTTGAAATGATTTTCATCTCCTGCATCCTGGAACAGACAGGAAAGCAGGTCTCAGAGGCAACTTCCACGTACCAGTCTGCTGTGCGTGTTTATCTGTGACAGACTTGAATCTTCAGGATGGTATTCTATCAAGTGACATTCCCAGTCATGGTGATGTGTGTCTAAAAATAGGTCATTGTCAGATAACTGGGAAGGGAAGCATGTGAAGTTAGAAACCAGGAGATGAGGAGGGAACCAGCAGAGTCTTATTCATGCTTACCTTAAGGCCATCCTTAAGGCCTCCAAGCCTATGCAGCTTTACCTGGGAGTTAGCCTGATTGAATAGATTGGACCACATCTCTGAGTAAAGATTATTATGATTACTTTATGACTCGCCCAGGGCAGGTTGCAGCATTAAAGCTGCAGATAATGCAGAATGCTGTAGCATGATTGTTGGTAGAAGTGGGGCCTTGGCAGCATATAACACCCCTGCTCAGAGATCTGTGCTGGTTGTCAGTTTGCTGCTGGGTCAAGTTCAAGGTGTTACTATTAGTATCTTCTTCCTTGGCGATCACTTGCAGCCGAGTAAGATTGTCTTCCATAAACACGGTTTTAACAATGAGTCCGTAAGTGACTGTGGAGGCCAATTCTGGATCCACACGTCCTTCCACAGTGGGAACATTGGTTTCCGAGCAGGAGTTGATCATGGTGTGGATTTGCCAAGCGTGCCTTCCTCTTAGCACGTTTCTCCCTTGCATCCTGAGATCGAGTGTCTTCAAAGCCCATGACACCTTTGGTAAAGGCTGTTCTCCAACTGGAGCACTCGCAGACCAGTGTTTCCCAGTTGTCAGTGTTTATACTACATTTTTAAAGATTTGCCTTGAGACTGTCTTTAAATCTCTTTTGTTGACCACCAGCATTACGCTTTCCATTTTTAAGTTCGGAATAGAGTAGTTGCTTTGGAAGACGATCATCAGGCATCCGCACAACATGACCAGTCCAATGAAGTTGATGTTGAAGAATCATTGCTTCAACACTGGTGATCTTTGCTTCTTCCAGTTACACTGATATTAGTTTGCCTGTCTTCCCAAGTGATGTGTAAAATTTTTCGGAGACACCGTTGATGAAATCTTTCGAGGAGTTGGGGATGGCATTTATAAGTGGTCCATGTTTCACAAGCATATAGTAAGGTTGGTAGTACAATAGCTTTGTAAATAAGCATTTTGGTTTCCCTGTGAATGTCCTGGTCCTCAAACACTTTGCACTTCAATTGGGAGAAAGCCGCACTCGCAGAGCTCAGGCGATGCTGGATTTCGGCATCAATGTTGGCCCTTGTGGAAAGATAACTGCCTAGGTCGGAGAAGTGGTCAATATTTTCCAACGTTACACCATTGAGTTGGATTTGTGGCACTGCAGAGGGGTTATTTTGTACTTGTCGGTGCAGCACTTTGGTTTTTTTGGACGTTGAGTGATAGGCCAAGCTTTTCGTAAGCTTCTGCAAAGATATTTAGAATGGTTTGGAGGTCATCCTCTGAGCGTGCTCACACTACGTTGTCATCAGCATACTGAAGCTCTATGACGGAAGTTACAGTAACCTTACTCTTTGCTTTCAGCCTGCTCAGATTGAAGAGCTTTCCATCTGTTCGATATATGATTTCTACTCTGGTGGGGAGTTTCCCTTTGACAAAGTGTAGGATCATGGCAATGAAAATAATGCATAGAGTTGGGGCAATAACACAACCCTGTTTAACTCCTGATCCCACTGTGAATGGTTCACTTTGAGAGTCATTGTTATCTGTGATTGTTGCTGTCATATTATCATGGAGGAGCCGAATGATGTTTGCAAATTTATTTGGTCAGCCAATTTTCAGAAGGACAGTCCACAGGGCATTATGATTTAGAGTGTCGAAAGCCTTAGTCAGGTCAACAAACACCGTATACAGGGGCTGGTTTTGCTCTCTGCATTTTTCTTGAAGCTGTCAAGCGGTGAAAATCATGTCCACTGTCCCCCTAGAAGGCCGAAAACCATTTTGGGATTCAGGAAGGGTCACCTCGAATATTGTTACAAGACGGTTTGCCAAGATCCTTGCAAGAATTTTGCCAGCCGCAGCTAATAGAGAGATGCCTCAATAGTTTTCACAATAATTTCTGTCACCTTTTTTTAAAAGAGATTGATAATTTTGGCATCTCTAAAGTCTGCTGGGATTTCTTCTCTTTCCCAGATTTTTTCGATGAGCTTACCAGAGGTATGACGAGCGCCAATGACTGCTGGACAGATCACTGACTAATACGCTCCACAATGGCTGTCAAGATTATACCTCAACGCAGGCTTCAAGGAAGGAAACCAAGGCCCAAAATGAACACTCAAACCCTTCAAGATTCCATTAAGCGGTCAGATCACTGACTAATACGCTCCACAATGGCTGTCAAGATTATACCTCAACGCAGGCTTCAAGGAAGGAAACCAAGGCCCAAAATGAACACTCAAACCCTTCAAGATTCCATTAAGCGGTATTACTTCCAAACAACTCTTAAGGACCATCTGCTTTCAGAATTCCCTGATAACACTGAGCTAAAAACATCCATTATTGCAGCATGTGAACAAACTATTGGATACCAAACCAAGAAACACCAGGACTGGTTTGATGAGAATGACAGTGAGACTGAACGCATGATTGACAAGAAAAGGAAGACCTTTCAGATCTGGCAAAGAGATAGAAACTGTGCCACTAAGAAAAAAAACCTATGCCAACACTAAGGCTGAGGTCCAAAGAAGAACCAGAGAACTAAAAAACACCTGGTGGATAAAAAAAGCTCAAGAGATCAAGCACTTAGCCGGCACTCATGATGCACAGAGTTTCTTAAAAGCCACAAAGACCATTTATGGGCCAATAAATCATGGCATACACCCCCTATGCTCAGCAGACGGTATCACACTTCTAAAAGATAAAGAAGGCATAGCACTGTGCTGGAAAGAACACTTCCAACATCCTCTTCCAACATCCTCGCCCGTAGCTGCTGAGGTCCTCTCACAAATTCCGCAAAAACAAGTTAGAGATGAACTTCCAGTATTTCCAAATCTGGGAGAGTTGTGTACAGCTATTAACCAAATGAAAAACAACAAAGCCAGGGGACCTGCCGAAATCTTTAAAGTGGGCTATTAGTATACAAAGCCCATAACAACTTGGTACCCACGAGATCACCTTACTCCACATGCGCTCACTTGACCACTTTGATTGGCTGATTTGGCACTTTTACAGGTGCCACATAATACCTGCACAGTATTTGCAAGAACTTGATTATTTGGTATGGCAGCACCAATTCACTTTGGAACTCCCTGCCTTCACTGGTGCCTTCACTGGTGCCTTCACTGTATCCTTTTTTGGGCTCCTGTTGAAGATGCTCTTGTTCGGACCAGTCTACCCAGATGTTCAGAAAATTGATACGAGTTTTAATTTGTTTGTCTATTGTGGCGTTTTAACTTTTTGTATGTTTTACATTATTGTTGTAAAATTTTCTTAGTGATAATTCTATTGCTTTATCCGTTTTGTAAACTGCAGTGAGGTTTCTTGTACGATCAAGCGGCTGCGGTGGGAAGGTAAACAGGGTTTCTTTGCGCTCTGGTTTCTGCCATGGTGTTCCATTGTGTCAGAAGTGCTGGCCACATGACCTGGAAAGCTGTTTGTGGACTGTAAGGGGAAGAGAATATAGGGATCATCTTCCCCTCATCAGAAGCAGCCCCTCCCCAAGCAGCGATAACAGTGAGGACGCTCAGGAGTCCAGTCAGGAAGTGGAGAGAGAGGGCCAGGGCTCTCTCAGCACGGGAGAGCCCCTGTGACACAGGAGGGAGGAGGAGAGAGAGGGGGAAAGGGGGGAGAAGGAAAACATGGAGCGTAGACCCTTTCCTCCGGTTCCGGAATTACGCAAGAGAAGGAGGGGAAAGATACTTGCCGTCCCAAGACTCTTATGCTGGAGGAGGTCCAGGGGCGGTCCAGTGCCGGATTCTGCGTCGGACTAAGCAGACATGTTGTACATACCCAGCTCACTGTAAATAGCCTGCACTAAATAAAAACTGCTGAAAGACAAGCATGCGGAGCGTCGTTACTCTAGAGTAGCCGCAACAACCCCCTGACAGGGACAAATGCCAGCTCCCTCAACCTGAAAGCGAGATGAGTGCCAGAACCCCAGAGTCATCTTAAGTAGGACTAGCGCTGAATGCCACCCCAAGTCAGTCCACAAATAAACTTTTCTGGATTGGGTATCTATGGTTTTAACCTCATCCCCTCTCATCTCACCCTCATTTTACTGCCCATAAACAGGTCAGGAGCAAATAAAATACCCCAGACCTGGAAAGGGGCTTCAGCTGAAGAAAACAAACTCTCCCTCCCTTCTTGGCTTCATTTGAGGTATCAGAACAAAATTTCAAAATATCCTCTTTCATAAAATACCACATTAGTTCCTTTCTTTGTTCCCTTTGGATGAAGTTACAAAAATCCCTCCTGCTTAACATTCTGCATTTGTGATTCTGCCACCCTGCTGGACAGTTTCTGCTCTGGTCAGACCTCACCTGGAGTACTGTGTCCAATTCTGGGCACCACAGTTCAAGAAGGATACTGACAAGCTGGAACGTGTCTAGAAGAGGGCAACCAAAAAGGTCAAAGGCCTGGAAACGATGCCTTATGAGGAACGGCTTAGGGAGCTGGGCATGTTTAGCCTGGAGAAGAGAAGGTTAAGGGGTGATATGATAGCCATGTTCAAATATATGAAATGATGTCATATAGAGGAGGGAGAAAGATTGTTTTCTGCTGCTCCAGAGAAGCGGACACGGAGCAATGGATTCAAACTTCAAGAAAGAAGATTCCACCTAAACATTAGGAAGAACTTCCTGACAGTAAGAGCTGTTCGGCAGTGGAATTTGCTACCAAGGAGAGTGGTGGAGTCTCCTCCTTTGGAGGTCTTTAAGCAGAGGCTTGACAGCCATATGTCAAGAATGCTTTGATGGTGTTTCCTGCTTGGCAGGGGGTTGGACTGGATGGCCCTTGTGGTCTCTTCCAACTCTATGATTCTATGATTCTCTGGCAGTAATGAAAACATTGATTGGGAAGATTCCAGTGATGGCCTTTTAAGAAGTTTCACCACTCATTTTCTCTCTCTCCAGCTCATTGTTTAGCACAATCCCCCACCCCCACCCCGGTTTCTTTCTTCAGCTGGAAAACCTTCCCCTTTAGCAGTCCACGATTTGGGTCTCAAACATTCCAGGGGTAACCTACCATGAGACCCATCTTGAAGGAGGGCCTTGAGAAGTGCCAGGCAATTTTCCTTGCCACTGAGATAAAACGGCTCATGGGTGTTTGGGCTAGTGCACCACTCTTCACGAGTTGCTCCTGTGATGTTTGTGGTGCTATGTAAGGCTGGAACACAATGATGCAGATTTCAAGTACTTGCCAGCGCAAAGAGATATCAGGTGGAGGAGTCAGAGGGATTGTACCCTTCCTATTAGAATGGGATATGTAGGCAAAAGCAAATGATCGAGGTTGAAAGGAAGGCAAGAAAGAAAAGTGTGACATCTGGTGGAGAGAGAGAATCAGTGGATGACTTTTCAGACTTGGATGACTTTTCAAATTGGCACATGATCATCTAGCTGATTTGCATTTGTTTTCATACCTTTGAAAATAAGGAATGCGATTAGGTTGCCCTTTAAACCTTTTGCCTTCCCAGCCTATAATATGGTTTGTATTCATAGCAGATGTCACGCTGCTTTTCAGTGCACCTTCGCAATGTTTCCCAAACTTCTGATAGCTGACTCTTCTTATTTTGTGGGTTAAAAAGGGAGGCACGTTTGCGTCTTTCGCTTCCAAAAGGTTTGTTAGTTTGAGAGTGCAAAATAAGCACCCCACTTCACCACCTGTGAAGCCCATTTGCTGCCTTACAATAGCAGCAGTTTAAAGTCAACTCCAGCATCAAGTATCCAAGTTGGTGTTTAGAAGCTTGGAACGCAGCCTTTCCTCATTTACAGAACTGAAGGCAGCCTTCAGATCAAGAAAGGCAGCACAGAAGCACAGAACATTTGACGACGAAATGATTCGAAATAAAGCAATTATTTGCGATGCAGAAGCCCACACCAAATCCAACTTGTTCTTTTTATTGCTTTCAAATCTTCTACCCTGTGTAGTAGGAATTCAGCACAATTTGTGATTAGGTTACCCTTTGAGTAAAGGGGGAATCATTACAAGGCTGGTTTCCATTTCCTGTCTTGTAAATAGGAATGGTGGCCCTTCCACCCCCATCCTGTAGAATTAAAAAAGTTAATCCCTGGAATCCACTAAGTGAGGCTGCCTTTATAAGTGTTAAGCCAGAATTCTGGCTTCATTAAGTGCCTTATCACAGCTTCGTGATCTCATTTTGTGAGACAGCTGGCCAGAAATCCAGGGCAACCAAATCTGAACTAATTTCCAAAAAGTGGAGCTGAAAAATTGGAGGGTGTTTTCTTTTTAAATGGTGAACTCAAACTCTGGGCTCTTGATGTGTCTGACATGTAACTGGTTTTGTCTTTTACTCTGAGGATTATGATCCAATCCTGAAGAGGATGGGGAACCTAAGGTGGTGGACCTGCATTGGCTAGTTCCCTGCCAGGGTCCTGCTGGCAGAGAGACAATAAGGGCAGAGCAGCACTTATTTTATTTTATTTACTATTTTCCCTCCCATTTAGAACAAGTAGTTTCCATTGTGGTGAGGAGAGCAGTGTTTCACATCGGGTCTCTCTTTCTGTTGGCCTTTGGAGAGGAAAACATGCTTCCCAGGGGCTGGAGGATTGCAGGATTTGAAAGTTTTTATGCTGCTGTTTATTTGTTCCGTTCTTGTATTTCAGTATTGTATTCTCTTCTTTCATTTCTTGCAGGCCATCAGAGAACATGTTATGTGGCATGTTACAGATGATTGTGATAGTAACAACCACCACCACCTGCATGTTCAATTTCACTCCAACTTATTTCTGAATTAATTGTTCCTTAGTTTCTTGTATTTCTGCTTCCCCTCTATGAGGGTCTTTACTGCATCACCCAAATTAGTAAAATTGAATCCCGTGGCAGTTGTTTCAGCAAGGATTTTTCCACCCTTGGTCCATTTTGGTTCTTTATCAATAATCTTTTACAGGTCTATAGTGGATCACAATGATGGGTTCAGCATTATTTATAATCTGCTGGAATGTTCCAATAAAATTGACTGAAGTTGACATCAGTTGCTTAGATTATGTCAGGGGTTCTTGCGACTACTCCAGAGTAACGACGCTCCACATGCTTGTCTTTAAACAGTTTTTATTGGTGCACTCTATTTACAGTGAGACAGGTGTGGAAAACATGTCTGCTCATTCCGATGCAGAATCCGGCACTGCCCCCCCGCGTGATCTCTCCCAACATAAGAGTCTCGGGACAGTGAATCTCCTCCCCTTTTTTCTCCTGCGTAATTCCGGAACCGGAGGAAAGGGTCTACGCTCCATGCTTTCCTTCCCCCCCTTTCCCCCTCTCTCGCCTCCCTCCTGTGTAGCCGGGGCTCTCCCATGCTGCCAGAGCCCTGGCACTCTCCCTCCACTTCCTGACTGGCCTCCTCAGAGCCCTCGCTTCCATCGCTGCTTGGGGAGGAGCTACTTCTGATGCAAGGGGGATGTTCTCTATACTGTCTCCCCCTTACAGATTATGAAGACCGATTTGGAGGAGAGAACATATCTTCAGCATCTAATGCAAGTTTGACACTGTTTTTTGACCTTCTTGACCCAGCTTGGTCAGGGAGAGAGGGGATGTCTTCACCCATGACCTGATTGGTTTCCCCATGCAAAATTCCAATTACCTGAAGTGTTATCTGGGCATGTGCGATGACTGCCTGAACTGTACACACCTCAGCTTAACTGCGCCTTGCATTTTCAAATTGGATAGAAGCTGGTTTGAGGGAAAGCGCATGGAACAGGAACATTTCTCAAGGATCTACAAAGTAATTAGAATAAGCCTCCATTCTCTATCTAATCTTAACGCCTAAGCCATTCTCACAAGAGCTGGGAGTAGAGAGGTTTGCTTCTTTATTTCAGTGTCTGGATGCCTTTAAGTGACAATCAAGAAATGGATGCAAGTTAACCAACCTCCATGCCTGCTCCTTAGCAACATCAGGAAAGGAAGCCTTGTTCTCCCTGACTAGAGATATCGAATCTAAAAATGAAAAAAATTCCTCCTCTACATGAAAATCCAGGGAGGTACTTTTAACCTAACCATTTTTCTTCTTCTATTGCTCATCCACTTCTTACAAGGACTGACAATGTATCTGCTGCCATCTTGTGGACATTAGTGGCAAAGAAAAGTCCAACATTTTATTAAGACTGGCTCAGACATGGTTTCAATGGAAGTTAATTTTCTGACGTGCTCTGATTTGCAGAGATCTAGAGGAGCGGCTGCGTTAGTGGCAGGAATGGAAGCATGCAGTGTAGGGCTGCACTAAATAGTCACCCATTCACCCAGAGTTCTGCATTGCCTGCCCATTTGCTACTGGGCCGAGTCCAAGGTATTAGTATTTAAAGCCCTGAACAATTTGGGAGTAGTTTACCTACAAGATCTCCTTACCTCATATACACCAACATGACCACTTGAATCAATGTAATTAGCACTGCTATCAGTGCCGTTGAACACGATCTTTTAGTGTTGTAGCAGCTACACTTTGCACCTACACTTTAGAACTTCCTGCCGGTGGCATCGCAATGGGGGTGGGGTGGGGTGGTTCAGCCCAGGTGCCATGTCTGCAGGGGTGACAAGAAGGCACCCTGCGGGGGCTCGCAAATGCTCAAGCAGCCATCGTGCTGCCGCAGCTGCATGTGGAGGATCCTCCGTTCGCGGCTGCAGTAGTGAGCAGAGGATCCCGGTGCCAGCGGCAAACTGCTATGTACAGCGCATGTGCGGTGTCGCACACATGTGCTGTACATAGCAGTTTGCCGTCAGTGCCACTCCAGTGCCGTACGGACGGTGGTGGGATCCCTCCGTCGCCGCTACAGCCACATGTAGAGGATCCTCTGTTCGTGGCTGTAGCGATGATGGAGGGATCCCGGCACCGTCTGTATGGCGCTCGAGCAGCGCCGCCGGCAAACCGCTATGTACAGTGCATGTGCGGCGTCACTACGTATGGCACATGCGTTGTCCGTAGTGACGCCACACATGCGCCCTACGTAGCAACGCCCCACCCTGGGTGTCAAGCCTTCGTCCGCCCCTGCTCCCTGCCTATTGATGTCACTGCACACTTTTGGTGCTGGCTAAAAACATCCTTGTTTCAACAAGCCAGTCCAGATGTTTAGAATGTTGGTGTAGATTTTAACCTGTTTAAGTCTACAGTTATTTTAACGTTTTGAAAGTTTTGAACTACTGTTGTTAATTTTTTCCTTATTGATAATTTTATTGTAAATATTTGTAAACTGCTTTGAGGGTTTTTCTTTACAATTGAGCTGTGTCTAAATCAGGCATCCCCAAACTGCGGCCCTCCAGATGTTTTGGCCTACAACTCCCATGATCCCTAGCTAACAGGACTAGTGGTCGGGGAAGATGGGAACTGTAGTCCAAAACATCTGGAGGGCCTAAGTTTGGGGATGCCTGGTCTAAATCTTACAAAATAAGGAAATAATTTCAGGAAGCAATTAACACAGAAGTTCATGCTGAACGCCCGCTCCATTTTGCTAGATTTCCAGAAGCGGCTTTTACGTTGCGTGAAACGTGATACGAAAACTAACAGTTAGGGAAATGTCGGGGAAACAGAATAAACTGCTATGTGAATGCAGCCTAAGTGTGATCATCATCATCATCATCATCATCATCATCATCATCATTTTCTGACAAGCTCCTCCCAAGCCAAGATCTGGAGCCTCTTGGTCACAGTGGCTCCTCACAGGCCTTATAGCAGTCGTTCTCAAACATGGGTCCTTAGCTGTTGTTGGACTACAACTCCCATAATCCCTGACCACTATTCCTGCCAGCTGGGGATAATGGGATTTGTAGTCCAACAACAGCTGTGTTGGAACACCAGCTGGGCCTGGGGCTTGAAAGCTGAGCACAGCCCATGCCCGCCTTGCCTGACAGGCAGCACCCTATTTCTGTCAAGCAAAGAAGGAAGCAAAAGAAGAGGTTCACCATAACCAAACACCTAGCAAGGCCTGTGTATGTCTGGTGGGCTGTGGTTATCTTGATGGCTGAACAGCTGTGGTGGCATAAGCAGTGAGCACCATGACCTGTGTCTTTATCAGGAGGCCCACATCTCCCCTTCAAGACCCATTAATAGTTAAGTCATTGAAGCAAAATGTTTCTTCAGGGATTCTGGAGACTAGTACCCAGGCCAGCTCATGAGCCAATGGCCTTGTCAGAACAGGTGGCGCAATAAAATGTACCCTTCCGAGTGTTTTGTGTGGTGTTTAATGAATGAAACTGTGCCACTGGATGCCACTATTGCTTCATGTTCAACACTAGAATGTCTTAATGCTCCTTCCTTCCTTAGAAATCTGCTTCCTTTTTTGATCCCTAATATCATAGTAAGGGATTTCTTTGGTGTTTAGTAGGAGAGACTACCCAGCCAATTGTGGTGGAGGTGTGTGTGGGATGACCTAAAACAATCTTCAGGGGGTTTAATTGCAAGCAACACTTCCCCAAGAGGGAAAATTCAGGCTTTGGAGCAAATCAAGCACTTCTCTCTTCAAGGAACTGTGAAAGAGCAGTTGACGGAGTGATTTTGTTGCCTTTCCCTTGGAGCTGAGGTGGTTTGGGCGAAGCTCAGGCAAAGGGAAAGAGGAGGAAGAAAAGATAGGGCTGACATCATTGGTGGGGGCAAAATGAAATGGAGGAAGGGGAGGAATGGGGGTATGGCAAGGGAGCAGGGGGCACCCCATAGCTAGGCAAAATCGCATGCAATGTTTTAATTTCTGTTTTATTTGAGTTGTTGGCTTCGTGGTCTTCGTATTGATGTGTGCATTTGATGAATTGTTGTGTGCCGCCATGGGAACCTCCAGGTTGAAGGGCAGGATGTAAATAAAATGAATGTCTGAATAAATAAATAATATGAGTGGCTAATATTCCTGCAATGCAGGGGGTTGAGCTAGATGACCCTTGGGATTCTTTCCAGCTCGACAATTCTATGATTCTGTGATCCTCAAATTGACACGAAAATGGCATGTGAATTTTTTTTGAGGCTTTTTATTAAAAAAATCACAAACTGATGTGACAATGTGGTGAACCAAATATAAAGTGGGAAAATGGAGAAAAACCAAAACACACTCACCCATCCCTAGAGAGGCAGTGTGGCATAGTGGTTAGAGTGTTGGTCTAGGACCTGGGAGACCAGGGTTCAAATTGCTGCCCAGCCATGCAACTCACGAGGTGACCTTGAGCCAGTCACTGCTTCTCAGCCTAACCCACCACACAGGGTTGTTGTGCAGATTCAATGAGTAGGGAGAGAACCACCTTGAGATCCTTGGAGAAAAAGGTGGGATATAAATGCAAGAAATAACAACAGCTTACAGAGCGTCTTCTCCCCTATCCGCAGTCACCAGCATTTTTGATCTCTGAAATGGTCGCATCCCATTGCGTGTTCCTATTACCCAGCTCGTCCCCTGTTGTTTTAATCTGGGGGAATCTATGGCTGCTGCTGTCAGAAACACAGAGCAATTCAGGTGCTCTTTCAGGTGTTGACAGGGAGATGAAGAGACCGAAGGACAATAACAACCACACAGACGCACAAAAAGCTCTGCCTGGGAAGCTGCCGGAGAGCTGCGAGAGGCCCCTCAGACACAGCACGGACTCAGCCGGAAGGCTCCGGCAGTGCCATGGAAACAGGGAGAAGACAAGAGCAGCATTCCCCTCAGGCAAGGAAGTCTAGTGGAGGGTGTAGGAGGAAAAGCTCCAGCTGCTGCCACAGCCCTCCAACTTGTGGGGAAGGAATGGAGGCTCGGAATCGAGGCTCCCTGTTCTCCATTCACTTCTCTCACCTGCTTCTCTTGGTTTCTGAGGCAAACCGAGGAAGAAGTCAAACTCAGCCTTGCGAGACCTTAAGGACTAACAGAGTTATTGTGGCATAGACCACTGACCTTGGTCTATTAGTCTTTCCATAAATTATCACGGAGAGAAAGAAGGGATGCACTTTGAAACCCAGGACAAGCAGAAGTCCTTTCTCCACAGAGGAACCATTTTGGATAACAATTCCACAGAACAGGCAGCTTTGCTGTGGTACAATTTACCTGAGTTGGCTTTCTCTGTGGTGGGAGGACTTTTCCTGCTCCTTGCTCTGGGCTCCAAAATTATCATCAAATGTAGGCACAGGCAGTGAACACCAAATGACCCACCTACAGGGGCATTGTGGCAAATTCAGAAGTTCATAGCCCCTTCATGATAGTCACAGCCATGCCCTCTTCTAAGATTATACAGCGTTCTAAAATTATCCAACCATCTTAGAATTATACAACAGCAGCAGCAGCAACAACAACGGATACTTTTCAATGATCAATGCAGATCTCCATGTGTTGCCTTTCAGCTAGATCTACTGTTTCCTACATAAGCATTTATTATTGTTGTTGTTTATTCATTTATTAAATTTGTATACCACCCTTCATCCGGAGATCTCAGGGTGGTTCATAGTATAAAAATACAGAATAATAGCACAAAATACATACAGCGATGGCGCTTGCTTGGTATCAATAGGCAGGGAGTTCTAAAGTCGCCGCCAAACTTTATTAAATAGTGGTAGTGTGTATAAGTAACAAAAGCAAGAACAAGACATGAGCCAATGATTTGCAGTGCTCCAATATATTCTATTTGAATCACTTAAGCTGTGTTTTCTATAAAGTTTCATTGCATGTAGCAGAACCTGCACCCTGTTCTCTTGAAAGCGAAGCACCCAAATGCTTAGCACTCTATCTACTCTATCTATTTCTCTGTGCCATCCAGGGCCAGCCCACCCATGAGGCTTGGCGAGGCAGGTTGGAGACAGCAGGTTGGAGTAACACTCCTCTTGGCAATTCTTCCACTTGTTGCCAACCTCCTCTATCTCCTGCTGCCACCTGCTCCTTTCTGGCCTCCTTCTTTTCTTCCCCGCTGCCTTCAGCACACCGGGGCTCCCCCCTGCTGCCTCCAGTAGTTTCAGGTGTCGGAGAGGACAGAGGAGGAGGAAGCTGGGTGGTGGCAGGGCAGTGAGAGGCAGAGAAGGAGGCAGCAGCAGCAACAGTGTGTGTGTGTGTGTGTGTGTGTGTGTGTGAGAGAGAGAGAGAGAGAGAGAGAGAGAGAGAGAGAGAGAGAGAGTTTTGCCTTAAGCAGCAACATGTTTTGAGCCAGCCACAGAGCCTAGAGCTTGCCGATCAGAAGGTCGGCAGTTCGAATCCCCGCGACGGGGTGAGTTCCCGTTGCCTGGTCCCAGCTCCTGCCAACCTAGCAGTTCGAAAGCACGTCAAAGTGTAAGTAGATAAATAGGTACCGCTACAGCGGGAAGGTAAACGGCCTTTCCGTGTGCTGCTGTGGTTCGCCAGAAGCGGCTTAGTCATGCTGGCCACATGACCTGGAAGCTGTACGCCGGCTCCCTAGGCCAATAATGCGAGATGAGCACCACAACCCCACAATCGTCTGCGACTGGACCTAATGGTCAGGGGTTCCTTTACCTTGAAGCAGCAAAATGTTTTGAGCCAGCTATGACACCATGCATGATTTTACACTCTTCTCTCATGTCGCCTCTTCCTCACCTTTTTCTCTAAATTAAAATGCCACAGACACTGCCACCTTTCCTCACAGGGACTCTCTCTAGCCCTTTGATTGTTTGGGTTGCCCTCTTCTGAACCTTTTCCCAACTTTACAATATGCTTTTTGAAGTGACCATAACTGGACACAGTAAAGTCATACCTTGCATCTCAAATACCTCGGCTCCCGAACAAAGCGGCTCCTGAACGATTGAAACCCAGAAGTGAGTGTTCCGGTTTTCGAGCGATTTTTGGAAGCCGAACGGCGGCGTGGCTTCCACGGCTTCCGATTGGCTGCAGGAGCTTCCTGCAGCCAATCACAAGCCGCGCTTTGGTTTCCGAAAGTTTTGGAAGTCAAACAGACTTCCAGAATGGATTCTGTTTGACTTCCAAGGTACAACTGTATTCCAAATCACACTCCTCCCCACTCTCACACACCAGAGTGAGAGCTGAGTGAACAATAAGCAGGCTGCAATGGGGAGGCAGCCCAAGGAGCTCTTGTCAATGAAGCCCCTGCTGGAGGGTCATCTTCTGGCAAAGATCCAACCCTGGTCTACCTTGCCACCAGCCCCACAGAGTGGAACATTCCTTTGGCTATGGTGTCGCCCCATCCCCTAAGGTGGCCTCATCCATCTTAACCAGGGGTCAGCAAACTTTTTCAGCAGGGGGCCGGTCCACTGTCCCTCAGACCTTGTGGGGGGCCGGAGTATATTTTGGGGAAAAAATATGAACAAATTCCTATGCCCCACCAATAACCCAGAGATGCATTTTAAATAAAAGGACACATTCTACTCATGTAAAAACACCAGGCAGGCCCCACAAATAACCCAGAGATGCATTTTAAATAAAAGGACACATTGTACTCATGTAAAAACATGCTGATTCCCGGACCCTCTGCGGGCCGGATTTAGAAGGTGATTGGGCCGCATCCGGCCCCCGGGCCTTAGTCTGGGGGACCCCTGATCTTAATTATACATTAAACACAACTTTATTTTGATTGTATACATTGCCATTTAACTTTGGGATATTTTAAATTTTATTTTTATAACATCTGAATTTTTTTTTTAAAACTCACTATTTGTACATTGAAAACATTGAAAATATTCATTACTTCTATTTTTTTCGCTGTTTCCCATTAACTTTTTTTCATTCATAACTGGAAAAATTCTGTTTACACTTTTGCCCCATCTCTGTAAGTGCATATTTAGAACATGTGTATAATTGCTTTGGAGTGGGCTCAACTCCACCTAGAAGTTTTTGTAAACTATTCTTATCTCTAAAAAGGGATTAGAAAAGCACTGGTTCAAAACGCTTTAACGACTTCCGGTCTGGCGGCCATTGGGATCGGCGGGGGATTCTCGATCTCTGAGATCCCCGGGCGTTGCAGGGGGGGGGGGAATGCCATCCGAGCGAGGTGGCCCCCCGGAGAACCCCTGGACTGGGCTGTCCAGGGACGTGGCACCCGGCAGAGCTCCTTAAAGTCTCGGCCGCTGCGAGTAACCCCCCTTTTTAGGGGGTGAAGTCAGCAGGCGGCGCGCGACGGAGCCTCGGGACGATACGCTCACTCTGTGGTGCAAAGCTCCGAGCCGACACCAACTGAGCACCAGATGCCTCCAAAATCAGAATTGGATTAACAAGTAAGATTCTATATTTAATTTGGAAAAAAATTCGGACTTGGGGGTGGAATTTAAAGAAGACAGAGGTCGTTCCCCCCCTTCACTGAGATTTTTTAGATGCAATTACCGAGCCTGCAGCTATCAAGCTGGAACGGGACTTCCTAAAAATAGCAAGCAGGAGCTCTCCCCTGTGGTTAGCAGAGCCAAGGGGAGACGATTTTATTTTATAAGATTGGATTTCTGCAAAACTGACCCCTTCGGAAACCGGGTGGCAGGAATCTGGAGCCCCGGCTATTGAAGTTTAAGACACGTCTCCGACACTTCTGCCTGATCGCCATATTGAAATTGGAGAGGACAAAGGAAATCCCTAGACTAAACAACATCACAAGATGGGAGAGAATGGGATACAAAGAGTCTGGGAAAAAAATCTACGAAATCTTTGAAGGAGTAAAAGAATACAAAAGGATTACAAAGTTATGCCTTGAGACACAGCAACGACTTCTCTCCATTGACAATGAGGAAAAACAAGAGGACGAATTAGAGGATGACAAGAATACTGATACAAAAGTGACAGAACAAGAGGAGAAGAAGTTTTGGATTGAAGCGCAAGCGGTGAGAGTGGTTGCGCAGGACCTAGATTGCTACCAAGGAGC
This sequence comes from Zootoca vivipara, assembly GCF_965207765.1. Taxonomy (NCBI): domain Eukaryota; kingdom Metazoa; phylum Chordata; class Lepidosauria; order Squamata; family Lacertidae; genus Zootoca; species Zootoca vivipara. Next base: position 50,414,300 of record NC_142589.1, read on the forward strand.
TCCAATGTGCAAAGAAATCCAGGAGCTGTCTCTCCTAGTGAGAGGAGGAGAGCTGGTTCCAGGGAAAAACAATCAAGTGATGGTCCGGAGTCGAACCTCCTCAGTGAGAGAGGGGAGGGTAGGTCCGGGCGAAGGATATGAACAATGGGGGCGACAGAAGGTTTTCTGGGAAGAAGAGAGGGGGTTGGAGTGGGCAAGAGACGGAGTAGGTTGATTGCCAGAGCACATTACAACTAAGAGACGGATAATACGGTTTCAAATCGGACTGTTTAAAGATGCTGGTCGGGTCGTCCAGAGAAGGGCACCCGGGTGAAGGAGGGTGATCTTCTGTATTGATTTAAAATAATAAATGTTCTTTTCTGTTAGAAATTGTTAGAAATAGAGATTTAAGGAGATTTTTAGGGAAAATAGGAGGCTAAAGGGGATTATTATAGAATTAAAGTGCGGGGAGTATAATTGATGGGATTTTATGTAATTTGATATTATAAGAATTTATTTGAGATATTTGGATTAATGTAAAGAATTAGGAAAATTGCCAAAATGGGATATAATAAGACTTGGGAAGGACGGAACGGGGAAGTCAAAGTCTATTACAATGGTTTATATATTAGATGTTTAATTTTTTTTTAAAAAAATTCTTTTTTCTTGTTTCTTTGATATTCTTTTTTTCTTTTTTGTATGTTTTTCTCTCCCCCCCCTCTTTTTTTTGCTGAAGATATAAAGTTGATGTGAAGGTATATTGATTTGTAACGTTGGAAAATTCAATAAATATTATTTTTTTAAAGAACAAAACGCTTTAGGAAAGATTTTATTAAAGCTGAGCAAAGTAGGGGGCGTTTCGTGAAAATCTTCAGTAGAATAATAATAGAAAAAGGGTTCCCCTGTCGTTACTTTTTCTCAAGGATCTTATGCGAAAGAGCTGGACACAAATGATTCTTCTCTGATCCTTTATTGGCTTGGATCATTTATGTGACCTTTGTGGACAGCATTGTCCTCAATATACCCAAGCTCATTTTGCTTCTAATGGTATCTGGAAACAGTCAAATTATTCCAACTGCACAGAATCATAACATCATGGCATCCCATATGATCCCTGATTACCTGGAACCACTTCTGGAGGAATGAACCAGGTTGGGGGGGGGGAATTGGCTATGAATCATGGGAGAACAGCCACAAAAAAGGGAGAAATTAGGGGCCTGGGGCAGTTACACCTCAGCACCATGAAATCTCCATTTTCAAGCAGAAACCTGCGCTGAATTTCTTTTGGCTAATCCCTAGTTTTCATGCATTCAGTGCAAGAGATCAAACTTGATTAAAATGGCTCCCTCCTTTAAAAGGTTGCATCTTTGCAGAAGTCTATTAATAAAACCCACACAAAGATTCCTCTTCCTGTGGCGTTTTAATCAGTCAACGCTGACACTTCTGTGTATCAACAATGGAGAAAAAGGCACAAGCTGAAAGCTGCGTCAACCTCCACATGTACAGTGGTCCCTCGACTTACGAACTTAATCCATTCCGAATGCACATCCGTAGGTCGAAAAGTTCATAAGTCGAAAAGTGGTTTCCCATAGGGAAAAAAATATTCGAAAAAAATTGTAAGTCAAGAAAACCGCATTTAAAATTCGTAAGTCAAGGAAACCGCATTTAAAACCGCCAACGGTTTCCATTCGTATGTAGAAAAATTCATAAGCGTGCGGCCATTTGTCCCATTCGTAAGTCGAAAACTTCGGATGTCGAGTAACTCGTAAGTCATGGAACCAATGTATCAGTCTTTGCTAACTTGCTGACCTCCAGATGATTTGGACTACAGCTCCCATGAGCCTCAGCCAGCAATAATAATAATAATAATAATAATAATAATAATAATAATAATTTTATTATACCCCACCATCCCCAGTCAAAACCGGGCTCAGGGCGGCTAACACCAATAAAATTACAATAAAACATAAAAAGCAATTAATTAAAATACAGATTAAAATACAATATTAAAATTTAAAATGCAGCCTCATTTTAAGTAGTCCATAAATCCAAACCACGAGGGAGGAAAAACACAGGGGTCAGACTAAGTCCAGCCCAAAGGCCAGGCGGAACAGCTCTGTCTTTCAGGCCCTGCGGAAAGATGACAAATCCCGCAGGGCCCTGGTCTCCTGTGAAAGAGCGTTCCACCAAGTTGGGGCCAATACTGAAAAGGTCCTGGCCCTAGTAGAGGCCAATCTAGCCACCTTATGGCTCAGGATCTCCAGAATATTGTTGTTTGTGGACCTTAAGGTCCTCCGCGGGGCATACCAGGAGAGGCGGTCCCGTAGGTACAAGGGTCCCAAGCCACATAGGGCTTTTAATGTCAAACCCAGCACCTTAAACCTGATCCTGTACTCCACCGGGAGCCAGTGCAGCTGATGGGCGCATGGGCATGCTGGCTGGGGCTGGTGGGAGCTGGAGTCCAAAACTTCTGGAGGTATTCAGGTTAGCAAAGGCTGGTCTGAAGGAAGCCAGGAAATTGGGAAAGAGAAGAGGGGCTTACTCTCTGGATGGCTGAATCAATGTGCATTTACCAGCAAGAGAAGGTCATATAGAACCTCAGGCTAGGTGGAAAAAAATGAGCTGGGGGGGGGGATTCTTTGAGCATCACTAGATTTGGGTCAGCAGACCTAAAAAGAATTCCTTGGTAAAAACTTGTCAATCCCAGTGGGTATGTTAGAATATTGAATGATGGCAGAAAACAAATTCCATCACTACTGATTTAAGAAGGATATTGACAAGCTGGAATGTGTGCAGTAGAGGTGACCAAGATGATAAAGGTTCTGGAAACAAGGCCTTATGCAGAACCATTGAGGGATTTGGGTATGTTTAGCCTGGAGAAGAGAAGACTGAGAGGTGATGTGATGGCTATCTAAATAGCTAAAGGGCTGTCCCATGGAAGAGGGAGCAAGCTTGTCTTCTGCTGCTCCAGAGAAGCGGACACGGAGCAATGGATTCAAACTACAAGAAAGAAGATTCCACCTAAACATTAGGAAGAACTTCCTGACAGTAAGAGCTGTTCAACAGTGGAGCAGCCTACCTCAGAAAGTGGTGGACTCGCCTTCCTAGGAGGTTTTTGAACAGAGGTTGAACGGCCACCTGTCGGGGGGAGGGGGTTGAGCTGTGATTCCTGCGTTGCAGTGGTTTGGACTAGATTACCCTTGGGACCTCTTCCAACTCTACAATTCTATGATTTTAAGAAATGAGGCATGATATACATCTTCCCATTTTCAATTCATTTCATCTGAAGAGAACTCCTGGCTCACCACTGAAAGGAGTTCCCAAGACACTGCAATTAGGAGAGAGAGAGAGAGAGAGAACGTCTAATAGGGAGGCTCAGAATGAACGTTATCCTTTCCTTCGCTGCAATGCAAAAATCAGAGATGAAAAGGAACATATAGAAAAATGCCACAGAGCCCTAAATTCATTTTGTGACCTGTTTCTCCCCGCCCCAGGTGATACTGCAAGGGACAGTAGTAGCACGAGCCCCGCATTCTTGGCACCACGCTCCGAACACTATTAAAAAGTCAGGCCCTCCAATCTGAAAGCACTGCCTGTCTCCAGCCACTTCATTATTAGCATTCATATTCTACAGGAATGTGCTGCTGGCAAGAGGTGAAAGGCATCTGGGGTGAAAAGAAATTAGTTTCATTATGCAGTAATTACAGGAAAAATTGTGATCGCTGACTTTAGTCGCCCTCTCCAGTTACTGCAGCGCTGCTGGTTAAAAAGATCTTGATCTATGCCGTTTGGCTAATGATCAACAGTTTTAGGAACGACATCTCCTGGCAGCGAGTTCTTTGCATTATTCTCTCCTCCAGTTGCTGGGTCTTGCAAACTGTTCAGGACTAACACACCAAGGGCTTAGCCACACTTACCTTTCCTCCATGCTTTCCAGGCACATTCCATGCATTAAAGCTCTATGTTGAAGAGTGAGTTTTGTGTTTGGAAAGCTCTGCAGCAAAAACAAAAATAAAAGAGTGCTTGGACACAAAGCTTTAACGCAGGGGTCGGCAAAGTTTCTGTGGCTTGGGCCGGTTCACAGTCCTGCAGACGCCGTGGTGGGCCGGAGTGCGCGAACGCGAACGCATGCATGCACAAATGCTATTTCCGGTGCTCCTTCTGGCTTTTAATGTTTGATGGATTTCTGTATTTTAATATTTTGTTGGAAGCCGCCCAGAGTGGCTGGGGGAACCCGGCCAGATGGGCGGGGTATAAATAATAAATTATTATTATTATTATTATAGAGGAGGAGTGTGCACCTTCCCATTGGCTGCAGGAGCTTACTTGCAGCTAATGGGAAGCCAGCCAGCATTGCAGAAGGCGGTCCCTGCTCTGCTCCGCGCTGGTTTTGCGTGGCACACGGGAGCCAACCGAGCGGGCAGCGGGGGTCCCCAAGCGGGCGGTGGGGGTCCATGGGCCTTAAGTTGCCGACCCCTGCTTTAACGTGTGGACCTGTGCCTCAGTAAGTCCTGAGTGTACAATCTTCTTCACTGTGGAATATATCATGTCAAAAACATCTTAATGCTCATTTCAGTTTCCCTTGCATTCATGATAAATTGACCATCTCAGAACAAGAACAAGGACAGGAACCAGGGACCGAAATGTATTTTCACAGAGATAAAAAGGTGCCGTTGGAAAGGTATATTTTGAGATGAAAGGGCTGTTAAGGCAGCTTTCCAGAAAGCAAGGCCAGGCGCCAATGACAATAGAAACGATGAAAGCTCAGGGATTTTGATCAGGAAGTTCTCTTGACCATGTCAGTGGAGAATTTCGGTGCGGAACTGACAAGCAGATTTGCTCTGTGCAGCAGCCAGCTCAGTCTTCAGCAACCTGTTACCCTCTGGGTACTTGCCAAAGGCTGAGGCACATCCTTCCTTGCTCACCTTTGGAACCTTTTGCAACCAAGGGAATGCACAAAATGGTGGCAGAACCTGGCTGTCCTGGCAACGGCAGCCCCATTTGAAGGGGGAAGGAATGGTCTCTGTGAAACCCTCTTGTTGTTCTGCATGTACAAAATGTGAGTCAATAGGTCGCACCCTAGATTCCTTCCCCCTCCAGTGCACTAATATTCAATTTATACAGGGCTAGAGATGGTGGTGAAATTTGATTCAGTTCTCATTTAAAAGTCGATATATCCAATTCTCACTTTCCAAAACAACGTGGGAACCGAGACACAGCAATCGATTGAAATTTGCACTTATCCAAATTTTTCAATACAGTTCTGCCGCCAATGTTTACACAAATGTATATATTAGGGCGAAGTGTGCATAAAATGAATATGTTAAGGAAAGTAATAGAATGGATTACTTGCAGAAACAAAACGGCATACAAAAATGCTTTTATTCGGGGAAATTTGCACAAAAATTCTGGTGGATTTTCATGAGGTTTTTTTTAATGAGCAAATGTGTAGAATGGAATTTAAGTTGGGGGAAAATGGGAAACTGAGATATCTGAAATTGCCAGATCCTTCATGCCTATCTACTCCATTCAAACATCCAGGCCTTGGGCAAAAAAAAATGAAAGGCACAAATACAGGATGGGAGACACCTGGCTTGAGAGCAGTACATGTGAAAAGGATCTAGGAGTCTTGGTAGACCACAAACTTGACATGAGTCAACAGTGTGATGCAGCAGCTAAAAAAGCCAATGCAATTCTGGGCTGCATCAATAGGAGTATAGCATCTAGATCAAGGGAAGTAATAGTACCACTGTATTCCACTCTGGTCAGACCTCACCTGGAATACTGTGTCCAGTTCTTGGCACCACAGTTCAAGAAGGATATTGACAAGCTGGAACGTGTCTAGAAGAGGGCAACCAAAATGGTCAAAGGCCTGGAAACGATGCCTTATGAGGAACGGCTTAGGGAGCTGGGTATGTTTAGCCTGCTTCCAGAGAAGCAGACACGGAGCAATGGATTCAAACTACAAGAAAGAAGATTCCACCTAAACATTAGGAAGAACTTCCTGACAGTAAGAGCTGTTCGACAGTGGAATTTGCTGCCAAGGAGTGTGGTGGAGTCTCCTTCTTTGGAGGTCTTTAAGCAGAGGCTTGACGGCCATCTGTCAGGAATGCTTTGATGGTGTTTGTTTCCTGCTTGGCAAGGGGTTGGACTGGATGGCCCTTGTGGTCTCTTCCAACTCTATGATTCTATGCCTTTCTGCTGCGCCAACCTGGAGCTGGCACGGCAAAAAGAGTAAGAGGAATCTCTTTCCACAAGTGTCAGCAATCAGCATAACAGTTTAAATTCATGCAATCCTAACTGAATCTCCTAAAGTAGGCAAAAATGGGTAAAAACCATATAATCACATGCATAAAACATCCTGTTTTATAAGACTATTGTGGCTACTGCTTCAGCAGAGGGTCCCTGCGCTCTTTTATGTTTCAAGTAACACAACTTTGGGATGTAGAAATCAGCATCTGCGTGAAAGCTCTTCCCATTAAAACAAATCCTCCACACTGTATATCTTCCATGTTTCTTTGCTCCCCCGAGGGCCCAGCTCTGCAGGTTGCAGAGCTTCTCTCTCTTCCCAACTTTGAAGAGACTTGAAGGTACTCAGCACCTGGAAGGATCAGCCCATTACTCAAATCACTACTCAAACACAACTTCCTTTCTTCAGTCCTGTTGCTGTTTCATTAGAGAACTTCTTTTTGTAACCACAGCAACAAACATCTTCTAAAGTGGTTCATTTCTCTTTCTGTTTTCTCCGGATTGTTTGAGGAGCATCAAGAGAGCTCTGCTGGGTTTTCAGCCTTGGCTGGGACTCAAACTGCTCCTGTAAATGGACTTCAAAAAGAATTTGCTGTATCGACAGTTACAGCAAACTCTTCTGAACTTCGATGGACGGGCAGCTCTGCCCACCTGTTAAAGTTAGCCTGTGTGTGGGGTGGAAATAAGAAGCCAGTTCCCAGTTCCCAGGTCCTGCTAAAAAGTAATGGTGAGAGATGCACTTTTTTGAGGCCATCACCCAGAAGGCCCCCTCACAACACTCTTTCACAAATTTGAAAGCATCGGAATCACCTGGAGGTCCTCTTCTACCGATCTTAATTCCTGGGCTGGTCTATAAGGAAGGAGATGCTCTTTCATATATTTGGAGCCCAGATTTTTTAAAAAGGGCTTTAAATATCAATGTGAGCACTTTGAATTAGGACTGGAAGCTAATAGGCAACCAGTGCAGCTCCTTCAGTCCAGACGTCATATGCATTCTTGCACCCATCCCTGTCAAAATCTTGGCTACCGCATTCTGCAAGAACAGCAGCTTCCAAACAGTTTCCAAGGAAAGCCCCACATAGAGGGCACTGCAGTAGTCTAAGACACAGAACAAAGGGCCACATTTTTAGAAATCCTGGCGTCAATTATGCCTTTGAAATCCCGGTAATGGACGTATGGTAGCTATAGCATGGGACCCAGGTGGCGCTGTGGTTAAACCACTGAGCCTAGGGCTTGCCGATCAGAAGGTCGGCGGTTCGAATCCCTGTGATGGGGTGAGCTCCCATTGCTTGGTCCTAGCTCCTGCCAACCTAGCAGTTCGAAAGCACGTCAAAATGCAAGTAGATAAATAGGAACCGCTACAGCGGGAAGGTAAACGGCGTTTCCATGTGCTGCTCTGGTTTGCCAGAAGCGGCTTTGTCATGCTGGCCACATGACCTAGAAGCTATACGCCGGCTCCCTCGGCCAATAATGCGAGATGAGCGCGCAACCCCAGAGTCGGTCACGACTGGACCTAATGGTCAGGGGTCCCTTTACCTTTAGCTATAGCATGGGATACAGGAGTAAAGTCATCTTTGTCCAAGAGGGTCTAGAAGCATCTGGGACCTGGAAATAGGAACTCCTAAAAATGCATTATATTAGGGAAATGTCAACAAAAATGTGTTTATTAGGCAAATCTGCATTTAAATGGTTTATCACACTAGGCACACTAAAATGCTGGCGAATTTTCGTCAGAGCACTGTTTGTTTCTGAAATTGCAAACCGCTGCATAGATGTGGCAAACTGAACAGAAGATTGGAAAAATGAGAAACTGAGAGTAACCAAAATGGACAGATCCAGCCATCTGTAGTCATCAGGGGTTCTGATTTAACCAGGGTGTTAGGTGGGTGTGCAACCCAGATGTGCTAAGTGGCTTTAGCCAAATCTCTCCAGGCTTTATAAGACACCTTGAACTGTGCTCTGAGGCTTGTAAGGGGGCAATAAACTGTTTGCAACCATTAAAAATAAAGGACCCTGATGGGCAGGAAGTGGAATCTAAATTTATTTGCTACTTTAAAGGCAACATTTGATATTCCCTGAGACTACATAGATTAAACTAAAGATTTATGTTAATGCCAAGGATTAAAAGAATTTTAATAGTGTGCATAAAGATGTAAATGTGCTGTGTTTCATTTTCTTGCAGATGAATGTGCCATAAGGGAGCTGTAGATGGAAGAGAATGTATTCATATCCTGCAAATTGTAACATCTGGCTTAATTTTGCACTCATGTGTTCATTAAATATTAGTTGCCTTCCATTCGTGCATCCTTGAAATCACACTTTAATATGGAAAGATTTCCCTTCACCCTCTCTGTTCCCAGAAGGCAACTGGAAACAGCTCCATAAAGCAAATTTTTACTAACCATATTTTTGTAAAATCCTATTTCCCTGTCTTCTCAAAAAAGAGTATCAATAAACCATCCATATTTCCCCCTTCTCATTCTGTATCTGTGTGATGCAAACAAACACCTACACTCTTGTTGGAACCCCCCCCCCCCAACCCCATGTGCCAAAGGCCTGCCATTAGATGTAGAAATATTCCAAAGGGGGAAATAATAGATAAAATTATAATGGGATGGAGACAATTAAGTGGTGTATATATAACCAATTGCAAGCAGGAATGGAATTGTCTGAAAATCTCTGTATCAAGCTTATCCACAGATCTTTTTTCTAATTTTTGTCTTGCTCCTTCATCTCAATGAAAAGCAAACAAATTGTTTTACTGGTTCCGTTAAAGATATGAACAATGGTCACCAATTAAAAAACTGAGCCTGGATACCTGATTTGGTTTGACCAGGCATCCCCAAACTGTGGCCCTCCAGATGTTTTGGCCTACAACTCCCATGATCCCTAGCTAACAGGATCAGTGGTTGGGGTGATGGGAGTTGTAGACCAAAACATCTGGAGGGCCGAAGTTTGGGGACCCCTGGGTTATACTGTGGTGCTGATAATACCAAGGTTGCAGGCTTGCTCCCCATATGGGACAGCTGCATATTCCTGCATTGCAGAGGGTTGGACTAGATGATCCTCAGTGTCCCTTCTGACTCTACAATTCTACAATTCTATATGCATTATTATACATATAATATGATATGTATATACACATTTCCTATAGCAACCAGCACATAAACATACTACTATATAAATATATTTATGTATGGATACTTATCAAATTATGCTGCAGATATATAGCACCACGTGAAATGTGACTCTTCCATATGTATATAATTTTCTGTATAATTCTGCATAGAGCCAGAGTTTTTTAATATATATATATATATATAAACCCAACAATGCACGAGTGACTTGGATGTAGGTGAGTGCTTGAGGCAAGAGGTGGTTTGTGGTTTGGGGACAAATCTTGATCAGATCAGAACCTCTAAATTCTCTGTGTAAACCCATTTAAATCCAATTGGCCTTTCTTCCCTAATTGATATTTATGTTATATCTTTCTTTCTTTTTTTATGCTGCAAGTGTTCCATAGCTCTGCTTAGCATGTGCCACCAAGCTTTGCAGACTGAAGAATAAGTTGAAGGTGACAATTTTTCTTTATATTTATTAATTCCAAAATCATTTTTTTTAAAAACCCAACAACATGGATAGGTGTATTACTGCAAGGTTGATGATTCTTGAAAAACATAAGGGCACGGTGTGCTTCCAGAGTGTAGCAACGATTGTCCTGAATGTGGGAGTAAATTTAGGTTGGTTCTACAAACCTGTCTTGGTGTTAACTTCCCTGACTTCTGCCACAAAGAATCCTGGGAGTTGTAGTCTGGGGTCCCTGCTGTCAACAGTCCCTATTTCCCACCCTCTCTGAACACACTTCCCAGGTTTCTCTGTGTGACGAGTGTAGGTACCTGTGGTGTAGATATGTCCTTAGCTTATTTGCCAATGGGTACAGTTTATTTGGAACTTATTTTACACAGACTTGCATATAAGGAACCACAACAGTAGCTCCCAGTGCCTCTTCCACTGTCAATACAGATCTTCAAAAGGCTTTGAGTAGTTAAACATCAGATAATCCATGTAATAGAAATCGTAGCTACGTTGCCTTTGAGAAGGGGAGAGCTGTTTGAAATATTGCTGTGTAATCTGGGTGGTTGTTCTCTCTTCATCAGAATGCCTGTCTTTAAACCTAGGAAAAGTCAAATTTTGTGGAGCATTTATTAAATGCAAAAAGAAGTTAGCATCTTCCTCCATGGTTTCAAATTTACCAATAAAATCATAGTCTATCAAGCACGGGCTACAGAGCCTGTTGACATGGTCCCAGTGAATATCCATGCCCACAGGCCGGTGGACATCAAGAAGATATTGAATGAACTCTTTGAAGGTTACCCCAGAACCTGTCCTCAGTGCCTCCTTCGTGGCATTGACGCGGTACCTTGAAATGATGGGTCTGCCAAAAACCGGGTGGTAGTAATTGTTGGGATGCTCAAACTTGTCTCGAAACGCCGAGACCAATTTTTCAAAAGGTTCGCGAACAAAGAGCATCTTCGTGTAAGTGTTCAGCCTGTGGTTGATCCCTTTGCGGTCAAACCCATCCAACCTTTTCAGATAATTCCCATAATGCACCGTGTTGTGTTGTATGACCTTGGTCGAGGAGGCCAGTCCATTAAGGACCATAAGTACCCTTTTCCAGTTCGAGCAACCGGCCTTGGGAACTTCGCAGTATAAAATTCGGTACTTATCTTCAACGAAGATCCTGGAGACGTGATAAGGTGTGATTATCCTTTTGTTGTTGCTCTTGTATTTCGAGCAAGTCTCTCTCATGATCTGCTTCCGCTCCCTTTGGGTCTTGTAGAGGCTTTTCCACTTGACGTCATTCCTGTCCTCTGATTTCAAAATGGGCAGGTTGTGGAAGGAGCTGTTCACGGCTATCAGGATGGGGCTCTTTTTGATAACAAACCTCCTCCTCCGTTTATGAGTCCGGGCAGAATTAACTCCTGCGCTTTTTGGGGAATGGTCTTTAATCACCACCAGGATGTTCTGCTTTCTGCTTGCGCCTTCTTTCAGGGCAGCTCCATTGGGCACGGGGTCTAGCGAAGCCCTCTGGTTCGCAATTGGGAATTTGTCAGCAGCATACGGAGGCATTTTTTCGTCCTGGCTGTTGTTGGATGTGCAGTCCTAATGAAAGAAAAGGCCCAAGAAATTACTAAACGAGGGAGCATTCATCATCACAGACAGCTTGCAATGTTTAATGGCTCATGCTATTTGTACCGTTTTAGCTCAGCTTAACTATGGAAGAAAATGCATTGTCTTGCACGCAGCTTTGGCGCTGCAGTAATTATTTTTCACCTTTCTGCTTTTGAATGTATTCTTCTTAACTTGAGCATCACTTCTAGGGATAAACCAGAAAGACCCAGCTAGGAAACAGCTTTGTGGGCTGTTTTATTGTGGCAGCTGTAAACAAAATTTGCTCCCCTATATTCTATGATTTAAATATCCTAGATAGCAGAGCCAATTACGTCACTAAGTTAATAATCCCAGCCCAACGTAGGGCTTTTATGTTGGCCCGTCTGAATGTTTTCCCCATGGCATTTGTCAAGGGAAGATATCAAAACATTCCTAGAAACAAGAGATTCTGCAGATGTTCTATGAATGTCCTGGACATTGTAGAGCAAATTCTCTTCCATTGTCCATTGTACAGTACGCTCCATCAATGTGTGCTGTCCCCTCTTTTGGGTGGTCTGGAACCCCAGCAAGGTGAAAGTGTGGGATTCTGCCTATCTGACGTTGACCAAAGGGTAACGGGGGGGGGGGGAGTTTTTGGTAGCAGTCCTCCAAGGAGCAGGTTAACAGGGAAAACCCCAGATTATATATATGTAAAGGGACCCCTGACCATTAGGTCTAGTTGTGACCGACTCTGGGGTTGCGTGCTCATCTCGCATTATTGGCCGAGGGAGCCGGCGTATAGCTTCCAGGTCATGTGGCCAGCATGACAAAGCCGCTTCTGGCAAACCAGAGCAGCACATGGAAACGCCATTTACCTTCCTGCTGTAGCGGTTCCTATTTATCTACTTGCATTTTGACGTGCTTTCGAACTGCTAGGTTGGCAGGAGCTGGGACCAAGCAACGGGAGCTCACCCCGTCACAGGGATTCGAACCGCTGACCTTCTGATCAGCAAGCCCTAGGCTTTGTGGTTTAACCCACAGCGCCACCTGGGTCCCATACACACACACACACACACACACACACACACACACACACACACAATCAGTCTATGTAGCCAACTGCTGCCTTTTTATATATATTTCAAGGCTCTTATATGTGATTTTCTCTTTTATGGTTTTATTTGTAAAATGCCTAACAAAGGTTTGATAAGTAAGTAAAATTTTGTTTCTTACTATGCTAGATCCCCCCCCCTGGTTTTATACTGTAAACTGCCCTGTGATCCTCAGATGAAGGGCAGTATAGAAATTCAATCAATAAATAAGTTTATGTGTGACTGTAAAAGGTTTTCCTCTAGAGGGTACCACCTGCTCACAATTGTATCTCAAGGTATGCTTTGGCACTGATCCAGTGCTGAAGTGGAAATACTGTACTTTTCCGTGTATATGACGCCCCCATGTATAAGACGCCCCCTATTTTTTGGGACTAAGTTTAAAGAAAATGAGGGGAGATGGCCCAAAGTTGTTGAGCTTTTGAAAGGGGGAATTGCACGTGTGCCATCACCCCAGCAGGCCCGGTGCTGGGGGTTGGCAAAGTGGGCAGCTGCTCCCCCCACGCCACTGCGGGCGGGAAGCTCCCTAGAGAGCAGACCTCCCGCAGCGGCATGGGGGGGGAGTTGCGGAAAAGTTGTGGAAAACGCTCCCTAGAGTGCACGCCTCCCGCAGCTTCCTCCCTATACCACTATCCGTGTATAGGATGACCCCAGTTTTTTTGACGTGATTTTTGAGTCAAAAACCCTCATCTAATACACGGGGAAATACGGTAAATATTAGCAGTATAGAACCACTTTGTACTGGGGCTGAATGACGAGGTGAATGGGGTAATTTCATTCCTATCTATGTCAAACAGCAATATCAATGAAGCACTCTGAGTCACATGAGCACCCCTCCCCCCAAAGCCTCCCACTCTGTTTTTCTATACATTCTACTGTTTTGTACACTAGGTCTCTATATTTTTCTGCCTCTCTATGTTTCTCTACTCTAGGTCCATGGGCTTTGTGAGAAGTGAGGCTGTCTAAATGCTCCTGGTGAACCATCAAGTTCTTGGTAATTTTTACAATTTTACTTTGTTCAAGGTGAGTAGCAGCGGATTTTTTAAATACAGTACAGGGAAAAAAATCAACTTAAAAGCTTCATTTAACTTGTAGATTAAAACAACAACAACACCCACGCTCTGCTTGCAAAAACAAACAAACTCATTCCTCCAGAGCACTTCAGCACTCCACAGGCAGCATTCAGGACAGCCCCACCTTGCAAATGCAGGCCGAAGGACACCCCCTCCAAAACACAAGCAAGTACTAGGAAAGCTAAGCTCGGTGACATGGTGCTGCTCCTATTTACAGTATTTCTAATTATAAGGTGAATTTGGGGTTTCCTGCTTGGATGACGCACCTTCAATAAACTCGAGAAACCTCACCATGATTTGGTGGCTCTTACCCAGGCATAGGCAAAATCGGCCCTCCAGATGTTTTGGGACTACAACTCCCATCATCATTAGCTAACAGGACCAGTGGACCAGTGGTCAGGACCAGTGGACCATTGGTCAGGACTAGCTAACAGGACCAGTGGATGATGGGAGTTGTAGTCTGGAGGGCCGACTTTGCCTATGCCTGCTCTTACCAGATGTGCCTGCATTCTGTTCAATAAGGAGGGATGCACTCAGCTCAGTGGAAAGTGACTTTGTGCATATACCTCTTGTGTAACAAAACAGGGAAGCCTTTGCATATGCGGAGCTCTAGACCATGACTCAGATATTCAAGTCACCCACACATAGAGTTGCCCAGATACCTTCACTGTGGGTGAGGGTGAAAGCTGCACCACTAGGCTGAGCTATTGCCTTCTGAAATCCTAGACATGCCTACTAAGACCAACCAAGTTCTGCTGGGCTTACTCTACTGAACAATTTTGGAAGGAAGATTGAATAGAATACGAGAACTGTGCTTGTTCGTGTGCACAGTGAAGAGTTAGAAACTACTACATGTGTGCAATTTTTACAGAGGCAGGAAATTCAGATTTATTTGTCTCTTGATCATTCACACAATCATATAATCGTAGAGTTGGGAGGGATCCCAAAGGGCATCTAGTGCAACCCCCTGCAATGCAGGAATCACAATTAAATAATCCGAGACAAATGGTTTACAATTTTAACAGGAGGTTGAGCAGGGGAGTGTAAATGGATGGAGGACCTCTGCCCTCCTGCCCACCTTGCCAACAAGACCCAGCAGGGCTCTGCAAACAGGCTCAGCTCCCCTTGGTGGTTCTCCTTCCCCTTTAGGATTGTGTGGTTTTCTTGTATTTTTGAAAGATGCTTTCCCCTTCAGTTGTATGGACTCAGTTGTTTTATGGAACTTGAAGGTCTGTGGGTATTTAATAAACGTGGACAACACAGCAGCAATGGGGTTATGCGTGTGTATAGCAGCTGTCAGGTCGATGGCTGTCATGGTCAAAACATCTGGAGGTTGGCAAGGGTTGGGGCATAGGATTGCAGGCTTACATGTGTGCAGTCTGGTCTCTCTCCTGTGCCTCGTTTCATTTGAATTTTCTTGAATCACTCACTCTGCCAGGGCTCCCATGCATTTCCAGTTTATTGCTCCAGAAAGATGTGAGCCATCTGTGCAGATGGGCTTTTAACCAAATTGACACCTACTGACACCATAAGCTGGTCATTATGCAGAGTTCAGGATCATTCAGGTTTGCAATATATCATGACTCTGCTTATAAACCCACCGCTAGCATGTCATGATCAGCAGATATCTGCGACTGAATTTCTCCCTGTGCCGGTAAAATCTGAGCAACGCTCCCATAAATGTCAAAGGGGTTTTTACAGGCCAGTTCAAGCCGTTGCAAATAACTAAGAGCCGCTAGATGGAGCAATTTCACCAAGGTTTTTTCATGCCGGCAATTCTAAGCGACTTAAAAGTGGATTTTTATTAGTTCAGTTTGATACATAATGTGGATATGCAAAATGTTCCCAGGCAAAGTGCATCAGATTTATCCATCCTAACACGCTGCCAACGAAGCTGCATTTCACTGGCCTAACAAATTGAGAGAATTTAATAAGAACATCTGTATTCTGGGGCATTATGACGCCTCCTGCCTTCTTCAATCTCTCTTCCTCCAATCATTCCGTCGTCTCTAAGGTCACTGCGCACATCTCCCACCACTCTGTAATTCAGATATGATTCAGATTATGCAGCTCCCCCAAACACCTTTAAAAAGAGACAACTTACTTTTTTGGGTTGCTGTGATCCCATGTTATATCTCAGACCTAAACAAAGAAAGAAAAGTATTATTACAAGCAGGGACCTGCAACAAAATGCGGCAGTGTTTTCTCGTGCCTAATCAGAGTGTGTCTGGTCAGGATTCCAGCTTGCATTCCCTTACGGCAGGCGTATCCCTCTCTTCCTCATGAAGCCCCACTTTTGATTTTATTTTTCAGCTGACAGTCAACATTCTGTGGTTACTGAGCATGCTCAATCCTGTATTAGGCTACCCCCCATTATTATTATTTTTTATAAAAAATAAAATATATTTGTTAAAAATATATTTTTATAAAAAATATATTTTTGAACTTCCACAAACAGTGTGGGTTCCCTGAGCACACTGGTACCTTTTTTTTGTTTCTCAGTGGCCTCATTTTGCCTTTGATGAGAGTTTGCTATTAGAGGGCATGATACCCCATAATAGACCTATAGGGTAGGTAACTGACAAGTGAAAAAGGAAACCGGAAGTCCCAGCAATAACAAACACATCTAATTACAAAGAGACCCTAAGAAATGCACAACTTCTTTTTGCTATGTCAATGAGGTTTATCAATTCCCCCCTTCAAATTAAATTAAATTTTGAATTGTTGTTATCGTTACTTTACAAATGTAATAATAATAATAATAATAATAATAATAATAATAATAATAATATATTTATACCCTGCCCATCTGGCTGGGCTTCCCCAGCCACTCTGGACAGCTTCCAACAAAAAATTAAAAATATATTAAAAAACCAATCATTAAAAACTTCCCTAAATAGACTGTGTGGACAGCATAACACGGCACTGAATCGAAACTCATTCACAATTATGTTTATTATCTATTCATATATCTACATTTACAGATTGCTCCCTCATATAAAAGATCAAGTGCAAGAAAATACGCAAGGGCACGGAAATAATAAAATAGCATAAAAACAATACAAATTAATCAGAAGACAACTGGTTCATCCTGAAAAGCACGAGAAGCGTAAAAGATGTTTCTAAGACCCATCTAAGAATGAGCTTCGAGCGTGTCTGCTGAATCTCTGCTGGAAGTTTTCCACAGCATGAGATCAGTGACCAGTCGTTTAGTGGCCATTTCAGCCCTGCAGAGTCCCTTCTGGACAGTCACTGCCACGCCCCCTCACAGCCACAGGCCCTTTTAAGAGTATACAATAATAATGATACTTAGGGCTGCGCTGAAACAATCGGTGGAGATCTCCATGTGCTGCCTTTCAGCTAGATCTACCATTTCCTGCGCCTGTACGTGGGGAAAGGTGCTCCAATATTTTCCTTCGGAGTGACTTGAGTTGCGTTTTCCTCGAAGTTGCATGGTACGTAATACAGCTTGTGCGCACTATTTTTGAAATGGAAGCCTCTTTATGTTTCCAGTGTTCCTAAATGCTTAGCTTTGGTGCATACAGAACAATTCCTCAATGCCTTCTCCAGAGTGACCCTAGGAGCCAATCCTTACTTAGTGGCCAACTCATCTCCTTTCACTCTGATTGTTTCCTATCAGTACAAAGGGTGAAAGATTTCACAGTGGATTCTGCAGGTCCAGGCTGCTCCCCCTCCCCCTCCCCCATTGCATCCATATTGCTGCCAGCTCCCCCCAACTACTCTTAGCCATGGGAGGAAAGCTCTTATTAGCACCAAAGGGGACCTTTTGGGGGGGGGGCAAAGGACGACTAAAGGCACTGGGGGGAGCAGCATGACTTGCTGCACCAACTCCCAAGGCTTCCAAATGCAATAAAACTCCTTGTTTTGCAAGCATCTTTCTCACCCAGCCTCTTGTCATTTTGCAGCTCTTTGCAAACAGCATTTCCAGCCTACCTGCACCTAATTATCCCAGAGTCTGGATCATCGTCCAGGGCCATTCAAAGAGGCAAACTCCCCTGTATATAAATGGGATAATATTGTGCCAACAAATGTCTATCACGCAGTGGCAGCATCACACAAGGCAACACTCCTCTACTTCTTCGGCTTCGCTGGCTGCTAGTCTATTACAATGCAGGCATGGAGCGTGCTAACAAAGCTGCTCGGAAGTGAATGCAGGAAAAGAGAGAGAGAGAGATGGAGAGAACATGTGACTTAAATTGCTTGAGGATTATGCAATCTGGCTGGCTTCTTTATGCATCTCTCTGGTAAGGATACGGCCACTTGTCACTGTCAGCGCTGCCTGAGCAAGCTTCAGTTTAATTAATGGGGCTTTGCAATCTCTAGACTTTTGACAAGGAGAACTGCGGGTCAACGCGCTGTTGCACAACAGCATGATAGCCTATTGACGGAAGAGCTAGGCTGCAGCTCAGTCCCATCAAACGTTTTTTAATTGGAGGCACTTTTCTTTGGTCTTGCTGCTGTGAGTGTGAAACCCGACCAGTGGCAGATCACACCTGTTACCCCTCCAAAGCCACATGAATCTGGGTGACCCTAAGGTGTGGCTACAAATCGGGAGCTGTAGCCAGTGTTGCATTCCATGAGATAGATAGATACCCTCAGATGGTACTACGCTTCTTTCTGATCTTATTTCCACTTCTTGCACCCCTCCACAACCACAGCGTCTGGAATTAAGCATTGCGACACATATGCGACTCCCACGCAAAGCAGCCGGTCTGCCTTGTGCGTCGAGTGTCAGGTGACGCCGCCATGCTGAGAGCCACCCTGGGAGGGAGGGACAAATCTGTCAATCTTCATTTCTCTTGGTTTCTAATTTTTCGACTCTTTAAGTTCAGACTGCTACGTTTCTACAAAAGTTTGTTTTTTTAAAAAAAATCCTCACAAAAATCCAGCAGCATTTTAGTGTCCATAAGTTTCTGGGAGTCAGAAACTCTGGCTATCTACTGAAAAACCACCCACAGATATTCTACTTCTAGTAGTAATAATTGATTATTTATACCCCGACTATCTGGCTGGGTTTCCCCAACCTCTTTGGGTGGCTCCCAACAGAATTCTAGTTACAGGTAGGTAGCCGTGTTGGTCTGAGTCGAAGCAAAATAAAAAAAAATAAAAAAAATGACAGCTCCCTTTCTCAAGCTCTGGGAGGAAGACCTTTCATTGCCTACAGACAGCCACCCAATCTTAAACAACTCCTCACCCACAATAATACAACCACCAGACTTAACATGGACACTGGTACCAGAGCCTGCAATAAACCCAGATGCCAACTTTGCTGCCACATACACCCAGACAACACCATTACTGGCCCCAACAACATCCAACATACCATCTCAGGACTATTTAATTGCTCATCTTCTAACATTGTGTATGCCATCAAATGCCAACGGTGCCCTTCAGCTCTCTATATTGGACAAACAGGCCAAACCCTACGCCAAAGGATAAATGGACATAAATCTGACATCAGGAACCATAAGACTGAAAAACCAGTAGGAGAACACTTCAATTTCCCAGGACATTCTATACAAGATCTCAAAGCAGCTGTTTTATTACAGAGAAATTTCAGGAACAGACTGGAAAGGGAAGTTGCTGAATTGGAAATCATTACCAAGCTTAAAACCATGGAAGCACCTGGGATGAATAGAGATATCGGATTCTTATCTCATTATGCATGATCAAGCTTTCTTTAGCACCTCAGCCCAGGACTAATTGCAGCCATCAGCAGCCATTAACACCCATCTACAGGTTTACCACTCCCATCAGCCCATCTCCCATTCCCACCCACCCCCACCACCCTCTGTATATATATAGGGTCTGACACTTCTGTTTCTAGTGTATCTGAAGAAGTGTGCATGCACACGAAAGCTCATACCAAAATATAAACTTAGTTGGTCTTTAAGGTGCTACTGAAGGAATTTTTTTATTTTGTCCCAACAGAATGTTAGAAACACGATACAACTTCAAACATTAAAAACTTCCCTAAACAGGGCTGCCTTCAGATGTCCGCTAAAAGTCAGATAGTTGCTTATTTCCTTGACATCAGATGGGAGGGCATTCCACAGGGTGGGCGCCACTACCGAGAAGGCCCTCTGCCTGGTTCCCTGTCACCTCACTTCTCACAGGGAGGGAACCGCCAGAAGGCCCTCGGTGCTGGACCTCGGTGTCTGGGCAGAATGATGGGGGTGGAGACGCTCCTTCAGGTATACTGAACTGAGGTCATTTAGGGCTTTAAAGGTCAGCACCAACACTTTGAATTGTGCTCAGAAATGTACTGGGAGCCGGTGTAGTAAATAGTGCTCTACTTTTTGCCCACTTGACAGCCCTTCTTGCCCACTTGCCCTTCTTGACAGCTTTGACAACTTATTAAGTTATTTGCCATGAAGACAACCACTCATTCTGAAGTGGATGGCATTCTGAGGCATTTGTTTTGAGGATGGGTGTTTCCATTCTTTAGCATGCATGCCTTCAATGCATTTATTCATTTGTTCCATTTCTCAAGCGCCATCTGTAAGTCAGGTTCCTGGGGTACCTTATAATATTCCCATTTCAGCAATAATGATGCATATCAATAAAACAACCATTTAAATAATTGATACAAACATGGAATTTAAACAACCACCTTGTTAGAGCAAATGGATAAGTTCCGTTGCAGCAGGTCTCGCCAAATTAGTTCCAGTTGCGTGTGAAGACCTTTAAACCTCCCCCTTAAATAAATTCAGACAAGACTCAAATTTCGGTTTGGTTTTTGGCAGAATTTAGGCCACAACTTTATTGATTACAGCAAGTGAGTGGTTGCATAGGATCTGGTTCGACTAGCTCCCTGGCAGGTAGCGCTGACCCAGAGCTCCATCATAGGTCAGCCTAGGGTGAACACCTGACATGGCGGAAAGCCAGAAAGCCGAGGACATGCTATGTCCACCACCCAGATGTCCCCCTGGACTCAGACACGGGCACAACCCCTCGCAGGGTGGACCAAACCATTGAGTCCCTGGATTCGTTTAACAGAATACCCCTTCACATAGGGATGGCGAGAGTGGTCCCCCATCCCTATCACCTGAACCAGAGCCTATCCGCAACCTTACAAGTTGTGACGATTTGCTACGCAGCAGGTGAAACCCAAATGGCATCAGCCAATCAGCCAAGTGGGGAAAATTCCTGCCCTGCCCCTGTCCCAACGACAGACGACACACGACGGCATAGCAAGGTCAAGCGTGCAAGCCCTAAATATAGGGAGAGGTGGGCGGGTGTTCTGATGCACTGACCAAGAGAGAAAGCTCAGGGTCACGTGCATTGGCATATATAGGTCCCTTGCTCCATTTTGGCTAGTGTCCCCATTGGTCAGAATGAACCCATCATCAAGGGACCTACCAGTAGGGTGTTGTGGCTGACCAATTGTACCTACCCACAACACAAGGGAGGACCCAATTGTTCATCAAAGATCTGGGCCAAAAAGTACATATTTCGGGCAATGATGGAACCCCCCAGCAATGAAGCCACCACCCATACTTCCAAGGGGAAGGAATTCCATTAATGGCATGCTGCTTCAGGAAGGCTAAAACCAGGCACCCCCAGACTTCGGCTCTCCAGATGTTTTGGACTACAATTCCCATCTTCCCTGACCACTGGTCCTGTTAGCTAGGGATCATGGGAGTTGTAGGCCAAAACATCTGGAGGGCCGCAGTTTGGGGATGCCTGGCTAAAACCATTGGTGGGACAATGAGATGGGCTTCCTTTACATGTCTCGGGAGATGCTTCCATCCCCAAGTCCCACAGTGGAGTCAGATTTATTTTTATCTTATTTTTATCTACCACACTCTCAAAGCATATTTCTTCCTCCAAATAATCCTATACTTTTTCCCTTACAGAGTACAATTCCCTGAACCATCAGCAAACTACAGTTCCCATGATTATTTAGGGGGGGGGGAGCCATGTGCTCTAAATGTGCTTTGAATGTAGGCTGTGTTTGCGGCCACCCTCGCAAAAGAAAGGCTTAACAGAATTAAAGTAAAACAAGGTGACATCAATAGAAGTTAACTTAAACTCAAATAGATTGCACCCCCCCCCTGTTCTGAATTTCTCTAGCATATCACAGCATGCCCCTTTAAAAAAGAAAGGCTGGCTTCTTTTAACAAACAGTGCCACAGCAGGAAGGAAACTGTCATTTGTTGCTTAAATGGGGGAAAAGCATTGTGGTTTTGTTTTTTAAAAAAATATCAATACCCTGAAGCTTTAAATCAGGCATCCCCAGACTTCGGCCCTCCAGATGTTTTGGACTACAATTCCCATCATCCCTGACCACTGGTCCTGTTAGCTTGCGATCATGGGAGTTGTAGGCCAAAACATCTGGAGGGCCGCAGTTTGGGGATGCCTGCTTTAAAACGTTGGAGGCCAGCATGATGCAGCTGCCTGATTCTAGGTCTGAGGAATGTTTGAAGACTGTGGAAAGGTGGGAATGGTTTGGATAAGGTTGTAGTTATCATGTGAGGTAAGGCATGGAGCAGGGGTGTGGCCCATCAGGCTTCCTGTGCCACTGGTTGGAGGAGGGAGCAGAGAACACCCAGCAGAGGCAGATTTGGGGCAGTGCGACCAGTTCTGCTGCACTGGGAGCCAACACCAGAGGGCGCTGCAGAGCTTTGCAACAATAACTTAGTGAATTGAGCAAAATGGAAGGCGAGAGGTAGTGATGGTGGTGGGACTGAATTTTGACCACATACAGGTTACTTTAAAGACCAACGTTTGCCACTGTCACCAGAACCCCCCTGCTCCAGTGATGATCCTGACCAGCTGCTTCTGAATGCCAGTTGCTGGAAGCCACTGGAGGGGAGAGGGCTCTTGTGCTTGAATCCTGCTTGCAGGTTTCTCACAAGCATCTGGTTGGCCACCCAGAGAACAGGATCCTGGACTTGATGGGCTTGATGGGCTCGATGGACTTGATGGACTTGATCCAGCAGGCTCTTCTTATGCTCTTATCAGTTGCTACTGGAGAGCCAGTCGTGTGTCACTGCCTGGCATATCTCCCCCGGGTGCCTAGCCCTGACACTCTCCCCTACAGGTCCAAAATAGCCCGAAACGTCCGTCCGTTAGTGAGACGACTCGTTTCGTGCCGTCGTTCCGCTCCACAGACAGACTGGAAGACATAGAACCTTGTTCTTTCAATGCCAACCAGGTACTGACTTGACAGCCTTTGGTCCTGAACATGTTGGAAAACAGGTTTGATTAACGACCAACAGTGACTTGGTTTGTGTTTGACCTGTCCATTTAGTCCTTGACAAGCAAGCCCCCCACTCTACTGATAAGAGAAACCCAGCTGATAAGAGTCACCACCAGCAGCATGCTGCCCACTTTTGATGCAGCAGAGGAAATTAATGGACTGAAGCAAGGAAGGTTAATAGATCCAGAAGGGATGGAAGCACAGAGGAAAGTGTTTTCTGCATCTCCTCCAGCCTTCAGTGTCATTTCAAGTGGCCAGTGACATTTCCATGGAGAGCCTGTTTCACAACGTGTCTTTAAAATAATGATAAAAATGCCTTGGGAGAAACTGATGTAAGCCAGCTTCCACTGAACACGAGAACACCAGAAGAGCCTTCTGGATCAGGCCAGTGGTCCATGCAGTCCAGCATCATGTCCTCACAGTGGCCAACCAGATGCCATAAAGTGAAGCCTGCAAACAGAACTGGAGGACAAGGGCACTCTCCCCTCCTGTGGCTTCCAGGAAGTGGTTCGGCTGCATTACTGCTTCCAGCCATGGCCCATCAATTTCAAAGGGTCTACTCTGAGTAAGTATTCTCTTTCCAGGGGCACAGACCCTGAAGCAGCCGCCAACTTCCTATGGCTTGGTGGGTGTCGCAAAACAGGTCTAAAGTTTGGGTCCTTTGCATCTCGCAAGGGAACCCTTTTGATTTAAGATTCCGTGGTGGGATTTTCCCACCGCCCCCTAAGACATTTATGATCATTGAGCCTGTGCACACATTACATTAACAGTTCAAGATGATCACAGATGAGGAGGCCTCTTATTTCCTTGTGCAGAAGCAGCAGCAGTGTTGAGGAAGGCATGAAACACTTTTGCTGGCCCCAAAGAACTTCTTATCCAGCAGATGTAATCTGCAGCTGTTTTCCTTTCAGAGCAAGTTATTAATGTTTGCTGTTTACTCAAGGCTTTTACAGCTTCCTTTTTTTGGTACTGTAATTCTCACAGAGGCTTTCCTTTTTATTGCATTCTTCCTGTGAGAAACGCTGGGGAGGATCTTTTTTCTTTCTTTAATAGAGTTTACTTAACATTTGAATTGGAATCTAGGAGCATTTTCTGCTGATGGAAAGTGGAGAGGGCAGGAATAATAATATTTAGGCTACAGTCCTAAGCATCCTTCTTGGGACCAAGCTCAATTGAGTGGATGGGACTAACCTCTCAGGAAATACTTTGCTAAGTTGCAACAGTGAGCACAGTGCAATAAGTCAAACCTTTTCAAACCCAAGATCTGGTTTCTTTTTTCTGAAACATGGTACTCATTTCTTCTACTCATTTCTTCTACTGAACTACAATTACCGTATTTTTCAGTCTATAAGACACCCCCATGTATAAGATGCCCCCTATTTTTGGGGACTCAGATTTAAGAAAATGGGGGGGGGAGATGTACCCTAATTTTTGACATTATTTTTTAGGAAAAGCCGCCTAGTCTTATACACCGAAAAATACAGTAAGTGCTTTGTGAATTATCCTTCAGTTTATTCACCTCCACCTCCCATTTCATGATTTGACGTCCTTCCAATTTAGTGACAAGCCACCATCTGTTATTGCAGCCAAACTGCGCAAGTTATGATTTCTACAAACCATAGTTTACCCACAAAGCAGGATTAGGTGTTGTCTGCAGGCTTGGTTTGCAGACAGATTATGGTTTGTGTAAAGCTTAGTTTTGTGGATGGTTGTAATAAGAAAATATAAAGGTAAAGGTAAAGGGACCCCTGTCCATTAGGTCCAGTTGTGACAGACTCTGGGGTTGTGCTGCTCATCTCGCGTTATTGGCCGAGGGAGCTGGCGTACAGCTTCCAGGTCATGTGGCCACCATGACAAAGCCGCTTCTGGCAAACCAGAGCAGCACACGGAAACGCCATTTACCTTCCCGCTGTAGTGGTACTTGTTTATCTACTTGCACTTTGACGTGCTTTCAAACTACTAGGTTGGCAGGAGCTGGGACCGAAGAATGGGCGCTCACCCCGTCGCAGGGATTCGAACCGCCGACCTTCTGATCGGCAAGCCCTAGGCTCTGTGGTTTAACCCACAGTGCCACCTGCGTCCCTTAATAAGAAAATATAGTTTGCTGCTAAACCAGAAGTGATGGAAGAAACGGGGGCATTTGCAGGGATGATGGAGGCACAAAGCCTGTTCATGTAGTGCCAAACCATAGCTTGAAGTTGCATCTGAACCAGCCACAAAAGTTTGTTTTCCTTCTTTTCTCTCTTCTCTCACACAAGGGAAGGCAAAGAGCTGGTGGGAAGGTACCAGTCCTGCTGGTCAGATCCACTGACAGGTGGTATGCCACAAAGGGCTTTCAACAGCACCAGCAAAGGGCATCAAATCTGACTTGAGTGTTAGGCTCAGTGGCAAGCAGCGGCACATACAACCACAGAGGCCATGGAGAAGAAAGATCCTGCCAGCCCAACCTCCTGGATGGAGGTTCTTCCCAAGGAAGGACTCTTTAGTCCAACTTTTAGGACCATCCAACTTTTGCTTAACTACAATTCACACCAGCCCCATCAACCCATTTAAAACTGATTATTGACTTCTCAAGGGTATCCCAGAGGTTAGGTGCTCTCATTGATAAGATATACTTCTGTTGTAGACTGACCAACAATGTCTCCTCGGATAATCTTAAGATCATCTTGGTGTGTGCTAAGGGAAGCAGTGGTCCCAAGTTGCTTAGGGCCTAAGATTTCAACAGCAAAGCTCTGAAGCAGGCTCCATATCTGACTGGTAACCAGTGCAGTTCTTTAAACAGTAAAGCAATGTGTGAGAAACTGGGCACCCGCTGGGCTTCTAGCAGTTGCATATGAACTAGCTGCAGCTTCTAAACCAGATGCAAGAAGTAGCCCCTCATATACCGGTAGTGCGTTGCAACCATCTAAATGTAAGGTTATGAATGCATGGTCCACTGTGGTAAGACTAACTGGATGTAGCTGGTGAACAAACTGAAGCTGGTAATGGGTGCTCCACTGATGTTGTTCTTAGCATTTCTTGGGGGGGGGCAGTTAAATTTCCCTTGCAATTAAGTACACCCAATCATGTCATTAGGCATTCAACTCTGATTAGTAATCAACATTATAACACTATTAACATAATTTATTTAATATTGTGTTTAAATGTTGCAACCCACCCTGGGACCCTAGGGTGAAGGGTGAGTAATTATTATTATTATTATTATTATTATTATTATTATTATTATTATTAATAATAGCAACAACAACCTATTCATGGTGTGATCTCTGATTGGCTGGGCTCACCAATGTGATTAACAGGGGAAAGAAAATAAAAAAAAATCCTTCCAGTAGCACCTTAGAGACCAACTAAGTTTGTCATTGGTATGAGCTTTCGTGTGCATGACACAAGATAAAGATGGACTACTCAAAACATACATGGGGCAAGTTTAATTAAAAGACTTTGACAAGCTTCCTGGCAGATACCACAGCTTGTTTGTTTTTCTTGCTTACATTTTTAGGCTTCCTAATGAGAGAGTGGCATTTCCTAGACTTAATTGATATTCACTAAGAATTCTGCAATGAGAGCTGAAAAGCCAGACTGAGGGTCCTGTGTCCCCCAGTCCCACCATGGCCCTATCTCTGGGAATATCACTAATTAGCATCATTAGTGTTCAGGCTCTGTCAGCACTTACTTGGGGTTTCTACTTAACACATTTCAGTTATTCTCCACTGTCACATTTGATATTTGCAGAAAGACAGCCTTCTGAGAAAGCATGACTCTAACAAGGCACCAGCCTTCCTTTGGGTTATTACTATTTTTATTACCCAACCGTCGGTCTTAACTGGAACCTGTGCAGAGCCTGGACTGGCTTGTGGAGGCACAGCTTGTGGGGGGCGAGGAAGCAGATCCTCCCCTTTGGCCCTTGTTGGTACAGGCAGGCATAATGGGTGGAGTGGCTTCTTGCCAGGAAAGGAGTTGCACAGAGAAGTGAGTGTAAAAGCTACGTCTGCCACCACCTTTTGGTCCTGGGCATCCAATACCCCCTACTTCCTGTGGTCCAGTACGGCCTTCTGGGACCAGTTCTCCAAGAAGGATTGGAGCCACCATAACACTATGCTTCCCAGTCCCAAACCAGACAAAAGGATACAAGAAAAAGTTCCAAAGGGCTGATGCTGTCAAAGTTGTTGAGAACCCCTAGGAGAACCAACAGGATCAGATTCCCCACCTGCATCCATTCTCCAGCATAAGTCACCCACCAAACAGACCAAGGCTCTTTCTGTTTCAGAACTGGGTCTGCAGCAAGACTGGAAAGATCTAGTTATGTCTTCTTGTCTCTGCCCCACTGCTTACTGGCCCAATGGCAGTATCTTGTCCTTATGGAGAGACTGCCTAAAACCTCTCACGGGCCCCTAATGCTTGTGGTCTATACTAGGAGTCAGCATGAAGGCAATGTACTTTAGGCCTTCGAGCAGGGTTTGGAGATACAGGAAGCAATGATGGCATAAAGTCCTCCCTTTGCCCTCTTGCAAGGCTTCCTGGCTACTGCAGGCTTTCCTTCTGTCTGCTGGTTTCTCGTAGCAGCAGAGTAGCAGACAAGGAAGGGTTCATACTCTGTTCCTCCACCCCATCTACAAATCACTCTCTCCTGAAGCTGCTCTGTACCAGTACTTGGGCTTATAGAAATGTGAGGTGATGTCTTATACCAGGTCAATTTTTTTTTTTGCACATCTAGTGCAGTATCGCCTACTCTGACTGGCAGCACCTGTTCTCCGGTGCCTAAGCCTTTTGCAGGTGTTTGCTTGCATAGCTGAGTTGGCTGGTATTCTGCCACGGAGAAGCAGGGCGAGCGAGATGAGCCGGGTGGTGCAAGCCTCCCCTGAACGCCAAAGCTAGCTGGAACGCAAACTAGTCAGATGTCATTATTTCCCCAAACATCTGCTGGGGCCAAGAGGCACATCACCAGGGAGGCCTCCATCAGCAAGGTGGCAGCTCCGAGGCCTCTTCCGGGAGGCATCCTCATCCTCATGGCTGCCTTCCCCTTGCATTGGTGCCTCTGCTCTGCAAATGTCAGTCCCAAGCTCTAGACTGACAAGTACCAAGCAGGTACTTGCCTCCAAGGCCCATTGCCATCCAGTTCACCTGCTGCAAGCAATCCATTTCAGGGGGATGCAACTGCCCATCAAAGTAGAGCCCAGACTGATGCATAGATAAAGAAGGAGGCTGGGCCGTAGCTGTGAGATGAAGAGAGGCAGAATCCAATCCTAGCGTCCTCAGCCAAGTGTGAAACATGCATCCTTTTTTTGCCTTTGCAAAGGAGAATACTGGGGGGAATTCAAAGCTATCAGCCTTTGGTGTGTGATAGATTTTTCCCATTAAGACTCCTTCGGCTATGTAATCACAAGAATATTTTACATGCCTGTGCCCATCTGTTTGTGAATAAGTCCACCTGAAAACACCTGCCCCTTGCTTAAGCACCCTTGGGGCTGCCACTCACTAGAAATGGACCAGCTTTCCCCAACTTGGTGCCCTCCAGCAGTTTTGCCCTCCTCATCAGCACCAGCCAGCACAGCATGTCTGATGGGAGTTACAGTCTGAAACATCTGGAGGGTGCCAGGCTGCACAAGGCTGAGGGTTAGATTTGGATGTGGGAAGAACTCCCTGCTCTGGATCTTCGTTGGGAGGAAACCACTGCCTGTCTTTCTGCTTCACATGTGGCTCTGTACTCCTCGGAGGAAGAGAAATGCTAGAAAGCCACTAACTAATCAGGTGGCGCTGTGGTTAAACCACTGAGCCTAGGGCTTGCTGATCAGAAGGTCGGCGGTTCGAATCCCTGTGACGAGGTGAGCTCCTGTTGTTTGGTCCCAGCTCCTGCCAACCTAGCAGTTTGAAAGCACGTCAAAATGAATGCAAGTAGATAAATAGGAACCGCTACAGCGGGAAGGTAAACGGCGTTTCCATGGGCTGCTCTGGTTTGCCAGAAGCGGCTTTGTCATGCTGGCCACATGACCTGGAAGCTATATGCTGGCTCCCTCGGCCAATAATGCGACATGAGCGTGCAACCCCAGAGTCGGTCATGACTGGACCTAATGGTCAGGGGTCCCTTTACCTTTACCTTTAATCATCATTAGAAATGATGCAAAATGCAAGAATGGCATTTTCTCTAGAGCAACAGTATTTATACACCATGGTTTTGACCAGGCATCCCCAAACTTCGGCCCTCCAGATGTTTCGGACTACAATTCCCATCTTCCCCGACCACTGGTCCTGTTAGCTAGGGATCATGGGAGTTGTAGGCCAAAACATCTGGAGGGCCGCAGTTTGGGGATGCCTGGTTTAGACAGTCACTCTCGGTTTCTCCTTCTTTGAGGAAGGAGCTGTGAATCTGGAAGTCCTGGCCAGTTCAAGGGTTCCCTCTCTGACATGAACACACTATGAAGTCCCCACCTCCCACATATGCAATATGGGAAAATAATAGGACCCATGTTAGAGGGAAAGAAAACTGTGTCCCGCTCTCCACTACTTATCACCAAGTGATTATTGATGGAAAAAATCTTGTCCATTCCTGCTCTGAGATACTCTATAAATGGCAAGCACACACACTTCCCCCAGTTACAACTTCACATCTGATTAAATAGGTTGTTGCGGATGAAAGCCTTTGCCCATTTCACAGCCAAAAGCCTGCAAAATTTAGTCTCCAGGTGCCTGTGAAGGCTCCCCGCCCCTCCACATTATAGAAAAGTAACATGGCTTTCACATTTTATTATGTTGGTCACTGTATGGTAATTATGGTAATGGCTGTTTGTACTGCTCCTACCTGTAGAAGCTCTGTTCTTGCATGCTACTCCCAAATGCCATTTGCATTTTTCATGGACCAATCTCTGCCAAAAGACGTCTAGAGGAAAGTCCTGCTACACTATATTACCATTCAGACATTCTTCCTAGGCAGAGATATTTCTTTAAAAGATGAAGCACTCCATTAGTCGAGTGTGTATTTTACACAAGGCAATTCAATATTGCTACTTTTAAAAAACACCTCCTCATGGTATGCAATGGAATATTGATTAAACCTTAAGGCTGATTGTGGCAACGTGATGCTCACGAGGCAACCACTTTTCAGTACCTACCTAATAATGTATGGTTGCAAACCTGGAGCCCAGCACAGAGGAAGAGAGACCTTTGTGTATCACAGCTCTGCTACCCAAGTGGCTGTGGCAGGGCATGGCAAGCATTTTGGAGTTTTGTTTTAAAATACAAGTTCCCAAACCTCATTACAACCTTGTTTAAAATACAAATTTGCTCAGCTTGTAATGCCCTGGTGTAGTATGAATCAAGCAGTATTTTCTTTCAGAACACTTGTCTACTGCCTGGAATTAAAAAACACACATCCTGTGCATATGTACAGAGTGTTTTTAAATGCAACTCTACTTTTTGAGCAAGTTCTGGACACCGACTGCTGCTCAGTCAGAGCTCAGACTCTGCGAAGACTTACAAAATCTTCCGGAGGGAGGAGCTGTGTCTGAGCTATTTCTGAGAGACAATTAGTGCCTGGGATTTATTTAAAAATAGATGGTAGAGGGCAGCCAAGATGACCTAGAATGCAGGGTGGGGCTCTCCCCCCTTCATGTATTCTCCAGCGGTCTACCTCCCTTTCAAGTGTTCTCCAGCGGTGCCTCTCTCCACCTAATGGTAAGGCCAGCCATGGCTGGAGAGTGAGGTTTGGTGGCTTGGAGGGCAAATTGGGTATTCTTTTAAGGCTCAGATTTTAATCCAAGTCAGAGAAGAATATGGCACTTGTAACGCTCCCATTCTCCTTTTAGATACACATCACCAGCCCCATAAGCTTGCAGCTCAGAGAAGTCAATCAACACCTATCTGTATCAACAATATCACTTTGCATCTCTGTCAAGCTTTGCAGGAGGGAATTCCCCATGCAGAATGCTTGGCACCATCAAGGCAGTGCTGGCTGTAATTGATGGGAGCTGATAGTTGGCAAAGGCTTTGCTAAGGTTTCTGGGTTTAATATAGTCAAATAGAGATTTGCTGAGTCTCTCCTCTCTTTGCCAGGAACAAGATGCCTGTTTCTTGTGTACATAAGGAGCTGTGTCTGGTTATCAGTCTAAGATGTGTTTTCAGTAGCCACCCAATCCTTGGTGACTGTATTCTGTTCCAACTGTTTTCAATTTTCAATTGTTGTAACCCAACTTGAGACCGGCTGGTAATAAATTTAATAATATTAATATGAATAATAATAATAGGAAAAAACTTGGATATCCTCCTTCTATTAACCCTCAGCTTTTCCTTGATTAGGGTTACTTGCCAATAGTACAAGCCAATAATCTTTTGCAGGGTGTGAGCACAATTGTCGCTGGTTTGCAATGGTTGACTTAGCAGCCAGCTCAAAATTGATTGCATGCAGGGAGAGTGTGAATGTTCTGGTTTTAAGAAATAAGTAGAACTCTATCTTTGGCCCAAGTTGCAGAGTAAAATGGGTTGCTACCCTACTTAATGCTTTCTGATATACAGTAAAGGATACACACAGGTTAATTTTGATGTTGTTAGAGGGATAAGAGTTAGACAGCGAGTCAAATTGTGATAGACTAACTTTCATGTTCTGTTCCCAACACATTTAATCTATAATGTTCCTTTACTTACAGTGCATCAATTAGGTTTATTGAGAAATATTTTCTCTTGCATTTGCCAGTCAATACAGTCCACATCTTTGCGATGTACTTCCCCCGTCATTCTTTTTCTCTTTGACCCAACACAAGTTGTGGTCTTGTTACCTCGTGGTCAATATTACATTGAAAACAAATGTACCATGTTGCCTTGGCTTCTGCTGCTCTGGAATGCCTAACATACAGCAACAAGGAGAACATAAGAACATAAGATGACCCTGCTGGATCTGGCCACTGGCCCATCTAGTCCAGCATCTAGTTTGGCCAACAGATGGCCATTGCTGCCTCTGACCTTGGAGGCTGAGCATAGTCATCATGGCTAGTAGCCACTGATGGCTACTATGTTAGGATTTCATAGTAGATTCTGTTCCACCTTAAACAGGAACAGGCTTGGAAGAGGATGTTGAATGTGTCACATGATGTATACTTCCGTTTGTTGTGCTATTGTAATGTTAGTTACTTTACTTTCGCTATGGAGAGAAGGAGGAAGACGTATCTGTACATGCTCTGATATGCTTCTAGAATAAACTGCTTGTAAATAGGCAAGAACTTCTCTCTTCTCTTCTTGTTGCTGCTGCTGCCAAACCACGCTAATGCTGGATGAACTCTGCAGATTACGTGTTCAGGTTCGCACAGAGCCTGGATTGTGTTCCGGTTGGCTATCGGAGGGAGAAGACACCCGGCAGATGCTAACCGGGGGGGGGGGGGGCTTGGAGCCCAGGTCTTCAGTGTGTATGCCAACATACTATTCCTTCATGAATTTGTCCAGTTTTCTTTTTATGCCACCCAACTTGGTAGAGGCATGGGTTGGTTGCTCTGGAAGCAAACAAACCATATCAAAGTGAGAAAGGCAGGGTCTCAGGTAGCAGGATCCATAGGGGCAGCAGGTCCTGATGTCAATCTTTCTTGCCCTCTTGTTCCTGATCTTCGCTCACCCCTTCTTCTCTGATGGGGAGGGGGGCACCATGTTGTGGTTCACCTCAGGTGCCAAAATGTCTGCAGAAAGGAGTGAGTGAGGACTGTACAGGATTGGATCTGGGCATGATGCCTAAGCAAGGAATGACAACAGGAATAAGTGGTGCAGGACTAGTCCCACCCCACAGAAGAAAGCGTCCAAGTCCTGGCTCAACACACTTACAAGCCTCCCCATGACCAGGGACCAGCTTTGCTTATCTGATTCTAAGATTCTGAAGAAGTGTGCATGCACATGAAAGCTCATACTAATGACAAACCTAGCTGGTTTCTAAGGTGCAACTGGAAGGATTTTTTAAAATTTTGTTTCGACTACGCCAGACCAACATGGCTACCTACCTGTAACTGATTCTAAGCATATTCAGCTAAATGCTTTTAATGGGGCACTTCAGAGCATCCTCTGTAAGGGAGGAAGGAGGGAGCAGAGCGGACCCTGCTGGTGCATGTGGGGAATAAATGTGATGTTTCGGCACCTACTGAAGAAGGATTTCCCTGAAGTGTGACCCAGCCACTTACTAAATATCAATTGTACAACTGTTGATGTGAAAGATAAAAGACAGGACAGATAAAAGAAAGTCATTCTGCACTTAGTGCATAATTAAACTAGGGAACTCGCTCCCACAGGAGGCAGTATGGATGGCTTCAAAGAGGATTGGGTAAAAACATGGAATATAAAGCGATCAACAGGTACTAGCATCAATGGCTGTGCTCTGCCTCTATAGTAAAAGGCAGCAATGCTTCTGAATACCAGTTGCTGGAAGCCACAGGAGGAGAGAGGGCTCTTGTGCTAGGGTTTCCCATGCAGGTTTCCCATGGAGGCATTTGGTTGGCCACTGTCAGAGCAGGATGCTGGGCTCGACGGGCCCCCTTTGGGCTGATCCAGCAGGCTCTCCTAATGTTCTTCCATTAGAATTAGTTTAATTGTTTTTAGCATTTGTAGAGATGGGTGTTGCTATTTTAGAACTTGAAATTTTGATGTTTTTTCCTCATTTGTTTTAAACAATTAATCTTTATTATATTTATGATATAATTTAGGAGTCCATTCGACTCCTGAAGTGCTTCGAAAACCAAGGGGCAGCTTCCGATCGGCTGCAGGAGCTTCCTGCACTCAAGCGGAAGCTGCGTCGGACATTCGGCTTCCGAAAAACGTTTGCAAACCGGAACACTTACTTCTGGGTTTGCGGCATTCGGGAGCCGATTTGTTCGACAACTAAGCCATTCGAGAACCAAGGTACCTCTGTATATTTATTCATATCCCACTTTTACCCCAGACAGGGACTCAAGGAAGCTTATAGATAAAACAGAAAGAGCTAAAGACAAAGAAAACAAACATAATTAAAATGCAATTAAATGCTAATGGTCTGTCCATCTGTCTGTCCGTCTGTCCGTCCGTCTGTCTGTCTGTCTGTCTGTCTCTATAATTTATAATAATCGCAACGAAAACATCACAGCACCAGCCCTTTACTCAAAAATAGTCAGTTCTCAAAAGCCTATTGGAACAAGAAAGTCTTCATCTGCTGATGGAAGGACAAGGAGGGAGCCAGTCTAGTATTTCTACGGAGGGAATTCCAAAGTATGGGAGCAGCTACCAAGAAGGTCCTCTCCTGTGTCCTCACGAAGCTTGCCTTTGCGGGTGGCAAGACAGAGAGAAGGGCTTCTCCTGCAGATCTCAGGGCCCAAGCAGGTTTGTACGAGGGAATCTGGTCTTTCAGATAGCCTAGACCAGGCATCCCCAAACTTCGGCCCTCCAGATGTTTTGGACTACAATCCCCATCTTCCCCAACCACTGGTCCTGTTAGCTAGGGATCATGGGAGTTGTAGGCCAAAACATCTGGAGGGCCGCAGTTTGGGGATGCCTGGCCTAGACCTAAGCTGTATTGGGCTTTATAGGTCATAACTAGCACTTTGAATTGTGCCCGGAAACAGATTGGTAACCAGTGCAGCTGTTGTAACAAGGAAGACATTTGCTCTCTATAACCAACCCCGGTCTAGAGCCTGGCTGCAGCTTTTTTGGGCCAGCTGAAGTTTATGAGCACTTTTCAAAGGCAGCCCCACATGGAGCTTGTTACAGTAGCGAAATGGGAAGTAACCAAGGCATGTAGCAAAATCTGACAACTCAAGGAACTGTCTGAATTACAACTCCCATCATCGTCATTCTTGGGTGTTGGCCATGCTTGCTGCAGGGGCTGATGGGAGTTGTAGTTCAGCAACATCTCTGGAGGGCCAAAGGATCCCCACTCCTGGAGTAATGTGGGGTAGAGCAGTTTCTGTAAAGCACTTTAAGGTGTTTTTTTTTTTAAAAAAAATGTAATCAAGCAGTATATAAAGCCTGTGAAATACATAAATAAATAAAATTTCAGGAAATGCAAGGGAGACGTACACTGCTCACATGAAATATAAAACAGTATTGAAATGGGTGTGCAAAAAAGTGAATAAGTGTATTGTTCTGAATGTAAGAGTTGTGAAACTCAGGACTTAGCTATACAGCTGCAAATAAAACGTTTTAAGTGTGTTTTAAGTGCAATATACAATACGACACTAGATGGTAAGCCTTATGGAAAATTCAATGTATTTTTTTTAAAAAACACTTTAAAAAAGCATTTTCAGAACGTTTTTTATATGTGTGTACATTTCACCTCATAGTCCTTCAGAAGAATATCTTGAAACCCCTTGTGTAAATCATTTATATAAATAATGTAAATAATTTAATTGCTGTCTTGTTTTAATGGGATTGTTTCACTACATATTTTAATTATGGATGTTTATATTTTAGCATTCTAATGGGATTGCTGTAGTGTGTATTTTAATTACGGATGTTTGCATTTCAATGTCTGTTTCTTTGGTTTTATACCAAAGCCTAGCTACACACCACACACACACACAGAGACCCAAATTCATAAAAATAACATCAAAGCAGTTTGCCATGATGTGCTTCTACCTGGAATGCTATTATTTATGCATGGAGATTTCCCTCTCACTTCCTGTTCTACGAGGAACATTGAAACTTTCTCTCTTCCACCAAAAGTTTTTATTATGAGATGAGTTACTTGTCTACACTGAATGAATCTGAACCTGTCTAGACTAGGCCTAATAAAATTTTTATATGACTGTGTTGCTACATACAGGGCTATACTGGATGAAGTCCATCTTTTGTAAGAACATAAGAAGATCCTGTTAGATCAGGTCAACATTCTGTCCTCACAGTAGCCAACCACAGGCCTGTGAGAAACCCGAGAGCAGGACTCAAGCACAACAGCACTCTCACCTCCTCTGGTTTCCAGCAACTGGTCGTCAGAGACCTACTGCGTTCCACAGTGCAGAATGGCATAGCCTTCATCATGGCTAGTAGGCACTGACAGCCTCCACAAATCTGTCCAGTCCTCTTTCAAAGCCATCCAAGTTGGTGGCCATCACTGCCTCCGGTGGGATCCAGTTCCATAGTTTAACTATGCACTGCTTGAAGACAGACTTTCTTTTATCTGTCCTGAATTTTGGGGGTTGG
This sequence comes from Zootoca vivipara, assembly GCF_965207765.1. Lineage (NCBI taxonomy): Eukaryota > Metazoa > Chordata > Lepidosauria > Squamata > Lacertidae > Zootoca > Zootoca vivipara. The sequence goes on from NC_142589.1 coordinate 50,450,218, forward strand.
GGGCACATGTGCAGTCATGTTGAACATTGCCAGTGAAATTGCTAGAAGAATAACTAGAAGATTGTTGTTGGAAAGTACCATTCTAAACACGTGATACAGAGAATCCCTTCTGCCGTAGAAGGAGGGGAGATTGTGGGCACCACGAGCCCAGCACGTGCTGGGGGGATGGCTGCCATCCTCCCAGCCATTGGCTGGGCCCCGGGCGGCGCTCCCGGGCGCGTCCAATCCGGATGTCCCAGGGGGGCGTGGTTCACCAACTTAAGGGAGCGCGGGCCGGGGCTCAGTCTCTTCGTTCCTGACCCCAGCCGCAATGGTTTTCACGCCCACCCTTCCCTTAGGCAGGGCTCTCCTTTTGACATTGCTATGAACCTTGGTTGGTCGCCATTGAGGGGCTTGGTAGGAATTTTTCCCACTTGGCAAATTTGCTCTGGCCTGGTGGTTTTTTGCCTACTTCGTAGCAACTCGTCACAACTTTGGTTTTGGCGGTTAGGCATTGGATTATCTCTGAAAGGTTATAGGTGGGGGGGAGATTGCTGCCATCACCTCCCCCAAAATGCTGAAGGGTACTCCCTTAAGGGGTCCGGGGGCGTGGCCATATCCGAAGCTGTAGGTGAGGGCCTAAGGCACGCCCCTTAGCGGTGGCCCCATCTGCATCACAGGGCTCACCCAACGATGGTTAACCCTTCACAGACTGCCAGCCCAGAGGGCTGGAGTCGGATATAGACGGTTAGATCCAATGCCTAAGCCAATACCTCTCTACATCCGTAATCAATAAAGTTGTGGCCTTTTATGCCCATTAACCTTATGCAATGTGTCCTGTGTCTTTATTTATTCCGGGAGGGATCGGGGTATCGCCACACAACTAGTAAAACTGTGACCAACCTCTTTGTTAATGCATTTGCTAGTTCTCCTTGCATCTGAGTTATGGCAAATCCAAATATAGAAATTTACTAGCAAAAAGATGTCACATTTTCCTCATTTCCCCTACATTAAGAAGATTGTAACAACCACCCAGGTGACAGCAATGTGTTGTGCAAATGCCACATGGGTGAGCCTTGTAATGACTGTCAGGAACTTCAGACATAATTGCCAAGCTCTGCGAACTACGGTAAAAACCGGAAATCACTGAGGGAAAGCCAGGCAGTTGCTCTTTTGAACGCTTGTTTATATGTGTCAGTATTCCTAGAAAGCTCCTGGGGAATGCCTTAAATATGAGGCCTCCACATACAGTACATCAAGATGTACAGGATTTGCATACAAGGAAGAAATAATTTGTCCCCTCCCCACCAGATTAAATTTAAATAGTTTGATCACAGGAAATGAGAAAGTGATTGTACAAAGCATGAATGTTCTCTGCAATTCGCCTAAGAGAACAATTCCTGCTCCTTCTTAACTGAGATCAAATGAGCATCTTTGTTTTCCAAAACCAGCTTAGCTGTTAGCTTGGACTGATAGTTTATGACTTCTTCAGCTATATCTATGAAACAGCCACATTCCTTCTTTCCCCTACTGTGGTCTTGGGGGAAAGACTCCAAATCTTCTCTCTGCTTGGCAGAATACTTGGTTCTGGTGCCAGTTTTTAGAACTTTTCTTGTTTAATGTTGCAGAGCAGCTTTCAAATCCAGCATAAAGTAAGTTTCATAGACATAGAAAGAATTCTGCTTTCTGCGTAACGTGAGGACGAGTGTTCCAAATGGACTATATTCCCCTCCCCATAAAATTCTGTTATGAAGTATTGGGCATCTTTGCAAATTGATAAACTTCTTCACAGGGAAAGTTACCAAACTGATGTACAATAAAATAAGAAAAATATAAAATAGAAAAGATATAAAATTTAGCAAACTAAAAGCAATAAAACTATTGTTGCAGCAAAACAAAAATATTAATCTTGTAGCATCATAAGGCTAGCAAATTTATTATGGCATGTTTGCAAAGACCACAGGCAGCTTCACATAATAATAATAATAATAATAATAATAATAATAATAATAATAATAATAACAACAACAATATATTTTTTATACCCCGCCCATCTGGCTGTATTTCCAACAGAAAAATAAAATACAGTAATCTATTAAACATTAAAAGCCTCCCTAAACAAGGCTGCCTTCAGATGTCTTCTAAAAATCTGGTAGCTGTTTTTCTCTTTGGCATCTGATGGGAGGGTGTTCCACAGGGCGGGCGCCACTACCAAGAAGGCCCTCTGCCTGGTTCCCTGCAACTTGGCTTCTTGCAACGAGGGAATCGCCAGAAGGCCCTTGGCGCTGGACCTCAGTGTCCGGGCAGAACAATGGGGGTGGAGATGCTCCTTCAGGTATACTGGACCGAGGCCATTTAGGGCTTTAAAGGTCAGCACCAATACTCTGAATTGAAGGAAGTGTCAACTGGGAAGTGTGGTGTAGAGCAACTCTGAATGTGACGTTGCTTTAGCAGTGAAGCAGCAGTGAACTGATATAGACGCTGGAGGTCCATCCCTTCCCATCTGCTTCTATTTCTTATTCGTTACACAGGCAACTCACAACTTAATGCACATTCAACTTGTGCACATTCAGCTTTATGAATTTGGCAAATTAAAAAATAAAATAAAAGTGGGAAAACAGGGGGTGGGCATCAAGGAAAAACCCACACATTTGGCAATCCCACCTGCCACTGAACCCAATGTGTTTTGACCACGCATGATTTTGGCCTTTTGCGCTATCCCAAAATGTAACCCCCATGTAAATTGAGAGTTGCCTGTAATTTATTTCTGTGCTGCCTTTTGCCCACGAAAGGCCTCAAAGGTGCAAATCAATCGCAAATCAAAGGTGACTCACGAGCAGGGCCGGATTTAAGTTTGATGAGGCCCTAAGCTACTGAAGGTAATGGGGCCCTTTATATGTCCAGCTGTTTGTGGCTGACAAATTGTCACTGTTTTTTGTTGTTGAATATATGCCTACACAGCACAAAACATGGTTGCTGTATGTAGGTTTTATTTTATTTTATTATCTTATATTTTGGAAATGTACATCCAGTTTTTTTCCCCTTTAATTTTTTTTGGGGTCCCCAAGAGAGCGGGGTCCTAAGCTATAGTTTGTTTAGCTTATATGTAAATCCACACTTACGGCTCACGGGGTAGTTAGGACAGGGCTGAACCCTGACAGTGCTGCTGTTATGAGTTTGGCCAGCTTGAACACTTATATATCTATCTTGATGTCTCTTAATGACTGAATGGAGTGTGAGTCTGAGCACGATGCTCTTAAAAGCCTCGTGAGACACAGAAATGGCTATGAATTTCCACTTGGAAAAAACGAGGAACTGTCATAAACCAAAACCAAGTGATTTGGCTATTTCTAGTTTCTGGACTGTCTTCAAAAACAGCTCCATGTCGAATGCATTGCTGTCATGCATCATTCCAGGCAGGCTCTACATGTTCCTTGTTGTTGTTGTTTAGTCGTTTAGTCGTGTCTGACTCTTCGTGACCACATGGACCAGAGCACGCCAGGCACTCCTGTCTTCCACTGCCTCCCGCAGTTTGGTCAGACTCACATTGATAGCTTTGAGAACACTGTCCAACCATCTCGTTCGTCCTCTGTCGTCCCCTTCTCCTTGTGCCTTTTCCAAGGATTCTTCTCTTCTCATGAGGTGGCCAAAGTATTGGAGCCTCAGCTTCAGGACCTGTCTTTCCAGTGAGCACTCAGGGCTGATTTCCTTCAGAATGGATAGGTTTCATCTTCTTGCAGACCATGGGACTCTCAAGAGTCTCCTCCAGCACCATAATTCAAAAGCATCAATTCTTCGGCAATCAGCCTTCTTTACATCACTTCCATACATCACTACTGGGAAAACCATAGCTTTAACTATACAGACCTTTGTCGGCAAAGTGATGTCTCTGCTTTTTAAGATGCTGTCTAGGTTAGAATCATAGAATCATAGAGTTGGAAGAGACCACAAGGGCCATCCAGTCCAACCCCCTGCCAAGCAGGAAACACCATCAAAGCATTATTGACATATGGCTGTCAAGCCTCTGCTTAAAGACCTCCAACGAAGGAGACTCCACCACACTTCTTGGCAGCAAATTCCACTGTCAAACAGTTCTTACTGTCAGGAAGTTCTTCCTAATGTTTAGGTGGAAGCTTCTTTCTTGTAGTTTGAATCCATTGCTCCGTGTCCGCTTCTCTGGAGCAGCAGAAAACAACCTTTCACCCTCCTCTATATGACATCCTTTTATATATTTGAACATGGCTATCATATCACCCCTTAACCCTCTATTCTCCAGGCTAAACATACCCAGCTCCCTAAGCCGTTCCTCATAAGGCATTGTTTCCAGGCCTTTGACCATTTTGGTTGCCCTCCTCTGGACACGTTCCAGCTCGTCAGTATCCTTCTTGAACTGTGGTGCCCAGAAGTGGACACAGTACTCCTGGTGAGGTCTGACCAGAGCAGAATACAGTGGTACTATTACTTACCTCAATCTAGATGCTATACTCCTATTGATGCAGCCCAGAATTGCATTGGCTTATTAACTGCTGCATCACACTGCTTACTCATGTCAAGTTTGTGGTCTACCAGGACTCCTAGATCCTTTTCACATGTACTGCTCTCAAGCCAGGTGTCACCCATCCTGTATTTGTGCCTTTCATTTTTTTTGCCCATGTGTAGTACTTTACATTTCTCCTTGTTAAAATTCATCTTGTTTGCTTTGACCCAGTTGTCTAATCTGTTAAGGTCATTCTGAAGTGTGATTCTGTCCTCTGGGGTATTAGCCACCCCTCCCAATTTGGTGTCATCTGCAAACTTGCTCAGGATGCTCTCAAGCCCATCATCCAAGTCATTGATAAAGATGTTGAATAAGACTGGGCCCAAGACAGAACCCTGTGGCACTCCACTAGTCACTACTCTCCAGGATGAAGAGGAGCCATTGATGAACACCCTTTGGGTTCGGTCAGTCAGCCAGTTACAAATCCACTGAATGGTAGCATTGTCTAGCCGGCATTTTACCAGCTTCTTTACAAGAATATCATGGGGCACCTTGTCAAAGGCCTTGCTGAAATCAAGATAGGCTATATCCACAGAATTCCCTTCATCTACCAGGCTTGTAATTCTGTCAAAAAAATGAGATCAGATTAGTCTGACATGACTTATTTTTCAGAAACCCATGCTGACTTTTAGTGATCACAGTGTTCCTTTCTAGGTGCTCACAGACCGTTTGCTTAATGATCTGCTCTAGAATCTTTTCTGGTATTGATGTGAGGCTGACTGGGCGGTAATTGTTTGGGTTTGTCATTGCTTTTCTCCCAAGAAGCAGGCGTCTTTTAATTTCGTGACTGCTGTCACCATCTGCAGTGATCAAGGAGCCCAAGAAAGTAAAATCTCTCACTGCCTCCATTTCTTCCCCTTCTATTTGCCAGGAGGTGATGGGACCAGTGGCCATGATCTTGGTTTTTTTGATGTTGAGCTTCAGACCTTATTTTGTGCTCTCCTCTTTCACCCTCATTAAAAGGTTCTTTAATTCCTCCTCACTTTCTGCCATCAAGGTTGTGTCATCTGCATATCTGAGGTTGTTGATATTTCTTCCGGCAATCTTAATTCCAGTTTGGGATTCATCTAGTCCAGCCTTTTGCATGATGAATTCTGCATATAATTTCCTTACATGTTCCTTATTTGTCACGAATCTAGTTGACCTGGTTATCTTGGCTATTCCCAAATGTAAAGAAACGTCTGCTTTGTTGATTGAGTGATGGTTCAGTTGAGGGGTTACAGGAAGGGGTAAATTCTACTGAGTTATGCAAAGATTTCCTAGTTCTGTCTAAGTTGGTGATGTTCATGATCTCAACAGAGATGTCTCCTCTCTCATGGTAGGACAAAGAAGGGAGGAGCTGGAAACGAGGTCAGCATTCCTAAGCAGTCTAACTTCAGAAGGAAGGTCAGCACAGGTTAGGTCAGAAAGGCAGTCTAGGAAACTTGGGAGGTTCCACTTGCTAACCACCTTTTCCCCATGAAACCCACCAGCCTTAATACAAGCTGAGCTGCATCCCAACACTTCCAACAGAAAAGGCAGCTCAGCAGTGATGCTGTCCATTGGAAAAACAACGACTACCCCTCGCCCCCCCCCCCAGGCGGGATGAATTGCATTGAGTTTTGATCTGCGGTTACAGTCAACTTTGGGTAATGTGCTCAAATTACTTTAACGGCCTGCATCTGAAGGCGCCAAGTGGGTTTATGCTTTCACTTGTAGCCCATTATTTCTTTATTGATTTTTGCAGATCTACAGCTCTTTAAAATGTCATTAGGTGGATATAAAAAGGAAAATGCTGACGACAGCTCAGCTTACCCGTACAGCCAACTATGAGCTTTTAAAATTAATAAATAAATAAAATAATTTTTTTTGTATTGCGAGTAGAGGGGGCTTGTCATTCTGCTGCATTCAGCAATCCCCACAAACCATACCAATTCCTCCAACTTTAGAAGGCCACCCTGGCCACAGACATACCTAGTGTTTCAGGTACATTATCTAAGGAATCTTTACAACAGTGCTGTAAGGTAGACCTCTATTGCTGCTCTCTCTGCCTCGCGAGAGCTCTTACAGTGCCGAGGCTTGTTGGACTTAGAACAGAGGGGACCTGGGTTCAAATCTCTGATTAGGCCAATAAGTAAACTGTGTGGCCTTGGGCCAGTCAGACTTTCTGACTGACTTATATTGTTGTTGTGAGGGTAAAGTAGTGGAGGGAGTCTATGAGCTAAAGGCTGAGCTCCTTGATGGAATTGCAGGGTAAAAATGTAATGATGCTCAATTAAAAAAAAAATAGTGCAGATGGCCTAGGCTCAGGCTGAGAGATAGGAGATTGGCTAAAGCTTCCTCATCAGCTTGTGGCTCATAGAGATAGGTTTGGTTTGCATTAAAATGCAAGCTTACCTAATTCACGCTTCCCGAAACCAGACCTACTGTAAACCAAAATTCAGATATCGTTCAAAGTTCTATGGCTTTCACAAACTAGTTTGTGAAAAGCAATGAAAAAATGTGTACAGAGGTTGTGTATACTAAGGAAAATTGCCCAGTATTGTGGAATACTCTGTTATACCCCACAAGTATCCCAGGGGGGAAACGGATACAGTATCCTGATTCCTCACACAAGAGCACCACAGCCATTGTGGGTGCTGCGATCTTGCACGATTTTGTGCCGAGATCTCACCCCAAAAAAGTGTTCCCCTTCCAAAAAAATGTATTGTGCATTGCCATGTGAGCGTGGCCCTGAAAAAAAGCACATCTTTTGGGCTCCATGATCTCATGCCGATCACATAACTCACACAGGAGCATGGGCAGGAAGACGTGTGTCCTGATTTTGGGACTCAATATTTTAGAGAGTATGCTCTGTCAATAGATATTCAGCAGGCGCCTTCTATTCCAACATTTAAATTCCTGCTGGAAATATTTATATTCTGTCAGGCCTATGCAGGCAATTGAGAAGACATTTCCACAATAGTTAGCCAATCTCTTATTTTAACTTTTTAATATGGTTTTTATTGTATGGTTTCATGTACTATTGTTGTAATCCACTGTAATATTTTTAACGGATAGCAGTATGGAAATATTTCCTAACTAACCAACTAACCAACTAACTAACTAGCTAGCTAGCTAACTAACGGTTTTTGAACATAATCCATTCTGGAAGACCGTTCGAGTTCTGAAACATTCAAAAACCGAAAACTCAATAGCCAACAGCTAGGCTCAGGATATTGCATTCAGCGGAAGCTGTGTGGCATGTTCAAGTTCTGAGGTGTTTTTGAAAACTGAAACATTTACTTCTGGGTTTACGCCGTTCGAAAACCGAAATGTTCGTCAACGGAGATGTTTGAAAACTGAGGTACCACTGTAAGTAATGTGCTAACTAACTAAAATTTTATACCTCACCCTTCCTCCCAAAGGACCCCAGGGTGGCAAACATATCAATAACAACATAATGAAAAACATTCTAAAAACAGTTAGAAACATTCTAAGAATACGTTAAAAACTGCTCTCTCATCTAATGATTTCAGTGTTGCCAAGTACAGTACAGTGGTACCTCAGTTTACAAACACAATTGGTTAACCTGTACTTAACCTGAAGCATACTTAACCTGAAGCGAACTTTCCCACTGAAAGTAATGGAAAGTGGATTAATCTGTTCCAGACGGGTCCGCTGAGTACTCAACCTGAAGCGTACTTAACCTGAGGTATGAATGTAATTGGTTCTGGAAGTCCGTAGAGTGGTGCCTCGACCTACAAATTTAATCCGTTCCGAAGGCACCTTCATAGGTTGAAAAATTTGTAAGTCAAAAAACACCATTGGAAACGCGATTTCCCATAGGAATGCATTGGAAATGGAAAAATTCGTAAGTTGAAGCAACCCTATCTAAAAATTCGTAAATTGAAAAATCCCTATGTAAAACAACTGCGGTTTCCTTTCAGATGTCGAGACATTTGTAAGTGCGCGCCCATTAGCCCCATCCGTAAGCCGAAAAATTCGGTTGTCCAGTCGTTCATAAGTCAAGGTACCACTGTACTTAACCTGAAGCGAACTTTCCCATTGAAAGTAATGGGAAGTGGATTAATCCGTTCCAGACAGGTCCGTGGAGTACTTAAACTGAAAATACTCAAACCGAGGCATACTTAAACCGACGTATGACTGTATCATCCAGGCATCAAATGACTAGGTAGGCAGGAATGTTTTTCAGATTCCTGCTGAAAGTCAATAATGAGTGAGACAGATGCATCTCACAGGTAGGTATAGGGTAGAAATTGGATTCGGTTCGCATTTATAGGTGAGCTTGCCTAATTACCACAGTCTGAAACAACATGCAAACAGAAGCACAGCCGTCCTTTAAAATGTGCACGTCTCCAGAGTTAGAAATAGTTCTCCAGTCAAGTAATGTGTACAAAAGTGCACATTACTGTAGCACACAAAATGCAGTATATTAGCAGAACTTGCTAGAACGTGTATGTACATTTGGCAACATGCCAACTAAAAATATGTTTATTGGGGGAAAGTGCTCTAAAAGGCTATCATTATTTATTTATTTATTACTTAGTATTCTATAAAATTTATATTCTGCTCATTTATTAAAAACAAACAAATCTCAAACAGTTTACAAATAGAACAATTAGATTCTCAGTAAAAACAGTTAGATTAACTATTTTAAACACTGAAAAATACTTAAAATCAATCATAAACTAAAAAAGAGATTAAAACACATGTAAACATTTCACACATCTGGGTAAGCTTGCCTTTTTTAGCAACATTTTTAGCAGGCGGAGAAAAGAGTACAGTGAAAGTGCCTGGCTGGTGTCAATAGGGAGGGAGTTCCAAAGTATAGATGTTGCCACAGAAAAAGGTTCATTTCTTACAAGTGTGACATGAGGATTACGTGGCACCTATAACAGTGCCAGTTCCGCAGACTGAATCCTGGGGACATTTTTTGAATAAATAAGTTGCAAACTGATGAGAAACTGAAATTGGCAGATCCGTTCATCCCTCCTTGTGTCTGAGATGAGATTTGAATGAGGCTCTTCCTTTTTTTAAAAATAATAATAATTTTTATTGGTTTTATATAATAGCACAAAAAACAAAAACATACAGAACTTATCCATCCACATTCTCTCCCTCCCTCCACAAGTCCCCTTCTGCCACAAGAGAATCCCGTGGACGATGAGAGTTGAATGTAGTCCATTTTATAGATGGGTTTGTCCTCAGCCCCCCTCCCTTCCCCCAGAGCCTCCCCCTGCCACCAAGAAGACCTAGGATGACAAGGAGAGATACGGGTTGGTGTCCCCCCAGCTATATATATATATATAGAAGAAGAAAGAAAAAGAAAAAAGAAAAACATAGAACACAAAAAGGAAAAACAAACAAACAATTAAAATATCTCATTTTTCAATCTCTTACATTGTTAAACATTATTTTAGTGACTTCCTCAGATCCCTTCTTCCTAATTTTCATAATTTCCTAATATTAATCCTAGCGGTTTTCTTACTCTTAAATTCAAATCTTATTCTTTAATCAGATTATCCAACAATTTCCACCTTCTTCGTGCCGCCTCCCTACAGGCCCCCTCCTGCCACTAGGGATACCCATGATAGGTGACCATCCAAAGGTGATCCATTTTGTAGTTGAGTTTCCCTCCGCCTCCCCCCTCCCCCCAGGGCCCCCCCTGTGAATGAGGCTCTTCCTGGCCTCCTATGATACTCCACAAGCCAGGTGCAGGCCACCCACAGACACCAGATCAGCCCCTTCCCAAGCATTCAACTGTGGGTACGCAGATGGGCACTCATAACAAGGACAATTGATGATGTAACTGCCAGTAGCAAAAAGCCTGCTCCTTTTCCTCACAGCCGTGAACGTTTATTTCCCCCAAGCGATCTCGATTTGATATCACTTTCCAATGCTGCAGACAAATCCTTAACCTTTTGGGTGTACTCTTTTATAATCCCACATCGCCGGCGAGTCTAGGCAGTGACAAATTGCATTGTTAGACACAGTGGTTTCCTCTCCCTCTGATCTGGCCACCTCAGGTTGCCGGCTCGCTCTCTGCCTACGTAGGGGCAGCAGGCCTGATATTCACCACAGTTTGCTCTTGACAAAAGCCATTATCCTGTCCTCTAAGAGAGGGACAGTCATTGGTCTGTGGCAAGGAAAGAGCCACTCGGATCAGCAGCACCAGAAGCTTAGCTGTTGAAAGTGATGGGGCAGAGAGGGTCTTGGAGTAATCTCAGAAGCATTAAAGCCGCCTCTGCCAACTTGGTGCCTTCCAGATGTTTCGGACTACAACTCCCATCAGCCCCAGCAAGCAGGTGCACATATCTTCCAACATATCTACGATAAAAATAGAGAAGCCCCCTGCAACATTTCTCTGATGAAAATAGGGGTGTCCTACCATACTCTCTTCTGATTTGATCCTGGCATGTTCTACTTTCCTTAGGACGTCCTAAGGAAAGTAGAACATGTCAGGATCAAATCAGAAACTGGTACGGCTTCTGTAAATCTGGGACTGTCCCTGAAAAATAGGGATACAGTGGTACCTCGGTTTAAGTACACAATTGGTTCTGGAAATCTGTACTTAACCTGAAGCATACTTAATTTGAAGCGAACTTTCCCATTGAAAGTAATGGAAAGTGGATTAATCCGTTCCAGACGAGTCCACTGAGTACTTAAACTAAAAGTACTCAAACTGAAGCGTACTTAAACTGAGGTATGACTGTACTTTGAGGGTCTGCTGCATCCATTTTGATGGATAAATGTGTTCATTTGGTTCCAAATCTGTGTTCATATTGTTCCTTCTTGACTGAACCCTGAGGGAAATTAGAGGGGATTACAAGAGCAGCTAGGAAACTGTCACAAGACTATCACCAGTTTAAGAGCTGATGAGGCAAACCGAGGGAGGAAGAGGGGTCTACGCACAAGCTAATAGCCAAAAGAGCTGTCAGCAAGCTTTTTGCTAATTGAGGTGCCCTTGTTCAAAGATGGCAAATACCTCAGTACACCGGATGCTTCAGGGAAGGGCCTGTTGCCCTCAGTAAAGTCACTGCCCTCATTCCCTACTCGTGAGCTTCCTAGAAGTGTCAAGCTGGCCATTGTGAAAAGCAGGATGTTGGACTAGATGGTCCTTTGGCCATATCCATGCAGGGCCAGACCGTCATTTCCCCATCTGAGGCAAAGGACAAGATGACACACACACACACACACACACACACACACACACACACACACACACACCATACTGTATATATTTTTGAAATGGAAAAATAAGGAAGTTTTTTTTTTAATGCTACATTACAATAAAACAAATCTAAAGAAGATGGCTTCCTCCATTCTGTGTACAGAAGCTGATTGAGATGACAATTGAATCTTACTTCAGCACTAGATATTATATCACAAGCAGACTGAGGGATGATAGACTGTGCAACATGTCTCTTCCAACAGAGGGGAATGGCCAGGAACTCAGCAGGAGGAGGAGTCAGGGGGCAGCTGTCATGGCCCCACCCCAAGCTTCTTCCACCTGAGGCGCTTGTCGCAATATGCCCATAGCTGCCAAGTCTCCCGTTTTCCCCGAGAAATCCCCGTTTTTCCAGCTGTTCCTAGCTGAAAAAACGGATATTTTTTTTGGGTTTCCCCGGTTTATTCTGGCGTGGTGGCCATTTTGGAACTGGGAGGAGCATGCTCAGAAGCGACTTTTGATGCTGCTCCGCCCAGTTCCAAAATGGCTACAGTGCGACTTCTGGCGTGGCGGCCATTTTGGAACTGGGCAAAGCAGCATCAAAAGTCACTTCTGAGCATGCTCCGCCCAGTTCCAAAATGGCGGCAGCGCTACTTCCGGTCTGCTATTTCCGGCCCGGTCCCTTATTTCTCTGACAGCAACTTGGCAGGTATGAATATGCCTAATGCTAAGACTGGCCTAATGCTAAGACTCTTGCTCCCACAGGAGGCACTGATGGCCCCCAATCTGGTGTCAGGCGCCGTAGGAATCAATCCCCACGACAGGTTGCCAGGAATGGATAAGACAAGGAAAAGTCCTTACCACCTGCTTTTATCCAATATTTACAGAGAGAGGCTTGGGAACACAGCCTCCTGGAACAATGGCGTTGTTCTGAGTAAATCTCCACCCCCCCTTCTCTTCCACTTCTTCATTCCCCAACAGCACCACCACACCTACAGCTGCTGCTTAGGGACACCTGTCTCCGAGCCCTTTGTTCTCCTACTTTTAAGGCTTGCCGGATTCTGGGAGATGGTGGGGCTGGAATGCTTTCTAGTGATAAAGTGCCAGCCAGCTGCTCCAGCTCTGTCTCCTCCTACTCCCCCATTATTTCCCAACTTTTCCTCTCATCGTCCTCTGAGCTGTGACCTCCCTCAAACCCCTGTTTTATTCTGAACTGCTTTCTTCTTCTCTGGAAGGGTCAGGCTGGGGAGGCAGTCTCCACCATTTCTCATCTGCCCAGTCCACAACATCAGTACGCTTCAGTTTATGAACAGACTTCTGGAACCAATTACACCCATGCTTCGGGTTAAGTATGCTTCAGGTTGCTCCGCGGACCCGTCTGGAATGGATTAATCCAGTTTCCATTACTTTCAATGGGAAAGTTCGCTTCAGGTTAAGTGCGCTTCAGTTTAAGTACTCCACTGACCGTCTGGAACAGATTAATCCACTTTCCATTACTTTCAATGGGAAAGTTCGCTTCAGTTTATGAATGCGTCAGTTTATGAACAGACTTCCGGAACCAATTGTGTTCATAAACCGAGGTACCACTGTATTTTGATTTAGGGATACCCCTGTGGTTAAAAACAATGCCACAGCTGTCATACATGGAAAACAACAACTCTCTGAGGTCTAAGAAATAGGTATGTTTACTATTCTTATTTTAATAACTTAGAATCTATCCATTAAAAAAAGCAAACCCATTTATTCACATATCACAATGACTTGCGGCAGAGACTGTCTGCTATTTGTTAATTTATTTAGATTAGATGCCGGAATGAAAACCAAACAAACTGTCATCTTCAGACACACTCAGGCAATTAGAATGTTGCATGCATGATAGTTTTATAATTCAAATCAGAGAAACTTACTGAAGTCATAAATTAAGAAGCTCATTACATTCTCAATTGCATTAATAGGAAAATTCAACTTACTGGTTTTTTAGTGAAGAATTTAATAATAAATCATTGAAAATGTCTTTGTCCCCCACCACCCGTTGTCGTTAATTCTTAATGCTAAGATTGTTATGACATGTTTGCTACCTCTCTTTGTCATTTAAAAGAAAAAGAAAAAGAAAGGAAACATTCAAACTGCAATTTAAGGCAGAAATTTGAGTGTTGCCAAGGAGGAGCTGAATAATCACCCCTTTTCACATAGTCTGGAGATTTGCTTCCCATGCTTTACTATTGATGATAAGTTCAACTTAGAGCAGGCACCCCCAAACTTCAGCCCTCCAGATCATAGCTGCCAAGTTTTCCCTTTTCTCACAAGGAAGCCTATTCAGCATAAGGGAAAATCCCTTAAAAAAAGGGATAACTTGGCAGCTATGCTCCAGATGTTTTGGACTACAATTCCCATCTTCCCCGACCACTGGTCCTGTAGCTAGGGATCATGGGAGTTGTAGACCAAAACATCTGGAGGGCCGCAGTTTGGGGATGTCTGACTTAGAGTAAAGGTAAAGGGACCCCTGACCATTAGGTCCAGTCACGGACGACTCTGGGGCTGCAGCGCTCATCTTGCTTTACTGGCTGAGGGAGCTGGCCTACAGCTTCCGGGTCATGTGGCCAGCATGGCTAAGCCGCTTCTGGTGAACCCGAGCAGCGCACGGAAACGCCGTTTACCTTACCGCCAGAACAGTACCTATTTATCTACTTGCACTTTGATGTGCTTTCGAACTGCTAGGTTGGCAGGAGCAGGGACCGAGCAACGGGAGCTCACCCTGTCGTGGGGATTCGAACCGCCAGCCTTCTGATCGGCAAGCCCTAGGCTCTGTGGTTTAACCCACAGCGCCACCCGTGTCCCGTATCAACTTAGAGTAGATTGATGCAATTGGGATATTGGGGAACATAAGAACAGCTTGCTGAACCAGGCCAATGACCCATCTTATCCAGCATCCCGCACTTCAATGGCCGCCCAGATGCCACAGGGAAACTCTCAAGCACTATTTGAGTATGAACACTCTCTCCTCCCGTTGCTGCCAGGGTTGGTACTCAGAGATAGACAGCCTCTGACAGTGGAGGCAGATCATAGCCATTGTCTAATCTGCTTTGAAAGCCATCCAAGTTGATAGTCATTGGTGCCTTCTGGAGGAGCGAGTCCTATAATTAAACTATGCACTGCTTGAATAAGTACTTCATTTTATCTGCCCCACAGAAAACACATTTAACAATCATTTTTGTCCAAAGTTCAAAGTTTGGCTTTGGCAGACCTGGAACACAAGGAGATGGAGTGGTTTTCACCAAGTCCCCCCTTCAAGCTTCAAAACACCCAGAATGCATTGCAACCCTCTTATAGTTTGGAGACATGTACATACCCTGCTGGCATCTTCTGTCTTACTCAATCCTATTTCTTGCCCAACCCTTTGTGCTTTTTTGATGGATTCCAATTGCTAAAATATTCTGGAGCCAAAGTCATAGGAGCCCTGTCCTGCTGGCCACTGAAACGGTATCCTGTAGGGTTTATTGACTCCACTTTCTCTTACTGCTGAGCAGATCAATTGTATCCCCCACGTGGTGCTCAACTTAGGCTGGAAATTGCAGATGACTCCCCAAGATGAGGCTCCATTTTTAAGGTAAACTGATGCTTAAATTACGGAAGAAATAATTCTTAACCTTTTGTGGGAGGAAGATATTAAACAGAGGAGGTTGCGAGCCTTACAGCAGCAAGAGTTTAGCTTGAATTCAGTTCGCCTCACTTCTTTGTGGTCTTTTTGAGACCACATAAATTAGACTTGTGAAACATGAACTCCAGTAATTAGGTACAAGGATAGGCCCTTAACACAAAGAAGTAAGTCCAAAAGTCTGCCAATTTACCACAGCCCAGTGCTTTTTTTCCTTCTAAAAATGCTTAGGGGTACTCTCATTTTGACTCAAGAAAACCAACATTTTATAGTTCAAATTGGGAAAAATAAATACAGCAATTGGACAAAAGTACAAAGATTCACAAAATGTTTAGGGGTTTGCGTACCCCTGCATTCCCCCAGAAAAAAGCACTGCCACAGCTCCTGTTTTCATGTGGTTTTCAGTGCAAAATTTCCAATTCAATATTGATATCTGCTGAAATAATAACAGTGGAAACTTCCTAACTGGCCAAGCCTGCTTTGCAATTCAGAACTCCAAAATCTAGGAAGAGATCTGTATGCGGAGAATTTTTGGAATGTTCTCGACAAATTGGTGGCATTTGGTTATGAAGTGGTTTGGGGGGAGTTGCAGTAATATGCAGATACCGTGAACCTGGGGCTCACATTTGCATTAAGAACAGCTTTTAATTGGGTACAGCTAGAAGATGGACAGTTATTGCAGATGGATACTCCAGTCTACAGGCAAGGTGCCATTTTAGAAAATGACAGCTTTAATCCCACAACCCAGGGCTACGTCTCATTGCAATACAAAGTGCTCCGGATATCGTTTCCGTGCTGTCGTAAAATAATTGCTTCCAGACAAGCGGCTCCCCATCTACCTCAGTCCCCATTTCCTAAACTTCCTGTTTATTGTTTGGGGTGACTTTACATCTCATTATTATGTGCTGCAGGTGTGTTCGTGATGATTAAAGCCCAGAAGCTGGCTTTTCGCCCAGCCTAGGATTTAAGTGGTACTCGCTTAATAGCACACACTATTTCTGAGACTATAATAGCATCAACTCTCAAAGCATCTTCCTTCCCAAAGAAAATAAGCTGGATGTTGGTGAAAGTTCTCCAAGGAAAATGAGAGCTGCTTAATGCTGCCTTGCAGGGAAATTAGATCCTAGCTGAGTTCTGGGATTTCCCTTTTGGAAAACAATCACACATCCTCCTGCCCATAACCCACGCGAATCAGGCAATGAGGGGTGATTGTTTTTGCTGTAAAGGATTAATGTAGTTGGATTTTTTTAAAGTTATATTGAATTCTTCAGTATACAATGAACACAATCTATTCTAAAATGTAGCCCTTTAAAAAAAAGCATGCTAATCAAGCATAGCAAATTTAGTTAGAATGCATATGGAGTTGCAGAATGATCAAATTGCAATTATCTTTTCTTAATATGCCAGCAATATTTAGCAATGATCTGGGGGTTAGGGTGGTGGAGTGAGCTGGGGGTCTTAAAAGAAATACTGTTAGTATCCCAGTGATGTTCAAAGAATTGTAGAGTTGGAAGGGAACCGAAGGGTCATGTAGTCCAGCTGCTGAAATGCAGGAATCCCAGCTAAAGAATTCTTGAAAGATGGCCAGCCAATCTCTGGCCAATCACAGTGCCCAATCAGTTTTCTCTGATAGCCCACAGGCAGGACATGGGGGCAACCACCTCCATCTCCAGGTAGTGGTATATTTAGTGGCACCCTGCCCTAGAACTTGGTAATGCAACAACAACAACAACAACAACAACAACAACAACAACAACAACAACAACAACAACAACAACAACAACAACATATTTATACTCTTCCCATCTGGCTGAGTTTCCCCAGCCACTCTGGGCCTAGCTGTCAAGTTTTCCCTTTTCTCGTGAGGAAGCCTATTCAGCATAAGGGAATTTCCCTTTTAAAAAGGGAGAACTTGAGCTCTATGACTCTGGGTGGCTCCCAACAGAATATTAATAATAATAATAACAAAGCAATAAAATGTCAAACATTAAAAACTTCCCTAAACAGGGCTGCCTTCAGATGTCTTCTAAAAGTCAGATAGTTGTTTATTTCCTTGACATCTGGTGGGAGGGCATTCCACAGGGCAGGTGCCACTACTGAGAAGGCCCTCTGCCTCGTTCCCTGTAGCTTCACTTCTTGCAGTGAGGGAACCGCCAGAAGACCCTTGGAGCTGGCATACAATGGATCAGTCTCCATTCTGTACTTTCAGCTATCTCTCTCCAGAATTTATCAGTGGATCAGGTCCAGACCAAGTTTGTCCCCAGGTGTCATTGAAATAAATGTGATTAATCATGACTAAATAAGTTTCACTGATTCTAGTGGGAGCCATGTGCAACTCTCTTAGCCTGGATCCAACCTACTGTCTTCATGTGACCATTGGATAAGCTTCAAGTCTGCCTTGATAGAATTACAGACCTGTCATTATGAACTGACTGATATGAACTGAATTCTTAATGGTGTATGATATCACATATAAAACAGCTTAGAGATTTTTTTTTTCCAGAACTGGTTTCAATAGAATAATGAGACCCATCAATACAGATATGCAACCACCATACATTAGAGGTTCATGGCTGGAATTATTTTCCCATTTGATGTATACAGAAGATAAATACCCTGCAACTCTGTCAATATCTTGTAAATTTTTGATAATAATCCTTTTTTGTGAAAGCACAGTCATGAATAACCTTTTGAAGTTAGTTAGTACATAAAACTTATTGCTGTGACTTGCTGTTATAAGCAAACAGCGTATTAATGGCCGGGGGGGGGGGGGCTTGAAAGAGGACACACACACACACACACACACACACACACACACACACACACACGTACCTCCAGTTGTGCAACCGGAGGGACTGCTTCTGCATACACGCATGCAGCGGTAGAGAACTTCTGCGCATGTGCATGTGGCAAAAACCCAAAAATATACTTCCGGGTTTGCCACTTACGTATACTGAAGTTTACGTATGCGGAGGGATACATAAGCGGAGGTATGACTCTCTCTATATATTTAAGCCAGCTTTTTAGATGTTGTATTTAGGACCAGCCAATGTTCAGATCCTTCCCCCCCAAATATGCACCACACATATTTAAAGAAAAGCAGGATAGGAGCAAAGTGGGTGCGCTAAGTGAGCAGTTGGACATAAATGGAGAAAATGGGCTTCCAACGGCAAAGGTCAAAATGTTTGTCTGAATTTTGCGCTTGTTTCCTGTACATATTCTGGAATTACTCGGGGTGATTGATTTTTTTATTTCTGTTCCTGTGGATGTGAAAAGAGAGGGCAAAACAAAATCAAAGAAACAAAAAAAACAAAAAAAACCAGCACATACAAACACACTTCATTTCCAAGGAATGGATGACTACTGTGGCTATTGCGGATGTCTGAAAGAAAACAAAAAATCCCAAATCACCCCAATCCCCAAATATGTAGAGGTGAAAAGCATACAAATGAGGATTCAGGGTGGGCCGCCAAAGGTCAGGTCTGGGATAGTTTGAAGAACAGGCTGGTTCTGCTTAAATGTCAGGAGATGCATGCATTGATGAAAATAAACCTTTGGCCTGTATTAAAGCGTGCTTTCTCTGTTCAAACAGCCGTAACATTTTAAGATCCTTGAATAGCCACCTTCTCTGTTCTAAACAACCCCTGGCCCAGAAGGCAATGTCATAACAGTTCCTTGGGGTGCCAGGAGGCTCTTCCTCGCTGTTACCATTCCATCAGTCTGCGGCAGAGGAGGGAAGGAAAGGGATGCAGGGCCAATAAATCGCTGGAACTGAGAGACCAGCCGTTTGGGAAGTCTCCTGTCCTTGAACTTTTCCAGTTTAGATAGCATTAGAAGAACTTGTAACTAAATAGGAATGGGCAAAACTGTCAATTTCAATTTCTTTTGACTTCTCATTTTTCCAGTATTCAGTTCTCCACATTTGCACATCAGTTTATGGTTTTTTTAAAAGTCCTCGTGAAAATTAATCAGCAATTTAGTGTGAATGTCTTCATCTCTCTCTCTCTCTCTCTCTCTGCAATTTTTGCCCAACTGATACTTTTTGTAAAGCATACTTCCCCTAATATAATGCATTTTTGCATGCTATTTTTTTTTTACTAACATATGCATTTTAATGCACACTCTTTCCTTTGTATGTTCATTCATGTACACGTTACTTGGCTGGATAACTGCATTGCAAAATGTGGAGATGTGCACATTTTTAAGGGTGGCTGCGTTTCAGTTTGCACATTGTTTTTGAAAGTGAGTGAATGCAAACTGATTTGAATTTCTTTCCCATCCTTATTTTCAACTAAGAACTTGAACTTGAGTTTGCTTTTCCCCTCCTCCCTCCAAATATGATCTGCTTCATTACCCTTACGGAAGAAAATGCAGTTTCAACTCACGTGATTCCTCTGCCGTTTATTCACACAGAGCTTGCTAACAAATAGCAACATGGACAACTGCCAGGCATTGTGGCTGAGGGATGCTTTGACACTTTCTCTGCACATTTGTCACTTTTTTTAAAAAAGTGACAGTGCCATCCCCCATCAATGAAAGAGTTGGATGTTCCCAGCATGGATTCCTCATTACATGATGTCTGCACGGAGGCAGCAACGTAATCACAGGCAAGGAAGCTGCTTTCTATGCATTGCACACTGTGCAAGTCGTCAGAGAGCCCGGACTATACGGATCAAATACTGACGTTTGTGGGTACCATTCAGCTGTCTCAAAGTGTGCCATAAAAGACTTCCACCATGGAAAAAAAAATCAAGGCAATTTCCCCCAGAAGCCCCATACACATTTTGCTTTCTTCCCCCCTAGTGACTCAAGTGTCTGACTTTTGAAAGGCCTGTGGCAGTTTCATAAATGGCAAAAAGCCCCCTAGAATGTCATGACCTTCTTTTTAATTTCAAACTACGGCACAAGCCTCTGCTGCCTGCAATTAACAGGGAAAGGAAAACGGCACCTCAGAGATGGCACTTCAGTACTTGAATGGTGTTTTCATGCTCCCAATAGCAGGTGGGAAAAGAGAGAGAGAGAGAGAGAAAGAGAGAGAGAGAGGAGAGAGAGAGAGAGAGAGAGAGAGAGAGAGAGATGGTTTGATGCACCAAAGAGAGTAAGAATTTTCCCCAGACTCTTCTCCTGAGGAAAGGTGGGTGCTTTAAGCCTTATAACAAGTTGCACAGAAAGTGTTCTTTCATTGCACTCCCTTTTCCCCATTTGGTGATTTTGGTGTGGTGCATCATGGTTCCAGCCGCCTGCCTCACATGCAGCACACCTGGAAGCCTGTTTGACACAACAGGTGAAGAGGGACCTATGCGGAAAGGCCACAGGGGACCATGTCTGCCCATCACCCTTGCTTCAGCTGGAGATTTAAAGGATCCATGCCTGGGGTAAGATGCAGTAGCCAGGGAAGGAGGTTTGTGTCCATTTTGGTGTTCTCAGTTTCTCATTTTTCCAGTCTTCTCTTCGGTTCACCCCATCTGCACATCAGTTAACTTTTAAAAATAGTGCACATGAAAATCTGTATAGATCTTTGTGTGTATTTCACCCAATGGGAACAATTTTTCTATGAAGTTTCCCCTAATATCACCCCCTTTGCACATTATTTTCACTAATACAAGCATTTCCGTGCATTCTTTCTTCTGTTAAATCGTGTCCCCCCTAAAAGAGGGCACATGTTGTGGTGGGACCTGGAGACTGACCTCCTGGTTGTGGGTGGGTCTATTGGATAGCCACAACGCCTGATTGGTAGGTCCCTTGTTGCTGGGTTTAATCTGGCCAATGGGTGCAGTCTAAACGGATCGAGGGGCCTAGATATACCTATGCACGTGTCTCAGAGCTTCCTTTCGGCTCATGCATTGGAACACCCGCCCACCTCTCCCTATTTTAGGGCATTTTGCGATTGACCTTGCTATGCTGTCGTGTGTAGTCTGTCGTTGGGACAGGGGCACGGCAGGAATTTTCCCCACTTGGCTGATTGGCTGTTGCCATTTGGGTTTCACCTGCTGCGTAGCAAATCATCACAACTTGTAA
This sequence comes from Zootoca vivipara, assembly GCF_965207765.1. Lineage (NCBI taxonomy): Eukaryota > Metazoa > Chordata > Lepidosauria > Squamata > Lacertidae > Zootoca > Zootoca vivipara. The sequence goes on from NC_142589.1 coordinate 50,471,557, forward strand.
GGTTGCGGATAGGCACTGGTTCAGGTGATAGGGATGGGAGAATGGTCTTGCCATCCCTATGTGAAGGGTGTTTCATTAAAGGGATCCAGGGACACAACTTGGTTTGGTCAACCCCTGAGAGGGGGTTGTGGCCATGCCTGAGTCCAGGGGAGCATCTGGGGAGTGAACAGAGTCTGTTCCCAGGCTTTTCACCTACCTTAGGTGTTCACGCTTGGTTGACCTATGATAGAGCTCCGGGTCAGCGCTACCTGCAAGGGTGTAGGGAGCTAGTCGAACCAGAGCCTATGCAACCACTCACTTTTCTGTAATCAATAAAGTTGTGGCCTAAATTCTGCCAAAAAACAAACTAAAATTTGAGTCAAATGTGTTTTTATTTAGGGGGGAGGTCTCTGGGTCTGAACACACAAAAACTTTTTTTGTACACCTGTTTTGCAACACAACATTCTGACAAGTTCAAATTTGACAGGATAGCTGTGCTTCCTTTCCCATGCATTGGCACTGGGGGTGTAAATTTGCTAGGCTCACATTCCAGGTACAGAGGCCGACAGGATGGAAGGTGCATCTCGCGTCAAGAATGGCAATGGCATAGCACCCTCCAGTGCACCTTACGAATGAAAGCACTGTCCATTTAAAAACCTTCCTTGGAGGTTTTTAAACATTTATATGGCAGCAACCATAGGTGGTGGCACCAGCGACCCAGGTGGCGCCAGGGACCCAGGTGGCGCTGTGGTTAAACCACTGAGCCTAGGGCTTGCTGATCAGAATGTCGGCGGTTCGAATCCCTGTGACGGGGTGAGCTCCCGTTGCTTGGTCCCAGCTCCTGCCAACCTAGCAGTTCGAAAGCACATCAAAATGCAAGTAGATAAATAGGAACCGCTATAGAGGGAAGGTAAACGGCGTTTCCATGTGCTGCTCTGGTTCGCCAGAAGCAGCTTTGTCATGCTGGCCACATGACCTGGAAGCTATACGCCGGCTCCCTCGGCCAATAATGCGAGATGAGCGCCGCAACCCCAGAGTCAGTCATGGCTGGATCTAATAATCAGGGGTCCCTTTACCTTTACCTTTTATGGCAGCAACATGTTAAAAGATTTCACCCCACTGGCCCCGCATAATACCACTGTATTTCTGCACCAGGCTTTGCTCTCTATCCTGTTAAGTCTTAAGCTGTTATTTTGGGTTAGTTTATTTGCCCCATTTCATATACAATGATTTAACCCTTTTAATGATGTATTTTGCTTCTTGAAGTTATGATTATTTGCAACTGTTCCAAAGAGGTATTTTGAATTGTAATGTTTATATTGTTGCTCATTTGACATATCGAGAGTCTCTTTGGGTACAATTTTGTGGAAAAGCAGCATACAAATGAATGATGAAGTGCTCAGAAACTTGGGAGGAAGTGATCATGTTCTCATGGGTTTGAAGATACAGAGGCAAGGGAAAACGGAGTGTAGTCGGACATGAACTCTGGCCTTTAAGAAGGCCAGTTTCGAAAAGCTGAAGGAGCTACTGGATGTGATCCCGTGGTCAGAAATATTCAATGAGAAGGGAGTTCAAGAAGGATGGGAGTTTATAAAAGTAGAAATATTGAAGGCCCAAACACAGACTATACCAACAAGAAAGACAAGTGGGAGGCATCTGAGGAAACGGGTGTAGCTTCATAAGAAGGTTACAGATAAACTGAGAGTTAAGGGCATGTATAAGAAATGAAAGAAAGGGGAAATCACAAAGGGAGAATATACACAAGTAGCCAACAGTTGCAGGGGGAAAGTTAGGCTGGCTAAAGCTCAGAAGGAGCTCAGGCTTGCAAGAGAGGTTAAAAATAATAAAAAGGTTTATTCGACTACAGTATGTCCAAAGTAAGAGGAAGAACAAGCAAGTGGTAGGTCCCCTGTGTGGGGAACAAGTAGAAATGCTATTGGGGGACAGAGAAAAGGCAGAACTACTCAACACCTACTTTGCCTCTGTCTTCACCCAAAAGGAAAGTGATGATAACCTGGTGATAACAGAATAAATGATGTAAGGAGGGAGCTGCGGCTCAAGATAGGAAAAGAGGTAGTAAGGGAACCCCTAGCTACTTTAAATGAATTCAAATCTCCAGGGCCTGAGGAGCTGCATCCAAGGGTACTAAAGGAGCTTGTGGATGTAATTTCATAGCCTTTGTCTATTATCTTTGAGAATTCTTGGAGAACAGGTGAGGTCCTTACATACTGGAGGCACCCAAATGTTGCCCCCATCTTCAAAAAGGGGGGAAAGGAAGACCCAGGTAACTACTGACCAGTGAGCTTGACATCAATACGAGGGAAGGTCCTAGAACAGATAATTCAACAGTTGGTCTGTAAGCATTTAAAAAAGGATGCTGTGATTGCTAAGACCTAGCATAGGTTCTTCAAAAATAAGTCATGCCAGACCAATCTGATTTCTTTTTTTGATGGAATTACAAACTTGGTGGTTCAGGGAAATGTGGACATAGTGTATCTTGATTTCAGTAAGGCTTTTGACGAAGTCCCTCATGATATTCTTGTGAGGAAGCTGGTAAAATGTGGGTTGAACAAGGTTACAGTTAGGTGGATTCGGAAAAACTTTCTGACAGTAAGAACTGTTCAACAGTGGAACAGACTCCCATGAGAGGTGGTGGACTCTCCTTCCTTGGGGGTTTTTAAACAGAGGTTGGATGACCGTCTGTCCTGGATGCTTTAGCTGAGGTTCCTGCATTGCAAGGGGTTGGACTAGATGACCCTTGGGGTCCCTCCCAACTCTAAGATTCTATGATTCTATGAATGAGCTTCTAAAGGAAACCCTCTATATATTGTCTCACTGCTCATCCATTCTGCACAAAGAGTGTCTAGAATACTAGCCTGAAATCCAGCGGTTGCTTACGTGTCTCGTGTCTAAGTCACAGCCCGGTTATTGATCTCCCCTCTTATGAGAAATTCAAGCTGTAGCTTTTGGCTCTTGCTGTCAGCTGCCCTGGAGAATGCAACAAGATACTTATTTGAAAATGGAAATAATGAATCCAACAAGAGACTGAACTACCTTTGTTCTTTTCCCAGCTGTACCCTGTGGAGGTGTCTAGAGAAGGAAGTATTAAAGTTACTAAAAATAATTTCAGCGCCGATGTAGGTATTATCCTCTGGGACCACTGTAGTTTGCAGAGCTACACTGAGGCTTAACCAGGAAGGCCTGGTTTTTGCCTTCCATTTCCACAGAGCCAGACAAGCTAGCATTGAGGAAATAACCAGAATGAACACGACATACATCCTTTCAGGAAATATATTTGCTCCACATAGATGGCAATGATAACCATGACTTCATTTCAGAACTCTGCCATAGGACTCAGTTTGGTGTGTGGATAAGGATGGACTAATCTGCCAAGTTTAGTTGTTGTCTGCTTGTCATCTTTCCAATGTAACGTTCAGTTTTCCCTAATTCTGCATCAGTTTGTTATTTACTCATTTATTTATTTTTAAAAAAGAAATTTGCATGACAAGTCACCTGCATTTCCACAGGTAGCCACCCACCTGAGCTGAGTTTGAAGAGGTGACCCAGAGAAATGCTTAAATCATGGGGGGCCACAGGAATACTTCTAGCTGGATTGGTGGAGTCAAACACCAAACATTGAGAAGAAAAGTGCCTGTATATTTTGTTTAGACTTGGAGGGTATTTGAGGCCCCTTCTTTCGTCGTCAATTTTTTTAAAAACAAGCCACAGGAAGTCTCCATGCTTTTTTTTTTTACTTCTGGGACAGAAAAGGTAAGTGGTAACATGATAGAAGTTTATAAAATTATGCGTGGCATGGAGAAAGTAGGTAGAGAAATTTTTTTCTCCTTCCCATAACATGAAAACCTATAAACATCCAATGAAGATTGAATACTGGAAGATTTAGGACAGATAAAATATTCAGGACAGATAAAATTCAGGACAGTTATTTTTCTATTTGCATTTCTGACAATCAGTAGTAAAGAAAAAATACCTTCCTCCCACTTTTAAAGGGACAATGTCACTGGTATAACCCACCTAGGTCAGGTTTCCCCATTTCGTTTCTGGGTCATGAGTCAATCTAGTCATGTGTAGCTTTCTGAGCTATGATCATCCATGTCTCCAATCCACTGCAGATTTCTTCCCTAGACGCTTCTCTCTTTCAAAAGATACCCCCTTCTTATTTTCCAGCACTATCCCTGACTGATGCCCTTGATTTAAGGCTCGTGTCACAGAGCAAAGAGGCATGCTTTCACGTGCCATTAATTCCTTATCACCTTTGCATTTATCTCCTCTTTGGATATTGCTCCTTCTTTGGTTCTGCTTGAACAAAAGATTCCTGGGACTTCTTCTGATTTGCAATATGGCACCAAGGGGGTTTCAGTTTGGAAATCTTCCTCTTCCAGACTGGGGGCAAATGGTGATGGGGCTGGCATAATCACTCAACTTTGCTGCACATTCAGATAAAATGACTGGCATTCTTCACCTTGAACACAAATCGAGCGATACCTTTGCCTTTAATTAGTGGAGGACAGGGTTTATGAAGAGAATGGCAATTCAATCATTTGTTGTTCAGCCAACACATTACAAATGAGAGAGGAGAGAGTGACAGTTGCCAATCCTCAACACGCCCACCATGAAACGATCAAAGCCACATCAACAGCTTGTATGCACCCCAAATTATCAAACCCAATCTTTGCGTGTGGCAAAATGACGCAATAAGGTGGTTCTCAGACTTTCTAGTTGCAGAGATCCCTTTCCACATTGATTTATCTGGTACAGAACCCCTGCAGCTTGCAGAGCATGCTGGGAAAAGTTCTGGAATGTACATGCTCTGCTCATAGAAGCATCACAGTTATGCCTATTTAGCCTCAGCTGCTTTCTGTGCAAGTTCTGTATGCATTATAAGAATGATCAGTAATGAAGACCAGCTACCATTACTGATATTTTAATTGCAGAGCTCTCAAAGAAGCCAGTGGTTCCTGGAATAGAATTTAAAGCCCATTGCCCTAATACAGAAAATGCCCCCAGTAAATATTCGGAAAAACTTTCTGACAGTAAGAACTGTTCAACAGTGGAACAGACTCCCATGAGAGGTGGTGGACTCTCCTTCCTTGGAGGTTTTTAAACAGAGGTTGGATGGCCATCTGTCATGGATGTTTTAGCTGAGGTTCCTGCATTACAGGGGGTTGGACTAGATTGGGTTGCCACAATTACACCAGTCACCTGCCTGAGGATGGTAACATGTTTAAAGTGGTGGTGCTGATGAAGGGGTAGAGATGCACTCTACAACCCTAGGCAATATTGCAGGTGATTCAGATGCAAACTCATGTCATACACAGTCATAAGGTTTAATCTGTTCTTGGTCCTTCCTGCCTTCCACTCCACCAGTTCCAATTGGCACTCAGTCACAACTGGATTTAAGGGAGTATAAAAATTCAACAAATTATGCACGGCATGGAGAAAGTGGATAGAAAAACCCCTCCCACCCCCATAAAATTAGAAATCAGGCACATCCTGAATGCAATCCAGGCAATCCAGAATGCAGCAGCTAGACTGGTGCTTGGGAGCGGCCGCCGAGACCACATAACACCGGTCTTGAAAGATCTATAATGGCTCCCAGTACGTTTCTGAGCACAGTTCAAAGTGTTGGTGCTGACCTTTAAAGCCCTAAATGGCCTCGGTCCAGTATACCTGAAGGAGCATCTCCACCCCCATCGTTCTGCCTGGACACTGAGGTCCAGTACCGAGGGCCTTCTGGCGGTTCCCTCATTGCGAGAAGCCAAGTTGCAGGGAACCAGGCAGAGGACCTTCTCGGTAGTGGTGCCCGCCCTGTGGAACGCCCTCCCATCAGATGTCAAAGAGAAAAACAGCTACCAGATTTTTAGAAGACATCTGAAGGCAGCCCTGTTTAGGGAGGCTTTTAATGTTTAATAGATTGATTTATTTCATTTTTCTGTTTAATAATTATTTTATTTCATTTTTCTGTTGGAAGCCACCCAGAGTGGCTGGGGAAACCCAGCCAGATGGGTGGGGTATAAATATTATTATTATTATAATATTATTATTATTATTATTATCCAATGAAGCTGAAAATTAAAAGGTACAGGACAGATTAAAGAAAGCCCTTCTTCAGGCAGTGCATAGTTAAATCAAGGAACTCCCTCCCAGAGGAAGCAATGATGGCTACCAACTTGGATGGCTTTAAAAGAGGGTTAGATGCCATGGAGGGTGAGGCTATCAAGTGCTACTAGCCATGATGACCTCGCTCTGCCTCCACAGTTAAAGGCAGAAATGCTTCTGAATATCAGTTGCTGAAAACCACAGGTGTGGAAACCACTCAGACCCTGTTTCTGGGCTTCCCATTCAGGCATCTGCTTGGCCAGTGTGAGAACATAATGCTAGACTAGATGTAATAGTCTAGATGTAATAGAATAGATGTAATAGACTAGATGTAATACAAGCTGATCCTGCAGGGTTCTTCTTACACCCTCAACTCACAGAAGCCACAACTGTGGCTCTGACTGTCAGGGCCTCTCTGGGGCCTCAGGAAGAGGAGGTTCTTTCCCACCATCTGTTTCCTCAGACCCTTTTTACTGGAGAGGCTTACAGGGATTGGAAGACGGAGCTTTTCCATGGCAAAGCATATTGCTGCCAGCTGTCCAGTGTTTGCAGAACTTCCCTTCATGCCTAAGACCAGCAGTTAGAAAACACAACCCAAGTGAGTCTGACCAGAAAAAGGCAACAATGCTGGGAGATCAGTTTTCAAAGTGGATGGAAGAGTGATCAACTATTGGGGGTGTCTCTCTTCACAAGGAGCGGGTGGGTTGTGGGGGTCAGCAGAGCCCCCCCACCTCCTTTCAGAAGGCACTTGCAAAAGGGACCGAAATAACTTTCTGCAGGAGCCATCGGGTGATAATGGCTGGCAGTTACTGCAGGCTTGCCTTGGATCTGAACCACTGACCTGATAGATTAAAGGCCTCAAATCCCATTACAAGCTCCCGCTCCAGCAGGAGGCTGAAGGGATCCTATCACCTTTGGAATTACTGACTGCAAAGAGCTGGTTCCGCTCCTCACACTTCTACTTGGGTTCAGTGATCAAGTTCACGGTGGAAATGAATGAGTCAAGCTGATAGGGGCAACTTGGCTGTTCCTAAATGTTTACTGCAGAGGAATGCCGCAAGAGTGCCGCTCATTCCAATTAAGCTTAAACAGCTTGGCTCAAGGGAAGGAATGGCTAGTGGCACACAGCCTAGGGCTATTTCCCAAACCCAGCTCAGCCGTATAAGAAGAATTTAATCCGTATCCAATACAGCAGTGGGCAGGGACGGTGACCTTTTTCAGTATTCCCTATTGCACAACTTTCCAGGGGCGACATGCCAGTGGTGGAGGGGCCACAAGGGTGACTACAGGATGCCACAATCAAGAGACTTCTACATACAAGCCTTTCAAATACAGGGCCATTTCTTGTAAGTTCTTGGCTCTTCAGTCCAGAAGAAGACAATACTAAATTTGGGCTTGGGATGGGCAAACCCCTCTTATTTCAGGTTCTCATTTTTTCGGTCTTAAATCCTGTACTCCACATTTTCACATCAGTTTGACTTTTTAAAAAACTTCTCATGGAAATTAATATACATGCTTGCATGCAATTTCCCCTAATATACAGCTTTTTACAAACCCATTTTCCATAACATAATGCATTTTTATGAGCTTTTTAAAAAATGCACATATTCCTCAAATACTTGGCATTTTTGGACACAATACTTGGCTGGAGAACCTATGCTGCAAAATTCAGAGAAGTATGGCTCTGTTTAAGTTTGTGTATGCTTTCGGAAAGTGCGAATTAGGTAAGTTCCCATTTAAATGGCACGGAAGCTTTTAATCTTTAAGAAATTAGTGTATTCTAATATTTCTGTTGGAAACACAGCCAGATGGGTGGGGTATAATAAATTATTATTATTATTATTATTATTATTATTATTAAATGAAAGTTGAATCAAATTCATTTCCCATTGTTAATTTGGACCCAAATATCCACACTGCATGCTTTTCCTCCTTCCTTCTCCCCACCTCTGCCATGTTCAGACTAGCCAGCAGAATTTCGTTTTAAGAATAAATTAACAAATATTACGCCAAGCTGTAAGAGGTCTTATTGGAGAGAACATTATATCTTCAAAGATAGAGCTCATACGTAGGTGTGGGACAATTGGTCTTTAGCTTGAGTTTAAATAACTGAAAACTTTCATCCTCAAGCAGGGATAAAATGGAAAGCAACATTTATACAGTAGATGCATGGACCTTTTGGGGAGTCTGAATCACTTCTTGAGTACATAGAAGAAAGTCTGATCGAAATAATTTGCACACATACACACCAGCACATTTCAAAGCTCTATACTGCTTAAGAGCTGCCTTGGGAGTGTAGCCTGACAACATTCATTATAGGTTGCCTGCTTTTATGTGAAATTGAGATGAGGACAAGGAATACTATTAGAAACTAATTTTTCCTAACTCTCTCATGAGGTTTTAATGTCGCCAGGTTTCTGCCTGCACACAAGAAAGTGTACTTCAGTCAATAAAAAATTGGTGCGAAAGTGAAAGTGAAAATCACCTGAGCAGCTCAGTAGATAGTGGGATGGTGAGCATAGAGAGACTCATGCATTCCCCCCCCCCAGATGGCCATGCTTAGCATCAATGTCTGTTCGTCACTGTTTAATGAAACCAGTGCACAAAATCATACACCTGGAGTGGTGTCAGCTTAATGAGCAAAACCTCCTGGAGTGGAACTCGGGGCCAAACATATGCCACACAACACATAGTTAAGCACTGATGGCCACAGATTTGCAGCAGGGCTAGTGAGGGTGTGATCTTGGTGTATGTGGCAAAAGGAGAGTGGCTGGATAGAGGGATCTGGAAGGTCACATTTGGGCGAAGGTGAAAGCAGCAAGTGGAGAGCTCAGTGGCGAGGGGTTCAGAAGTTCACCTCTGGCTCAGAACAAAAACTGAACCAATTTTGGGGCTTGGGTAACTCATTTTGGTGGACTTTAATGACCCCCTGCAGTTTGTTTTTTTTGCACCTGGCGCTGGCATTTCCAGTGTCAGCTGAGCAGGTGAGACCCACACAATCTGCCCCTGTGGTTGCAAGAAATATCCTGTAGGGTGGGATCACACCACAGAAAGGAGGCTTGGATCCTCATATCACCAAAAGGATATGGGTTTTTTTAAAAAAAGAAATCTAGCCTTTTCCCCATCTTTAACTACTCTGAATATATTAAGGGGTAAAGCATTCACATTACATGCGTGACTCCATCGTACCACACTAATTGCTGGGGTATTGCCACTGAAATTGATGGAAAATGGCAGGAGCCCCAGTGAGTGATCTGAATATAAAATGAATCTTCCGGAACATTGCCCCTTAAAGTGTAGCTGAGCAATAAACAAATACATCCACCAGAATCCTTTAGATGCAGGAGATAAATATAAACCTTATTTAATAGTTTCACAGGCGTTCCTAATGGCTGCTGCTGCAGCGGTAATGACTCAGAGAAATGGACAACGTTTGCATAACTCTTTTATGGTAACACTGAAAGGCAAACTGGCATAAAAGCTTTTAAAAGTCCATTGAGAGCAAAAAGGAGTCATTGTTAACATGATTAAAAACATGAATATTGTCTGGAAAGTATGATTAGGCAAGAAGGGACCCATCCACTTGGCCTCTCAGACAGGGAAAGGTTTTCATGAGAGCTAAGTGTGGTTTGAGAGAAGTTACACTTCTGACAAAAGACTGACATATTTCTTTTGTCCAACAATTACTTCTGAAATAATGTAAAAACCTACACCACCTGCTTAGTGCCATGGCTCTGGGGTGAAGCTCCCCATCTTCAGGGGATAACGCTGGGGATTCAGAATGAAAGGGGGAATTTGCTTCAGATCTACATAACCAGTGAGACAATTGATTGATTAACTCCAGCTACAAAAAGCCAAAGATGATGACCATCTTTGCTGCAAGTCCACCTATCTACAGGCTCTTTGAGTGGAGTGTTGTTTAGCGATTTTTGTTGTGGTCAAGATTTAATTTTGGATATATTAATTTTGCTGTTATTGATATTACTTTTTTGTACCTCTGTTTTAAATCTCCTTATGACTTATATGGGGATTGTTTAATTTTGTTGTGTACATTCTGATAGGTTTTTATTTATTGACTATGACTACTTTTGTCATATTTTTGTAATTATGTAAATCCATTTACAGTGGACGCTTGGGTTGCGAACGTGATCTGTGTGGGAGGCAAGTTCACATCCCACAGTGCCGCATCTGCGTGCACGCGGGTCACAATTCAGTGCTTCTGCGCATGCGCAAAGCGTGATTTTAGTGTTTCTGCACATGCGCGAGCGCCGAAACCTGGAAGTAACCCGCTATGGTACTTCTGGGTTTGGCACGCTGTGCAACCCAAAAATGCACAACCTGAAGCGTCTGTAACCCAAGGTACGACTGTACGTAGTAAGCTACCTTGAGAATGGTTTTAACTATGGAAAAGTGGCATGATGAGGAGCACTTTTGCAAGAACCCTAACCCTTGCGTCAGTGCCTCTCCAGATCAAGGATGCAGTTCTGCCCTTCTCTATCTGAGAGCACTGCAGCTCAGAAGCCCAGTCTCTCCGGCTCTGCGGGACTCAATAACTGCTAAAGCAGACTGGACTCCTTTAAATGAAGAGACTCCTGTCACCGAAGGCAGAGCTAGTAACTGAGATAGATCTGCAGCTCCCATTTAAGGCTCATTTGGAGGACGACTGGTGCTGAAGCAACACCAGGGATTTGCTTTCTATGGAGTCTCTCCAGCCTGAGCACTGCATGGAGCTGTCCGTGGTACAAAAGAAGTCTTGCTTCTGTGCTGCTGAGACCATTGCTAAAAGGGGAACAATTTGCATCAGTGAAAGTGGGGGTGTTATTATTATTTAATTATTATTTATCAGATTCATGTGTCACCTCTGCTGTGAAGCTGTAGGCAACGTATAGAATCACAAATACAAAAATCTTTAATGCACCACCGGATCTCAAAGCAGCCCAACCCCTCTGTTATAAACCCAATACATAGAAGAAGATGGTTCCTGGCACAATAAGAAAAACAGCAATCCCGATAGTAGGGGTTAGAACGTTGGACAAGGACTCGGGAGACCAAGGTTCAAATCCCTACTCAGCCATTATGCCCACTCAGTGACCTTGTACCTCTCAACCCCTAATCAACGGCACAGGGGCATTGTGAGGATAAAATGGGGGAAAAACTATGTATGCCACCCATGGCATGCCTGAGGTAAGGTGGAATATAAATGCACAAATAAATAAATAAATACAATCAGCTAAGAGGATTACGTTAATGATAAAATCTTAAAAACTGTGATGAATAGTCTAATCAGATGACTATATACAAACCATGAATTGTAGTTCTGTGAGGGGAGGGGAGCAGGGGTCTCCTCAGAACTCTCAGCACCCAAAAAGAGCTACAGTTCCCATGATTCTTTGGGGGAAGCTATGACAGTTCAAAGTGGTATGATACTGCTTTGAATGTATACTGTGGATGACCTCTGTTTACATAGGGTGAATTTGGGAGCCATCGCTCCAGTTTTCAGTGTTTTTGTTGCCTTTCGCGGTGGTGGTGAGCACAACTTTATTTTAACAACAATCTCACAGCTGCCTGTGGTGACTGTGGTCTTGGAAGAAGTGGGGGCTTCATAAAATCATACAGCTGTAGAGTTGGAAGTGTTGGCAAGGGTAAGGTAGTCCACCCCCTGCAATGCAGGAATCCCAGCTAAAGAATTCCTGACAGATGGCCATCCAACCTCTGTTTAAAAACTTCCAGTGAAGGAGAGTCTGCCACCTTCTGAGGTAGCCCGTTCCACTGTTGAACAGATCTTTCCACCAGAAAGTTCTTCCTAATGTTAGTTGGCATCTCTCTTCTTTTGATTTGAATCCATTGGTCCTACTCTCTGGAACAGGAGAAAACAAGTTTACTCCTTCCTGCATATGACAGCCCTTCAGATATTTGAAAATGGCTATCACATCACCTTTCAATCTTCATTTATCCAGGCTAAATATCCCAAACTATCTCAACAATTCCTCATAAGGCTTGGCCTCTAGAATCTTCAAGAAAAACTACCTTATTTGCATTTCCCAACACAGTACAGAGACTGGAATACAGTAATCCTTTGAAAATTACATTTCTCCTAATTTTGTGACGCAGTTCTCCAACCATTAAAAAGGGTGCAAAATGCATAAACAGTACGAGGGCAAAGTGTGCATAAACTGCATATATGTGGAAATATATAAAATGCCTTATATTAGGAGAAATTGCTTTGCAAAAAAGTGCATATCAGTCAAAACTACATAAAAAATGTACATTAGGAGATAGGTGCATTGAAATGCTGCTGAATATTCATGAGGAATTAAAAACATGATGATTGCAAACTGATGTGGACATGTGGAGAACTGAACTTCAGATCTGAAAAAACGAGGAACTGAGAAAATTCAAAATGGTCAGATTCAACCATTCATGTGTGGAAGAGACTTCAGAGAAAGGGAAAAGTCAGTTGTTTCGTAGGGAAAAGATCAAAAGAGTGGGGTGTCTGCGATCTGGATACAGTCCTCCTTGTGGAATGCAGAGTTGGTGCAACGGCTGCTGGTTTCTTAACAGGGCTGCACAAGATCTGCCCAGGTTTCTGTGAGCACGTAGAGTCAGGCACATGCTTGACACATCGCTGCAGTGTGCGGAAAACAACATTCTTGCCATTAAAGGCCAGATGGGTGGGAGGAAAAACAAAACCCACATGAAAGAAAGCAGCCAAAACAAACAGGTGATGGGGGCTGATTAATGCTGAAAGGGGAATGGTAGCATAATGGCGCTCAGCTCATTTGGAACATCTCAAAAGAAGCCCATTTTTCTCCATCATGCATGCATCTTCTTCCATTTGCAATACAATTTGTTATATTTTTTCATGGTTGTCTTGCTTATTATCCATGGTGCTTGCTTTGAAAGCAAACAAATGTTTGGGAAAATAGTTCAACGCTCAGGATTTGTGCGTTGTGCCATGCGCTTAAATACATTGCACTTCTGTTTCTGAGAATGTGGGAGGGATGACAGAGGCCGGCTTTCAAACCTTCAAACATGGAGGAAACCAGCCCAACAGAAATAAAGATTCTAGTCCAGTTTATCTCCCTGCTGGAGTGCGAGGAGTTTGGAAATCGAAGTGAACAGCTTTTTCATGGGAAGAAGTGTTGGGCGACCAGGGAGGTACAGTCAATATCTCTTTGCCTAACCTACCTCACAGGGTTGTTGAGAAGAAAGAGGGAGGAACTATTACATAGCTTTAAGCTTTTGGGTGGAAGGGAGGAGCAACAATGGAGCAAATAACTAAAAAAACACTTCTAAATTGCCTGCCAAGTTACTGAGGGTTACACATCATAGATCTGGAGATAGGAAAGGCAAAAGCACTAACAGGACAACAGCGAAGAAAACAGGGCAAAAAGAAATAGCTCTCCCCACCCAGATGTAACAGCCAATCAGCCTCTTATCATGTGTACCACTCCCCCCCCGAAAATGCATCACAAAATCTACTTACAGTTAAACCCCCTTTTCTGGTTACTTCAAACCAGACCGTGACTTAGACTTAATCTATTAGATGTAATAGACAAATCTCCAAACACTAAACACATCACTTACAAACATCATTACAGATAACTTTATTATTATTCATGGCTTTGTAAATATGCCCATTAAAAGGCAGCCGGGGAATTTTTGATTTGAAGTAAATACTGTAATTATTTTTTTGAAATTCTTACAGATTTGCCCAGTGAGCTGTCCACCTTCTCCAGTTTTTCTTTCTAAGAAGCAGCCGGTGTGGTGGGCTGCAGTTAAAGGCGCAGGAGCAGGGCCAGTGCAAAGAGGTGGCAACCCTGGTGACCTCTTTGATGTCTGAAAGACGCAAGCCGGGGTGGGGGACCTTTTTCAGTTCAGTTCTCCAATGGTCAACTTTCTAGGGGCCACAGGCCTGTGATGGGTATTGCGGTAGGCGTGACTTTTTTTCTAAATAAGTATGTTTTTTAAACTACCGGTATGCATGTATTCATTTAACAACATTTTTATATTGCTTGGTTGTAAGTAGAGCCTCTAAGAAAGTGATCCTGGGGCCTGATCTGCCAGAAAGAGCATCTTGGGGTGCAGTGGATCTCCAGCTCAGGTGGCTGATTCCTGGCTCAGTTGAAGACCATAGCTGCCAAGTTATCCCTTTTTTAAAGGGATTTTCCCTTATGCTGAATAGGCTTCCTCGCGAGAAAAGGGAAAACTTGGCAGCTATGTTGAAGACATGCCAATGTAATTTGCTTGCCCAAAGTAAGCCCCCAAAGAAGGGGAATTCGGGGGACATGGTGGGACCAGTGTGTGTGTGTGTGTGTGTGTGTGTGTGTGTGTGTGGACTTAGGCTGGATCCTAAGCGCATTCAGATCAGGCACACAGAACATAGGCAGAGCAGCAGCAGCCACCGCCCTGCTACCGAATCAAGTGTCTTGTATTTTTTAATCCAACTTTTTCCTCTAAGGAGCTAAAGGTGGTACACATGCTGTTTCCCCTCCTCATTTAATTCCCACAACCACTCTGCCAGGTAGGTTAGATTGAGAGGCAGTGACTGGCCCAAGGCCACCCAGTGAGCTTCATGGCTGTGTGGAGATTTGAGCCCTAGTCTCCCAGGTCCCAGCCCAACACTCTCTCATCTAAACACTACACCCTGCTGGCTCTGGTTTGCATCTAGTGTAACTTTACAGTGGCTTAATTCACACCCGAGTGCTTTATGCCAGCTTCTTGTACATTGAATTGCTCCCTAAGTGGTTTACCAAAAATAAAATAAAATAACATTGCAATGTAATCACGTGCTCATATATGTTCTTTCTTTATAAAAAGTATTTAATGCCTTTGTTTTCTTTATAAGCTGCTTTTACATTTCTACAATATTGTACTTTTAGTTTCCTCAAAGTATAGCCATCTTTCATGCTGCTAGTATAACATGTTTAGCTGTAAGCTGTTAAATTAGCTTATGAGTATTGTTTTCCACAATGTTGTATGAATTGATTTTTTCTTTGTATTTACTTATTGATGTTACAATTGCTTCTAATGCTCCTAACATGCTTTTCTTTTTGAATTGTTATTGTTCATCTAATATGTTGCAAGTTGTTTTGGGGCACAATCTTGTGGGAAAGTGGCCTATGAATAAACAGATGACGATGGCGATGATGAATATAATATGAATCAATTGGTGTTAGCTAGGAATGAATCTTTAACATAAAAAAGAGCACCCAGCTTTCGAAAAAGAAGCAACACCAGCTTCCTCACAAAGCCTGGTATTCCCAACAATGCAAAACAAAACTGTCTGGAGGTACAAGTTCAGAACTTCCAGGAACTGTGCTTAGCCAGGCTGCTGTAAGCATGACTTCCGTCAAGAAGATCGGAACACAACTGGTGGCATAAGACCAGTAGTATAGTGGCAAATTTAGCAGGATCCCCTCATGATCATCACAGATGCACCCCTCATGGACACATCCCATGATGGCTGTGTGTGTGGTGGTGGGAGTGTATGAGCCTAGGCAACATCTCTTGGACAAGATGTGTGTGTGTATGAGGACGGACGGACAGACTATGCATCCACCGGGAGCTGCATGACACAATTGGTGCCATGGCCTCAGTTTTCCTTCTCCTAGGCTGGCAGTCAAAGCATCTTTCCTGGCAGGGATGGGCAATTTTAGTTTCTCTCAGTTCCTATTTTCCCCCACCTGAAATTTACTTCCTCACATTTCTGCAGTCATTTGTGTGATCTATTTTAACAAACAGTTATGTATGAGGTTTTGACTACTATACATATATTTGCAAGCAATTTCCCCTATTATAACACATTTTTGGTGTTACTTTCACCAATAGGTGCATTTTCACTCACACTTCCCCCTAATATGTGCATTCTTGTACACATCTGGTGATTGGATTTCAAAATTCAGAGACAAATTTTGAAGGATGGCTGGGTTCATGTATTTGCTCAAGAAGTGCAAATTAGTTCATTTCTCATTAAAACATAAACAAAATCAAATTTCTTCCCCATCCCTAATCCCTGGTACCCTTGCCTAATCTCTGAAGATAAAGGACACAGCATAGGGCCTCCACCTTGGAGAGGAGAGGCTTTTTGAACATCATTTAAAGCTCTCATTTGTGGAGGTTTTGGTTGCCACCATGGCTTTATGCCGTTAGCTGCTGGATGATAGGCAGAAACCCAACAGGTATAACTATCAGCACTCCACCTGCTGATCTCCCTCCCCCATCAACCCGCTGTTTGCCAATCAACAAGTTTTAGTTGTAGCCTGCTGTGAAGTTGCAGGCAAGAAATGTTTAAAATAAATATATATCACACTGACTGAGCTGTTCTGCCCAGAGAGGGAGGGAGTGGAAATCCAAAGCGATGTGCATATTTTGCTTCGCCTTCCACCATGAAATTTTTAGCTCAAATCCTGAAAATTAGGAATTGCTTAGTAAATATTGTGTCAGCCTGGTTTCATGGAGAGCCATCTTTGCAGAGCCGCACGTGTCTCTGTTTGTATGTCTGTGCCGCAGCAGAGGGACACTGTGATATGAATGACTCTCCCATTTCCTTTGAAGCACACCCAGTCCCACAGCTGTCAGAACAATATGAAATGAATCTCGAAAGGAACACAGAGAAGGTGTCACCAACTCTCTTTTCTGTAAAATGTGACACTTTCCCTTCCTGGAGACTCCCTTCCAGCATGTTCAGTTCTCAGTCACTCAACTCACATTAAACAAGGGAAGCTTTTCCTGGAAGGAGAGTCTCACCCACTTAATTGCTGTGTGCCAGGCTGCCATTACAGCCACAGGAGCAGAGACAGATTTTTTTTTTTTTTAAAGGGCGATTTATTCCAGCCCCCAACATGCAGAACCTGCTTTACTGGATCTGGAGCCAGCTGTGTTGGGGACTTTTTAGTTTAGAGAAAAGGTAACATGATACAAGTGGAAGAAGAAGAAGAAGAAGAAGAAGAAGAAGAAGAAGAAGAAGAAGAAGAAGAAGAAGAAGAAGAAGAAGAAGAAGAAGAAGAAGAAGAAGAGGAAGAAGAAGAAGAAGAGGCGGCGTTTGGATTTGATATCCCGCTTTATCACTACCCGAAGGAGTCTCAAAGCGGCTAACATTCTCCTTTCCCTTCCTCCATCACAACAAACACTCTGTGAGGTGAGTGGGGCTGAGAGACTTCAAAGAAGTGTGACTAGCCCAGGGTCACCCAGTAGCTGCATGTGGAGGAGCGGAGACGCGAACCCAGTTCCTCAGATTACGAGTCTACCGCTCTTAACCACTACACCATACGTGTGTCATGAAGAAAGTGGACAGACAAAAGTCCCCCCCCTCTCTCATAACACTAGAGCTCACGAACATCCAATGAAGCGGAATGTTGGAAGATTCAGGACAGATAAGGTCCACAAACAACAATATTCTGGAGATCCCGAGCCATAAGATGGCTAGATTGGCCTCTACTAGAGCCAGGGCCTTTTCAGTACTGGCCACAACTTGGTGGAACGCTCTTTCCCAGGAGACCAGGGCCCTGCGGGATTTGTCATCTTTCTGCAGGGCCTGCAAGACAGAGCTGTTCCGCCTGGCCTTTGGGTTAGACTCAGCTTGACCTCTGTGTTTTTCCTCCCTCATAGCTTGGATTTATGGAATACTTGAATTGAGGCTGCACTTTAAATTTTAGTACTGTATTTTAATCTGTATTTTAATTAATTGTTTTTATGTTTTATTGTAATTCTGTTGGTGTCAGCCGCCCTGAGCCCGGTTTTTGACTGGGGAGGGCGGGGTATAAATAAAAATTAATAATAATAATAAAAATAATAATAATAATAATAATAATAATAATAATAATAATAGAAAGGACTTAGTCATGCAGTGCATAGATAAACTATGGAACTCACTTCCACAGGAGGAAGTGATGGTCATCAACCTAGATGCTTTAAAAGAAGGTTAGACAAATTCGTGGAGGAGAGGGCTATTGATGGCTACTAGTCAAGATGGCTATTTTCTACCACCACTTCTGGAGGCAGTAATGCTTCCGAATATCATCTGCTGGAAACCACAGGAGGGGAGAGTGTGCTTGTTGTGATCAAATCTTGTTTATGGGTTTCCCACAGGCATTTGGTTGGCCACTATGAGAACAGGATGCTAGACTAGACGATCCATTGGCCTGATGCAGAAAACTCTTCTCGTGTTCAGAGCCTGGCCCCTGCCTGCTCATGCCTTCAGCTGACCACAGATCAGTTGCACGCCAGGAGAGGTGCATTGCTACAGCAGCCATGGCCTGGCTGTGGAGCATTATCACAGTCAAACCAATAAGTTATGGTTTGCTAGATAGGCACATGAAGGGACTGAGGCTCACAGACCTTTCCTGTAAAATTTGCTAGAGAGCTCCGTGAGAGCACTTCCTTTGTCTGCCTTGGCAGGAAGCTGTAACACTACAAAGTTTGTTCCTGCCTGGGCACCCCTCTCTCTTTATCTTGCCTCCAAGCTGACCACATGTGCATGTGTGAGCTCTGCAGCTCAGACACCATTCTGAACATTCTCCATCAGGCCTGGTGATTGTGCTCAGTGGCCAGCTGTTTTGCACATTAACTGCTCAGTTTACATTGCATAATTCTATAACATTAATCCTAACTGTTGAATCTCAGCCCATCATTGTCCTGTGGACTGCTTTGTCTTTTGGGTGTGCTCCTCCTGGAACTCTTTGGTTTTATCAGGGTTCAGTCCTGATGGTTGTAATTCCAGATGTGGCTCGGCAGCACTGACCTTATTCAACACGCTCTTTGGGCACACAAGAGTAAACTGTGCTCCTAAAGAGCTCTGCTGCATGAATACTTAATGTTCTGTTTTGTTTTCTGGAAAAGAGAAATCTAGCCACTTCTGGAGTTGGACAGTCAGCAGTTTGAAACACATCTCTGCTCACTGAATTATTAGATAACTCTTTCAAGTGTGCAGCTTGGTTCTACTACGGGGCAAAACAATATTGCATGATGCACTTTTCTTGTGTCCATTCCACCTGCTTAGACAGTGAACAGGATCCTACTCTGAGAGTGGGAGAAGCTTGAATGAAACAAGGCCCGAGGCAGGGAAGACAGCTAGAAAGAACTTCTAATGCCTTGTCTCTCTTGGTTCGGTGGAAAATTGAAAGAGTCTATGTTGAAAATATTTGGGTTGCAACTAGACAGTCTGCAAATCGACTGTCAGGGAGAACGTTGCAACACACCTTCTTCATACAGAGCTTGCAAGAGGCTTCACCTGCAAATTCCTTACTCTACAGCATGGGTGTCAAATCCAGGGCTAGTGGGTCAGATCCACCCCACCAAGTCACTTCAGGTGAATCACCAGCCCCCAGACCAAATTTAAGCCCAGTCCTGCAATGGGGATGTAGTGTGTGTACTGTGGGTATGCACATGTAGGTTTTTGTGTGGTGTGTATGCATGAGTGTGATATGGTGTGTAAGCTTCTGAGTCTTTGTAAGTCATCAGGAGGAGTCTGGAAGCTTGAAGTCTCTCAACAGCCCCACCCTTACTCACCAGCAGCCCATCCAACCCGGTTACCTTTTGGGTTACTCATGACGTGAGCAAGTAGTTTGTCTAGAACAGGCATCCCCAAACTTCGGCCCTCCAGATGTTTTGGACTACAGTTCCCATCATCCCTGACCACTGATCCTGTTAGCTAGGGATCATGGGAGTTGTAGCCCAAAACATCTGGAGGGCCGCAGTTTGGGGATGCCTGATCTAGAAGTTGCTTCCCCACATATATGAATGGAAAGGTAGGATATGCACTTAGCCGACCAACACATGAATAATATATTGCAACTTGCCAAGCTCTGCATCAAGTCAAAATATCCAGCTGCTTTTGGATTTGATAGAGATGGCCAGCTGTCAGCCCGCAGGCTGGATCTGCCCCCGGGGGAATTTGATCTGGCTGCTGGCAATCCAAGCAAATTTTATTCAAGGTGGGAGCACAGAGTTTATAGATGGTTTTGCTTCTACAGAAAAGAATATTATTTTCAAAGCTGTAAGACAGTGAGATATCCCACACATTTCTCTTTTTTTGGATTTTATAAGTGGTCTCTTGAAAAACCAAAGGGCCCCATGACTGTGATGCTGACCAAAGAGCCAGAAAGGGATTGGTTAGTCCTTCGGTTTAGGAATGGACAAATATATCATTTCAGTTCCTCCAGTCTTAAATTCAGTTCTGCATATTTCCACAGTCACTTGCAAAGATTTTTAGTGTGAAGTTCTCCTAATGTACCCATTTTTTGTATGCACTGGATACTAAGACACACATTTTTACAAGCAATTTCCCAAAATATAATGCATTTTAAATGTTATCCCGATAAATGTATTCTAGTGTACCTTTAAAGAGATATTTTGACATCAAATTGCATTGAAAAATTCAGATAAATGCACATTTCCATTGATATTTGTGTTTCACTTGGTGTATTGGGTCTAGAAGTGCAAATTATATTGCTTCTCATTAAAATGAAAACAGGATTAATTTCTCCTGCAGGTTACTGCCCAGTGCAGCTTTTGCCAAGCTGGTGAGTTCAAGATGTTTTAGACCACAACTCCCATCATCCCTGACCATTGGCCATGCTGGCTGAGGCTGGTGGGAGTTGGAGTGGTGGTCCAAAATCTGGTGGGGAGCAGGTTGAAGAAGACTGATCTGGGGGAACAGTGTGGGCATTGAGGATGCAGAAGGTGAGTCCTTGGGCATGAAACTCATGCAGACAAACCCATGTGCCTTCAAATGTGGCACATAGAGGAATTAGATGTAGCCAAGCTGTGCCTCTACCTGCTTGCTGCCTTCACTCCATTCTGAATGGTTCATCATCCTCACCTGTCCTCTTTCAAAGTAGAAACCATAACAAGGGGGAGGTCAGAATAGTTGGGTGACAAGTCAATTCGGCGACAACCGAAGGCAGGAAAATCTATAAGGTGCTTCGGGTCATAAATACAGGCTCTGAAGGCAGACTTCTCTTTGGAGTGTGATGCCAAGGAGTATAATCTCCTTAAACATGTTGCCTTTGAAACACAGAATGAGCCTTCACATCCATTTTCCTTTCCTGTAATATGAACTGAGCCATCAATGAAATGGCATTTCCCACCAAATCCTTTCTCTTTCCAGGCTACAAAAGCTATGACTATTGACTTCTTCTCTCAAGGAATCAAAAGCCACAAGTCCATGGCACAAATTTGCATAAAACATGCATATGCTAATTTAGATGAATAGCGGTTATCTGGGGTGGAGGAGGTAATTTTAATACGATTGTGCAGTGTCCCCAGTTGCCCTGGAAGGAATGTGATTCTTTTTGTAAAAAAAAGAACGGCATTAAAAAACAACGTCAGAGGGAACACGGCAAACCGCTCAGGGTCCCATAACAATGTACGTGACTTTAGGGCAGGGTTTTTTTTAAGCCTGAGGGCCACAATCCCTCCTAGGCAACCTTATGAGGGCCACATGCCAGTGGTAGGCAGAGTGGAAGGCAAAAGTGAGCAGAATATAGATTTTTTTTACCTTTGTAGAGTAGGTCAATTTCTTTGCTCTCATACACCCTTCTTGTACCTCTGTCCAGCCAAGCCAGAGGCATTATCAGAGTTCAGGGTCCCATTTCCAGCCAGGAAAACCCCCTCAAAGAGGCTGTAAAGTAGGACCAGTGAGGAGGTGTGTCCTAGGAAGAATCCCAAGGGCAAGATAGAGATATTTGTCCCCTGGGTTTGAAGCTCTCCATCACTGCTTTAGGAATAGGTCTGGGAGAGGGTAACTCACACTTCTTTGAGTCATATGCAAATTTATATCATTTGCAAATAAAATCATACTCAACTTGAGGTGGAAGTTAATGTGGTTATTGGACCTTGTGGAGATCTTCTCTACTGGAGGGCCAATGTCTTAGAACAAGGCTTGCTAATTAGTTAAGAATTTGCTGAAATAGTTCCCATAATTTCTGGGTGAATTCAGTTCATTTTGGGGTAGATTTCTAGTTCCCTTTCGTGTTCATAAGCAGCAGGAGGCCTGGATATTTAGCTTTTCTTTTTCAAAAGTAAGTCAGTTGAATCTCTGTAAAGAAAGTTAGAAGACAAAATGTGGACTCAACATTATAAAAAGCTGACTAGGCAGGTACAGAGCCTCTTGGTCACTTAATTACTGTTGCTAAACTATCAGAAGGAAGGAATGTGAAGATGCTTACTTTCTTGCAGAAGTACAGGCTGCCCATTCAGAAGCAGTATGAAGGGCCCCTGTGCACATACCAATGTGGACACACAGAGGGCAGATTCAACTCACTAGTCCCATCAACAGAAGCCTGAGCAAGGACTTCTGCCAGAGCATTGGGGCTCCCCCCTGCTCCCCCTACCCCTCAAATTGGCTCTGTCAGGAGTGCCATTGTCAGGAGTCGGGCTAGTAAGTATGACCAAATGGTCCTGTCATGGATGCTTTCACTATGTAAGGGTGTCATTTAACACCCCCCTTCATACTGCATGTCTTTCCATGATGCCCTTTAGTTACAACCCCTTAACCAACACTCATATCGCCTGTTGTTTTATGTAAACCTCTATACATTTACTTCCTGCATGTAAAACAGAAACAGAAAACTTCCTGCCTCCCACCACATTGCATCCCCATACTACAAAACCTCAAAAATCAAGATTAGCATGGGGAGACATTTGCACAAAGCAAGCACATTTGTGCTGATTTATTTAATTTATTCCGAGAGCAAAAAAGTCACCCTCTTGATGAAATATGTTGGGCTCGGAGAATTTTCTGCACTTTAAAACAAAACGAAAAATAATTAAGATGTGACTTGCATTGAATCCTATTGCAAACAATAAATCTTCACCACGCTATAATCTTTGCTATAATGGTCTATTTAAGAGCAATGTTGTACTTCAACAGCAATAAAAAACGAGTTGCAAATTGTTTTAATTTTGCCTGCTTTAAAGAACTAAACAATGTTCACAAATATAGGGAGAGGCACCACGTCCATGTAAATGTGGCTTTATTTGCATAATATGACATTAGCGGAATATTTCTTCATAGAATATTAAAGTGCTGGAATCCTGCAGCCAGAGAATTGGCTGCTTAACTTATACCAATGCAATTTTTTCAGACGCTCAGCCCCAAGAACAGCTTCTTTATTCTTGTTGCCACCTTATAATTAGCAGCAGGACTGCAGGGTACTTTGAGGGCTCAAGGCATAGACCCATGACACAAATTTGCATTAAATGGTGCAGGCTGATCTAAATGTGCACCTATATTGGATAGCTTAAAATCTACACCTCTGAGAAATTACAGTAAGGTGGGTGATGCTCTGCATTGTGCAGTGAGTGTGCCAGGCAGCTCTATGCGCACAGTAAAAAAGCAACATTTTTTTCATGCTTACCAAGGGGACAGGGGCAGGAGATTCAGGGTCTCCTGCAGACTCAACATTCCCCTGCCCCCCGCCCAGTCCCAACAACACCTCTGGCTATCAGATAACAATGCTGCAATGAAAGAGACAACCAGCTCTGGCGGAATAGCCATGTCTGTCCTATATCCAGGATAAAAGGTTTTGGGCCCACAGAAAAAGTCAATCAGAAGATTGTAGTTACAGGTAGGTAGCCATGTTGGTCTGAGTCGAAGCAAAATAAAAAAAAAATCCTTCAGTAGCACCTTAAAGACCAACTAAGTTTTTATTTTGGTATGAGCTTTCGTGTGCATGCACACTTCTTCAGATATACTTGAAACAGAAGAGTCAGACCCTTATGTATATACAGAGGGTGGTGGGGGTGGGTGGGAATGGGTGATGGGCTGATGGGAGTGGTAAACCTGTAGATGGCTGTTAACGACTGCTGATGACTGCAATTGGTCCTGCGGGGAAAAAGCAAGGGCTGAGGCGCTAAAGAAAGCTTGATCATGCATAATGAGATAAGAATCCTATGTCTTTGTTCATCCCAGGTGGCTCCATGGTTTTAAGCTTGGTAATGAGTTCCAATTCAGCAACTTCTCTTTCCAGTCTGTTCCTGAATTTTTTCTGTAATAAAACAGCTGCTTTGAGATCTTGTATAGAATGTCCTGAATGTAGAAGATTGTAGGATTACATAACACTCACTCTCATGCATATCCCCTCACCCCGCCCACAATTGCTATGCTAACTCGCTAGACTGGGTGTAAATCCAAAGTGGCTTACTTCCAAATAGCCATGCTTAAGGTTGCCTTGTAATTAAATAATAATAATTTTATTATTTATACCCCACCCATCTGGCTGGGTTTCCTCAGCCACTCTGGGTGGCTCCCAACAGAACATTAAAAACACAATAAAAGATCAAACATTAAAAACTCCCCTAAATATTTGTTTTTTCCTTGACATCTAATGGGAAGGCATTCCACAGGGCGGGTGCCAGTACTGAGAAGGCCCTCTGCCTGGTTCCCTGTAACCTTGCAGTGAGGGAACCACCAGAAGGCCCCTGGAGGTGGACCTCAGTGTCTGGGCAGAACGATGGAGTTGGAGATGCTCCTTCAGGTATACTGGGCCGAAGCCATTTAGGGCTTTAAAGGTCAGCACCAACACTTTGAATTGTGCTCGGAAACGTACTGGGAGCCAATGTGGGTCTTTCAGGACCGGTGTTCTATGGTCTCGGCTGTAGTGGTGACTTTCTAGTGATCTATGGAAGGGAATCAGGTACTCATAATTATGTGTGCCTGTAGAGGATGTCTGAGCTTGGTGGCTCCCTTGATATACCTCTGCTGCCTGAAATTTGAAAATCCTGGTCTTGGACATAGGTTTCTGGGATGATTACTGACTCCATCTCTTTCCACCTTTAAAACACGTTTCAGTCTGGGTTGCAAGAAACAGGCCTGTGTTGCCATTTGTTTCATGCCTGGCTGTAAAACATTTGGCTCAATAGATCTGGGTAAAAGGGCATCTGTTAATCTTCCTTCCTTCCTGTTAGCCTTTGAAAAGCTGACAAACTTGTTTTCTGACAAGACACTGTTAATCTATGCAGGAATTCCTGGGCCCCTCTTTCCTTTCTTTAGATGTAGTCTCTCTGAAGTTCAGGAAGTCTTTTTAGCATCTTGGTGTTAGTTCCAGATTCTCCCAACAGTATCAGATTCAAGGTGGGAGGAAACCTGGGAGGGGTTTTAGAACTTAGGATGAATTCTATTGGATGATTTGAATCTTTGTAACCTTTTGATATTGTAATAAAAAGATCTGGCGAAGGGGAAGAGAGAGGCACTTTCCCTCCCAGAGATTTGCTGGTTGAATCTTTGGTCCTTTGTCTTTGTTTTCAATGTGGTATTCCCACATTTTGGTGCCCCGTGTGAGGCAATTGGAATGCCAATGCAGCTTCTCTGAGGCATCCATGAAAAGAGGATCAGGTAAATGATCGCTCTTCTGATTTTGGGCTTAACAAAGCTCCCTAGGTGCCATTAGACTCTGTCTGCAAACAGAGGGCTTTTGGACTGAAAGATTCTTATCGTCCGGAACCTTGGACAGAACCTGTGCGCACAGAAAATAGGTAAGAATGGGGGGAGATCTAAGTATTTTGCAGAAAAAACATAAAAGAGATTTGCTCTTTTTGTTAAGTCCTCATGGTCACAATCAGGTGATGTCCCCACTGATTGACCAGTTATTGCATGAGATTTCTCATGTTGCGTCCTTCTTCCCTGAGGAAGGTACCTTAGATTTAGAAAAATGGGACAAAGTGGGTTTGGTTTTGAGTAAATCTGACCAACCTTCTGTTCAAATCCTACATACGTGGAAGCTTTGTCGATCAGCTATAGCAAGGGTGGCAAATCCATTGCTTCAGCTTCAAGATGCTTCCTCGGCATCTCCAAGGATTTTGCCTCCTTCACAGCCTCCAGGTTTGGGGGGAGATTTTGTTTCGAAGGCAGCTTCAGCTCCTCCAGCGCCCCTGCCTTCTGCCAGCTCCCTGTTGCCTGGGTCTGGTTTAGAAGTAATGCCACCTTCTTATTCTGTGGGTTCTCATTCTGAGGTACCACAAATGGCAGTGCAACAGATGGTTAGTCAGGCTTTAAAGGAAGGTGATGGTGAGGTAACTTTGGATGTTCTGCCTTTAATGGCTAACCTTCCAAATGAGCAAACAGTCATGGTAAAATCTCAAGAGTTGCCTGTTATTCCATTGATTTTGACTGAAAGAGAGCAGCAAGTTGCTGATGATGATAGTTTTTTGAATGCAACTGAGAGCAGACTTCCACTGAGAAAGCTCTCTAGCCCTGATTTCACTGAATTGCCAATCTCTGTTAATGTAAGCAAGGTCAAAGATTTTTTTCCTGTCTTGAATGAGCAAACATGCATTGTTGAAGATGGCTGGCAGGAATTGTTTGATACTCCACAACAACACTTTTTGGTTGTTACAAAATATGCTGGAGACTCTTTTCCTGCTTCCAGTAAACATCAAAACTTGTCATGCATGGTAAAAAGGTTTCTGCAGGAAGTTTTTGAGTTTAGTATTTTTCAAAGCAGTTTAGGGAAAATCTTTTTTCCAGAGCAGCTCTGCCGTGTTTCAGTTAGTAGAAGATCTTTTGAAATTGCTGCATATGAACCAGATTGAAGGGAAGATTTAAATTTGCATGTCTTTCCTTGAGGAAAATTTTTTTGTTTGGCTACCAGGAAAGTTTTGCTAGTAGATGGTTTTTGTTTCTCAGCTAACCAGAACTCTCTTTGTTAGAAAAGCTTGTTAAAGTTTTAATTCTTTAGTTTTCAGTTGATTGTAAAATATCTGCTTACCAGCAACCAGACTGGAAAAAAAAATTGAAATTGGATGTTTTTGCTGCATTGAAGTAAATTCTACATAGCATACATGCAGTGAATTGGTTTTGAGTTTTTAATGCTTATCTCTTGATAGCAGTATTGTTTAGCTAGATGCATTTTATGTTTAGATATGCAGACATGAGCATGAGAGTAAATTTATAGGCTCAATTCTGCTCTATGTATTTAGTTTAAATTTTTTTTTCTATCTATATGTGGGTAAGAGATAAATTGAGGATTGTTTTTTACAGAATTTTCCTTTTCAGAATGCCTAAATGTTCTCTGACTTGAATTTAATTTCTGAAGGTATTCCAGCATCTCAAATTAATGGTTAATGTTTCTTTCTTCAAGACTTAATTATTTTTTCTCCTAGCACTGAGTGAGATGCTATTAGACTGGGACATGCATTTAAGTTCCTCTTCTTTGTGTGTGAGATGTTGGTTCTTTGTTCTCATTTCATAGGTTTACACTCTGCACATGCTCAAGCACCCTCTGATTGTGATTTCTTCTTTAAAGGAATCTCCAGTGACAAAGTTATGGGTTAATGATGGTGTTTTTTACCCATAATAACTATTTACTCTAGCGTTATCTTCAGAATTTTGTTTCTTCATCTTTTATTTGCTGATAAATGTTTGATAATTTCTTCTATTGATATGATGTATGATATTTTAGGATGCTGTAACTGGTGTTTGAGAGCAGGTCCTGATTCCTCTAACTTCCAGGAAATTACATGAAGGGAATTTATTTGAATCCTAAATAACATGTTTTTCTTCTAGGTAATGTTTCGGAAGTGCTGAATATGTTTGTTGGCTGAAATTTTCCTATTTAGTCTTTGGTGGTATTAAATTTGGTTAACATGTCAAAAAATTTTATCTAGTTTTTTCATGGTTTTTATTGCTGTAATTCTCTCCCATATTAGATTAGTCTGAAGATGGATACAGAGCAACTGCATGATTTCTTTGTTTCTTCTCTGTTGTTTTGTTCAAGTCAAGTTGCCAGTCCTCAATGAGGAGAGCTAACAAAAGTTTTATGTTTTTAGCTAGTGAACTTGCTTCAACATATTTTTTTTTCTCATTGTATGTTTTTGGGTTATAACATGTTTTTTGTTCCAGGAACTCTTCTCTAACTAGCTTTTGGGAATGGGTTACATAAATACTTTGTAAAGATTTCTTTCCTTGCAAGTTTTTTTCAATTTATCTACATGTGCTCTTCTACATTCCTAGGTCCTTTGTTCTCAATTCCTCCCTTTGGGGAGGGTGGGGGAAAGGGCTAATCAAGTTTTTTTTAGGTTTGCTTTTACCTCTAGCTGGAGAAAACTTTACTCAAGAGTATATTTACCCACCAGGTTTTTTTCCCTTCACATGGTTTTTTTAATGAACTTTTTCTGAATGCCAATGGGTTTTTAACTTCAGTTCTTATAAGTTACTATATTTTAATTCCTAGGTTTTTTACTTTTATACTTATTAGTTGCATTAATGTGTTTTATATTTCTGCTTTTGTGGATTTCTTCTTTCTGCAGCTTCTACACGAAAAAATAAAAAATAAAAAAAGAAAGGTGAAATATGGGAATTTAGCTAGGAAGCTACAGAAATATGTTAGTACTATAATACTATTATTTAGTCTTTCACTTATCTCAGTTTAAACTTTTACTATTCAACTTTAATTAAAACAAAATAAAATAAAATAAAAATAAAAAAAACTTTTTTCTATTTTAAGTTTTATAATATGTGTTTTAATTGTCATAGTGTTCTTTTAATATACTATTTTAGGATTGTTTTAGGTTAAGAGGTTCTTTTCCAGTTGCTGGATCATCTGCTGATTCAAATATGGAAGAAAAGGATTTTTTACTAATATTGCTCAAGCTCATAATTTTGGGGCAAGGGCAATTCTGCTTACTTTAACAGGTTCCTGTGGAAAATCCAAGTTGATGTGGTGATGTGGACCTAGCACCAGATTCCTTCTACAGAAGTTTCATCCTAGTCCTAACTGAACAACACAGGCATAACTGGACAAAGTACAAGGAAAGACAATTTGGAGAACCCTGAAGACTTGATGAGTTCCAGATATCAAATGTCAATTACAGAATGCAGAAGTTCCAGGAAGATTCAGAGACTTTCCAGAGACTTTTAGCTAAAGACTTTCTTGTACTTATCAAGTTATCAGAACATACCATCTATCAATTGATTGCTGTGATTTATATTAAGCCTATTCATTTATTGCTTATGATCTTCTGTAATCATTGTGGTTGTATTTTATGATTTTGTTTTATATTGATATTGTTGTATGCTTATGTCTATTCAATATTTTCCTGATATAATGTAGTCTAGTTTCAATCTTGGTATTATGGGTAATTGTTTATTTTAGGATTGCTAGGGTTTATAAGTTTGCTTAGGTAGAATTTATGATCACATATGAGTTATTAATCTCAGTTAGTAATTGATGTTTTCATATTGTATTCTTTCTTCATGTTCCCTTTGTCTTTCTCAATCTACCTCAGGAATCTCTTGGATCTCTGTTATTCAGGCATCATCTACAGGAATGTGATGAGGATGCGATGCCCTTATTGTCCTAAAGGCAGGAAACTTTCTTCTGCAAGCAAAATTAAATTAAAAAGGATGAGATGTAGTGGTGACTTTCTAGTGATCTATGGAAGGGAATCAGGTACTCATAATTATGTGTGCCTGTAGAGGATGTCTGAGCTTGGTGGCTCCCTTGATATACCTCTGCTGCCTGAATTATGAAAATCCTGGTCTTGGACATAGGTTTCTGGGATGATTACTGACTCCATCTCTTTCCACCTTTAAAACACGTTTCAGTCTGGGTTGCAAGAAACAGGCCTGTGTTGCCATTTGTTTCATGCCTGGCTGTAAAACATTTGGCTCAATAGATCTGGGTAAAAGGGCATCTGTTAATCTTCCTTCCTTCCTGTTAGCCTTTGAAAAGCTGACAAACTTGTTTTCTGACAAGACACTGTTAATCTATGCAGGAATTCCTGGGCCCCTCTTTCCTTTCTTTAGATGTAGTCTCTTTGAAGTTCAGGAAGTCTTTTTAGCATCTTGGTGTTAGTTCCAGATTCTCCCAACAGTATCAGATTCAAGGTGGGAGGAAACCTGGGAGGGGTTTTAGAACTTAGGATGAATTCTATTGGATGATTTGAATCTTTGTAACCTTTTGATATTGTAATAAAAAGATCTGGCGAAGGGGAAGAGAGAGGCACTTTCCCTCCCAGAGATTTGCTGGTTGAATCTTTGGTCCTTTGTCTTTGTTTTCAATGTGGTATTCCCACACTCGGCAACCACTCCCAGTCACCAGTCTAGCTGCCGCATTCTGGATTAGTTGTAGTTTCTGGGTCACCTTCAAAGGTAGCCCCACATAGAGCGCATTGCAGTAATCCAAGCAGGAGATAACTAGAGCATGCACCACTCTGGCGAGGCAGGTAGGGTCTCAGCCTGTGTACCAGATTGAGCTGATAAACAGCTGCCCTGGACACAGAATTGACCTGCGCCTCCATGGACAGCTGTGAGTCCAAAATGACTCCCAGGCTGTGCACCTGGTCCTTCAGGGGCACAGTTACCCCATTCAGGACCAGGGAGTCCCCCACACCTGCCTGCCCCCTGCCCGCCCCCCCAAACAGTACTTCTGTCTTGTCAGGATTCAACCTCAATTTGTTAGCTGCCATCCATGCACTTTGAGGCTGGCATCCTCATCTGGGAGTCAGTCCCTGGGCGCACCATGGGTCTTGCTTCCAAGTCAACCTACCAAAGAGAGCCTGACTGAAAGTATACTTAGAGACTAATGAAGTTTGTTCTCGGTATGAGCTTTCGTGTGCATGCACACTTCTTCAGATACACTGAAACAGAAGTCACCAGCCCCTTATATATAGTGGGAGGGTGGGGTGGGGTTTTTCTAAGAATGGTAGTAGGAGATGGGTGATTGACTCAATGGGTATGGTAAACCTTTTTTTAAAAAAAAAAAATCTTTCAACTGCGTCAGACCAACACGGCTACCTACCTGAATCTGAAAGTATGGTTGAGTATCATTACCCTTGTGACTGGATCATTGGCCTGCGTGGCCAATTTTGAGGCAGTTGTTTGACACCAGGAAGTGACCATTATGCACTTTTGGGCCCTTTCTTAGCTTCCTCCTCCTCCTCCTCCTCCTCCTCCTCCTTTACCCGTGACATGTCCAGGCCAAGCCTGGGTCTAAGGGCTGTTGGGAGCAGCTTCAGGTTGCATGTGTATGAACTCCCTGGCTTCACTAAGTCAGTATCTAGAAACATTGCTTCCTCCAGCTGTGGAGGCAGAGCACAGCCATCATGGCTCATAGGCACCATCAGCCCTCTCCTCCAGGAATTTGTTTAATCCTCTTTTTAAGCCGCCACTGACACCTGTGAGAGCGAGTGCCACAGTTTAACTCTGCCCTGCCACATATCTCTTTTCATTGCCTTCTTCCTTCCTTCACTTCAAGCCTTCTCCTCCATTGCCTAACCTGCCCCCCCTTTCAGCCCCTGGAGCTCTGGGCTTCCATTCTTTTCCTTACCACACAGCACCCCTTTTCAGCCTGCCCCACCAACCTCTCCTAGGAGGAACTTGGAGTTTCTGCCAAAACACATATTTCAGTCTCTGCCAAACACAACTCTACACACACACACACACACACACACGCACACACATACACACCAGACTCTTAATCAGCTTCCCCCAACCTGGTGCCCTCCAGATTTGTTCGATCCCAACCCCCAGCCAGTGTGACTAGTGGTCAGGGATGATGGGAGCTGCATACCAACAATTCCTACCCTGGCTTTAGAATCCAGTAGAACCCCCTTCATTCCATGTAATCTGGCATAAACATCTCCCTTTGGCATTCCTGCCTCAACTTGCATCTCTGTGTTGTTTCCCTCTCCTGTACCAGTCTTCATCCCAGAGACAAATCTAGTCGACTGGCAGAACAAACTCTAGGTTCCAGTACATGGCCAGCTATCAACAGTTGTCTTTATTCTCCGGGGCAAATTCAGAGGCAGGCAAGTGATGGACTGACGTCTAGAATAGTTGCATCAGGCACTTGACCTAGCTGGTAATTTTCAATTCCATCCTAGCCTTGTTGAGTTTAAACAAACTAGAGAGCCCTGCTTGTCTTCCCTTTTTATGTACGGATTCTGTTAAAATATATCCTTGGCAACTGTCCCCATTTCTCATGGTATGAAAAGGTAGCTGTTACAGTTTCCCAACCTCACTTTGTGCAATTTTGAAATGAAAAGATATTTTCCCCTGTCAAACTTCAAAAAGTCATCTTCCCCGCCTCTCCATCTTCCCCCCCCCAGCCAAAAAAGCAAAACAAAATAAATCATCAAGTTGGGATTAAACAAGGCCAAGAAGTGAAGCATTTGTTTGTTTTATGAAGTCTGGGGAAATTTGATAATGAGCGCTTTAAAATATACGGTACGGAAGCCTTTCTAATTCAAGACAGATAAGAAATAATGGTTACATATTTCAACTTCAAAGACAAAAGTAACCTTTTATCACCTAATTTAACAGTCTCCCTTAGTAAAAATGTGTTCCAGGAATGGGGAATGTTTGTTAAATAATAAAACCCACTGCCTACGAATGGCCACGGTTTTTTAAATTGCCATAATCAAAGTCCAAACACATTTCCATGCCAGCCTTTAAATAGATCTGCCTAATGACAGCTCTTCCCTTAATGAGTATCAGAACAAAGGGAACTTGTACATTTCTTTTTGTTTGACTTCCATCTGACAAAATTTCTGGATTTACTTAATAGGAAGATGTGAGAAAATGGTACATCTCAGTGGCAAGGTTTGAAGTGGAGAATACTTTATGGTTAGAAAACAATTTATTTGGGGGTAGAATTAAGATAATAGGACATGGCGAGGAACTTCTTGACGCCAGAATGAGCAACGTTGAGCAGTTCCTGCAGTTATTACAGTACAATCACATCTTATGCGCAGAAGGTAAGGAGGCTCCCACAGTGACGATTCAAGTATACACACAAGTATACACAAAATGTAACCTCTGTGCTGTGACTGTGCCGTATTTAAGACGGAAGCCTAAACTCCATGCCTTCACCTCTTATTTGGCCCACAAGTCCATTTCCCCCAAACATGACCATCTGCCCCATAACTGGCACCAGGTGATGTCAGGTATGGTGTAGATACCAATGCGGCTATAAAGGAACAATGGGGAGCATGAAGTGAGCTCCTGATTGTTCCTTTGTTGGAGAAAAGTGTGCTCCCACTGCCCACTACAAAGAGTTTTTAAGCAGTGAAACCATTGCTAAAATGGATGCTCCCCCCTCCACTTTAGCGTTGGTTTAAATTCAAACCACCAGAGCAATACAGGCTCCTTGGCTGATGTAACTACATAACATACCTCTGTTAAAGAAGGTACATGAATAAGGACCTCTATAGAAGATCTTAAGACAAGGTTAGAATATAATGAGGTACACTCTCTTAAGTTCCAAGCCGCATTTTCATGCAAATGTCTCCTAATATACATTTTTTGTATACCACGTTCCCTAATATAACACATATTTTTGTATGTTACTTTCACTAATACATGTGTTTTTATGCAAGCTTTCCCCTAGCATATGCATTTTTGTAAACACTACTTGGCTGGAGAATTCCCTTGCAAAACCTGGAGAAATGTGAATTTCAATGGGTGGCTGTGTTTGAAAGTTTCACATTTATTTAGTTATAAAAAAAAGTATTTATAGACCACTGTTTCAGAAAGAATATGAAGGCAGTTTACAATAAAAATACAAAAAATATGGCAAAAAACATATTAAAAGGTTAAAAAAATAGACATCAATTAACCAGAGTAGAAAGATGTGTTCTTAATTGCCTGCAGAGACCTGGCAGAATAGAATAGTTTCCAGCAGGCATTTAAAAGTTAAAACAGAAGGTGCCTGCTGAATCTATGTTGGTAGAATATCCCACGAGACTGGGCTGATGACTAAAAGCTCAATTTCTTGTTGTATTTTAATATTTTGTTGGAAGCCACCCAGAGTGGCTGGGGAAACCCTGCCAGATGGGCAGGGTATAAATTATCTATCATCTATCTATCTATCTATCTATCTATCTATCTATCTATCTATCTATCTATCTATCATCTCAAGTGAGCCTTGCCAGGTCAGGGAACAACCAACGATGCCCTGCAGATGATAAAGGGATTCAGGCAATGTCAGTGGTACCCTGGACCAAAGTTATTTCTGGACTTTGTAAATTAATACAAGGACCTTGAACCTGCCTCAGCAGTATATGGGCAGCCATTGCAGAAGGTTTAACAATGGTGCCACATGTTCGTGGCCAGATGTCCCCATCAGTAACCTGGTTGTCTCATCCTGCACCAACCGGAGCTTCTGAACCAGACCCAAGGGCAGCCCGACACAGAGCGCATTACAGTAACCCAGCCTTTAAATGTGAACTGAATTGAATTTCTCCCTCATCCTTAGCCGCAAGCCTCCCTGTATATCATTTGCGCAACCACTTCCAGGCCGAACATGATTCCCCTTGTGAGAGAAGATCAAGTCAAAACAGGATAGTTCTGCCTTCTCTCTGCCACCTGTTAATACTTCACCATCTTCCCTGAGGAGTGGCTACAGCCCTTTCTTGCTCTTCCTCTTGCTGAGATGATAGCCAAAGAAGCCCCTTTTGTGGCTTTTAACATCTCACACAGCTCATTCAGGCCTCTATACTGCATCATTACAGGTTCAGCCATCTCCATTGTGCTGCTCTTGGTTCTATGTCCTTCCTTCCATTCCAGCTCATCAGAGAACTCCCTGCACAGCCACACCAGCTTGTTCAAGTGTGTCCCCTTTTCCCTTCTCAATGAGATATTTTCTGTTTGTGCCATGGGTATTTCAAAGCCTGCCATCCCACTCAAACTCTTTTCGCCTTCAAAACTTCCTATCCAGGTTTTTCCTCCCTGAGTTTTTGAAATCAACATTCTTAAAGTCTGGTGTATGTGTCGGACTACACTCGTTTTTCACATTTCTTGCTACCACAAATTTGCTTTCCCTCAAGGGTTGCCCCCACTTTCACCTTTACCAAAGAGTTCTTCCCTGCTGGTCAGAGTTAAGTTCAGGGTTAGACCCTTCTTCCCAGCTTGCTCCTTTCTCCACCTTCTAAGAGATGACAATGGGGTTCATCTGTCTTTCATGGTGCCAGCAAAGAGAAAAACCGGATGGGTTACTTAGTTCTGTGTTCCCTAATTGGCTGTGTTCTAGTATAAGATCCCTAATTGGCTGGGATCTCTTAAAGGGGAATAGAGGAGAGGAACAATGGCTGCCAAGGCTGGGACCACTTAATGCTACTAGCCACAATGGTGGCTAGTCAATGCTCTGCCTCCATGGTCAGAGGCAGCAATGCTTCTGAATATCAGTTGCTAGAGACCACAAGAAGGGAGTGGCCTCTTGAAACTGCAAGCTGCTTGCCGTCTTTCCAGTGGGGCATCTGCTTGGCTACTGTGAGAACAGGATGCTGGACTAGGTGGGCCATGAGCCTGACCCAACAGGCTCTTCTGATGTTCTTACGAATGGAGGAAGGGAGAAAGGACTACAAAGTAGGAAGGAAATGGACTTGGAAGGGAGAAAGGTGGCTGTGAAAAGGTAAGATGAAGGAAATGGAGAGGGCAGGGTCTCACCCCAGAAACCTAAATTTTCAAGTCACAAAGCAAAACTGAAGACCATTTGCTCAACTGTATCTGATATCTACACCAGGGCATATATCAGTTAAGTGTTCCAGGAGATTTATATTCTGTTTTATTTAAAATTATACTTTTATCAGGTTTCCCTACTCTGATTTAGTAATTGATTACAGTTTTACTGTTTAAATCTCTACAACATTCAGAGAATTTGTGTGGCAGCTAATAAATGTTGCTCATAGACAAAAAAATTACAAAATATACATTCAACCCTTGGTTTAAATCACGTGTATGCTTCCATGTGCGGAAACCTCTGACTTTTGCTTGGCTGGAATGTAACCTCCTATACAAAGGTAAGAATCATCTTTGTTGTTCCGCCCACTTTTGCTTCTGGCTCCTCCCACCACTGGCATGCAACCCAAGAAGGTTTTCCATAAGGGAGCATGGTCCTTATATTGAAATGATTCCCCACTCCTGGTTTAAATGGGCAGACCAAACTTCAGTATGTTCTCCGGAGGGAACTCTTTTGCATGCACCAGAACTCCTGCACTTGAGCACAATTTCCTGACTGGGGCAAATGTTTCTGGAATGAACAATGAAGTATTTCAGATTAATTTGGTACTATGGAATGACACGAAAGCGTACATGTCTATATCCTTTTCAGCTCTCTGCCAACTCCTATTTAAGTTGTTTTAAAATGTGCTAGGAACAATGCGTTTTCAGAATTCCACATGAGTCCTCTGCCTGGCTTTACAAATCCAGCCGATAACGGTCTCTGAATAATTAACAATTTCATCATATACTTTTAGATATTAAAAATGTGAAACATGATCATAGTTTCAGACTGCAGGATCTTAATACCAAGGTTTTATTGAAAAGGTGATGTGTAATAGTTGTTAAATATAGACCTCTTTCGTCAGATGAGAATGTCCCTTCCCCCACATTTTAAAATGATGCCTTTGGCATTAAATTCCTTTCTCCATCATTAAAATCTACTTTAATTACAAAATGAAAGGGGTAGTTTTCTATTTTGTCACCTGGCTTAGCCACTGACAAGAAAATAGCAGAGCGATTCCAGTAATTTAAGTCCTGCTGTGTTCAGTGGAACACATTACCAAGTCGCAGTGTACAGGATTGCAGCCTAAGAGCGGAATTATGTGTTCTATGTAAAGCTTCCCTTGTGCTTGATCTGGGAGCTGCAGTTAATGCAGAATGCCGCAACATGACTGCTGACAGGAGTGAGACCCTGCTAGCATATAACACGTGGGCTCAGAGATCAGCACTGGTTGCTGTTTTGCTACTAGGACATGCTTAGGAAGTTACTATGTATTAGCAAATAAAGCCCTTAACAAGTTGGGACCAGTTCACCTACAATATTGTCTTACCCCAAATATGCCCATGTGACCACTTCAAACTGTGGGACTGGGCCTGTTACAGGTGCCACACAATACCTGTTCCACATTTGTAAGAACTTGATCTTTTAGTGTGATGGCACCTACACTTTGGAACTCCCTGCCTATTGATATCAGGCAGGCAGCTTCACTGTAGTCTTTTCGGAACCAGCTAAAAATAAAAAAGTTTACATAAGATGGTCCAGGTGTTGAGAAAGCTGTTTTTAGTTTATTGCTATTTTAACTTTTTGAGTCTTAAATTATTGTTGTTAATTTTTCTCATTTTTTGGGGGGGGGTAAACTGCTTTCAGGATTTGTTTGTTTTAACAGTCAAGTGGTGTATAAATTTTATGAAAAAACCAAAACAAGTAATTGAATGCATGATATCTTATCAAGTGTATGTGTTACAAATTCCTTTTTACTAAGATAAGGTAAATGAGAGGATGGAGTGGGGATGCACAGGGCAGTCTCGAGCAGGTCGCGCGCCCTGGTGCTGAGGGGCGGAGATCGCTCCGGCGCCCCCGCCCTCGCCTACCGGCCCGGCGCCCTGCCACACCGCGCCACCGGGGGTCTACCTAGAACCGGCCCTGGGGATGCATGCAGGGGAGAATTAGCAGGTGGAAGCGGCCTTGGCATGCGTGAATCAGGCCAACCCTAACACTGGGCATTGTGAAGGAGCCACCTCAGAGGGCTAATCCTAGGAAGCAGGTAGCAGATCAGCTGTGTGTGCCACACTGTGCCACCTTGGAGGACACAGCTTCAGTGCCATGGTTGAGGGAGCAATATCCCTGGTGCCCATACTAGTTGCAGGATGAAAGGGATCAAGTTCCTCCCCTGATAACAGCTACTTCCATCCAGTCACACAATTTGATGAGTCTCTCTGTAGTTGCTAATAATATTTATTAACACCTGGGCAGTCCCAGCTCTGTATAATTAATTGATCTGATGCTGATTTGAATGAGCTTGATAGACGAACCATCACACTGATGGCAATGTTCAGAAAGCACTTCAGTGGAAAGGCAAAAATATTTATTTATGGAAAATCACAAGTCTCTCTTCTACAGTCCAAAGGAGCAGCCCCACCAAGAGCCTACTGCAACCAAAGATTTATAATTTGGCATAAAAATTGGACTGTTTGATTATATTATAATTTGGAATGTTTTTAATGTGGCTTTTATTGGATTGTTAAAATGGGACGTTTAATAAATATTATTTTTTTAAAAACCAAAACCAAAAGCCTACTGCAAATGTCAGGGATGAAAACCACTCCAGGACATATGAGCACCCCTGCAGGCCAAGCCGTGGTCAAGGCTGATCAAAGCATCTCATCTAACCGTCAGTGGTGAATCTTTCCAGCAAGAGAAAGGAACAAAACGTGGAAATCTAAAGCCATTAGTGGGAAATACTTAGAAAGCCTTAGGAGAGGAAATGTAGCTGCAAGAAGCCTCACCACTGAAGGGGCTAAAAGCACGAAATTTGAAGACAGAGGAGAGTGAGTGGGGTGAACCTGCATGACAGGTTTTTAATGGAACACCAGAGCCCTAACAAATTTTGCTGGTGGTGCCATGAATGTTTAATGGGATTTTTTTTAATGCAAATGCAAATTTCAAATCAAACCCTTCTGTACCTTTATGCCCAAAAGGCCCTCTTCCGTTATAAGGTTGGAAGGTGATGTGGTTGAGAGAGATTGGCATATAAAAGCCCTGCAGGTTGGTGAATGGGAGAAAGTTGTTTAGGAATACTGCAAGTCAGATTCTGAGTGATTTAAAACAACCCTGCAGTGTTGCCCAGGGGGTTGACACTCCTGTTGCACATTGGGAATACGAGGGGGGGAGTTACAGCACCTGCAGTTATTGCATCTGCAGAAAACAGCAGGAGACCCTTCCAGGTGGTTCGCAATCTATTGGAACCACCTTCGTCATCGGGGCCTGGTAGGGACCCCAAGATCTCCTGCTTTGTCAAAAATCCTCCATTCCTCTCAGTTTGCAGAAAAGGTCAATCTTCTTAAATTATTTTCCATGGGCCAAATCAAGCAATCAATTGCACACAGAAGTCTGACTGCATTGACATGCAGATTGGTTGAACTTTTAAATGTAAACTTTTATAAATGTAAACTTAAAAAAAACCCCCAAAAACACAAAACAACCAGCAGGCCTCAGACCACCTTGTGATAACAAAAGCCGTCTTTTTCTCTGTGTGTGCATTTGTTGGGTTTTAAAATGGCAGATAACTACAGAACTGTGATGGAATGGACTCAGGAATTTGTACATGCCAAAGTGAGACAGATGGGACACAGAGTGACCAATCCATTCTTCCTTCCTACGAGGGGGTGAAGGATATTTGGAGTGACATTTTCAGTTTTAATGAGATGAATGCTTGGGAATCCAAGCCGCTTCCATTTTCACCTGCACAAGACCTGTTGGAAATTATGACCTATTAATTTCAATAAGACTCCTGCAGGATACTTTCTTGTCTCACAATAATACACAAAGGAAACGTTTTGTATCTCTGTGCACATATATTTGCATATGCCACACAACCCTCCCCAATTTCTATTGGGGCCACCTGTTGTGAAGGGAAAAAACAACAACAAACAGTCCTGCAATGTGTAACTGGATACATTATTAAAAGCACAAATTGAAATTTCCATGATATTCCTTTTCTTGCTCTCTGTTCCTCCCTCCTTCACCCACACGGCGCTAGATAATAATCTAGTTCCATAATGAAATTCATGCAGTTGGAACAACAAAGGAGCTACTAAAAGAAAAGAGAAGGTTGTCAGATGCCAAAGATTTGCATACTAATGAAGATTATGATGTTATTAATATTCGTGGTAGGGGAGGAGAGGCAATTCGCAGTGCCAAATGACAGATCCTGATCCAACAAGGGAAAACAAGTTGGGGGCGATCTACTTTTTCATGGCAGCTGGATTTTCCCTACTCCTGGGGAAATGAGTCAATCCACCGTTTTGCAATCTATACTCTGTTTCAGGATTTGGGTGGGGTTGTATGGAGGTTAATAGCTGGATACAACTCAGCATGACACTGGATGTTTATAGGGGACAACAAGTAGGAAAGCAACAAACACTAGGTCATATTTTTGGCTCAGTGGACTTCCACTGGGAGTGTATGTCAAAATCTGACCCACAAGTGAGCTATGGAGCTGGGAAAAGTTTGAAAAAGGCCATGGAAAATGGTCCAGGGGTTGGAGGAGCTTGCATATGAAGAGAGGTTGTAATATCCGGGGCTTTTTAGTTTAAAAAAGGGAAGTGAGGATCAGTTAGAACTTGTGAATGAAGCTGAATGTTGGAAAATTCAGGACAGATAAAAGAAAGTACTGTACTTCTTATTGCAATACATAATTAAACTATAGAACTGGCTCCCACAGGAGGCAGTGATGGCCACCAAACTAGATGGCTTTAAAAGAGGATTACGTGAATTCATGGAGGAGAGGGATATCAGTGGATACTTGCCTCCACAGTTGGCGCTAGCACAGTTGGAGGCAACAATGCTTCTGAATACCTGAGCTCTTGTGCTAGAAACCTGCTTGTGGGTTCCCTGCAGGCATCTGGTTGGCCATTGTGAGAACAGGATGCTGGACTAGATGGGCCTCCTTTGGCCTGATCCAGCAGGTCTTATGTTCTTATCTAGGTATATGCAATTATGCTTTCAGACACCTCTTCAGATACAGTCAGCAAATTTGGCATGATGGTTCCTGAGATTGAGGAGCAGCTTCTTGTCTAGGTTTGGATACAATTACATTGGACACTGTTTTGAATCAAGATGATGGACTAAACCATTCCAGACCACACCACTTTGGATACCTCTGAAGACATCATCACCACATTTGGCATGGCAGTTGTGGAGATCGAGGAGCAGGCTTTGGTCTATGTGTGGATACAATCAGATGCCATTTTGAATCAAGATGGCAGGCCGAAACTTTCCTAAGTGCACTGCTTTGGACAACTTTTAAGTTATCACAACTTTCATGACCCAGTACTCTTCAAAGCAAATGCTACAGAGGAGCATATTGTCTGTGGGCAGAGAGAAAGAGCAGAGGTAGCTGGGGCCTTCAAGGGAATAGTAGTTCAACCTTCTCCACAAGACACAGAGGTCTCTGCCAGCCTTGAAGGTGCAGGCTGAGCCAACATCAAGTTTGGGAGAGTGTGAGCTCTGAAAGGTGAAGGCTGGGTCAGCTGCTAGATGCCAGAGCGCCCATTGGGAATAAGGGCTACTCAGGAGTAAGCTGTTCCTCATGAGTGGACCAAACTCCCCAGGCAATCCAGAGGGCCTGCAGCAGTGCTCTAATGGGGTTCTGAAGGCATGGGGTTAAAAGCCTCCAGTTCCTGTCATACAGATGGTTCATGAGAACGAGGAGGAAATTCTGGATGCCATTTTGAATCAAGATGGCAGACTGAACCTTTCAAAACCGCAATGATTTTAACCAAATTTGGTACACTTGTGTATTATACGTTACTCAACATTATTAGAATGAAAATACATATGAACAATTCGTTAATAAATAAGGGGGAAATCCATTCCTGTATCTCAGTATATTTTGGTTTCTTGGAACTTCCAGCAATGCTGGAAGTATTTGCTGCTACTTAAGTTATACAAAAGCTTAGACCGAAATGGTTATCTCCTTGCTTGACACAACACAATAGCATTCCCATAGCAATATGTTCAAGAATTGAATCCAGAGGGGTCCCCATGCATAGGATGGTTGCAAAAGGTCACTTTAACAAAGAAAAAGCAAAGTTAAGTGCATCACACCTCATTGCTATAGTCCTCTAGATGTGGGGGCGATGGGATATCTTTCCCACTGCCCAAGAGGCAAAAAGAGCTATGAACTCTCTTTGACTACATTATTGATGCATTTATTTTGAAGCTCTAAGTACATAAAGAAGTTAATCCATCGCATCAGAAGCCCCAAGAGGGCTGATGCATCCGAGTAGACTCCAAATGCCTATGAAGCGCTTGCCTAAAATGCAGAATCTTCATATATATTCTTACACATGTTGTTATGGGAATGCTTTTGTGTTGATTCCTTTATTTTATTTTATAAAAATATTTACCCACCCTTTACCGTAAGGTCCCAGGGCAAGTCACAATAATGGCTATTCAATAGTAAAACAGTTACAGCCATTAAACCGTGTGAAAATTATGAATGATAATAACACATAACATGGACATCCATTGAAGCCGAACACTGGAAGTTTCAGGGCAGATAAAAGAAATAACATCTCCACACAGTGAATGGTTAAATGATCATAGAATCATAGAGTTGGAAGAGACCACAAGGGCCATCCAGTCCAACCCCCTGCCAAGCAGGAAACACCATCAAAGCATTCTTGACATATGGCTGCCAAGCCTCTGGAACTCGCTGCCACAAGAGGCAGGGATGGCCACCATCCTGGATAGCTATAATGGAAGATTAGAGAAATTCATGGAGGGGAAGGCCATCATTTGGCTACTAGCCGTAATGGCTATACTTTATCTCCATGCTCAGAGGCTGTGTGCTTCTGAACGCCAGCCGCTGGAAACTACAGGAGAAAGAACCAAGTTCAGATCCCCACTCTGCTTTGAAACTCATTGGGTGACCTCAGGCCAGTTACAGCAGCAGTATTAGCATATAGTATACAGATGGACAGATGGAAGAGGAAGTGGAATTGCACCTCTGGACTCCCCTCTGTGCATTCAGAATCTGAGCACCTAAGCTCTCTCTCTCTCTGCAGCCTGGAAGCCTACAAAAAGGACTGTATCACAATGAGCCTATGTGGGGAAATGTGTAGAAATGGCAGTCAGCCACCCTACTGCTGCACAACTCTTATACCTCTTAGGATTGTGCTGACTGAATGGGCGGTTGCAGCGGGGAGGAAGAGGAACTTTATAAGCCACCCCTGCACTCTGTGAGGGAAGGGTAGGATAAAAATGCAACAGCTAGCTAACTAATTGGCACTATGGTATCATGTGCAGAATAATAATAACATTAATACTAACATTTTTCTAAATTGAGAATGCAGTGGAAATGTATTTGTGGCTTCTGTCATGTTGGGAGAAGACTTTTTTCTTGCATATTGTTTTCCTGATGAATTAGAGCCTGGCACATGAAAGCCGCCTTCTTTTTTCTTTTGCCTTTGCAGTAGCACTTACTTCTAATTTATCTCTTTTTCCTGCTTCTCCAGCAAACTGCAATTATTGTATGCTCCAGGAAGAGGAGGTGGACTTAAAAGCTCTCTGCTCAGTGAAGCAACAGAATTGTGTTTTCCTCCTCTGTCACCTTCACCCCGTCTTACCAGACCTCCCCACTCCACATTCCAACTTTCAAAAGCAAAGCAATCCAGCTGCATCCTAACTGCTAGTCTCCACTCGGCTAATGCATCATAGATGTCACCTCTGTCACCTGCCAAAAGCACCTGATACCTGGAGTCAAATCCCAGGCCTGGGGTAGATGCACATCTGTCTTCAAGGCAGCCGCACAGGTTTCCATTGGGGCTGACTGGGGCTCTTGACATCAGAATTAATGAAAAGTCGATGGAGCACTTAAGCCCCCCCCCCCCTGTGAGCAGGATGGGCAGGAGTGCTCTCGAAGTCGACAGGGCACAAACACCACACTGGAAAATGAGTACAGAAGACCATTTTTTCTGTCTTTGAAAGAATCATCTCCTCCTATGAAAAAAAAAATTAAGATGAACTCCTTGGGATTGGAAGCTCTTGCAGGCTGCTCTCTTCATTGAACAAAAGTCAACTGCCTGCAGTTTCCAGGCGTCTGGAATTGGTCTTGGGCAGCCACCAATTTGCTCAAAGTTCACAGCTTTGCCATCACCTTGAGTGATGCTCAAATGATGTGACAAGTGGGCTCTCTTCTGTGGCAGAGCAGCTGTGTGTCTGTGTGTATGGAGGGGGGGGCAGATTAAAGGTGTCCTGACTGGGCAAGCCACTCAAGCCAGCACTTCAGGTGGGAATACTTTTAGCAGATTTTTTGTTACTGAGCTGCACTTTGCAAATGATGCAAAAAACAAAAACAAAACCCCATTGTCTTTGATGTGCTTAAAACAAAACAAAACAAAACAAAACAACCCTTGGAGAGAAGGCTGAAACAGCCCTTTCCAGATGTAGCCCCTCCATGTGTGAATGGGAAATGCTCTGATAAAAAGGGGCACCACAATGAGGTCTGGAAAGGGTGGTTTCCCAGAGTGGTTTAACTGCCTGTTCCTCTTCACAGATAACTCTGGGAATAGTCACCCAATGCAGGGAGTAGGAGTCTCCTAAGAACTCTCAGTGCCCTATAACAAGCTACACCTGCCAGGATTCTTTGAGGAAACATTCATAGTGTCACGATACTGCTTTAAATGCACTGTGCAGATTTGGGGGGGGGCACAGTTTCACACAGAATGGAGGGCAGGAAAGCACCCATGTTTCATAGAATCATAGAATCATAGAGTTGGAAGAGACCACAAGGGCCATCCAGTCCAACCCCCTGCCAAGCAGGAAACACCATCAAAGCATTCCTGACAGATGGCTGTCAAGCCTCTGCTTAAAGACCTCCAAAGAAGGAGACTCCACCACACTCCTTGGCAGCAAATTCCACTGCCGAACAGCTCTGTTTAGATAAGGGAAATTCAAGATTGGAAAACAGAAGAGAACAAGGCTTGGATTCATGGTTCACAAGGAACAACTGCTAAGCCACTGTATCTTTGCCTAAAGGGCACAAGGCACATTTCAGATATTCATAGCTGGGGGGCAAAAAGGTTTCAGCAGGAAGTTGGGTGAGATTTAGGGGGATACTCTGGGATAAACGG
Organism: Zootoca vivipara; assembly: GCF_965207765.1. Lineage (NCBI taxonomy): Eukaryota > Metazoa > Chordata > Lepidosauria > Squamata > Lacertidae > Zootoca > Zootoca vivipara. Next base: position 50,516,234 of record NC_142589.1, read on the forward strand.
AAGAATCATTTTTCGAGAAGCACTGTTCGGCAACTAGATATTTTTAGCAGAAAATGTGACACGTATACTGAGTGCAATGCATGGCATGTGGAATAGAAATAGTGTCTTGTTGTTTTCTTTCTTTTTGACTTTTCATTGCGGTTTATCTGCATCTTCTTCTATGTCAGCCCCACTCCCCCACCCCTTTGACATTACAGCAAATGCACCATAATGAATACAGAACTTTGAAGCACATTTTGAAAACACCTCTCACCGGTGGAATTTCAGCTATGTTACCTAGGCTGACAGGTTAATTGTTTTAGCAAGAGATTACCTGGCAGACTTCATTAACCAGTCTCAGAGAAGCACACCCGCAGTCTCTAATGCTTGCTCTCTCCAGTTACAAACCTAGAGCAGCCTTCTCTAACCTGGTGCCCTCCAGATGAGTCAGACTACAACTCCCATCAGCCCAAAGAAGCTCAGCTAAGCTGGCTGGGGCTGGTAGGAGTTGTAGTTCCAAACAACTGAAGGACACCAAGTTAGGGATGGCTGTTCTTCCAGTGTTTTAAATCCTGCCATATCTGGATTTTTCTGCAGTTCAGAAACAGGGTTCATTTATCCAGTCTGACCTAACAGAAAGACTATTTGTGTTTCTTTATTCTGATTTAGTTTTTTAAAAAAATGTTTGGGAAGGTGCATTTTCTGGAAACCTGAAGATGTGCTGCCATTCTTTGCCAACATTACTGAGCTAGGAGAACCAGTGGTCTGACTCAGTATGGCAGGTTCCTAAGTTCTTTTGGAAATTGAAAGCTTTCAGGAAATACTTCCAGACACTCAATAATTTCACACCTAAGTATATGAATAATTTTAATTAATCTGAAAGCTGTTAATTGTATCTGAGTTTACAAGTATGCAACGACGTTCAGAGCTAACCTATTACAAGGAGTGTTCAGATGTTAGAGTCAATGGGTGATACTCAGCTAATGTCACACTCACACCATACATTTATTGAATATGGAACCACTTTAAACAGTCATGGCTTCCCCCAAGACTCATGGGAAGTGTAGATTGTTACAGATGCTAAGAGTTGTTCGGAGGCCTGTTCTCCTCACAGAGCTACAATTCCCAGAGTTTCTTGTGAAGAGGGATTGATTGTTAAAGCACTCTGAGAACTGTCACTCTAGGAGAGCAATAGGACGGAGGACAATAGGCAAAGTGTGTGTTCTGGCTGATGCTGGAAGATGGAGACACAGAAGCACGTCTTGCTCTGTGCTGGACCCAAAGCTAAGTCTGGAGCTTCAGTGATCAAGCTGGGATATAAGGCTTCAGGTGGTCTCTGAAATATACTGGATCTAAGTTGTTCGGAGCTTTGTAAATTAATGCAAGGACCTCAAACCTGGCTCAGTGGTAGATGGGCAGCCAGTGCAGATATTTTGACAATGGTGTCACATGTTCTTGGCTAGATGCCCCCGTTGGCAACCTGGTCGCTACATTCTGCACCAGCTGAAGTTTCCGAACCAGGCCCAATGGCATCCCCACATATAGCATATTGCAGTAATCCAGCCTTGAAATTACTAATGCATGGGCTACAGTGATCAAGCTGATGAGGTTGGGATAATGGATGACACTGGAATATAAAACCCACAACATAAAGCCAGGGATGATGGAGTCCAGCTGCCCAATCAGAATTCCATTGCATTGTACTTCCTAGCAAGGTGTACAGCAAAAGCACCCCTGGTTCAAGCTAGAGGTGCATGCTATTTTTTTATCCTGACATTCATGTCCTGCTTTTTTTCCATCATGGACCCAAGACAGCATGCACGTGGTTCATATAAGATTCTAGCTAAACCTTAGGAAGAACTTTCTGATGGTAAGAGCTATTCAACAGTGCAATTGGAAGGTGGTGAGGACTGTCTTTCATCAGAGGTTTTTAAACAGAAGTTGGATGACCTCTGTCAGGGATTCTTTCGCTGCATTGCAGGTGGTTGGACTAGATGACTTTTGGAGATCCCTTCCAAGTCTACAATTCTATGACTCAGCTTCAGGAAGGACTCACGGGCTCGTATCATGTTCTAAATGTTTTTTAATGACCCCCAAAGTGTGTCAGTCCTCAAGCTATCCAGCCAGCAATATTCCTTATCCACTGCTCAGGCTACTCCAAGCTTGGCCTGGTCCCTCACCCTCTCATAGAGATAAGAGTAACTGAACCACGGCCAAGATACCAGCACAGTCAAACAAACTTAATGTCTGTTTGAAACAGAGAGACCATGACACATGCTAATAGTGAGAGCAACGAAAATAAATTGGTATGAGTTTCCAGCAATCACACATTTTAAAAATTCATTAAGCATTACTCAAAAGAACTTTTTTTTTAAAAAAAGAGAGAAGCAGCTCCAAATACTGTGAAGAAATATTCAGACACAAAACCCATTTGGCATTAAATACACTATTTTGACCTTTAGCTTTTGAATGGCAAGAAGCGGGACATATCCATGGTAATGCTGCTGGAAACTCTTCAGCTTAACTCTCTCTCTCTCTCTCTCTCTCTCTCTCTCTCTCTGTGTGTGTGTGTGTGTGTGTGTGTGAAGACTGAGGACACCCTGTCAGGTCATCAGGCCTTGTCTATTACCTTTGTGGCTTGGAGCTTCCACGCAAAGGCCTTGAGCAGCCTCTCTCCAGGGCAACAAAGGAGGCACAGAAGATGTGATGGGGATGGAGATGCCTTCAACACATCTTTGAGCATTGATCCATGTTCAAAGACCAGCTCTCTCCTTTTCCCATCCTCCACCCGCAGCTAAAACTGGGACTGCAACCAACATTTTTCACTTTCATTTACTGGTTAGAAGCTAATTACTGAGGGAGAGATGGGGAGGTGTGAAATTCCTACTTTGCAAATATTCATTTGCTGCTCTTGTTATCTCTGGATGACGTTTCAGCAACAGTTTCTTTTCTATGCTGCTGCTCTTTCCTGGGTTTGCCCAATTCATGATCCGACTCAAGGAGGGATCACATATTGACTGAGATGATGTCACAACCCTACATAACCAACCACGCTTGACTGTTGTGATAGGGCAAGAAGCCAATTAAGGGCAAGGACATCAGAGGGCAATTTGATGCATCAAGTGAACATTTTTACTAGAAATGCCAAGAAATCATGGGAAGAGTCATTGGGGTGGGATGAGCTTTATTAAAAGCGAATAATAATTCTCATCTGTCACATGAATGGAAACTTGTTAAAGTTGATTTCAACTAGAATTGAGCCAAAAAACAAATGTTTAGCACCATTTCAACTGAAAATCAATTTCATTTTATGATGTGCCCTCAGAGCCTGGCTTTTAAAGTTCCAGGGAATGCAGCATAGGAAGAAGTTTTGCTTCCTGAAACAAAGGACAAGATAATGCCCTCCCCATTCCATGTGTGGTAGCCAATCAGACTAGCAGCTGAATACTACTTGGTGGTGTCCTCTGCCATCACTGAGGGTAGCAGGCTAGTTTAGGAAGCACAGGGCAACCCTAATGGCACTGGACACCACTCCATGCATCTGCTGCACGAGGCAGCTGCCTCACTCTGCCCAGGGGCAAACGAAGGTGTCGTCACACCTGGGACGGCAAACTGCTATGTACGGTGCATGTGCGGCGTCACTACGTACGTAGCGCTGCCGCACATGCACTGTACATAGCAGTGTGCTGCCACCACTGCTCCAGCCCCATATGGATGATGCCAGGATCCTCTGCTCGTGGCTGTAGTGGCGGCGGAGGGATCCCACCGCCATCTGTACGGTGCTCAAGCAGCGTCGGCAGCAAACTGCATGTGCAGTGCATGTGCGGCGGCGCTACGTACAGTGCACATGTGTGTTGTACATAGTGGTTTGCTGCCAGCAGCGACAGGATCCTCTGCTCATGAACGGAGGATCCTCCACATGCGGCTGCGGTCTCGCGATGGCTGCTTGTGTTGCTGCAAGCTCCCGCAGGGTGCCTTCTTGTCACTCCCCCCCCCACGGCACCCGGGGCGCACCGCCCCCTGCCCCTGTTGTGACGCCACTGGCTCTGCCTAATGGCAGGGCCGGCTCTGATGATGCAGTCCCTGTGCTATTGGCAAGGACACAGCTCAGAGAAGCCCCAAGCCTTGGGAGCAGGGGAATGGGGCAACTTCCGAGATTGTGCACCAAAATCCTATGCAGAGCTGCTTTGTAAGTCCTCCATGCTCTCCCTGATGATGCAACAGCAGACAGCTTTCACTCCACCCATTGGGGAGTTTCTTGTTCTTATGAGATCATGGATTGTGTAGCTCCTTCGCTCCCCAAACTGTGTTTTGTGGACCACCTCCAAAACTGTGCAAAAACCAGGCAGAGGGTATTTGCACACCTCTTTGTGAGCTCTGGTCAGAAAAACAGAGAAATGGTGTTCAGGGAAAAACTCTCCATCACTGGACTTGAATGTTTCAAGAGAAAAATCCAAGCTCACAAAAAAATATGGCTCTCATTTTATGTCCTGAACTGAAGGCTCTCAGAAATACTTTCGGAAAGTGCTCCCTCTTGGTATCCTGCAAAAGGACTGACTTTATATGTTTTCAGGATGTTGCAGTTTGTGTGTTTGCCATCTGGGGGCCTTTCACAAGGACATTTGGACGGCCACAGACTTGGGTGGCTTTAAAAGAGGATTAGACAAATTCCTGGAGGGTAAGGCAATGGTTATTAGCCAGGATAGTTATGTTCTGTCTCCACAGTTGGAGACAGGATCGCTTTTGAATACCAGTTGATGAAACCTGTAGGGCAGGAGAGGGCTCTTGTACTTGAGTCCTGCTTGAAGTCTTCCCATGGGCATCTGGTTGGTCACTGTGAGAACAGGATGCTGGACTAGATGGAGCCACTGGTCTGATCCAGCAGGTTCTTCTTATGTTCTAATGTTCAGTTTATACATGCAATGAAGTCACCTTGCAATAAATATTCTTCTACCTCAAAAAGGTTAGCAGGTGTACATGTCATGCAAGGCACACAGAGCAAATTTGCATATAACTATGCAAACTATGGCTTAGCATGAATGCATGAGTGTGAGGGTTCTCAGGGACATCACAGCCACTGCACTCCTTCTCCAGTGCTGCTGTAAGCTAAGGCTAAGCCTTGGTTTGACTGAGAGTTGTCCTTCAAACAAACTATGAGTTGTAAACCCAAGAACAAACATTGGTTATAACATTGGTTATAGCTCATGGTTTGTTGGTTTGTCTGGAGTGAGACAAACCACAAGCCCAGGTTTACAGGACATGAGAAGCTAAACTATGGCTGGATCTAGACACATCAAAAAAGCGATTCACTTAAATGTGGTGTCAACTTCATAAGGGGAAATCCCATTGGTGAAAGACAGGACTCCAGATCTGGTGTCACAGTGTTATAATTCATATAAAGCACGGGTGTCAAACACAAGGCCCGGGGGCCAAATCCGGCCCGCCAGACCTTGTCATGTGGCCCGCCGAGCGCCCCAGCCAGTGGGACCCAGCAGCAGGACCTTGCTGCTGAAGCGCTGCGCCGACAAAGCGCCGACAAACAGCTGGGGCCAGGGGGGGTAGAAAGGCGGCCGGAGCAGCGCTGTGTGAAGCGCCCCGAGCCACAGCAGCAGGAGAAGGAGGAGGCAGCTTGCCGGGTCAGCGCCCGGCAACGCCGCACGGAGAGTCCCGAGCCTCTGCAATGCAGCAGTGCTCTGTAGCACTTTGAATCCTCCTCCTCCTGCCATGGCTCGGCGCCTGGAAACGGCTGCTGCTGCTGCTGCTGCTGCTGAAGCTGAAGCACAGACAAAGCACCCAGCAGCGCCGTGTGGAGGAGGAGGAGGATTCAAAGTGCTACAGAGCACTGCTGCGTCCCAGAGGCTCGGGACTCTCCGCACAGCGCTGCCGGGCACCGACCAGGGTAGCCTCCTCCTCCTCCTCTTGCCTCACCTCCTCCTCCTCCTGCCGCGGCTCAGCCTCATGAACGTGAGCTCAGCAGCGGCTCAGCCTCACGAACGTGGAACCCTGAGGCTTTACACACTTCTCCTAAAACGGACACCCGCTGCCTCACGCTGCACGGGAAATGTTTTTTGCCCCTGGGTCCCTTCGCGCTCTTTTCTGGTGCTGAATCAAGGCAGCGACCCCCCCTTCCCTTTCTTTTTTCCTCTCTCTCGTTCTTATTCTTTCTTTCCCTCTCCTTCCTTCCTTCTTTATCTCTGTCTTCTCTCCCTCTTTCTTTTTCTTTCCTTCTTTATTCCTTCTTTCCTACTCTTCTTTCTCTCACCTCTTTCCTTCCTCTCTCCCTCCTGCTCCCTCTTTTCTTTCTTTCTTTCTTCCTTCCTTCCTTCCTTCCATCCTTCCCATCTTTCTTCCTCTCCCTCATTCTTATTCTTTCTTTCCCTCTACTTCCTTCCTTCTTTCTCCCTTTCCGTCTTCTCTCCCTCTTTCTTTTTCTTTCCTTCTTTATTCCCTTCCTTATTTCCTACTCTTCTTTCTCTCCCCTCTTTCCTTCCTTCCTCTCTCCCTCCCACTCCCTCTTTTCTTCCTTCCTTCCTTCCTCCCTCCCCTCCCTCTCCCTCTCCTCAGAAACATAGGATGCTGCTTCATACTTCTGGCCCTTAAACCCTGGAACCAGGAGAGCAGCTCCAGTGAGTCAACCTCAGCCAGTCCCTTTGGTGAAGGGTGGTGGCTCACTGGCAGAACATCTGTCCTGCATGCAGAAGGACCCCAGCATCTCCAGGTACTAGTAGCTCTGCAAAGGTCCTGCATGAAACCCTAGCGAGCCTCCACCACCTGGTGCAGTTACCAAAAATCATTTTTTCAATAAATTGTACAATAATTGTACATTTAAATATCTACTTGCCATTATTCTGACTATGTTTCTGCTTTCAGAGCTAGTTATTACTTACATTATTACAAAAAACAGTAATAATTGAATGCAGTGACAATAATTTATGATAATAAAGAGTGGACACATAGTCCTACAGATACAACCGGCCCTTTGAGGGTGACCAAACTGCTGATGCGGCCCCCGATGAATTTGAGTTAGACACCCCTGATATAAAGCACTTTTTCTTTGGTAATGTAGCTGAGTCCTGTGTCTTATCTCTCAGCAGCACATCAGCAGAGGACTGCAGCAAGCTGAACCTCCTTTCTGGCTTAGCACTACATGCAAACCAGCTCACAGTCACCTACAATTCTACCATGGCCCATGATGCTTGTCCTTCTTTTCCTCATGCTGACAATGCTAAATGGTTACATTCTATGCTTGATTATTGCCACCTTGGCATTTGCCCCTCTCAGATAATTGTGACTGTATAATCCCATTTACTAGCCTTCCCCAGTTTGTTGCCCTCCATCTGTGGGCTGGGGACTGGTGGTACGGTAGTTGTAGTCCAAGATATTTGGAGGGCACCAGGTTAGCGAAGGCTGCCTTGGTCATCTTGCCTTTCAGAGATCATCAAGAACCACATGTTCCCATTAGCCTCAAGCTAGATATTGCACAACCTGCTGCTGAACAGATGGAGCAGTGTCTTATACCAGGAGGGTGACCTTTAATTCTTCCAAGAGGATCTAGCTGAACAGTAATTGCACTTGCAGTATAATCAGTGCAGAATTCCCAAGGCAGTTACTTTTAAAAGGGTTGATGTGCAAGCACTATTTTCACGGTGTGTGCATGTGTTAAAGGTTTAATGCTGTGTAGTATTTGCTGCCTAACAAATAAACAAACAGAAACTCCCCGACTGACCAGTCTTATTGGAATTAAGTCTGGGTTGATTATTAAGCCGTCTGATCACATTTACCACCTCCAGAGAAGATGACGTTTGGGACAGAAGAGCCATCATTTGTAATAAACAGCTGAACAATACATACTGAATACATGAATATTTCACATCCCCATTTGAAGATGCCTTGGTGCCTTATTAATATGAAAATGGAGACGATTCCGACCAAAGCACTGACCCAAGGGAAGTCTGTACAGCTCCCAAACACGACCCTGACATGGAACTTGGTGACAAACCACTCTGGAAGTGATTCCAGGGAACAAATATGCATGGCAATGACAACTCCAAGGCCACAGATTCTGAGTTTGGGGGAAATGAAACAGAACAGCTGGCCGCATCAGGGACAGCTTTCAGAACAAAGATGACCTGCAAAATGACCTTTACTCTGAGCTACACAGATGTTCTTGCTAAACCCAAGAAGTTGAGACACCGTGCAGTTGTTTAATGAGCCGCCTAGAAGGGGCAAGCATGAAATTAGAGTTAAATGAGTTTGTTGTTCCTTAGATGTCTGTTGACTTGCTCTGCTACAGAGGTTTCCTGCTAATTTCAAGGGAGAAAAGCTTGAGACCAGATATCCATTTTGCCTGATCAAAGGCGCAGAAGCAACTTTGGAAAGATGTCAGAGCCAATGTTGACTCTTCTGCAGAGACAGCTCTCTTGGAGAGAAGAGGAAACAAGCCCCTAGGTGGAAAGGTGTGGGTGGCCTGGGGAATGGCGGGTGGGTAAAGAGATTCACAGGCATGCCTATGGCATGTCTTTTCCAGCACAGGGTCCTTGAGGTGAGTTGCTTCAGCTGGCCATGGAGCAGGCAGAAGCTCCTGCTCTGTCAATCAACCATAGGCAGAAGGCTAAGCAGGTAGAGATTCCTGAGGGATCAAGCTCCAGAATAAACTGACCTTCTCTAAACTTCCTGTAGTAACATACACAATGAGGACACTCTTATCCTCCAGGTGTTTCCATTCTCTGAATGTTGTGATGGAGTTTTTAGCTCAAAAAGAAAACATGAGTATCATGATGCATAGAAAAATGTGGGTTTCATGATAAAATAGGTTTAGAAATAAATACTATATATGCATTTAGATATGATTTTGCGTGCAGGTTTTTTCATTTAGAAAAAAATGCATATTAATGCAGCAACAGGGTGGAAAAGACTTGTGAATGAAGACTTGGAAAATGGTTGCAGCCTGGAACCCACAGATCTCTCCATGCCTTGTGGCTTCAGAGCCTCAGAGGAGCTGTGTGTGTGTTTTCTTGCAAAAATAAACTTCCCATAAACCAAAAAGTGGAAGTGGAAAAAGGATATGCTTTTTTTTAATTGCCTGCCTTCCTCCAACAAACTTTTAATTCATACTGCAAGCCCTTATTTTCCCTTCAAAGCGTTTCGATTGGAGATTTGCTAGAGCTCACATTGAAGACAGATACTGTCCATGGAGCCACTCAGAGGTCAAAGTACCGTACCTTCTTCAGATACTGCAGTTTTTCCTCATGAGGTTAGAGAATGTGTAACAGATTGTCAGATGAGATAGTTTCCTGGTCAATCTTTAGAGACCCCTCAGAGTACCTCCTTTTTTGCGCACGCGGGGGGGGGGGCGGAGATATCTGAATGTTGTCACTTCTCTATCATTTTCTGTGATTGTTAGATAGCAGGATGCCATTTTTTTTTAGTAATTGGTTTTATTGAGGCTATGGGAAGAATTCAGTGTAGAGCTAAGCAGTTTGTTCCACTGGTGCAAAGATTTCTGCATGGTGGAATGATTTCCCCTTTCCTCCCCCCATTCACTTGTCGGGGGTGTGTGTGGGTTTCTCCCCTGTAGAAAACAGGGGCACACAGGGGGAGGTGGGGAAATCTAGCGCTGAACTCATATGTTTTATTTTATACTTTGTATCTGATTGGTTGGTTGACTGTAATAAACACCTGACTGACATTATGCCTTGCAATAGACTAAAGAATGTAGCTATAAGAATGACTGTGAATCCATTTCACAGGGGCTTGTGGTGCGATAAAGGTCATGGTTAGCAGATGAGCAACATGCCTCTCTCAGCCATGCACTTCATTTCGGACACCTCAATAAAGGACAGACTAGTAAACATGATTAGTTTTTTTAAAAAGTCCTTCATAGACTGAACTTGCCCTTCCTACTAACGACACATAATGGATCTTCCTCCTCTTGCCCTGCACATGAATTGCATGTCAGAATAAAGCTTCTGCAGAGGGAGGGGCTTGCTGGGATATTCAAAAAATGAGATGTCAGTGACTTTTTTTTGTGGGGTTCAATACGAAGGGAAGGGGGTGAGGAACATGTGGGTAATTCTTCTGGAAAGCAAATCTGCCAATTTAAAATGACTGATTGCTTTTAGCTCCCATCCATTCACTCGAAGCTGTGAAGTCTTTTTGGTTTGGTTTTGAAGAATGCTCATTCTTTTCACTGGCTGCAGGAGGTAAGTATCCTAGAAGGAGCATGATTCAGTACCTGAGAAGAGGGACTACACCTGAAATTTCTATCAAATTCTACCTCCGCCCATTTTTTTTAAAAAAACGTTATATATGATTTCTGGCTGCAGGGGGTAGACATTGAAGTTTATAACACAAAAACCCATTTGTCTGTAGATTGACGATTTTCTTATCTTTTGCATTTATGCAATTTTCAGACCAATTCCCTGCAAAACTGTGCAGGCTAGATCCCCACCACAGAAGTCCCTGGTTTGGTTTATCTGTGGTTTGGCAAGCTCTATCCACTTTGGAGGGGCTACTATGCCTGAAAATTCAATCCACTTCTGTCAAAAAGAAAAAAAATCTATATGGCCATTTTTTTATATTCCCCATAATAGTTAATGGTAGTTCATTTTTCCTGAAGCTCATTTGGTTTCAGACTCCAAGCCAAACTGGGCATCCTCCAAAATGCCTGAAAGAAACCTGGAAGCAAGACCTGAACATTTTCCAGCAACCGTGGAACGAATTAATTTCGTCTAGCGAGGCACCACTGTACTGACAAGCTGGAACGTGTTCAGAGGAGGGCAACCAAAATGGTCAAAGGCCTGGAAACAATGCCTTATGAGGAACGGCTTAGGGAGCTGGGTATGTTTAGCCTGGAGAAGAGAAGGTTAAGGGGTGATATGATAACCATGTTCAAATATATAAAAGGATGTCATATAGAGGAGGGAGAAAGGTTGTTTTCTGCTGCTCCAGAGAAGCGGACACGGAGCAATGGATTCAAGCTACAAGAAAGAAGATTCCACCTAAACATTAGGAAGAACTTCCTGACAGTAAGAGCTGTTCGACAGTGGAATTTGCTGCCAAGGAGTGTGGTGGAGTCTCCTTCTTTGGAGGTCTTTAAGCGGAGGCTTGACAGGCATATGTCAAGAATGCTTTGATGGTGTTTCCTGCTCGGCAGGGGGTTGGACTGGATGGCCCTTGTGGTCTCTTCCAACTCTATGATTCTATGATTCAAGTTCAAGGTAAGGTGATTCCAGTTGTGACGGCGTGTGATGCCTTGAGGTTATAATGTTCGATTCAGCACAGCTGGGGAGGGTATTGCTTCCCATCTTCCTGAGCAATAAGTGGTTCCAATTTTCATAAACATAAGTCAAAAGAAAAACGCAACACCTCCCTTTCACATGACCCCAGTAGCTGAGAAAATAGATGTGAAGCTTCAGTTCTACCAAGGGAGCAACTTGACATTTAAATCCAATTATCCCCTCTCCCCTCCCTGATGATGAAAATATATCAGCCAGGAGAAAGAGCCACTCAATAAATCTATCATATCCCTCAGATCCTTAAAAACTTTGCAACACAACTTCTGATATTTTACAGTCCTTCCTTTAATCCACATTTTATGAAAGGAGAAATCCAGCAATGTTTAATAAATAATAGGAGATGACAAAAGGGAAGTCCATAAAAATTGAGCAGGACAAGTCTTTAGGAACCGAGATCTTCCCCCAGTTAAAATCGTTAAGTGGGATAAATGCCACACTCAGAAAAAGAGCTGCTCTCGGTAATAAATTAAACTGTCAATCACTCAGGGCACCCCTTCATATCATACTTTCCCCCCAAGCTCTCAAATTACCAGCTGAATTTCATTTATCAGCCTGCCCTATGTGGAACAGGATTAATTAAACTCATTCCAGTATTCCAGTAAAGCTTGATTTCGCACTGCACTAAGGAATAATTGACTCCAAATGAATTGGAAAGTGGGTAAGTAATTGTAGTTATTATTCTGATGTAAATATTAGCTCTCGTCTGACATTTCCAAAGATTTAGTGGCGGCACTTTAGTGATAACACAGATCATTACTTTGGCTCCAAAGGAGAGATGGCATGGGGAAAAGGGAAAGCTATTGCAATTAGTTTATGTACCTGAAACATACCTGTGTCATTTATTTCCATGTAGTTATATGGCCTGCAAAAACTTTCATTAACACCAGCTCATGATTTATAGCGATCAGTGGGTTGCATTAGCACCAGAGTAATGGATGGCGCACCTCTGGAAATATTTCAGCATTATAATGTACTCCTGGAGAGCATCGTAAATTATTCTGCAGCTTTTCTTAATGCTGCCACCTGATGGATACTCCTCTGACTTCTAATTGTAATAGCTGTGTAACCAATAAAAATATTTGTCAAGATGGCAATTGGGGAATCAGCATCACTCAGATAAGGCACTGCTAAAAAGATGATTGTCTTGGCAAGCTAAGACTTCAGCAGCTAGACCAGCCTCTCCTCCAATTTGATGCCCTCTAGATGTTTTGGATTACAACTCCTATCAGCCCTACCCAGCACAGCTGGGTGATGGGAGTTGTAGACTGAAACATCTGGGAGACACCGGGATTAGGGGAGGCTGCAGTAAGCCATCATTCTTCAAAACATAACTCTCCCATTCTTAAGAATTTGAATAATATGGATCTGAAATGCCAGTTTTGTGATTTCCTATTTAGCCAAACGTTTTTGTTGCTGCCGCTGCTGGGTTACCTCAGATCTGGTATATATTAAATGGAGTGCAGATGCTTTTTCCAAAAAAGGACTTATATTGAGCCTTGCAGAATGCCCTGGTTGAGGTGCCCTTGGTTTTTCTAGGTTAGTTCATAGAATATGTCTAGACACTGCTCTCTCCAACCTGTTATCTACAGATAGCGATTTGGTGTCATTCTTCTATGTGACGAGTGGAAAAGAGGTCTCACGTGCATGTGAAACATATCCACTGGATTTTTAAAGCATTTTCTCTTTTATTACAGACATCCATCAATGGAAAGTGCCCAATGGCTAGGGAAGGTGAGGCAGCTTTGTGGAAACTCATCAGTACCTCCTCCCAGATTAGCTATTCTATTAATGACACAGCGAAGGTTAATCACATTCTTTTAAATTTTCATTGCATGAAGAAATTGGGGAGGTTCTTCAGACAGCAGTCAAAAGAAAATGTTTAATAATGTCTGGCAGGTGTCTCTCTTCAAAGCTTGCGTTTTGTGATCCCCTCCCTAGTGGCATCTCATTACGCAAATGGGCAAGGCTGCTGTCACTATATCTCATCAGGCTTACACTCCTAATGGTTAATGCAGGAGGAGGGAGGATAGGATAGGCGGTGCAGCATTTGGCTTCTTTTTCTTAATTCTGCTACTGTCTCTGTGCTCCAAATGACTAGAAAGTTCTCATGAGAGCATAAGAAGAGACCTGCTGGATCAGGCCAATGTTCCATCTAGTCCAGCATCCTGTCCTCACAGTGGCCAACCAGATACACAGTAGGAACGCCACAAGCAGGATCTGAGCACAGGATTACTCTCCCCTCCTGTGGTTTCCAGCAACTGGCATTTAGAAGCTTTATTGCTTCCACCTGTGGCAGCAGAGTATAGATCAGGCTTCCCCAAACTAAGGCCCGGGGGCCGGATGCGGCCAGCGAGGCTCTTTTATGCGGCCCCCAGTAAGCCCCGCGGCCCGCTCTTAATGGCGCTGCGCTGCGCAGCTGCCCACTTCCGGGTCCCCAGAGCATCGGAAATAGCTTGTGCGCATGTGCAAGCATCATTTCCGGCACGTTTCCGGGCTGGAGGAGGCCCATGCGCATGCGCACAAGCTATTTCCGCTGTTCCAGCAACCCGGGACTGCACCAGAAATCGCGTGTGTGCATGCGTATGGGCGTGTGCTCCGGCCCACAGTGCGATTGGCGCTGGCGGCACCGGCCCTCAGCGAGGTAAGTTTGGGGACCCCTGGTATAGATTATGACTAGCAGCCATCAATAGCTTTCTCCTCCACAGGAGGCAGGAGTGGTCCCCAGGTTGGATGGCTTTAAAAGAGGATTACAGTAGAGAAATTCATGGAGGTGAGCCAGCAGGTCTTCTTATATTCTTCTGCTTTTGCACCGCTGCTTTCTTTGTAAAACAACAACAACAACAACAACAACAACAACAACAACAACAACAACAACAACAGGTGCAGCTGTACTTCAACATGAGTGTCAGCAGTCCACCCCACTCTCTACTCATTTTGAATTAATATGACCAAAATCACCTCTTTCTGCCCCTTCAGAGCAAAACAGTGTTAGATATTCTGTTTAACCTGGATACGATCAGAAGGTCAGCAGTTCAAATCCCTGTGACGGGGTGAGCTCCCGTTGCTCGGTCCCAGCTCCTGACAACCAAGCAGTTCGAAAGCACATCAACGTGCAAGTAGATAAATAGGTACCACTATAGCGGGAAGGTAAACGGTGTTTGCATGTGCTGCTCTGGTTCGCCACATGATCTGGTCACATGACCTGGAAGCTGTACACCGGCTCCCGTGGCCAATAACGCAAGATGAGCGCTACAACCCCAGAGTCGGTCACGACTGGACCTAATAATCAGGGGTACCTTTACCTTTACCTTACAGTAGGGAGAGCCCCCTTTTTTCTATGTCTCATGGCTTCATCCAACTTGCTGATTGTGCATATAGGTGACTGCTTTAAATTAAGGGTGGAGGAGAATTTTGTTTGATCCACAGCTTAGAAGATTATTTTAAAAACTGTTCTTATGAAGTCTTAATGGCGCTCTATTAGGGATACAACTGGGCTAGCCTAATTGGCACCTCCTGGATGAATACAACAACTGGAAAGTAGTTAGCTTTCAGATTTTATAGTTCTCTGAATTTAGTGATACAATTCTCACCTTAAATCAATGCTCCAAATGGGTGGGCTCTGCTTAGACACATGGGCTATAAGCTCTCCAGCCTTTAAATAGAAGTTAAAAAGCACGGTGAGTGGACAAGACTGACTCCTGGAGAACTCCACTAATTAGTTTCAAGCAATAACCCCCCCCATTACTACCCAGTGAAGTTGGCATTTGGGGGTAAGAATAGTTGAGTAACATCATGGGATGTTCCTAGGGCCATGGCGAAACTGTCAAGCTCCCTTGTTATTTTTGCTGCAGGATGCTGGGCAATGTTTATGTAATCTTGTTATAAAGGTAAAGGTAAAGGGGCCCCTGACCATCAGGTTCAGTTGTGTCCGACTCTGGGGTTGTGGCGCTCATCTCGCTCTATAGGCCGAGGGAGCCGGTGTTTGCCTGCAGACAGCTTCCGGGTCATGTGGCCAGCATGACAAAGCTGCTTCTGGCGAACCAGAGCAGCGCACGGAAACGCCGTTTACCTTCCCGCCGGAGTGGTCCCTATTTATCTACTTGCACTTTGATGTGCTTTCGAACTGCTAGGTGGGCAGGAGCTGGGATCGAGCAACGGGAGCTCACCCCATTGCAGGGATTCGAACCGCCGACCTTCTGATCAGCAAGCCCTAGACTCTGTGGTTTAACCCACAGCGCTACCTGGGTGCCCAGGTAATGCTGGGCAATGTTTATGTAATCTTGTTATATTATCATCATTATTACTGCTACTATTATTAATTTATACATTGCTTTATATATTAAAGAAAAAAGTCTCAAAACATCAAATAAAACATTACTGAAAAGTCAAATATAAAGCATACATTCAAAGCAACATAATTAACAGGAAACTAAAATGTTGTCTTAAAGATTTCAAAATAGAACATCACAAAGGAGGTCAACTACAGAATGCACATTTAACACAGCAAAGTAAACTGAAAATTATCTTAAACATTACAAAAGAAAGTCAAATATAAAATGTACATTTAAAACAACATAATTAGCGAGAAAATAAAATATTGCCATAAGCACAGAACATATCTCCTGCTGTTGCTGCTAATCCTGCCAATGGCAGGCATTCATGGCAGGCAAGCCTGTGGAACCTCAGGTTTGATATCGTGGGTCTGCACTAAGAGGCAGCCAAGGTGGTCTCTGGCTTCTTCTCTTGTAGCTGGAGTCAATCAGAGTCCTGCCCTCTCAGGCCAGGTGGAAACAGGCCTTCAGAACAAGGATCAGGTCTTCCAGGACTCACAGCCAAGAGACTGTAGTACCAAAATGTTGTTCTTTGTATGTTATTATATTTGCTATTGTGTTGTTTTGTTATGTTATTATGAAATTTTTTGCACTCTTTGGTTTTGAAATGTATTTCTGTTTACTTTGTTGTAAGCCGCTTTGAGCTTGACTTTTTTTTAAAAAAAGGAAAAGCGACATACAAATAAAATGAATGAAGATTGAATAGAACCCTTGTCATGCTGGGCCTTCAACTTCCAACCCTTGCAGCTGATCCAGGAGGATTGTTGTTGTTGTTGTTGTTGTTTAGTCGTTTAGTCGTGTCCGACTCTTCGTGACCCCATGGACCATAGCACACCAGGCACTCCTGTCTTCCACTGCCTCCCGCAGTTTGGTCAAACTCATGTTCGTAGCTTCGAGAACACTGTCCAACCATCTTGTCCTCTGTCGTCCCCTTCTCCTAGTGCCCTCAATCTTTCCCAACATCAAGGTCTTTTCCAAGGATTCTTCTCTTCTCATGAGGTGGCCAAAGTATTGGAGCCTCAGCTTCATGATCTGTCCTTCCAGTGAGCACTCAGGGCTGATTTCCTGAGGATATTGTGGTCAATAAATAAATAAATCATGAGAGGCAAGGAGAACTAGCAGAGTTGCATCCCTTTTCCCAACAAAGAAGTTTCAACATCCTCATTAAGATTTAGTTGTCGCTGGGGAAAAACTTAGTATCTCACTACTTCACCACTTTTCCAGGGCCAGTGGCTGCATCAGCCAAGGGACCATAATGCAGGGGACAGAGCATTGCTGAATGCTGCCGTGAGGAGATAGACACCCTGAGGGATGGGAGGGTGTCCCACGGAGGATGTCTTATCCAGGGGCTCCCAAACCCTTGGAGCCCACATTCCACACAACACTGTTGAGATTTAGATCTGGAACAGTTATCAACCACTGAACAAAAGTCAGATTGAAATGGCTTCAGGAATGGGGTGAATCTAAGTTAAAAGTGTGATTGGCTGTGGTTTCTGAGTTGCAGAACTAGATGACTCTTTTGGCCCCTTCCAACTCTACCATTCTCTGATTCAGAAGAGCAGCTGACACAAACCAAAATTGACAGATTTGTCCACCCTGAGTGAGAGCAAGGGTTGGTATTGCAAATTGCAAAGCCATGTGATTTGGGCCCTTCGAGGGGGGGGCTGGGAGGAATTTCGGCTCATTTCTTCTCGCCTCACAACAACAACAACTGTGGACAGTGCAAGAGAACAGTCCCTGGCGGATTTTGCCCCTGTCCTAATAGATGGTGACCATTTCCAATATCACTATGATGTGGGAACACAGGGAATAGTGGCTTAAAAATAAACGAATGTTTTGAACCTCAGGGAGTTCACGTCAAAGAAAAAAAATGATAGCTTTTTATTCAGTGCTAAAGTCTATACTGCCTCAGGCCTTCTGGCTCCAGGCATTGAAATTCAACAGCAAATTAACATAAAGTAGACACAACAGACTTTGAAAGTGAGCGCTGTGTGATCCATTTCTCGCTATCACGCCAACAAAGGGGAGAGAAGCCTGATGTAAGATATGGGATTCCCCAGATTTTAAAACTGTGAAGAGAGAAAAAGCTACACACAAAAGCATTTGTGGCTTTGACCGTGGCATCAATAGACATAAAAGAAACGATGGTTTGTTTTATCCTCTCTCTTTTTGCCACATTTCAAAATGCTTTAGATCTGGAATGCTTTAGTGTCTTCTTTGTGAGGGTCTTAATTAAATCTAAAATACCAAAGAGCTGCAATGGCAAAGTCTGCTAATTTGGATAAGATAATGCTACAGTTCCTGCGGAGAGTCTGTTTAGCAGTTTACATATTTCACAGTCTGAAAGTTGCCCTAAAGCCATCAGCAACAAGTTATTTCCCTCCCTCCCCACTTCTGAATATAAATTTGATTGTCGGTTGCCTGTAAAGCTGTTGGCTGCTCCTGTTTGTAAAACTTGGGGGGACAGTGCTAGGGCAGGTTGGGCTGCAGGATTTTATTAGGTTATTGTTTAAATATGAACTCACCTAATTTGTATTTGCCAAGACAAATACATGAACAGAAACTCTGCAATCATTCAACATCCACATTTCACTATCTTTTGTAGCACAGTTTTTCAACCAAATATTAAAATGCATATGTTAGGGGAATGTGGGCACTGTTGTTGGTTGTTGACCTTTGTCTGTCTTGAGAGACAATGGAGTGTGCCTCCAGGGGTGAAGTCCAACCCCTGCATTAGCAGCACCAAATCTGAGCAGTGTGTATGGAGGTCCTGAGCTACTCTACAGCATGTGCAGAAAAGGCCTTCTAGATCAGGCATCCCCAAACTGTGGCCCTCCAGATGTTTTGGCCTACAACTCCCATGATCCCTAGCTAACAGGACCAGTGGTCAGGGATGATGGGGATTGTAGTGCAAAACATCTGGAGGGGCGAAGTTTGGCGGTGCCTGTTCCAGATCATTGGACGCGCTATTGGTCTCATCTGCTCAACCAACCAGAGCCTGTATTCCCATGCAGTGGAAGTCCCTAACTCACTGTGGGTTTGATACCCATTAGCTACCCTCACCTGATTTAGCCAGCCAGTCAAAGCCTTTCCTAGCGTGTGACGGCTGTTGCATGCTGACAGCTTCTAGGAGCCTCACGTGAGAGCTGAGTGCAGGATGAAAACCAAAGGTGGGCAAACTACTCCAGCAAGAGCATGATGTGTCCCCCACCAGAGGCATTGCCTGCCCCCTTATACCCTATACACCCCAAAACATTGGGCACAGACACATATATTTTGCAGCTCTTCTGTATACTCAACAGATCTCAGTTTACACCACTATTTCCTTCCAAGTTAAAAAGAAAGATCACACAGATGTTGGATTTGGTATAGTAACTCACCCCGGATACATTGTCACCTGTGCACCAGAGGGATAAAGGGGAAATATGACAAGACAAGAGAGGGCACAGGAGCTCTTCACCGACAGAGTGGTCCTGACTACATTGAGGCTCCCCAGTTGGCATGACAAATGTGCACCCCAGTGAATTAACAGTTGATTCAGATGGTTTTCTGCTATCTATCCATGTTCTAGGCAACCTGCCAGTCTTATAATTTATACATGCATAGTCTTTATACACACATGTTTATTCATGTTTATGTTTATCCTTTTTTATAGAAAGGACAAAGGGGGGCCCTTTCATGGGAGGTTTTTCAACAGAGGTTGGATGGCCATCTGTTACAGATTCTTTAATTGTGATTCTTGCATTGCAGGGGGTTGGACTAGATGACTCTTGGGGTCCCTTCCAACTCTACAATTCTGTGATTCTATTATATGCAGTGACTACAAAAATAAATTCAAAATGTCTGAGCCAATGGAAAGACAGCTGCAGGAAAGCACAGCTAGGAAGAGACATGGCCACCTATGGGCCACATTCTGGGATGCTTTCTCACCAGCTGGTGAATATTGTAACATATGCTGTTGGGGGGGGGGAGGAATATGTCCCCTTGCTTTAGTGTATTAACAAAATGCCATCTTGTATTTTCTAAGAACTGGGAGAACCAAGATAATTTGCCCATGGAAGTTGTGTAACATGTTGAATATGATCTTTAAAGGGCTGCCCAACAACTTTGAATTAAATGGGTTCTTTGGGATGGGGCAGGGAGAATTTTGTGATGCTGAGAAGTTAATTGGGTAGTTTGTTATATTGGACCGAATTGAATTCAATGGTACTAAGGATTGCTTCTTTTCAAAATGTGCAGGTGCCGAATTATTACAGAGCAGAGATCCTAGTTTCGTCTGATCCCAAGGAATGATGCTATGTTTTAATACCCTTTCTGTAATGTAACACCGTTTTTTGTAATGGAGTTGAGGAGACTCGTGGTTTTTATGCTTTACAAGTAGAGGTGTTTTTAATAATAAAAAAATCAGCACTCATATTTGAGTGCTCAGAAAGGTTGCAAGGTGACTCAGTGGCGTATCTGTGACTGCTGGCATCATTTATCTCAATTTGGTGCAGATTTTTCGGTCATGTAGTTCTGCATGGAACTCTCTTCCTGAATATCCATATGAGTGCTTTCCTTCTCCTTTCGCATTCCTTCTCAAAATTCACATTTTCCCATGAGGCTTAACCCCTTTGGCTCAAACAAGAAATTACAATGCATAATAGTCTCCCAACATTTTTTTTAAAATGAAAAGTATCCAAAGGAGGCTGCAAGTTTGATCAGAGGAGCAAGTCACTCAAACTCAAATCAAATTTGGCCTTCACAGTCTATTCTTTCAACCCATGTGGCCAGAAGAGAAAGTTTTTTTCCCTCCCTTGTGGTTGGAAAACCAATTAGTAGAGCCCAGTTTGGGGAAGGGGGAAAGGGTCAAGTCCATCTATACCTCACGTCAAATCTGCAATCTCTTGAAGTTGCTTTTCATGTTTTCAGCGAAGGATTTCAATGACTGATATTCATATCCGGAATGTTAGCAACTTGACCCTCAGCCATCTTACCTAACTGTGATCATGTTTAAGGACAGGAAACTGTGCTTCTCATATTCCTTACCCTCTTCTCCCGCCCCTCCCCCCATCTCCCTCTTTGTTCCTTGTTTTAGAATATGTGCTTATTAAATCATTGCTACAATGGATGAAAGGCTGGCTATAAATACATTAACGCAGACATTTGTGATGCTGGCTTTCCCCATGCCAAGAATGTGTGGCTGTACAGAATATAAGAGTTAGGGGTGTGTGTCAGCTCTGTATAGTGTCACACATTGTTTGGGGACACACAATCCCCCCCCCCCCCGGTAAGTGACACACTGTGTTTGGAGAACAGCGGTGCTTCACCTATGGTGTCCCACAGACCACTACTGGCCATGTCATCTGGTCTCATATGGTACTTCTCGTACCATATGTTCTATGCACTGCCTTATCTTCTCACATGGGAAAAAAAGCACCCTGAAAATATTCACCGAGATCAGCTCCCTAGCAACAGAATTACTCCAGAACATCTACAAAGTGAATGATTAACAGCACCATCTTTTGACTTGGTGAATATGAAACTTCTAAGGGGAATGCAATTTATGGGCGAAAACAAATCAACTGTTCTTCTTGCAGGTTTGTATTCATCGCCACGCTTCAAGCAGCAATGGAGTTATAGGTGCATGTAAATTCTCTCAAGAAAGGGACAAGGTAGGAAGAATTGAGAATGCAACAGTGTAAACTCTGGCCTCACTAAAAGAACCTTCTCCCCCCCCCCACCTCCACAGATTCTATAGACATAAAAAAGTGGCCCCCAAACTTCTTTTTCCTATGGAAAAGATTGCTGAGAGTCTTGGCAGACCACTTAATCCCCCCCCCTGCCTGCTGTAGCAAATGTAAGGCTGTGTGCTAGATACTGCACACTTTTTAATTGTGTTTTTATTGCTCCCCTTATACTGAATTTTATTTCAACATCATCATCGTTATCAATTAGTCACTTTTTTGCCACAGCAACTCAATGCGACTTACAATATTTCAAGCAACCCCCACCATACATATATTAAAACCAGGATAAAAACAAACATTCCACCCATGCAAAAAAGGCCATGGATTGTTAAAAGCTAAAGACCTGATTAAAAAGGAATATGTTCACCTGACATTAAAATTTCCATAGAATGTTATATCCTTTGCTTCACCCTTGCGATCCACCATCTTCCTTAAAGACATTTGCAAAGTTTAGAGGTGAATCACATTTTTATATATAAAGTGTGGCTCTTGTTCAGATGCATTTGTTCTGTAAAAATGAGACCAGCTGTGCCCCAACACTTACTAGCTTACTCCACAATTGTAGAGCCCCTGATATGATAGCCATGTTCAAATATATAAAATGATGTCATATAGAGGAGGGTGAAAGGCTGTTTTCTGCTGCTCCAGAGAAGCGGACACGGAGCAATGGATTCAAGCTACAAGAAAGAAGATTCCACCTAAACATTAGGAAGAACTTCCTGACAGTAAGAGTTGTTCGGCAGTGGAATTTGCTACCAAGGAGTGTGGTGGAGTCTCCTTCTTTGGAGGTCTTTAAGCAGAGGCTTGACAGGCATATGTCAAGAATGCTTTGATGGTGTTTCCTGCTTGGCAGGGGGTTGGACTGGATGGCCCTTGTGGTCTCTTCCAACTCTATGATTCTATGAATCTTTTGATTTTCAAACTCCATGTAACTTACAGCTATCAGAATGCTATTAAAAAAATTAACAGGTAAAGAAAACACCATTAAAAAACACACCCAAAGCTAGTTAAAGCAGGATACCATGCCCTATGTGAGATACTTAGCCTGTCCCAATACAATAAAAGAAAAATAGCTCAATATCAGAAATCGAACCAGCCAAAAGGTTTTATATGCTGTAGAAAACTCCCTGTTGTCTGACTTGGTCATATGTGTAATTAAGCAGTGTCCTATTCTGATGTGAATTTGTCTGTGGTCCCCCCCCTTTTGTTCTCTTGTAATTTTTAGCTTATTTGTAAGTATTTTAAAAATTTTTAAAGCCATCTGCCACACCTTTTGGTTGCATGTTCCAAGAGTTGTCCCTTCCAAAATCTGGCAATTGCCAACCTGGGCACTACCAGTAAATATCCAATTAATGGTTCAAGTTGAACATTCAAGTTTCCACATTGAAATACGTTCAACAATTTGAATGTTGTTCCCAAAATGGATCTCTCTGAATATATTTTTTTAAATGCAACTAAACAGGGAAAAATACTTAGAATCTGACTGGCACTTTGCCACTGAAGACTCCCTATCAGTTTCTAGTCCCCGCTCATTCTAAGAGACCTTATGCAGGAATCTTGCCTACTGCAATATACCCAATATTTTCTGATTTTGAATTCAAGCTATGCAGAAATGTTATTTCCCTCATTTGGTATTCATGTTGAACTGAACTGTTGACAGTGGAATGGTGAAAAGTTATTTGCTTACTCAAAGAGTGTCAGACACTCAAGGTAAAAGAAGTACCTCAGAGAGAGAAGGCAGCATAAATTATGGGTTGCATCAACTTTGCATAAAAGATATTAATGATGTATTTTTAAACACCATCTCTATGGGCTGATCTTCCCTCCAACACTTCAGTCCCTAACCTAATAGAAGATGTAAGTCCTTGTATTTCTCCTTTTGACATATGCCAGTGTTAGAAGCAGTATCTGTTTTTAAAATCACTGTTGTTTGCCACTATTAAGCCACATTCAGAAGGAGAGCACACTATATCCATTGTCTTTTGACTTAAATGAATCCAGACACTGCCCTTGCAGAACATTTGTGGCTCTGCAGTTTGTTTGGTTGCTTGCAAAAATGGAAACAGAAACAGAAAAACACAAGCACACAAACACACACCCTAAAACTAATGAAATGGTCCAAATGTAATGTATGAAGTGGCTCTTGGAGCACATATATAAACCATCATAACGGTGGTGTCCGTTGCAACAGCCGTGCGTAATAAAATGTGTGCAGTCACATTTTCAAATGAATAGAATGGCTTCTGCGGCCACTAGGGAGCTGTCCATGGTTCTGAGGCTGGATTGCTTTAGACCTGATGCTCTCTATATGCAATCTGCTGCTCTGATGCAAGCCCATGCTATGCCATTTTCATGAGTCCAATGGAGACATCCTGGAGAGACTGGTCCGTCCAGGATAGTGAGTGGGAAGAGTTTGAGGAATTAGACCAGGGAGGGACCCAGCAGGCTGCACCTGGGCCCTGTGAGGAAACTGAGTTGTCTGAGGACTCAGTGGGTGGCAAGTTTGATCATAGGGACTGCTGCTGGGTCAGTCAGCAACATCCTGCCCAAACTCCTACTACACCTCCTGCCTTGGTGGACCATCCTTTTAGTCCACTCCTGCTAATGGGCCTCCCCTTATTGCTGGTGAGCTCCTACCTATAGAGGAGGTGGTAGGTGGCAAGTCTAAATCTGATCTGGCACTGTCCCCTCCTCAGTCATCTAGAGATGTTTATGCCAATATGTAAACAGATGACTTACTAGAAGAATTTTCTTTTGCTCGCCTGCTTTAAGGATGTGTCCTGATTGCTGGGCTAAAGCATGCCTTCTTCCACCCCTTTATAACAGCAGTCCAGGGACAGGGTGTGTGTTGACTGCTGGATCAACATCTTAGGTTGCTTAGCCATGCACCACACCTTTCATGCTTATGATGCATGGCTTGCCCATGTACCAGACTGACTCAAGCATTAAAGCTTTGGGTAGAAAATGCAGTCTGAGTTCAAGTTCCTTATCTAGTGGGAGCCAGGACAGTCATTCCTGCTTACGTGATGATATCCTGGCCTAGGTAAAGAGTGGAGGAGGGGGTACAAGCTGTTCCAAACTGCAAGGCTAGTGGTGGTGGGAAGTTGTCTCTTTGATAATCACAACAACAGCACAATCAACAACAACACAATCAATCTGCATAAAGAAAACAAGGAGGACAAGGAGGAGTCTGGTTTAATGGGGAAACTGCTGCAGTGTGAGGCCACATGACCACAAAAAAACAATTCATGTCTCCAAAGCAGCAATCCAAGGCTTGAGTAGGTGACTCACTGCTGAACTCCATGACTGAGCTAGAACACATGTTCCTGCCATCTGTACTTCTATCTTCTATGTGGCATACAAAGATCCATCGGGTCTCCCAGCAATCCACACTATCAATAGAGAGACTGAGACCTATGCAAGCAATATATAAACATAAAAGGCCAGCAACACAAATGTTTTACAAACACATACAAAATCCCCAATAAAAATGAATGCCATGAATAACACCAGGATTTCTCAGGTTAATGCAACAAATTGCTTGCTTCTGATTCCTTAGTTGAAAATACGACATCAGATACCAGCTTAAAGCAATAATGAGGTCTCCTCCCCACAGGGGAGGATGAGTGCACCTCCTCAAATTCGTTGTGTCATTTTTTACAACATGGGTTGGGGAAACTCATGCCTGCAATCCTCTAGACCTCTCTATCTGTCCCTTGGGACACTCCCCTAGCTGTTTTGGCTGGGAATGGTGGGAGTTGTAGTCCAAAACATCTGGAAGGCACTAGCTTGAAGAAGGCTGGTTTATATTCTGGCCAATTCAAAACAAAATTGTCCATCTGCTCCTGATGGAAACAGAAGCCTCAGTAATGCTGCAGCAGGAGGAGACATCATCTCAGATATTTCAAAAATGATATAGATGATTAGTATAACTATGACAAATGATACTGGCTTGCTTAGTGCTACTGTTTATGGCTGGTTTCCCACTTGCTTTAACTTTATTGAATTACACATTGCAGATTCTTGTATTACTTATAATAACAAATCTTGACAATAACATGGAGTGATACTCCTTTGTGGTCCCTTTTCCTGAGCCCTGGATAGCATAGGAGCACAAGAAGCTGCTTTCTACCAAGGGAGATGATTGGTCTATCTAGCCTAATTGTGTCTTCACTGTATGGCAGTGCCTCTCAGACCAACTGGAGATGGTGCAGGTTGAACCAGAGACCTTTGGCATGCAAGGTATAAGCTAAAAACCAGACAGAAACACAAGTCGATGTTCTACATATCTGGAAGGGCTTGCCTAAATAAGAATGTGTTTAGCATTAAATTTTATAACCTGGTAGGTTGGCTGGAATGAAGAAAAAACACACACCAATGCAATGTAACAGTGTAATGAGGGTGCCTGCCAATCCCCAGCTCCAGCCTGCCCTGCTCTCCGCACTTTCACTGCCCTCAGATAGGATGGAACTATTCAAGAGGTCATTTGCAACCAACTCTGTTGGGGTCCAGCCATCATCATCTTCTCCATTGCCATCATACTGCTACTCATCCTATCTCACCTGCTGCTGCTTATCAGCATCTAAATGGCAAATTGGTCCCCTCTCGGGGCACCTGGAAGTTATCCCCAGCATCATCACCTCTCTTGTGTCTTTTGAACACATTGCTTTCACACTGTTCTGTTGGAGTTAATGTAATGGATGCTATAGCAAAGCTGATAACACCTTCCTCTTTGAATTGTCTACAAAGCTCCCAATGTAGGAGAGGACTAAAATATTCAGGAAATAAAAGTTTTGAAGCTATTCAAACGGCTCTTGAGCTTAAAGCAAAGTGACAGGCTAAAAGCATTCAAGGCGGGGGATGCTTCATTTCCATCTTCCAGGAGCCTCTTCATTACAAGAGAAAGCAGGAAGACTTTGAAAACAAATGCAAAGAAACCTGTTGGTTCCCCTCATGTATGATTGCAGATATCAAGTGTTGCTTATACTGTAATGCAGTAATTCCCTTTCCAGACATTGGTCTAAGTCTGATTTTGATTATCAAGATCCCAAATGACTCTCCAGAGATGATTGGAATCTATCATCTATCTATCTATCTATCTATCTATCTATCTATCTATCTATCTATCTATCTATCTATCTATCTATCATCTATCCAGTGCTTTTTTTCCTAAAAAAAGTTTAGGGGTACTCTCATTTTGACTCAAGAAATCACCATTTTATATTTCAAATCTGGAAAAAGAAATACAGTAAATGGACAAAAGTACAAAGGTTCACAAAATGTTTAGGGGTATGTGTACCCCAGCAGCCCCCCAGAAAAAGCACTCTATCTATCTATCATCTATCTATCTATCATCTATCTATCTATCTATCTATCTATCTATCTATCTATCTATCTATCTATC
The DNA here is from genome assembly GCF_965207765.1 of Zootoca vivipara. NCBI lineage: Eukaryota > Metazoa > Chordata > Lepidosauria > Squamata > Lacertidae > Zootoca > Zootoca vivipara. Next base: position 50,542,974 of record NC_142589.1, read on the forward strand.
TATCATCTATCTATCTATCTATCTATCATCTATCATCTATCTATCTATCTATCATCTATCTCTGTCTATCACAAAAACCTAGTAGGGCCTCTGAGTTCTGATCTGTTTTTTTCTTTCAACCTTCTTTCTTGGGGATGAGCTAATACAATTGGCTTTATTTATTTATTGCATTTGTACCCACCTTTTTTTTTACTCCAAAGAGCTGAAGGTGGTGTATATGCTTCACTTCCTCCTCATTTAATCCCCGCAACAACCCTGTGAGGCAGGTTAGCTTGAGAGTTAGTGAGTGGCCCAAGGTCACCCAGTGAGCTTCATGCCCAAGCCATGATTTGAACCTTTGTCTCCTAGGCCCTGGCACTCTACCCACCACACAAAGCAGGCATGAGCAGAAATACACAGTTCCTCTTCATGGTGAAATCATTCCTTTCACCAAAACATTGCACTGGGCAGTGGAAGTTGAATTGCAGTTTTTGACAACCTGGTGTCTTCTAGATGTTTTGGACTTCAAATCCCATCAGTCCCAGCCAAATGAGATTGCACCCACTCCCCCCTGCACCCCCAAACATATGTGCAAATGGGATTCTTGAATGCATGGAAGATGGTCATAGGACCACTCCTTTCTAAACAACCTATTTCCCAGTGACTGGGAAGTCCACAAGGATTCCCAGCAACTGACATACAGTATATAGAGGCATGCTGCCTCTGATAGTGGAGATAGAACCCAGCATCATGGATAGTAGCCCTATTATCCCATTGATAACCCTATCCTCTATGAATTTGTCTAATCTACTGCTAAAGCTCTCTAATTTGGTGGCCATCATTACATACAGGAATGGTTTAACTCATGTGCTGTGTAAAATATGCTGTGTGAGCTGGATTTAACTTCTAAGGGCATGTTTCACATTCAGTAATTGCTCCAATTCTGGCCACGTGAAAATTCACCCCTTGTCTTTGTCTATGACTTCCAAGCTTTTGCACTTCAGTTGTGGAGGTGTTTAACAAAAACGAGGGCAGAAAACACACCACACCAGTGATTTGAGAGCCCGGTGGGGAAACCTGACAAAAACCAGCCTGATTTTCAGACGCAAGTGAAGCATCTCTCTCTCAAGACAATTGCATACTCCTTGTAACTGCATTTTATGATTGTTGTTGACTGGGAAAGGGAACATTTGAGTTTCCTGGGCTAATCCCATTCCATGTGAAAAGATGCCCAACACAGCTTACAAGTCTGACTACAAGAGAGGGAGTTGTAACAGTGAATTCTCAAAATACTTCTGTGCTCAGGAGATTTCTGAGTCTAGATTAGATGGATGACATTTGTTTTCTGATTTTTTTAAAAAAAGTGTGCATAGGGGAGGGATGTGATTCATTCCTAGTCATATATTCTTATGTGCATGCCTGTTGCTTAAGAATTGACTGGTTTGGGGTTGTTGTTTTTTTAAGATACTGAAGCTTGTAACTCATGCAGTTTAGCTAGATTATAGCCCTGCCTTCTTCCTCTGTGCCAAATTTCTACTGTGGAGGAGTTTATTTCATAGAAAGAAAGTTTCAAAATTATTATTCTCTTTCACCTTTAAGTCCTGCCCATACTATGATGTTATTCCACTGTAGTGTGGCAGCTAAGATAACTCAGTTGTGAACAAGGGAGCCCCAGAGTCAAATCTTGCCTGAACCATACAACCAGTAGGGGACCCAATGGCGGAGCTTCATGCTCTGGCACCGGGGTGGGTGGGCAGAGAGCAGGTGGGAGCGGGGCTGGCGCGCGTCCCAGGTGTGTGGTGCGCAGCCCCCAGGGGTGTGGCGCACATCCTGGGGGCATGGCATGCCGTAAGGGATCGCGCTGCCGGGGGCGGTCCTTCCCCCCCCACTCCTCTTCCTCCACCAGTGATGGGACCTTCAACATCCATCTCCACAGTCTGCACCCACACAATAAGGAATAAGAAGACTGACTGTTTCTACAGGATTATTTACAAAGGTTAGATGGAGCATCCATGATCTGCTTTCATCACTCTAAAGTGCTAATTATGAGCTGCCTATTTGGCCACAGGGCAAGATATCAATCTAGCAGAATACTATATGCTAATTATGATGGTGATTGCGCAAACTGAAAATTACAGGGCTGCAGAGTTAAATCCACAAGGAAGTGCATATCAGAGTTGGTGCCGCAGTGCACCTCTAGGTGTAATGCCAGCAAAGGCCATAGTTCAGTTGGAGAGCATCTGTCTTGCAAGTGGAAGCCTCCAATTTCAGTCCCCAGCATCTCCAGATCAGGATGGGAGAGACTATTGTCAGAAATCCTGGAGGACTGCTGCTGTAAGGCTTGGGTCTCTCCCACACACAGGAGACAGCTCTGGTAGTTAATTACTTCAGATTTATTGGCACTTTAAAAAGCCCCGGAATGGAGCTACACTAATTTCAGTCTTCCTCCGATGACACAGTTGACGGCAGGAGCGTAGGAAGATAGGGGCAGTAGGGGCGGGCCGCCCCGAACGGTGGGCTCCAAGGGACGCCATCACGGCCGCCTGCCCCGCCCCCAATATGTGTGCCCCGCCCCCAGAATGCGTGTCACGCCCCTCCGGGAAGCACACCCCCAGAATGGGTGCCAGCCCCGCCCCCGCCCCCGGAGCCGGAGCATGAAGCTCCGCCACTGGTTGACAGAACTAAGCTCCGCTCCCTCCCCCAAACAGGAAAAGTGCCACCTTCTCTTCTGGGTAGTTTTGCACTTCTCATTTAATCTCGTGATTCTATGAGTTTGGGGAGATTGTACTCCCACTAAATCGGTGTCTGTGTCACTGTCTGAACTCTGCAGCTGTATTCCTGCTCTCTGTGTCTTTCCTCCTTCCTTTGTGTGTAGAAAGGTCGAATTCCTGTGACTAATTGCTTCCCACCCCCTCTCTCTGTTCTTCCACTGTCTCTGTCTCTGTCCTGCCTGTCAGAGAGTCCCGTTCTCTGACAGCTGCCAGTTCAGTGTAGACAATACTGAGCTAGATAGACCATGGTCTGATGGTACAAGACAGCTTCTTATGTTCCTGTCCTACTTCAGGAACACCCATGAAATATTCCTGTCCCATATTTCTGTGAGAAGGTTTGACTGCTTTACTTTTTCCTCCTGAATTGCTTTGTTGGCCCAGGAGTGAGAACATCAGAAGAGACCCTCTGGATCAGGGCAAAGGTCCATCGAGTCCAGCACCCTGTTCTTACTGTGGTCAACCAGATGCCCCTAGGGGAAACCTGAAAGCTGGTCTGAATACAGCACTCTCCCCAGCAACTGGTACTGATGCTGGAGGCAATATATAGCCATCATGCATAATAGCCATTTGATAGCCTTCTCCTCCATGATATTGTCTAACCCTCTTTTAAAGCCACCCAAGTAGATGGCTCTCAGATGGTTCTTATGTAGCAACTTCCGGTTTAATGATGTGCTGTGTTGAGAAGTACTTCCTTTTGTCTGCCCTGAATCCTGCAATCCTTGGATGGTCCCAGGTTGTGGTATTACACAAAAGGCATAAAAACCTTCAGGTGCCATCTGAAAGGTGAGAGAGGGGGAGTTAACTGGCTGCGCTGGAGGAGAACTTGCTATCTTTCATCTAGGAGGAAGCCCCTCCAAATCGCCCTTCCACCTGAGGGATTCCTCAGTGGCTTTGTGACACCAGCAGCCACTTTCCAACTCCCTCTTTCTTCTCAGGCCTATATGCATGCTTCGTTATCATCACACTTCCTGTAAGGAAATGGGCAAATATTGTCCTGGAATAGGCCTGAAAACAAATGATTGGGAGTCAATATGGACATTCGGGAGGGAGCCATAACGAGCACAGCTATTGCCTGGTTTAGAATGGACTGACAATGCAGGATCGGAGCAACCAGGGACAGATGCCAGGGATGGAAAGAGAGAGGATGCAGAGGCCAAGGGTAGAAAAGGGAGGGCAATACCAGCTTTGTGACCACATCACCACTCAGATTCCCACACTTTGATGGACATCTCACCAGTGACAATAATAAATTTTTTGTGTACCTTTCCGAGCACAATTCAAAGTGTTGGTGCTGACCTTTAAAGCCCTAAACGGCCTTGGTTCTATATACCTGAAGGAGCGTCTCCACCCCATTGTTCAGCCCGGACACTGAGATCCAGTGCCGAGGGCCTTCTGGCGGTTCCCTCACGGCGAGAGGCAAAGCTACAGGGAACCAGGCAGAGGGCCTTCTCGGTAGTGGCACCCGCCCTGTGGAACGCCCTTTCATCGGAGGTCAGGGAGATGAACAACTACCTGACATTTCGAAAACACCTAATGGCAGCCCTGCTTAGGGAAGTTTTTAATCTGTGATATTTTAATGTATTTTTGTATTTGTTGGAAGCCGCCCAGAGTGGCGGGGGAAACCCAGCCAGATGGGCAGGGTATGTATAAATAAATAAATAAATAATAAATTATCCAGCATGCTCTGCTGCAAAAAACAACAACAAAACCCCTTCCTCTTTACTTTCTTCTGGACTCAATTGCTGCACAAAAGCACTTTCAGCTGGGAGAGTTTCCAGATGCTAAGCTGACCACTCCTCCTGAATTTCAAACTGATTTTCATATCCTGCAGCATTCCTGGGCTTGATTATTACCAAAATGTGCATTATCTGTCAGCGACCTAAAGTTACGGATGTGATTAACCACTCACTTACATGGAGCAAGTGGAATCTTGATTCATTTAATTCAGAATAGCTAAAGCTGTTGACTACTTGCCATCTGCTCTTTCTACCTGCTGGGGATGGAGATGCCATCACAGGTACCAAACAGCTTTGAAATTTCAGATAAAAATCTCTCAGGATTCCTGCTTTGCATGTTGAGAGCCAGTTTGTTGGCTTTCAGTGTTGCTAGGGTCAGAATAATTCTCCATAAAACTATTTTTAGTCAGGCAGAGTCTCTGCAATTCCATATGCAACTATTGACAGACTCTGCAATAAAGAAGAGAAACAGGCAGCAGATATTGCATTAATATTTCAGTGTCTTTTATAGAACCATGGGGTTGGAGGGGCTCAAAGGCCATTTAGTCAAAATCCTGCTGCAAGGTACAGCCATCCATCCGCCAGCTTTCTCATTCTCCCTGGCAGAACTAAATTGCACAATTTGGTTCACCACTACAGTGAACCTAGAAAGAGAGAAGAAAAGAAAAGGAGGTCTCTGATATTTCAAACAATAGAAGCAACTCCCCTCACTCCACTCCACCCTTCATTACTACCGTAAGTAATGTGTCTTGGGAGAGACACAGAAAACTTCTTATACCAAGTCACACCCTTGGTCCATCTAGCTCAGTATTGTTACAAGTTTGAGTGCCAGTCTGGATGATGCCCTGAGTCTCTTCCAGTTTTTGGGATCCTGTATTTGTGGGGGTAGAATGCACGAGAGCCAGCTTGCAAAATCTGCCCCTTTGTCTAGGTAATGGTTTGGGCTGATGATTAGCATAGCTGTAAAACAAATGGCTGTGTCTTTCCTCCCTCGCCTAGCTGCTAGGTAGAACAATAGCCAGAGTTGCCTATGTGAACAGAGATGGAAGCAGGCTGGAGGCTGGGGACACAGTGGCATGCTTGCTCTGTGCTGGATCCAAAGTTGTGCCTGATGGAGAAGCAAGATCTGTTGGGTTGTTAATGCTGCAAGCCCCTCCATATTGTGCTTAGGTTCTGTATGTGTGCAAATAAAACAATATATCCTAAAGACACTATAGAAGACACCTCACCCCACAATGACCCCAAACCACTGCAACTCTGCTAAGCTACACATTAAGAAGTTCAAATCTCACAAAGGAAGATATTGGCTTAACTTTTAGCAGGCACAAACGTGGCGGTCTTTACTGCTTGACTCGATCACATTAATTTGGTTCTTCTTGTATCTTTAGCATACCTATCAGGGGAATTTTTTTTCCTTGACACCAGCCTGCTCCGCCAATGGAAGCACTGAAGCAGAACTAACCAATGAAAAGGCGAAACAATGGACATAGATAGTGCAGAGCATAAGACCATGAACATGCAGCTTTATTTCAGCTTCTCTCTCCCCTCATCTAGATCTGTTTAGTGCACATTCCCAATGATATTCTGTGTGTCCAGTGATGGATATTCAGTTCACGCCAATTCTGCAGGCTACAAAGCAAGGGGTGGACATTTGAGTGTGCCTGTCTCTATTTCAAAATGATTGGGATGAGGGCCAATCAACTGAAGCTAAGCTGACAATCCTGGGCATAAGTTAAAAAGTAAAGGAACACCATGATGGGAACCAGAGCGCACAGAAACGGCGTTTACCTTCCTGCCACAGTGGTACCTATTTATCTACTTGCGCTGGTGTGGTTTCAAACTGCTAGGTTGGCAGGAACTGGGACAGAGCAATGGGAGCTCACCCCGTCACGGGTATTCAAACCTCTGACCTTCCGATCGGCAAACCCAAGAAACTCAGTGATTTAGACCACAGCGCCACCCACGTCCCCAATCCTGGGCATACTGTTGGTGGATTATTGTTTGCCCAGGAAGGTGTTTCTTCAACTTTTTATCAATGGGGTTGCACTCTGAGACATGGCTTTGTTTCTATGAAAGCCCAAGTGACCTCAGAAGAACAGAGGGCCTTCCAGCAGCAGAGGCTATACACCAGCTTGCAGGCTCTCCAGCTGGATCTTATGATATGCATTTATACTATACTGTTTAGTAAGTTCTGTGTTGCAAACTGCCCTGTAGTCTTTGGAAAAATGGCTGTATATAAATCTTAAATACTGCTATTACTAATACAGTGTTGCTCAAGTGCTCCACCGGTTCAAGGCTATATTCAGCTCTTCGTTTTTAGAAAGCTTGTTCAATGACAAGAGATACAAACTTTGTTTCTTGTTTTCTTTTAAAAAAAGTTGCTTCCAGCAGCAGCAGCAGCAGCATATGGTAAAACATGCACCAACTTTTCCTCCTTTAACAGAGCTCAGCCTGTTGCAAAATACGTCTCTTTCTTGCCAAGTCTTGTCTGTTTGCTTGCAGCATATCCATCATTTTGATAACAGGATATAAAAGCATGCCTTAAATAGAAACTGTCCTTACTTTAATCGGTAAAAATGCCTGGCAAGGAGATCCAGAGCTATCAACTGATTCATATTGCAGGTAAATTCTTGATAATTTCTAAAGCAAGCAAAAATAACTTCTGAGGGACAGAAAAGGAAGACCATTTGCAAACCTAGCTAAATCAAAACCTGGTATGCAGCACATTCTGATTAGAATGTAGAGGTGGCTGGAATCCTTGGCTGGATGTAGAAAAACATTCTGTTCCAGCACTTACCACCAGAGTTGGTTGCAACAGCCTTTGCAGCCAATCTGTTCATTCGCCTACACTGTATTTATTAGAAACAGCAAGTTAAAGCACTGGTGGCCACCAGCATCTAAATAAGTTCAAAATGAAGGTGAATTAGAAGGCACTAGTTATGGCTGGAAAAGACCCTGATGTTGGGAAAGATTGAGGGCACAAGGAGAAGGGGACGAGAGAGGACGAGATGGTTGGACAGTGTTCTCGAAGCTACGAACATGAGTTTGACCAAACTGCGGGAGGCAGTGCAAGACAGGAGTGCCTGGCGTGCTATGGTCCATGGGGTCACGAAGAATCGGACACGACTAAATGACTAAACAACAACAGTTATGGCTGAAGAGGATGTATGTTGTCCTCCCAACATCTCCCAAGAAATGTCAGTAGTTTAACTGAAATTATTTTTGCATCTTCTTCTTGTTGTTTAGTCATTTAGTCGTGTCCGACTCTTCATGACCCCATGGTCCCCCATGGACCATAATAATAATAATAATAATAATAATAATAATAATAATAATATATTATTTATACCCCACCCACCTAGCTGGGTTTCCCCAGCCACTCTGGGTGGCTTCCAACAGAAAAATAAAATAAAATAATCTATTAAACATTAAAAGCCTCCCTAAACAGGGCTGCCTTCAGATGTCTTCTAAAAATCTGGTAACTGTTTTTCTCTTTGACATCTGATGGGAGGGCATTCCACGGGGCGGGCGCCAACACCGAGAAGGCCCTCTGCCTGGTTCCCTGCAACTTGACTTCTTGCAATGAGGGAACCACCAGAAGGCCCTCGGTACTGGATCTCAGTGTCCGGGCAGAACAATGGGGCTGGAGATGCTCCTTCAGGTATACTGGACCGAGGCCATTTAGGGCTTTAAAGGTCAGCACTAACACTTTGAAACTACATTGAAACTGAACTGTCCGGCCTCTCTGGTCTATACTTCCAACCAGTGCTTTTTTCCCCCTTAAAAAATGTTTAGGGGTACTCTCATTTTGACTCAAGAAAAGCACAATTTTACAGTTCAAATCGGGGGAAACAAACACAGTACAGACAAAAGTACAAAGATTCACAAAATGTTTAGGGGTATGCATACCCCTTGTTAGGAGCTCCTACATATGAGTAGGACCTTGGCAAAGACACATGCTCAACTGGCATGTTCTCCCCCTCGTTCGGGAGATTCAAAAGCTTTTTCTAGTCCGAACATCACAGCAACTGATGCCAAAAAGCATTAGCACGCTTCAGGATCCGCAGAGTCTTCACAGTTGCGTAACAGAACTCAGTAGCACAGCATTTGGGCTAATCTACTTTACATATAATACACTTGGAGCACTGCAACATGGCTCCCTCTCTCTCCCTCTCTCTCTCTAGCATCAGACAGCTAAGGAAAAAACCAAAGCACAATAGTCCCACCTCAGGGAACACATTAACACAAACATCCTGTCTTCGTCACTTCCCACTGTGGAATGAAAACATACACCATCATGTGTTAAACAACAATCCCATGACAGCAGGCACGGGGAATGAATCTTCAACACTCCTCTTAATTAAACCCCTCCCACATTTGCAATTCCAACCACATGTGACTTTCAAGTTTCTTTTCTGCTGTCCCTTCTTCCTCCTTGCCCCCCCCCCCCATATCATCGTCCTTGTCTGGTCACCTCCCCACAACATTTTCTTCAACATTTTCTCCAAGTTGGTGCCCCTGGTTACATGCAATGGAACTTCAAGGTAAACACAAGTCACTCCAAATCATTTGCCCATGTATGTGCATACAGAAAATAGTTGATTTAGCTGAAAGGCAACACATGGAGATCGGCATTTATCAACCACAATCTATCCCTAACTATAATTACTGTATAATTATAAGTTCATTGCATAATCTTAGAAAGTTGTATAAGGGGATGTGGCTGTGACTATCATGAAGAGACCCTGCACTTTTGAATTTGCCACAAAACTACTGGGTTTGGGGGAGCCTTGAAAACAACCTGGCTTGTTCACTATTCAATTTGTATCTGCTTGATCTGAGTCTGAAAGCAGTTTCCTGAGGTATTAAAGATTAACAATTCGGGCTGATTTTTTCTTTTAATGGATGGCTTTTGTGGCTGGCGGTGACCCCGTGCTAGGCTGGCCTTTTTGTTTCTATATTTTCCACTCTAGGAACAGTAGGGGAGTCCAGCACCACTAAGTGAAAATTCCCTCTATTCTTTTCTCTCTCGCCGTCCTTTTTCCTCCCGGCTCCTGCTGTCTGAAATTGCTTCATGCCTATAACCAGGGCCTTTCAGTGGCTGTTTTCATGTCACTCGGCTTGATTTGCTGAGGATGTCAATTTTTATTTAAAATGACCCATATGGAACATGTGCAATAGCAGCCACTTGGTGGGTTGCCCATAATGGAAAGTGACACTGTCAGAGTTAGTAAGTCATGTGAATTGACCTGACACTGAAAAAAAAAAAACAATCGCAAGAAGAAATGCCTGTGAAAATCCATAGAAAAGAACCCTCAAGTGCTCTTTGGTAAATCAGGGGGTGGGGGGAGTGATTCCAGTAATACAGGATGCAGAAAAACACTGGATAATCACAACAATCATAAGCTAAAGCCTATCGAAGATGGAGAACGGACTGCTTCTTGGTAGCTGAACAAAAATAGCAGGCCATTTTATTTACTTTCCATAAAATATCAGCACATTGCAGAGCCAGAAGGCATCCACAGCTAAGCATTCACTTTGTGAAAATGTGAGCATGTGCTTCGTTTACCAGTAACCTTTTTCTCCTAATGCCGGCTTTGCTTTCATGCCTTAATAGCCCACAGCTGGACTTTACCTTTACCGTCCACATGAACCTGGAAGGGTTTGTTCAGGTAGCAGAACTAGCTCAGGCTTGCCATGGACATTATTAGAAGAAAAGTTCAGATCAGTGAGGGTTAGGGATTTTGTTTTTATTTGTTTGCCTGACTGTGATGCTCACCGAGCCCACATGGCTGTCAAGTTTTCCCTTTTCTCCCGAGGAGGCCTATTCAGCATAAGGGAATTTCCCTTAAAAAAAGGGAGAACTTGACAGCTATGCGAGCCCATTACCACTGAAACTTCACCCGAAGCAACATTTAAAGCAAACTTTGGGTGTCTTCTCCAGGTAAAACAGCAGGAAGGAACCTCTGGCTCATGAGGCTAATTAGGCCCAGCATAAACCCACAAAGGCCATTCCCCCTATATAATGTCAGGTGTGGGGTAGATGAAGATGCAACTCCTTGCCAAAAGTGGGGTGTGCAGGTGGAAGCACCTCTAAACCCTTGTGCTTTTGCCTGAACAGTTTGATTTGAAATCATGTAAGCCAAGGAAAACACTTCCTCTGACATCACCATGATGTCATGTGATTGGCAGGTGGAAAGCCCCACCCACGTGTCAAAATGGCCCATGGGGCCCTTCATCAGGTCTATGAAGCAATGTACAAGCTGACGCAGTGAGAAAATCATATTGACTGTTGACCTCTGAGCTTTAAAGCTGCATTGTGACTCAGGGTAGATCCTGTCAGTGAATGACTGCAATCTGTTGAGAATTACACAGGTGAAGGCTTTCCCAACTGTACTCAGCAGGGAGATCCCACAGTCATGGTGATCACCTTTGGTATTGGAGAGGGTCACAATGCTGGAGTTGTACATGTCTTGTGGCATGAACCCTTATTCCCAACAGCAAATTGCTTGATACATCAGGCTGTGTAATTCTCTTTCCTTGCACTGGAGTTTGGGTTGGCAGGATTGGCCTCACTGGATTGCGCACCGTCCAGGTGACCATAGTTACTTTGGTGGGAAGGAAGTGGGTGACCTTCTTGGTAGAAGATGCATTGTGTCTTGTGTGTTTATTTCGCTCTATGAATGAAGCTGAGAGACATGGCCTGCTTTTTCCTTGCCTCCTTTTGTGTAGTCCCTTGAATGCTGATTTCTGCTGCTTCTTTCTCTACTATGCAAAATCGCCAGTGCTAGAAACAGAAGAATGAAGCCATTCAGAACCACAGCAGAGAAGGGAAAGGATCAGAGTTGAAATAAGACTCTTGGGGACTCCTAACGAAAATAGTGTGATTAATGTAGACACGAAAATAGTGTGATTAATGTAGTCACGGCAGCCTGCAAGAAGGAGTGAAAATCCCATGCTATGATAGGCAGATGACAGATTGTCTTCTAAAGTCTCTCGACGACACTGCCTATGAAAACACATTGGCACAAGATTGGCTTCCTGTAAAACATATATTGTTTCTTTGTTCTTCCTTTGTTCAGTTGTTTTAGCTCCTTTGCTATGCAGTGCTTACTCAAGGCCACCCAGAATGCACTCATTTGCATTTTCAAGGTTCATCTTCACCAGGAGTAGGGTTTCCTCTTTGGCAGGACTGAACAAATCTATTGATATCAGTTCCTCTCCATTTCTTGTTTTTCCAGCCTGAGATTCAGTTTGCTCCATTGCTGAATCAGTTTGCTTTTTTTTTTAAAGTCCTCACTGAAATTCATCACCCTTTTAGTGCACATTTATCCTAATATATATGTTTTTGTATATGTTAAGGGGAATGTAAGATGATGATGAAGAAGAAGAGTTTGGATTTGATACCCTGCTTTATCACTACCCGAAGGAGTCTCAAAGCAAAATGATTGGCAATGTGCACATTCCCTGGAGAATATGCACATCATCTGCCCTTGAAGAGGGAAGTGTGCACATTCCCCAGTCAATATACATAATCTCAAGCAGGTTTCGGGCCATGTGTATAAATCAACTTAATGCTCTGCATTCTAAAGTCATTGTGCAACAGGACTTTGACTCACATGTACCTTATCATTGTCAGGATCCAGCTTCAGTTTATTGGCCTTATCCATCCTATCACTACCTCTAGACCCTAACATGGCATCTGAACAGATAGTATCCTGATTCAGATGGAATGGAGAGATCAAACTGGGTATCACATGCATATTGATGTCCCCATGCTCCAAAACTCCAGGTGGCTCTTCCCACTGGCTTCATATAGATCAGGCATCCCCAAACTTTGGCCCTCCAGATGTGGACTACAATTCTCATCATCCCTGACCACTGGTCCTGTTAGCTAGGGATCATGGGAGTTGTAGGCCAAAACATCTGGAGGGCCACAGTTTGGGGGTGCCTGATATAGCTGTTAAACAGCATGGGAGACAAGATCAACCCCTTAGGGACCCCATGGCATAAATGCTATTCACCCTAAGAGTAGTCCACAAATGCTATTTTCTGTTAACAGCCTGCAGGTAAGAGTGGAACGACTGCAAAACATTGCCTCCAAACCCCAGTGCATGGAGTCATTCCAGGAAGATGGGACTGAAGGCCACATAGAGCTCAAGGAGAAGCAACAAGGTAGTACTTCCCTTACCTCTCACCCAATAAAGATAATCTTTCAGGGTGACAAAGACTGCCTTGGTACCACACCCAGGCCTAAAGACATACCAAATGAGTCTAGAGAACCTGCTTCATCCAGGTACATCTCAACTTGGATGGTCATTGTGCTCTTGACCACTTCCCCCCCCAAAAAAAATAATGTTGGCAACTGGGTGATAGCTATCCAACCATTCTAGATTTGGAGTGAGCATCTTTAGGAGGGGTTGCATCATCACTTGCTTCAAAGTGGTGGGCATCACACCCCCACACCCCCACAGTGATACATTAGACTATCTATAGCTACTAGCTCTGATAACTCTGTTTTGCCTCCATGGCTGGAGGCAGTAAATGCTTCTGAATACCAGTTGCTGGGAACTGCAGGTGAGGAGTGTGGTCTTGTGCTTGAGTCCAGCTTGCTGGTTTCCCACTGGGGCATCTGGTAGGCCACTGTGAGAATGGGATGCTGAACTAGATGGTTCATTGGCCAGTAGGCTCTTCTTATCTTCCAGCCCCAACCACAGCTGCCATCTACCTCACCAGGCTTCTGGGGCTCAGCTGACAATATGCCTGAGTTACATGTTGCCTTTCCAAGTCGTGTTCATCAAGGTCAGCAAGACTCAGTGGGTGGCTGCAATACTTTCTCATGCTTCCAAAAGTTTTATTCCTTGCAATAGTGGGATCGCAGGAACTGTTAATTGCATTTTTAAGCTCCTTTGTTCCTCATAACATAACAGTTCCCCAAAGATAGATGCCTCTGAGCAGCATTTTCTTAACAGAATCTTTTCCGCTGCCTTTTCCCCTTTGCAGTTTTTCCCCTTTGCCCTTCCTGACGCTCCTAACATTATTTCACTTTCATATCAACTTGTTTCTCAACTGACCCGGCGGAGATAAATGTCATCCAGTACAGAGGATACTCAAGACGGATATGAATTTTTATGACCCCTTTTCCCTTCAAATGGATGAGATTGACAGGAAAGCACTTTAGCAAGAGGGAACAGACTTAATTCCCCAACCAAACAAAGGAAAGCGGCATTTGCATCTCTGACCGCTTAAGAACATGTCTGGGTGAAAAGCAGGCCATCTTAAGGGGTGCACGTGCAGGAAATTATTACAATGGGCTTGCTAATAAAAATAAGATTGGGAGACGGGGCTTGAGCCCACCCCTCCAGCACAAATCTCATAATAATTAATGTAATGAACAAGGATTTCCATGTGGATTAAGCTGTTTGCATCCTCTGCAGTGTCCAGTCATCTCAGAGGTGCTGGGTGGATCACACTCTTTCATTTTGCTGCCTGGTTCCTATTCATTTCAATTAGTGATGAGTTGGGCAAATGCTCCCCAAGGTGAGGACTTGCAAGTCACAGGATTCCAGTCACCTGGAATGCTAGTCTAGCAAGGCAACTATAAAGAAAGGGAAAGAAGAGAACATAAGAACATGAGAAGCCTGCTGGATCAGATCAATGGACCATCTAGTCATGCGTCCTCTTCTCACAAAGGCCAACCAGATACCTGTGGGGATACTCACCAACAGGATTTGACCACAATAGTGCTTTCCCCTTCTTCGGTTCCAGCAACTGGTATTGAGAAACATTGCTTCCTCCAACTGTGGAGGTAGACCATTTCCACCATGGCTACTGGCCACTGAAAGCTCTCTCCTCCATGAATTTGTCCAATCCACTTGTCTAGCTTGTGGGAGTGAGTTCCATAGTGTAATGGTGTAGTGAGTGAAGAAGTACTTTCTTTTGTCTGTTCTTATTCTCCCAATATTCAGCTTCATTGGATAGCCACAAGTTCTAGTGTTATCAGAGAGAAGTGGAGTGAGGAGGAGGAGGAGGTGAGATGCTTCCACCCTTGGCACAGCTGCCGCAGAGGAGGAGAAGAGCAGTGAGGCGGCCACTGACACCACTTCTGACACCAAGTAAGTAGTTGGTTGGGAGATTAAAACCTGAGAAAGCAAGGAGCGTGGGGGCATAAGAAAACAATTCTGACTTCCCAAGGCTGGTATTCCAATTTCACCATTGATGCTAAAGGAGAAATTTAGGGAAGTTTTTAATGTTTAATATTTTATTCTGTTTTAATATTCTGTTGGGAGCTGCCCAGAGTGGTTGGGGAAACCCAGCCAGATGGGCAGGGTACAATTATTATTGTTATTATCATTCTAGGTTTACACCATACCTTTCACACCAAGACAATCAATGACCTGGAAAATAAGCCATATGAGGAATGGCTGAGGGTGATGGGTATGTCTAGCCTGGACAAGACAAGGCTGTCACATGGAAGATGACGCAAGCTTGTTTTCTGCTGCTCCAAGGGATAGGACCCAAACCAGTGGATTCCAATGACAAGAAAGGAGATTCCAGCTAAACACTAGGAAGTACTTTCTGATGGTAAGAGCTGTTGGACAGTAGAATGGACTGCTTCAGAAGGTGATAGGCTCTCCTTTATTGGAGGATTTTCAACATGGATTGGATGCCAGGGCTTCTTGAGCTGTGATTCCTCCATTGCAGGGGGTTGAACTAGATGAGCCTCGGGGTCCTTTCCAACTCTATGGTTCTATGATTCTTGTGGCAAACATTTCATTTCATTTCACTTCATTTCAGAGGCTGGAGGGGAGGAATTTCAGGTGGATGCTGCTCTTTCTATTCTGCTTTTCTTTTCTTTTTAAAGCTGCCAGTCAAGGGCATTTGCAAGACGTGATGGTGTATCTTAAATGGATCGCGCAGTGCCAGCTTGAATTAGGCCTCCTGCTCCACGGCGGAATGTTAAGCATAACAAATTAGGAAGGTAGGAAACTTGCTAATAAACACAAATTGCATCAAGCCGCATCTGGTTTGCTTTATACACATACAAAACGGAAAGCGCACGAGAGAGGGAATCGGGATGCCGTGTTTT
Organism: Zootoca vivipara; assembly: GCF_965207765.1. Classification (NCBI taxonomy): domain Eukaryota; kingdom Metazoa; phylum Chordata; class Lepidosauria; order Squamata; family Lacertidae; genus Zootoca; species Zootoca vivipara. The sequence goes on from NC_142589.1 coordinate 50,558,549, forward strand.
GCTGTGTCTGTTGGAAAAGAAAGCAGGCCAAGACCAAATTCTCAAGGGGCAGGTAAGGAGAGGCTCAGCCATTGTCTTTATACAAAAATAGACAGTCATTAATACCATCTGTGACAACATGCATCACCGTCACATTTCCAGCCAGGTAGAAGGAGCAGAGCTTGCTCCTCTGGGAAACCAGTCACATGGTTCAGGGGCACAGAAGGCATCCTTTATTCACTTTGAAAGCAGCCTATTTATTCCAAGCACTGGCAGGAACCATGTTTGCTGTATTGCTTATTAATAAACAGGGCCTGCTGCCAGAGTGGCGGAGGGTGATTACAATTGCTAGGGTTACCGTTTAACAACCGTATCGGGAGAAAGGTGAGCTGCAGTCTGTGCGCAACCTTTCCCATGGGGGGAGGAAAGGGTCGTATCTCAGTGCTGAGCATCTGTCTTGCATTCAGAAGGCCCTGGGTTCAAACCCTGGCAACCACACCTAGGGCTGGGAGAGACTGCTGTCTGAAAACTCCAGAGAGCCGCCACCACTCAGTGTACACTATGCTGAGCTCGATGGACCAAAGGATGGATGGATGGATATAGATAGATAGATGCTAGATTGATAGGGCATCAGAGACCCACTTTTGCATCTATGAAGAACTGGAACAGGACATAACTATACTTTTGTCCATCCCTCAGTATAAGACAGTTTCTTATAAGCAATGGTATCCACCTCCCTGGCTTTCCATGGGTATCCATGATCCAGATTCCCAGGTGGGAATTTTTCAGGGGTTGGGGGAAGAATTCCAGCTCCCTTTCCATGTGCAGTTGCGGCAAATTAGGCCCCTGTACATCCACCTCCCCCCACCCTGATAGCATATTCTTCAAGGCTAATAAGGGGGAGATTGAAACAAGGTCACCGGGACTGTTCAAACTTCAGAGCTGCACCAGATGATGCAACATTCATAATGCAAAGCATGTCACCCTCATATTATATCCCCTGTAAGCTTCACTTGCATTGTAAGGAAAATAAGCAGGTGGAACATTGCAGAGGGGCATCGTAATAAGGGGAGCAAATCTCTTTGGCTGTTCCTCATGGGTGGGGCCAGGGGGGCCGGATGAGAGGATGCATTTTGTCGCTGTCCAAACGAAAACATGGGAAGAAGCAAAGTCCTTGCTTATTGCCTCCCTCCTTGCTCATGATCTGCAAACGCAAGCTCTGGATTAAGAGGAGCAGGCTTGTTGCTACAAGGATTTTACAGCTCTAATCCATGACACCCTTTCAGTCTTCCCTTTGCAGATGCTTGTTATCAGCGGCAACGCAGACGCGTCTGGCTTGCACTAATTATCCCTCAAACGCATGGAGGCTGTCTTATTATGATGCAATACGGAATGAGGAACAAGGCGTGGGTGCCCTTTACAAGTCATCCCAAGACACCTGAGGATGGGGATGAATGCTTGTGAGATCCTGAGTGGCACCTTCTACACCTTTCGTCAGCAGCCCTTTGCCCTTTAATGGTTTCTGATCACAGCTTCCGCCAGTTTAGTCCAGCTTTTCCCAGCCCTTACTGCTGGATGCGGAACTTGAACTATGGACTCAGTTTCCATAGTTTAATTCATCAGGCAAATTGGTGTGCAGGCAAGGTCAGGTTACATGGAGCGGCAGGTACTCAAGAGGTATAACTGCATGGCTAAGTGCAAGCTAAGATGTTGATTCAACAAGTGACAAACACCCTGCACCTCCCTTTTGAAGAGTGGGGTGGACATAGCTCTTAGCATGGAGTATTGGGATTGGGCAAGCAAGCGGGCATTCATATAATAATAGAACTGTACAGTATGTACAGTATGTATATAAGAAATGACTTTGAGACTCACTTCCTCTAGGCAGATGCCCGTGTTCAGTACAGAACCATGTACAGAACACTTCGTAATTCCAATACACTTAAACAATAAAAGCATCATTCGTAACATTGTAGACATATGGAGGCATATAAAAACATGCCAAGCAGACTGTCAAGCCAAATGCACTTTGGAATGCATATTGTGAAAGCAAATACATTTAGAAATGTGTGTTTTGAGAGAAAACACATTTAAGATATACACAATTCAAATGTGAGTTTTAATGCAGATTAGTGTGGGAATGAGATGGGAACCCTCCTGGGTAAACCAAATGATTGCATAGCTGATTGCATAGCTGGCCAAATGCTTAAATCAGCCACCTATATAGCAGAAGGCCGTGTGTTAGAAAACTGGCCTGGATGATGCAGCCCCTTTGTTGAAGCAATGTGCGGCCATGCCTAGTCTGTGTCCAAATGGGAGACGTCCTGTTTCAAAATTTCACACAGCAGTTTTGTCAACCTTTCAAGGGAGTGTGGGAGCAAAGCAAAGATTGCCTCAGAAAGCCAGGTGAAATTTCTCGATTATAAACATTCCCGGAAGATCTGCCTGGCTAGAAGCTGGTGTCAGAGAGCTCCCTCCCACTGGGAGCGAGCACAGGGCTGCCCCTAAATGCTTTTAGGATTCAAGGAAGACTCCACATCGGCAACCTCTTTAAGCTAGGAAAGGTAAATGAGAACGCACAAACACTTTGCGAGGTCCTGCAAAATTATGTTATGTTGTTTTACAAAGTTCTCTTGCTCCACAGAAAAGAGGTGGTGGGGCGAAAGGATTCTTATTTTGCAGGGAGTAAACATCTTCCCAAAAACAAAACCTAGCTCTCCCCCCGTAGGCTGCCTTCAGTTCTTCAATGGAAGAAAGGCAGGATAGAAATGAAGTAAACAAGCCAAAAGAAATGAACAGATAATTCTTAGTATATCACTCTTTCCCCCTCCCCCCACAACTGAATAGCCAAAGATATTCCTCCACCCTTCTTTTCCCTTTCTCATTTCACAAACAATGCCCCCCTCCTGCATGTAAAGCATACCCACTTGGAAGATATGAAATTCACTCCTTACCATTGCATTTGTTTCATGTATTTAATTAACCCACTTTTCAGGGTGGATGCTCAACATTGTTTGTGAAAACAAATAAGGCCCAAAATAACAACAAAACAAAACACACACACACACACACAGAGAGAGAGAGAGAGAGATAATTAAGAACACCAGCAGCAGATAAAATATCAAATCAACATAAACACCACCAAATTTCAATCACAAGATGTGAAGATCGGCATTTTGTTTGTTTTTAAAAGGATGCAGGAAGAAAATGATGCTGGAAGAGGCAGATATCAGGGGTTATTTGACACGATAGCTAGCTATGTAGAACCTCCATGTTCAAGGGAGGTATACCTTTGAGTGTTTCCCGCCCGGAAACCAATGTCCACATTGTGGAAGGACGTGTGGATCCAGAATTGGCCTCCACAGTCGCTTACGGACTCACTGTTAAAACTGTGTTTATGGAAGACAATCTTACTCAGCTATGAGTGATCGCCAAAGAAGAAGACCTTTGAGTGCCATGTGTGAAACAATAGGAGGGCCTGTTGCCTTTCTGCCCTGCTCTTGCTCCTCCCAAAGGCATCTGAATGGCCAATGTTCAACTCAGGATGCTCAATCTAATTCAGAAATAGGCAACACAGGGCCCTCCAGATGAATGTTGGACCACAGTTCCCACCATCCCTTTCCAATTATATCTGGAGGAGGTCACATTGGCTGCCCCTTGATTTTATTCTGCTTTGAGAGACAGATTGTGTCATGCTTCAGTTTCCCAACAATACCCTTTTCCTGGCACATACCAATGAGATGGAATGCAAAGGACAGGCCTTGCCTGCTCTGTGCCCTGGACACCTGATATGCACTTTTAAAAATCTGTCCTTTGTACCTGGCCACCTTGCAGGAGGCAACACCTGGGATTTCTATTCCTCTTGACCAGATGAGGCATCCATTTATCCCTCGCACTAGTGATTGCTACCTGCTTGCTCCAGGTATTGTCATGTGGGGCACAGGAGGGGTCCCACTCTTCCTCCTTGTTCAAATAAATGAGTAACTGGTGAGCAAATGACAGGATGAGTTGCGCGATCACGGACTTCGTAAGCAGCAGTGTGGCGGTTGTCTTAGCAACCACCACATCCCACGAGTCCCCAAGCATCCCCTTCTCTAAGTTAACTCATGGATGCAGGGCCTCTCTGACATTCCATCTCCACATGGGCAAAAGACACACACCTGTGCATTAAGGAACAAAGAAGCATGAAGCACAGAAGGCAGCCAGGCCACTGAACATCTTATTATCTTCCATAAGGAGCTGTGTGCAATCTGAGATGAAATTGAAATGCTCTCGGGAGGAGGAGCACTTTTGAAATCATATGGAGCTTGCTCGGTCGAGCTTCGGGCTGCCACAGCAAAATTAGGCAGGATTTTTGACCAGTTAGGAAGAATGAAAAAAGTTGAGCTCCAAGATTAATTTTCTGAGTATGGACCATTAAGTATCCAAAATGGCACGACCTGTATAGAAAGCAGCGGTATCAATAGGCTCAGGGGAACCCCAATATTTTTTGTAAAAAGGGGGAACCTTCACAAAACAATCTATTACAAGTTGAATGTGGCTCAAGCAATTTCCCCTAAAATAGCACATTTTTGTATGTCCATGAATATCTTCATTTTTATGCACTCTTTCCTGTAAATATGCATTTTTGTAAACATTGGTTGGAGAATTGAATCGCAAAATTCAGATAAGTGTGCATTTTGGAGGATGCCTGTGTTTTGGTTTGCATATTGTTTTAGAAACCGCAAATTTGATAGATTCAGCTTTATGTATACTGAATTGAATTTATCTCCTGCCCCTATTCATTCTGACAGGAGCCCAGAGCGGTCTTCCCAACTCCAGCTGAAACCACCTATTTTTTTATTTGTTAAGTCATTTTTCTCGCAGAGGGACTCAAAACAACTTATATTAAAACCAATTACAACCACTGGATAAAACTCTAAAAACAAAGATGAAACAGATGAGGATCTACTAAAAGAGGCCACCCTTCAAACTAAGGTTTACTATCCCAAGTAAAGGAAAAAGTCGTGGTCTGGTGCCTACAAGTAGATAAAGATGGCACCAGGCATCCCTCCCTGGGGGGAGCATTCTGCAAGTGGGGGACCTCTACTGAAAATCCAAATCTTGGGTTGCTACCTTCCACCTCCCATGCAGGAGGCTCATGAAGAAGGGCATCAGATGATGATGAACACAGGGTCCAGGTTGGATCATGTCTGGAGAGGTGGTCCTTGGGGTCCTCAGCTGAATAAGGTCAAAACCAGCACTTTGAATTGAGCCCAGAAACTAATTGGTAGCCAGCGGAGTCATGCCAGAATTGGTGCTATATGTTCAGATCACCCTGCTCCAGTCAACAATCTGGCCACCAAACTTGTATTGAACTGTCAGGCCAATGGTTCATCACTAGCACACATTTCTCAGGTATCTCGGTTAGTCTTCTTTTTTTAGCTGGAGAGATTCGGGAATTTGGATCCGATTCCTTCTGTCTGGAGGCTGTGCACCCTCCCACTGAGCTTTCCCCACCCTCATAAGGTTAGCCAATATTGTAATGGCTCTTAACCGATCTATTATTAGACACAAAGCTAGGCAGAGTGTGTGTTTATGGGTGTACAAAGGGAGAGCACACCAGTGGTATCACGCCATTTCTCCGTTTATTTTCCCGTCATTTGTAAATCATGTTGCAGCAACATCCTTCCAAATAACCACACTCTTTGTGAGGGTGATTTGTATTTTCCAGCAAATCAAATGTTGAGCAGCTACATGCAAAGATAATTCAGTTCTAATTTTGATCAAATTAGGCTGCTTTTAAGAGTGTTTTATGGGAAGCTCTCTCTGCTAAGCCAATTGAGCAAATTGCATAATTACTACGTTGTGCTAAAAATGTGGGTTTATACTAATTGTATTATAGATTCAGTTCTTTGGAGCCTTGCCACTGTACATGCGAGATTATGGCTCCCCCAGGAGCTGAATCACTTGGCACCTGATTGCACTCATTACTGCTGAACTTCAAAGCCGTAATGCAGCAAAAATTCAAATATTTAGCCTCAACATTCTATTTTGGGGAGGAAAGATGAAGTTTGCACATGAAATTTGTTCTCTCAACCATAAAGATGCATGTGCTGGGATGCGGGTGTGTGTGTGTGTGTGTCCCCACCATGGTTACAGCTAGGCCATTGTGCCCAATTTTTTTGATGGGGAACAAAGCAACCCTCCCCGAAATAATACAATTTTGTTTAACTGAATTAGATCTCCCTGTTCATTCCCAATTTAAAGCTTTACCCCACAAAAGGAAGTCTCTGGCTCTTTCTTTTGTAGAGCCTCAATGGGAAGGAGTTCTACAAGTGTTGGTGGGGTCCCACTCAGACCCACATTTTGGGGGGTTCCCTTGCTGGACGAACCAGGCAAAGGACAGTGTCATTAAGAGAGCATGTTCCTGAGATATTTGGAATTGTAAAGGGTCACCAAAACGTTCTCTCTAATCTGTGGCAACCTTCAGTTGTTAGGAGCTTTGGAGCTTATTCTACCCAGAGTGTTTAATTATATTTGGGGTGGCGGTGGTAATGGCCAACTGAGACAGTGTGGTGCTTGGGAAAGGGGTGGCAGAGAGAGAGAGAGAGATGAAGAGAGAGTTGTCATTCAGTGGTGCTGCATGTGGTGCTGCAAACTCCACCCACTTTTGGCTCTGACTCTTGGTCTCCACCTGGCTTGGGGTGGGGCTTGACAGGCTTCACAAGGATTGCGGCTGCTGCTCAGCAGAGAGGCCTCCTCTTTTAAATTGTTTTTTAAATTTTTATCTGTGTTGTTTTAAATGAGACCATCTTGGCTGTGAGCCCTGGAAGACCTGCACCCTGCCTTGCTGGCCTTTTCCCATTTCGCCTGGGAGAGTGGAGTGCTGACTGACTCCAATTACAAAAGCTGAGGCTGTTAAACAAATTCTTGGGCTGGAGTATTGTTAATGGGGGGGGGGAGGTTGAGAGAGCTTGTTGCTGTCATTGATATTATTCTTGTATCTTTAGCTTTAGATCTTACGATTTATGTGGAAATTGTTTCCATTTGGTTGTGTTTTATTTATTTTTATGGCTTCTGTTATTTTTGTGTTAATATTATTATTATTATTATTATTATTATTATTATTATTATTATTATTATTTATACCCCACCCCAATATTTCCAACAGAAATATTAAAATACAATAATTCCTTAAACAGGGCTGCCTTCAGATGTCCTCTAAAAGTCTGGTAGTTGTTTTCTCTTTGACTTCTGGTGGGAGGGCGTTCCACAGGGCGGGTGCCACTACCGAGAAGGCCCTCTGCCTGGTTCCCTGTAACTTGGCTTCTCGCAGCGAGGGAACCGCCAGAAGGCCCTCGGCACTGGACCTCAGTGTCCGGGCAGAACGATGGAGGTGGAGACGCTCCTTCAGGTATACAGGACCGAGGCCGTTTAGGGCTTTAAAGGTCAGCACCAACACTTTGAATTGTGCTCGGAAACGTACTGGGAGCCAATGTAGGTCTTTCAAGACCGGTGTTATGTGGTCTGGCGGCTGCTCCCTGTCACCAGTCTAGCTGCCGCATTCTGGATTAATTGCAGTTTCCAGGTCACCTTCAAAGGTAGCCCCACACAGAGCACATTGCAGTAGTCCAAGCGAGAGATAACTAGAGCATGTAAATCTTGTCATGTTGTAAGCTGCCTTGAGTATAGTTTCAACTATGGAAAGGTGGGATACAAATAAAATGATGGTGGTGGTCAGCTTATCTATGGGTAAAGACACTTCATAAAAAACCCTAAAATAAACAAACTTCGGTTGTGTTTGCAACTGATTCTGTTGACCATTGGCCAGATGGAGGGGTATTTCATCACCCTTCACCCTTCTCTTCTCCAACAGTTCTAAACTCTCTCCAGACAACTGCTTTGCTCTGTCTTCATTGATTTATTGCATTCCTATCCCACCTTTCCTCCAAGGGGTTGAAAGTATGCTTCGTGGTTTTCCTCCTCCCCATTTATTTCCCCACAACCACTCTGTGAGGTAGATCAGGGTGAGAGATGCAGTGACTGTCCCAAGGTCACCCAGTCAGCTTGATGGCTGAGTGAGGATTTGAACCCTGGTCTCCTAGGTCTTGGGTCCAACTAATACACTACACTTCCTTTCTGCATGCTCCTGGCCCATTGCTCTGTCCCATGCTAGTGGGGCAGCCAGAGTCTAGCTCCCATTGTCTCAACAATGGACCCAGCACACCTCTCCCTGCTGGTTCTGGAAGTTGGGAGAGGAAATGGACGGAGACTTGAATTAGCTCAGGTGGTCATGAATTCTAATGACCATGGCCTGTAAAGCGTTGAGTGTGTGTGTCATGTGGAAGAGAGCTTTATTTCCATACGGACAACTCCCTCCTTCAAAAAACACGTTTTCTACCTCTCTTCACTACAGCATTCAAAGCAGACCTCCATAATGCTGAGTATTCCACAGGTGCTGCCATAAACTGCTGCTCTTGAAATGAATCTTCAGCAAAGAACTCAACAGAAAAAAAATGGATGCAATATAATGAGCGGACTGTGCCAGATACAGACCATAAAACTTTTTTGCATCCTGGACATACATAACTTTTCCAACCAATCACTTCCACACAGTAAAATATTCACAGATATGCCCTCTCCAGCTCATAAATTACATGCTGTATTTTTGGAGTGATGGATTTTGAAAAACAGGAGGAGGAGGAGAGAATAGTTAGCAACAATCCTTTAAACAACAACAACAACTTACTGGTGAGCATTTCCAGTTGGCAGTTCCCCAAAATGCAGAAAATGTACCACATAAATAGACATGAAGGTTTAAATCTTAAACCCCTGCACAATTATTGGGTATATGTACATTTGCACAGCAGTGACCACAATGCTTCTGCATACAACATTCTTAACTCTGGCAGGGATGGTCGTGCTATTCTGACCCAAGGGCCACATTCACCCTCAGCCAAGCTTCTCAGGGGTCACATAAAAACAGTTGTGGCAGTTCGGTTTGGGTTGTACACAGATACAATGTTGGCAGGCACTGACATGTGCACACCCCTCCTCATAGAATCTTAGAGTTGGAAGGGACCCCAAGAGTCATCTAGTCCAACCTCCTGCAATGCAGGAATCTCAGCTAAAGCATCCTTGACAGATGGCCATCCAACCTCTGTTTAAAAACCTTCAGGGAAGGAGAGTCCACCACCTTTTGTGGGAATCAGTTCCACTGCTGAACAGTTCTTACTGTCAGAAAGCTTTTCCAAATGTTTAGTCTGAATCTCCTTTCTTGCAACTTGAAGCCATTGGTTCGAGTCCCCCTAGAGCTTTTTCACATGTACTGTTAGTAAGCCAGGTGTCCTCGTCCTATAGTTGTGCACCTGGTTCTTCCTGCCTACATGCAGAACCTTACATTTATCCCTATTGAAATTCATTTTGTTAGCTTGCACCCAGTTCTCCAATCTGTTAAGGTCATTTTGAATTCTGATTCTGTCTTCTGTGGCATTAGCAACCCCTCCCAGTTTGATGTCATCGGCAAATTTGATGAGCATCCCCTAAGGTCATTTATAAAGACCTTACTGCCCTCTCTCCACTCATCAAACTATCAATCTGTTCTATTTTATTTTCTGACCACCTTCTCCCCCCATGACCACCCAAATTGCCAAAGGTCTTGGGGGAATCTGAAAAAGATGTGGTTTTTTTAAAAGGGGAAGCGGCAAATCAGACCACCTAGCTGGGGCTTATGCAATTGGAACATTTTTGTTTTCATTTTTAAAGCTACCTTTTTCCCTGTATTTAATCATACTAATTTTGGTACTGTATTTCTATTTGTTTCTGTTGAGACTCACCTCTCATACCTAACTGCTTAAGTCCCCACCTGGTTATTTTATATGCTAAACCCTTTAAAATGAGTTTTGTTAATGAGATTATATCCTTAATTAGCCCACATCCTCCTTAAATAGATTGCAGTTCACCTACCACCCCAGCAAAGCTACATAGAGCTGCATTTGTTTGGTTTTGGATGCGGGATTTTGTGCCGTTTCATAGCCACTTGACGTGTTTTAAAGAGATCAAGCTGCTTGATGCAATATGGGATCATTTCATGGATTTGATATCTGGGACTGGGTGTGCACATGTCCAAGCATGCTCTTTCCCAATTCACCCTCACCTCCTTTCTCGGTGTTATGGGTAGGGCTGGGTTAATCTGTTTATTTCAGTTTCTCTATTTCTCATTTTTCCACATTTCCGTATCAGTTTATGATAAAACAATTTGTCCTCATTCAAATTCTTCAGAATGTTAGGGTGAATTTCTCCTAATATTTTTCCCCTGCAACTTTTTATAATATACACATTTTTTTGCAAAGCAATTTCCCCTAAAATAATGCATTTTTAAATTTTCACTAGTGCATTTTTATACAGACTGTACATTAATATATGGATTTTTGTACACATTACCTAACTGGAGAACTGCATTGCAAAAATCGGAGATGTGCAAATTTCAAAGGATGGCTGCATTGGCTCTGCATATTGTTTTGAAAAGTGTGAATTGGGTAAGTTTGCCTTTAAGTGTGACTTGAATTGTATTTCTCCTCCATCCCCAGTTACAGGCAGGCCTTCTGAAAAGCAATTTACCAAGCAACCCCAAGAGCAGTGCTGTCCCCCCTCTGTCTGTCTGTCTTACACACACACACACACACACAGCTTCTTTCAAACTCTTGCTTTGATGAGCTTTTCCAAATATTGGATAATTTCTGCAACATATAATATTCACAGTTGCAGTCATCACAACTATCCATCAGAACATACCACTTAAAAACAAAATTAATGAGCCTTGCTGGACTAATCCTAAAAGTTCTTCCTCAGCAAAAATCAACTCGGGAGAAGAGTGAGCCACCCATGCTATGGAACACACCATTCAGCCCAAGTGTCAAACTAGCCACAATGACAAGAGCCCTGTTGATGCATTTACACGCTTATCTGAAACACAGATAAAGCAGGGTGAGGGACAGTCTAAGTGTAACACCCAAAGGGAAACATGGAGTTACAGGACTTGTTAAGGTGTGGTTGTTTGCTGAGATGATCCTTTTCTAGAGTTCAGTGACTTGGCGCTAACCATGGTCCTGATTTGGGACCTGCCTTGACAAAGCCTGTAGTGAACCTTTGCCTCCCCTGACTTGTCATACGTCAACTCTGCTGTCTTTGGGCTGACCTCATTGACCAGACCTAACTTGCTATAATAGGACCTGTCTTGACCTACATTGCCATAGCCTTACAACACAAAGGGTCTGGAAACCAAGCCTTGTGAGGAATGGTTGAGGAAGTTGGGTATGTTTAGTCTGGAGAAGAGAGGGATGAGAGGTGATACGATAGTCATCTTCAAATATTTAAAGGGCTTTCACATGGAAGAGAGATCATGCTTGTTTTCTGCTGCTACAGAGAGTAGGACCCAAACCTATGAATTCAAGTTACAAGAACGGAGATTCCGACTAAACATTTGGAAGAACTTGCTAACGGTAAGAGTACTTCGACAGTGGAACAGAATCCTTTGAAAGTGGTGGACCCTTCTTCATTGAAGGTTTTTCACAGAGGCTGAATGGGCATCTGCCACAGAATCTTTAGCTGTGATTCCTGCATTGCAGTGGGTTGGACTAGATATATTTGGCTTGATCTGACTTCCATCTAATTCTGCATGACTTGGCCTGCTTCATCTCCTGCAGGTCCCAAGCATTGATAAAAACAACATAATATCTAGTTTGGCTCAATAGCAGTCTCGCCTCCTGTAAAGTAAAGGTAAAGGTACCCCTGACCGTTAGGTCCAGTCGCGGACAACTCTGGGGTTGCATGCTCATAGGGAGCTGGCGTTTGTCCGCATGACTAAGCCGCTTCTAGCAAACCAGAGCAGCGCACGGAAACACTGTTTACCTTCCCACTGTAACGGTACCTATTTATCTACTTGCACTTTGACATGCTTTCGAACTGCTAGGTGGGCAGGAGCTGGGACCGAGCAACGGGAGCTCACCCCATCGTGGGGATTCGAACCGCTGACCTTCTGACCGGCAAGCCCTAGGCTCTGTGGTTTAGACCACAGTGCCACCCGCATCCCTCTACTCCTGTAGTTTCCAGCAATTGGTATTCAGAAGCATTAATGACTCCAGCTCTGAAGGCAGAGCACAACCATCAGGGCTAGAGGCCTTCAGTAGACCTCTACTCCATGAATTTGTCTAATCCTCTGTTAAAGCCATCTAGGTTGGAAGCCAATCCAGTTTCCGGTCCTCACAGATGTGTGTGAAATCCTGAAGCAGGGCATGAGCACAAAAACACACTCGTGATGATGGTTTAACAAACAATTCTTCTTCACAGGAGCTCTGGGAATTGTGGCTCTGTGAGAGGAATGGGAAGTCTCCTCTCCGCACTATTAACAAGCTCCAGCTCCCAGAATTCTTTGGGGGGAGGCCATGTCTGTTTATAAAGCAGCATTGTAGCACTTTAAATGTATGGTGTGACAGTGGCCTTCCTCTCCTAAGGCTCCCCTCAGTCTCCCAAGCCCAGTGTGTTATGTGGCAAAGTCTGCTGCCTCTTCTTCCGACAATGACACGCTGCCAGCATCTCAATGGGCTCATTCCAGCAATTCTGGCCCCGGATCCAGTCGTGCCTGCCAAAAAACAGTGGTGCAGAAGTGCCCCTTATTCCCTCCTTGCCCTTTTGCTTCTGCCCAAAGATGGAGTGTTCCTGTCGAGCTAGTCAGGTTCCAGAAAGATGTGGCTAAGTAGAGCCCCATAACTCCTGCTCCTGGCTTTAATGAGCAGCCCAAGAGCCATAGGGAAATCTCCTGAGGATGTTCTCATGGAAAATGTATCCCCCTCCTAAAAATTTATTGCTATGGTAACTGAGCTGTGCTTGGGTAGCATTTTCTTTTTTAAAAAAAATAATCCTAAATGGGAGTGAATAATTTAAGATTATGTATAACCTATAGCAATGTGACTGGTACAAAATCGTATTTCCTTGTTTATAGCCTGATGGCAAATAAAACAGACTTTCTTTCTCTCTCTTAACTGCTGCAACAGAAATGGTAGGAGCCAGATTTTTTCTCCAAGCACTATATTTGCAACAAAGTGGACCGACCCTTTTTCTTACTGATGCCAATATAAAGGGCTTACTTTGAGAGACGACTGATGGAGATTTGGCCAGATTCTTCTTTGAGTCTCTGGTCTCAGTTAGGGGACAAGCCATGCCACAGTAGGGAAGGCAGTTCATGCACAGAGGGCCCCTCTTATGTGGGGCCCTTCTGTGCATGTTCATGCAAATGTATCCTAATAAACATGTTTGTATACTAATTTTTCCTAATATAACACATTTTTGTTTGCTACTTTCACTAATATGCAGTGTGTGTGCATGTGTAATAAAACTGGAAAAGGGAGAACCACTGGGGGGGGATCTGTATTTTATGAAACAAGTGTGTGCGAAAACCATGCAAAATTCATACAATTTACATGCTGATTTTTTGGGGAATTCCATGGGAGATTGGAACCCCCAGGGGCACAGTGGGTCAGTGCATTGGGCTGTTAATCAAAAGGTTGGTGGTTTGAGCCTACCCACAGACAGCTGTTGGCAGGATTCCTACATTTCAGGGGACTGGACTAGGTGACCCTCAGGGTCTTTTCCAACTCTGCAATTCTATGATTCTTTGAACAAAAAACGGGACAGTAAGAAGCTAGGATTCAGTGCCTGTGGAACAGACACAGAATGGACTTGGCCTGTTCTGTCCACTCCTACCTGAAATCACCTAAAAAGAAACACAGGTGCTACACAAATGCTCTGGTAAGTGACCCCACCCAAGCTAAACCAATCACCCCACTCTTGATTTCCTAGCCCCCCAAATGGCTAACTCCTCTTTTTGGGGGTAGGGTGGGGTGGAGAATGAAAGCTGTACCCTGTTTCACAGGCCAATCCTGAAGCTGGGAGCAAAAATTATAACCCTGCTAAAAAATAAATGCAATTGCTTGCCAGCTATTAAATATATCAATACTAAACAGAATTATATGTCTACTCCATATGTTATCAAACACAGAAAACATCTGGTAAATATTGCATAATTATTTGAGTCCTGAGATAAGAGATAGTATTCAATGCTGGTCCTACTTAGAGTAGAGCCATTAAAATTAATGGACATGGGGAATTTAAAGAACCAAGATTATGGTTAAGAAGTAGGAATTATTTGGGATGATATTTACATTGATTTTGTGCTGTAATGGTATAGTTGTATGTTGTATGTATATATGTTAATATGTTAGTATGTATGTATGTACTTTTGTTGTGATTTCTGTATGTATTTTTGTTGTGATTTCTGTATGTTGGTGGTTGTAATAAAAAATTAAATAAATTTTAAAAATAAATAAATAAAATTAATGGACATGAATCGCTTTAAGTTCATTACTTCCAATGGACCTTGTTGTGGTACAATAATATGTCGGCTCTGGCTACTACAGGGAAAATAACTCACAAATTACATATTTCTAAGGATACAGGACACCCACATCATTTCTATGCCATTTGTGGGATTTCATTTCCTATGTGTCAAATTCAGATAAACAAAACTCTCTCCCCCCACCCCGCGAATTGCAAAATTTGGCTTCCATGACTTGTTACGTTGGTCTTACTTTTCTGCATTTTCTGCCTTCTATTTATATGCAAACTCTGTCCTGCTCCTGTTTTGTAACTTTTATTATACTTTCGATTGTTTGTAATTTTGTAATTTCGATTTAATTTTAAAAAATCTTTATTTAAAACATTTCAGTGGGTCTGCTCTGTGCAGGACATAGTTGAATACAACCCAAGATCTGGAGCTACACTCACAAATGATAATTGGGGGGTGGGGAAGGTAGAAGAAAAATGGGGTGGGTGTAATTTGTTTCAGTTCCATCTATCCAAATATTAGTTGATGAATGAGGCCACGCTGAAGAGGAGGATTTCTGATGCAACATCTCTCTTCTGCTTAGGATTAGCTGGAAAACAAGATGAGCTTATCTGTGGAATTCTGAGCACTGCATGCGCAATGATTAGCTGTCCATCATATGACTCAATTAATGCTGGAACACCCTTTCCTCTATTCCTCTTGAACCAAAGCCTCAGATCTTATCGATCTGCTTAGCATTTTGAGATCCACAAATATTGAGGCTTAGAGGAGGGTTTCCAAATGGCAGGTGCCAAATTCAAAGAGCTGTTATATCAATGCAAGACAGTGAAACTTTCTCCAGTAACGGATGATGCATGTAGAGCTGGGCTGGTAATTAGGCCCTGTGGTGCTGGGGGAAGAGGCCAAAAGGTCTGGCAGGGAGAGGGCGGGGGTCCTATTTTTAGCACATCCAGCTATCTCATTCAGTGTGGCTTTGATTCTGGAAACAAAAAAAACCCCTGACTAGCTTAACTTCTGGCATTTTAAAGCGGAACAGAAATTAAAACACCAACGAAACCGAAATTGTACTTGAGGCCGACAATTGTTCCTTGTTTGCCTTCAACCCCCTTCAGATTCCCCTTCCATTATTCCCAGGAGTGTAGTGGCAAATTCAGAAGTGCAAGGTCCCTTTGTGATAGCTATGGCAACATTGCCTTCTAAGAGGAGGAAATGCCTTGTCAAAGAAGACGACAAAAGAGGGCATGAATTTCCATAAAATCTACATATGCAAATATACATGTATAGGTGCAAATTAGAAGTAATTTCTATTATCAGTGGTGTCCAAACTTTTTTCAAAGAGGGCCAGATTTGATGAAGCGAAGGTCCGTGAGGGCCGACCAAAGTTGTTAACCTTTTTTAAGGATCGAAGTTGTTGAGCTTTCTTTTTATGATTGTACCCCAGGCTATAACTGCCACAGGGGGGATAAGGCTGGATTAGGCCCCCGAAACAGACTTTGGACATGCCTGATTTAAATAGAAGTGTGGTACATAGTGGGGCAGACGGTGAGCGGGGGAACCCGAGTGCCTGCTCAATCTGCTGTCCAGGTGCTGGTTGTTGGTAGACATCTTTAGGCCCTCTCCTGCTCTCCCTTCTTGGGGCAGCTAACCTTTACAAGGGCAACACTTCACCAAGAGGTTGGTCCTATCACTGCCCTTTCAATAGAGAGCCACACGGCCAGAGCTTTCCTGCTTCTGCCCAATGATCTGGTATCTTTAGAATTCTGCTTTGGGAATGCACCCCTCCTCTCCTGAATAAGGAAACAATAAGGCTACCAGCTCAACAGCAGAAATATTGGGAATGGGGGGGGAGAGATGCACAAAGCCTTGCAAACACACACACACACACACACACACACACACACACACACACACACACACACGTCTCTTCCTTTGAATATGAAGAAATGAGAGGAAGATGCATTTGATGTATGGATTTGAGGCAGGAGCTCATTTATAATGTTCTCTCTTTTCATGCAAAGTTTTTCACAAGCCACACATCAAAGGGGGAAAAAACCAGGGAGGCAGGGACAGGGACTAAAGCCTCCTTGTTATCTTCCATTCAGAACGACTTCTTTTCACCCTTCTTTGTGCAACTGATGCTCATAATCTTCTTTAATAACTCACACTAATGTTCAAATTATTAAAACACTGGCCCAAAGAGTGTGCTTCTGCTTCTGTTCTTTTTAAACATCTTTAACAGCAGCCCGAGAGACAATCAACACATTACTTAGAGAAAGCAGCATCTTTGAGAGCACTGAGCTAATGAGTCAGATAAACATGCATTTCCGTATGCTGCTGAATAACATAATGAACCAGGTTGCAGGCAAAAATGCCAACCGATCTCTACATATTTGCACTTTCCAAAGGGGCAGCCATTTCACATCACTTGCAGAAAAGAGCCTTTGGGCTAAGGCAGAGCTAAACATTCTCCAATAAGACCTTTTTGGCCCAAATAGGGTGTGTGTTTGTCAAACCACCTGAAAGTGGGGGATGATTTTGGTGTGTGGAATATTTCAAAAGCTTCATGGGCACAGGAGTGGCTTTTATGGCAGCTGCAAGCATTTGACAACTTTAATATATGTAACACGAACTCTAGATCTTTTTATCTCTTGAGGAAATTATGATGCACCTTGCATATTGTGCATGCCCTTTTCTTGTATCCCCCCCTTTTCAATTTTCACATATTGTATTGTATTGTATTGCTGTTTTTATAAATAGATTTTTAAAGACATCCTTCTGCTCATCACAGGTTTTCTCACTAGGCTCCAAACAATAAAGCAATCCTGTGTTTCTCTGGACCTGGATAGCAATCACATCCAACTTGTTGACCTTGGGTTTTTTATGAGCAAGGTTCTCTGCAGCTGGCTGGAAAACTTGGCAGGTTATGAATTGCGAAATCTACAGGTGAGTGAGTTAATTAGCCTCATGGCAACTGCTGATATTGGGAAGCTGCCAAACGAGTTTTGTCTCTGTCTTGTTTAGGCGCAGCTTCGAAATGAACAATCACCTACCCAACGTAATACTGTATGTCTGAGGATCCCCAACTGCTTGGTCTTTTGCCTGAATAAGCAGCATCTTCGCCAATGAATGTTTTATTTCATCCATGTGAAAACAAGCAAAAGAAGCTTCTCTATGGGTGTTCAAGACGGGTAACAAGGGGGATCTATTGGAGTTTGTTTCAAATATGGTCAATTATTTGGTGAAACACCCTTAGGCAGCCTGGATCACCTGAAATTTAGCAAGGCACACCTACAATTCAGACACACTTCCATCATATTTGGTGGGAATGTAAAGTTACTGAGGATTCAAGGATCCAAGTGTGAGAGAGAAAAAGATTCAGGTGCTGATGGGAGAGTTATGGAGATCATTTCTTCTAAAAGTTTTACTGAATACTTTGGGAAAGTCAGTTAAGAAAACAGTTAACAACATCCGTTCTGAGTTTGAGCACATTTATTTATTTATTTATTTATACATACATACATACATACATACATACATAGGGACGCAGGTGGCGCTGTGGGGTAAACCACAGAGCCTAGGGCTTGCTGATCAGAAGGTGGGCGGTTCGAATCCCCACGACGGGGTGAGCTCCCGTTGCTCGGTCCCAGCTCCTGCCCACCTAGCCCACCTAGCAGTTCGAAAGCATGTCAAAGTGCAAGTAGATAAATAGGTACTGTTACAGTGGGAAGGTAAACGGCGTTTTTGTGCGCTGCTCTGGTTTGCTAGAAGCGGCTTAGTCATGCTGGCCACATGACCCGGAAGCTGTCTGTGGACAAACACCAGCTCCCTATGAGCATGCAACCCCAGAGTTGTCCGCGACTGGACCTAACGGTCAGGGGTACCTTTACCTTTACTTTACAGGAGGCGAGACTGCTATTGAGCCAAACTAGATATTATGTTGTTTTTATCAGGGCTTGGGACCTGCAGGAGATGAAGCAGGCCAAGTCACGCAGCATATCTAGTCCAACCCACTGCAATGCAGGAATCACAGCTAAAGATTCTATGGCAGATGCCCATTCAGCCTCTGTGAAAAACCTTCCACCTGGCCACATGACCTGGAAGCTGTACACCGGCTCCCTCAGCCAATAATGTGAGATGAGCGTGCAACCCCAGAGTCGGTCACGACTGGACCTAATGTTCAGGGGTCCCTTTACCTTTTACATACATACATAGCCCATCCGACTGGGTTGCCTCGGCTATTTAGATCTTAATAACTAAATAGTGGGACAGCCATAGAAACCTTTCAAGAGAGAAATGTTGTAAGATGTTTGGTCTGCACTGTAAAGGGAAAGACACTCATCATGCTTAAGAGACAGCGGGAGAAGTTTGGGACATATTGGATATTAGATACCCAAGGAAAAATGTAAGATTGTAGTGCTGATTTGATAGACGTTAATTCTAACATAGGATATAACAAAGCAATATTTTGTATTTCAATAGTAGAAGCACTGTTATATATATATATATATATATATATATATATATATATATATATATATATATATATATATAATGTATATGTATATGTATATGTATATGTATATGTATATATATAGTTTTTTAAAAAAAACAGTAGCACTGTTTTCGGGTGACTTAGGGGAATTTAGAAAAGCAGGCCCTTTCCCTTCCTTTTTGCATGCATATGGAAGCAAGTAGCAGTTTGAGGAGGGAGAGTAATTATCAATTGAGAACTTCTGGGCTGAATTAAACTGGGACTGGAATTAAAGGGGGAAAGGGGGTGGGGGTTCAGAAGGAACTCTTTTTCTTTTTAGTTTAGAAAGTTTGTGGGAGCCATACAACAGCTGTCCATCTTTTTTATTTTACCTTGTTTCCACCGCTACTACCATTTCCACACAGACAAAAGCATCATTCCAATGAGGCTTTGCAGATGGTGGAATGAGGGATGTCATTGTTGGAGTTTGGTAAATATATTGCTGCAGTGTGCAAAAAGAAATGGTGTGGAAAGGCTGCTGGTTGAAGAGAGAAAGATAACTTAGGTTACAAGTCATTGCTGTGGGCTAAACCACTGAGCCTGAGTTTGACCAAACTGCGGGAGGCAGTGCAAGACAGGAGTGCCTGGCGTGCTATGGTCCATGGGGTCACGAAGAGTCGGACATGACTAAACAACAACAACAACAAACCACTGAGCTTAGGGCTTGCTGATCAGAAGGCCGGCGGTTCGAATCCCCATGACGGGGTGAGCTCCCATTGCTTGGTCCCAGCTCCTGCCAACCTAGCAGTTTGAAAGAACATCAAAATGCAAGTAATTAAATAGGAACCGCTATAGCGGGAAGGTAAACGGCGTTTCCATGTGCTGCTCTGGTTTGCCAGAAGTAGCTTTGTCATGCTGGCCACATGACCTGGAAGCTATACGCCGGCTGCCTCGGCCAATAATGCGCAGGGCCGGCTCTACATAGACCCCCGGTGGCGCAGTGCACCACGGGGGTGGGTGGGTGGTAAGCTGGGCGCTGGCCTGGCAAGGCGGGCGCCGCGCGGCGAAGCCGCGCAGAAACCAATTGCACCCTGCGAGGGCGGGCGGCGGAGCGATCTCCGCCCCTCAGCACCAGGGCGTGCGATCTGCTCAAGACGGCCCTGATAATGCGAGATGAGTGCACAACCCCAGAGTCGGTCGCGACTGGACCTAATGGTCAGGGGTCCCTTTACCTTTACCTTTTAACTTAAGGTTAAGAGATAATGATATTTTAAGGTTCACAAAATCATTCTAAGTCTAGGTTTTACATGTGGCCAAGATGTGGCCACATGCTAGCTCATCCTACCGTACCTGGACTTGAAGAAGCAGGAAGGAAATAAAGTCTGAAAGGAAATAATCTCCTTTACCAACAACTACTTAATAAAAGAGATGGAATCAGTGAGGAGCAAGAACAAATTGCCTCTCCATCTATCACCCACTCCCTCCCTGCTCGTGCAAGCAACTTATTGCAAACATTGTTGCTTTACTCCCAACATTTACTTAAGCACAGGGAAAATATTTTTTTCTGTTTTCAAATGCAAATTAAGTTCAAATTAAAATTTGTTAGTGCAGATCTACCTAATTCACACTTCCTGAACCAATACACAAACTGAGACAC
This sequence comes from Zootoca vivipara, assembly GCF_965207765.1. Lineage (NCBI taxonomy): Eukaryota > Metazoa > Chordata > Lepidosauria > Squamata > Lacertidae > Zootoca > Zootoca vivipara. The sequence continues at coordinate 50,579,039 of NC_142589.1, forward strand.
AGCTATCCACTGAAATTCACACTTGCCAAGTGTTAAAGACTCAAGAAACCATAGGTGGGGAAAGTTATATTTATTCAAATATAACAGCACAGAGGATCTGCAAACAACCAAACAAACGTAATTAGATGAATTGAAATATAGTCCAGGTAGGGAGGTTCCCTAAGGTGGAAGAGATTGGATCCCTTCCCACTCCTGGGCATGTTTACATACTCCACCTGTGGCCCCACAAAAAAGGATTAGAAGGAATTATTCCTCCTTGCTATGAGCATCTTGGACTTGTGAACCTGAAAAGTGCCCCATTGGGTTGGTGTTCACTCCAATGAGCCTGCCAAGCCTAAAGGGGACCCCAAAGGATGCAACACCAAGCAATGTAGCATGACAAAGCAGTGTCAAATACAATACAGTGGTACCTCAGTTTGCGACCACAATCCATTCTGCGGAGCCGGTCACACCCCAAATCAGTTGCTCACCGAAGGCACACTTCTGCACATGTGTGAAGCGCTGATAGAGCGCTTCTGCGCACACACACGCTGCGCAGATCGCTTCTGCGCATCTGAGCGCTGCGGAATCCAGATGTAAACACTTCCGGGTCCGCGGTGGTCGGAAACCGAAGCGGTCGCAAACGGAGGTGGTCGCAAACCGAGGTTTGACTGTAATGTCTTAAGCATTCACCCCAACAGATATTAACCTGTCTTTCCTGCCCAGATTGAAAGCCAATTTGAACCAATAAAAAATGCCACTCCGAGAACAGGACTCCCAGCAGGGTGGATTAGGCAGAAAAGAGGAGTCTCAAGACCAACCAGAGGCTCCCCACAAACTTCCTGCTCAGCCCCCAAACTGGCAACTAGAAAAGCTCACACTGCAAAGTGAGGAAGGGTGCTTCAAAGAGAAGGCTGGAGAGTTTGAGGCTGTCTTACATGGGTCCTTGAAAGTCAGTGATGCTGGAGAGAGGTTTAAAGAGTAGGCGCACACTCTGGGCTGCAGTGTTTCAGTCACACACAGCCTCACCCTGGCGCCCCTCTCTCCAGTGCCCCCCCCCCGACACCAGCTTGAGCTTGTGAAAGTCTTTAAATGTTGCTGACAGAGAAAACAAACGCCACTGTCACATTTGGAAAGTCGAAGCCGAAAAGTGTCTCATTTGTTGAGCGATTCATTTCGATTTTCATCTTGCTGCTGTCAGCCACGATACATGGAGAACAGCAGTTGGGGATTATCTAGGGACCAAAGCAAGCTTCTTCTGCTGCCTGACTTGACAGTTCTTCCGTGAACAAGATTCATGCTCACAAAATAAGTGGGGGAGGATGAGGAAGGGCAAGCTTCTTTTTAACCCTTCCTTGGACTCCCTAGACCTTGAGAGCACAGCGCTACACGTCATATTGCAAAGAGGGGGGAAATACGACGGGACAGGCAATGGCATCTCAATGACAGGACCTGCACCTTCACAGCTTGGAGAAAATCTAATGTGTAGTTCACCACAAATCATAGAACCTGCTACTAAATGGTGAGGATGTTTTTATTCTAGCTGCTGAATTGTTTCGTTAGTTCAGTGCAGAACCTAAGAACCTAAGTAAGGCCCTGCTGGATCAGCCAAAGGGGACCTATCCGGATCCTGTTCTCACAGTGGCCAAACAGCTTCCTTTGGTAAACATGAAAAAAGGAGCAGAGCACAAGGGCATTCTCTGTGTTGTTGGAATTTTGGTTAAAAGAAAAACATGTATACATAAAGGAGAATTCCTGGATGCCTAAGATCCAAATTTGGGGCAAAGATTTTAAAATATGCAGCAAAGCAAAGGATAGAAATATAGGCTGATAGACCGTTAAAATGCCACCTTCTAAGTTGCTTCCAAAGTTCCCCACTTCCCTTAGCACAGAAAGAGACCACACACTTTGTAAGTTAAAAATGGTTTTCTTATAAACTCTTCAAAGGTGAGATTCATGTGCATTTCCATACAGCAGTCAGAAAAACACAGGCAGTAAAGCTTAGGTTCCCAAATGACAAATGTTTCTAAATTATTTGTATAGAAACACAGAGATGGCTTGCTTAAGCCATACAGTCTAAGCCTGGGTATGTGATTGTTTTAAAATGTTTCGGGGTGTTCTTAAACATTTCATTAATTTTATTGCTTTGTTGTTTGTCCCCTTGGGCGCCTCTTGGAGGAAGGTAGAATGGGATCGACATTTAATTAAGTAATTAAGTAACAATACAAAGACAATGGGAATGAGACGAGAAGCCAGCGGTCAGAAAGCATCATGCATCCAAGAGGGAGGAGACCAAGCCATAATAGCTATCAACAATCCCTTCCAGAAAATATATTCCTTTGTAATAAAGGGATTCTCACACCTTACTGAAACCCGACAATGGATATCGTCTCTATGGATTAATCCCCAACAGAGAGCAAGCGCAGTAGGCAATGATGATGTAAATATGTTGTTGCTGGTTTTTTTAAAGCAAGTTCCCATTCCAGCCTGTGGGAGAAACGAGGGGCTAAATAGAGAGCAGGTTGAGAAGGACACTTTCCCCAGCCTGATGATGGCTAGTTTCACAGTAGCAGTTCTCATGTTACTTTAATCACAGAGGAGGCTGAAACCTACTGAGGGGATTGGGGTGGGAAGGGCTTGACTGGGCATGTAACTAGAGGGGCTGCAAACATCACCCACAGAAAAACCCACATGAAGAATATACCGGTAAGCTGCTGAAAAAATGTGAGAATCTAGAGGAGAAGGGGGCAGGCGGAAGAATAGATTCCAAGCTGGCATTGCACCAAACTAAGAGTCAATATTCAGAGGGGCTTTCCAGTTTGTTTACTGCTTTGGAGAAGCCACAAAAGAAATGGACATTAAAAAAATAAGCATCAAGTGAAATTATTTAATAAAACGTAAAGATAATCTAAAGAGGATTTTTTTCAAAAAATTATAATAATACCCATCTTTCCACTCATTTGGGCAACATGGTTCTTGAGTAGAACATGTGGTGAGCAACATGTAATGCCGCAGACCAATGGACTATCTTGTCTACAAGGGCTGTGCAGGGAGATCCCCCTTGATCCACCCTGCACCCTTGTTCTGTGGCCCCCAGATCAGGGCATTTTGTGCTGTGTCCACCCCAGGGGCCAGCTCCCTCACCCTGATCCATTGCTGAAACAATTGGGGGGGGGCAGGGCTAAAGGTCTTTAAAATGGTTTTTAAACCCTTGTGAAAGTTTGAGACGCACAGTACCACACAGGATCAGATCCTCTCACTTAAGAGTTGTTAAGCAGGGGGCCCTGATCCTGCAAATCATAAATGGGATTCTGCATAAGCATAGATAGCCTTCTTGAGCGCAGGAGGCTCTCCCACTGCAAAGGTTTATGCCGCAACTCATGGAAATCTACAAATAAGGTGACACACGTAGCCAGCCCATCCCTGCTCTCTTTTACCTGAGATTAATCATGTGAGGTGAAAGACTACTTCAAGGGGGTGAAAGAATGAACTGTTTTCACAAACTTCTGGAGATGAAATGGTAGCTTGATCAGCAGACAGACATACTTCTCACAGTCTTGAAAGCTTTGTTGAATCAATGAGAAGTTTGAGGAGCTTGGGGAGAGGTGGGAGAAGGAGGCAATCCCTCCAGTTTTAGAGCAGAATGCCTTCCCACCCTTTAGTTACACCAAATGATTCCATTCATTGAGTAATCGCTCACTAAGGGAATGACTGACATGTTTTATCTCCACTGTTAGGTTTCATGTGCAGCAGACCTGTCAGTGATCACAGCTTAAAAGATACGAGAAGAAAAATAACTGTGTTGCTTTCAGACGCGATAAGAGATGTGCAAAATGGCCTAGAAGTAATTGTGCAAGACTGAACAATGAGATACTTGTCAGTTTCAAGTATTGGGCGGCATATAATTTCCTGGTCCCCTTGTATGAGTATTAGGGCAAATGAGAGCGGTTGCCTACTTCTAAAACAATGACATCTAAAGCAAGAGTAGCAAACATGGTGGCCCACTAGATGTTGTTGGACTCCAACTCCCATCAGCCCCAGCCAACAAGGTTAATGGTCAGGGGTGATGGGAGGTATAGTCCAGCCAGCATCTGTAGGGTACTAGATTGTCTGCCACTGATCAATGGTATGTTTTAAGAACATGAGTCAGACCCAGAGACATTTTAAAAGCAAGGATAAAGGAAGTATTTGGATCCCGTTTCCAATTTCTGGGCATTTTGGCACACTGAAGTCGCACTTTCAGAGGTGGTTATGTATTTTAATAAAATCAACTTAGAGAAGTAACATCATGTGAGGTAAGTGTTAAGCTGTCTCTGTAGTTTCCCACTTTGACTCTCCTAAGGATGACCGAGGAAGTCAGTATCTGTGAATGATGGCTATCAGCAAGAGGATATATTAATTATATTTGATCCTCTAAGGAGGTTTAGCTTGTGCCTGTTTTTGAAACATAGGGCTTGCACATAAAGAGCCTCAGTAAAGGTAAAGGGACCCCTGACCATTAGGCCCAGTCATGACCGACTCTGGGGTTGCGGCGCTCATCTCACATTATTGGCCGAGGGAGCCGGCGTACAGCTTCCAGGTCATGTGGCCAGCATGACAAAGCCGCTTCTGGCGAACCAGAGCAGGCACACGGAAACACCGTTTACCTTCCCGCCGGAGCGGTACCTATTTACTTGCACTTTGACGTGCTTTCGAACTGCTTGCACTTTGACGTGCTTTCGAACTGACGTGCTTTCGAACTGCTGACCTTCTGATCAGCAAGCCCTAGGCTCTGTGCTTTAACCCACAGTGTCACCCACGTCCTCAGTAGCAGAATTTAAATCTGATCATTAGGCAGATTTGGTAAAGCATAGGAGTACGGTTTTTAAAAAACCATCTTTTTCTTATATTCCAGCTCCTTAAAGCAGCTGGCTCCCTCTCCCCTTTTTCAATAAAACAGACAACAGAGTGCAAGGTACGTAAGTTTATATTTCTTTACTTATAGATACTAGGTCTCAGGCTTGCATTTTCCTTAGGAGCAATGATAAAACACAAGTAAATGCTCTGGAAAAGTATACAGTAATGTAGCCTCTGATACATATCTGAGGCACAAAGATAAGTTAAGACATGCCTAACTTGGGGGGGGGGCAAGGAACAGGAAACAAGTCCCACTTCCTTCCTCCTTGGAGAAGAGGGGTTGTGACATCACAGAGTCTACTCCAGTAATTTAGAACTCTGTGGTCCTTACATCCTTCACATACTAAATTGCATTGTTAGGTTTGACTGCAAATTTCTCACAATGAAGTCCAACACAGAATGACCATAACCTGCCACCTTTGGATTGACAGAACTTAGTTATGGGTGACTCTCACATTTCCAAATACTCCAGTGCAATTCTCAACTAAAAATAAGTCATCAAAATGTAAATTTGGCTATGGCTGTAGTGTATGGAGCTCTTCCCCCTGACCTCCACCTCCTAAGAATTAAAGGGAATGAAGAGTTATGCACAAAATTGAAAGCAACACAGTGGAGCACCCCTGATGAAGGGAACGCTGTGGCTGTAGCCTATCTTGATTTCAGCAAGGCCTTTGACAAGGTGCCCCATGATATTCTTGTAAAGAAGCTGGTAAAATGTGGGCTAGACAATGCTACCATTCAGTGGATTTGTAACTGGCTGACTGACCGAACCCAAAGGGTGCTCATCAATGGCTCCTCTTCATCCTGGAGAGTAGTGACTAGTGTGGTGCCACAGGGTTCTGTCTTGGGCCCAGTCTTATTCAACATCTTTATCAATGACTTGGATGATGGGCTTGAGGGCATCCTGAGCAAGTTTGCAGATGACACCAAATTGGGAGGGGTGGCTAATACCCCAGAGGACAGGATCACACTTCAAAATGACCTTAACAGATTAGACAACTGGGCCAAAGCAAACAAGATGAATTTTAACAAGGAGAAATGTAAAGTACTACACTTGGGCAAAAAAGAAAGAAAAAGAAAGGCACAAATACAGGATGGGTGACACCTGGCTTGAGAGCAGCACATGTGAAAAGGATCTAGGAGTCTTGGTGGATCACAAACTTGACATGAGTCAACAGTGTGATGCAGAAGCTAAAAAAGCCAATGCAATTCTGGGCTGCATCAATAGGAGTATAGCATCTAGATCAAGGGAAGTAAAAGTACCACTGTATTCTGCTCTGGTCAGACCTCACCTGGAGTACTGTGTCCAGTTCTGGGTACCACAGTTCAAGAAGGATATGGACAAGCTAGAACGTGTTCAGAGGAGGGCAACCAAAATGGTCAAAGGCCTGGAAACAAAACCTTATGAGGAACGGCTTAGGGAGCTGGGTATGTTTAGCCTGGAAAAGAGAAGGTTAAGGGGTGATATGATAGCCATGTTCAAATATATAAAAGGATGTCATATAGAGGAGGAAGAAAGGTTGTTTTCTGCTGCTCCAGAGAAGCAGACGCGGAGCAATGGATTCAAACTACAAGAAAGAAGATTCCACCTAAACATTAGGAAGAACTTCCTGACAATAAGAGTTGTTTGGCAGTGGAATTTGCTGCCAAGGAGTGTGGTGGAGTCTCCTTCTTTGGAGGTCTTTAAGCAGAGGCTTGACGGCCATATGTCAGGAATGCTTTGATGGTGTTTCCTGCTTGGCAGGGGGTTGGACTGGATGGCCCTTGTGGTCTCTTCCAACTCTATGATTTTATGATTCTATTCTATGATCATAATCTTCCTCAGGTTTGCATATGAAAGGCCCCTTTACTGTAGATGGAAGGGTTTAAAATACGTTGACAAGTGATACTATTATTATTTGCTGTTAAGAAGAAAAGTAGCCCTTGAAAACCCTTTTAAAATACCACACTCCATGCCATCCAAGACTTAATCTTCAGTTGTGGCCACTTCGTAAATGCATCAGATGAAGAAAGAATATTGTGAATGTAACAGAAACTCACCTCATTTGTGGAGAAGGAAACACTATTACCTCTGCATCTAGATTTCACAAATATTCATGAATCAACACTTTGCAAATCTGGGATCTGAGAGATGAATGAAAGATGGACCACAGCTGCGTCAATCATAGAGTTCCATAAACTCCAGAGAGGTGGCAATGATATTAAAAAATCAATTTCAATTAAAATCAAAAGGCGACTTTCCAGCAGTCCACTTTGTGTACACGCAGAAAATCCAAAATTGGATTTACTAATATATATTATTTCTTTTAGAAAACAAAAACAACCACTTTCTGCCAATGCATAAGTCAGTCCAAATAATGTATTCGGACAGGTAAGTAAATTGCATACCCAGAAAGAAAACAACACAGAGACCTTTTCTGGCATTGCAGCAGGTTTGCTTGGCATATACCTGAGTGGGGAAGGCAGACAATACTACATGATAATGGGCCTGTTTCTGACATTGTGGGATGTGTGTGCCCTTCCGATAGGGCTGTCTGTTGTCCCATTGGTCATTGATTGATTGATTGATTGATTGATTGATTCTTGCAATTTATTCTACAAAATAGCTGAATGATCCCAGTTCATTTTCTTGCCTAAGAAAAACCCGGAACTTTCCTCATTTTTCAAACAAAATCCCTGGCCTCTCAGCCAATTCTCCCAGCAAACATACTGTGCTTCAAAAAGAAGCCTTGCAGGTCTCAATGCCCTGAAGCCTAATTCCCTGCTATCTCCAGGTAGGGCAGGGAATGCTCCCTGCTTGAAACCCTGGAGAGCCATGGCTGGCAGTCAGCTGAGAGAGTACTGAGCCAGATGCAACAACAATCTGACATTATAGAGCAGCTTTCTGGGTTCCTAAGATGCTCCTCCAAGATACCTGCAGTTATTATCATAAGTAGCTGCATTAATATTAATATGTTTTTAAATCACTGCACAATTACTTGGGGCAAATCTATGCTTGACTGATTAAACCCAGCAAATGCTAATTATTTGTGAATTTCACTTTATTTTCTATTGTTGTTGTGATGGTTTTGCATAGGTTTCAGCTGTGTGCTGTTGTTGTCATCATCATCATCAACAACAACCCTTGAATAGCTTATTTGGTCACTGGGGTGGGAGCAGAAATTTTAAATAATAAAACAAGAGCACAGACACAACTCAACTCAGCTCAACATGGAGCACAATCTGCCAATAAGTTCTTTACCAGTGGAAAGTAGTTCATTTGGACAAATGGGGCACTGCCACACCCAATGCAGCCTTGGCTCCTCCAAACCCACTAGCTGGAAAATCAATAAAACAAAACACAAAAGCTCAACTGGAAGAGGTGTGTCCCTGAATTTGAAGTGTTGTTGATGTCCTATAAAGTTCAAAGCAGCTTGGGAGCGGGTTATCTAACTGCCTGCTCCCATAGCAACTGTGCTCTTATTTTTATTTACTTATCACATTATATTCCACCTTCTTCTTCAAGGAGCTCAAAGTGGTTTGCATGTTTCTCCCCCTCGTTTAATTCCCACAACAACCTTGTGAGGTAGGCTAGGTTGAAAGACAATGGCTTGCCCAAGGTCACTCAGTGAGGTTTGTGGCCGAGTAGGGATTTAAACCCTGGTCTCTCCCAGTTCCTATTCAGACACTTTAACCACTTACACCATCAGGCCTGCCCTGTCTCCCCCTCTGCCACTCTTATCTCCAGGCAAAGCCCACCACCTGAGGCAGCCTTTTCTCATTGTGCTGCCACCACAACTGCCGTTCCCCCACCCCGCACAAGCTCATAAAGTAGTGCGTGCATAACACACCATGGCCTGCAGCTTGTCAGACCAGTGTTTTCATGTTAGCATTCATTAGAAGGCTCGGTCAAGCAGTCCACGGCTTTATTAATTGATTATCCCATAGCGGCAGTTCATTTTCCGGAATTGCTGCCAGCCTGAGATGGAGCGGGGCAGCCAGGACAATGACAAAGGGAAGAGACAGACAAACCCTGAGCTTATTGAGTAACTGCTATAATGACAGACCAGCACGTCCAGGGCTTAATCAATGCCTCCAAGACTCAGCAGAGCTGCTAAAGCCTTTTATTTCTCCTTGGTGCATTTATGAATTGTTAATACTGTCAATGCCTGTGAGAGCCTGTTGTTTGGTTAAGGGGCAACTGGAGGGCTGTCGCCATTTTTCCCTGACTGAAGTTCTGTGCCTTCAGCACTGATCTAAAGACGTTCAGCATAAAGCATGGAGAGGCAGCACAAGGGAAAGCTGCGCCTGTTGAACCTTTACCTTCCCTCTGTCCTGCATGCAAAGCCAGAAAATGTGGCAACTGTACATCCAATTTATTTGATTCTAAAATAATATCAAACTATGCAGGTTCCGGGAAATTATTGTTGCTCTGTAACCATTTTGCCAAGATCTTTTATCCTGATTCTCAGGTGTGCTTCATGGTTCTGCCATGGTACACGATTCCTGCTCCTAAGTCTTCTTATGCACTCAAGTTAGAAGGTTTTGAGCAGACAAATCCAGAGAAAGCGAATTACAGAATCCATCCCGTAATAATTAAATGTGTACTGGGGACGCTGTGAACATCTCACAGGCTTGAGCCTCCCATTGCTTGAAACCCGTTGTAGAACTACCCTGTTTCTCATATTTTAAGACATACCCATAAAATAAGCCATAGCAGGATTTTTAAGCATTCAAGGAATATAAGCCATACCCCGAAAATAAGACATAGTGATAGGCGCAGCAGCAATGCCAGCCACAGCAGGAGGAGGAGGAAAAAAATAAGACATCCCTTGAAAATAAGCCATAGTGTGTTTTTTTGAGGAAAAAATAAATATAAGACATGTCTTATAATATGAGAAACACGGTATCTCATTCATCAAACAGCTGAGCCTGGGCATCTGTCTCCAACAGGGGGTGCCAAAGCGAGCCAGGTGGCTGGCATCTCCTCTGAAGAAAAGCCTGGCCTGGCTAGGAGTTTCATCCACTTGCTTATGTTTATGCTGCCCCTGCTCTTATTGCTCGTCAGTCCTCCCAATCCCACATGCCCAGGCTTCCACATCTCATCACAGTTCCTTCCAGATCCTCACAGCTCCTCTGTGTCCCTCCATCCTTGCTTTATTCAAACCTCTGCTGTTGTTCAAAACCACCCTTTTAAAACCAGCCTTCCCCTTTACTCCTGCCCCCACTCCCCGACTTCAAACAAATCCAATGGGGGTTGTGTGATGACAGCCTTAAAGGTAAAGGTAAAGGGACCCCTGACCATTAGGTCCAGTCGTGACCGACTCTGGGGTTGTGCGCTCATCTCGCATTATTGGCCAAGGGAGCCGGCGTATAGCTTCCAGGTCATGTGGCCAGCATGACAAAGCCGCTTCTGGCGAACCAGAGCAGCACATGGAAATGCCGTTTACCTTCCCGCTGTAGCGGTTCCTATTTATCTACTTGCTTTTTGACGTGCTTTTGAACTGCTAGGTTGGCAGGAGCTGGGACCAAACAACGGGAGCTCACCCAGTCACAGGGATTCGAACCGCCGACCTTCTGATCAGCAAGCCCTAGGCTCAGTGGTTTAACCACAGCGCCACCTGGGTCCCATTTAGCTATATATAGGAAGAAATTCACCACATATACGATCATTCAGACAAACGTCTGTACATGTGTACAGACGCCTTGTGTCTGAATGCAGCGCAGCATGTGAACAGCCCTTATCTGATTCTAGTTCAGATGTGTTTAAAGGTATCATCGCTGTAATATATTATCCTGCACTGTTAGGGTGGGGAGGCGATAGCTTAGATTACCAGCACTGCACCACGATGATGTGCTTACTTATTTATAAAAGCAATTTCTAACCCTCCCTTCATCAAAATATGATCACAGCACGACTTACAATAAAATACATTTTAAACAATAAAACCTCTAAAATAAGCAAAATGCAGCAATTAGAATACTTAATAGATCAGGCCGAGTGCCATCTATTCACGGATACACTCTTAAATCTAAGCCCCCGTTCCCAAAATGCTTGGGTGGATGGGAACATTTTCAGCCCTGGACATAGCCCAGGCAATACAGCCTTTATTGTATGACATGTAATATTAGAGGCAGGTTCAGGGGAAAGTCACCTGCCTCCTCCTTCAGGACCAACAGTTTAGAAGAACTTATAATCACAGAAATAAGGTGGGTCCTAAAAACATACATCCCAAGTGTCAAAAGCTAGGGCAAAGTGGTGAGTCTGCAGCATTCCCTGGAAGCTGTATAATGAAGGTGCCAGATACACCTCTGCATGGAAGGAGTTCTGGGCCACCACTGAGAAGACCATCTCCTGAGTCACCACCCCTTGAGCTTCTGAGGGTAGTGAAACAGCCCCAAGGGCCCCCCTCCCAAGCTTACAATATGTGGGTTGCAGTTTAACCATTTCCATTCTGCCACCATCCTGATATAATAATATAATCAGATTGTAAAGTTGGAAGGGATCCAAAGGGTCATCTAGTCCAACCCCCTGCAATGCAGGAATCCCCAACTAAAGAGTCCCTGACTGATGGCCATCCATCCTCTGTTTAAAAACCTCCAGGGGAAGATACTCCATCACCTTATAAGGTGGTCCATTCTGGCGTCAAACAGCTCCTACTGTCAGAAAGTTCTTCCTGATGTTTCGCTGGAATCTCCCTTCTAGTTGTTTGAATCCATTGCTGGAGCAATGCAGAAGACCTCTCCTTTCCTGCTGACATTTGTATTCATATATAGGAATGGTGTTTAATTGCTTTTTCACATGTAATAAGGGTACTTTTTGTACCTTTTTTGGTTACAGAACTGCATTGCAAAATTTGGAGAAGTGTGAATTTCAAGGGAGCACTATGTTTCAGTTAGCACATTGTTTTGGAACGCGTGAATTAGGTAGATTTGCCTCTTAATGCAAACCAAATTAAATTCCACCCCCACCCCACCCCCACCCACCCCCGTCCACAGTTCTGATTAAAGTTCCAGAGCGGTTTCTTTCTTTATATGGTCATCATTTGTAACCTGCCATGTCCAGGGAGCTCACAGATATAAAAAATGCTGAAGTCACTACTTTTTTGCTATCATTATTATGTCAATTTTCTCACGATGCTTCTAAAGATAGTATAAATAGGGCAAAGAAGGGGACCCCTAACCCCCCCATATATATATGCACTTTGCACACACACAAAATAACTCTTAAGAGGCATCTCAGTCAATATGTTTTCAAAATGACGATGTTGTTAAAATAAATCTTCCATTAGAAAGCCCACAAACCCTCGCATATTATTGCTGCTGCAGTAACTATCTTCTTATGCTTGAATTGCTCTTATATCACCCCAGGGGTGACTAGTAAATTTTGGACCAATTTTGTTCATTGGATTCTGACTGCTATACAATAGCCTTGTTAATATGGACCTTTCGATCTAAAGTGCTCTCTCTCCCTCTCTTCCTCTCCCCCCCCTCCTGCACCCCTATACACTGCTCCTTCCCTGCTGGCTCTCCCTTCAAGGTTTTTTAACCCATTCCTGGTCTGGATAGCACTTAAGACAGAGGAGTGTCTCTATCGGTGTCACATTAGAGCCATCCTGTGTTCACCACACCAGGCAGCACAGCTGTTTGCTGGGAACTTTCCACTTCTCTAGAAATAATGAAAGGAGTCAGGCCATTGGTGGGATGGGTGGTTCTGTTTGCTTCTTGCCTCTGGTCATTCATGAAGAACCCAGCCTGCTCTTAGACAGAGGTGCCAACTTGCACAGAAGACTGGGGGGGGGCATGACATGTGCGTGATGTGAGGATGTTGGGAGGAGCCAGGGGAGGAGCCGAACACAGTGGCAGTGGGGCTTCAATGGCTGGCAGCTCCTCCTCTCTCACTCTCGGCTTCATCTTCCCACTGCCACTGGTTGGGGCCTGCTTCCCCCATCTTTCCCTTATGCAGCAGCAGCAGCAGCAGGAAGAGGAGACAGTCACTGAAGCCATGCCACACTTGGATCCATGCTTGGCCTCCTCCACCCCCTGATCATTCCAAACATTGGGGGGCAGCCCCCCCAAAATTATTGGAGGGGGGCAAAAGAGCTGGGCCCCTAGGAGTTGGTGCCTATGGGTGCAGAGTCCTACCCTCTGCTGTCTCTCTTAGGCCACCTTCACACCATGCATTTAACACGCTACAATAACACTTTAAACAATCATGGCTTTCCATCCCCACCATCCCTGTACATCTCATCCCCTCAGCCCTTGACTCTGTTGAGTGGAGAAGGTCTGCAGGGGGCTGATATTAAAGTTCATTAAAATATGAGTAGATCTGTCCCTAAAATGAGAGACGTTTATAAATCACTGGGGAGCTGGGCTTCCACATGTGTTCTTGACCTAGGGCTGGCCCAGGTCTTTTTGCCACTGGAGGCAAATAAAGAGAAAAGAAATGCAAGCCCCGCCTTCTCTTCCACAGCACCCCTCGCCACTGCCACAGATCCCACCCCCATGGCAGGGGAGTAAATAGGAGGCCAGGGAGGAGCAGGTGGCATGCTCCTTGGAGGCTGGATCTGCTACCTGAGGCAACTGCCTCATCTTGCCTCATGGGAAGTCTTGTCTTACCCCACCCCTACTTTGATTGTTCACATGTTGAGGCAAACAAGGCTGTGGTGGTCTGCCAGTTCAGACTTCACACCAAACTTGTAATTGAGCTTCCTTAACCATGGTTTGGTGTGATGTCTGAACCTGGTGGCGTTCGTGGGTGGGAATGTTGCTGCTGATATGTGCACGGCCATCTCACTTTTACCTCCGGTTAGTAGGTATTGTTTTAAATTCCTCTCCAGCTTGTTTGACCAGAAGCAACAGTTGGAGACAAGAAATAGGAATGCTGGGAAGTGATCCTTCTCTTCAGCCACTCCTCAACCAGGCAGAGGGCTTTCTCGGTCATGGCGCCCACCCTGTGGAATGCTCTCCCATCAGATGTCAAGGAAATAAACAATTATATGGCTTTTAGAAGACATCTGAAGACAACACTGTTTAGGGAAGTTTTTAATGTTTAATGTTTTATCGCATTTTTTATATTTTGTTGGGAGCTGCCCAGAGTGGCTGGGGAAACCAGATGGGTGGGGTATAAAAATATCATCATCATCATCATCACTACTACTACTACTCTCATCTTTCTTAAAAACCTATGTCCAGCCTGGGAGAAGAACAAACCACATTTACAAATTTCCTTTCCAAGGTTGGATTATCATTATCAGATTATCATTATCATTGTTTCCAGAAGTGAGCAGGACTGCATGGTCCTGAGAAGCAGACCACTCCATTCATTTCAAGTGGGCTTGTATGTAAACCTCATTCACAAGTTACACTGCATGTGCGAGGAAAAGGGTTGATTATGTACATGCAGGATTTACTGAACAGTTCTTCCCTTTGAATTTTCTTCTGAAATGCAGTGATGGGAGCTTATGCTTCAGATCGTGTTTAGGGACGCCTGCGGTTATACCAGATAGCTGGGGAGAGAAGCATTGCAGGATTGCCGCAAGGCTTGTCCTGGACTGCTGCAGAGCTAGGAGAGCTTGCTGTTGAACACCACCATCATGAAATGAACAGGTACTCTGCTATCTACAAAATGGCATTCTTGAAAACACTGAGCAATGCTTTGCTGCAGCCAACTCTTACCGTAGGTGGCCAATTCAGATGTGGGCAGCCACTACCCATTGCAAATGTTGAGAATTTTGCAGAGCCACTGAAAAGGGCCATGGGCCCATGTCTCTTGAGGGAATTCACTGGCGCCTGTTCACTCTGTTCTCCATATGTGCTTAATCTCTCAGCAATATCAGGGTTCAAAATACACTCTAGGGAAGCTGGATAAATTCATTCGGTCTGCATTCTTGAGTGAACCAACTTAATTTGCCAGGCCCGGGCTTAAATACAAATTGGAATGCAACTATCCATCAGATTATGCATGTCTCTGAATTTTGCAAAACAGTTTCGGTTCTGAAAATGCAACAAAGTGCACATTTTGTGGGGAGGATGTATACAATGGTGTGTATTTTATGTGAAGAATGGGTATAAAATGTATACAATATAAATGTTTGTTTTCTTGCCTTTTAAAAAAATAAAAATCTACAAAACCCAGAACAGACCTGTGATTGAGTGCAGATGAAATGGACAAGGAATAGAAATGAGCAAATCCACACACACCCCAAACACATCTGCAAGCACCATGCATTATATTCCTCAGTCTTTGTTACTCTATAATGAATGTTTTTTTTGTGAATATTTGTTTTTCACGAAGAAAAATGTTTTTTTAAATAAAACACACACATCCATAGAGATTAGATTTGCCAGACACATTAAAATATGTTTAAAAGAAAACTAAATCAATGACTAAAACCGGGAGGAAAAAAACCCACCTAATTAAATTAGGCTACAGAAGCCTAATAGTCGCAATCCCCGAATTAATGTTAACAGACCGTGGGCCCAGAAAACTGTATTGCTAAAAGTTCCCACGGGTGATGAAATGATGACAGTAGGAGGAGAAGTGGAACCAATGCAAATTTCAACACAGCCAACCTCAATCTTAGCAGGCAATAAATGTCCCCAGCAATATAATGATCCAATTACTTTCTATAGCGTGTGAATCTTGGAGACACAAAACAGTTTTAATGCCTGCGACATTCTTCCTCCTCTAGTTTGGAATCCACAGATCCTATTATATATTCAGTATATTTCAATTGTGCTCCTGTCGCTTGCACTCCGAAGGCGCTCAGCTTCACTTCTTAATTGAGGCCCAGTGGAAATAAAGGGCATCATCACCATTATTATTAATATTTATCATTTTCTGTAAGAATGCTAATGTGCAAAGAGAGTTTATAATCTGTATCGTATTCATGCCTGCAATGTCGCTGGGAGCGAGGGCTAGGGGAAAGAACCTGACTCCCATTTTACATGTGGAAAACATTTGGTAGGGGGTGATGATGTGGCAATGCCTAGGGTCATTCCTTGTGGTTGGAGTCACTATGCTTCTGGATCCCAGTTGCTGGAAACCAAAGGAGGGGAGAGTGCTCTTGTGCTTGGGTCCCACTTGTATAGTTCCCATCTGTTTGTCCCCTGTGAGAACAGAATGTGGAGCTGGATGGGCCCCCTTTGGCCTGATACAGCAAGTTCTTATGGAGGCCAGAGGCAGCATCCTTCTGAATATCAGTTGCTGGAGACCACAGGCAGGGACAGTGCTCTCATTCTGAGGTCCTGCTTGTGGGTTTCTTACTGGCTTCTGGTTAGCCACTGTGAGAATAGGATGCTGGACTAGATGGGCCACCAGCCTGATCCAGATGTTCTGGTGTTCCTCCTGCATGTAGGTTATTTGCAGGGTCCACCTAGTGTCATTGCCTCTTCTAATGAGGTAAGAATTGCTGCCATGATTTGTTAGAGCACTGGAGCAATTATTTTAAGGGTAGGGGGATAACTCAAGTTATAGGTAAAAATGGGAAAGGGGATGTGAACCAACCAAGATTCTCTGAATGCAGATGTGCAGACTATCCTCGAGCTCCATCTGTCCATGTGCTTAGAGTGGATTGAATAAATAAATACAGTCATACCTTGGTTTAAGTACGCCTCGGTTTGAGTATTTTCATTTTAAGTACTCCGCGGACCTGTCTGGAATGGATTGATCCACTTTCCATTACTTTCAATGGGAAAGTTTGCTTCAGGTTAAGTACGCTTCAGGTTAAGTACAGACTTCCGGAACCAATTACACTCATACCTCGGGTTAAGTACGCTTCAGGTTGAGTACTCCGCGGACCCGTCTGGAACGGATTAACCCACTTTCCATTACTTTCAATGGGAAAGTTCACTTCAGGTTAAGTACGCTTCAGTTTAAGTACTCCACAGACCGTCTGAAACGGATTAATCCACTTTCCATTACTTTCAATGGGAAAGTTCGCTTCAGGTTAACTATGCTTCAGGTTAAGTACAGACTTCTGGAACCAATTGTGTTTGTAAACCGAGGTACCACTGTAAATAAACAGGGGCCACACTAGTGATCCCTGACATATTAAGAACAAGATGCTGGGAGTCAATGAGCCACAACAAGAGGGCTTTTGGAACACACACACAAAACCACAGAAGCCCACAAACCAACTAGGCCTGGGACAAAATTCCTTCTTGAGTTAAAAATATGTATACTGATCAAGCAGCTTATTCTATTTCTGTTTTGCAAACATCTGGCAAGCTGAAGCATGCCCCCCCATTCACATTCAAAGGCTCATTTTTAGAGGGTCATAGAAAGAGTCCTTGCCCTCCAAGGCAGCCACCTGCATTTCTGCATGATTTGGGTATGCATTCAGTGCACTGACCTATGCAGAGATGCGACGGACTGTCTCTTCTAGGCCACTATTGTATCTGTACATTTAGAAATGGTATCATCCAATTGCAAGTGAAGCAGAGATAGCCAGAAGTACCTATCCCAGTACAGGATGCTTAGAAGGAGTCGAGACCAGAGCACTGAGTTAGGCAGAGAAGCAATGCACAGGCTCTTCCTCTAAGTCCAGGAATTTCCACCCCTTGGAGAACCATTTAACTGCCCCAAGTGGTAAAAACTGAGTAATATTTTCATTGCTTCATTTCCACATGTACAAACTGGGCACAGCTTCGTACCCTGATATGTGGTACTTTCACATGCACTGGAGAAGAAGGAGAGGAGAAGAAATACTGTGTCCTGAGAACAAGATGTTTCCTGTCCCCAAAAGCCACAACTGAGGCATTAAGAGGGGAAATAGGTTATCCCAATCTATGAAAATATTCCCCTCCACTGTGAAGTGAGCTTTTCATTGTTTATTCGGGAAGGATAACAGCATCTGAAACTCTTGTGCATCTGAAGCACGCTTATCTTCTGAAGGGAAATCAGTCACACGGTTTCCTTCTTCCATGAAATTATAGAATTTATGCAGGAGAAAACCAAGCCGAATTTTGCTCTTTCTCCCATCTCTGACTTCAAAGCTTGAATCACACTTGATTTACTCCTCACATTAGTCACGGCACGACCAATATCCCACCACATTTGAAGTATGAAGAAAAGAGGAGAAACAGCGATGGGCTCGAAATTTAATTATACCGGCCCGATCCTGAACTATACAACATACACAGTTTTGTCTCAGCTGTAATCTAAGATCCAACCACTACCTTCTTTAGGACTCCTGCTTCCAAGAGCTCCTAGAGGGTCAAAAAGCTGGGAATGCAATTAAAACACAAGTTGGGAATGCTCAAGACAATTTTTGCTCTTCCTGGTTGGTTCCTGTATGCACTGAATTAGCCACTCATGCATTGAACACATGTACCCAATATTTCATTGAATGCCGGGAGTTGGATGCTCCCATGGAAAGAACTCTCTGTGAGTGAGGGCAGTGGTGGCTGGTGTAGGTGCCTTTTCACATGGATGGGGTGGCCAATGGGACCAAAATGGCATGCCCCACTTTGTCCTATCTATTTTTTGGAAGTATATGGAGTGTGCCCCCGGTAAGGGCCTTTTCAGTGGTGGCTCCTCAAATGTGGGACTCTGTCCCTAGTGAGGTGCATCTGGCTTGACCTCTGAGGTGGTTTTAGCGTGTTTTGGGTGGCTTTATCAGCAGGTATTTGAAGGAGAGACCTGATTGTTGTTGTTCTTGCTGCTAGTAGTAGTAGTTGTTTTTAGTGGCGAGTTATGTGTTTTTGTGTGATTTTATGGATTTTTATATGCCTGTTGTCTTTGTCCATGGAGTTTTCTTGGCAGGGATACTGGAGTGGCTTGCCAGTTCCTTCTCCAGGTGGATCACGTTTAGTCAAAACTCTCCACTATGACCTGTTCATCTTGGGTGGCCCTGCATGGCATAGCTCATAGCTTCTCTGAGTTATTCAAGCCCCTTTGCCACGACAAGGCATTGATCCATGACAGTGTTCTCGAAGCTACATACATGAGTTTGACCAAACTGCGGGAGGCAGTGGAAGACAGGAGTGCCTGGCGTGCTATGGTCCATGGGGTCACGAAGAGTCGGACACGACTAAACGACTAAACAGCAACAACAACATGGATTTTTATCTACTTGTCTGTAGTAAGCAGCCCTGTGGCTTGTGCAAAGGTGGGTATCAAATCTATTATCTGAATTGATTCAGGGTGCAGAATGTAGACAGATGAATTGCCCATACTCTCTCACTCAGGTTTCCTGTGACTGGTGCCCAAGGTCCACACTTATATTATGTCACGCTGCCCTGAAGTGTTAAAACACTTGCGGGAACTATCCTTAGAGCCACTTCACACAGAGTGGTTTATTAGGTGGGAAAATGGAGTGAAATATCCATTTCATAAAGTGTATAGTAGGGATGGATCTGTCAATTTCTAAACCGTGATTTTTCCACATTTTATCTGTAAGTCTGCCCATACATTTATGCATCAACCTGCATTTAAAAATATATAGAACTGCCCACAATGTAACATACTTTTTAAACTTATTTCACAAAATATACATTTTTGCATGCATTTTATCCTAAAATACACGTGTTTTTTTAAAGCTGAGAAGTATTGCGAAGTCAGGGAAATGTGAAAAATGAAATATAACTGTGCTCCATTTTCTGAATCAGGTTTATCCTCAATAAATGTAGCCATCCTTCAAAATTTGCCCTTATCTGAATTTTACAATTCCGTTTCTCTTACCAAACAAAAATATGTATACTAGGAGAAAGTAGGTATAAAAATGAATACATCAGTGAAAATATCATCCAAAAAAATGCATTATATTGGAGGCAAATTGCTTGTAAAAATGTTTATTCAGAGAAATTCGCATGAAAATGCTGGTGAATTTTCAGGAGGTTCTTTTTTAATGCAAATTGCTGCAGATTTGAGAACTGAATTTAAGATTGGGAAAATGAGGCGCTAGGAGACCCTGCCATCCCTAGTTTCCATCAAGAGAAGAAATCCATCTCCATCTTACGTATGCGCAAAGGTCTCTCTCCCAGTGTTAATTATGTAACTCCTAGAGATTGCCTCCTGTTTACAAGGTAATAACCATATCCCGAACAAAATAAATTGAAGCCATCAAACAAGCTTAACTAGCTAATTAGATTTTTTAAAAAGCTGTTGATTAAGAACCCGAGCATGAACATACACAAAGGTTACCTCGGTGGATATGGGTACTTTACCTATTTGGGGCTGTCCCCTGGCAAATCGTTGTGCTGAAGCAACGGCTCCATTAAACGGTACATTTCCTCGTACATAATTTCATAGAACCACAGAATTGTAGAGTTGGAAGGAACCCTGAGGATCATCTAGTCCAACCCCAAGATATATTGGAAATCATTTACTGGTAACAAGGGCCAGGGGTAAGCCAATGCCCCCTGATCCATTCCTTATTGTTCCTCTGGTGGTCTTGGCTCTGAATTCAACTCTTACTCCATTTCAGTTTAACTCAAATTAATTCTGGAGCCAGAGCATGCACAACTTTGCTATAGCTCTTGCTTCACTCAGTTCACTTGCATCTCCCCACCCCCCCAACCAGCCCCCAGCAGCTCTTTACCCATCTGTGTATGTGCATGGCCTCTTCTTGAATTTAACTGATGTTGAATAAATGTTGAATATTCTACTCAAGCAGAGGTGCCGAAGCTATCTGTGGGGGATCTCCTGCACTGAGCACTAGATGGCCTACAACCCTATAATTGGGGAAGGGCCGTGGCTCAGTGGTAGAGCATCTGCTTAGAATGCAGAAAGTCACAGGTTCAATCCACGGCATGTCTAGGCAGGGCTGGGAGCAACTCCTGGCTGAAACCCTGGAGAGATGCTGCCAATCAGCATAGACAATAGTGCACTAGATGGGCTAGTGGGCCTGACTAAGGCGACATTCACATCATAGCCAGGTGTTCGCATAATGGTGTTTCATACACACATGATTTCACTTAAATGTGCAGGGCCTTGAAATGTAGCCCCCATGCCAAATGGGAGTTGCCTATAAAGTGGTACCTCGGGTTACAAACACCTCGGGTTACAGACTCCGCTAACCCGGAAGTAGTACCTCGGGTTAAGAACTTTACCTCAGGATAAGAACAGAAATCATGCACTGGCAGCATGGTGGCAGCGGGAGGCCCCATTAGCTAAAGTGGTACCTCAGGTTAAGAATGGTTTCAGGTTAAGAACGGACCTCCGGAACGAATTAAGTTCGTAACCCGCGGTACCACTGTATTAGTTTCCCCTCATCCAGTGAAGGGGTCTTGTCCAGCATTTTAGACCGAAAAGGAGAAATACCCCACAGGTCTCTTGACTACCAGTATGAAAGGGCGAGGAAGGCAGGTGGTTTTTTTTGAGGTGGATGTTTCCTTTAAGCCTCTAAGTCAAGACTGTTGATCTTCCTTGACACATCACAGCACTCTTGTTTCTCTTTTCTGTGATATCTTGCCTAGTGCCCGATCAGAAATAGAGCTGCCTGACAGCACGCTGCTTTTGATTTTGCCAGGAACAACAAAGAGGTGTCAGCCTCTGAAGGTTTTAAAAATAGAATTGTCTGAAGAAAACAAACACCTCTTTAACAAATCTCTGTCGAAAAGACAAAGGGCACTGTCAGGGAAAGGAGAAAAATGTGCAGGGAAGCCTCAAATGAAACTTACGCCAGGCCTTTCAACAACAGCACTTCAGCTGACTACTGGCATAAAATGCTGCAGAAAGGAGCACCGTTAGACCAGGGCCTCATTCACACCATACATTTAAAGCGCTACAATGCTACTTTAAGCCATGGCTTCCCGCAATGAATTCTGGGAGCTGTGGTTTCTTACAGGTGCTGAGAGCTGTCTGGTGACTCCTGTCTCCCCCTCAGAGAGTTGCAATTTCCACAGTGGTTTAACAATCAATCCCTCTTCACCGGGAACTCTGGGAATTGTAGCTCTGTGAGGGGAAATGGGGCCCTCCAATATATATTATTGTGTACAAATGCTGCCACTTTCAGCATTCATAAGCAGTGAAACAACAAAGATGCCCCTCAAGTTGTTTTTTTTTAAAGGTAGGTGGACAATCTCTCCAGAAAGACAGAATCCCAGTCACTATAAGTTCAATACAGTATTGTATGGGTTCCAGGATCATGACCCCAGTGCCGAGCAGAAGCTTGGATGCTGGCACACAAGAGAGGGAAACAACAGCCGGATGCTGAACACAGATGCTGAGCTGATCAGCAAGGATCACTTTGAGCCAGAGACCTCCAAACTGGGAAACCAGGAGACAGTACCAAACATTGAACCAGATTTCTCTGAGGAAGCAGACCTCTTTGCACTGGGGGGTCTCTTGCTCACCAGCATGTGCAACTTGCAAGTGACTGAGATGTGATGGAATGCCAGAGGACTATGACTTTAAGACTTCCCTCTTTTCAGGAAGGAGGCAGAGCCTTGGAAGGGTAATCCCCACCCCCATAAAAAGGCCTAAATTTGATCTCCATTCAAGCAAACCATGTGGTAGGAGCTGTTCAAGGTCCTGTAAGCCAGCATGATGCTGCCTGACATCCATCTTCTAAGCCACTCTCAGACATCTGTTGTGTCTGCCAGTCAACTCTCAACAGTGGTCAGGGCAGAACATCTAAGGTACACTCTTAAGTTTTCTCCAGGCAACAGTGAGACCCAGAAGGTCTGGTCAGCGTACCAAATGGACTTAATGTGCAGCAGACTCTTCAACAGAGTCTTCAACAATGTGGAATTAGTCCAACTGATGATGCCAGGCCAGGGTTCCCTAAATAAGTTTTTAAAACCCTGGACTAAGTGTTTGCTGTTAAGTTGCCATCTGAATGCCCGGAACTATTTGCATTGTATGTCCTTGTGATGGGTCTGCATGCTCATTTCTGGGACACTGTTAATCCTGCAGATTTTCATTTGTGCCCGAAGAATAATCACGTGAACTACCCAAAACTTGCCTTATGTTGCTGTCTTACAAACATAAGATCACTCCAATAAAAACGTGATTGGTTTCTTATTTTGTATCTTAGAACATTCTAGATAGTGTCACTTGCATTGTTGGCATTAGCGCCGGCACATGATGTTACCTTTACTTTTGATAGCTTAAAAAGGTACAAGCTTTCTTCTAAACTGCATATAGCTTTCCCATTTATCCTCGATTGCTTTGTCAATGTTGTTGTTTTTTAAGTTCCTTGTAAAGATAACAAGCTGTGCATTGTAGAGTGGGAGAGCATTATGGAGATGAGCAGTTATCGCCGAGTTGTGTACACCACTCTGTAATTTGTACCTAACATGATGTGTGCATGTGTTTGGAATAAGTAATTGCAAGGAATCGCAGAGTGGCGCTGATGCAGATCTCGATGCTCAAGCAGCTCTGATAAGCTGAGAGGAGCAAAATGCAAGGGAGACGATCTCTGGTCACCCGGCTCAGTACAATCTCCCTGGCCTGTTTCTCCGTCTCTTTCACAGGCAGACCAAACTAGGCTGATTGAACAGACATAGGATGAAGGACATTACATTCTAAAAGTGGTCCCCACAGATTGTGTACTCACAGAGGGAATACAGATTTACAGCTGACATTCAGGATGGATTCTACTGTTAGACAGACTGAGTCCTCTGCCTCAGGTGGCAGAAGCTGAGGGTGGCAGAAGCAGCCCCCCACCATTCCCACTAAGTCGCTCAACGAGCCTGATATATACCTCCTTAGGCAGCCTTCTGCCCTCAGGTGCAGTGGAGAATGTTGTCCCCTCATCAGTGTTGAAGGAAGATTCAACTGACAGTTCTGGTGGACACTGTGCACATAATGGGAAGGGGCACCATCTGGTCTTTTACTTCAGGCAGCATAATACCTGGGCCAGGTCTGCTTCCAGTGTGGGCGCAGGCACACTGTCCACCTGAATGCAGTGAGCTGCTCTCACAGGAAGGAGGCCTCTCAGCTCTATACCAGTTGCCAGCAATCGCATATGGGCAAAGAGTACTCTTGTGCTCATGTATAGCATGAAGGTTTCCCAATGGGGCATCTCATTGACCATTGTGAGAACAGGATGCTGGACTAGATGGTCCATTGGTCTGATCCAGCAGACTCGTGTTATGTTCTTATGCTTCACTGTTTGTTTCAGAAAAAAATTCTATAACTACACACTTTGAGGATAAAGTCATCGGACTTCTGGTTGACCTGTTACTGCAGTTGCAGGTGATGTGCCCAATATCAGAGTCGATGATGTACTGTGGGATTGGTTTCAGCAGATGCAGTCAGCTGATGTGGACACAGTGCTGGAGGCTACATGCCCAACCACATGCCCTCTTGCTCCCTGTCCCTCCTGGCTAACAGTGGGAGGTTGTCTGGTTGGTTCCAGAGCATGATTAATGCTTCATTGCATGAGAGTGGTCCCTGCTTGCATGAAGTGGTGGCACTGCCAGTTCTGAAGCAACTGGCCCTGGACACCTTGGACTGCAATAACTATTGACTAGTCACAAATACTCCCTTTAGGGTGATGGTGGTGGAGAAAGTTGTAGTGGGGCTGCTGCAGACATTCTTAATTTACATGGATTATTTAGCTCCACTCCGAAGTGGGTTCAGGCCTGGCCATGAGTTGCCACTGAATGGAAGAATGTTTTCAACGGCAACTGTTTTTAGAATGTTTTAACTGGTTTAGAATGTTTTCTTTTTCAACTCTGCGTCTGCCACTCTGCGCTCCTTGCGGGCAGAAGGAAGAGTGGTATATAAAGTGAATCAAGAGTCCTCTCTTAATCAACTTTTTAAATGGTAATTCAGATCACCCCCCAAGGTGTTCCTCTCATAATCTCTTACAGTACAGTATTCTGCACAAAGCCAGTGAGTTGGGGTGGGAAGAGGCAGGACAGCGCACGGTTGTTGATAACAAAATTCAGCCTCCATGGACTTTAAAACGCCTCTAAAGTTATTGATTCATAAACAGGCAACCAAAAAGAAAAAATGAACACACAAATCTAAAACTGAGCAAAGATAGGCACCTGAACCTAGATTTATATTCTTTAGACATGTATTGAGATTATACTTGACATTTAAGGGTTTTAACCTTCTGACCTGAAGCTGACCTAAAGCCAGAAGTTTTCGTCTGGCTTGCTTTGAAAGGCTTAGACAGAATGCTGGAGATTTCTGATGGGCAAACAAAGTGTGGTATCCATTCCAATCAAAGGTTGTTTTATGTTGTGTAGAAGTTGCATCAAGTGGGCACACTCTTACTGTCTGCTGTAGAGATATCATTCTGTTTTGCAAAAGCTGCTATCCTAGGTAGAGATAAGCCCTATTTGTGCACTACTCGTGTGGAGAGCACTCAAAATTTTAAACCAGAGTGGGCCCATGTCCTCATCCCACCTCTGGCATCATCAGATCACCATGCCAGCTCGACACACTGAGCATGGCTGCCTGCAAGGGGAGTCAAATGTGCAAACAACTGCTCGTGAATAGGGGTTCTGCATTATGGTTCAGTCAACAAAGGATGTGTACATTTCCTCCTCAAAGTATTTGCTAATCATTGTTCTTTGAGTTTATTGTTTGCTTCCTGCAAGCTCATAGATATATAATATTAATATGTATCTTGAAAGCTGACTCAGTACTCCAAAAACCAAAATGCAGGCTGATGCTGGGAACATGGAAAGCTGTGCACTTTTCCTGCATTGTAACTTTGTGGATAAAGCTGACAAAGCCTTGGCTGCAATATCTGACCAAGAGAAGGGCCTCTCACAAAGATCTCAAAATGTGGGCAGGTTTGTATGAGGGAATACAGTCTTCCAGATGGACTTCAGCTACATATGACTTTATAGGTGATAACCAGCATTTTGAATTTTGCCCGGAAACAGACTGCTAACCAGTGGGGCTGTTATAGCAAGGGAGTTGCATGATCCCTATAACCAGCCAACAATCTGTATATTATTTTCAACATGATATGCATTTTTCTGCATACTTTCCCTAATGTGCACCCTCTCCTGCACAGCTTCTTGGTCAAGAAATGCATCACAAGATTTGGAATTGAGTTTCAACAGAGAGCTGAATTTCAGTTTACATGTTGTTTTAGGAAGCACCAGGTCGGCTCACATCAAAATGCATACCCAGCTGAGTTTGGAACTTGATCCCTGCTTGATCTCTGCTGAGACCCGAGACAGACGAGAGTCTCAATAAACCTTTAAAAAGTGAGACAAAGTTTCTGGCTGACCACTTGTTCCTTATTTGCATCAACTCTTCGCTTTCCTTTAGCGGGGCTTTGACTTGTTCAGATTGCTCTAAGCACAGCGGTCATGTCAGGTCTGTGTGCTAAAGGGGTCAATCCAGGCTGGCAAAGGAGAGGTGTTGATTGATTCATTATAAATTCCCCCTGTTTATAATGGGATAGTCATTATTCTGAGAGATTGCACTGCTGAGTGCAATAATCATGACCAGTCCAGAGTGCTAGCTGGTTTCGTGACACCTGGGTGAGAACAGTGCAGGCAATTACCAAGTATTATGCTATAAATGTAAAATCTTTGGGCACCAAACCTCCCATGGTGCAGAAGATGTCCTTATATAAATACCTTGTTAGGAGATGTGCAAACTGCAACATTTAATACCCCTAACAGAACAAGTTTTCCACCTTACCTGAAAACTATTTTGCAGAAGTTCCTATCCATGTCCTTACCATTATTTTTGAATCAGAATGAGCAACATATAAGGAAATAGCTCTGTAATGCATCTGCGGATACATAGCCCATTCTACCAAATGTTTACAAAGGAGAATATGGGTTTAACCCTAAGGATTTAGAGCATGCATTCAATGGGATTAACTATAGAACAATTTCTGTGATGGATTTTCACATGATTTGTTCCAGAAAACAGTAGAAGAAAAATATGCACTCTGCAGCTAAAACTTCCATGTTGTCCTGGCAGGGATGGGTGAGTGTGTCTGTTACCAGGTTTTCCCACTTTACCAACACACCTGGAGAAAAATTCACACACCAGCAATTTGGGGAAAGGGTGTATCTATTGAAATATAATGAAACCAATAAGCAAATTAACCAAATCAAAATAACAGAGGGTTAAATTCCCTTATGAGTCATGGGCAGATTGACTGGCTTCACCTATGCTGTTAGAAGAAAGGATTGGCAGGAACCCTTCCTCCTTGCTCCAAACACCCTGGGAATCTGGTCTTGGCATGGACTGTGGCACCACTGTTTTAGCATTCACCGCAGAATGCATGTCAAGAATAAGGGCACCCCTGACGACAAAAGGTGACAGAGTGCCCTTAACCCAACACTGTCTCATTTGATTACTCCCTAACTCTTACCCTGATCTCCCATACTAACCACCAATTGAACAATGCCACTCCAAACAAGACTCCCAGCAGTATGAAGTAGGCAAAAAAGAGGAGGCCAAGGCCAATTGAAGGGGACTGCTGCCAAGATTCCTGCCTAGCCCCTGAACAGGCGATGAGCAGAGCATCTACTGCATAGGGGAGGGTGCAGCAAAGAGAAAACTCAATGTTTAGGGTGTGGAGTTAGCTTAGAAGGCAAGCTCCTCTCCCCTCTCTGATTGGCAGCAGACGGCACCTGATGAAAAAGCCCCAAGGCCAGGTCAAACCAAGTAAGTCTTTTTCTTGGAGGAACACAGATGTGGCAAATCCCACTCCCACACTAATAGGATGCCAAAGGCATTCTCATTCCACTCCACAATCTATGTTTAGTTTGCCACAATTCCTCAGCAGTTCACTTAAAAAAAAAAGAAGTCGTTACAAAAATCTGCCAGCATTTTACCCCCACATTTCTGCTAATGTGCACATTATTGTATTGCAGAAAAATGTTACCCAATATGCCAATTTTTTGCGAGGATTCTCCTCTGATGATATGATGCATTTTTGCACATTACTCCCAGTAATATAGAATATTCCCAGAATTGTGTATGAGTGGGTATGCATGTGTGGGTGTACATGTGCGCACACACACATTTTTCTACACATTGTTTGGAACTGAATCACAACATTTGGAGAAGGGCAAATTTTGAAGATTCACTGTGTTTCAGTTTGTGAAACATTACAGGAAGGGCAAATCTGTTGGGTAACCCACCCACCCCCGCAACCTTAGACTATTTGCCTTAGGAAACAGGTATTAACCTGAATGCACCATTCCTTAGCACTGCAAGCTAATCTTTGCTCCTGACTCCTCTTATTCTCCTGCCTCTCTCCCTCAGCCTTAGATGGATATCTGGCTGCACATTCACCTATTGATCTCTCTCTGCCCCAGAGACCTCTTTGTCACTTCATTGCCTCCCCACCCTGGCTTAATTGCCCTTTCACTGCTCCTTAGAAAAGAGGTTTTTTTTAACTGTTCAGCCTTAGACAACTTTTTAAACATTTCCCACAACTTAACCAATGTCTAATTTGCTGCATGCAAATTACCTGTTGGCGACTGTTAACGACTGCAATTGGTCTTACAGTGCTCAACAGGTTTACTACACCTATCAGCCAATCACCCATTCCCACCACCCTTTGAGTAATACCCCTCCCCACCCTCTCTCTCTCTCTCTCCAAGGGTCTGGTGACTTCTGTATCAGTCAAAACAGATCTTCTTCAGATCTGAAGAAGTGTGCATGCACACAAAAGCTCATACCAATGACAAACTTAGTTGGTCTCTAAGGTGCTACTGGAAGGAATTTTTTTATTTTGTTTTGACTACGGCAAACCATCAGCTACCTACCTATAAGAAATAAAGTATGGGGGAAATAAGGAAAAGGGAAGGAAAGTTTCCTTTTTAAAAAAGGAAAGGCACCACTGAAGATACAGACTTAAATCCCCAGTTTTAAATTTAAGAACACACACTTAATATAGTTATGCATTGGACTGAAGAACTCCCAGTGCCGGTCTGAGAATTTACAGAAATCTGGCTGCATTCACTTAACAATTTAATCCATTCCCCTAAGGTTTACCAAATGGTCCATTTCAAGATTGTATTTGAGCTTTCACAAGATGTAAAAGACAATTCCAGAAAACTAATGGGATCTAGCATACATTCATTTTCATTTCTGTGTAATATGATTCCAGAAAAAAACACGGTACATTTGCAGCCCCCTTAATCTGGAAAATTGTGGGGTGGTAAAGCCACATACAGTTCTTTCCTATTGTTCTCATGGGAGAATCAATGCAGGACCAGAAGCAGATCTGTGTGGGAAGGGTGAGAGAGCAGCAATGTTCTACAGTGATACATTTGGTGTTGCTTTGCATTACACGCATGCAACATGCCAGTATATTGGTAAAAAACATCAACCACCATTCCATAACGCAACAGATGCTGCAGTGTGAAAGGAACATCAGCAAAGTGCTTGCATTATCACCAGGAAAACTGACACAATATTCCCCACATCTGAATGCACCCTCTGTCACAATGGTGCTACTTTTTCTCTCCCCTCACTTCCATTACCATCTCATATATACCAGTGTCAAAACTTATTTCTAGGAAAGCACTAGAAAGGCTGTCTTACCTCGTTTCATGTTGAAAAGCACCTCCCACCCCCTGCCGCTCCTCTCTCATGTCCTCAACTACAAAAACATGTACCGTACATAGATTTGGTACTTCATTTCTCCTTGAGCCCATTTCCCTCCTTCCTCACCTCATAGTCCTTCACCTCATTTGCCAATGCAACCACTTAATCCTGTTGGCTTTCCCCAAGATTTTACTGATAATGTCACACCATTGGATCTAAACTAATAACATCGTGGGCACCTGTGAACAAGCCCACAGCCCCTTTGATTCAGCAATGGGGTGGACAAAGAAGCCAAGAGCCTTCATGGCCAAGAAAGAACAGCAGGAAAGGACAGCTGGGGTTCTCAAACATTTCACTCAATGGGCGCACAGTCTGTGCATGCAATAGCTGGGCTGTACAAATCAACCCTTTCACACAAACATGATCTCGATACGAATCCAAGGCAGACCTTTTAACATCACAGTAATCCAAGTTTATGCACCAACTACCAGTGCTGAAGAAAGTGAAATTGACCAATTCTATGAAGACCTACAACACCTTCTAGAAATGACACCAAAGAAGGATGTTCTTCTCATTACAGGGGATTGGAATGCTAAAGTAGGGAATCAAGAGATAAAAGGAACAACTGGCAAGTTTGGCCTTGGAGTTCAAAATGAAGCAGGGCAAAGGCTAATAGAGTTCTGTCAAGAGAACAAGCTGGTAATCACAAACACTCTCTTCCAACAACACAAGAGAAGACTCTACACATGGATATCACCAAATGGGCAGCATCGAAATCAGATTGATTATATTCTCTGCAGCCAAAGATGGAGAAGCTCTATACAGTCAGCAAAAACAAGACCTGGAGCTGACTGTAACTCAGATCATCAGCTTCTTATAGCAAAATTCCAGCTTAAACTGAAGAAAGTAGGAAAAACCACTGGGCCAGTAAGATACAATCTAAATCAAATCCCTTATGAATACACAGTGGAAGTGAGGAACAGGTTTAAGGATTTAGATTTGGTGGACAGAGTGCCTGAAGAACTATGGATGGAGGCTCGTAACATTATACAGGAGGCAGCAACGAAAACCATCCCAAGGAAAAGGAAATGCAAGAAAGCAAAATGGCTATCCAACGAGGCCTTACAAATAGCGGAGGAGAGGAGGCAAGCAAAATGCAAGAGAGATAGGGAAAGATACAGGAAACTGAATGCAGATTTCCAAAAAACAGCAAGGAGAGACAAGAGGGTCTTCTTAAATGAGCAATGCAAAGAAATAGAGGAAAACAATAGAATGGGGAAAACCAGAGATCTGTTCAAGAAAATTGGAGATATGAAAGGAGCATTTCGTACAAAGATTACCATAATCAAGGACAAAAGTGGTAAGGACCTAACAGAAGCAGAAGACATCAAGAAGAGGTGGCAAGAATACACAGAGGAATTATACCAGAAAGATATGGAGGTCTCGTACACCCCAGGTAGTGTGGTTGCTGACCTTGAGCCAGACATCTTGGAGAGTGAAGTCAAATGGGCCTTAGAAAGCACTGCTAATAACAAGGCCAGTGGAAGTGATGATATTCCAGCTGAACTATTTAAAATCTTAAAAGATGATGCTGTTAAGGTGCTACACCCAATATGCCAGCAAGTTTGGAAAACTCAGCAATGGCCAGAGGATTGGAGAAGATCAGTCTACATCCCAATTCCAAAGAAGGGCAGTGCCAAAGAATGCTCCAACTACCGCACAATTGCGCTCATTTCACACGCTAGCAAGGTTATGCTTAAAATTCTACAAGGCAGGCTTAGGCAGTATGTGGATCGAGAACTCCCAGAAGTGCAAGCTGGATTTCGAAAGGGCAGAGGAACCAGAGACCAAATAGCAAACATGCGCTGGATTATGGAGAAAGCTAGAGAGTTCCAGAAAAACGTCTACTTCTGCTTCATTGACTATGCAAAAGCCTTTGACTGTGTCGACCACAGCAAACTATGGCAAGTTCTTAAAGAAATGGGAGTGCCTGATCACCTCATCTGTCTCCTGAGAAATCTCTATGTGGGACAAGAAGCTACAGTTAGAACTGGATATGGAACAACTGATTGGTTCAAAATTGGGAAAGGAGTACGACAAGGTTGTATATTGTCTCCCTGCTTATTTAACTTATATGCAGAATTCATCATGCGAAAGGCTGGACTAGATGAATCCCAAGCCGGAATTAAGATTGCCGGAAGAAATATCAACAACCTCAGATATGCAGATGACACAACCTTGATGGCAGAAAGTGAGGAGGAATTAAAGAACCTTTTAATGAGGGTGAAAGAGGAGAGCGCAAAATATGGTCTGAAGCTCAACATCAAAAAAACCAAGATCATGGCCACTGGTCCCATCACCTCCTGGCAAATAGAAGGGGAAGAAATGGAGGCAGTGAGAGATTTTACTTTCTTGGGCTCCTTGATCACTGCAGATGGTGACAGCAGTCACGAAATTAAAAGACGCCTGCTTCTTGGGAGAAAAGCAATGACAAACCTAGACAGCATCTTAAAAAGCAGAGACATCACCTTGCCGACAAAGGTCCGTATAGTTAAAGCTATGGTTTTCCCAGTAGTGATGTATGGAAGTGAGAGCTGGACCATAAAGAAGGCTGATCGCCGAAGAATTGATGCTTTTGAATTATGGTGCTGGAGGAGACTCTTGAGAGTCCCATGGACTGCTAGAAGATCAAACCTATCCATTCTTAAGGAAATCAGCCCTGAGTGCTCCCTGGAAGGACAGATCGTGAAGCTGAGGCTCCAATACTTTGGCCACCTCATGAGAAGAGAAGAATCCTTGGAAAAGACCTTGATGCTGGGAAAGATGGAGGGCACAAGGAGAAGGGGACGACAGAGGACAAGATGGTTGGACAGTGTTCTCGAAGCTACGAACATGAGTTTGACCAAACTGCGGGAGGCAGTGCAAGACAGGAGTGCCTGGCGTGCTATGGTCCATGGGGTCACGAAGAGTCGGACACGACTAAACGACTAAACAACAACAACAACAACAAATCAACCCTTTCACACAAACACTTGCACGTGCGTAGAAACAGCTCTCACCTCTGTAAGTGTGAACATGTGAACAAGCCCAGAAAAGCGGGACAGAAGGATACAAATATTCAGAAGGAAGGGTGGGAGTGGGATGTGGCAGCCTTTTTAGCTGCCTCCAATATATTGCTTCCGAAGCAAATACTGGAAATGCAGAGCATTCAGAGCAGCCCTATAAATTTTCATTCCGCCATTCCTTTGTAATAACATCCCTACAAGTATCTGCTCTCGGTGAAGCTACTACGCTTGTCATAGCCAACAAAATACGTTCCACAGTTAATGCAGACATTCACAAACTCTGTTTTGTTCTTTGCAAAGTGCGGTCCATCAAAAACTGTTCCTGTTAAGAGTGAATGTCAGGTACCAATGTCTAAGTATCAGGATGCTTGTCAACTACCAGAAAAGGGGGCGGGCTGAGGCTCTAAGTACAACCACCACCATTCTGGGGAATATCTATCTATCTATATAGTAAGCCTTCGTTTCCAACAGATAAATGTAATCAAGGTTTATATGCTCAGAGAAGCCAACAGGATGGGATTGTTTCACTTGAAAGATCAGAAGAAAATTGTAACTAATGTTGTGGAAAATTACTTTGATATTGCTTTCTCAGTACAGGATTACAATTAGGTTGCAGTGTGAAGCACGGGGAAAGGATAAATGAATGGTAACAAATCAACACAAACAGCCACTGTCAGGAGCACTTTGCTGACGGAAAGTAATGTAAGCATTACTTAAAGTTTTATGACTCTCGTTTTATTCTGGCTTAAGTAGTACATCAAGGGTTTTGTATCGTGGTTGCGTGGGCTAAAAACAATAAAGAACACTTTCTAGAGCAGACAGAGAATGTGAAGGAAGCAGACCATCTTTTATTAACCTTGTTTTATAAGCTGCACGATCCCAAATTAAACTGGACTGAATGCATTAACAATGAGCAATGACTCTCTCCTCCAGAGTATAATTCTGCTCTGCTTTTGAGGAGGTGGGATGCATGGAGAACGTGGACGCATCTAGTTTTGAGGCAGCTGTTCAGGTGCAACCCGGAAGTGGTGCAAATCTGTTCAGCTACAAAGGAGGGATACAAGGGGATAACTGGGTCTCTTCATACACATCAGTCTCCTCTAAACCTATATCACTTGATGGAGAACAATTGTGTGCTTTGGTAGTGCATAAGTGTCAGATCCTACTGTTTCAAGTGTGAAACAGGCTGTGTTGAATTTTTCTGTTCTCATTTTTATGCTGAACAAGGGGCTGCGGACCCTGCTCATTCCATTCACCAACCCTGCCTACTACCTACCAACCCCACTGCCAACCACCTTTCCCTCATGCCTGAGCAACCCCCCTCACTTGACATCTCACCCACCTTCTTGCAAATCCTCTCACCACTTGCCCACCCCTTCCTTCGCAGCTCACTCCAATTCCCAATCACTTTTAAAGGAGGGGGGAGGCACTTCAGACAGTGCTTTTCTGAAGCGCCTTCTCCCTCCATGAAAACTCGCTGCAGGCATATTTAACTGAAGGGGGGGTGAACCTTCCTTCACTTGACAATATGAACATGTCCAACAGACAAATACAGACCTCTTGATCACCAAGAACATTTCTCACCAATGAGAATGATTTTGTCCAAACAAACAATTCAGGTGGGGAGGGGGGGAACATGAGAAGATAATACGTTAAAACCCAAGTCTAACCTGGTGTTTGCTGATGAACAATTTCTTCTGGATCCTGCAGGTGGATGAAGACAACCAGCCCAGCTGCTCCAAACAGCAGGATGAAGGAGAACATGCAGGTCAGCTTCATCATTGACGTCCTCAAATCAATCCAGTTTGGGACCAGGGAAAGAAGAAAATGTGCTCCGTCTCCAAAGCAGAGATTAGGGTCATTCTCTCAGCTGTCTTTCCATTCCAAGGCCACCTGTGGGAGGACAGGAGAAGAGAAGCATACACTCAATAAGACTCTATATCTCTCCTAGCGCCATACCCAAAACCCGTCCTCCAATTTCCCCAATTATTTCTTTCCCTGTTATAAAAGTTTCCATTCTCATGTTGCTTAATTTTTTTCTTTATAATTTTGGTGGATGTAGGGTTGAGTTTGCTTATTTATTTAAACCATTTACAACCTGTCCTTCATTGATACGAATACCATTTTGTTGCAAGGTTGTGCTTTTCTTTTAGTTAAACATTTTTCAAACGTGATGTTGTAGCCCTTGGGCTGAATCAGATTCCCCAGCCCCAGTTTAGACAAAACTAATAAATATTTCATATGCACCTCTAGGCATAGGAAGTTCACATCTGTTCATTGTTGTCCTAGCAGAGGGACAGGATCAGGACTCTCACCTTGCTGAGAATTGCCATATTGGGATTGGAAGCTGATTGCACCCTTTTGGGAACAGGCAACCACAGTCCGCTCCAGAATTTCATGAACTGTTGGGCCCTCGCCATCCTGGTTCCATTGTGTCCCTGGATATGGGTGGATGGATGAATAAAGGACAACAAAGTGCTTTCACTTAGGACAGCCAGCCTCTAAACATGAGGAGGTCAGAGGGAGGAGCACCTGCCTGGGCAAAACATACTACTCATAGGCAACACATCTCAGTTATAATATATAAGAGGACAGACAGGGAGGAGGATCGGAAGAGGGTCTGCTCAAAAGTCTTCCAGACCCAGCAGCAAATAGAATCATAGAATTGTAAAATTCTATGACCCCCTAGGGTAATTTAGTCCTACCCCATGCAATGCAAGAATCACAGCTATTGCCTAACCCCACTCACTTCTAATGCTGGCTATGCAAGCAACTAGTGACATTTTGGAGTTGAGGAGTGGGAATCCCGAGGCTCGTTTTGAACAGCAATAAAAAGGGAGAGCTGCAGGAGGAATTTGCAGCTTTTTTGTACTCAATATTATACTCACAATAAAACAAAATATCTTCATTTATTGCTCTTGTTTGTCAACATTAAACAATGCACTATTCATTTGGGGGCATAGTTCAGAATAGATGTTATCAGAATGTTATTTCATTGTATGTTGTCTGTGCTTACTGGAAATTTAACTTGCAGTAGTAGCTTCCAGGGTTTGAGGGTTGAGTTTGCATTTATTATAGGAAAATAAGAATGGTACATATTGGGACATTTCCATGCTTGAAAAACCTTTTGGGCACAAACAAATACTAGAACCATTCTAGGGCATATCTGAATTGCAAATGTTTCCAAAACTGTTCTTGGAATTATGAGAGTTTGTTTCCAGAGTCCACAAATTATGGTTAAGGTGGGTCACTGAGGCCTGCAGTTGTGGCTTTCAAACTGTGTTCTGGGGAGCCCTGAGTTAGTCGGGACTCTCAGCAACATTCTTCAGTTGAGAAGAGAAGTGAAATGGCAATTTCGGAAGTGCAGGATCCCTTTATGATGGCCACAGCCATGCCTGCTCACAGCCACACTCCTCCCAACATCATACAACTTTTTAAGATTTTGCAATAATCTTTTAATTATATAATAATTAGGGGTGCATTCCAATGGTCAGTACAGATCTCTGGGTGATGCATTTCAGCTAGGTCTACTATTTTCTGTGCACTTACGTGGGCAAACGATTTGGAGTGGTACACTACCTTCTTTCTGTGTAACTTGTGTTTTCTGTGAAGTTCCATTGTACATAACAGAACGCGCACCCTATTCTCTTGAAACCAAAGTCCCTTGTGTTTTCAGTGTTCCAAAGGGCTTAGCCGTGGTGTCAAAATGAGACAAAGTAAGCCTGCCCAGTGACCCAGGTGAACAAGCAGTGTACTACAAAAAAATGCCTCTGACTATTCCATGTAATATTTGTGTTAAGCAGTTGAAGAAGGCAAGAGGGCCATGCACACCTTTTGCCCCCAAGCTTACATAACCCGTAGATGTCACAACTAAAAATAATAAAGATTACTGTGGCACCCAAACCTGCAATCTATGATGTGAAAAAATAATTGTTCATGTTGCACCCTTTCATGGTCTCCCCACAAAAACAGATTGATATGCTTAGCAGAGAAGCCAGGAGCCAGCATCCCTGCCCCTAGTCACCATAAGAGCATAAGAAGAATATCCTGCTGGATCAGACAGTGGTTCATCTAATCCAACATCCTTTTCTCTCAGAGGTCAGCCAGATTCCTGTGGAAAGAACACAAGCAGGACCCGAGCTCAACAGTTCTCTTCACAATGGCATTCAACGGCACATTGCCTCCAACAGCAGAGGCAAAGCATGAGCATTGTGGCTAGCCTTAATCTCCGTGAATGTGCCTAATCCTCTTTTAATGCCATCCAAATTTGTCACCATCACTGCAACTTTCTGAAGCAACTTTGCCCCACCCAGAGTAAATAATTACATTAATTCGTGGACCTCAATCTTAGTCCCCGGACGTTGTTGCGCAACTCTTTCCTAAATTTAAACATGTGCACAACATGTATAGAAGAGGGCTGAGACATCTAAAGCGCAGCATAGTTTAAAAACATTCTCAATCCCATCCTTTGGAACGGAACAGCAGATTGCTTGTTCGAGGAGATTCACCGCTGGCTCATCCCCTTCCAAGTGGACCTGCAATGCTATGACAGCATCTTCAAAGCACTGCAACCAAGTACAAAGGCAGGTCTCAAATTGTGACACCCCCAGGGATGGAGGAAGGGGGGCGGTGGGGGTGGTCAGCCCCAGGTATCACCACTGAGGGGGGTGACAAAATGCCGGAAGGCACTCACTGCAGTGCGCCCAAGCCATGCGTCTCTCCTGGGAGTGACGCAGTGACTTGGGCACCCGCAGGCTCTGCGCTGCCTCAAACGGTCTGCCTGCTGCCTCCCCCTCAGCTATAGGGTGGCTGAGTGGGAGGAGGCAGGCAGACTCCTCTGAGGCCCCACGGGGTATCCTGCCCTGGCTGGCCCGCCCCTTAGCGCAGGGTGCATGCGCTGCCCCAGGCGCCCGATTGGCTTGCTCCGCCTCTGGACACCCCCCCCCAAAAAAAACCCGCCCCCTTGCACTATCCTGAAGAAAATACAGATGAGGAGGAAACATAGGCTGCTCCAAGCCGATTTAACCCTATATATCCAATTGGATATATCCCTATATTCCTTTGCACTATGTCATCCTACCTCAAGAGAGGAAGTGGGATGTGCACAGAGGGAAGGCAACAGCTTTCCCAAGCTTCAAGAAAGCAACACGATAGGCACCAGTAGGAAAAGTACAATTCCTTGCATTATTTTAGCAACTTTCATACCCAAGTGCACCAAGGCTGCTTTCACCCAATACTAGTCCTCTTAATCTTTAAAGTCATGGTGAGTAATTTGCCTGTCACTGAAACAGCACAAACACTCTCTCCCTAATGACTGAGAGCTCCATCTGTTTTGTCAAGGTGATTTTCAATTCGCATGCATTATTCTGAGATGAGCTATCCCCCGCTAATCTTCATTTGAGCTGTTAACGTGAAACCTCCAATTAAAAAGAGCTCTGGAAAACACACTCTGCCTTTCACACATCAGCCACCCACGAGTTAATAAGGAACAGAGACAGCGACTGGCAGTCTGAAGCACGAATAATTGTATACTTCTTCCTGCTTGAGTAACAGTTAGTGGAATAACTGTACATATGTTACAGACAGACCGTCAGGTATATAGCCAGTGTAGCATAGTGGTTAGAGTGCTGGACTAGGACTTGGGAGACCAGGGTTCAAATCCCCACTCAGCCCTGAAGCTCACTGGGTGACCTTGCAAGTCAATCATTGCCTCTTAACCTAACCTCCCTCACAGGGTTGTTGTGGGGATTAAATGCGGAGGGGAAGAAGCATCCATGCCACACTGAGCTCCTTGGAGAAAAAAGTGGGCTAATAAAGGCAATAAAGAAATAATAAAAGAAATAGATATGGCATTGCCCCTAACAAACCATGATACTAAGGTCTCTAAAGCATGAAGCGAATGTACGGTACCCAGTATATTATATCATATATGAAGCCACATCAAATTCTCTTCTTGGGGGCTGGGCTATTGGCTGCAATTGGCTTTGTGAAAAGAGCTGCATTATGGAATCCTCCTTATGGACCAGGTAAAGGTAAAGGGACCCCTGACCGTTAGGTCCAGTCATGGACGACTCTGGGCTTGTGGCACTCATCTTGCTTTACTGGCCAAGGGAGCTGGCGTGCAGCTTCTGAGTCATGTGGCCAGCATGACTAAGCTGCTTCTGGCGAACCAGAGCAGCACACGGAAACGCCATTTACCTTCCCGCCGGAGTGGTACCTATTTATAAACTTGCACTTCGTGCTTTCGAACTGCTAGGTGGTCAGGAGCAGGGACCAAGCAATGGGAGCTCACCCCGTTGCGGGGAATCGAACCGCCAACCTTCTGATCGGCAAGCCCTAGGCTCTGTGGTTTAACCCACAGCGCCACCCACGTCCCTCCTTATGGACCAACCCACCTACTTTTGCATATATATTTTTGTCATCAGTAGTTGTACACCACTCCCCACGAAAGATGATTAGAATCTAACAAGGCCTAGAAGGGATTACAGTCTTTGGAGGCCATTTTCACACCACACGCCCATTGAAACGGAAAAAAAGACCAAGTCCTAGCCATTACACATCCTAATTATGGATTTCAACAGGGTATAACTATGACTAACTGTCTTCCGATTGGGTCCACCTTTGCCTTTGCCCTATCACAAACCAACCAGCAACATCCCTTGAAAGCAGAGCAGGGGCGTCATTGTGGGGGGGGGAGAGGAACTTGCCCTCCCCCAGCACATCGTGCAGTGCCGATCCCCTCAAATCATGGGGGCAAGCTGGCATGCCTGAAGCAGAGTGTGAGGAAATAGCCCCAGATATAAAACTTCTGAAGTTTGAAGCACTAGTGAAAGTTGCAGAATCTTAACCTTTGAAGTACCCATTCTCCTCATGCATTTTCAAGCAAAGGCTCATCTCTGTAAAGAATTTTTCCATAATTGCAAATTGAAAAATCCCCATCTGAAAACTCTAATGCAATTTCTGTTGTCAGGGACGTGAAAGGTCTCACTCCCCTTGGTACTCCAGAGTTAACCTTTGCTAATGTGTGCATAACCTTCTGCCTTCGTAAGCAGCTGAAGGTTTGGCAGACCCTCGCACGCTGGCGCTGCAGAAATATTATTTGTATGAAGCTCTTGAGTTCCACTTTGCAGATCTTAATAAAATAGTTACTGACCTTTTTAGCTCATGTATAATTAAAGCAGGGCCTAACATTTTGCAAATAAATAAAAGATAACAATTTTCTTCTACAGATCAATGGCATCTTCTGTATTTATTTTTTTATAGAAACATTTGAAAGTTAAATTATGGTGCCTTTAAGTATAATAAGAGGATTTATTGTGTTGGCAACCGCTGGCTGGTCTTTGCACATTTTTTCAGTTGTATACTGCACTCTAAAAATGCAAAACAATTATTAATATTGATCGAGACTAAAACAATATTGGATCTCAATACATCCCTACTTCTTTTATGAATTACTTTGCATTGCCAAGGTGATTATGATGAAAGACTTGTTGCACACTCAATTTCCCCTGGTGGGGAGCTGCTGCTTATTGGCTGTACTGATAATAATAGGCCCATAGAATTATTATTATTTAAACACACACACATTTTTAAAGTTCTGAGATGACTTGAGACAATTATCTCAGAAACTCCAGCTGGTGCAAAATGAAGTGACCAGATTATGAACTGTGGTTCCACTTAGATATCACAACCCTTGTTTTCAAAGAGTTGCACTGATTTGAAAGCCCCATACAACTCAGACCCCAAATACCTGAAAGATCTCCTCCTTCGCTATATACATTCTTGGGTGCTGAGATTGGCAGAGGGGCCCTCTTGCTAGTTCATTTACCCTCAGAGGAGCATTCTGGGTGCAAAGACTTCCAAAAGACAGACAGCTTTGACCAGGTATCTGAAACTCAGAAGGGACTGGGCATGTACATTGGGGTAAATGCCAAACCAGTGGGGCCGAGGTGAGCTTGTCGTGTGTTGGTGTAGCAAGGAGGAATAACTCCTTCCAATCTTTGCTGCAGGGCACTTTCATCACCTCATGAGTTGGGAAGGAGATGATTCCCCTCTAAGTAGGGAACTTTCCTGCTTGGACTTTGTTTGGTTTGGTTTGGTTGAATTGGAACAAGTTGGGTTCATTGGCTTTATCTGCAGATCCTCAATTTCCCCTTAATGTTATATATAATAAAAAACCCTTTCCCCAACTTAAAGCACTGTCTCAAGTCTTCCTTGGGATGGGTGCAATCACAAAAGGTCATGGCATTTTGGTTTGGGTATAGTTTCAGTAAGTGCATATTAGGTAGGCTCACATTAACATGTGAATTGAACTGAATTCCCTTCCCCCCCT
Organism: Zootoca vivipara; assembly: GCF_965207765.1. Classification (NCBI taxonomy): domain Eukaryota; kingdom Metazoa; phylum Chordata; class Lepidosauria; order Squamata; family Lacertidae; genus Zootoca; species Zootoca vivipara. The sequence goes on from NC_142589.1 coordinate 50,619,732, forward strand.
ATCACTATGCACAATGTGTTACTGCTCTTCCAAGCTTACACAGCAACTGCAGGTTTTCTCTACCCAGCAAACACTACATCTGGTTGCCAGTTGTTTCCTAGGCTGCCTGAGGCTCTGGTCCTGCTTCTCATGGGAGGTGCCTGTGCTTAGTCCTAATGGCAAGATGCATGAGAGTTTCAGCTATTAGGTAGTGAATGTCTCCACCAAGAGTGCATACAGATATGGGGAATATTGCATTAGTTTTCCTGATTATTATGCTTCTGTCCTATTTTCTAACACCAAAAGAACCTACGTCAAGTACAGTTCAAGCATAAACCACAAAAAAATGCAACCTGCTGAGAAAATTACAATGTCTAATTTATCTCCACAGAGGGGTAAACAATGTAGTAAATAGCAGTGGCACTCAACCGCTCTGTCATGTAAGTCCAAATAAAGTATTACAACGCAGTGTCCTGGAATACCATTGTAAAATAAGAATAGAAAGCAGTGTTGGATTTCATTACGTTGAAGAAAGGATGTTCCTCACCAAATTATGAAGGGGTTTACAACCTCAGAAATACTTGAGGTATTCCTGGTTATAATCTTATGTTGGCCTCAAGCGGCTGAAGAAGCCAAAAGGCGAAACAGGTTGTTTTTATTCCGGAAAACCTTGTTCCAGCTTGCATCTACTTATGGACTTCGCACTTCATAGGATCCACATATATTGGGTCCTGTTTGAACATTTGTTGTAATACTTTATTTGGACTTACATGACAGAGCGGTTGAGTGCCACTGCTATTTACTACATTGTTTACCCCTACGTGGAGATAAATTAGATGTTGTAATTTTCTCAGCAGGTTGCGTTTTTTGTGGTTTATGCTTGCTCTGTCCTATTTTCTAACATCATTTTCACACTGGGTTGTGTTACGGAACCATGACTTTTTGATTGATAGGTAAATAAATTTAGTAAGTAAGTAAATTTGCTGTCACTGGAAGCTGGCTTATACAGACTCAGACCTTTGGTTCATCTATCCCACTATTGTAAAGTGGTTCTCCAAGGTTTCATGCAACATTATTGTGCTGTGAGGTGCTTCTGATTCGACAGCTCACTTGGCACCAACCAAAATCTGAATGTAAGCTGAGCTCGCGTGACTTTATCATGCTTACATCACATATGCTGGAAAGTTCCCAGGAGAGGCTAAATTTAAACCTTTCAGTGCATTATTCTATAATTAACAAGTGATCTACAGCCATAGGTTATTTTTAAAATCAATGCAGCAGTCTCAGTTCTTCCCACCACTCAGATCAAACTTCTGCTTCCCATGAATCATAGGAAGGCGACTGCTGCTGGCTTCGGTAATAAGGAATTCAAAATTATTTCAGCTGCACTCTGTTGCCGATTGTGCTCAGTCAAAAGGAGTGAGACATACACCGCTCAAAAAAGGAGACTGACCCTACCATTAGGGAGAGTGAGACAGATTCTGATTTGGGGTGCCAAGAACAGTTAGCTACAGTCATACCTCGGTTTAAGTACGCCTCGGTTTGAGTATTTTCAGTTTAAGTACTCCGCGGACCCGTCTGGAACGGATTAATCCACTTTCCATTACTTTCAATGGGAAAGTTCGCATCAGGTTAAGCACGCTTCAGGTTAAGTACGGACTTCCAGAACCAATTACACTTATACCTCAGGTTAAGTACGCTTCAGGCTGAGTACTCCGCGGACCCGTCTAGAACAGATGAATCCACTTTCCATTACTTTCAATGGGAAAGTTCGCTTCAGGTTAAGTACGCTTCAGTTTAAGTACACCACGGACCGTCTGGAACGGATTGATCCACTTTCCATTACTTTCAATGGGAAAGTTCACTTCAGGTTAAGTACGCTTCAGGTTAAGTACAGACTTCTGGAACTAATTGTGTTTGTAAACCGAGGTACCACTGTATTTAGTTTATTACTATTGCATTTTCTCAGCTCAGGAGAGGCACTTGTGGGATTTTCTGTCTCAGATGCCAAAGCAACTTGGCTGGCCTTGGATACCTTGGTGTGTTTAGAGGGATAGGTTGCAGGTGTCATTTTCTGCTCAGAAAAATGCCTGAGGTCAGCCTTGGACAAAAAAAATATATGTTAGAATTAACTGCCATCCCATCTTTCCTGGCAATTTTTCCAAGGACTGGTGTAAAAGTTTCAGGAAGCTGACTTGGATACTCCATAGAGTCCAAGCTAGCCTGAGGATAGTCTGGGGCAGAGCACTGTGTGTGTCTTTTGGAGGGAAAATGTTTGAACCCTAACTATGACCCCTGAGGCTGAAAGCAGAATATACTACCCTTAGAGCAGAATATACTGCCCTGAGATCCCGGGTATAGGGCGGCATATAAATTTAATAAATAATAATATGAAGAAACCACCTGCTGGATCAGACCAAGAGGTGTGGTTTTACCACAATGCACACCCAAGATTTTTGTACCATTGTATTACCTAATGCAGCATGGATAAACACAAGAATATGACATTTCATAGAATCACAGAGTTGGAAGGGACTGTGAGGGTCATCTAGTCCAACCCCCTGTAATGCAGGAATCTCTGAAGAAGTTTTGTAAATAAAAGCCATTTAAACTTACTAAATTATGTGGTCTGTTCACTGCTAGGGAAGGAGAGTGGGGGAAAGCTCGGGAAGTGTTTTTAAATGGGATACTTTAAAAGGGTCTAATAACCTGTGTTCCCCATGTTTCACTGTGCCACTGGCTCTTGTGCCTTTTTAAATTTCTGCTGGAGCTCTCTTACTGAGAAGAGCATTATTTAGCCCCATGTTTCTGGAAATAGGTGTCCAACACATTCTTTTCAAACTACCAAATGGGGGTTAATTTGGACTAATATCTATACTAATTCCCCCTGCAGAAGCAGCCTAGAATAGCATGAGCTTTTTTTTTTTTTTTTTTTGCTGCTGCTGCTACTGCTGCATCAGTGTTGACTCATGTTAAGGTTTTGGTCTACTAAGACACCTGGATACTTTTAACATTTTAACATGTACTATTGGCAAGCCAGGTGTCCCTCATCTTATAACTGTGCACCTGATTATTCCCACCTAAGGGTAGAACCTTACAAGTGTCCCTATTGAAATTCATTTTGTTAGTTTTGACCCAGTTTTCCCACCTGTTAAGGTAACCTTGAATCCTGATTCTTTCGTCTGTTGTATTAGCTGCTCCCCACAGTTTGGTATCATCTGAAAATTTGATGGGCGGTCCCTCAATTCCTTTGCCCAAGTTATTTATATATATATATTTTGGGGGGGAAAGATGAACAGAAAGTGAAGTCAGGGAGGGTGGTGCATTGATCAAGCACCCTCTAAAATTTGCAGGTGGCATTGCCATCTCCCCCCAAAGAAGGGGACCTCAAAAAGGATGTTACAGAGCTGGGAAAAGGTTCAATAAAGGGCAACCAAGATAATCAATGGGATGGAGAGACACGTCTATCAATGGGTACTAGCCATGAAGGCCATGTTCAGGGGCAGGGGCAGGGAATCACAGGTGGAGAGTGTGCTGTTGTGCTTCTGTCCAGCTTGCAGGCTTTCCGCAAGTATCTGGCTGGAGGAGGCTAGACTAGATATGCCATTTGCCTGATCCAGTAGGTTTAGTTTCTTATGACCTGACTTGGAGCTCTCAGCATTTCTCTGCTCCCCGGGGCTCTGCAGCTGCAGAAGAATCCAGGCACACCCTCAATGCCTGCTCCTGTAGGAAGCTTGGCTGCTCCACTCATCTGTCAGTTTTCTCTGTTTATCAGCCTTTGATAATGCATTGTGAAGTGGTCCAACCTGGATATCCAGCAGTTGGGCATTGTGAGTTGCTGCACATTGTTTAATGCCACAAATCAGAGATGCTATGAAAGGAACTCCTGTGGCTGCAGATAGCAGTGTGCCAGCTGAGTACCCTTTTTCAGAGGGTAACAATGACTGGAGTCAGGCATGCACCCTGGGGTGGAAATTGCAGCTTTATCCTGAAGATAGCTTCCTGCATACATCAGGGAGTGGCTGGAGAATTGTGCTGAGATTCCACCACATAACTAGGTATAATATTCCTACTGAGCACAGCAGGCAGGTAGGGGGGTGTGTGTGTTTTGCTTTTGAATCGGACCCTCTATTTATCCATCTTTGCAACTGTGCTTGAAAACCTTTCCCCGAGTGTGATCTTCAAAAGGCATTTCTATGCAGCTAATATATAGAGAACTCTTGCACACACACACCATGCAGCAGAGGCAAGGGTTGAAACGATTCCTTCAAGAATAAACTGCAGCTACAGGTGACCCCTCCTGTATAGGAAGCGTCAACACATAGAGAGGGAAGAGAGAAAGAGAGCCAGGAGGAAGGCATCATACCCCCAATTTCCAAACAGGAGGCTTTCTCAACTGAGAGCTCAGAGCAAACCAGGATGTTATGCATTCAGAAGATCAACACATTAGATTGCATCCACAAAACCACAGTAACTAATGCACCTAAGAAGGCGGTGGACTCTCCTCTGTTGGAGGTTTTAAACAAAGGTTGGAAGGCCATCTACCAGGAATTCTTTAGCTGTGGTTCCAGTATTGCAGGGGATTGAACTGGATGACCCTTGGGACCCTTTCCAACTCTACAATTCTATGACCTTATAGCCCCAGGGCCAATATCAAGATGAAGGTCCACCAGGCTTGTGTGTTGAGTACTCTGCTTTATGGAAGCGAGTCATAGGCAACTTACACCCACCAGGAGCTTCCATATACACTGTGTCAGAAAGATTTTGGGCATTGCATGGCAAGACAGAGTCTCAAACAAAAATATGCTCTCCCAAGCCGACATTCCCAGCATGCCTGCACTTCTGTCTCAGTGATCTCTACATTAGCTTGGCCGTGCACACAGAAGGGAAGATGGCAGGATCCCCAAGGATGTGCTCTCCTTGGAGATGGCTTCAGGCACTAGGCATGTTGGCAGACCAGCTCTGCATTACAAAGATGTCTGCAAATGTGACATAAAGGCTGACAATATTAACCCCATCATGTGGGAACGCCTTACAGATGATCACAGTGCCTGAAGGTCATGTATGCACAGCAGTGACCACAGGAAGAATGACTGCTGGGAGGAGTGCAGAGAGAAGAAATGCTACGATGCACCTGTAATAGCAAAACCGTACACCTTCATCTGCCCCAGCTGCAATAAAACTTGTCTCTCCTGTATCAGTCTCTGCACCTGGTGCACACACCTTAATTCTCCAATGGTTTTACTTTACCCCAAAAGGCACACTCTTCCATTGCCTCCTGAGACAGACAGGAACCACCCTTGCTCACAATTATGTATATCAGTGATGGCTAAGCCTCAGCCTGGGGCGGGGGGGGGCGGTTCAGATCACCCCATCACCAAATTCCCTACCTCCTCAAGATCTTGCCAATAGTGGCAGAAACGAGGTGTGTGGAGAGGTTTAAATTTCCCTTCATCATCGAATGGACCATTTGGTGAGCAGGAAGGGGTAGCATTAAACAGAACATGGGTGGGTGGGGGGGAATGAACAACCCCTTGTTCCTCCCAATCCAGTCAGGCTCCTGATCTGGATTAGAGGGTTCTGTGCTGGCCATTTTCTTTTCAATAATATTTCTAATTGTGTGAATGGGGTGGTGTCAGGGTTGTCCCTTAGTTAAGTCAGGAAGGACCCTGCTGTAAACAAGCAATATATGAGATTGCCAGAACTCATGTTTCTTCTGAATACAAGATAAGAAAACACTGCCATTTTTATATCAACAACGCTGGCAATTGATTACATATGGTGCCTTTCTGAGCATCACTTATTGGTCAGTTCGTCATCAGTATTCCCTTCAGAGCAGCCTCCTAGAGTTCCCTGATACTTATATTAAATAGAAAACTTAACCGTCTCTTGGATGACAACGCCCAAAGGCCTTCATGAGATTTGGTGTCTCGATTTCCCACCCCCACTCCTTTCCCTTCTCTTTGTCCTTTTGATATCCTTGGTGCTTCTTTCATGAGTCCTTGGGGATTTGAAACTAATTTCCCTACCGTCATTAGTGAGAAACTTTATCCTTCATTAAAACCAAGCAGAGGGGTAGAAAAAGAGTGTGGCATTTTCACACCCTTTTTAACTTGATGAAGTGATATGCAAATAATCCAGCATGCAGAAGCAGCAATAGTTAGGCATTTGGTTTTTTTTTTTTTGGTTTTTTAAAAAAACACCTTCCTCATTAAAAAGCAAGCAATTATGCTAAGAACAGAAAGAGGCAAAGAGTTCTCCTTCCCTGCCCGTGCTAAAATTCCCCACATCCTGCAGATGTTTAATTGTCACCCAGGAGGAAAGAGCAGATTTAATTAATGGTGGAGGACAAAGAAAAGAAGGTGAGCTGAACACTCACTTTACAGCCAGGCGCTCAAGGAGCCGTGTGACTCTGCATCCCATTGCTAAGCCCACTATATGCAGAGTCACAGCCACATGCAAATCCCAGGAAACTGAGCAAACAGCAACTCAACTTCACAGACTTTTAGCTACACAGTTAGAGTGGCAGTCAGAGGAGACCTAGAGGAGGACAAACAGGTCATGTTCCACCATGCCCTTTCTTCCAAGGAAGACCTGCAGGTGAAAGATTGCCACACATGGAGCCACTGGTGGGTGCAGATCATAGCTGCCAAGTTATCCCTTTTTTACAGGGATTTTCCCTTATGCTGAATAGGCTTCCTCGCGAGAAAAGCGAAAACTTGGCAGCTATGGTGCAGATGTGCACTGCAATATTCATTTGCCCACCCAATCCCCTTTGAACTGAATGGCTGCATCTTCTGATGTGCCAGGTGGACAGGCACATGCAATGCACAATTAAGGATGGACCAATCTGTCCAATTTGGTTTCTCTCCCTCTCTCTTCTTCATTTCCCCAGCCTTTAGTTCACCCCATTTTTGCATCTGTTTAGAGCAGGCATCCCCAAACTTCAGCACTCCAGATGTTTCGGACTACAATTCCCATCATCCCTGACCACTGGTCCTGTTAGCTAGGGATCATGGGAGTTGTAGGCTAAAACAACTGGAGGGCCGCAGTTTGGGGATGCCTGGTTTAGAGGGTGTTGCTTAAAAAAAGAAAGAAAACAAAACCTTCAGTGCAAAAATTCAGATCCATTTTTATGCTATTTTGTTTGATATTTTCGAAATAATTTCCCCCACAATGCCATTATTAGATTCACCAAGACGCACACTTTTTGTGTACTTTTTTTTATTGGAGTCCTGACTTGCAAAATTAAGAGAAAGCATAGCTGAATTTCAGTTCATCTTTTTTTTTGGAGGAGGGGGGGAGGCATGAATTTGGTAGGTTCACATTCAACTATAAATATAACAAACCCCACCCTCCATTCCTACTGCATTACCTGCAATAAAACTGCAATAAAGCATGCACAGTTCTATTTGGCTTAGAATAGCTTTCTTTTTTCATTTTTAAAAGGCTGCAAATATTAGGAGTGTAAAAAGAGCCCACTGGATCGGGACAATGGCCCATCTAGCCCAGCATCCTGTTCTCAGTTGCTAACCAGATGTCTATGTGAAATACATAAGCAGTTTTTGTTCACAAGAACATTCTACCCTCCTGTGACTTCCAGCAACTGGTATTCAGAAGTATTATTGTCTCCAGCTGTGGAAGCAGAGAAAAGCCATTGTGGCTAGTAGCCGCCCACAAACCCACTCCTCCATGAATTTGCAAATCTTCTTTTAAAGCCATCTAAGTTGGTGACCATCACTGTATTTTGTGGTACTGAGTTCCATAGTGTAACAATGCTCCGTGTGAAGCCTTTTATCTGTCCTGAATCTTCCAACATCCAGTTTCATTGGATGTTCATGAGTTCTAGTGTTATAAGGGGGACAAACCCCTTTACCCTATCCACTTTCTCCATGCCATTCTTGGCCCTCCCTTCCTTGGGTCACATTCACACCATACATTTAAAGGACTCTTGTACCACTTTAACCATCATGGAGAATCCTGGGAACTGTAGCTTGTTAAGGGTGCTGACCTCGCAGAGCCAGTCTACCCAGCACCCCAAACAAATCAATGCTCCCAGAAGTTTCCATGACTGTTCAAGGGGCATCGCTGCTTTGAATGCTTGGTGCAGATGTGATCTTAGTCATTTCTCAAACTGGCTCTGTCTGCAAGAGAGCAAAGTGTGAGAAAAATATCATGTAGGCTTGCTGGTCCCTGCCTAGCAGAAGCTGTCAAGCCCCTCCTGTTCCCAGACAGTTGCAGAGGATGGGGAGGAAGCCCTGAAGGAAAATCCAGCCACAGCTTGCCAACGAAACGATCTGGAAACTGTCATCACTATAAATACGCAATGAGGACGGCAACACCTATTCTGGAGCATACAGTACAGACAAAACTAGCAAATAGAATTATCGGCTTTTGAAGAGTGTGAATTTTTGTCCACAATCCAAAATAAACCAACCATGAGCCAGCCCCCAAATACCAGTTTTTATAGTTCATTAATGAGTCTCCCCAAAGTGCAAGAATAGTGGAGGAAAGATTTCATGCAAGGGGGAAAAAAATGGAAATTTCAGTTTTGAACACTTGTGTTTTTACTGATTTGCTTATTTTTTTAAAAAAATGTAAATGCACATATATATTATTAATACCTCAATATTGGTGCCTTTCTGAGACATATAAAGGTGTAAGATGACTTGCCATTTACAGAGCCTTTGGGCTCATCATACATCGTGACAAACCACAATTAGATAACCTTAAGCATGGTCTGTACTGTATCTGGACTGGCAAACCACAGCTGTGATCCTTACCTAAAGTCCAGAGGCTGATGTAACACAGGGAAAGGAGTGAACTGAGAAGATGGGAAACAGAAGCAGAAAAGCAGCTGGTCCACTATTGTTCAGTTGTGAAAACCATCATTCAATGTGCTTTCTGAACAGAACCATGGACGAGAAGGGAAAGCCATATTGAATATGGCTCCCTATTATTGCAATGCACCAGATCTTCAGGTATACAAGGTGAAGCTCTCAACTCATGGGCCCAACCAGTTGAATTTAGCTCATAATTATTTAAATTAGTAGCCACTAATTAAGCAACTGAAGGGCACAATCTAGCAGTGGGTGGGTATCAGGGAGACATCTGTAGCCCTCCAGAGGTTGCTGGACCACACCCATAATCCTTGACTGACGGGGCTAATGAAAGTTGGAGTCTAACAACACCTGGAGGGGTACAGATGTCCCCCAACATCTGAGATGACAGGTGTTCCCTCCCTCTAAATTCTCCTGCACAAGTCCCATCCTCCTGCACAGCTCTCATTCAAGTTTTAGTTAATTAAAATACTGATTAATTAGCACCTTTAGTTCTATGGAGAAAAGAAGCCAACATCCTCTTCATCTCACCTCCTTGCAACACATAGATTTGTTTGGCTGCTGGAAGGGCCAAAGTTCACTGGTGTGTTTTCATATACCTTTCATACATAGCAACCCTTAAAAACAGGCAAATTTTTATAGAAGAGCTGCCTGACAAAGATATAATGATGCTGCCCTCCAGGGCAGAGAGACCTTGTCATTAGGAAAGAGCCTGCCAATCTCTGCGCTCTGAGCAAATACCACCGGCTGAACAAGATGGAAAGGATGACCTCTCCGTCGGGGAAATAGCATCCCATTCCAACTGAGGGCCACCAAATTATTCTTCCTTGAATGTCACAGCAGTGAGAGCTCACCGCAGCAGTGGCATCTGCAACAGCAGAGCAGAAGGAAGTGCCTCCCCACCCCACCCTGGACTAAAAACAAAACACCCCTAAAATCATCTCTTGTGAATTTTGACATCATTTATTCTCCATATATGAATTAAATGGTTGGCTCAAATCAATACGTAAAATTTGCCAAGGGAGTTCTCCAGGGTCCTGACCAGCTTAGTGATACTGGCCCAGCCCTGCTTGAAAGCAGCTCTATTTAATGCTTCCACTTTGTGAGTCCAGGGAACCAGCAGAACAGAATACCAGGTCACAACTGTAATGGCAGAAGCTACAACTGGTAGAATCCACTTGTTGGGTCTAAACCTAGCAACTACTTCCTCAAATCAGCTTGCTACATTCCTCGCCCTCCATGCCAAACAGCCCTTCCTGCTTTAATTTATCACTGTGCCTAATCCTGCCCTCAAAAGTTCAGGTAAGCTTCATATTGTATGCCCAATTGTGATAATGCTAAACTGTGGTCCCCCAGATCATGCTGAACTACAACTCCTTCTTGGTATCTTTATTAGGAAAAGACTCCAGCGTCTACTGGAAATATTTACAAAATAGGCAGAGGTAAGGTAAAGGGCAGCGTCTAAAATGCAGGTGGTTTGCAGAGCAACAAAGCTTCGATTTCTGAGCCCTTCTGTTCCAGCCACTTCATCTCCACTCAGCTATCTACAAAGCACCTCTGATTCATTTCAGATGTGAAACAATTCCGCAGCCATGCCAAGTTCCTTAACTCACATCTCTCTGTCTCTGGGCAGAAAAGGTAAGAAAATAGTTACAATGTTAGCATACAGTGCACTAGATAGCTTTCCTGCACAATCGCCATTGAAATAAATGGGATCTGCACACCTCTTGCAGAACTCCATTCATATCAGTGGGGACTGTCCTGGAAAACCTTATGATGGATGGCGTCCTTGGTGTGAACTGACAGGAGAGGGGGCAGGGAGAAGCATGTTACATCTTTATGACGCTGTTCTTATGGGGTTCATAATAATAGGATCAAGCAGAGCCCATAATATATTCTTAAGAAGAGATCTAATAAAATTTTATACCCTGAGCTGACCTACAAAAGTGTGTGTGTGTGTGTGTGTGTGTGAGAGAGAGAGAGAGAGAGAGAGAGAGAGAGAGAGAGAGAGAGAGAGAGAGAGAGAGAGAGAGAGATACAATCAGCCCAAGCATCAAATCCTTGCATGCTTGCATCCCCAATGTGTTTACAATACAACTGGCAGCATCACAGAGAAAAGGGCTTTATGTGATTGTAAAGATGCACAAAGATTGTTTTGGGCACTGGGGCTAGAGGAAAAGTGCACAATTCATTTCCAGTACCATCATTTCCTCTACAGGAAATGAGCAGTACATACGGATGTTTCTTTAATTCATCTTGCCCTTCTCCTGTCTCAGGGAACTGGGTGTCGTTTCAAGAGTCAGTCGGTATTCATTACACTGGAAACAAATTGAGAAATTTCTATAAACTTTTGAGGAAAGAGACACTTGGAGCTTCCATGCCTGACAGAATATGCTGGAAATATCCCAAGAGTCCAAGGAAATGGAATTGCATTTTTTAAAAATCTCTCTAGGTGAAACACATTTGTATTCAAGCACATTTTTTGTGTGTTCTGAAAAAAATTATCTTGATCCTAAGAGGTATGAAGGAAAAGACACGGCCATTATTTCCCAAACACCTGAAAGATGATGTATTATCTCTCCCTCCCTGTCTCTCTCCCCGCCCCCCATGCACTCACATTATACAAACATTCAATGAAGCTGAATGTTGGAAGAATCAGGACAGATAAAAGAAAGGACTTATTCACATAGTGCAGACTTAAGCTATAGAACTTGCTCCTACAGGAGGCAGTGATTGGCCACCAATGTGGATGGCTTTAGACAAGGATGAGACAAATTCATGGAGGGGGCTATTGAGGGCTACTAGCCAGGATGGCTGTGCTCTACTTCCACACCTGGAGGCAGTGATGTTTCTGAATGCCAGGGTAGAAAGCTCTTGGGTTCAAATCCTGCTTGCAGCTTTCCCACAGGCATCTGCTTGGTCACTGTGAGAACAGGATGCTGGACTACATGGGCCATTGGCCTGATCCAGCAGACTCTTCTTAAGTTCTTAAGCACCAAGAGAGACTGGAGAAACACTTCATTCTTATACCTGAAAGGTTTACAAAGAACAGCCCTTCAAGGACTTAGCCCCATGTGTTTCATCATGAGTCAAGCAACTCATAAATATTAAGTAGGCTTGCTGAATCAGACCAAAGGCCCATTGATGATGATGATGATGATTTAAATTTATATGCACTTCATCCAAGGATCACAGAGTGGTTTACAATATAAAAATGCGTAACATAACAAAATAATACCACCATTACCCCAAGTTTTAAAGGCATAGGCCTGGTTGTTGAGAACAGTAGCTTATATGTAGCTCCCAGACAGTAGCTTATAAATGTCAATGAGAAAACAGCTAACAATCTAACGTGAATGGCACAAAAGGTAAAAATGGGGGAAGGGAAGAGGAAAGAAGAAAACCTGGGCACTATTTCTTAGTTACAAGTTGTTAAATGAAGCTCTTTAACTCCCAAACCAGGCTAAAATAGTTATTAAAAGGTTATATCAGAATTAATTCATTTTTTAACCTATACTTCTTAAAAGGGAGAGTTCTGCTATTTTTTTTCTTACAGCTTCCCCCTTTTTTTTCACAATGCGAATACTTTCTCCTCCCAGGTGTCTGTCTGTCTGTCTGTCTCCCCCTGTCATGGTAGCTCACAGACACCCTCCTTCTGCGGACGGTAAACGTTTGGAATAATTTCTCACCCTCTGCCAGCCCATTTCTGCCTTCATCTCCTGGGCATGACCAGAATATGCCAAGGCAATTTGGCATTTTTCATTTTGCCTCTTGGGAAGGCTGAACATGAGGCCAGCTGGAGATTTTTTTATTAAGTTGAGAGATGTGAAGCGTATGTCAAAAAGCTTTCGAATAAATCCTGTATGTTCTGAAGCGGATCAAAAGGCTTCAGTGTCTGATATGACATGGGGTAGGATTAAATTTGGACTGTACATTTTTCAGGTGTGGGGATTAGGGAAACTAATAATGGCAAACTGTGGAGGCTGGCCGGCCTTGTGTGATCGTTGTATTTACACCGTCAGCCCTGCATCTGGAAAGGACCCAACCCAAAGTCACAGGCAGACATGTAAAATTTTAGGGTAATGGATTTCTACATGGTGCTAGCTTCCTGGTTTTTTGCCCGGGGTGGGGCTTGGAAAAAGAACTCAGTTTTATTTGACACTTATTTCTATTCATAAAAGTATTTCTGTACTGGCATATCATAATATATTGGGGCAGTATGCAACCTTAAAACATGATCCTGACGCAGATATGGCACCGGCTGGTGTACCAGATGATGCTCATAAAAGGCACTCCTAGACACAGAGGTCACTTCAGCCTCTAATGACAAAGATGTATCCAGGAGTTACCTTAAGCTACCTACCCAATCCTTGAGAAGGAGTGCAACCTCAACCAGAACAGGCGGCAGGCCTATCTTCCAAACACAGGAACCAGCTACCTAGAGAGCCTCTGTCCTCCCAGGGTTCAAACTCAGTTTACTTTCCCTTGCCCAGAGCACCCCTACATTGAGGCACTGATCCAAAGCTTGCACAGCCTCTCCTGATTCAGATGAAACAGAGCTGTATGCCACCAGTATAGCGATGGCACTGTGCTCCCACTGTGATCACTTCAAATGGCTTCATATAGATCAGGCATCCCCAAACCTCGGCCCTCCTGATGTTTTGGACTACAATTCCCATCTTCCCCAACCACTGGTCCTGTTAGCTAGGGATCATGGGAGTTGTAGGCCAAAACATCTGGAGGGCCGCAGTTTGGGGATGCCTGATATAGATGTTATATAACATGGGGGGGATTAGTGCCCTGCAAAACCCCATAGTGCCAAGGGGTCAAACAGTACTCCCTCCAAAGATACTCTCTGGACTTAACCATGCCACTGGAACCACTCAATGGAACCACTGGAATAGTGCTTCCAATATCCATCCCATTCAGGAGAGGATATAATGGCCAATGGTATCAAAGGCTGCCAAGAGATTGACAGGGTCACACTCCCAGTATTCCCTCTCCCAGTGTAGGAGGAGAGAGGTCACCAAAGATGATTGATCATCCATCAGTGCGAACAAGGGGGATTCAGTCCAGAAACTAGGCCCAAACCCAGATTGAATTGGATCCAGATTGGGAGGGGTGGCTAATACCCCAGAGGACAGGATCACACTTCAAAATGACCTTAACAGATTAGACAACTGGGCCAAAGCAAACAAGATGAATTTCAACAAGGAGAAATGTAAAGTACTACACTTGGGCAAAAAAAATGAAAGGCACAAATACAGGATGGGAGACACCTGGCTCGAGAGCAGTACATGTGAAAAGGATCTAGGAGTCCTGGTAGACCACAAACTTGACATGAGTCAACAGTGTGATGCAGCAGCTAAAAAAGTCAATGCAATTCTGGGCTGCATCAATAGTAGTATAGCATCTAGATCAAGGGAAGTAATAGTACCACTGTATTCTGCTCTGGTCAGACCTCATCTGGAGTACTGTGTCCAGTTCTGGGTACCACAGTTCAAGAAGGATACTGACAAGCTGGAACGTGTCCAGAAGAGGGCAACCAAAATGGTCAAAGGCCTGGAAACGATGCCTTATGAGGAACGGCTTAGGGAGCTGGGTATGTTTAGCCTGGAGAAGAGAAGGTTAAGGGGTGATATGATAGCCATGTTCAAATATATAAAAGGATGTCATATAGAGGAGGGAGAAAGGTTGTTTTCTGCTGCTCCAGAGAAGCGGACATGGAGCAATGGATTCAAACTACAAGAAAGAAGATTCCACCTAAACATTAGGAAGAACTTCCTGACAGTAAGAGCTGTTCAGCAGTGGAATTTGCTACCAAGGAGTGTGGTGGAGTCTCCTTCTTTGGAGGTCTTTAAGCAGAGGCTTGACAGGCATATGTCAAGAATGCTTTGATGGTGTTTCCTGCTTGGCAGGGGGTTGGACTGGATGGCCCTTGTGGTCTCTTCCAACTCTATGATTCTATGTGTCATCCAGAAACACGGGCAGTTGTTCTGCCATTAACCTCCCCACCACCTTCCCCCCCAAAGGTTATTTTAATGTAAATCTAACTAATTTCTACTTCCCAAAACCGAAACCCAGCTTTCCTCCCAAAGCCTCTCTACTCTGAATATTGCAAAGCAGTTCTCCGACCAGAAAATGTGTATACTGGGGCAAGTGTACATATAATTCACATATTAGCAAAAGTAACATACAAAAACTTTTGCTCTTAGGGAACATAGGCCAAGTTGCACACAAAGCTTATTTATTTCACAAAATTTGTATGTCGCTTGATTGTAGGAAAGCGGTTAATGTCTTGCTGAGAGAAATGCACACTTAAAAAATGCTGGTGAATTTCTGTGAGGACCTTTTTTTAAAAAAAAGCAAACTGAAGTTGAAATATGAACTGAATAGAAACTTGGAAAAACGAGAAAGCAAGGAAAAGCAAAATTGGCAGTTTTCTCCATCCCTGTCTCAGACAACGTAACTTCCATGGTTCCCCTTTAACCTGGAACAAGCGAGACATGAAAATCATGAATTTGTTCACACTGCCTGTGGCCTTTTTAGGTGCCCTGCAAACGAAAACTGAGAAGGGTTGTGCTATTGGGGAGGAGGACCCTTTGCTTGAAGCGAGGGGGAAATCTGACCTTGCCACCCTATAAAAACTGATTCTGTTTTTAAGCAACTCTGAAGTAAAAAAAAAAGAACTAAAAGAAAAAAGGACAATATACTGCAAGGATCCGAGTAAGTCCCGCTTTCTAAGAGCAAAGGACCACCATCTAGTTCAGCATTCTGCTTTGACAGTGGCCAGCCACATACTCATATGGCACAGAAGGGGAACCATTAATAAATAAATAAATAAATAAATAAATAATAATAATAATAATTTGTTATTTATACCCTGCCCATCTGGCTGGGTTTCCCCAGCCACTCTGGGTGGCTTCCAACAAAACATTAAAATACAATAATTAATCAAATATTAAAAGCTTCCCTAAACAGGGCTGCCTTCAGGTGTCTTCTAAAAGTCTGATAGTTGTTTTTGTCTTTGACATCTGAGGGAGGGCATTCCACAGGGCGGGTGCCACTACCAAGAAGGCCCTCTGCCTGGTTCCCTGTAACTTGGCTTCTCGCAACGAGGGAACCGCCAGAAGGCCCTCGGTGCTGGACCTCAGTGTCTGGGCAGAACGATGGGGGAGGAGACGCTCCTTGAGGTATACTGGGCCGAGGCCATTTTCACTCCAATGGCTCTTTGTGAGTCTTCTTCCAGGAATCACACACCAGTTGTGCATGGCTCCAGAGGCAAAAGTGGGCATAAGTTTGATTCAGTTCACATATGAAGCTTAATCTATCAAATTTGCACTTTGTGAAATAATATATACATCCATCCTTCGAAATCTGCACTTATCTGAATGTTGTGGTGCTGTTCTCCAACCAAACACTATTTACAAAAATGCTTATATTAGGAGAAAGTGTACCTAAGAATGCATTTATTGGTGAAAACAACATGCAAAAAAATTGCCCCGTTAGGGGAAATCATTTGCAAAACCGTATATATTTGTTAAGCTGCGTTAAAAATGTTCTCCCTGGGAGAAATTTGTACTGAAATTCTGAAGAATTTTCATGAGGTGTTTTTTGTTTTTTTTAAAGAAACCAACAGATTGTTGCAGAAATGTGGAGAACTACATTTAAGATTGGAAGAATGAGAAATAGGGAGGACCAAAATGGACAGCTCCTTCCATCCCCAGGGCTAAGCAAGGGATGTGCCTTTGTACAATGCGCTTCATTTCATCCACACAAAAAGGACAAGGTTTCTGCAAATAAAGACACACAGAAGTAGCTCTCCCCATCCTCCCGCAGGCCTGAATTATCACAGTTCCAGGACGAAAGATGGGCACAGAGCAGGGCTGATGAGGGGTGTGGCATGGGGGAAAGCCCGTGGGCCACACAGAAAAGCCTGGAGGGCCACATATTTGACCTGTGGTCCTGGCTTTCCTCACCATGTCCCAAAAGAAACCCACAAGCAAAACATGAAGGCCAATAGCAGGATCCCCAGCAACATGCATACCGACTCTGAGACTGGGATTGGGTTATACCCATTATGACTAGTAGCCACAAATTTGTCTCATCCCCATTTAAAGCCACCCAAATGGATGGCCATTGCCACCTCTTGTGGTAGCAAATGTCACAGTTTAAACTGCAATGTGCGAATAAGTGATTCCTTTTGCCCAGGCATCCCCAGACTTCGGCCCTCCAGATGTTTTGGACTACAATTCCCATCTTCCCCGACCACTGGTCCTGTTAGCTAGGGATCATGGGAGTTGTAGGCCAAAACATCTGGAGGGCTGCAGTTTGGGGATGCCTGCTTTTGCCTAACCAGAATCACTGGATGACTCTGGGATTCTAGGATTGGGTTGAGGGGATATCTCCCTATTCACTTTCTCTACACTATGTATAATTTCATAGTTTTCACTCACCTTTTTTCTAAAATGTCTACACTCTCCCCCCCCCCAAAGGTATGATGTTCCTGTAACAAATAGCCGATTATGGAGAGTGAGTTTTCATTGGGAAAATGGAGGATAGAAAGGTTTAAACTCCGTCACTCTGTTCTGTGAGCCAGGTCAATTTGTAAGTGGGACAAAAACTTACAGCTAGGCATGGATGAACTTATCAATTTCAGGAAGGATGAATCTGTCAATTTCAGTTTCTTTCAGATTCTCATTTTCCCACTCTTAAGTCTGTTCCATTCCTATATTAATTGGAAAGTTTTTTTGAAAACAGAGTTTGCTTTAAAATGTGTATGCATTTTGTGGGCATTTGCCTAACAAATGCTTTTTTGCAAGCATAAAATGCATTTTTTTCCTGCTTTATTTTTTACTAACATATCCACTCTTGCATGCACTTTTCACTACACACAGTTTTGCAGCCTTACAGAATTCAGAGAAGTGGGTATGTGAAAGGAAAGCTGTGTTGCAGTTTGTGTATCGGTTCAGGAAATGCAAATTTGCTAAGTTTGTATTAAAATGGCAACTGGTTGAGTTTTCCTCCTGTACTCCGGAGTTCCGGAGTCACAGAACTCCCCAGTCACATCCAGTTTGGCCCCAAGAGCACCAAGTCATTCAGAAAAGAATGGCACAACACAAATGGTCTGTTCTCCAGCAACTGTAATCAAAAGCTGCTCTTCAAATTTATTTCCCTGTGAATATGTTGTAAAAATGTCTCATCTCAGGATGCAGGAACAGCTGCCAACAACATTTTCTAACCCTGCCACAAAATTAGAGTGTTCTCTTTCTCCCCTCCTCCCCCCACCAGTGATATCACATCACATCTTATCTCGGATATATTTGAATAGTCGCATAAACAGATCACAACTTAAGCCTGAATCCCAACTTCGGAGAAAGGTGGGATATAAATACATTAAATACAATAATGAATAAATAATATGCAAAGTAAGAACATAATAAGAGCCTGCTGGATCAGGCCAATGGCCCATCTGGTCTAGCATCCTGTTCCAAGAGTGGCCAACCAGAGGCCTATTGGAAACTCGCAAGCAGGACCCAAGTGCAGAAGCACTTTTCCCTCCTGTGGCATCTCCATCCACTTTCTCCATGCCATGCTCACCTTTTCCCTAAACTGAAAACCCCAACCCTTGATCATTTTGGTTCCCCTCTTCTGCACCTTTTCCATGCTATAGAATTATTTCCAAAGTGAGGGGAACACAGCTGTGCACGGTATTGCTAATGTGGTCACACCATAGATTTGTAAGTGCCAAGCTCTTGTCTGACAGCCTCCTTTCCCACCCTGCCGATGCCTCAGCATGACAATAGCCCACCTACAAGGCAAGAAAGAGGGGAACCAGCCTCACACAAAGGCATATGGGCACAGCAGAGGAGATATGGGAAGCCAGTGCGGCTGCATTGGTCCAGGCTGAAAGACTAGCACTTTTTGACCCCTTTGCTCCTTGAACCTCAGCTGGTCATTAGATGAATTTGTACCTAAAGAAACCTAACCTGAGACTGCATACACAAGACATGATATTCTGCATTCAATGCATGTTGAGATCTTGGTTTTTCTACTAGTTCACACATAACCTGGGTCTTGATAAGCTCTTTTTCATGAGGTAATTTCATTCCGGAAATGAAAGCTCAATGGAAATTGATTCTGCATTTTGTCCCCATGTGGAAATGGATGGAAGTGGCCAGAGCAATAGGGGTTGTATCCACACCTGCCCAATGACATTGTGAGGAGGCAGATACCAAGATTGCAATCGCCACTTCCTTCTTCATTCATCTGGGACATGTCTTCCTGAACTCCTGGCCTACCTGGAAGCAAGTCAGTATGCCAAGTTCAAAGTCTGAGGGTCGATCCACGCAAGCAAAGCCCAAAAGTCAGGAAACAATGTTCAGGGTCAATTTAAGTAGCAAAGTCCAGCAGTCAGGATACAGTCCACAGTCAAACCCAAAGCACATTCCCATGGAGTTCCATCTCAGGGTCCATCAACATAACTAATTGAGCAGGCGCAGCCCTTCAGCTTTGCTGCCCTTTTATATTTTTCATGCTGATTGCAGCATCTGGGCTTGATGAGACAGTTGACCCTCACCTGTCCTGAGCCTACTCCAGCTGAGGAATCACACACCTCCTCCCAGAGGCTTTCAGATGTGTATCAAATAACCACACACACCTACCTTTGTGGACCTAGAATCCATCCATAGTGAGAGTAGCATGTTAAGGATGAGTCTGCCTGATTCTGCCCTGAGAAAAACTACTTCCTTGTTCTGCAAATGGGTAAGCATCAGGGCTGGCCCAGGATGTTTTGCCACTTGAGGGGGGGGGATGCCATCCTCCTCCTCTTTCTCTTCTGCAGCTCCCTGGCACTACCTCTTCCTCCACTGCTCCACCCAGCTTGTGCCATCACCTGCTTCACAGTCCTCCTGCTGCCACAGCCTCCTCTTACACAGACCCTGCCTACCCTGAAGGCAGCAGGAGCGTTAGAAGAGGCCAGAGAGGAATGGCTGCTGCTTAAAGTGACAGCCTCACCTCACCTCACTGGTGGCCCGGCCCTAGTAAGCTTCTACAGACATTCAGTATTTGCTTATCTCCTCCTCCCTCCAGATTCACTTTCCTTTTTTTTGGCTGTTCAACTCTTTATTAAATTTTTGTTTTTACAAAACATAGCAAGATATCCCAAAATGACAATACAAAATAAACAAAACACATAGAATAATATAGTAACAGGATGTTGTTGTTGTTTAGTTGTTTAGTCGTGTCCGACTCTTCGTGACCCCATGGACCAGAACACGCCAGGCACTCCTGTCTTCCACTGCCTCCCGCAGTTTGGTCAAACTCATGTTCGTAGCTTTGAGAACACTGTCCAACCATCTCGTCCTCTGTCGTCCCCTTCTCTTAGTGCCCTCAATCTTTCCCAACATCAGGGTCTTTCCCAAGGATTCTTCTCTTCTCATGAGGTGGCCAAAGTATTGGAGCCTCAGCTTCAGGATCTGTCCTTCCAGGGAGCACTCAGGGCTGATTTCCTTCAGAATGGATAGGTTTGATCTTCTTGCAGTCCATGGGACTCTCAAGAGTCTCCTAATAACAGGATATTCCCAAGTAAAATACAATCCTTGGTAAATCAGAATCAAAAATCCTTTCATCCAATCATATCAGCCCAATCCTTTATCTCCTCCCCTTCCCTCCTCTCCTGATATTTGCCCTCCCCCTCCCCCTCCTG
Source organism: Zootoca vivipara (assembly GCF_965207765.1). Taxonomy (NCBI): domain Eukaryota; kingdom Metazoa; phylum Chordata; class Lepidosauria; order Squamata; family Lacertidae; genus Zootoca; species Zootoca vivipara. Next base: position 50,640,258 of record NC_142589.1, read on the forward strand.
ACTTCCCTCACCGATATACAATCTCATTTAATCTTACCTATAAATTTTCTGTTGCGTTATATAAATTATATTTGAAATATTTTCCCTTCCTTTCCCTTTCCCTAAAGAAAAGTAAAAGCAGATTCACTTTCCTTTTGTGTCATGTCTTTTCAGATTGTAAACCTGAGGGAAGGACCCACCCCACTCCAGTGATTTGTAAGCCACTCTCGGGGCCTTTTTGGGGCCGAAGAAAGAGAGTGGCAAGCTGAGCCCCTCCAGAATCTGTAAGAGACTGCACAGTTAACTGTTGCAGCCACCCACACCCTGTTCCCTGTGAGCGTAGTTGCAGGGACAGTCCCAAGACATTATGCTGTCCAAATAGCTGTGCCACATGATCTGAGAGGAGTACCCAAAAATCCTCTGCAACATTGTCCTGGGGCACCCCACTTGGGATGTCACATGGCATTGCTGGTGCCTTTGAAAATATTTCCTTCCGCCAAATGACTGCATGGACAAAGAGGCCATCCCTCAGTGGAGGAGACTCTCAAACTGCAAATGTTCCTCTCCCGGGATGCAAGGGCATAAATCATTGGTAATTCCGAGCGTCCTGTCTCTTATTGATTTCTTTCTTGAACCGAGCCAGATGGGTTCAGATATGAGCATGATCTAATATTCCTCTTAGCTTGATTTATAGATTTCTTTGTGAATTACCTGACCACAAATGAGTCGCGTTACTTCTCGTGTGCCTGTCAAATTATAGAAAAATATTCTTGTTGACCTTTAAACTCGGGGGAGGGGGGCGAAGAGGATAAGACAAAGCCAGAAACATTTTGCTGCATGCCTTGCTGCAATCTGAGCTTCTTAGCCTGTCAAGTGTGTGTGTGTGTGTGTGTGTGTGTGTGTGTGTGTGTGTGTGTGTGTGTGTGATTATGGAACAGGTTTAGTAATTTGCGCTGTGTATTTAATGATTTCATTTTGCTGGGAAACACGGAGGAAATGTAAAGAGTGCGGAACAAGCTGGAGGAACAATTTGGCACAACTCAACCCTTAATTCACAGGCAGGCACAGAGTAAAGACTTGTCAGCGGGGGCGGGGGGGGGGAGGAGGAGGGTTGCAACACAGTCCAGAAAAGGGGTTGGAATGCAGGGAACAGACGGATTAAAAGAAGGCATGGATCCTGCCAAGGCCACAGGATAGATCATGAAGCAGTGGCTGACTTCTATTCCCTCTTGTGCAAAGAACACAGAATTAAGGATTGGAATGCAAAGCAGCAATGGAACTATGGAACTCACTCCCACGAGGCAATGATGGCCGCCCACCTAGATGGCTTTAAAAGAGGATTAGACAAATTCATGGAGGAGAAGAGGGCTATTGGTGGCTGTTAGGCATGATGGATGTGCTCTGCCTCCACCTTTGGAGGCAGTAATGTTTCTGAATAACAGTTGCTAGAAACCTGATTGGGCGAGAAATGCTGTTTGACTCCGGTTCTGCTTCCCATTGGGGCATCAGCCACTCTAAGAACAGGATGTTTTCTGCTGTTCTTATGTCTGAGATGAGCCATGCTCCCCACCGAAGACATTTAAGGATGATTTTTTTTATTTATATATTTTTTGCTACATCACCTCCTCATGTCTTCACACTCATAAGCCCCTGCCATTCCGTTTCTGTATGAATCTGCAATGTGTGTGTGCGCGCGCATGTGTGTGTGCGTATGCCACACACCCAAATTGCATTTAAATATTACATTAATATGATTTTTTTAAAAAAAACATACTTTCTCTCAAAATATAAATTTCTAACCATTTATTCTCTCAACATAAGAGTGTTTTCAGCCAAGAATGCTATTGGAACTTTTGGAAAGAGTGAAATCTGATCAATGAGTTCTGATCCACGCAAAAACTTAGGGTGTCACTTTGTATTAGAATCCACAGAAATCAATTTACTCAATCATCCCTAGTGACGTTAGGCCTCCTCCAAATTGCTATTTTCCAGGCAGATCAGTTACCTGCGGCTGTTACTTACTCAAATGACCTTCTGCACCCACTGGTCAAGGGAGTGTGGGGAAGTCCAACGCCACACTTTATTTCTCCATTCTTTCATATCAGTGACAAAATTAAATACTACCTATAGAGATTTTTCAGTGGTGGGGGAGGGAGTAAAATACTGAAAGCATGGATCAGGCTAATTTCTCACACCAAAAAATGAAAATAATAGTGTCTGTATGCGTTACGTCGTATCTCAGGTTCTACAAATGCTAGAAACTTATTCTTTATTACAAAATGAAAGCTGAAGATCTATAGATGTTCATCATGGGGGGGTGGGGGGGTGGCAACTGTCCTCCTTTTCCCACCCAAGATACTACCATCTGGATATAAAGAAGCGCAAAAATATTATTGTGTGTACAAACAAACACAAAAACTTCAAATGCTTGTATGTTTAAGGCCAGCTCTCCACAGACCATGGTGCCAGATGTAAGTACTGTTTAGTCATGGGAGGGTAAGGCTATTGATAGCTACTAGACACAGTGGCTATGCTCTATCCCCACAATCAGGGGAAGTAATGTTTATTAATATCAGTTGTTTGAAACTGCGTGTGAGTTCCCCACAGGCATCTGGCTGGCCATTGTGAGAACAGGATGCTGGACTAGATGGGCCTCCTTTGGCCTGATCCAGTATCCAGCCTCTTCTTCTGTTCGGAAGAAATTTCAAAGGAGGGGCTTGAAAAGCAGTTTGCCACTTGGCTCGGAGGTCTGCTGTTTAAAAAGGAAAACTCAAACATTCCACTGGGCACAGCCAAGCTGTTCAATGTAATATTAATAAAATCAACACAACATTAACGAATTGCTCTATGCGCGAGTGCATTTGATACTCAGGAATTCACCCCCTCCCAGGTGTAAAATATGAAGCAGCTTGTTGATATTAAAGAACTGGGAGAGAAAGAGGGAAATATGTAAAAGAGATGTTTGGAAATGGAAGACCCGCCAACTGGATTAAAGGAATACACTTCCATGACCTTCTAATCAATAATCAATGCATCATTATCACAAACATTGAAGAGGGATTATGAGGTAGGTCCACTTTGCCACCCTAGACTGGATCCTTTCTCCTTCCACCAGTCTCTTTTCAATAGCTACAATTTATACTCTGCCTCAGAATATGAATCAAGTACCAGGAAGACAGGCAAGACTCGCCTTGAAATGATTCCTAGAGTCAGGTAGGCTAGCAGAGTTATTATGGGATGAATAAAAAAACTGAATGCTCAGTGGGGAGGTCTTTCGTATCACAGTCTTTCGTATGTGTCTAGTGTTCCAGTGACTGTCTATTACTATAATTATTACTATTATTATTATTTCATCTCTACAAAAAGATGTCTCAAAGTGACTTAAAGGTAAAGGTAAAGGGACCCCTGGCCATTAGGTCCAGTCATGACCAACTCTGGGGTTGCGCGCTCATCTCGCATTATTGGCCAAGGGAGCCGGCGTACAGCTTCCAGGTCATGTGGCCAGCATGACAAAGTCGCTTCTGGCAAACCAGAGCAGCACACGGAAACACCGTTTGCCTTCCCGCTGTAGCGGTTCCTATTTATCTACTTGCACTTTGACGTGCTTTCGAACTGCTAGGTTGGCAGGAGCTGGGACTGAGCAACGGGAGCTCACCCCGTCACAGGGATTTGAACTGCCGACCTTCTGATCGGCAAACCCTAGGCTCAGTGGTTTAACCCACAGCGCCACCTGCTGTGACTTATGAATCCATAAAATACAAAAAGGCTTGGCTATCATTAAAAATTAAATGCATAGCCAAAACACAATAGAAAAGAATTCCATGGGTGCTCATCTAGCAAGAAGTATAAAAAGGACAAATCCCATCCCCCTCTACTAAAAAATGAACGCTATGAATCAGGCCAGAAACTGTACCGAAGCATGATCCAAGTTTGCAACCAAAAGCATGGGGAATAAATAAGGTTTTAGCCTGTCGTATGAAATCTGATACTGATGGCACCAGGTATGTTTTCCCAGGTGCAGCATTCCACAAATGGAATCCAGCTAAATAATCCCTGACAGATGGCCATCCAACCTGTTTATAAACCTCCACTGAAGGAGAGTCAACCACCTTCTGAGGGAGTCCATTCCACTGTTGAACAGCTCTTACCCTCAGTATTTTCTTCCTCGTGTTTAGGTGGAATCTCCTTTCTTGCCACATGAATCCATTGGTCTGAGTCCTACCCTCTGGAGCAGCAGAAAACAAGCTTGCTCCATCTTTCATGCAACAGCCCTTCAGATATTTATAGATGACTATCTTGTCACCTCTCAGTCTCCTCCTCTCTCAGCTAAACATCAATAACTCCCACAACCCTTCCTCTTAGGGTCTGGTTTCCAGACCCTTGATCATCTTGGTTGCCCTCTACCGCACACACACAAGCTTGTCTGTATGCCTCTTGTGTGCTTTGTATGTGAGGGGCATTTGTGTATCGGTGTGGGTGTATGAATACCAGGGAGAATGAGTGTGCATGTGTTGGCCTTGTGCACCACAGCTGCGTGAACTTCAAGTGGCCACCAAACTGTAAATGTGTCCCTTTGTCTCAAAAGGACCTGTCGACGTGCCTGGTAGGTTCGCCATGAAGCTGAGAATTAGGAAACCATAACCAATATGTCCTAGGACAGGCATCCCCAAACTGTGGCCCTCCAGATGTTTTGGCCTACAACTCCCATGATCCCTAGCTAACCAGTGGTCAGGGATGATGGGAATTGTAGTCCAAAACATCTGGAGGGCTGAAGTTTGGAGATGCCTGTCCTAGGAGATGCCTCCTTCTCCCGTGAACATTGACTGGAACAAATGGGTACCAGTTTGGATAAACTATCAGGGTTCCCAGTTGCATGAAGGACTGAACCACATTCAGGCAAAAGTACTTAGAGTCAGCCCAAGATCTCACACTAGATGGGTGGGACCACTCATCAAGAATCGCCAGGCTCTGTGGTGCAGCATCCTTTTTTTCATCCAGCAAAACTGTCATTCTCAAGACAACCATCATCACAAGTCCGGCAAATCTGGACTTACATTTGATGGTTAAATGATAACTTTGCACTCTGCTTCACACAGGAAAGATTTTCATGCTTTTTTGTCCTAATCTGGAAGCTGACGTTCAAGCCATAGACAATTGCACTTATTATTCATGCCTAGGAGTCCCCCCTTTCTCCTTTTAAGCTGTTCTTGTTTTGCGTCTATTGGAAACTTAAAATATAAATATTTTCCCCCACCACCTCCAAAAAATTACTTAGAATTCGCCTTCAGATTTTCCCAATCCAAGAGATCAGGGTTGGGGGAGACAATGGAAGCTGTTTCAGTCATGGGGATGCCAAATTGTGATGCACATCACTTGGTGAGGAATCTGTACAATATTCCAGAAAATGTCAAATACCAGGATAACTTTTACATATTCAGATGAATGATTCACTTTTCTGTGAGCAGCTCAGGAATACTGAAACAGATCTTGGTGTGCCTATGTTTTCATACCGAATGTCAGGCTTCTGGCAAATCAGTATCTTATTTGAATACTACCAGATATTAAGGACCCCTAGCCTAAATTCACAGTACGCTGCAGACCATGTGACTGTAATGCGAAATCAGAATGCATAAGCCATCGACTGCAAAAAAAAAAAAAACACCACAAAATGGAACAGGAGCAGGGGAGGTGAAAAACTGGGAATACTTTCCCAGCTGGGTAAAAGACAGGGTGCCCAGATCTTGGATCCTGTCCAGCTCTGTACACACACGGCCCCATACCCCTGGTTGCTAGGCAACCACTTCATTCTCCATCCTCCATCCTTTAACAAAAACCTCCACTTTGCACCTCAAGCAAAGACGAGTGGCAACCAGTGAGTGGAGAGGAGCATCAGGTGGGGTAGGAAGAGGAAGGTGGAATGTGCTTGCATATAAGAAGTGTGACAAGACCGGTGAAACACTGAATACCTTTATTTTAAAGAGTGGGAGGGGGGGCAGGATGCTTTCATAAGAATATGTTAAGAATACCTTTTTTCTCTCCTCTGCTGCAAGGTTTTTGTTTTTAAGTGTGAATATGGTTAATGCAGCTTTTTCCAGCAAGCAGAGATAACTTACATGGTGCCCTCCCAATGTGGTGGACTACAACTCCCATAAGCTACAGCCTTATGAGAGTATAGTGAAGGTATAGTGAAGGTGCCGTATAGTGAAGGTGCCTGCCTGATGTCAATAGGCAGGGAGTTCCAAAGTGTAGGTGCTGCTACACTTTTGTGATATTCAGGTTGTCCCACTGGGTCTACGAGCTCTTTTGGGGGCATGAATAACTCTCTCTCTCTCTCTCTCTCACACACACACACACACACACACACACAGTCAACTAAATGGTGGGACTGGTTTGTCTAGAAAAGGTTAATATCTGGGCCCACCCACTGGGAGAGTTTGGAGGGAGGCGCCCAAGCAACATTCCACAGATGTATGACATACAAAAGCCTATTGAGCTGTATCTTCTGAAAACATCCAGGCTTTTCAAGGGTGAAAAAGCAGCAGACGGAGCCCTCCTTCCTGTTGAGGACATTTGCTATCTCTGTAGGACAACTGACCAATGTTTTGGGAACTTGGATTCCAGAACCTGTTTGGATGCAACATCCCTCCCCCTCCGCCCCTCCGCCCCAGCACAACATCCCTTGCTATCCTTAGAAATGGAGTGGAATCTAGCCAACTCCCCGGCAGAATCCCATTGCCTGCTGGACAGCTGCACAGGAAGCCCAGAGCACGCTGCCTGGCATATCAACGGTAAATAACAATTCGCTCATATTCCTCAGGGTCCCCGAGAGCAACAATCCAGTTGGCTTGAACACATGTGGGTATAACTTGGGGGATCCTGTTGCTACCTTTGGGAGCCCGCAGGTCCCCACCCCACAGCTGATGCGACAAAATCAGCCAATCTCAGCCACTCTGCTGCTGGCGTCGTCCCAAAATCCTTCTCTATCTGAAGTGAGGTGGAGCAGGATTATGCAGATGGTGCCAAGTACAAGTGCTTTGCCACGCTGAATAAAACCACAATTTTCCTAAACAACAGTCGGATGGGCTCTATTCCTAGAACGGGTCTAGCATGTCACCCTCCTTCCTCTGACCCCCTTATTCCAAGACTTGATCAATGTTTAATAATATAATACCAAGAAATCTAGGCAAGATATTCAGATCACATTTCTAATGAGCGGTGTTTTTCCCCCCAGCCAGAGCATGCTGCAGCGCAGTTCCAGCACCTCTCGGGCAGCGGCGGAGCATATGCCCGCTCTTCCCAGGGCAGGCACACTCCCTGAGGGAGGCGTGGTGCGGAGGGTGCCCTCCCAGGCACGGGATAGCCACTCGGGTGTCCTGAGAGGCGTGCGCACCCTGCAGCCGGGGGCAGAGCAAGCAGCTCAAAGGGGCAGAGCAAGCTGCCCATGGCAGACATTTGGCGCACCACCCACCCACGACTCCCAAGCCCCCCCCAAGCTGTCAAAAAAAGGGGGAAGGGGGAAAACTACTGGCAAAGTGGTGCAGCTCCCCCCTTTACCCCGACGGCTCGGGGTACGCTTGGGGGTCATGGGTGGGCAGCGTGCCAAATGTCACCCCACTCAGTGAGAGCACCCAGGGGCGGTCCGCCTCCACCCCCTTTCCTACGCCCCTGCTCTCTGGTGGGTGCCATTGTGTGCTGATGCTCCTCCCACCCACTTCTTGCCTTTAGGTATTTCTGAGGAGCCCAAAACAAAGAAGTAAAATCAGAAGCTGGCCAGTGTGTGCCAGTCTACACTTTCCTTTAGATCTGACTCCTTTAGACCTAGCTCCTAGCCACTCCTAGCCATGATTGGTCGATCTATGGGGTGGGGCCAGTTTGTATTTCCATTTCTTCAATGCATTAGCCAGGCCTCTACTATTGCACTCGTGTGCATTTGCATGAGGGCCTTTCTGAGCTGCAGTAAATAAAACCAGCAGACATCTGGTTTGATGCATGAAGACTGGGAAGAACTCAAATATCAGTTCATGCCCTCTGTCTCTCTTGTCTTAAGCTTATCTAGTGCCGTGGTGCTCCAGCGCCCCCCACCCCCCATGTTTCCAGCAGATGGTGGGTTTGCCCCCACACTGACCTTTGCCACTGGCTTCCCCCCTCTCTGTCCTGGTATGCAGCAGCGACCAGAGGTCAGGTGAGCACAACTGCCCTGCCCCACTGCCTGCTGCTGACGGGAGCTTTGTTTGCCATAACAAGCAGAAAAATAGACAAACAGAGGAGTGGGGAGAAAAATACAGGGTTGGACTACTGGTTGCTGAAGTCACAGCTGCGCTTTGCTGTGCAGTGAGCTAGCTTTTCAATGCTGCTGTTCCTGGGGGATAGGGCACTATTTTCCAGGTGAGGAGTCATAAGCGACCCCCAAAGAATTACTTTCCTTGCCCTCTTTGCTTTCCGACAACTGTCCTACCTGTGATGGCTGCTGTGCAGTCTAGGAGAAAGAGCTGAACAGGTGTGATCATCACTCACACGCTCTTGCCCCACTGGGACATAGTTTTTGAACCATTTTCACCAGCCTGGTGCCCTCTAGTTCTTTTGGATTACAACCACCAACAGCCCCTGCCAGTTCATTTTATTTTACAGTCTAGTCTGGAGTTTCAAAGAGGTCACGTTAACTTCAGTTCTCCTGCAGACCCACAGCCTACAGTGCCAGGTAAATAAACAAGACAAATAATACAGTGTGATTTATCAATCCCTCCCCCCCCCCCCGCCCCCAAAACCTCTTCATTCATTTCTGGCAAATTTAGCCATAGCAGTTGATGGGAGGTCAAAATTATAGCTCCATTGTAGCATTCTCAATAGGAAAATGCTGCAGCCGGGTATAATTTAAATGCCCTTTTACAGAAGCGTTTCATAATTCAGAGATAGGTTGTAATTTTTTGTCACTTAACCACCACGCTTCATTATTTCATTACCTGACATAAGACTTGTCGGACTGTAAGAGAGAAAAAATGAATAATTCTCCAGCCTTGTTCTCGGTTCTTTTAGCCTGAGGAGTTTGCTGTTTATTTAACAAGGGATGCCATCATACTAGTTTGCAGGCTGCCTAATCAAGAGGGGATTCTCTGCTGAAATTTTCATCAAAGAATGTGAACAAGAACTGTGTGTGAGCTCACAGAAAAGCCTAGACGGTGCTGTGGTGCCAAGGTCGCTGCCAGAACCAGCGAGGAGAGCTATAAATTGCCAAGGACTGGATGGCAGCCAAGCCCTGGGGAAGGCACACTTAGCATATTCAGGGAACGGCAGGACGAAACCTTAACTCACTTCTGGATGGAATTTGAATGGAATCTGTTACAGGTGCATCTGGATTGAAATATCGTTCACAGTTTCCTCTTGACAAGCTTCGGAATTGAACTAGGGTAGGGGGGGAGGAGGGTGACACTTTTAGGGGCTTGGCCCATCGTCTTGGGGAAGGGGAAACAGGACCTTCAAAGAGGGGTGCCTGTCCTCTTTAAAGTCAGACGCGCAGACACCTTGCCCTATCCTTCATCACCATCATCATTTATTTGAATGACACATTCCCATACTTAAAATCATGCCCAAGGCAGCTTACAACATGAAATAATTCTCATAATTACAAGCTGTGCTTCCCCCCCCCCGGTGGTACGCAGGGGTACATATATCTTGTGAATCTTTGTACGTTTGTCCATTTACTGTATTTATTTTTCCTGATTTGAACTATAAAATGGTGATTTTCTTGAGTCAAAATGAGAGTACCCCCTAAACATTTTTTAATAAAAAAGCATTGATTACAAGAATATAACAAAAGTAGTCCTAAAAAAATGTATCAAAACTGCACAGCAAAATTAAATGACCCACACACAAAACATAGGATCTAAAAAGAAAGGTGCAGAAAAATAATATTGAAAACAGCAAACTTAACACCTCCAAAATTAAACACTGACAACCCCACAAAAATCTCAGGTATTCTTCATTCATTGCTAGTTGCATCCTTTACTCTCTCTGCCTTGTCAGACTCATGCTAAATCCCCCCCCCTGTCCAGGATTGCAATCTATCCACAATCTGTGCCTCCACTCTTGTTCTTCCCCTTATTCTGGGGGTCCCCTCCTGCGACAAACCCCCAGACTTAGTTCTAAAGGAATCTTCCATCTTGAGCAACCAAGTCAATATTGCTTTGCTCCCTGGAATCCAAGCAGCTGCGTTATGCAAAAGTTTTTGTTTTCTTTCCCAGCACCTGGCTAAATGAAAAGGGGAAAATATATAAATACACTTCTAAATCCCAGTACAAAGAATGGACTCAAGGCAACATCTTGGCTCTGGTGGGGCCTTGAGGCACAAAAGCTTTTATTGGCCTGGATTCTACCTTCCCATTTCTCCCTTTTTGTTGCATCAAATTACTGTCCTTTCCTGAATTAATTATTTTCTAAATTAATTATTTTGTCACTCATGGAAAATGGCAGATCCTCAGAACATCAGCCTGCTGCTTCTTGCCAAAGGAAAGAAAGGCAGGAGGGCACCTGCTTCCAAGCAACGTTCCAACCACCAAGTCCCTCTTACACCACTTAAGGGATCTGAGTTCAAATGCCTATGCAGCGATGAAGCTAAGTGGGTGAACTTGGGCTAATAAGAATCTTTTTGCTTAGCCACTCTATCTCCAACATTAACATAAGAACAGGGCTGGATTTAGGTCTGATGAGGCCCTAAGCTACTGAAGGTAATGGGACCCTTTATATGTCCAGCTGTCCTTTGTCAACAACAAATTTTCGCTGTTTTTTTTTAAGTTAATTTATGGACCTAATAGGAATCTAAAGTCATTTGCACATGCAGAATGTAGGCACCCTATATGTAGAAATGAGCAAACCAGTGATATTTTAGGGAGCAGGTTAGCAGGTGGGGCCCATTACTTACATCATAGGAGAGTTTGGTGGCTGGATCAAGTCAATAGCCCATCTAGTCCAGCATCCTGTTCTCATAGTGGCCGACCAGATGCCCATGGGAAACCTGTGAGCAGGATTCAAGCACAAGAGCACTCTCCCCTCTTATGGCTTCCAGAAAGTGGTGTTCAAAATTAACCCATTCCTCTTGGATGATGCCAGGTGTCGGGGAAAACCCAAGCCACCTTCACCTAAGGCATCTTATTTCGGAGACCTTTTGAAATCTCTCTTATGAAGCCACACAGTACATTGCCCTCATTTCACATGCTAGCAAGGTTATGCTTTAAATTCTACAAGGCAGGCTTAAGCAGTATGTGGACTGAGAACTCCCAGAAGTGCAAGCTGGATTTCAAAGGGGCAGAGGAACCAGAGACCAAATTGCAAACATGCGCTGGATTATGGAGAAAGCTAGAGAGTTCCAGAAAAAACATCTACTTCTGTTTCATTGACTACGCAAAAGCATTTGACTGTGTCGACCACAGAAAACTATGGCAAGTTCTTAAAGAAATGGGCGTGCCTGATCACCTCATCTGTCTCCTGAGAAATCTCTATGTGGGAGAAGAAGCTACAGTTAGAACTGGATATGGAACAACTGATTGGTTCAAAATTGGGAAAGGAGTATGACAAGGCTGTATGTTGTCTCCCTGCCTATTTAACTTATATGCAGAATTCATCATGTGAAAGGCTGGACTGGATGAATCCCAAACAGGAATTAAGATTGCCGGAAGAAATATCAACAACCTCAGATATGCAGATGACACAACCTTGATGGCAGAAAGTGAGGAGGAATTAAAGAACCTTTTAATGAGGGTGAAAGAGGAGAGCACAAAATATGGTCTGAAGCTCAACATAAAAAAAACTAAGATCATGGCCACTGGTCCCATCACCTCCTGGAAAATAGAAGGGGAAGAAAGGGAGGCAGTGAGAGATTTTACTTTCTTGGGTTCCATGATCACTGTAGATGGTGACAACAGCCACGAAATTAAAAGACGACTGCTTCTTGGGAGAAAAGCAATGACAAACCTAGACAGCATCTTAAAAAGCAGAGACATCACCTTCCCACAAAGGTCCGTATAGTTAAAGCTATGGTTTTCCCAGTAGTGATGTATGGAAGCGAGAGCTGGACCATAAAGAAGGCTGATCGCCGAAGAATTGATGCTTTTGAATTATGGTGCTGGAGGAGACTCTTGAGAGTCCCATGGACTGCAAGAAGATCAAACCTATCCATTCTTAAGGAAATCAGCCCTGAGTGCTCACTGGAAGAACAGATCGTGAAACTGAGGCTCCAATACTTTGGCCACCTCATGAGAAGAGAAGACTCCCTGGAAAAGACCCTGATGTTGGGAAAGATGGAGGGCACAAGGAGAAGGGGACGACAGAGGACGAGATGGTTAGACAGTGTTCTTGAAGATACCAACATGTGTTTGACCAAACTGTGGGAGGCAGTGGAAGACAGGAGTGCCTGGCGTGCTCTGGTCCATGGGGTCACGAAGAGTCGGACACGACGAAACGACTAAACAACAACAACAGTTCATCATAGAAACTGGTGGCTGTCAGGTTGGCAACTATTATGTATCATCTATTCGACTGGAGAAGGGATTTTTCTCCTCCTCAGTATACGCTATGTGTCCCTTGCAAAAGTGTGTTCTGTTGGCAAATGTTTATTTATCTATTTGGGGGATTAATAGCCTGCCAACATGGTTCACAAGAGCCCTCAGGGCATCTCATAGCAAATAATCTCTTCTTTTTCAAAGTCTGTGTCGTGCTGGGGTGTTAGGGGTTACAACCGAATGAAAATGGCTACATAGATTTGTAAATCTGATCTTTTGTTCTGCTCAGACCCCACTGTTCTTCCCTGCCTGAGGGGGCAGCAGGTGGCAGTCAGGGGGTGATCTTTGTTCCAGCCTTCTAAAATAATCTCCAGTTGTCTTCACAAGCACATTCCAGCAAGAAGAGAACAACACCTGTTTTGCGGGTTAAGAAGGTTCTTCTTCAGTCTCTGAGCTAGCTAGCTAGCTAGATTTCATGAAGTCCAGGATCATAGAATCCTAGAATTGTAGAATTGGAAGGGACCCCAAGGGTCATCAAAGTCCAATACCCCCCTCAGCAAAAAAGTGGGGTATTTTGATTCGACTCAGTTTATTCCATTTCCCCAACTTAATATCCACATGATAGCAAACTTTCACATGATTTAAAAGCAAATTCCAGAAATGTAGTGGAATATAGAGCAAGTTTAGTGCTTATATTTGTGTTATTCGCTTAGAGGAAAACATCTGCTTGACCCCATGAAAAATACTGAATGTCTTGCTGGACCACTTATTGATTTTTCTGCCTGTTGTAGCAATTGTATAGTATTTTTGAAAATTCTATTGTATTGCATTAAAGTTTGAATTCCATAAAACATAAGATAAAAAATAAATGAAGCAATACAAATAAAATTTAAAATCAATATGGATTTCATATACACAACAAATACAGATACTCAGGACCCCCCTCTCCATGGTACAATGTAATCTTTGCATTCCCTAACTACTCTACCTACCTGATTTAACTACTCCACCTACCTGATTTAGGTATTTTCCAAGCATTACTGCACTGCTTTCTTTGGTATTTGTATTTCTATTATTTTTGTTGTACAGGTTAACTAGCAAGATAGGTTCATTTAATATGTGTGATTTCAGCTTTACGCAGTTCAAGGCTGGCTGGTTGAAATCACACAAATTAAATGCAAGGAAAGCGGAGAACTTAAAAGCAGGGTTCTCCCGGCACAGAAAGGCACAGAAAGGGCTTTTAAACTCTCTGCCTTGCTTACCAGGCTTTGGACGGGCTCTGGGATGCTCTTGCAACATCTCATGAGAGCCTCCCAGAGCCCAATAAGCAAGACAGAACGTCTGGGCAGGTGGGTTAGACCTGTTTGGCACTCTGGCTTCAGAAGGTAAGATTGCTCGTGTGGGGTGGTTTGAGTACAGTCGTACCTTGGATCCTGAATGCCTTGCAAGTTGAACATTTTGGCTCCCGGACGCCACAAACCCAGAAGTGAGTGTTCCAGTTTGCAAACCTCTTTGGAACCCGACTGTCCGATGGGGCTTCCGGGGCTTCCGATTGGCTGCAGTAGCTTCCTGCAGCAAATCAGAAGCTGTGCTTTGGTTTCTGAACATTTTGGAAGTCAATTGGACTTTCGGAACAGATTCCGTTCAACTTCCAAGGCACGGCTGTATATGCATTTCTGCCTAAATGTACCATCCCTGGATTGTAAGACCTTTGCAAGACGCAAGTTACCTGTATTGCTTTCTTTTACTTACCTCAATAAAAATTATACCGGGGGGGGGGGGGACTATATGAATACCGAATGCAATGGATTTGCCACCACCCATCTTTAACTGTAAATCCACAGACCCTCTAAATGAAGACCATAGTCCACAAACCCCAGTTTGACAATGCCTGCCCCCTGCCTTTATATATTTGTAAGTAGACTAACCCAGCAGGCTGCAGCAGACCCTCCTCTCATTAGGCTTTTCCCTTGATTTCTGTGGCACTGAGTGTTGGCATAAGGCCAGGAATTGATTTTGTCCAGAGGCAGAAGCTGCAGAAGTGATGGCGGAGGGTGAATGGGGTCCTATGACAAGAAGGGATGCAGCAGTTATCTGATGCTCCCCTCTCTCACGTTTGCATTTCAGGAGGACTCCTGCACCACAGCAGCCCAGCCTCGGCCAATCTGCTGCCCTTTTGAAAATCAGCTGGAGGGCAACAGGATGTTGAAGGATGCTATAATGAATATATGTTTTCCCATGGGTGCAGGGAAGAAGGAAAAACAGGCCCTGTTGATGATTGAAATCTTTGTGCCTTCTTTGTAGTAAAGGAAATTAAATAATTCTAATTTGACAGACCTTTGTAATTCTGCTTCTTCATATTATTCCTCTAGCATCTCTTAGCTAAGTCAGTGAATGTAGTTTTATATCAACAGCATCTTGTAGATATGACTCCTTTTTCCTGCTTCCTTCTAATGCAGCTGTGTGTCAGAACTGCAGTTTGTTTGACTTGCTCCGTATTATCATATACGCTTTATTCCCCCATCCCATTCCCACATTAATCTGCCATTTAAAGCAACAACCACACAGAAAATTACATTTAAATATTTATCCCCAACTGTATATTCTTTCCAAGGACACATTTCTAAACGTATCTTTTTCTCGGCAATGTTTACTTTTAAAGGCATTTTGATGCATTTGAATTGTGTCACAATGTTTGCACAACTGCAAAATTTGGTGGGACGGCCGAGTGCCAGTTTGCACACAAGTCCAAAATGTTGTTTCCAATGTTAGTGCTACACAGAGTAGACCCATTGAAATCAACAGGTTCCTGGGAAATGCTTGATGAAGAGAAGAGTTTGGATTTGATATCCCGCTTTATCACTACCCGAAGGAGTCTCAAAGCGGTTAACAATCTCCTTTCCCTTCCTCCCCCACAACAGACACGCTGTGAGGTGGGTGGGGCTGAGAGACTTCAGAGAAGTGCGACTAGCCCAAGGTCACCCAGCAGCTGCATGTGGAGGAGTGGAGACACGAACCCGGTTCCCCAGATTACGAGTCTACCGCTCTTAACCACTACACCACACGGGCATCTGGTTGGCCACTGCGAGAACAGGATGCTGGACTAGATGGCCCATGATCCAGCAGGTTCTTCTTATGTTCTTAATGGCCATGGCTAACTTAGATCTATTCATATTCCATGGGTCTACTCTGAGTAAAATGACCCAAAGGGGCGGATCAGGTCCACTTGCATTGGGACTGGCAAAGATCAGAATTATTAAGTATCGTTATGACAAGTTTTATAGCCTCTATGAGAACTAGGCCTGAGATTTCAAATGAAGTGTTGTGAAAGGTGTAGTGCGGTTATCAATTTGGCATATTTAATGGCCCTTTTGGCTATAAACCTTGTCAGAAAACTGGCTGGTTCATATCATTTTGACACAAGCTTGGCTTGAGGCACCCATCCAGGGCATCAAATTATCACTGATCTGAAAAATGACGCTGAAAGGTTTGTTAAATATGCCAAGTTCTCAGATCCATCCAGGGCTTTTCTTTTTATATACATGTAGACAAGCCTCCCAGGCAGCTTTTTCTTGGGACTTGCCAGAAATCCAATCAGATGTGTTAATTTCTTAAAAAGTGGTGGGGAGGAGGAGCCGGGTGGAGGGAGAGTGAAGTGCAAGCCCATCCCAGCAGGAGGAAGGAAAGGTCCGTCATTTCTGGAGCTTAAAGGTCTTGCTCCAATTGCAATACTTGTACAGAAAGATGGGACAAATCTCCAAGAAATTGCTGCAGTCTGACAGAAAATCCTTATTTTCCTTTTTGTACAATAACCTTCAAAAATACCCCCCCAAGTGGCTTTCAATATAAATAAAATGAAATTTGTAATAAATGTGTGTATATATACAACCCATAATACGATACCAACTTCCTGAAGATGGCCCAGTTCCTACTGGGGAACATAGGAAGCTGCCTCCTACTGAGTCAGATTCTTGGTCCATCTAGCTCAGAATTGTCTACAGTCTACACCAGTGGTTCCCAACAGGTGGTCCGGGGACCCCCAGGGGTCCGCGAGCTATGCCAGAGGGGTCCTCAAGATCCTATTAGAATAAAAAAATATATTAAATGTATTTCATATGATAACAGATTTTTTGTTTTGGCCGCTTCCTGCATGAGCAGAGTCTAGCGCAAAACTAGAATTAGATAGAGGCAGTAGTTCTGCTGTATGCCGCAAGGACTACAAGAAACTTGGAGATAAGGCAATGAAAAAGATCCTTCCATTTGCAACCACATATCGGTGTGAGCAAGCATTTTCTTCCATGTGTTTCATGAAAAACAAATATAGGAATCGGCTCGACATGTGGTCGGATTTCAGAGTGAAAGTTTCAAGTTTGGAACCTAATATTTCAGAAATAATGGACTCAAAGGACAGATTTAACTCATCTCATTAAGAACTGAAAATTAAAACTAACTGTATACTGATGGAGTACTCTGTTGTAACTGTAAAAAACGTATAAATATAAAATATAAAAAGACTTAATTTGGCTCTCACTTTTTAATTTTAGGATTAGAAATTAATGGGGGTCCTTGTCACAATAGCGGCTCGATGAGGGGTCCTCGAGAAAATTTTGTTGGGAACCCCTGGTCTACACTAACCAGCAGCAGCTCTCTGGGGTTTCAGACAGGAGTTTCCCAGCTCTACCTGGAGATGCCGGGGATTGAACCTGGGACCTTCTGCATGCAAAACAGATGCTCTGCCACTGAGCTATGGTCTCCCCACCCCACAGAATGATGGCAGGAAGCCTTCTCACCCTGATGTTCTTCCTCCCTTCCACTGACCATCAACCGGTGGGGACACTTGGATTGCGGTTTATATGTGTCTTTAACCCCAACTACGATTTGGGCTTTCTCGTGTTAAGCATGGCTGTGCTGCCCGGTGGCTGGTGGGAACTGTAGTCCAAAACAACTGGAGGGAGCAGGTTGGGAATTGCTGCCCTAAAGTACATAGCCAGAGTTATCTTCACCTCAGGAGCCAAATCCTGCAGCAGACCCACAGTGCAACCTTACACATTCCCTCTCAGTGGGCTCCCCTTGCCCAAACCTTTGCTGATGCTGGATACATCAGCTTGACTGGAATATACTTCTCTGTGTATGTGTCTCTGCTCATCTGAAGGCAGAGAGAAATGCCAGTTCCTGCCGGTGACTAATGCTCACACATTTATTATTCCACTCAATTAGAACAGCACTAATCACTTGGTGGTGTTTCATCCCTTAACGCCTGTTCGGCAGGAGGTGTGAAATCCTCTGTTTGGGCCATGACTAATCCGCAGAAGCTGCCATCTTGAGCCTTGGTTTGCCTGATGCCCGCTTTGAACAGCGCCTTGTCACTAGCTGAACAGGACAAAAAGGGGGGGACATGCCCTTTGTTCATTGCAGGATGGAGGAGGCGCAGGGCCGTCCTGTCCATGAGGCAGGAGACACGGAAAATTGCTGAGAAGCCTCCAAAGAATCCTACAGGGCTCTCATGATCTTATGGGGCTCTTGCAAGAACTCACTGTAATCCAGAAGCTTCAGTTGTGTGACTCCAGTAAGCAAGGCTTTGGTGGGGGCACAAGAGGGGCTGTTGATGTACAGCATGCAATATGTGGTGGCAGCTTAATAAATAATAATAATAATAACAATGATGATGATGATGATAAGTATTTATACCCCGCCCTCCCCAGCCAAGGCCAGGCTCAGGGCGGCTAACACCAAATATATAATACATTAAAAACACAAAATCAAACAATTGATTAAAACACAGCTCAAAATCACAGTAAAATCAAAATACAGGGTACCTCGGTTTATGAACACAATTGGTTCCGGAAGTCTGTTCATAAACTGAAGCGTTCATAAACTGAAGCGAACTTTCCCATTGAAAGTAATGGAAAGTGAATTAATCTGTTCCAGATGGGTCCGCGGTGTTCGTAAACCGAAAATTCGTAAACCGAGGTGTTCATAAACCAAGGTTCCACTGTAAAATTAAGTGGCCAACCCACAAATCACAGCCATGAAGGTAGGAATATTAAACATTTGCAGGCCTGGTCACCCGTGCTGGTCCCGTATGGGCTGATAGAAGGGCCACTTACACACAGGGTTTCATGGAAAGAAGGGGGTCAGCCTGGGCCCGGACCAAAGGCCTGGTGGAACAAAAGATGTCAAATCCCACAGGGCCCTGGTCTCTTGTGACAGAGCATTCCACCAGGCTGGTGCCAGCTTCCCATTTCACCTCAGGTGGTGAAACAGGACAGGGCACCCCTCTGTACGTTTTGGAGAAGGGACGTAGCTCTGTGGTAGAGCATATTGTAGTACTGTATTGGAAAAGGATCAGAGAAGAGCAATGAAAATGATTGATGGTGGGGGGGGGAGCAACTCCCCCATGAAGAAATGCTGCAGTGTTTGGGACCTTTTGGTTTAGAGAAAAGGTAAAAGGTGATGTAATTTTTTAAGATTGTGCATGGCATGGAGAAAACGGACAGAGGGATGTTTTTCTCCCTCTCTCATAATGCTAGAACTTGGGAACTATCCAATGAGGCTGAATGCTGAAAGGTTCAGGTCAGAGTAAAGGAAGTCCTTCTCCATGCAGCGCTGAGTAAGACTTCTTGTGTTGAGCTTTGCTCTTGTACATTCCTTAGAACCAGAGATGGACAAATTTTCATAAATCTGTTCCATCCCATTTCCACATTAATCTTTGGGTTTTGGGTTTTTTAAAAAATAAAATAAAATAAAATCCTTTGGAATATGCATCAGACTTTGTATTTTAAAACACATTTCTGCTAAAAATGTGCAGTTCCAAACATATTTTATCTCAAAATATGGACTTGCAAATGCATTTCTGAGGCACCCTTTACAGGTGAAAACTACAGATGAAACTCGGAAAATTAGAATATCGTCGAAAAGTGCATTTATTTCAGAACTGTAATGCAACTTATTATTTTTTCTTTTGATTTTGATTTTTGCAAATGCTTTCTTTTGGAAATTCCACAGTAATAAAACAACAATTACAATTCATGAATTACATTCCATTTATAATTGACCCGCCTAACGACAAATAATTACGGTTACAGGTAGGTAGCCGTGTTGGTCTGGGTCGAAGTAAAATGCACACGAAAGCTTATACCAAAATAAAAACTTAGTTGGTCTTTAAGGTGCTACTGAAGGAATTTTTTTATTTGACAAATAATTACAATTACAACAAATAGAGGCTTGACATATCTTGCTTTGTATTTCATGCATCTATCTCATATATTGGTTTCACCTTTTAAGTTGCATTACTGAAATAAATGCACTTTTCAACAATATTCTAATTTTCTGAGTTTCACCTGTATACCATAATGTTATTGCTCTGCCACTACTAAGGTAGGGGCAGGCTTGCTGCATCAGCCTACAAAGGTCTGAGCGTCCCACATGCAGACAGAAGCCATGCAGAGTTTGCTGTCGCGATTCTGGCTCCGTAAGCTGCCCCTGGCTTCTGCATCTTCATCTGATGGCATGGCATCCTGCCCACCCACTTCCTTTGTGATCTGGAGCTACCTGGTCACTCTTTTGTCCCAGTGCCACCTCTGTCCATCCCCAAAGCTTTTATTCCTATGTACGTAAAAATGGATGGCTGTCATTGCACAGCCCCCATTGGAGGATTTGTAGTGTCACGTCACAACCCTCGGTTTGCATGAAGTCCTGAATGGGAGCACAAGAGAAAGAAGGTTTTTAAATGGCGGTTTTAAACAATAGCAGATGTTTGAATAAAGCAGGGATGGAGAGACACAGAGCACACGTGAGAATATCAGGAGGGCTGAAGGAGCTGTGAGGAAATGGGGGATTGAAGGATTTGTGAGGGGATGAAGTGTTAGGTGGGGTGTAAAGGAAGAGTGTGGTGGCTGGCAATGGGGGGGGGCTTGACAAGTAATGTGAGCGGGGGCATCTGCCCCGAGTCTATAGATAGCTCCATAAAATACAGTTTATCTGTGTAAAATTCATACATGTGCATGGCATACCTGCCAAGTTGCTGTCAGAGAAATAAGACCGGGCTGGAAATAGCAGACCGGAAGTAGCACTGCCGCCATTTTGGAACTGGGCGGAGCATGCTCAGAAGTGACTTTTGATGCTGCTTTGCCCAGTTCCAAAATGGCCGCCATGCCAGAAGTCGCACTGCAGCCATTTTGGAACTGAGCAGAGCAGCATCAAAAGTCGCTTCTGAGCATGCTCCGCCCAGTTCCAAAATGGCTGCCGCGCCAGAATAAACCAGGAAAAAACAAAAAAAACCACGTTTTTTCAGCTAGGAACAGCTGGAAAAACGGGGATTTCCCAGGGAAAACGGGAGACTTGGCAGCTATGGTGCATGGATTCAGATCTGGGTTGGGCAGATGCGCCATATCCTTATCTTCGTACCCCCTTGCAGGTTGTCCACCTATCAATCACCAGGTGGGACTATGCAAGGGACTTTGCAGGCAACACCAGCTGATCAGTGGGGCCTGCAAAACGTGTTCTGTCCACACCTCGGCTTTACCACACCTGATGCCATATATGACGTGACAGGCAGGGTATGGGTTGGTTTTTTAAAAAAAGTTTTCTAAACAAAATAATGGCTCAACAAGGACCCATGAAGCCATTTCTCTTGGGTGGTGCTAGAATCAGGCACCCCCAAACTCGGCCCTCCAGCTGTTTTGGGACAACAACTCCCATCATCCCTAGCTAACAGGACCAGTGGTCAGGGATGATGGGAATTGTAGTCCCAAAACAGCTGGAGGGTCAAGTTTGGGGATGCCTCTGCTAGATTATTCTAAAGCTTGACAACCTGCTGCAATATGGTCCTAGGAGTCCCTGGACTATCAATCTGGAGGACAATATACTGAATAGCAATGTTGGCCATCCCTGAGATGATGACATGTACGGCATTCCTGAAATGAGCAGGGGTTGGACGAAACGACACCCGGGATCGCTCCCAGCTTTATGATGCCGTAAAAATGAGCCAAGTGCCTTGTGCTGCATTTCTCTTTGTAGATCCTCTTCCTAGCTTCCCTCTTTGGCATCCCCCCCTCTTTCCTGCCCTGGTTTTTCTTCACATTTCATTCTCCTCCACAGCTAATTTAATCTTGACATTTCTGGAGCTCAAGGAAATAAATAAGATGCAGCTCACATTTCGAATTGACTGAGGATAGTTGGGTGAATCCTGCGCTGTAATTACACCCAGTGACACTCCTAAAAGAAAATGTTTTGGGGGAAGTGGCTCTTGAGATCTTCCCATCACACCCTCAGAAGGTTTGAAGGCAGGGAAGATGTTTCTGAACATTTTGGGGGCTGCCAAAACAACCCCCCTCTTTTAAAATGATTTTTCCACTGCCTTGTAAAAAAAAAAAATCCATTCATTTGCTTTTCTCTCACTTGCTCTGTTGCTCACTCTCACTTGTCCTCAATGACATCATCACAGAGCCAAATCTGATTGGATATATAGCATTGTGGTGCCACCCCATTTACTGTGTGGTCCCTGACTGGTTAGGATCACACCTGTGACCACCAAAGGCAAGCCTACACAAGGTGAATCAGAGGGTCGTCCCACTGAGCTTAATGGGGCTTCCTCCCGGGTAAATGTGCAAAGGAAACCAGGAAGAAAGGATGGAGGAGTAGCCAGGGGTGAAATCACACCCAAGTATCAGCAGCAGCAAGGACAAACAATGGAGCTTAATGGGATTAAAGGAAAGTCAATATTCACATAGTGTTCACTGGAGGAAATGTCTTTTGATGTATTATATTCCATGTTAAGAGCAAACGGGTTGTAGTTCAATGGAAGAGCACCCACTTTGCATGCAAAAGGTTCCAAGTTCAATCGCCAGTAGGGCTGGAACAGTCTCCCTGCTTGAAATTCTGGAGAGATGCCTCCAGCCAGGATAGACAAGACCAAACTAGAGGAACCCCAATGCTGTGACATAGTATAAGACACCTCCCCATGTTCTTTATTCAGATCCATGAGGCCTGGAATCTTACATGTTTTTAGTTTGAAGGACTGCAGCTCAGGGACAGAGCACCTGCTTTGTGTGTAGAAGGTCTTGGGTTCAATTTACAGCCCCTCCATTTAGGGCTGGGCATATCTCCATCTGCAATCCTGGGCAGCCTTTTCCAGTCGGTGTGCTAGAACTCGTGGACATCCAATGAAGCTGAACGTTGGAAGATTCGGGACAGATAGAAGAAAAGGCTACTTTACGTAGCACATAGTTAGATTGTGGAACTCACTCCCACAGGAGGCAGTGATGACCAACCACTTGGGTGGCTTCAAAAGTGGATTGGACAAATCCATGGAGGAGAATAAGTCGGAGGCAGTAGGGGTTCTGAATACCAGTTGCTGGAGACCAGAGGAGGAGAGAATGCTAGCAGGTTTCCCACAGGCATCCGACTGGCCACTGGGAGAGCAGGTTGTTGGAATAGGTACACCATTGGCCTAACCCAGCAGGGCTTTTCTCATCTTCTTACACTATGTAAGAAGACCTACATTGGCTCCCAGTACGTTTCCGAGCACAATTCAAAGTGTTGGTGCTGACCTTTAAAGCCCTAAACGGCCTTGGTTCAGTATACCTGAAGCAGCGTCTCCACCCCCATTGTTCTGCCCAGACACTGAGGTCCAGCACTGAGGGCCTTCTGGCAGTTCCCTCACTGCGAGAAGCCAAGTTACAGGGAACCAGGCAGAGGGCCTTCTCGGTAGTGGCACCCGCCCTGTGGAACGCCCTCCCACCAGATGTCAAAGAGAAAAACAACTACCAGACTTTTAGAGGACATCTGAAGGCAGCCCTGTTTAGGGAAGCTTTTAATGTTCAATAAATTATTGTATTTTAATACTTCTGTTGGAAGCCGCCCAGAGTGGCTGGGGAAACCCAGCCAGATGGGCGGGGTATTAATAAATTATTATTATTATTATTATTATTATTATTATTATTATTATTATTATTAATTATTATTATTAGGCCAATGTTCCGACTGGGTATCAGGCAGTTTTCTATGTTAACCTCATTCAAATGACTGATTATGACCCCAAAGCAAAAACTAAAGATTATCTCATGGGGGCACCCTTGCACCCAGGTAATCAACAAATTGTGGTGGGATCCAGCAGCTTCAGGCCTGGCCAAATTAGCCTTCCCTGCACAAAAGACAGACAGTTCTGTGCCTTTTTCTGCCCAGAAACCACTAAGGCCGAGCCAGGTTATTCAATGCTGTTGTCTCACCAGACAGCTACGAAGGTTTTTTACAGAGCCTTCCTGCTTACAACCAAGGCAAGCATAAAAAGCAGGCTAGCCATTGATTTGGGGGTGTTAATTGTGAGATGGAAAAGGCTGACTGTGTCTTCACCTCTTGACAAAGAAAATCCCAGCAATGTTCTCATGTTCTTTACGGAGCAGCTTCTTGCATTTCTGAAAGGAGTTGCATACGGTTTTAAACACTGCACTGCTCCTGTTTAGGTATATTCTGAATCTGATTATATGGGTTGAACACATTCTGGCAAATGTGGGGCTACAACAACAGAGCACCCCTGGATCTCCTCTTCCTCATGTCATCTAGCTTTCCCCAACTTGGGTCACATCTGCACCATGTGCTTAAAGCACTATATTTCCACTTTAACAGTCATCACTTCTCCAAAACTGTAGTTTGTTAAAGATGCTGAGAGTTATTAGGAGATCCCCTATTCTCTTCACAGAGAGCCCATTACCCTCCATAGAGAGTAATGGGGATTGCGGAAGAGCTTAAAGACATCTGGGAGGGGGTGGGCTGTAGTTCAGGCTGAGTCATGGGGGCGTGTAGATGTATTTGATTGACAGGCTGACCTTACTTAAACCCAGTTACTTTCGTTTCTAGCCCACTCTCGAATAGCCTTTGAATCTCCTGCCCGCCCACCGCTTTCTATAGGCCTTAGCCTGACATTGCTTTGCCTTTCCAGGGGTCGCCTGTATTCAGGGGCTCAGTAGGAATTTTGCCACTTGGCTGATTGGCTGTTGCCATTTGGTTTTTGCCTACTGCTTAGCAAATCGTCACAACTTGTTAGGTTGGCCGTTAGGCTTTGGTTAATAAATTGGTTATAGGAGGGGCCTGGCTTTAAATTGCCTACCCCCCCTATTTTGCTCCTCATAGAAGTATTCCATTAAAGGAATCCTGGGACTTAGGGACTCTAGTCACATACCCGCCAGGCGGGGATGATCATGGGCCATTACAGAGCCGAGCCTTGGGGAACATTCCGGGGTCGAGCAGAGAGTGTCTGTTGAACAGTACCTCCACTCCCTTGGGGTGTTTACTTGACTTACCTACCCATAGGTAAGTCGGAGCTGGTCCTGACCCAAAAGGGGTCAGATGGGATGGTCCTGTCCCAAATGGGTCAGATGGAATTTGTCCTGACCCAAGCGGGGCAGATGGAATGGTCCTAACCCAACGTGGGTCAGATGGAAATGGTCCTGTCCCTTAGAGAGGACAGATGGATTAACCAAAGTCTAAGCCAACACTCAGAATAAAATTGTATTTTAAATAAAGTTGTGGCCAAAACAATGCCCAAAACCCAAACCTAAAATAATGTGTGAGTTGTGAGTTTAGGGGGGGGGGGGTTTCTGGGAGCTTCGTCAATTGCAATTCCCAGATTTCTCTTGGAAGAGGGAGTGATTATTAAACCACTCTGGAAATTGTTTGTTAAACCACCCTGAGGCCAAGGTGATCAAGAGTCTGGAAACTAAGCCTAATGAGGAACGGTTGAGGGAGGTGGGTATGTTTAGCCCACAGAAGAGAAGACTGCAGAGCCGGCCCTACGTGCAGGCTGGGTGGTGCAGGGCACCATGGCGCCGGCCCGCCAGGAGGGCGCCGCGAGCTGTGCCCACCCGCTGGCCGACCGGTCCTCCGCGCAGCTGCGCCTGCCCGCCCGCCTGCTGCGCAGCAGCGCCTGTTGTACCCGCGCTGAGCGCGGCACCCACCCGCCCGCTGCGCTGGGAAACGGGGTGGGAGGGTGCCGGAACGGGGCGGGAGGGCGCCGGAGGGACCCGGCGGGCGCCGGAAGGATCCGGTGGGCGCCGGAGGGATCTGGCGCACCACGGCTCCGGGGGCGCTTAAGACGGCGCTGGAAGACTGATTAGTGATATGCCAGCCATCTTTACATTTCTAAAGGGCTGTCACATGGAAGAAGGAGCAAGCTTGTTTTCTGCTTCTGCGAAAGAATAGGACCCAGCCAAAGGGATTCAAAATACAAGAAAGGAAATTCTGACTGAACATTAGGTAGAGCTTTTAGAGGGTAAGAACTGTGCAACAGTGGAATGGACTACCTTGGAAGGTGGTAGACTCTCCTTTTCTGGAGGTTTTTATTCAAAAGTTGTCAGGGATTCTTTAACTGTGATTCCTGAACTGCACGGGGTTGAACTTGATGGCCCTTGGAGTCCCTTTGAACTCTTTAATCCTAGGATTCTAAGGATAAACAGTGGGCCACCTTGTAAGCTGCATTCAATATTTGCTTTGAGGGCAACAGAGGCAAGATTCAACCCTCATGCCCTCATATGGGGATCCTAAAGTGTGAATATTATTGGTTTGTTTTTGTTTCCATTTTTATTATGTGTTTTTTATTCTTTTTATTTTTATTATTTTGTAATACTGCCCTGAGATCTATGGATATACGGTGGTATACATATTTAATTAAATTTTTTAATTATTATTATTATTACAGTAATAATTACAATAATAATAATAACTTCCACCACTTTCCAAAGGCCAAGGAACTTGCCCCTCCTTGCTCCAACAAGAAGTCAAAATCAGAATTCACCATTTCACTTTACGGCCCTGGCAATGTATAAATAAATCATCCATACGAACTGATTGATGCCCACCTGTAAATAATTAAGCTTCGACCTTATGTTATGGTGCTGTCTAAATTCTTTCAGAGCTTGTGGGAACTAAATTTTCACATGTCGGAGAGACAAGACAAAGGACAGGCTGCCAATATTCATTTATACATACATTGTAATAAGTTTGATTTTACTTAGCTTATTGGATTACTATTGATTAGGCATCTCTGCATAAGGCATCCAGGAAGGTTAATTCTTCCAAGCATTCCCCAACTCGCTTTCTTTCTTGAAACAGCTGTTAAATCTTGTGTTTGGTTTCTAGGCCTCAAACATTTACTGTATGTATTCTGCTTTGAATAATTACCTTTTTTATTAAAAAAAAAGCACTTTGCTATGCAAGAGAGACCCAGTCTGTCTCACGCTCACAGTGACATTCTCCTCTCCTGGGCGAGGTAGCAGGTGTCAGCCAAAGTTTAATTTGGAAACCCATGAATTCCAAAGAGCTTATTCTCCAGCACAGAGAGCTTTTCAAGGCCTTCTCCTGGAATAAAGAGCAAATCCCACAGACATGAAGGGAATTGATGAGAAGGTGGTTGTCGAACAAAATGAGATCCTTTCATCAAATGGCAGCGCCACCAATAAATAACAAGGATTTGGCCAGGACTGTTCTAATTTAGGAGAGCTTTGCTTAGGTCAGTGATTCCCCCGGCTGCGTGCTAGCGAGTGCATACTCTAGCGTGGCATGAGAGAATGGCCGGCGTGCCATGAGAAATCAAGAGATTAAATAATTAAATGGTCCCGCGAGCCCAGAGCACCACACGCACACCCAAACTGGCACACTGCCTCTCTGAACAAAGTCCCAATTTTGGCCTGGATTACTTCCAGCCAGCCTTCTCCCAGAGCAGGCAACCCTGCTAAAATCTTTGTAGTTGAATCATTCAGTTGCTCCTGTTGCAAAGACCCAGCTGGTTGAGTACCTGCCCTTAGCATACCTTCCAACATTTCTCCTGTGAAAATAGGAGTGTCCTATCCAATATTATTATTATTATTACCCCACCCATCTGACTGAGTTGCCCCAGCCACTCTGGGTGGATTTCAGCATATATAGAAACATATTAACAAATTAAACATTTTTTAAAAACTTCCCAATACAGGGCTGCCTTCAGAAAGCTTGGGGTCAGAGAACTCAGTTTCCACTAATGTATCTCCAATAAAAATAGGCATGTCTTACCATAGGTAAAGGGCAAGACCATTAGGTCCAGTTGTGACTGACTCTGGGGTTGCGGCGCTCATCTCACGTTATTGGCCGAAGGAGCCGGCGTACAGCTTCCAGGTCATGTGGCCAGCATGACAAAGCCACTTCTGGCGAACCAGAGCAGCACACGGAAACACCGTTTACCTTCCCGCTGTAGCGGTACCTGTTTATCTACCCCGTTGCCGTGGGGATTCGAACCGCCGAACTCCTGGTCGGCAAGCCCTAGGCTCTGTGGTTTAACCCACAGTGCCACCCACGTCCTTTGCACCACCTGCGTCCCACCCACCCCCGACAATTTTTTTATTAAAAGCAGGAAAGCTTTGCCTTGGCTCTCAGAAGTTCGGGAAACTGTTAAACAAAAATTTTCTGTGCATCTAGTCAAGAGTCTCTTTCACCCTGACACAGGAAGTCAGAGCAAACTAAAAAGAGAAAGTGTATCCAAAGGCCCCTGAAATCCCACCCACCCCATAATGCAGGGTTCCATAAGAGGATGGGGTGCTGCTGTGTGCAATGCCATGTGACATCATTACATCATGCGTACGACATCATTACGTCATGCGTACGACATCATGCAATGCCCTCACGTTGTGTGCACAATGCCGCGAGGAGGCAGGGGCAGAGCCTGAATATTGAGGGGGCTCAGCCCCCTCAAAAAACACATGGCCTCACCTTGCCCCTGGGAACTGCCTCACCATTTCCCATATTTATCATTGTTCAAAAGTAATTAAACTCCAATAGAATTAAAACAATATAAAAGCATATTTATTAAGATACAAATAATAAAAACAGCACAGCCACTATTGAAAGTCCTTTGCTAGACCTGTGTTACTTATACCTGCCCTTTAAATAAGGTTTCCTATTGGGGCATGCCTTTAAGGTGGGATTAA
Source organism: Zootoca vivipara (assembly GCF_965207765.1). Classification (NCBI taxonomy): domain Eukaryota; kingdom Metazoa; phylum Chordata; class Lepidosauria; order Squamata; family Lacertidae; genus Zootoca; species Zootoca vivipara. The sequence goes on from NC_142589.1 coordinate 50,668,681, forward strand.
AGGAAAGCAGAGAGAAGCCTTTGTATGGCAACCCTCTGACCCCATCTGGCTTTCAGCAGTACACTTCAAAAGTAGCCATGTAGCAGATGGGAGGAACGGAGTGTGGAATGCCATGGGATGTAGAATGGGAGTTGGGAAAGGAAAATAGAATTTGGGGCAAGGGAAAGAGTGGCTGCCTGCAAGTGCCTTCTAAGGGGGGGGGGGTTGCACTGCAATGTCCCATTGTGGATCCCACTCATCACTTCCCTGATAATCCAAATGCCACACATTTTAATCTAATCCATCACCACCTTCTATCACAACACAAAGAAGAGGAGTTCTATCAAAAAGATGCTACAGAACAGGAAAAGCCAACCAGGACGTTTTGCCACTTGAGGTGAAACAGAAAATAGCACCCACCCCTCCCACTTTACATCTCCTCTGGCTGAGGTGACTGGAAGTGGCCTGAGGAAGGCCTGGTTTGCTGAATGTGGTGAGGGAGGAAAAAAAGGAAGCCAGAGAAGAACAGGTGACAGTGGCCAGAAGAGGAATAGGCGGCAACAGCAGCAAAGGCAGGAGGTGGCAAGTGGCACAGTCTTCTGCTGCCCCTCTCAGCTGCCCCCAGCCTGAGGTGGCTACCTCACCAAGCCTCATGGGCATAGCCAAAGGGCCTCCTCCACCCAGTGGCATAGGAGGGATGCGGTGGGTGAGGCCTGCCCCAGGTGTCATTACTGAGGGGGGTGACAAAATGGCAAAAGTGTGTGTGCGCGCTTTATTTTAAAATGGGCTCACGACACTTTTTTTGAAAAAAAATAACTCCCACACCCCCTTCCTATGCCACTGGTAACTAGGTGACACAGGGGGCATTGGGCGCATAGCTGCCAAGTTTTCCCTTTTCTCGCGAGGAAGCCTATTCAGCATAAGGGAAAATCCCTTTTAAAAAGGGATAACTTGGCAGCTATGATTGGGCGCCACACCAAGGGGCCTGCAATGTGCCTGAGCCACACGTCTCTACTGAGGGGGAGGAGGCGGGCGGACTGCCTGCAAGCTCCACACTGCTTTTTCAAGCAGCACGGGGCTTGTGTCTGCCCACTGCCTCAGTCACCCTACAGCTGAGGGGGAGGCTCCGGAGAGGCTCCACGCAGCCTTGGCTTGCCCTGCCCCTATGGGCAGCTCGCCCCGCCGCCGGCTGCTGGATGCGTGTGCCGCACCGGGCACCAGAGCGGCTAGCTACGCCGCTGCCTCCACCTCCTGATGCTGCTGAACTACAGTTCCCATCATCCTCCCTGACAATGTGGTTGTACTGACAGTGCTGGTTGTACTCTAACAGCATATGCAGAGGACTCCATTGGTTGCCCCTGCTAGAGAAAAAGAGTGGTATTTTTTACATATAGAAAACTTGACAGTGTTTGAGCGAAGATGTTTTTGGAATGAAAGGAAGGAAATGTCTGAGACAGAGCCACATTACTTGAACAACCAATAAATATATTTTGCACCACTCCTTTGGACACAACTGCTCGTGTTTTTGATGCCGGATCAGTGCAGAGCTCTCATCTCAGGTTGCAACAAAGCTATGCATTTGCTCTATTATCTGTGTCATGCACAAGCAGTGTTCACGCTGGATAAAAGACAGGAGAGATGTCAAATGTACATAGAAGAATTAATTGGCATGATAAAATGAACAAACGAGACATAAATGCGAGGGGCCCATGTAAACATGCAACTAGGGAGAATAGATGAGACAGATTCCACATGACTCAGGCTAGGAAACTCTTAGGAGATGTTCAACTAACCCTAAGTATCAATTACAGAATCTCTCCACCAAGACACTTGAGGAATAAGCGGCGTCCTAGTTTTTTGATATCTGCTCAGTTTGCCCACTATCCATCTCCATCCCTGGATATCTCTAGGGAGAAAAACATCATGTTGATGAAATCAGCACACCCTGATAGTAAACAATTGGATTTTTTTCTTTAATGCAATACAGCAATACTTTTTGTTCAAAACTCTGTGTGTCTGTGTGTGTGTACCTTTACTCATGGAAATGAGTCAAAGCAAGTTACAGATACAATAGAAATGCTAAAACCAATTACAATAAACACGATCAATAAAAGCCTCTAAAACCCCCACACACCTAAAAAACAAAAGTGATGTAACTTCATGCATCAGATGCAAGCGGGCTCTGGTGTACAAAGGGTAACACTGCAGTAATGCTCCCTTTTATGTGGCGAGCCTTTTCCATACACTTGAGCTGCCCCCTCTGCATATTGAACATAGAGCTGAGGCAGGCTTCCCTGAGGGGTAGGCAAACATGTCCATTTGGGCATCTCATTTTCTGTCTTCAGTTCAGTTTGCCCTACAGTATTTCTGCATCTATTTGTGATATTCGTTTTAATCCTTCATGGAAATTCACCAGCATTTTAGGATTTGTCTGTTTTGATTCTTTCCATTTTTCATTCTTTCCCCCAATCATAAATTCAGTTCTCCACATTTTGCAGCAATTTGCAATTAAATCATCATCATCTCATGAAGATTCATCAGGATTTAAGTGTGGATTTTTCCTAATATAAACAGAAGGGTGTATGTAATTTTGCCTAACACACACATTTTTGCAGTGATTTCCTCCCGTAATCCATTGCCCATTATACGTTATTCTTTCACTAATCCATGCATTTTTGTGCATACTTTTCACTACAGTGCACATTTTGGGTGGCTGCAGAACTGCACTGTGAAGGTCAGAGGAGTGTGAGTTTCAAAGGATGGCTGTGTTTTGTATTTATTATTTCTGGAAGAGTGAATTAAGTAGGGCTCTAACTTTTTGTCCATCCTTGCCCTACATGTGGTCACCAAACAAACAGAAGAGTATCCCAAATAAAAGCACTCAGGTTCCACTCACAAGAAATGCTGTGGATAGGGCCAGCCCAGCCATCTTTCATGGTGAAGGCTTCAATGGGTGATGGCATGGTGAGATAGCGGAAGGCAAGGATAGGAGTCCGAATAATGCAGCAAGACTGTTTAAGTATGGGCTTTATGGGATGGGGGGAGGGGATATTTCAGCTATACTCCAAGCTGCTAAATTTATTGAACCAACAATGCTTGTTGCACCAACACCATGCCCTAACTTTTCAGTCTATCACAGCCTTCCTCAACCTGGTGTCCTCCAGCTGTTTTAGTCTGAAGGCCAGTGTGGCATAGTGGTTACAGTGTCAGACTAGGACCCAGGAGACTAGGGGTCAAACCCCCACTCAGCCATGAAGCTCACTGGGTGACTTTGGGCTAGTCACTCAGCCTAACCTACCTCACAGGGTTGTTGTGGGGATTAAGTGGGGAGGACAAGAATTGTGTGTGCCGCCCTTTCCCGGGAGGAAAAGGAGGGATATAGATGCAATTAAATAAATAAATACGTTGCAACTCTCATCTGCCCCAGTAGTACACCCGGGCTGGATGCTCTGAACATTTTGCTCCACAATACCTTTCATAAATGTACCCAGATCATATAAAAAATTCTTACACTACTTTGTTCTCAAAAGAGACAATTTATGTGCTTTGAGCTGCCAATGGTGAAATACATTCCTGAAATCAACCTGCTGAACTCTCCTCTAGTTAGCCCATGGAAAGCCAGCTCCTTATGAAATGCACACACACTATCTATCTATCTAGTGTGGAGGCATCAAAAGGAGGGAACACTGTAACCCTTTCCCCACCTCATCTCTTTTCCAAGTCTACATGTAAACCAAGCACATTGTTTGCACCCAAAGCAGAGAGGTGGAGAAAGGGTTTGAGCAACCCTTTCCACAAGCCTTTGCTCTAAATTGCCCCATCCTGAAGCAACTTTTCTTGGAGGGAGAAAGGGAAGAAAGGTCAGCTGGGATTCAGGGACATGTATTTGCAAATAATGTCTATTGATTTAGGCCCATATTTTTCGTGGGGGGGAAATCTACCTATAGGATAGGAGAGGCTGCAGTGTGCAAATACACATTCAGGGAAGTTACTTTAAAAGGAAGGATAAAGTCAGGTGAGGCTCCCGCTACCCAGTTCTCCCATGCCAGCCCTATGGAAATTTCCCTGGGTCCGGTGCAGAAACAGCATCCATCCAGTTGTGCCCTGACTCCTTAAAAGTTCTGACATACCCCTTTTGCAAAAAAAAAAAAAGCATCTTACAGGAACCCCGATATTTTGAATCCTTGCATTGATGCATGTTGTGCATTTCAAAAGGCTGACAGCTGCAATGGAATGTCTTATTCCGAATGGTTACAGGCTAGGAATGAAAAGCTCAGCCATGAAGATGGCATGTGTGCTGGGATACAGCTGGCTTTACTTCTAAGTAAATGCAGCTAAGATCCAGCTATTAGCTGGCAGGTCCTATATATGCAAAGTAGCCAAGAGGTTGAGGGATGAATCAGGAAGAGCGCATGCTTCAAATCTTTACTCTCCATCAAGAATTCACTGGTTCAACCTTCCTCAACCGCCAGATGCCTGGAATTGCAACTTCCAGTTCACAGGACAATGCTGCCTGGGGGCTGACGGGAGTTGTGGTTTCAAACATCTGGAGAGCACCAATTTGGGAAGAGACTACTACAATGGGTGGCCTTGGGACAAGCCATCCTCATCTGCTGAATGGGGCTAATGACATTGACCTACCTAAGAGGATTGTTGTAAGGATGACAAGATCACAGTCGCTGTACATTCTAAAGCGCAATATATAAATGCCATTACTAGGTCACATTTTAATTGTTCCTAATAAACTTTTGCCCCCATCTTTTCAAACCTTCCCACAACGAAGCAAAATAGCTATCTGTAATTATTATACAGGTGGCAAGTATCCTGATGATTGGATATAAGCACTTTTGAAGAAACCCTCCAAAATTTGTGTACTGGGTAGCATCAGAGTGCATTGCGTCCTCCGTTTGGGGGGTGGGACCGTGGGAATGAATTTCTATCCTATGAGAAAACACTCAGGTACAGGAGCCTTCCCCTCAGATCCTGGATAGGAATATTCATCCAAGGCCTAGATAATAATATTTCCTGGAGACATCAAGGAACATCCCCATCTTACAGATTTTCGGGTTGCCGAACACCATCTCCTCCCCACTACAGACTCGTGCACACGGCTGTCATGGATCGGACCCTTCTGAGCTAGAGGCTCGGTACATCTCGAGATAAAGCGACCGCCAACATTTATGGTCGCAAAGTCCATGAGCATGCGTAGATGGCACTCTGACCTTCCCAGCTCCCGTTACAAACTTTCTTTTCAAACAAATTCCTTGCCCCGTCCAGCTCCTTTCAACACGTGCAACCTGCCCCCACCCCCGCACAGAATTTACGACAGAAATGCATGCGGGGAACACAAATCTCCCGGCTCGGAGGTCCCTCCCCTCCGGCACACACAACAAACGAGCAAGCGCAAAAACCGCCTTGCGCGCACTTCGCGCGGCTCTGCCTTCTAGCAAAAAAAGTTGCGCGAGGGAGCCGCGGGGCAGCCCTGGAGGCTCAAGCGTAGGTTCCAGAAACTTCTTCCTCCCCCCCCGCCGCCCCCCGAGCCAGGAAGCCCCTTTCTGAGGGTAGGGGAAAAATAAGAAGAGGGAGAGGGTAAAGAAGAATCAAGCCTCTGGGCTCGTACAGAGTTGCTCTCCCCCCCCCCCCGACCCACACACACCAAATCCCAGAGGGATCCCGGCGTCAGGTGGCGCGACTCGCTCCTAAGCATGAGCCCCATTACCTCTCCTTTCACGGCTGGATCTTACGTGTGGGTTACGCGGGAGTAAAACCCACGGGGCTCGTAAGGCAACCTGCTGAATTTAAAAGGGCTTGCTCCCAAGTAAGTAGGTACCGGATCGCAGCCTTATTCGAGAGAGAGAGAGAGAGAGAGAGAGAGAGAGAGAGAGAGAGAGAGAGAGAGAGAGAGAGAGAGAGAGAGAGAGAGAGAGAGAGAGGCGTACCTCGTATAGACAGAGGATCGGGCTTGCGCGTCTGTCTGCCCGCCCGATTGCGCGCTTCCCGAAACCAAGCTCCACCACACTCCGCGGGACTTGCCCCGAAGTCCGCGTGCGCCTCCATGCACCCAAAGCCCCGCGACCCGGACCTGCCACTGACCTGAGCGGCGCGCCTCCGCTGTTCGCGCAAGCCCCGCGCTCAACCGCGCATCTCCGGTGAGCGCCCGGACGTCTTCGCGGAGCGGCAGCAACAACCTGGTCTGGCTCCGTCGGGCAGCGCGTTGCTTTCCTTCCCCCTCCTCCTCCTTGCCCGGCCTCCGGGCGCTCAGCGAGTGGGGAAACTCCGCGGGAGACCCGGGCGCGCATGGAGCAGAGCGGAGCCCGAGCTGGGTTGGGCTGCCCGCCGTCCCTCCCTTCCTCGGCACCGCCGCCTCCTCCTTTGCGCCCGCCCCGTCTCCTCCTCCTGCTGCTCTTGCTCCTTCTCCGCGGCTCCCGGCGAAGTGATGCTCCCCCCCCCCCCCGCCTGCAGGGCAGAACCGAGGCGAGGCTTCCTCCTCCCCTCTCTCCTCCTTGTCTCCGCCATAGCAACATGGCAGGAAAGCTGCCAAACCCGCCCGCCACCCCGTATCCAGAGGGAGGGAGGGAAAAGATGGGGCTGACGCTGAGACCCTCCCTGCCCGCAAAAAATAAAATAAAATAAAAATACACGCCCCTGCTTTTGGGGTGCGGCTCGGTGTCCTCCGGGGCCTAGGATGGTTAAGATGGTGCTGCACCGCGCCTGGAAAGCGACTTCCTTGCCTGCTTTCTTCATGCAAATCTGACGAAGGCAAGTCTGCGCTCCTCACCCCGCTGCCCGACCGCCACCGCGCCCCTCCGAGGAGCAGGTGCGGAGAAATCCGCCGCGCAACGCGCCCCTCGAACAAACAGGGCGCGCGGGGCAGCAGGCTTGTTCCCTGCGGGGAGAACCTCGGACAGCGCCCTGCTTGGGGGCGGGGAGCGGCGGGGAGAGGTAGACGCTGCATTTCCCCTCCTCTTCTAAAGTTTTGCACACACAAGAAGACGCTTGCACAACAAACTAGGTTTTGCTCAACCCAAAGTTGCCAAGAACTTAACTAGATGTTAGAAAGGGGCGTTAATTCCGGGGAGGGGGGCTGGGAGAAGTTAATATGCAGGCAAAGTTTGTCCTCTGAGTCCGTGTGACTTTCTCTCTCTCTCTATAAAAGAGGCTTCAACTAGGCAGGTGCAAAGGAAACATCTGCCTGTATCCAGAAAGAGAGAGGGATTAACATACGGAATGATGTGCAGATTCTATACATCTACATTTCAGTGTTTAGAGTGAAGCATCACATTCTCCAACGCACTGGCTACAGCAGGATCTAATGAATTTTGATCAAAAGAGGGAGGCTTGCTTATTAGAAAAAAGATATTAACAGGGCTTGAACTGTTTTTATGAATTATGGGCCAGGAAAATTAACTTTGATCAAAGCGGGGTGGTTGTTTATTAAGAAAAAAATCATTTAAAATGTGTGTGTGTGTGTGTGTGTGTGTGTGTGTGTGTGTGTACACATACATACTGTAGTGTATTCCCCACCCCCATCTCCCCTGTGATACAGTATATGAAACCACTGAATTATTAATTCCCTACAGAGGAAATTAATTTTGATGGGAGTTGGTATCATTTATATGTTGCTGGTTTTGTTTGTGTTCTGTTCTTTAAAAAAATAAAAATTTGTAGCCTTGCTTGCCTGGCTCACCACTCGGTTTCCGAATAAAATAACCCAGAATGCATTGACGGAAGAAACATTTTAAAATCCCAAGGAAGGCAATCCCAGGTGGATTTGCAGTTTGTTTCTGGTTACCTGGGCAGAAAAATATGTCTTTGCTGGGAGCAGAAAAACCTCAGCAAATGGGCTGTGCTTTATTCCAGACATAACTCTCCTCGCAATACCACCTCCCAGTTTAACGGTTAACTAAATTTTGATTTATTGTTAGAAAACCAAATAAGGCCGGATCTGTCCCTCGGGGGGGGGGGGAGGCATGTTGGTGGAGTAACAGCCCGAAGGGCGGAGGCAAGACTAGCTGCCTTGAAAAGAAAAGGCAAAAGCAGCAGAAACAAAAGGAAGAGGCAAGATTTGTGGGGATGAGAAAGAGATGGAAGGAAGCAAGTTGGAGGAAGCAAATTGAGAATGGGCAACTCCTGTTGACAGACTTTCTTCTCCCTTTTACAGAAAAGCAACTTCGTTTTCCTGGCAGTCAACTCACCAGCAGTGTAACTACATCGGATGCAGCCTTCTACAGAGTCACCCAGTATTGTCTGTACGGACTGGCAGCAGCTCTCCAAGTTTTCAGACAAGGGGCACTCCCACTTGGAGATGCCAGGGACAGGACTCGGGCCCTTCTTCATGCACAGCAGAGGCTCTACCACTGAGCTACAGCTTTTCCCATAACAGGAACACAGCAAGCAAACCTACAGACAAACAGGGAAGGGCTGCCTGTGCACTGCCCTGGTCCTGGCTTGGTCCGCTCTCCCTGGGAACAAGTGTGTGTGTTTGCACTACAGCAGTTGCTTGACCTCTGTGATATCTGCCTGCAGGTGTTTGTGCTGCTTGTAATGTGTCTTGTTGTTGGCTGAGTGAATGCAGATGGGTTGGCGTGTGTGGTCCAAGGTCTGCCTTACTATAACAGCCCCCAAGGGGACACCCCCAAAGGGATTTTTCATTGGGGTAATAGGATGCAGCTGAGCCCTGTGGGTTGTGAAATAATAATGACAGCAGCTACTTCTGACCAGTAGCTTGAGATTAAGGGCACAAGGAGAAGGGGACGACAGAGGACGAGATGGTTGGACAGTGTTCTCGAAGCTACCAACATGAGTCTAACCAAACTGCGGGAGGCAGTGGAAGACAGGAGTTCCTGGCGTGCTCTGGTCCATGGGGTCACGAAGAGTCGGACACGACTAAATGACTAAGCAACAGCAACTTCTGACCATGAACAGAGTGACTTTCTCTCATCACCATTGAGTGGCCCCTGCCACCCCAAAAGAGTGGGGGCTAAGGGCAGGATCCAAGGTCAGCTGGGATGCCCCTCACTGCAAATGAATAACCACTGACCCAGGCAGCAATGAAGGCGGAAGCAGCTGCTTTAGGTGCCAGGTTTAGGGTGGCATTAAGTGGGTAAGAATGGGCATCATACAGAGCTTACCCATCAGTGGGCTCCCAAATTCCATTGGATCGAGACCCCTGTTAGCATGTGCCGGGAGAGGGATGGAGATGATGATCACGAACCCTGTCTGACAAATTTTCATCTGGCAGCCTATTAAGTTTTGAAATGATTTCTCTTCCCACCTCCCTGCCCCGCCCCACCGTCCTGCACTCAGTGAAGCTGATTGTTAGAGGATCCAGTACAGTACTTTTTCACACAGTCCTATTCCAAAATTCACTCCCACAATAATGCGTCAATGGCCACCAACTTGGATGACTTTAAAAGGGGCCTAGACACATTCACATAGGAGGAGGAGGCGGAGGAGACTCTTAGTTGCTACTAGACACTACAGCTATGTTGTACTTCCACTGTTGGAGGCAGTATGCCTCTGAATAATGCCAGTTAGTGGAGAACATGTCGCTGTGCTCTGGTCCTGCCTGCGGGCTTCCCTGAAGGGGCATCTGGTTGGCCACTGTGAGAACAGGATGCTGGACTAGATGAGCCTTTAGCCTGACCTAACAGGGCTCTCCTTATGTTCTTATGTAATGTCACTGGCAGATCTTGTAAAGAAACAAAAAAAGGCAACCTCCTTGCCTTAACTGCAATGTTTCATAGTCCTGATATTTCCATATCCTTTGCAGGTTGCATTGGGCTGGGACAGGTAGCAATGGAGTATTATAACCCACTAGATAAGATGCACAAGCAAGTCTGTTCACACCAGAAGGGTCATTTGCTGCAGCATTATAGGAATCTCACTGAGTCAGACCTTTGGAGCACCTGCCTCCATATTGTCCACTGACTGGCAGCAGCTCTCCCGGGTTTCAAACCTGGGGTGTTCCCACCCTACCTGGACCTTCTGCTTGCAAAACAGATGCTCTACCATGGAGCTACAGCCCGTCTCCTTTGCATTCAACATGGCCTTGATGAAACAACAGACCTGTCACTTAACTGATCTGTGGATTATGAAGGGTCCTATCAGTTTTTCTGCAGGAGCTGCTTTAGGAAAACATGTCATAAGGTAAATAAGTTTGTTTAAAGGAGACTTTGATTCATGTCTCATCTTTAATACAAGGCCTCACACAGTGAAATATGCCTTGTAGGATCAGTTACAGGAGCCAGGAGCACATGGGCTGATTGCTCTCGGGATGCCAAATAAATGGATTATCTCTATCCTGCAGTGCATGTTACTGACAAAACCTGAGGTCACTCTACGCAACTGAACAGGTGCATCAAATACATGTGGGCTGAGTGTTTTGGTACCTCTGCTCAGCCTGTGTGGCAGAAAGTGAACATGGGGTTCCATATGTGCCCACCCATGTTTAACTTTGTCACTGCAAAGCTGCTGAGAGTGGCATGGTCCGTGTGGTGGGGCATGCATGCAGAAGCAATCACATGACCTCTTTCTGCACATTGGATGCCCCAACCAGCCATTGTGCAACATGGCTACATGAAGTGCCCATCAGCTTCTCCCACTGGAGCTGGGACCCTGGCCTGTCACCCTTGCAGAAGCTGGCCCTGGTGCCACATTCTGGAGCTTCTGCAAGTCAGGGGTCCCAGCAAAGTGATCTGACAGGAGCTGGCTGGTATCCAGAGTGCAGCTGCAATGAACTTGCTCTCCTGCACCATCCTTAGAATCTTGCTTGCCACTATAGATGGCAGGTACCTGCTGGGAACATATCGAACAGTAAAATAGCTTCATTAGATTGCAGTATGCAACATATTAATCACCTGCAATATATTTTCAAGCAGAAGGTCCCAGTTTCAATCCCCAAGGGTATCTCCAGGAAGGGTTGGAACAGACTCCCTGCCTGAAATTCTGGAGAGCCACTGTCAGTCACTGTAGACAGTAGTCAGCCAGGTGAATAAATGGTCAGACTCGGTATAAGGCAGCTTCCTATAGCCCTATTAATAATCCACATTGATTTGATAGGAAATGACGTTTATGTGGCATGTGTGTATGCACTGATCATATTTTTCATTTATCACTCTGCTCAAATGTACTTCAGTGTAGTCTCCAAATTTTAAAAAATATTATCAATCCATGCAAAGTCCAGTTAAAAACACTTTTAAAGCCACTATCATCCGGACATTTGTTAGCCTTGTATCATGCCCTTTTGTCAAGGAGCTTAGAGTGGCATTTTTAGCCTAACCACCAGCCAGCCAGCCAGGGTAGGCCACAACATAGCAGTGAAGGCCATGGGAAGCTCCTTTATGAATATTCAGACCATTGGTCCAGCCTGTAGCAGCTTTCAGAGTTGCATCAGTTTCCTGGTTTCCCTGCCACGCATGGTGCTGCCTGTTACTAAGAGAGATAGACTCCACCGCTGGTCCACACTCTGCCAAGCTCCCTGCTGCCTTGCCCCTCTCCCTGTTAAGAACTGACAGTGCCTCGTAGCATTGGGAAGCCAGGTGAGCAATGTTGCCCTGCCTGTATTGCCCCACCAGCTGCTACTGCATCTCTCTAGCTCAGTATTGTCAACAATGATGGGCAGTGGCTCTCTGGGGCTTCAGAGAGGGGTCTTTCCCCGGCCTACCTGGAGATACTCAGCTGCTCTTCCCCTTATTTATCCTCCCCCAAAGCTTGATTTTCCCCCTCCTTCCTCTTTGCCATTTTTAGTCTTGCTTCCACTGTTGCCAGACCCAGCGGTAATTGTAGATCGATCACTACTTTGCTTCCTGATGACTTTCCCATCGTTCCACCACTGCTGTGTTTGCATTTGCTTCCATAAGGGATGCAGAAGAGAGTCTCCTTTAGGAGGAACTGAGAGCAGGGTGAGGTGGGATACAGGGGACAGACAAACCAAAGCAGAACAGAATTATTATCAGACCACGTAATAAAACTGGCTGCTGTCCATAATCCTTTTAGTCTCGTCTAGCCCTATCAAAACCAATGGGACTTGCTTGGATTTAAGTGGACATTTTAATGCACGTACACCCAGTGCAAATCTTTTGTGGAGACAGGCAGAAGAATTATGCCATCATAACTTTGCAAAAGGACCACCGGGGAAATAAAAGAATGGTGCGCTTGTCTGTCTCCCCTTGCAGAATTGGGGTGGAGGGGGATTTACATTGGGGGCCTCCTGGATCACTTCGTCCTCATCTTCAAAGCAATCCTTTGGGAATGCACATTAGCAAAACAAAAACAATGCAAGATTCTAATCATGGGTTTCTGGGTTTGGCTTGAAATAGGGAGAATGCCCTGAAGCAGCCCCTCCTACTACCAATGGATTCCCCAGGAGTAGCATTGCCTCCAAGGCAGCCCTCATAGGTGCTTCAGCTTCAGCCAGGGCTGGTGGTATTCTGAAATATCTGGAGGGCACCAGGTTGGTGGAGACTGATCCACAGAGAGGGCCTGGAAGCCTCAACATGTGCATAGGTGATCCACAAATGTGTTGCATCATTGAAACTGTGCTCAGAAGTCCTCTACGAGTTTCTGAGTACATCAAGTTCTCCTTTCTCCCCTTGATCTATAGCAACAGCTTTCATCTGAATGGGTGGACCCTTTTTTGTTTTTCTTAGAAATCCATTCCCGGCATGGTGAGCTGTTCTCCTGTTTCTCAGCGGGAGCTCTGCATTGCTTTAGCAAAAAGTACAAATGGATCTGAACTTCACACAGGGCAACTTTCAGGGCCGGCTCGAGATATTGTGATGCTTGAGGCAAAGGGCAAGATGGTGCCCCTTCCCATTCCACATACAGAAGCCAACTGAGCTATGGCAGTTGAATCTGACTGTAGGCACGGTGGGAGGATTGCAACCTACAGGACAAGCCATCTAAGCATACATAGCACTGCCCTCCTGCAGAGCCAATGTGCCTCTGAAGACCAGCTGCTGGTAATAATAGAAGCATAGACTTGGAAGGTACCCCACATAGTCCAACCCCTTGCTATGCAGGAACTCCAGCTAAAGAATCCTTGTCAGATGGCCATCCAACCTCTGTTTAAAAACACCTCCCAATCTCCTACTCATTCCACACTAGCGGAGGGTGGATGGGGGGCCAAGAAAATGTGTTGAAGGAAGAGGGGTACCACCACCCCTAGTTGCCTGCTGATTGGTCCAGTGGACTGAAGGGAGCCTTTCTCATCCCCTCCCTTTTGGTGGAGGTCTCTCAAGACTTCTTCCTCTAAAGGGGGGGGGCATTTCTCCCATCATAGGGACAGGAATGGCTCTGACACAAGTGGTTACCTACATATTGCAGTAAAGCATAAAAGTGTCTGCCAGCACAAGAATGGGGAGCCTGTGACCCTCCAGATGTTGTTGAACTACAATCCCCATCATATCTGAGACCATTGGGCATGATGACAGAGGTTGATGCAAGTTGGAATTTCATCAGCATCTGAACAGCCACAGGTGTCCCATGCCTATGCAAGGATTAGGAAACACTGAGAGACAAAATCATTAAAATGATTTCTTTCCTCTGTAAGGGCCAGGAAGATGCTATTTGGTGGTGTCTTCCATACTCTAGTTCAGTGTTTCTCAACCTTTTTTGGGCCACGGCACACTTGTTCCGTGAAAAAAATCACGAGGCACACCACCATTAAAAAAGTTTAAAAAATTAACTCTGTGCCGCCCTATATTATAATTATGACTGTAAGAAACACTTGCCAAATATTGCTTTCCAGTGGGTCAGTGTTGTGTATTGGCGGCCGCCAGGCTCGTTTGCACTGAGCTTTGGGAAAGAGGAGGAGAAATATTGCTTTCCGGCGGGTCAGCGCTGTTTATTGGCGGCCACCAGGCACGTGACAATGCAAATCGCCCTTCTCGTCGCCGCACGTCGCGGCACACCAGCCAGTGTCTCGCGGCACACTAGTGTGCCGCGGAACAGCGGTTGAGAAACGCTGCTCTAGGGGCAGTTTTTTCTTCATGCATGATCAGAATAAAACTAACCATAACCTCTTTTTTTATGAATGGTGGAGACGTTCGTCTTATCTTGCGTCTTTATTCGCCTTTAGAAAAGAGTGAAGAGAAAAAAGGGGGTGGAACGCATGGTGCCTCCCTTCATCACCTTCACCCACCACATCAGCAACCCACCAATAGCAGGTAAGTGTGACTCTTTATTATAATTGGGGGAAAGACAAAAACCTGGTTGGTTCTTCATTAAATTAATAAATATTAAAATACCCGTCCATCTGACAGAACACTTAATAAAACATTAGGCACTCAGAAATGCACAGAAAAGGGAATGTGTCAAAACAAAATCTGAAACCCGAGAACGCAGTGCTGGAACAGAAAAGGCTTGGATTCCTCTGGATCTGATAACTAAGCTTGAAATATTGATGGGACGCAACCTCCTGCCCACTCCTGTTTAATGCAGGGAAAATGCTCAGACGGAAACTGAGGAGTGGAATGTAATCATTAGTCTCAAGGGCTTCTGTAGCATCCTGCATCTCCTTTTAAGCAGACAGAATTTCATTTAATTCCCTCCTGCTCTTCTGATCCCGCTCATGTTAAAAGTTGCCATTTGGAGCCTCATCCGTGTAAAGCTCCCACAAAGAAAGATATGAAGAAGGGGGAGGGGAACCCTGCAAGGACTTCATCCATCAAGACCAAAAATTAAGAACATGTATCCCAGTTTTTGAAGAGTTAGGCCCAAATGAGAGGTGCTCATTTGTGGTAGCCACCTTTAGGCAGGCAACAAAGTTCTGTAACAAATGACCATGGCTCTGGGGTCAGAAGTGACTGGTTCAGCTGCACTAGACACTGCAGGGGGAGCCACAACAATGCTGTAGAACAGAGTGCAAGAGGTAGGGGCACGCTGAATTTTAGTGTCACATAGGACGCTGCTGAAATTGGAGAGCCCAAAGTTCACCACCGCTGGGGTCCAAGTTGGAACGGCTGTGGCCAAGCAGCTGAGAAAACCAGTGGCCCATGGGAAGGGGTCACAGGTCCATCTAGCTCAGCATCAACATCTACACCAGCCTCCACTGACCTGCTACTCTCCAGATGTTCTGGACTCCCATCACCCATCAAGCCCTGTCAGTGCAAGAGTCCCAGGTGGCCTTTTCTGGTGCAGCCACACAGTGTTGACTTCGCTGTCACCTAGTCCACAAGAAGAGCTCTGCTGGATCAGGCCAACAGCCTGTGTAGTCCAACATTGTGTTCTCACAGTGGCCAACCAGATGCTCCAAAAGGAGGCCCACAAGCTACAGCAGAAGGAGACAATAGTCTGAAGGGAGCTGAAGGTGTAGTAGATGGAATAATCTTTTTTCAATGGGGCATTGACCCATTCAGGCATTGACCCATGACCTTTGGATTCCCTTCCAACCCTACAATTCTTTGATTCTAGGACTGCTGCCCTAAATTGCATTTTCCACTTTCAGAACATAAAATGCAATACATCTAACTTTGTTAGCAGCTAGCACATACAATCATACTTCTTACGAAGTTAGCAAGTAAACTTTTCAAACAATAATTTCCAACTATACCCAGCATTAGAGATGGAGCTGCAAGCTTTGCACCCTGAGGAACCTAAACATATTTTTTGCCAGTTGGCTGGTGGAGGAAAAAATTAAATAAAATCTGAAAATAGAAATGAAGGTAAACAAAGGGGAAGGTTAATGGGCTTAGAAACAATAGGTTCTTACAAAGCCAGAAAGAGAATAAACTCCACATGCCTGGAGGTGGGCGGGGGGAGCTTGGAAGTGAACAGACTTTGTCCACCTGAAGTCCTGTGCCCATTTCTGGACACCACGTCATAGGAAGGATATTAACTGGAATGTTCCCAAAGGAGTGCAACAAAGATGGGGATAACACATCCTATTGATGAAAGATTGTTAGCGCTAAATGTGCTCAGCCTGGAAAAAAGACAAGAGGTGATATGACAGCCATCTTCAAACACTTGAAGGATGGCCACACAGATGATGGGCCAAGCTTATTTTTTGTTTCTCTGGAGGACATGGATTTTTTTGCATCTCTCTTAAAATACAAGGCACATCCCTGTGCATGGACTAACTTTCTCAGGAGGAACTGGGGGAAATCCTGGTGATGAGAGATGAAGTTCTAGGGCTTAGGAAAAAAACAATAACCAACAAATTGGCAGGGTTCAAGTGTCATCCACCTGAGAGTTCTTAAAGATCTCAAATGTGAAATTTCTGGTCTAGTATCAAAAAGATGTAACTTTCCCCTAAGATCATCCTAGGTTCTTAAGGACTGTAAAGTGGACAATGTAACACCAGTTATTAAAAGAAGGATCCAGAGGGGCACTTGGGAACTACCTCAATTAGTTTAAATGTCTGTATAGCTTTAAAAGTGGATTAGACAATTTCACAGAAGATAAAGCTCTCCCACTAGCCAGAGCTGGCCCACCCATGGTCATTGGTGAGGCAACACAGGGATATCATATCCCAGTGTTAATTTTTACCCCCCTCTTCTTGCTGATGTTGATCTTTACTTACCCCTTTTTTCCTGGTGAGGATGGAGGTGCTATTTTGTTGTTCACCTCAGGTGCCAAACTGCCTTGAGCTGGCCCTCCTACTCTCCTTGATGGCTATGTTTCACTTCCGCTATTCGAACAAGTATGCCGATCAATGAAAATCACAAGTGTGGAGGGTGCTACTGAGCTCCGGTCCTTCTTTCAGGCTTGCTATAGACATTAGGATGATGGACTACATAGATGGGCCAATGGCCTGATTCAGCCACTTCTTCTTATGTTCTCTAATGCTATAGTTCTGTTACAAGTGGGACGATATATATTTCACAACACACTCACGCATACACATACACACACCCGATGACACATGTAGAAAGAAATGAATCATGTTGGCGCTGCTATTCATCTTTCCTGGATTGTCACACTGTTTCACTCAGCCACAAAAATAAATGCCAGTTTGGTTTGCTGATTCCCCTGAGTCTGACTAAAAGAAGGCAGGAAAGAAAGATGTTGTCTCTCTGTGCTGCAGGAGTTCAGACTATGAATTCCCATAGTTTGGAAATCCTGGTGTAAAGGGTGCTGCAGTTGCAGATCCTGCATGGAACACAAGGCCGGAAGAGTTGACTTCTATGGTCCTTCCCACATCTGTGATTCTGCAGTGATGGAGGAGCAGATTGTCTGGTCCTATGGCAATCCATGTCACTTCGTGTTCATCTCCAGGAACCCTTTATAATATGTGAAAGAAGTCTGATGACACAAATAGCCTCTGTTACAGGCATCTGCTATGTCACTTCCACCTTCCTCTTTCCTTGGAATATTCAGGTTACAAGGACGGTTGGAAGGTGAAGGAGCCTGGTGTTTTTTCTTCCCCACATCTCTACATTATTGCATCAGCAGTTCTGTGTCACTCATAATAATCTGACAGGAAGAAATGTAATGAAATGCGAAGGGTGTGCAGGGTAAAAATAAAAAAGTGCCTTTCAGCAGCATCTCAGGCACAGGCCGTTAATGGCCAGTTGTAGCAGAAACCTTACCAATAAGAGGAGATGTTGTTTTGGCCTGAACTGACCGTTTTTCTGTCTTAAGCACTAGAGCAGCTTTCCCTAACATGGTGCCCGGTCTGCTCTTCTGGCACTTGGAGCTCACAGGGGAAGGGGAAGCAAGAAACAGGTCAAGCAGGTCAAGTCTGGTGAGACAAGAAGGCCGAGGCAAGTTTCTCTAAGCAGGTCAGGACCCTGGACAGCTCCCCATGGCCCTGTTGGCTGAGCTTTGAAAAGAGTTGTCTGAGCAAAGAGCTAAGGCTGAGGTCACCAGTGTGGTGACCTTGGATGCAATGGCACCCTTGAGAATCCTGAAGCATCCAACACACACACACACACACACACACACACACACACACACTCCCCATCATCATGAGGTGGTAAGGGTACTTACCTCCCCGCCGCCCCCACTTCAAAACAACAGAGCAAAAGGAGGAAGTTGGAAGAGTGACACTCTTTAGAATCAAATAATTTTAGAGTTGGAAGGGACTATGAGTTTCATCTAGTCCAATGCCCTGCAATGCAGGAATCTTTCAACCAACATGGGGTTCAAACCCATGACTCTGGGATTAAGAGTCTCTTTCCCACTTCCTCTTTCATCTCTCCAGTCTTCCTCTGTTGGGCTGCAATTCTCACCATGTCTACTCAAAAGTAAGTGCTATTACATTCAGTGAGGTTTACTCCCAGGTAAGCGGGATTAGGATTGCAGCTTTAGCCTCCTCTCCTTCATCCACCACTATGAACTAACAATTAGAGTTTCATTCTGTATTGAATAAGATCATTTTCTTTTTAAGGCCCTATCCTTATGTCAGCACCAACTTTCCTCAATGGCACACTTTGAAGAAGCACAGGAGCAGGAAGAACCAAAGGGTTGCTCTGTCCAGTTTCCTCTACCAAAGGTGAGCAAGACTCTTTGATCAACTGAGATACAGTGCTAGATAGATGCTTCTGGTTTTGGAACAGTGGCATTTGTCTATTAGTATAACAAAACAAAACAAAACAGACAAACTAAAAAATCCTTATGGAACTGAACTGGATGTCTCACCCATTTTGCAGTTTAGTGTGCACACACTGAAAGAAAGGCTGGACTGAGACCTTCCCTGCTACCGAGGTTTCCTGAAAATATTCTCTCCCTCCCCCCCCTTTTTTAAAGGGTCAGCTCTCTGATACTTTGGGAAGTGGGAGGGGATTTATCTGAAAGGTTCAGAAGAGGGTTACCACTTACTTTACCTGTGTCTGGAGAGAGCTTTGCACAGCTGTGGACAGCAGGGGGCCTTGTTTAAAAGTTAAAAAGCAAGAAGCAAATGGAAAACCCCAGGGTTCTCCAAAAAAAGGTAAAGTAAGCAAGCAACCCACTCCCAAAAGTTCAAGGGGGGATATTCCTCCCTCTTTGTGAACTGCCACTGCCACTCACCCAACCAATGGTTGAAAAGGAAGTGTTTGAAATGTTCGGCACAGCTGAAGATTGTCTTTCCAGTCTGAATAATTATTTCTACTGTGGAACTGTGTTGAATCCCCATGAACAAGATGCCGGGTCTTCCTTTCTTTTTCTCTAAACTAAAAAGTCCCTAATAATGTAACCTTTCCTCGTGTTGGCTGTCTTTTTGTGAACATTTTCCAACTCTACAATATTTTCTTTGAAGTTAAGCAATCGCCCAGACTCTGAGGTTGAGAGACCAGTGGTGCCAGTGAAGGAGGCACTGGGGCTGAGCACCACCATTGAACCAGAAACCCCCAAGCACAAGATGCCAGAGGCCTCCAAGGATGAGAAGCCAGACTTTGGTAATAGGGTGCCCTGAGCGAGGGCATAGTTTGGCACCCCCTTGCCATATTTCTTATTTTCACAATGATTCCTTTTGGTATAGTTTTTTATGGATCTTCTAATTAGGTACCCATCTAAATATAGGTTGTTGTTCTGTTGTTGTTGTTGTTGTTTTGCACTGGGATCCAGTGTGCATAAGAATGCCTATGTTAGTGAAAATGACATACACGATTGCACAATATTAGGGAATATTGCTTTGCAAAAATATGTATATTGGACAAAATTGCATACAGATGTGTATATTAGGATAAAATCCTGATGAATCTGAATGGTACACTAGTAGACGAATAGACAGACAGACAGATATAGATATAGACAAACTCACCTGGAAATGTGGAGAACTGAAATGAAGGTGGGGGGAAATGGGAAACAGAGAAACAAAAAACTGACAGGTTCATCCAGAAAAGGCGTGGGTTGGGATCTCTCACCAGACTTCAGGATGCCTCTTTATGTCAGCCTGGATAGCTCAGTTGGTTAGAGCATGGTGCTGATAATCCCAAGGCTGCAAGTTTGATCCCTGTATGGGGATGGCTGCATATTCCTGCATTGCAAGGAGTAGGACTAGATGATCCTCAGGGTCCCTTTCAACCCTACGATTCTATGAGTCTATGATTCTTGGCTTTGCTTCCCATGTGAGGCTCCAAAAACAGCATATGCTAAACATTGGACAGGTCACAGTATAGGGCTGTGAGATGCATTCAGCCTGGTGCATCACAAATTGTGAGGGCCTGATCTGTTAGCACCCACTGCTAGTGAACACGAAGTGACAAAAGGGTGGTCTGCCATGCTTGAGGTCACTGAACTTGAAGCTCTGGAACAAGCAGAGATGTGTTGCTGCCCATGTCATCTCTCTCAATGCAGCCATCCACTCTCAGAGTGCAGGCCTTTTGCACAGATAACACCATTGCATCAAATATTGATAGGAACCGCATTTCAATAAGAACAGAAGTTTCTGATTCATAGAGGGAGAAATGCCTGCACAGTCACCTTTCACAGAATTGCCAGAACAAAATGAACTGATTTTTTAAAAATGTCATGGAAGTCTGTTCTCTCTGGGAAAACTGTACTTCATTAGAGAATATCATTCCTCTGAATGGAAGTCAGCACACGAAGCAGAGGCAGGCAACAGATTGTAGGGATTGCAAGGGGGGGGATTATTTTAATTAATCTCACCCAAGCAAGTCAATGGGAGATGTGTTTCTCTCCCTCTCCACCCACCCCACACATCATATTCTTCAATGCTTCTTCACATTTCCCATGGTTCCCGTGCTTTGTGTGCACAAGTTGGCAAAGACTTGCACTCTCAGTTGCTCCATCCCCACCAGAAGCTTCCATATTTCCATTCATAGGAACAGGAAAGATGCAAGAAGGAAAGTAACGTCAGAGTGTTTCTAAAAAAACACAAAAATCAATAAGTATTAGATATCTGGAAATGCCTTTCCCTGGAAATAATATTGCACAGAGGGAGTACAGTTTTAATGATTCTCTTACATCTGTGGAAGCATTCCATTTCATCTCCGCATGCTGGTTTCACAAGTAGTAAGGAAATGTCAGGCTCTGGGCATGAAAACAAAATTCTTTGGCAGGGGGCAGAATACCGGCTGCCTTGTGAGAGGGTGGATCTTACTTACTTACTTACTTTCTTACTTACTTACTTACTTGTTTTCTATACCACTCTTCATCTAAGGATTACAGGAAGGTTTACAATACTGTACAACCCCACCACCACCACCAGTTTAAAAGGCCGTAGATAGTTTCATTAGCCAAAAGATCAACATGGAAAACAGGCTCTCACATCTGTCTACAGGACATTTGGGTCTTCAACTAGTGATTTCATGTTGTGCTCACATGGCCTGCCTAGAAGAACAAGCTTGCTTCCAATCTGTTGCTGTCCATGGTACAGGATAGTTTCTCTGTTGCTGAAACGTAGGCACATGCACAGAGCTTGACATACATTGCCTTCTGATAATCCTTCCCAAAAGCCTGTGGTGTAAGTAGGTTAGCATTATAATTGCCCTACTAGAGGTGAGAGGCAGGGGGAGTGGTTGTCTCTGGCTACCTAGTGAATACATAGCGTAGACTAGGCATCCCCAAACTTCGGCCCTCCAGATTTTTGGACTACAATTCCCATCATCCCTGACCACTGGTCCTGTTAGCTAGGGATCATGGGAGTTGTAGGCCAAAACATCTGGAGGGCCGCAGTTTGGGGATGCCTGACTCTTTTGAACAAGTGACTGCAGTCTTTTAGTCTCTTTGCTAGCTGTGGCTACTGTGGTGCCTTCCAGATGTTGCTGGACTTGCAACTTCTACCCATCCCAGCCAGCATGGCTAGTGGTCAGGGATAAGGTGAGCTCCTTGGAGAATGGATGAGATGTTTTTAATTTCAAAAGCCTTGTGATGAATAAATTGAGTCTTCCTGACTTTGCCTGATTAGCAGCTGGACCACCTGTCAGTTTGGTGCTAGCTTGATATGTGAAGGATCCTGAAAATTAACACCACCCCAAAGTGTCACAAATGAAAAGACCCTTAACCTTCCCATTTTTATTCATTTCTTTGATGCCAGGACTCCAAAGACCCATTATTTTTAAATGTAACAATTACTACTACTACTACTACTACTACTTATTATTATTATTTCTACTCCACACTTTTCTTCACTGAGCATTCAGAGCTACTTAGGAGGGAGAAAAACAAAAACAAAAATTAGAATGGAACACACAATATCACAAATAGATTAAAGCCATCAAAAACAAACAGCCGAATAGTAAATTAGCATATGCAAATTTGATGCAAATTCGTGCCCCCCTTTTGGGAGGATGGTGCATTCCCCCTTTTTTATCAGTGTGTGATCTCTGCTGCCATAGGTTTATAATGGTTTTTTTTAAAAAAAAACATTCTTTTTTCATTGCAATAGTTCTTTAACTTAATAAATGTTTCTCTGTCGTCTTTTGCTGCTGCTGTGGATGTGTTGCTGGTATGTCTAATTTAAACACATACTGCATTGTCTTGTTGACTGCTGGTGGGGGGGTCCACAAACAAACAAGCACATCTGCACTTCCTGCTCCTGAGGTCCAGAGTTCAGCTTCCTTGAGAAGATGCCAGAGAAGGGAGAGGGAGAGCCAGGTGGATCTCCCCTCCCCACGTGATCTTTAGCAACTTATATTTCTTACACCCTTTAAAAAAAATCACAGTGAAATATAAATCTGGCCACATGAGGTCACCTTCCAGGAAAAGAAGAACTACAACAGGAGCAGGATGGGTACATCGCACCACACAATCTTGCAAAATGTTATTCTGGAGACTAGATTTGCTCTTTTGATGCACCCCACCCCTCTTACACCCTTACTTCCTTCTCCTGCTATCTGTTTAGAGACAGAGCCTAGATGCAAGGACAGATTAGTATTTTTTTTTAAAAAAAGTATTTCTTTTTATTTATTTAATGAAGACCATATACTTCATTGACATATAAGACAAAAGATACAATTGAATGAAAACTAAACACACATACAAATTAGGATCGTTTCATTCACCACCCCTAGGAAGAAGAAGAAGAAGAAGAAGAAGAAGAAGAAGAAGAAGAAGAAGAAGAAGAAGAAGAAGAAGAGGAAGAAGAAGTGTTGGGGTAGTAACATTTTTTGATAAAATAAAACAAAGAATATTTGTTTTATTTATAAGTATCAGGGTATTGTTCTCAAGGTCTTATGATATTGTTGCACACCAATCCAATCTCCCAGCAGTGCAAGATTCCAGGGGTTCAATGCATTTACCCAGGGTCCATGTTTCCTTTTGGAAATGAGGCATGTTGGAGGCTGTGGTGTCTTCATGATATATGGTTTACAGTGGAACCTCGGGTTCAAACACCTCGGGTTACAGACTCCACTAACCCAGAAGTAGTACCTCGGGTTAAGAACTTTACCTCAGGGTGAGAACAGAAATCGCATGGCAGCGGCATGGCGGCAGTGGGAGGCCCCATTAGCTAAAGTGGTACCTCGGGTTAAGAATGGTTTCAGGTTAAGAACGGACCTCCGGAACTAAATAAGTTTGTATTTACACATACAGTGTATTTACACATACAGTGGAACCTTGGTTTACGAACGCAATCTGTTACACTGAGGCATTTGTAAACGGAGGCATTCGCTCCCCGAAGGCATGCTTCTGAGCATGTGCAAAGCGCCAATAGAGCGCTTCTGCACACGCATGCGCTGTGCAGATCGCTTCTGCACATGCACGATCTGCGCATCCGACACCGCGGAACCCGGATGTAAACACTTCCGGGTCTGTGGCATTCGTAAATGGAGGCGTTCATAAACAGAGGTAGTTGTAAACCGAGGTTCCATATAGAACCTGAGCCTACGATGGAGGTGCTCACAGCATTAACACCCCAAGAGGGTTTTCTTTCTTCCATAGTTTTGGATAAAAACAGAAATCAACCAATATGCTCTAACTCTTCTCCAGATTGCTGCATTTACTAGCCTGCAACCTTTTCCCCTCTAGGTTACATGACAGCCCCCCAAAACTCTACTTCAAACTCTGGCTTTGTCTTCTAACTAACTCTGCGTTGAGGGTGGCCCCACCCAACTGCTATCTGACACATAACCCATTCTCCCTGGTTTTCTTAATGGCCCATCACCTTTCCTTTGTTTTCTTAATGGCTCATCTCCCAGGGAATCTCCTGAACATGAGAAGCTGAGCCCAGAGGTTAGGAGTCTGGCATCCTGGTTAACTCTTGATTAACTTCTAACATCTACTGAACCCAAGAATTTAGGGGAGGCTGGCACCCAAGAACTTCATAATCTCACAGAGACTTGAAAAGTTACTAAGAATTCCCAATAATAGCATATTTTTACTGGAAGCATTTAAACATTTTTATTACCATTAACGTATAAAATAATGTTTTGTCCCTTAGTTGAAAGCAAATCTTCTTTTTTGTCCTCTAATATTCCTCATTTCTAACTTAATTTTTTGGTGATAGCTATGGACCAGATTTGACTACACCATAAATCCTTCCTGAATCGCTTTAAATATTTCCATGTTCTTGGTAGCTAATAATAAATATAGAATCAATTCTTTATCTAAACCAAGGGCAGATTAGATTAGATTATTATAATGAATTGTCAATCGGATTTATTTATTCATTTCTTGTCTTCCATATTGCTAGCATCCAATATAAATTCCACTGAAAGGTTTTTGGGCTTCAGCAGTCAGAGTTGAGCCAAAAGGCTGACAGCTGGGGGTTGTATCATTTTGGGACTGCAAGAGAATTCCTCATCACCCTCTGGGGATGTTAAATAAATACATAATCTACTTTGCATTTCCCAAAACAATATGTGAACTGAAATGCAGCTGTGTTTTGAAGCCCATACTTCTCTGAATTTTGCAGTGGAGTTCTCCAGTTAACAAATGTGAACAAAAATGTGTGTATATTAGTGAAAATATCAGGGGAAAGAGCACACATCATTTTAGGGGCAATTTACACACAAATAATGTGCATATTTGAGGAGAAACTGCATATAAAAATGTATTAATATGCACTAAAGTTTTCTGGAGACCTTTTTTACTTTTTAAATACAAATTGATGGAGAAATGTGGTGAACAGATTTGAAAAATGAGAAATTGTGACTAACATTTGCAGGTGCACCCATCCCTAGTTGACACATGGCTGAGATAATGGACTAGATCCAAAGTAAGAGGCAACCAACAGGGCAATCCTAAGCATGTCTACTCAGAAGCAGGCATCACTGAGCCCAATGGGACTTACCCCCCAGAAAAGTGTCCGTAGGATTGTAGACTTCCTGCAGCCAATCAGAAGCTGTGCCTTGGTTTCTGAACGTTTTGGAAGTCGAACGGATTCCTTTTGACTTCCGAGGTACGATTGTACTCAGTCTCAGAGTGGTTTTACACTCAATCCCTTTTCACAGGCAACTCTGGGAATCACAGGTCTTCTAACAACTCTCAGCACCTTTAGCAAACTACAGCTCCCATAATTCTTTGGGGGAAGCCATAAGTGCTATTATAGCACTGGTGTGGATATGACCACAGAGTCAGAGGCTGCAGCGAAGGACCTGGGCTACATTCATGGTGGTTCTGAGAGTGCTGCTGGAGATGGGGAGACCACAGAGTCTGGAGCTGATAGTCCACAGAACAGCCTCCCTTAGGACCTGGGCCTGTGGAACCATAAGAAGACCCTCCTGGGCATCTTCTCATGAGCCAGAGAAACCGCGTGCCTCCCACAGCAGCTCATTGGCTCAGAAGCACTGCTTGACTGGCCCAGCAAACTCTCACCCTGTCGGAGTAGTCATGGCTTGCCCTAAGAGGCTTGGGAGGCCAGCGATCCTGAGGCATCCCGTTCCAGCTGCTCTGCCTAGCATTTTGGGGTGTGTGTTTTTTCCTTCATTTTAGAGCAAAAACAGGAAGGCAGTATATCTGGAGACATGAAGCATGGCAAACTCAATCTCCTGGTTGTGTTACCTGCCTGCCCGTGTCTCGCTTTGCAACTTAACTGCTCAGACTCTTTGGGAATGCAAGCTGAGCAATTGAAGGCTGGCTTGCCATGATCAAGCCAACTTCAAAGAGCCATTTGGGAGACAGATGAGAATGAGGTCTCAGCACCAGAACTCTAAAATGTGTTGGGCTCAATTATCTCCCCCCCACAAAAAGGCGACTATTGTCTGATTCCTGGGCACGGAGACAAAGACTCAGATAAAATGATTTCACCCATTGCAGGATTTCTGTCTCTCTTGCTCCACATTTCATTTGCTTGCCATTGTCTTCTTTCAGATGTGGCTCAGCCCTGATTTATTTATGTATTTAATGCTTCGAATGCCTTTAAAGGCTGCTCTTAACATTCAAGCCTTTGTCCTCTTTCCTGGCAGCTGATTAGAAGCCAATAGATTCATGGCTGCTCAGCTGAGCTTCCATCCAGCTGGTGTCTCTGAACATCTTTCTAATCCACCACCCTGATATTTGAGTAGACTCTTTTGAAGGTCTTCTTTATTCTGTTCACTTTTTAATCTCATACCAATGAAGAATAGGTAACTGGATGTGCCAGGAGCCCTTGTTAGGAACTGGATTATCTCTAATGAATGTGTTTCAGAGAGATGGGGCAGTGGTGGCAGACAGCTCATTAGAAAGTCTGTAGAGGGCAAAAATGCTAGTTGGATGCTTGTTTCAAGAAGATCACAGGAGTCAGGAGCAGATCCCTGACCAGCAGCGATAAAAAGTGCTCTCAAAAAGTCTCCTTTTGGAAACTTTCATGCCATGTTTTCTCCGGGTTAGTCTTTTTAAACATTGGCACATTTGCCAGCTGTAGTTGATTTCAGGATGTAACAATTTATCAGCATGTGACAGGGCGCAAGCTGCTTTGGCTGAATCAGGCCCTGTTTCCTAAGCATCGCCTACAACCAGCCTTCCCAAAATTGGTGCTTTTCAGGTGTTTTGGACTACAAACCTCCATCCGCTCCAACATGCGTAGAAGCCTTTTCCGATGTCGCTGCGCCCATTTCCAAAATGTCCGCAGCGCCAGAAGTCACTTCTACGCATGTCCGGAAGTGAGTAGAAGCGACTTCTGGTGCCGCGGCACTGCTGATCCCAGATTTTTCAATCCAGAACTTGGCACCTATGAACACGGGTTCCTAGAGACTGGGACTGCTTTGACTCGAGCCGGCTCCCTGAGTGACGTGGAAACTCAGCCCGAGGACCCCCACAAATACTGGGGTTTCCCTGCTGTAAACAGCTGCCTTCCAATTTGTGGAGATGGATGGGATGGAGTCAGCATACTCAACCCGTCCCCGTCCCCCACTCCCATGTGCTGTTTCCTGATTGTTCTAATACCCGAATGGAGCTAATTCGTCTTTATGTATGTGCTGCGTTGCAGGTTCTTCAACCATGGCCTGATCTGCCCTTGCTGAAAATGATTTCATGCACGACCCTTTCCAAAATGATTATTTTTAACATTGTGGGGGGGGGGTTGCTATGGTTCCTCCCCCCTCCCCAAACTCTGCATATTAGAACCCTCTGCTGCTTATTGCAGCAGTTGACAAGAGACCCACAGCAGAATCCACTTTTATTGAATCTGGAAAGGTCAGCTGTGTTGTGCGTCTCCATGGAGAAAATAATAAATTAAACATACATAGGATCTGCTTTGGGGATAGTTGGCCAGTAAGTGGAGAAGAACAGAAAGGAAGATGGGGGGATGGGGAGGTGGGATTCTCAAACCAAGTCCCGTACTTGTAAAAATTCAAAGTTGTTTGCTTATTTATTTCAAATATTTTTATGTCACTTTGCCCAAACGCAAGGGTTTGCATAAATATGTGATGAAAAAATAAAACTGTAAAGCAGTAAGTGACAATAAACATCAAAAATAAAAAATACCAAAATACAAACCCCCAGAATGCAACAAATTCAGCAGCTCCTCCTAATTGTCAATTTCCAAACTCCATCCCAGATATAAATGGTCTTGCAGCCAATTTCATTCTGTAAATCATATTTTTTTTCATATTTTGAATTATGAAAGCTGTTGAAAGGGTGGGATGTTTAGAAAAAGAGCAAGGTCTGCATTTGATAAATTGCTATGCAACATAGTAGATTTAAATATTCACTATCTGGATCTGAGATGAGGAGCAATTGAGAGAGTTGTGTATGTTTAGCTTGGAGAAGAGAAGACTGAGAGGTTATATGATAGCCACCTTCAAATATCACATGATAAATGGAGCAGGCTTGTTTTCTGCTGCTCCAGAGAGGAGGACCCAAACCAGTGGATTCAGATGACAGGAAAGGAGATTCCAGCTAAACAGCAGGAAGAAATTTCTGACTAGAAGAGCTGTTGGACAGTGGAACAGACTCCATCAGAAGGTGGCAGAGTCTCCTTCATTGGATGTTTTTCAACGGAGGTTGGACGGCCATCTGCCAGAATTTCTTGAGCTGTGATTCCTGTATTACAGGAAGGTTGGACTAGATGATTCTTGGAATCCCTTCCAACTCTACAATTGTAGGATTCTATGAAACATGCAGCACAATCCTATGTAAGCCCCATGAGTTCAACATAAGTTCAACGTTGAGTTCAATGTTGAGTTCAACATGCTCCCAGGTAAGTATAGGTAAAAGGAAAAAGCACTGGCAGAGGAAGAGGTGTGCTGGGAGAGAGCACCGCCCCCAGCAGCCAGGCAGCTTGCCATGCCCCCAGGATGTGCGCCACTCCCCTATGGGTGACGCACCACGCCCCCGGGATGCGTGCCAGCCACGCCCTCACCTGTTCTCTGCCCCCCCCCAGTGCTGGAGCATGAAGTTCCACCACTGGGTAAAAGGTAAAGGACCCCTGGACGGTTAAGTCCATTCAAAGGCAACTATGGGGTTGCAGGACTCATCTTGTTTTCAGGCCGAGGGAGCCGGCGTTTGTCCACAGACAAGTTTCCTGGTCATGTGGCCAGCATGACTAAACTGCTTCTGGCGCAACAGAACACTGTGACGAAAAACAGAGCGCATGGAAACACTGTTTACCTTCCCTCCGCAGCAATACCTATTTATCTGCTTGCACTGGCGTCCCTTTTGAACTGCTAGGTTGGCAGGAACTGGGACAGAGCGACCGGAGCTCACCCTATCGCGGGGATTTGAACCGCCGACCTTTTGACTGGCAATCCCAAGAGGCTCAGTGGTTTAGATCACAGCGCCACCCACATCCCTAGGTAAGTATATGTGATTGCAGCCAGGCCAAAGCAATCCTATAGCCAGGAGCCTGCTGGCCCTGAGCTCCACCACTGGTGTGACTGTGACAGCTCCACCCAATTCAAGTCTTGTTTTGCACTGAGCATGGAGTTCGCAGTGCGGGAGGAAGTGCCCTGCCTAGTTCTTGCTCTCCTCTTGTGTTCAGCAGATGGGAAATAACTTGTGCTTGCCCCAATCCTGGTGTAATTGTGCACCTGCAGTGTGGGGCTGGCAGTGGGTTTAAGATCTGGCATGGGTGGACACATCCATTTGCTGTAGCTCAGTGATAGGGCATCTGCTTTGCATAGGGAAGGTCCCTGATCAAGTCCTCAACATTTCCTGGTTGAACTGGGAGAGATTCCCTGTCTGAAAGCTCTGGAGAGCTGCAGCCAATCAATGTTGACTGAGCCGGATGAACTCCTGGTCTGACTCAGCAGAACACAGTTTCCTGTGGCACACCCTTTTGGGGGGCTACTCCACAAAACATGTCTCAAAATAATAAAGCCACAGCAGACCTAAATTGCATAGTCTGATGGTCTGACTCATGCAATCGCACCTGACGTTACTGTGGGAAGCAGATTGCAAGATTTGGGTAGGATAAAGTTTTATTATTATGTTGACTCACTTTGCTATATCTTTGTATGTTGTTTTATTTTAATCCTGCCCACTGTCAAGGAGCTGTCAACAAGCCAGGTCAACCACAGGGCAGGCACGCACATGGAAGGCAGGGAATGCAATTAGCTCTTTCTTAACAGAAAATAACAACACAGCAGAGTCCTCTTGTTTGCCTTAATCCAGCTGAGATGTTGCTGAAACGGACCACTAGCTCCGCCATTCCCCCTCTAGCCTTCCATTCTAGATTCCTCCCAAGCAGACAAAGGCTGCAACAAGGGGGCAAGCTCCTCCTCTGGGCATGTCTGGCCTGTTGCTCAGCAACTTGCACGACTCTCCTCAAGCGGTGTGTCAGAGCAGGAGGCGAGCCAGCAGGACTGAGACTGTCCTGCTGCCGTGTAGCAGGGCCAACCTCTGACTTCTCTTGGTCTGAATCTGTGCTCACACTGTGACTCTCAGCCTCTAACCCTGTCCTGGAAGGTCCTCCTTCTCCTGACCCACTTAATCACTCAACCCCTTTGCTTCTAGCACCTCCCAGCTCAACCCTTCTGCAGACTGCTCCTCAGTGTCCCACCACCAGGATCCGGTATCTAAGTCGTCGTCATCTGTGCCATCCGTGGGGGGCTCTTGGGCGGGCAGCTCCCACTGCTCTTCCTCATCCAGCCAGTCCCTGACACCCGCCCCGAGATTGGTTGCTATGTGGGGAAGGATATACGTTTTAATAAATACAGAAATTTCAATTCGCAAAGCAGAAATTAATCATTTTCATGCTTCAGAAAGCCAGTTCTGAAGGCTGCCATTTTGCCACACTCTGGCACCAATGAAGGATGGGAACATGTGGACAAAGAGTCAGGCTCCCATGAACATGTGCCTATCTGGATGGGGAAACATGCATGCAGAGTGGTGCTGCCACATGCTGTTCCCCAGCTTGATCTGGCACTGAAGGTTTTGTAGACACAGCACTTTGTATTGGGTGGCTCAAAATAGAGGTAAAGCATAATTTGACTAAATATGAAAATGGACTTCCTGAAAATTAGAGCTGCGGCAGCAGGACAGACTTCCTTATGAACAGGAAAGCAGAGAGACTTCCCCAAATTCACTGCAGCCTGTTTACATTTCAATTTCTTACTTCGTAATATATTTTGCAATGTTACTATTGGGAAATGATCCATCCTACACACAAGAACACTCTCTCCGCCTGTTGGTTTCCAGCATACTACCTTCAATTCTACCCCCAATTAATAGGCATATTGCATCCTGTTCAGCAAACAGATTGTAGACATCATGACTTGTGTGTAGCCTTATCCTCCATGAGTAGGCTTAGGGGAGTCTTTGGAAGAAAATATTGGTGGTCCATGATCTAGCTTTTGCAATTATCACTCAACTGGAATAAATGAAACACAATATAAAGTTCTCAGTAGGTGCCACTTTGCCTCACATGCCTTCTTCATCTTTTCCCAAGCTAATAGTCAGTTTTATTGGAAAGGGTGTGGTTGAATTTGTTTGTACTTTCATATTTGCTAACAACCAGCAGTGGAGAAGCGTTGGAACCTGGTTGCTGATTTTTACAGCCAGGTATTTCTGCACATTAGACTACAGCTAATTTCTACACCTTTTTCATAATTTTGACCTAATGGCCCAGGATCCCTAAATAAAGACCTTCTTAAGCATAGTGTATAAAGGGACAAAGCTGTGTAAAGCTTGTAACGGGAAGTCTCCATGGCAGCCATCTAAACAAGTAAACAACATCCCATGCAACCAGCTCACAGCAGCTATCTATGATTATGTGCAAACCAGGGCCCATCCATGCCTTGGTTTAATGTGGATTTTCTGCCGCTTGTGTGCCCATTGATTCAACTGTGTCTGAGAGCTTTTCACCAAGTTCTGCTGCTGTGGGGAATTTCTCCTTGTGAAAATCTGAAATTGCCTGGTTGACAGAAAATCCAAAGACAGATTTGCTCCATTTCATGCATCAGTTTTCAAACTGTTTATGGACAGGTTTCTCGAGATTTTCCATGGATCTGTGGGATCTCCTCCTGCATCTTCCTTGTCTTTCCCTGCCCCCCTGCTAAAAGCCACTAGAGATTCTAGTGGTGGAACAAGCCATTTCTGGCTGGCTGCGGGAATTCCCAACATTTTCAAAAAATACCCTATTTTAGAAATACGTTCTGAAAACCATGACTTTCAAGATAACACAACACCATTATGATATTGCATTGTTATACCACCATTGGATATTTTACTTCTGGCAGGGGCTTTTCCATTGATTTCCCATATATATATATATATATATATATATATATATATATATATATCCCTCTTTTTGCTTTGAACTCATTCAGCTGTTCTGTTGATGTTGAACCGTGGCCCATGAGGCCATTTCCCCCAAATTCTACTACACATTTGACATTGCATGTGACATCAGGTAGAGTCGTGGCTGTCAATGCACAAGTGGGAACCAGTGTGTCCCTGTTTGTGCATTGGGCAAAGAAAGCAGGCTTTGACTCTACTGCAGATGGGCTACAGAGCCAAAGTCTGCTGAATCCTGAGCTTTTTTAACTTGCTCATCTCTAGAGTTAGGTGTGAGCAATGAGGTGGCCAAGTTTGCTGATGATACCAACAGACCCTCCAAGTGTCCCTATTTTCCAGGGACGTCCCTGATTTAGAGAAACCATCCCAGTTTCTGATTTGATCCCGGAATGTCCTGTTTTTCGGGGGGGGGGCTATTGGGTTGTTGTTTTTATTTTTATTAGGTATTTTGTGGTTTTATACCTTGATTTTATTTTGTGGACCGCCCTGAGACACCCGGGTATAGGGCGATGTAATAAAATAATAATAATAATAATAATAATAATATTTTCATTGGAGAAATGTTGGCGGGTATGGAGTTATCCAACCCCCGAGCCATCCTGTATAGGGAAGTTTTTTTAATGTTTAATGTTTTATTATGTTTTTAAATATATGTTTGAAGCTGCCCAGAGTGGCTGGGGCAACCCAGTCAGATGGGTGGGGTATGAATATTAAAATTATCATTATGGAATGGGACGTCCCTATTTTCATCAGAGAAATGTTGGAGGATACGTACTAAAATGTTCCGGGTTGTTAAAACAAAATGAGGTTGCAGAGAGCTTCAAAGGGATCTCTGAAAATGGTAAATGCAATTCAGTGCAAACAAATATAAAGTGATGCATGTCGGGGAGGAGGATCTAAATTCCACATCTATGCTCATTGGGTCTGAAATAGCAGTGTCTGACCAGGAACGAGACCTTACCGTCACAGCAGCTAACTCAATGGAGATGTCGACCCAGTGTGCAGCGATTGTGAAAAAGGCAAATTGCATGCTAGGGATCATTAGGGAAGGAATTAAAAATAAAACTGCAGATATCATAATGCCCTTATACAAATCAATGATGCGACCGCATTGGAATGCTGTGTGCAGTTTTGGTTCCCCTCCCCTCCAAAAGGATATTGTAGAGTTGGAAAAGGTACCAATAAGGGCAAGCAAAGTGATCAGGGGATGCAGGGCACAGACAGACAAATGTTATTTCCCCGCTCATAACACTGTGGAACTCCCTCTCACAGGAGGCAGTGATGGCCTCCAGCTTGAATGACTTTAAAAGAATATTAGACGAATTCATGGCGGATAAGGCTGTCAATGGCTATGTGCCACAATGGCTATGTGCTGCTTCCAGGGTTTCAAGAAGAGGTCTCCCCCAAGCTCTACATGGAGATGTTGGGGAATATACCAGGACCTTCTGCATGCAAAGCAGCTGTTCTGCCACTGACTTATGGCTCTTCCCTAACAGGTCACACAATCAGCTGCTCACTGCCCCATGCTGAGCAATTGAGTCAAACTGATAAATTTAGTGGTGCCCGCCAGGTGTTTGGGAACTGCCCAAAACACCTGGAGGGAGGGTGCTAGCTTTGGTGAAGGCTGTCACACATAATGATAAGTAAGGAGGGAAAGCCTGCCATGTTTCACGGCTGGAGTGGGCACTGCAAACTCCCACATTTGATTACACTGAACTGCCTTTAAAAAACAAAACCCCAAAACAAAACAGCTTTTGCATTGATAAGATTGACATTTGCAAATGAATCAAGAAACCACGTGAACAATTGGTTGCTATGTCTGCCTCATCATAATCTCCAAGGACGTTCAGTCTTCTTGTCACAGTCTTGATCTCTGAGGTTTGGCTTCCTATAAAAATTCATGGCCATCTGTGAACTAACAAGAAAGAATGGGGACCCAAAGGAAAGGGGTAGAGGCAACCTCAGACCTTAAACCTTTCTCTGCACAAATCCCAGCTATTTGCTCCCTTGCTGCCCCCACTTGGTGCATGTTCATTAGTTGAACATGAAGTTGTGTGTGTGCGCGCGCACACGCAATGTCACTACTGGCTCAAAATGGGGTGGAGCAAGAAGCAACACTAGATTCTCCAAATTGCAGTGGCAGAATCAGGCCACCTTTTCCTCACTGGTAGGAGGCAGGGGTCACATTTAAAACCCTGCAAGAGTTGTTAGGAGATTTTTATTTCCCTCAAAGAACTAGTTACAGGTAGGTAGCCGTGTTGGTCTGACGTAGTCGAAACAAAAAATAAAAAAATTCCTTCCAGTAGCACCTTAGAGACCAACTAAGTTTGTCATTGGTATGAGCTTTTGTTCCTTCAAAGAGTTACATTTCCCAGAGGTCCCTGTGAACAGTGAATAATCGCTAAACCACACTTGGAATTGAGTTCTCTGAGGGGAATAGGGGTGTTTCCTAACAACTCTCAGAGCCCCCTTAACAAACCACAACTCCCAGAATTCTTGGGGGGGGGGCTATGACAAGTTTAAAGTGATATGATACTGTTTTTAATGTATGGTGAGTATGTGGTCTGCATGTGTATGGGAGTGGGCTTCTATGTGTGTGGACCCCTGTGGAACGAGGAAGTGTGTGTGTATGTGTGTGTATGTTGGGCTGAAAATCTCCACCCAGCAACCAAGAGTGCATGCGCTCATCCTCAGTTGGTGTAATAAATTGCATTTGCCCCCACACCCAGAATGAAGACTCAGAGATAACTGATTAAAGCCGCCCACGCACCATCCATTTAAAGCACCATGATACCACTTTAAACAGTCGCAGTGGTACTATAGTGCTTTAAATGTATGGCATGGATATGGTTTTGATGTCCCACTGTTTGGTGGTGTGTGCCTTTGCATCCCTTAACTATGCCCCCCTCCCCTCTTGCCATCTTCATGGCGGGTGAAGGAGATTCCAGCCATTTTGCTCTAGTTGATGCTTTTGAAGTTTCACTTATTCAGAGCTCAGCAGATTACAACAACCTTACAGAGCAAATATAAGGCACAGATTCGTGTAACAATTAGGCAGTCACCGAGTCCTACCAGATGAAGTGCTCATAATACCCCCGTTTCTGAAAATCGCAGCTTCAATTTTTTTAGGGCAGCCCATCTTTGCCCTTCTAATACCACCTTTGGTGTAACGCAAACCGTTATGGTTCCATCTTCAAATTATTATTTGCTCACCACCTTGAGAAACAAAGACAAGTCTCCAAGGTGAGTGTGGTTAATAAAGCTATTTTAAAGTAGCTCATCGTAGATCTGCTTGCACAGGGTCACTGTGTTCTGTTGATATTTAAACAGCAGACTCCAATTTCCTGGTCTCTCCTGATATTGTTTTTCTTTCCCAGTTTCTGCAAATGTTTAGTAGCAAGTCGCTTCCAAGGCTGCAATCCCATGCGGTTACTCAGAAGCAGGGCTGGTAGGATCTGTCAGTTTAGGCTCCCCGCAGTTTCTCATTTTTTTAGTTGCAAATGCAGTTCCCTAAATCTCCACAGTAATGTGCAAGTTCTCTCTCTTTTTTGAAATCCTCATGCAAATTACTGTATTCATTATCATGGAAATGTAGAGTTGGAAGGGACTACAAGGGTCATCTAGGCCAACCCCCTGCAATGCAGAAATCTTTGTGTCCAGTGTGGGGGGTCACAGTCACGACCCTAAGGTTAACAGTCTCATGCTCTATCAGCTGAACTATCCCAAGCATTTTAGTCCAAATTTCTCACAATAAACACATGTTTGCATGTAATGTTGACTAGGTAAAGGTAAAGGGGCCCCTGACCATCAGGTCCAGTCATGTCCGACTCTGGGGTTGCGGCCTCATCTCGCTCTATAGGCCGAGGGTGCCGGTGTTTGTCCGCAGACAGCTTCCGGGTCATGTGGCCAGCATGACAAAGCTGCTTCTGGCGAACCAGAGCAGCGCACGGAAACGCCGTTTACCTTCCCGCCGGAGCGGTCCCTATTTATCTACTTGCACTTTGATGTGCTTTCGAGCTGCCAGGTGGGTAGGAGCTGGGACTGAGCAACGGGAGCTCACCCCGTTGCAGGGATTCGAACCGCCGACCTTCTGATCAGCAAGTCCTAGACTCTGTGGTTTAACCCACAGCGCCACCTGGGTTTTTGCACTTTCCACTAATACAGTGGATTATTGTATGCTATTTTTCACTGTGTGAATTTATGCACTCTTTCCACTAATATATGCTTTTCTGTAAACATCATTGGGCTGAACAACAGCATTGCAAAATTCAGATAAGTGTGAATTTCAAAGGATGGCTATGTTTTGGTTCTCATACTGTTTCAGAAAGTGCAAATTCAATACATATGAACTGAAATGAATTTCTCCCCCTATCCCTAGTCAGAACCCAGGCTGGTCACAGTGGGAGCCACTGGTTGGAAACTCACCCAAAATAACAGCTATCTCAGTTGCTTGCTGAAACCTTATGAAAAATGACTAGATGCTCCTCAGGGTCCCCTCCAACTCTACAGTTCTATGATTCTGTGGCAGATCTGGACCTCCTGTTAACCCCACCCCCTCTGAGGGGCCACCTGCTTCTTAGAGGCCCATGGCCTGATTCTGCAGCTGCTGGCTCC
Organism: Zootoca vivipara; assembly: GCF_965207765.1. Classification (NCBI taxonomy): domain Eukaryota; kingdom Metazoa; phylum Chordata; class Lepidosauria; order Squamata; family Lacertidae; genus Zootoca; species Zootoca vivipara. Next base: position 50,705,254 of record NC_142589.1, read on the forward strand.
TATAGGGTCGATGTGGTGAGAACTGCATGGGAATCAAGTAAAGGCCTGAAGAGAGTGCTGGGTTGGAGGGGGGGTGATCAGGTCCCCTCAGGAGATGTCTACTCCCCTCCAGACACTTTCTCTGAGCCAGACTGACAACATGACAGGCAGCATGCCACCAGACCTCTACAGGACACACCAGTCCTTGTTGATATATTCATAAATTTGCAAAAGTGTGTGTGTGGGGGGGGTGTAATCAGGAGACATTATGCAAATCAAGTCAATGCATGTGTGTTTGGAGCATAGACATCTGATTTTTGGCACAAAGCACAGCCAGCCTTGCCAACATGCATTTCCCTTTGAAACTAAACGAAAACACTCTTTTATAAAAAAGAAAGGGCATTAATATGCATATGATAGAGCATGATGAGAATGTATCTGGGTCGTCAAGTGAGAGGCTCGGCAGATCAGCTTCTTCCTCTTTTCCCAGCTTGTACACTGTTGTTGGAGGTGTTAATTTCTTTAACAAGTGTCTTCTGCGCGCGCACACACACACGCGCACACACACACACACAGTTTTGTTTCCCAAAGGGATATTTGCATATTCATAGCTAAGGGAGTATTCCCCTCCCCCAAAACAACAACAACAACAGCTGGTTTCCAAAAAGTTATTGCAAAACTTTTAGTGGAAGAGGAAACAGTGATCTGTTACATAAGAACTTACATAATTATGATGGATTCAAAATTAATCTCTTGAGCAATGTAAGCTGGCACCTTACAGCAGTAAGGCAGTGACTCCAGAGGCAGGCATGTGCACCACTCCCAATATTTTCCTTGTATCTGTAAATATGGATTTTTAAAAAAAACCAATCCATGCTGTTTCTGATTCACTCTGTGTTCTCTCTGCTTTGACCTCTGCTTCGGGTTCAGAAGAACTTGCGGAACCACGCCAGCTCTTGTGCTCTTCTGACAGTGGCCAACCAGCATACCCTCCAAGTGTCCCGATCTTCTAAGGATAGTCCCAGAATTACAAAAGCTATCCTAGCTTCTGATTTGATCCCAGAATGCCCCTATTTCTCCTGCCAATGCTGCCGCCGCCAAGCTCAGGGAGGAGGAGGAGGAGGAGGAGGTGCTTGTCCTGAGCAATGTTGGCAGCAAGGGAGCATCCCGTTGCTTCTCCATGGCCTCTTCATGGCCACTGTTGTTGGCCTCCTCCCCTGGGAAGCTTGTAGTAGCTGTTGGAGAATGGGCAAGGAGGACAAGAGGCTGCCGCTGCAGAGGCCCAGCCATGTGTGACGCATTGGCTCTGAGAGGCAGGCAGAGGGCAGGGCTGCCCTGGGAGGGGAAAGGGGGGGGGGAGCAGAGCAGTGTGCATGAAGTCTTGAGATGATAGAGATAGATAGATAGATAGATGATAGATGATGATAGATAGATAGATAGATAGATGATAGATAGATAGATAGATAGATAGATAGATAGATAGATAGATAGATAGATAGATAATAGATGGATAGATGGATCATAGCTGCCAAGTTTTCCCTTTTCTCACGAGGAAGCCTATTCAGCATAAGGGAATTTCCCTTAAAAAAAAGGGATAACTTGGCAGCTATGAGATGGATGGATGGATGGATAGATAGATAGATAGATAGATAGATAGAGATTTCAGATAGATGATAGACACTTTGTGCATCCACGTCTAATATTGACCTTTTCTATGGCAGGATTTTAACCACACTTGTAATGTAATGGAAAGTATGGACAATTTAGAAGGATAAAAATCTGGATAAGTATTGATATGCAGTTGTAAATATTACCAGGAGTGCTGGGGGGAAGTCAGGAGATTCAGAGTAATCTTGATATTTGGACTCTGATTTGTTTTTCTTTTTTGTTGTATGTTTATATTTTTGAAAATCAAATTTAAAAAAATTAAAATAACAATACTAATCTTGACCTTTTCTAAAATTTATTGGCGTGTGTTTTTCTTTTTGTAAACCTATCAAAGAATAAAATAAAATAGGGCTTAAGTGGTTTTCTCAGGACAGTGGAGGACATGTGTGCCAGGTCCCATGGGTGAAGTGGTGGTGGCACTTCCCTTCTTCTGATAGGAAATGTTATGCAGGGGGAGGGGTGCAGACACAAAAATGGAGTTTCTGCCCTCCAGTATCATGCTTCTGCCCCCTGTGGCGAAATCACCCTTGGCAGCAGCTTCACTGTGCCTAATGACAGGGCCGGTCCTGCTGGGATGAGAGTCAGCCAGGCTGGTTCCTGGCAGAGAGGCCTTTTCAAATGCTCACAGTTTGGCTGATTCTAAAGTTTGATTGGGGAGTAATGAAATTCTATTGCCGGGCAATGAGAGACTTCTCGGAGATCAGTTAAGCCTTGCCTAAAGCGTTCTGTGCATATTCAATGTGATGGTCTCTGAGATTGTGTGATTGCTACTCTTCCAGCCCCCTCCCACACTCAACAGGGCCAGGAATTATGGGCTGGCAGATGCATTAACTCTTTCATAGGGACCAAGAGCTAAAACAAATTCTCTCCCAAAGGCTCTGCCTAAATACCTGCCTTTGGGAAACATTTGGTCCTATCTGCCAAGATCACCCCTGCCACATCTGTCATGCCACCTCCATGCAGAGGACTCTGGAGCACATTTAGGGGCGCACACTCTGGTCACCCAGGGCTCTGTGGCACCTCACCATTACCTGCTGTGAATGAAGGGTGCTCCCTCAAATGCAGCCCAAGCACTCTCCTGCAAGATGCACATTGTGGAGGGGAAATTAGCAGTAGAGGTGGAGCTGCCTTTTAGAGAGATTTGTCCACCATAGCTCATCTTGCCATTAAAGAAACATCTAAAGAGCCATGAAACAATGTCTATGGGGCAATTTGTATAATCTCTTCCCCTCTTCTTGCTCTGGCATCCTAGGAGGACCCTAAGGTAAGCGAAATTTGATGAGTGGACAATTTGCTACAGCTGTATCATTGCAGCTTCATCAGCTCTAAAACACCCAGTAGGAACCAATAGGTACCATCATGGTCCAACTTAGAGAATGGCTGTACTCTTCTGGGGGAGACATCTCATTGGGGTACTGAGTTACTGCTCTGCCAGCTTCCAACCTGCGTGCGCCCAACGTTTGAGGGCAGTTACTAGCATTCTGCTTCTGTAACTTGGCTGAGAGGACCAAGGTATTGACACGAGAGTGACATAAAATTGATTGCAATCTACCCAGATCAGAACACTCCAACTTAATTAGCCAATAAGTCAGATTTAGTTAAAATACTGCACAAAGCCTAAAAGTGTGGCCAAATAAACATATAAAATGCTAGTTTACTAATTTCTAACCCTATCCCTAGCAGTTAAAAGTGGGTTGTATCTTACATAGCACTATAAGACCCATAGTGTCAGACAGTAGGTTAGAAGTAAATCATTCTTTCTTCCTGCCTCCCTTGTAGAAGATGCACTGAAACTCCCCTATGAAGAATATTTACGGTGTTTGGGTCTTTTTAGTTTAGAGAAAAGTTCCAAAACTATTTTTTACGACCAACCAAGACTTCACAAAATAGCGAGCAAGCTGTTGCATCCCCTAGAACTCTTAATCAGGCTAGACTGATGATGTTGAGAAGTCTCTCGCTTGGTATTGAGTCTATAATGTATTTCCTGGTCAAAAATTCATTTTTGTTGTAGAGTCTTAGAAGGGGCGTGGCTATGGGAGTCCTCTTGAAGAGCACTCACATTTCCAAATTCATACATTTCCTAGCACCACTGCCTTTGCAAGGCTTACTTCTTGAAATATGCAGCATGCCACACTGAGTGCCTCCTTGTCCTACATTTACCGCTGCAGCTGGGATAGGGTGGGAAACTATCGTGCTTTTATAATGTAATGCATTTGTCACTGGAGGTCAAAGTGTCATCTGCAGCTAGGGGTGCCTTTTACCAGCTTTGTCTGGTTTGCCAACTATGGCTGTTCCTGGTTAGGGATAGCCTGGCCACTGTAGTCCATGCATTTCTAACCTCGATTACTGAAATGTGCTCTGTGTGCAGCTGCCCTTAGGTCTGGTTTAGAAACTCGAGCTGGTGCAAAATGTGGTAACTGCATGGTTGATGGCCTGGGGAGAAATGTTACAGGCAGAGCTGCACTCCAAGTCTACTGCTTCAAGACTAGCCACTAACTCACACCCCTGCCCTCTGAGTTCTTACTCTCTTGGTGTTTAATGTTTTCCTATTCCCGCACTATAGGCACTTTAGTGTTAGCTACCGACATTATCTCCTACATCTTTCAAAGATTTACACTTTGCTGCTAATATGTGTCAGACACTCGCAGCCCCTATCTCAATCTTCCTGACTCCCATTTACTGTAGCTAATCCATGTAATAGTTGAAATAATTTCCCTTTCCATGTCACTTTCCATTGTGTCTTGACACCTGCCTACCTAGACAGCTACACACATTATTCTGCTGTGCAGCATTCCAATGCAACTTCTGCTTCATTGCAGTTGGAATCATAGAATCATAGAGTTGGAAGAGACCACAAGGGCCATCCAGTCCAACCCCCTGCCGAGCAGGAAACACCATCAAAGCATTCTTGACATATGCCTGTCAAGCCTCTGCTTAAAGACCTCCAAAGAAGGAGACTCCACCACACTCCTTGGTAGCAAATTCCACTGCCAAATAGCTCTTACTGTCAGGAAGTTCTTCCTAATGTTTAGGTGGAATCTTCTTTCTTGTAGTTTGAATCCATTGCTCCGTGTCCGCTTCTCTGGAGCAGCAGAAAACAACTTTTCTCCCTCCTCTATATGACATCCTTTTATATATTTGAACATGGCTATCATATCACCCCTTAACCGTCTCTTCTCTTTTGCACTATTGACTGTGCAAAGTGTCGGCAAAGTGGGCAATGTTGTTCTAGGGCACACCCACCCAGGTCTCAGTGATACAGACCAGATTGACCTCCTCATCCACACGCAGATCATGGCTGAGGGAGGTCTTATTCAGAGCTGACCTAGCATCACCCAGAGACCCAAGGGTTGGCTGATAGAACAACCAGGTAAGATCAGTGTTGAGACCCCCCTGGGGATGCCCCCAATTGATATGGCTCACACGGTAGTGACTTGAAGCTAGGCTTTGTTGTGACAGTGCACCAACTGTGGAATGCCCTCTCCAAGGAAGTGAGTTCACTCCCTGCATTGATGACATTTAGATGCAAACTGGAGGTGCTATTGTAAGGAAATGCATTTGTGATGCTGTATTAAAGCCTACAGGAGGAAGGGCAGGGAAGAAATAATGAATGGTAATAATAATAATTCAAAATGTGAAGTGTGAGTGCTTTAGTCTCGTTGGCATCCCTTGATTGTCCCTGATACCTGCCAAAATTGAAACAAGACCCCATAAGCTGTCAGCTACCAAACGCTAATTGCAGTATAGTCATCAAATGCTGACAGGAGGAAACGCCACTGGCTTTCAATGTGTTTCCTGAGGAATCAGCATGTCATGGAATGTAAGGATTGCAACATGCAAAATTTGAGATAATTTATAAGCCTGTAGTTGAGATTCTTCATTTTGTGTAGGGTCCTGCCATGTTGAAACCAGGGCTTGACCTTGGTTTTAAAGCGGTTCATGTCACTGTATCTATTTCACCAGCCAAGTCATATGACTAGTAGCCATTGATGACCTTCTCCTTCATGAATTTGTCTGATCCTTTTTAAAGCCATCCAAGTGGATGGCCATCGCTGCCTCTTGTGGGAATGACTTCTGTTGTTTAACTACCTTTCTTTTATCTGCCTTAAATTTTCCAGAGTTCAGCTTCACTGAATGTCCACAAGTTCTAGTGTTATGAGGGAGAAAAACGTTTATCAGCTTTCTACATGCCATGCCATGCATAATTATTTACACTTCTATCATGTCTTGAACTACTTGACTTTTTTCTAAAGTCCCAAATACGGTGACCTTTCCCTATATATTTTTTCCTCCATCCCCTTCCTTTCTGCAAATTGTGTTAGAATAACTGGACACGAGAAGGGATTAATTTCCTTCATGAGCATAAATCACAGGTACAAAGTCAACCAAGCCAATTGCTATAGTAATGGCCCAGTGCCCCTACTATATCTGTGATTAAGACATGTCAGTTCTGTGTGTCAGTCTGTGAGTCTGCTGTTTGTCTGTTGTTGGTTACTTTATTAGCAAATCGGTGTTATTTATTTAGTGTTACGTCTTGAATTGGTGGACTTTTTAAAAAAGCAACAGAGATACTTTGTACTTGTATGCATCTGTATATATCTGTATCTGCAAAAGCCTACAAGCTGTATATATCTATGTCTAGAACTGTTTTACTGAGAGTTATCTTTTGCTACTGCAAATGATCTGAACCTTTCTCGGCTTCTGTGTGATGAGTGGAACTGGGAGCAACTTCCACTGTGTGGATATCTCACCTGCAATTCCCAACAGATGCAACATATATACCAAACTCTAACAGGTAAAACACACACTTGGCATGTGTCAGGAGCCCAGGTTCCCAGCTTGATAACACAGTAAGCGTAAGTAATTAAAAAGGAGGATTTACTGCAAAAACAAACAGATAGCTCGGGACGGCTCTGACAAAGCCTCTCGCATCATTACTCAAGATAACCCTTATGAAGACTGCTTCCGATGTCGACAGAAGATATTTAACTTTCACCCCTTACGTCTCTTGTTTCACTTCCTATTGAGCAACCCTCCCATTCGTCGACTCCTCGGACTGATTGGATTAGCCCCCGCCTCTTCTTGCTCTGACGAACTGTCTCCTTTCCTATTTGCACCTGTCTGAACTTCCTGAAAGCTTTGGCTGGGTTCCAGCCCGCTCTCAGTAAGTTAGTAAAGTAAAACTTTATTTATTTGCGTGGCCTACAGGCCATTGCAACAAAGGATTCATATTACATAACCTGGTAAAAAGGAAAGAAAAAAGAAAAATGCTATATAAAACAATAAAATGTGCTGTCTCGGGATTCAGCATAACACAATCATTTCCTCTGCAACTGGCATTCCAAGGACGGGGGAGTTGCACTGTGCTCTGAGCGCTGTTCAGCCTGTGTCAGATCTAACTCTCTCTGTTCTGCAGCAGGCTGTCAAGTTATACTAGGAGCTGACTCATTCCTGACAGCATGCAGAAGCTCCTGGTTTCAATTCCCACTGACATCTCCAGATAGGGCTGGGAGAGCCCCCTGCCTGAAACCTAGGAAGATGCTGCCATTCATTGCAGATGATACTGAGTGAGATGGACTGGTGGTCTGACTTGGCTATAAGGCAGCTTCCTATGCTGCCCTGTAGTGTGTGAAGGGCAATGGGGAAGGGCAGAGGAGGTGCAGATATTGCACTCTTTCACACACACACACACACACACACACACACACACACACACACACACAACACACACACTCACCATGTGAGGGACATAGAACCTGAAGGCTACAGTCACTAATCAAGCAAGAACAGTGGAGTCTCATTAAGGTGACTCATGGAAAACTTGCACACTTCATAGGAAAACTTCCTAAAGTGGTGCAGAGGTCCAGAATAATTTCACAAAGACATGCAGACCATAGTTTTCTCCACTGGCTTCCTCCACCAACTTACTTGGGCTCATTCTGATGTGCAGCATGCAAAAAGAAATTTTTTGATCACTTACATTTTCAGCCTGGATGCCATAAATTGTTTAGCTATGTTTGCATTAAAATGTCTCCATTTTATCTACTGTTTTGCCAGCCTTCAACGAGACACATGTCATTTGTATTGCATTCTATTCCCAAAAGTGTCTGGTTTAATTTATGCCCTTGGCAGATCTTTCAAAAGCAGACAGTTTGCTTAAAATATAAAAAACCCACATCCTCTCTCACACACACATATTCTAATACACACACACACACACACACACACACACACACCTTTCTCTGCACTGCAATTTGTTGTAACTGGCTTGTTCTAGCTGTGCCTATTTTTCCCTCATTCTTTTGTTTTTTGCTTAATTCTTAGCGGAGAACTGTAAAAGCTTGTCCTGATGAACCGATGGTTCATTATTAAGGAAAATGGCTTTTCAGAATTCATTTCTATGTTTTGCTGTTGCGTTTCAGGCAGTTCTAGAGAATGCTTGTCTTCCTCTCTAATTTGAAGCCAGACTGTGACTCTTACTTGTCCTGGCTGAATGCAGCGATGGCAACTGACAGCCTCGCCTCACTTTCCCTTCCATTTCAACATTCATGCTGAATACATATGATCAATCATCACAATGGGCAGATCTGGGGGGGGGTGCATATTGAATGGACCTCCACACCACATGGAGGCATCCTCCATCCTCCTGTAAGATCCTTGCCACTGTGGGCCATGCCAAGTTGATTCCAGTGATACGCTGGCAGCCAAATTTTGCATGAAACCTCCCTACCTCACATTACTGATTAATGTGAACACCATCATGACCGAGCTGCAAACTCACAGGAGTCCCTCTTCTATGAGGCAACAAAATCCCCACAAAGTGATCTTCCATCCTTTGAGTAACTTTGGTTTGCATTCTGCTGGAATGCTGGAATGGGCTTCACCCCCTCCAGTTTTTACTGCTTTGTCCCGAAATATCTGGATTTCAGACTCTCCTTTTAATCAATGCATTCTGAGCTATGCTCATTCCATAATTTGGCATTATGGAAGTGCCAAAACCATTTGGAAGGGGTATTTCTAGCCACCTGTTTCTAGAGAGAGATTTGCAAACATCTCCAGCCCTTTCCTCGAATGTTTACTTGCTATGTGAGAGATGGGGGCGAGGTCTGTGTCTGCTGGCCCCTATTGCCCAGTGCCAAAGCACTCAGCCCCTTGACCTCTGCCTATTTGGAAGAAGGTCTTAACAGGACCCAGGTGGTGCTGTGGGTTAAACCACAGAGTCTAGGGCTTGCTGATCAGAAGGTCGGCGGTTCGAATCCCTGCAACGGGGTGAGCTCCCGTTGCTTGGTCCCAGCTCCTGCCCACCTAGCAGTTCGAAAGCACATCAAGTGCAAGTAGATAAATAGGGACCGCTCCGGCGGAAAGGTAAATGGGGTTTCCGTGTGCTGCTCTGGTTCGCCAGAAGCAGCTTTGTCATGCTGGCCACATGACCCGGAAGCTGTCTGCGGATAAACGCCAGCTCCCTCTGCCTATAGAGCGAGATGAGCGCCGCAACCCCAGAGTCGGACATGACTGGACCTGATGGTCAGGGGCCCCTTTACCTTTACCTTAACAGTGAGCTTAGTCACTCATTTTATTTTGTATGCTGCTTTTACACACACACACACACACACACACACACACACACACACACACACACACTGCTCTGAGCAGCTACTGCAAAGAAACAGGGACAAACTTCAAACAAACACTACAAAAGCAATTTCACAATAACATAGCAGAGGGAAAATTTAATAAGATACAAGGAACCACAATTTCAGCACTATAAATATAACAAGATTACTTAAGCAGCATGCAGCATCCAATATCAAAAAAATAACAGAGAGCGTCACAGCTTCACCTTAGTCCTAGAAACACCCATCCCATGATGTTGCTCACAGACTCTCTCCTGCAGCAGCTTCTTCCAAGGCTTCCAAGGGCAAAGTCAGCACATGCAGAGCGCTACAGAGGTTGACTGCACCATGTGATGACAAACCTCACATGCTAATTCCCCCCTTCCATCAAACATGCAGAGGATGGAAGTGGACCAAGACAATATATTGACACACATCCATATCCCCTTCTCTGTGGATCCATCAAGCATCTGCAGGGGCACTCATGGAAAGGGCTTCTCACTCAGACTCCTTTTGCAAATCAAGGCTGGGGAACCAGCAGCCCTCTGGAGATTGTTGGACTCCAAACTCTCTTGAACCCAGCCAGCATTGGGCAATGGGATGGCGATGAGCGTGGTAATCCGACAACACCTGGAGGGCCACAGCTTCCCCACCCTGTAATCAACAACGAGCCCTCAACTATATGTGTGCTAAATTTTAGTTTTAGAGGTTTACCAGGAAATAACTTAAGCGTTTAGAGCTCCAATTTTAACCCTGTATTTTGAAGATGAGGTGTATGAACATCACATTTTCATATTTATTACAGTGACTAGGATTGTTTGGGCCAACCTTAACCAATCCAGCACCCTCCAGATGCCTTGGACTACAACTCCCATCAGCACGGTGCCCTGATGGGAATTGTAGTCCAAATCATCTGGAAGGCACCAGGTTGGCAAAGGGCTCCTTTCCCAGGTTAAATAAATAATAGTCCTCCCCCCCAAAGAATCCTATTGAGAAACATAGTCTGCAGCCCTAAAAGGGAGTAAGCTTCGTTGAACAAAGCAGGAGTTGTTTCAATGTAAATACACATATGATTGCGTTACTGGTCATTATTGTTTCATCAGGGGCTTCTGGGCTTTATGAGGTATAGAATGTAAACTGTTGCATCATTGTTTAACCACTCTGTGAATAATATTCTTGAAATGATATATAGTTTCAGAACTACATCCTTACCCTAAGAACCCTGTGATCCAATGCTTGAATAAAGGACAGCTGTTGTGAAATCTCCAACAGCTCACAATGTATTTCTCTGTGTTAATTATAAATGGTTGCTGTGTGTGCTCATGCTGTGAGCTTCTTTTGTGAAATATGAGTGAAATATTGAATGTGTAAGCCATGAGCTGGAAGGGACTTCGCACCCATCCAGCTGCAAGGGGAACATATTTGGCTTCAATTATCCTCACCACCATCAGATGCCCAAGTCCATCACCCAGTCTCCTCTTCAAATTTTCAGGAAAAGAGATTCTGTAACTTTGATGGCTCCCCGGCTGATGCCCTACCTCAGGCCTGTCTGACTTGTGAGCTTTCAGGTGAAATTCATCCGAGGATGGGATGGCTCTCTAAGGTGTGTGATAAACCTCTCCCATTTGCTCTCTTTCACTCAGAAAGGCTAAAAGTATGATTCTCTCAAGAGCCCCACAGGCTGCAGTCAGGGCCGGCCCAAGACAGCCTGAGGCAGAGGAGCAAAGGGTGCCTAATCCCCACTCTACCAAGCGTTGTGAACTGAATGCAGAATCCAGAGCTAGGGGAGAGGGGTTCGAGATCTGCCAGGTGCCTTGAAGCGGTATACATCACATGGCCTAACTAGATGGGAACACAGGTGGCCAGCACTCAAAACATTACTGATGTTTCCCCTGTCTTGGCTCAGAATCCAGTATCACAGACCCACAGATAAGAGTGCTATCAAAACAGGCCAATTAGTGTATCAAAGTAGGCATATATAAACATATATGAGCTCATAGCCACAGCAATTAATTATAGGGTTATCTTGAGTGCCAAGGTGACATACGTACAATTTCTGGAGCAGTTCACCTTTGGTACAACGCACTAAGCTGCAGAATCCCAAAGCTGGACCCATTATTTTGGCAAGTGCCTTTTCCTGGAAGCAAAAATGCACTGGGTGGAATTCAACGTACCACCAAGGAGATATGTCTGTTAGGGTGGGTGCTCATTTCTGCTGGCCTGACAGAACCATCTTGCCTCTCCTCCCCCACCCCCTGATCTTCTGGGGGTTCTCTCAGTCCTCCAGAGCAGTTTTGGGAGAGGTGCAGGGGAATATGTCAGGGGAAAGACAGGGAAGAACCCTTTGCACTAGTGGGAGTCATTGTGCTGACTTCCACTAGTGGAATGAATGGAGGAAAAGGTTGGTGAAGTCCAGCAGGGCAGCTGGATATCCTGCAAACAAGTTTGCCCTGGTTGCTACACAGAATCTGGAAGAGAAAGACAGGCAGATAGAGTGAGGAATGCTGTGGCAGTGATGAAGAAACCATTCTTCTCCACTAACTTTTCATCTCAAAGTATAACACAGTGAAGTTATTCTGGGCAGTAGATGGCTGAGTCATCCCAGGAACACTGGTTAATTTCCTGCCTATTTTGCAGAGATGTTTGACTTCCTTCAAAGGTTCTGCTACAAAGGTTTTGCTACAAAGCCTGAGACATGGAAAACTCCATCTTTTTGTGTGACACTCACATCGAAACAAGGGATCCATCTAGACCAGGCATCCCCAAACTTCATCCCTCCAGATGTTTTGAACTACAATTCCCATCTTCCCCGACCACTGGTCCTGTTAGCTAGGGATCATGGGAGTTGCAGGCCAAAACATTTGGAGGGTGGGGATGCCTGATCTAGACTATCAAGAGTGAACCAGGGGGAAATGGATCCTTCTGCTGGCCGAGATTCATAAGGACAGATGGAGGAAAACCTCTGATCTGTGGTGGTTTGAACCCTGGTTAAAGAAGACACACCACAGATATATCTGCCAAGTGCCTCAGAAAAAAAGAGACATCCAATTTTTCTCCACAAGATCACGACAACCACGTTGGCTGCCATGGTCTTGCGTTACCTTGAATTCTTAGTCATGCCTTTGGCAATGTGTGCTATAAATGGATCTGAATCATTGTAAGCCTCAAATAAAGCTGTTTTTCTTACACATAAGAACCTCTGTTGTGTTTTGGGATGGCAGCCAGGACAGTCTCTCTCTGTCTCAGAACTGCATCCAGAGAAGCTGGGGGCAGAGCATGTGAATTTAGCTTTTCATGATTCCCCCCCAACACCACCATGTCCCCCAGGCCCAGTGTTGGGGGTACAACATTGGAGTTGTATGACATAACTCTGCTGTGTGTGGGTGCTGGAAGCCTGCTGTGTGTGGGTGCTGGAAGCCACATCACATGCCATCTTCCTGCTGCTAGACAACAATTGCACAGGTAGGATTGGATTGCTAGGTCTATAGCTCTATGGGCTTCCACAACAACTCACACTTTTCCTCTTTCCTTGCTATGAGGACCAGGCACCTTCTTCGTCTCGTTGGATGAGTCTTGTGAGCTGCAATGATTTATTTATAGGACAAATGGAAAGTCACTTTAGCAGATGGGACTGACTATGCAGAGTGATATGGCAAGGTTATCCTTTGTGCTGAAGACCCAGATGCTTTGTCATCCAGCATTTGAAATATCTTTCCATTGTGTGGATATTCTATGCTGCTACTCTCCCCATGCACGCTTACATAAAGAATAACTCCATCCAAATCTCTGTGTAGTTTGTTGTCATGGGCACTTAAACGTATTCAAGAGCACAATTATGGAGGAGCAAACACTTAAAAATCTGAGATATGCATATGGGCAAAGCCCACTCAAGGGCTGTGTTCTACAGCATGAATGAGTAACTGTCCTATTCTACCATCACCTGAACCAGATTTGTCTCCTTTGATTGAGAGCAGCTTCCCAGAATCTCGTGCAACTCTGGTATCTGAGATCTTTGATCGGAGACTGAATCTTCATCCTTCCGCATGAAAAGCAATGCTATTTTTCTAGAAAAAGAGGTGACGGAACTCACCATGAATGTCTCCCTTGTTCTTTTATAATGGCAATGGCATCCACCTGAGAGGTGCAGGAACTGAGTTCTGGCAAGTTCCAGCTGAATAAAAGCCCCGTTTACTGCTCAAATAAGGGCAGAATGAATGACACATTAGGAGGCAAACATAAGATCCCCAAGCTAACATGAAGGTGGGAATGTGGCGGAAACAAGTGGGGCATTTTCCTCTGTTCCACAGATTCCTAACTTCTTTTTAAAATAGGGACTAAGGGCTCATCAATACTTTCGTTTGTCCTGTGCCTAGAAAGCACAGGTCCAAGCACTCTTCTCCTTTCCCAGGGAAAACCCACACGCTTTAAGTCAAAACAAATGGTAATCTGTCAGAAACCCAGTTGCCATTTGCTCCGATTGAGCGCTAAAGAGCAGTTTCCCCAGGGGGAAAGCAACAGGTCAAGAGGAAACACTGGTAAGTCCTAGGTTTCTAGCATTTGCAGAACTTGAGACATGAGGCAAAATGCACAGGCACTTTTCTTCACATTTTTATAGGACCTGACTATCTCAGTAACCACCTCCCCTACAGGAACCCACTTGGGCATGTTGCTCCATTTCAGAGGCCCTGCTGTCAGAGGTGTGGTAGCTGAGCACTAGCAACAGGGCCTTGATAGCTGTGGCACCCACAACGTCCCCAAAGGGATTTGGCCAGCCCCATTGCTGCTCATTTCCCCGCAAATAGCAAAGTCAATGCCATGGATTTTGCTTGCAACAAGGGATTGTTTGCTGCTGCTTTTACAACTTCCACTGAAGTGCTTCCTTAGGTATCCAGCTATGATTTTACGGTTGTTTTAATGAGTGCACACCACAATGATTATTTTTAGAGAAAGGTGTGTTATACGTGCAGGAAAGGAATGTTCACATTGCCTCAGCCAATGCAGACCTGGGGACACATGCATATCAAGAGAGAACTTACTTTCTTGCTAAATAAATGCTGCTAATGTGGGCATATGTTCTCTTCCCCGTTTGCAGGAACCCAAAGGGAGATTAGGAGCACCAGAACTGCCTGTGTATAAAACAAATTGTGGGATATTTTCTGTCACATCGCCAGTCCTTGCAGTGTGTGGAGAGGGATTCCATGCTGTTCGCAATGCAAAGCAATCTAAGGGTCAGGATGAAGCCAAATTCCCAAACTCTGGAAACAAGCTCTCATAAAAGTTGATCAATCACGACCTTCTCTTTAAATAAACTTTCATCTTTAAGTGGCTCATGTTGGCCCCAGCCATCCCCAGCCTTCTCTGTTGCCAAGCCTGCTGCTCTCATTCCCAAGCTAAAATTTCAAGGATGGAGGAATGAATGTTGATTTACAAGCCCCTAGTGTGATGCAATGGTTAGAGCATTGGACTAGGACCTGAGACACCAGGATTCGAATCCCCACTTGGCCATGAAGCTGATTGGATGATCTTGGGCCAGTCACCATCTCTCATCCTAACCTACCTCACAGGGTTGCTGTGAGGATGAAACGGTGAGGAGGAGAACCATGAATACCACTTTAAGCTCCTTGGAGTTAAAGGTGGTGTATATAAATAAACAACTTGGGACCTGGTTACTTGAGGGAGTGCCTTCCGTATCCAAGATCTACAAATCAGATGTACCAAGTCATCCCATCGCCTCCGCTCCTATCATTCTATATTCATGAAGAGTGGTAAAGAAATATTTTAAAATAAATAATAAGATTTTTCCCCCTGTTTCGGATGCAAAAGTAGGCTCTGGGTACACTCAACCTTGACTTGACATAGCAAGCAGGCAGGATGGGGAAAGGGGTAGCGTTATTTGCTTTTCTGCCTCTGGCAGCAAAAGGCATTGGGCTGGTCTTGCTGGGATCTCACAAAGAATGCAATCTGTGTGTGCAGAGCCTGGTATTCTGCTGGTTGACAATATATGCAAGCAATGAACGAGGCCAGCCAGTTTCTTCTGGTGATATTGAAAGTCTTCCCCATCCATTTGATTGGCTTAGTAATTACCTCATCACAGCACCTTTCGAAAGACACTGCAGAGATGGCAATACGAATTGGACCAGGCACAGAGCAAGGATACAGAGGGTGCTTTCCCATTTACATTAGTCTGGATAAGATAATGTATGAGTCAATTATGTTCAGCGTGCATATTCCCTGCCTTACTTACCTTCTGCTCTTTGCAAAAATATGAAGTCAATCTTCTGAGATTGCAGCTTGTATTCTGTTGTGCAAATGGTATCTCTGAAGTTCTTATTAAAGCAATGAAATAATCTTGATATTTTCATAGAAAAGGGAAGAAAGTGGCAGCGTTAGGGAACAAGTGCATAGAACATTATTAACCGTTGTTCCTGCTGTCCAGCTTTTGATGTGAAAAAAAGAAAACAGAGGCAAGAAAAATATAACAGAAACAAATGACACAGATAAACCAATAAGATGCTGAAGTACATACCTGCCCACAAAGAAAAATGTGGCAGCTAACCACCCACATATCCCCACAACCATTCCACCTACAAAAAGAACCCACCAGTTCCCAACTTATATCATCATCACCTCCAAGACCTCCACTCTCCACAGCACCTTTGCAAAACACAGTCTTGCCATCCCTTAGGCCCACGGTAGCAAACCTTTTGGGGTCTGGGGGAACATTTAGAATTCTGAGAAAGCACCGAGGGCACCAGTCACAAAACTACTGCCAGGGGTGTGGCCTACCACAAAATGGCTGCCGCCTCCAGAAGAGGAGAAAAAGAAAAGAGATGGGAACATAACATGGTACAAATATGTAAAATTGATTATTATTAGTAGTAGTTGTTAACAAACAGCAGCTTGTTTAACAGTTGAGAACTTGAAAACAAAATTCTGGCAGCAATGCAACTATATTTATTTTTAATGTTCATTTGTTTGCTG
The DNA here is from genome assembly GCF_965207765.1 of Zootoca vivipara. Classification (NCBI taxonomy): domain Eukaryota; kingdom Metazoa; phylum Chordata; class Lepidosauria; order Squamata; family Lacertidae; genus Zootoca; species Zootoca vivipara. The sequence goes on from NC_142589.1 coordinate 50,721,495, forward strand.
TGTAAGCCCAGAAGCAGCGCATATGCACCAGAGTGCTCTCCCCATTTGTGATTCCCAGCAGAAGCATACCACCTTGGGTACCAGAGATGACATACTGTACAGTCATCCACACTAATAACCATTGAATGGCCTCAACCTCCATGAATTTGTCTAATCACCTTTTGAAACCCTTAACCCTCCAAACTGGTGGCCATCACTGCAAAGGTTTGCAACCTTTAAAACATTCCCCCCCTCCCTCCTGTAAATGTGGTTTCTGGTTCCTGCTCTCTCTCTCTCTCTCTCTCTCTCTCTCTCTCTCTCTCTCTCTCTCTCTCTCTCTCTCTCATGCAGGTAATCGCTGATTCAGATTCCATTTGTGTGTGTTATTTCTTGCTCGGTCAGCTCTTCAGCAAAAGCATTTTCACTTTTGTGAGGGAGCAGAGACAAGTCTCAATTAAGGAGGAAATATTTTGATTGCTGCTGTGTTACTGCTTTCAGCTAACATGCACAGCATAATCACCGCTAAAGATAGGAACAGTCTTGGAGAAACCAGGACTTGTGGAAGAGTTTATGGTTTAATGAGAATAACCTTTTTTTGTAAAAGTCATTTGGGTTGTAGTGTCACATTGCCGCTCCAGCATGCATTTCGATTTACTGGAGGAAAAGGGCAATGTCTACTAAGGTTGTGAGGTGGCCTTGTGTGTACCCCAAATAATGAAGCAGATTGTGCCTGCAATTTGCAACCGGTTCTGGCGGAAAATATAAAAGTCAGAGTGGAGTGTGTTTTTTAATTAAAATAAATAAATGTTAAAAGGTTCCCTGTATGAATCTGCCTGAAATTTGACAGGTTCAATCCATTCTGGTGGGGCTCCTTTGCACGTTTCAAGACTTGCCTGAAGGGGGGCATTCCAGAATACTTTCACTCTGTATGTCAACTCAAAGGGGCTTCTTTATTTCTATATTTACTGTGTTTATATCCCACCTGTCCCCCAAGGAGGTGTATATGTTTCTTGCCCTCTCCAGATTATAATCCTGTGAGGTAGGTTAGACTGAGAGACTGTGACTGGCCCCAGGTCCTTTAATGAACATCATGGAGAGTTGAGATTTGTAGCCTGGTTTCCCAAATCCGACACTCTAACCACTACACAACACTGTCTTTCTTAAATTCATTGAGACTTAAGAAAGTAGGTTTTCACCAGATTTTCTGCCATTTTCTTTAATGGGATGGGATTTTTATTTATTTATGAAACCTTTCTGCCTTGCTCAGACTTGCTCCAGCATTAGAGAAAATTATGCCCCCTGCACATGCCGGAGATACATGCACACCCTCAAATTCTTCACTCCAGCCTTCTTCCACTAACACTCACCTTGGGAATATTTTCCTGCAACACACACAACTCTTTAGAGTGTCCGTGACACCCAGCCAGCGGCCTTCAGCAAAATTGCCAGTGTGTTTATCTTTATTTACCATACCCTTTAGCAATCTGATCTTGTTTGAATTTTTCATTTCTGAATGCATGCTAGCGAACCGGCACGATATCCCCATTGTGATTCTCATTCATCTTCCCCGGGAAGAATTGCTGCCACAGCTTTTCATATAATAGCTATTCCTTCTGTTGCTTCCCAGCTCTGAGACTTTAAAGTCTTCATTTATCTGCAATTGCCAACTATTAGTCCCAGAGCATAATAATCAATCTAACACCTCCAGACTGTAAGAGATGGGGGTTGATTTGCTGTAATTTGATCTCATCTGCAAATTTTGAAATGTGGCTTTCAAAGCTGGTATCATTTGTATCTGTTTCATATATACATGTGGCAACCAAGAAATGCAGTTCAAAAGTTCACACATCTAGTTCATAGACACCTGGCAGGTCCCATGCGCCATTTCCTTTGAAAGAAGCCGTACTTTTCGGCTCTTTGTTTTAAAATATATGGAAGCTTTAGTTCAGGTGCAGCAGATCATGCCTACATTGCCATTGCTGTTGTTGGGGTCTGCTCTTAAATATTGGCTTACAAGGGCAACTGGATACCTCCCCCAAATTCCATTCTTTGCTGGTTGTCCTTTGTTTTCTTAAGTAACTTAAGTCCATTCATTTCAGCAGGTCTACTTTGAGTATGATTTGGCTGGCTAATGAAAACAAATCCAATGATAAAATACTAAAACAGACTTAATCGACAGCTAGCAATAAAGAGAAATACCATCAAAAACTTGATAAGCTTTTTAAAAAGTGTATTTAATCTGTTGCCTAATCATTGGTCTTCAACTGGTAGGTCAGGCTAAGAGTGTCACAAGCCCAAACCACGTGGCTATCAGTAAAGCTGTTTCCAGCATATTGGATTCCAGCCTAGGCTAACCAGACCTACAGAGCACGGCATGCATGTCTGGACTAAGACACGTTCTTCTGATGAAACGTTCACTTTATCAGTTTCCATAAAATCATAGAATTGTGAAGCTGGAAGGGTCCGAAGGATGACCTGGTCCAGTCCTCTGTAATGCAGGACTCACAGCTGAAGAACCCCTGACAGATGGCCTGCCAACCTCTTTTTCAAAACTTCCAGTGAAGGAGAGTCCACCACCTTCCGAGGTTGTTGATTTCACCATTGAAGAGTTCTTACCATCAGAAAGTTCTTCATAATGTTTAGTTGGAATCTCTTTTCTTGTCATTTGTCTCATGTCTCATCTGGAGCAGCAGAAAAGGAGCTTGCTCCACCTTCCATGTGATGGACGTTGAAGGTGGCTACAATATCACCACTTAGTCTTCTCTTCTCTGGGCTAAATATCTCCTCAATTGTTCCTCATAAGGTTTGGTTGCCCTCTCCTGCCCACATTCCAGCTTGTTAATATCCTTCTTCAGCTGTGGTACCCAGAACTGGACATAGGACATCAGGTGGGGTCTGACCCAGGCAGAATAGAGCAGGGCTATTACTTCCCTTGTTGTCTTTGTCCATGGAGTTTTCTTGGCAGGGATACTGGAGTGGGTTGCCAGTTCCTGCTCCAGGTGGATGACATTTAGTCAAAACTCTCCACTATGGAATAACTGATTGGTTCAAAATTGGGAAAGGAGTATGACAAGGCTGTATATTGTCTCTCTGCCTATTTAACTTATATGCAGAATTGATCATGCGAAAGGCTGGACTGGATGAATCCCAAGCCGGAATTAAGATTGCCGGAAGAAATATCAACAATCTCAGATATGCTGATGACACAACCTTGATGGCAGAATGTGAGAAGGAATTAAAGAACCTTTTAATGAGGGTGAAAGAGGAGAGCACAAAATATGGCCTGAAGCTCAACATAAAAAAAAACCAAGATCATGGCCACTGGTCCCATCACCTCCTGGCAAATAGAAAAGGAAGAAATTGAGGCAGTGAGAGATTTTACTTTCTTGAGTTCCATGATCACTGCAGATGGTGACAGCAGCCATGAAATTAAAAGATGCCTGCTTCTTGGGAGAAAAGCAATGGCAAACCTAGACAGCATCTTAAAAAGCAGAGACACTACCTTGCCAACAAAGATCCGTATAGTTAAAGCTATGGTTTTCCCAGCAGTGATGTATGGAAGTGAGAGCTGGACCATAAAGAAGGTTGATTGCCAAAGAATTGATGCTTTTGAATTATGGTGCTGGAGGAGACTCTTGAGAGTCCCATGGACTGCAAGAAGATCAAACCTATCCATTCTGAAGGAAATCAGCCCTGAGTGCTCACTGGAAGGACAGATCGTGAAGCGGAGGCTCCAATACTTTGGCCACCTCATGAGAAGAGAAGACTCTCTGGAAATGACCCTGATGTTGGGAAAGATGGAGGGCACAAGGAGAAGGGGACGACAGAGGACGAGATGCTTGGACAGTGTTCTCGAAGCCACCAACATGAGTTTGACCAAACTGTGGGAGGCAGTGGAAGACAGTAGTGCCTGGCGTGCTCTGGTCCATGGGGTCATGAAGAGTCGGACACGACTAAATGACTAAACAACAACAAAAATTACTTCCCTTGATCTGGACACTAGACTTCTGTTGATGCACAAGTGGTGCAATGTGGCAGGAAAAAGGCACAAGCCATTAAAAAAAAAAGATACATATTTCTGGCCAAACACATGCTCATGCCTTTCTGTTGCCATATTGCAGCACTGGTCTTCATTTAGTAGCAATGCTGAGATAACACTATACATATTGCTCAGTGATTTGCCATTTTAGGATTAAGGCTGTGCACTGTTAGCCCTATTATAAATCAAAAGTGAAAACATGAAAGTGAGCCCCAGCTTGGGAGTAAGAGGTGGCTCTCAGGTCTGGACCAGTTGAATACAACTGATCTAAATACATTGGAGGGGACATGCCTGCAGCAATTAAGGGTAGGGGCTTCCAGATTACACAGGGTGTGGGAAACATGGACAATGAAAACTTTTTCTCCCTCTAATATCACTAGAACTCAGGGGTATCCAATGAAGTTGAATGCTGGAAGATTAGAGGAGCTCATGGAATTGCAGCTGGATATTGCTTGAGAGAGTCGTGGTAGGATGGTGGGGGTGTGAATTAGATACCCCAATACATGCCTGAGCTTGGGGAGGAGGCCAATGGCAGGGTAGGCAACCTAAGGCCCGTGGGCCAGATGCGGCCCATTCGCCTTCTCAATCCAGCCCACGGACAGTCTGGGAATCAGCTTGTTTTTACATGAGTAGAACGTGTCCTTTTATTTTAAATGCATCTCTGGGTTATTTGTGGGGCCTGCCTGGTGTTTTTACAAGAGTAGAATGTGTGCTTTTATTTAAAATGCATCTCTGGGTTATTAGTGGGGCATAGGAATTCATTCATTTTTCCCCCCCCAAAATATAGTCCGGCCCACCACAAGGTCTGAGGGATGGTGGACTGGCCCACGGCTGAAAAAGGTTGCTGACTCCTGGGTTAGGGAGTGGAGGGATGGATCCAGGGGAGGGACTATACCAGTTGGATGAGAAGAGTTCCACCCCTGTGATCAGACACCCCTGATCAGATACCTTCTGCCTAGGCTATATATGGAGGCATATATATGGCAGTGATGCCCATCAACCTAGAACAGGCATAGGCAACCTCGGCCCTCCAGATGTTTTGGGACTACAATTCCCATCATCCCTGACCACTGGCCCTGTTAGCTAGGGGTCATGGGAGTTGTAGGCCAAAAACATCTGGAGGGCCAAGTTTGCCTATGCCTGGCCTAGAAGGCTTTAAAAGAGGATTAGACAAATTTGTGGAGGAGGAGAAGACTATCAGTGGCTTCTAGCCATGATGGCTATGCTGTGCCTCTACTGTCAGAGACTTTATGCCTCTGAATACCAGGTGCTGGAAAGGAGGGAAGAATGGTCTTGCGTTTGGGTCCTGCTTGTGGGTTTCCCATATCAGTCATCTGGTTGCCCATAGTAAGAACAGGGTGCTGCACTAGACGAGTCCCCTTTGGTTTGATCCAGCAGACTCTTCTTATGTTCATGAAATTACTGGTGCGATATTGCCTGTGCAATCCGTGGTGATTCTGCTGGGCCAAGCATGCAAGATGGTAAGGGTTCAGGGCAGCCAGTTTTGCCACTGCCAGTATTTATAGTCAGGGGCTGGCAGTGTTGGTGGGCTTTCTTTGCCTTATCCATACCCACCTGCTGAGTCCTTATGGAACTTGCATGTTCCAAATCTCCTGCCTGTTCTAATTGCCTGCTGGACCACACCGACTCCTTTGGGTCCCTTGTTGTTGGTTGGTTCGTTGGCACCCACTTCAAAGAGACAGCTTTTATCGAGGAAAGCCAGGCCACAGAAGTAAGCATGTCTTCTGCAAATAAACAAATTCACTCTTTTGGGCAAGGGGGGAACGGCATGGAATGGCACCAGAGAGCAATTCAAGGGATGCTCCTGCTCACACAAAAGTAAACAAACTGCACTTGTTTTGACAAGTGGGGAAATGGCACCCTGGCAGGCATTGCCATATTTGAAAGGCTAGGGGACAGATGGACAACCTTCTTTGAATTATTTTAAATCAACGTGTGCGACAGATGCCACATGAAATGGAAGGTGCTTTGGAATGGCACACACAGAGCGAAAAAGTGAGATTTGAAATGGCAAATGTTGTATCAGGTTCCCTTCCAAATCTTTCCCCACCCTAATCAAATTAATCCCCCCAATAGGCCTCCACCATGCTGCTCGCCTAGCATCCGAAGCTGGCACAGAACTGATGGCAGGTTATGGCCGGGGTGGGGGGTGGGAGTAGGAGGAAGGTGGTGAGGCTGGGATCAGCTGCCTCTCCCAACTTGGATGCCAGGAGTTTGAAGCAGTGGGAGAAGCCGTTTCCAAAGTGGAGACTTCCCACATTTTACAATGTGTTGATGCAAACAAGGAAATTTAGCCAGTTAATTAACAACAAACAAACAAACAGCAGCACAACACAGTCACCAAGCAGGCTCCCATACTTCTGTGTTTTAAAGAAATCCAGAGGCATTTCAGAGGAAATACAGGAAATGTGTGCTCAGCCTCTCCAACTTGGGTTGTTGTTGTTTGCCTGTGGTGGGTTGAACATTTGATCAGAGCAAGAGGCGGGTTGATTAACCCTTTCCGCACGGACTGATTTCTCAGTCAAAATGGTTCCCTCCAGAGGCTTTTCCAATTGCAGAGAAAAATAGATTAGGTCCTCATATGTTTTCCCTTGTAGGCATGAAATAGTTAGGGAGTAGCCCTTTCCATCAGGAAGCCAGCTGGTGGGGAAAATGGCTCCGCCTTCCACAGTTCTGAGAGTGGTTCATCACCATTTTGTGATCAGTGGTCACAGCAATTTACAACTGTCCCAAGTGGGCCCTGGGGGTAGTAAGCTTGGGGACCTCTGATTCAGACATTGAAGATGGCCTGAAAATGATTCTGGTGCTTACCTATGAAGCCCTATGAATCTTGGGGCTCCGAGTACCTAAAGGAACACCTGCCCCAATATTGGTCATTTGGTGAAGGTCTCCTTCTGGTGTATCCGCCAGTATAGGTGAGAAGGTTGGCAACCAGAGCAAGGGCATTTATGACACTTGATCCCAGGGTGTGGTTTGAAGGCACACAAAGCCACCACCTGGACTCAACAGGTATCTTGAGTCCTTTGGCACTGATTGGGGATCACCAGAGGAGGAGGATCTCAAAGCTGGAGTGGGGACATCTCAAGCAGTGAAGAGGGTGCTGAAGGGTGTCACAGTAAGGGAGAGGGAGCCTCCAGGCTCCCAACCTGTCTCCAGTGAGAGAAGCTCCAGCAGAAGTCAAGGAGGTAGCTGGAAAACTGAAGAAGAGGTGGGAGGAGAGTCAGAGGCCTGGATTCAGGTCTCTTCATCAAGGACGTGCCACCATGTGCAGTGCCACAAACCGAACAGGTCCCCCCGTGCTTGTCAGCAGTCTTCTTAGCTGGGAGGAGAACTGTGCAAGTGACTGGTCCTGCCCCACTCTTTAAAAGTAGAGCAGGAAGGGCGAGTCAAACATTGGGACAATGTCCTTGTCAATGCCTAGCCATACATCCTAGGACTCAGCTTGTAGACTTCTGAACATGTCTTGTATCATGTATCTTGAGTGGATGCTGAGACCATGTGCTGATTTCTTAGATAAGGCTTTCAGGTTTCCTTGAGTCGAGAGTCCAGGTACTGCATCCAAGGGATGGAGCCAGGGCAGGAGGCCTGGGCCTCAATGGGTTACACCCTGGGATTCCACCCTGGGTTTCATGATGGAAGAAATATGGTGTGTGAATGTAACAAAATAAAGCAAACTCCTGCCCCAAGAGAGTGCATCTAATTTGCTATTGTTCAGGTACTAGGAAAACACTCTTAAAAACAATCCTCAAGTGTTTTTAGGTATGTTTAATGACATATATTTTATTACATTTTGTTGAGTTTCCACACTCTGCTGTTTTAGCGTTTAAGTTTATAGCTTCATGGTGTTGTTCCTGTGGTTCTGGATGTGCCACACATTGCTTTTCTGTTGCTTGAATTATTTTAAACAGTGCTGTGATCAATTGAGGAAAAGCAGTAAAAAAAGGGGGGGGGAAATACACAATAAATAAATAAAAATAAAAGAGTGACTTGATCAGAACCAACATGTGGCCATTGCACAAACCCCATCCCAGGACCTTTTCACTCCCCACTTTGCAACAGAGACCCGCTCAGCTTTTCCTCCCCCACAGTGCAATTTCCATGGTTTAGCTTGGGGAACAGTAAGTTATCTAAGGAAATTTGCTAAGGGGGAAAACAATTGAATTTTCTGATCCAGAAGGATTTTTGTTAGTCACAGCGCCTCGTACCAGATGTTGTACACCGTCCTCTCTGATGCCTTGCAGTCTGCCTCCTCGCATTACCGTTTGTCTCAAGGGACGATTGCAGAGAGATACAGGGAGGCATAATTGCTTTGGACCAAGGTGGAATGGCTGCTCCGGTCAGGAAAATATAAAATATGATTAGACCGTCTTATGGGCAGTTGCTTGCCACTTTGTTTCTAAATTGAAGTTGGGAGGCAGCTGGGTTAAAATTTTTTCCATCAGATGAAAAGGGGATTAGGTGCTCAAGTTACATTAATGAGAAGTTGTGTTCTAATATGTGGCAGTCAGGAGCTGAGAAATGTGCCCCTTGTATTCATCAAGGACCAGGAGCATCCATGGCTTATGGCGAGGCTCAGATGCATGAGAGGGGCTCACATATTGTAGCAATCAAGGATCCATGGCAACCAGGCTCTCACTTCATTGTCGTGCACTGGGGTGGGGAGGGGAGGAACAATGGGAGATAAGGAGAGCAGAAGGCTTGCTTCAGTCACCGGGCTGCTGTTTGTACTTGGTCCCATAATTATACTGTCTTCATTTGGCAGGCTGCCATGAGGACCGGCTTGGTTTTGGAATGGTGCCCTAGAAATCTGTTAAAAACCCCTCCTGCCTGGTTGGCTGGCCACATTGATCTTCTCTTCCTGAAGATTATGGAAGCATCAGAAGTCTTCCTCCTCACCTGCCTCTGTGCTGAGGGCCAAGACAAATATGACAAGGGCAATGGGTAGACATTCCACACATGCCCTGCTGGCATGTTGCAGGCACCCCAATCTCTCAGCGGCAAGAGACATGAGGGGTGCCTACCTTTCCCCAGAATTCAAGGTCAACAGAGACTGTGTTGTCTTCAGGATATATGGCATTCTTTACACATATATACAACCTGAGCACAGGATGAGCATTAACACCCCACAGGTCTTGCTTCCCCATTTGGGTTCTAGGGAAGCTCCAAGCCATAGCTCTCACTTGCCTGGACAGAGGACAGGAAAGGGTGTGTGTTAGTGCATGTAGAAACTAGCCCACTGTGCAAAGGTAAGACTTGTGTTTGTTGCTCTCCCTACTTTTCTCTCTGGGCCTGCTGATCCCTGCCTGTGACCCCTGGAAGTTCGCCCAGAATACTATATACCAGGCATCCCCAAACTGCGGCCCTCCAGATGTTTTGGCCTACAACTCCCATGATCCCTAGCTAACAGGACCAGTGGCCAGGGATGATGGGAATTGTAGTCCAAAACATCTGGAGGGCCGAAGTTTGGGGATGCTTGCTATATACAAAGCTTTGGAGATCACTGATGGCAACTGACCATCAAAATCAAGCTGAATCAGTACAGCCAGCTTATGTGGAGGCAGCAGACTTTTGAAGCTTTGAACTCTCACCCATAGAAAAAGCCAGTTCAGCTTCTGAAGAAATTATGGGAAATCGTTGAAGGGTCCCTTTCTACTTCAAGGATATAGTGTATTATAATTTATATACGATTGATTTCCTAAAGCTACCCAGTGGTGCCAGGGAAACATCAGTATAGTCTCCGCAATAGATAATACTCTTTGTACAAAAATCCCAAGCAACTTTGGGAAATAATTTACGAAGCACTCTCCTCTGGAGAGGATCCCTCCTCCTGTGCAGTAAAATATAAATAGAGAGAGTTTCAATAAGAAGAGAAATAAGCATTCATAACAAACAATCAATGCGGTGAGGAGCTGTCTTGGGTGCTCAAATCTTGGATGGAGTGGGCATTTCGATTTTTGAAACTGAAACCAAACTCATCCGGGTGAGTAATAAGACAATGGTTACACTGCTTTATATCCCTTGTCATTTATAATAATTTAGACTTTGGGAGAAGCGTGGTCATATTTCACAATCCCAACAATCAATGCAGCAGAATACATTTAGTGTAAAATTGCTTCATGATTAAGAGGCCAAAGGCAACCGCTTTTGTTCAATCAGTTTGGATGAAAAAGCTTTTTCCTCCCCCATTTTAAATTAAAAGGCTTGACTTGTGGCCACTTGACCAGCTAGATGTAGGACATGTCTCGGTCCTTCAGCAATCATTTATTTCTTTTTTTGATAGCATATTAATATGTGTGCCTTTGCAAAAGTGCCCAAGATTGGAATGTACGACTTTGCTAAACGTGGGTCAAGTTGAAGATTGAGAAGCGATTTGAAAATCCAAGTGTGCTCTTCCAGGTCCACAACAGGCCAGCTTGTGCTTGCTAATCATAGGTGGCTGGTTTCCAGTCTTTCATGTCCCATAATTACAACTTTGAGCTAGAGATGGACCAAAGCAATGATCTATGCAGAGACACATGCACCACTATGTGCCTTTGCCTTTGATCTGAATTAAATCCAGGGCAGTCTCGAGCAGGTCGGCCGCCCTGGCGCTGAGGGACGGAGATCGCTCCGGCGCCCCCGCCCTCGCAGGGCGCAGCATGGTTTCCCTACCGGCCCGGCGCCCTGGCGCACCGTGCCACCGGGGGTCTACCTAGAGCCGGCCCTGATTAAATCTTATCTGATTCAGAGGCAATGCAGGATTCCCTGCTCTCAGTGGAAGCTGACTGGAAGGGGGCAAGGTCAAACCAGTGACTCATGCAGAGAGGCTGTAGGCAGCCTCCTCCTCCTCCTCCTCTGAGGGTGGGTAATAAATTGGCCCTACAGGAGCACACTATCCATCCCCTTGCAGCAAACCTATGTTCTCTTGCACAAGCTTGAGAACTACAGTTAAAAGGATGACAGGTAAGGAAGGGTTTCACTGACTTAGAAAAAGTGGTATATAAATACCGTATATTAAGTCGCTTTATCGTCCCTTGTATTTTCTCGTTGCTCTGATTTATACAGTCCTTCTAGGACTTTTAAAAATTAATTTCCCCCCTCTTGATTGCCAAGCAGCCTCAGAGCTGACAGGACATGAATAACAGTTTAATCTTTGTATGACATCCTCTGGACCTCTTTGCTCCTTAATTGTACAGATGCTGTTCCTCATCACCTGCGGCCTATTCAGAGGAAGCATCTGCCTTGATCTAAGAACTTTGTTGTCAATTACTGGGGGACTCTTGTCAAAGAGAGATTCCTGCCAAATGGTTTCTGAGCCTTGAGATGAACAATTGCAAACACTTGCTGGATCCAGCCTTGCATGATGCACACATGCCTAGAATTGCTTTATCTGGAGCATTCAACGTGCAAACAAGGGATCTCATCCTTAACTGCTTACCAAAATCAATGGCATTTATATGTGCATAACTCTGGGCAGGTTTTACCCGTTGCTGGAAATCGCAGGAGGGGAGAGTGCTCTTGTTCTCAGGTCCTGCTTGTGTGTTTCCCATTGGGCTTTTGGTTGTTGGCCTCTGAGAACAGGATGGATGGATGAGCCACTGGCCTGGATTCAGCAGGGTTCTTCTCCTGTGCTTGTGTTCTCTGAACAGATGGGCATCTCCGGCTAACTTTGCACCTTTGGTAACTGGAGGTGGCATTTACTAGGAGAACCACACTCTGGGCACTAGCATGACTATTAATTCATGGCAGTATTTGGAGAGTTGCTTCTTATGCTATTTATTTTATTTTTTTTACAAAAAAAAAGATTTTATTTTTTTGATACGCCACCAACTCACATAAAATATCAAGGCAGGGTACAATAATATATACAAGGGCAATGAAACATAACATATCATAAAAACAACACAGAATAATCGTAAAACTGAATGGCTCCTATTAGAAAGGCTGGCTAGGCTTGTTGGCATAAAAAGGTCTACGAGAGATGTTGGAAAATCAGCAAGCGGCAATGCCTTCCAAATCTCTGGTGAGCAGTATTCTACAGCATGGGATCAGGGACAAATGGTGCTCATATACACTGTCCTTTAATGTGGATAGGGAGCTTTCTGCACCTCCATTAATTCTCCATTGCTCATTTGATGTTCTCCTCTAAATCCCTTTTATACACAAAGCATCAAATGTGGTGACAATAATAATAGTACAACAAAACAAAACAACATCACCACAAACTGACTAGTCAATATAAAGCCAAATTTACTGGAATAGTAGCTAGAATAGAGGTGGTCTAGTAACCATTCAAACAACAAACATATTCAGGTGCCTTGTGCAAGTCAAGACCTGGAAATACTGTGAACATGGAATGGATAAGAGCACAACTGTATCTAAACAAATGCACAGTAAATGTTATATAGACTGGATTAATGAACCGTTCAACAAGTGGCGTGAGTCCAAACACGGAACGGCAACCCTGTGCCGCCACAACTGAGGGGTAGCTCAAAGGAGAATATGAAAAATGTTCAAAGCCGCTTATCAAAGATGAGCTGGATGGAATGTTCTTCAATGGATCTTGAGTTGGAAACACAAAGCCGTGTGCATGGATCAATTGTTGATCAATTAATCCAGTCTATACTGTATAACGTTTACGGTGCATTAGTTTAGATACAGTTGTGCTCTTATCCATTCCATGTTCACAGTATTTCCAGGTCTTGAATTGCACACGGCACCTGAATATGTTTGTTGTTTGAATGGTTACTAGCCCATCTCTATTCTAGCTACAGTGGTACCTCGATTTACAAACACAATTGGTTCCGGAAGTCCGTACTTAACCTGAAGCATACTTAACCTGAAGCAAACTTTCCCATTGAAAGTAATGGAAAGTGGATTAATCCGTTCCAGACAGGTCCGCGGAGTACTTAAACTGAAAATACTCAAACCGAGGCGTACTTAAACCGAGGTATGACTGTATTATTCCAGTAAATTTGGTTTTGTATTGACTAGCCAGTTTGTGGTGTTGTTGTTTTGTTTTGTTGCTCCTCTAAATCCCTGCCTTCCCACACTTTTCCCTCCCTCAGTGTGGATTTTCTCACGCCCTCTCCTTTTCAGAACATCCTTAGTATGAGACAATCCGGACCAAGGGAAGGGAAAAGTGTGGGATGCCAGTGATTTGGAGAATACCTGATGCATAATGAAGAACAAATAGGGGTACAGGAAGCACTGGCGAAGCTGCATGCTCTGGCACTGGGGGCGGAGAGCAGGTGGGGGTGTGGCTGGCGTGCATCCTGGGGGCGTGGCACCCAGCACGGTGGGGTGCGTGTGCGTGGCACGTGTCCAGGGGGCGGCAGCGATGGTACCCCCGCCCTGATGGTGTCGCTCCCCCCCTCCGTTCCTCCACCAGTGACAGGAAGCTCACTGTACACATTGTCAGCCTGGAAAGCTCAGTATGTTAGACTGTGATGCTGATAATGGCAATGTTGCAGGGCTGCATATTCCTTGCATTGCAGGCGGTTGGACTAGAACTCTACAGTTCTATGATTAAGCAACAGTATGGATGAGCCCCAAAAGCCCAACTTCTAGTTGAAGCCAGTGGGAACTCGGTAACAATTATCAGCACTCCTCTGGATTATCTCAGTGACTGAGCTGGGAAATAAGGGCTCAGGTGGTCCGTAAAGTATTATGGATCGAGGTTGTTTGGGGCTTTGTATATTAAAACAAGAGCCTTGAAGTTGGCCCAGTAGCATATGGGCAGCAAGTGCAGATGTTTTAGCAGAGGTATCGCATACTCTCAACCATTTGCCCCCATCAACAGTCTAGCCTCTGCATTCTGCACCAGCTGGAGCAGCCCCCGCCCTCAGTGCATTGCCACAGTCTAGTGTTGAGAATTACGTACCCAAGACCAGACCCTTGTAACTGCATTAATTAATGAGCAACAAATATTTACTTATTCATTCATTCACTTATCTCCCTCCGCACCGTTTTTAATTAAATCCACTCTTCACTCATACATATGAATTGTTGAAAGGTACAATACGAAAAGAATCCTGCAATCAACCTGATTGTTAAAATATGACCACAGCAATTAAATGTGTGCCTATAATGAGCAATCAGGCACAGTATCAGCCTGTGTTATACACTGCGCTGGCTGAGGCTGATGTGAGTTGCAGACCAAAACATCTGGAAGACACCAGGTTGGCAAAAGGCTCTTATAGACTCATTTATGTACAATAAAATTTAACACTTATGCCATGTGAGAAAATGCCCAGGCCAGGTGCCACAAGCCACCAAAAGAAGAGAAGCAGCAAAGAAACACAACATTTGGATTTAAAGTGGGTGTGCTGGGAACAGCAAGTGCTTTGTTTCTGGCTGATGCTGGTGAATCGGAAAATAGATTAACTTTTGCTTAACCAGCAAGACATAAAAGGGAAACGCAGTTCTGTAAATTTGGCAGAGATTAAACCACTTCCTTGTACAAGCTCAGCAAACCACAGCTACTGTTGTTGCTGTCTCTTGGGCAGATAATAGATGGACTTTTAAATAAAAAAAACCCTCCACATTTTCTTTAGAAGGCTACTTTTAAATGGGCATCTCTTCCTTTATGTTGCTGACACAATATTTTCTGAAGTACTGTTTGTTTATTTATTTGATGGTGCAGGAGCTCTAGTACCTTTCTTCAGCCAGGGAGAGCCCAAGACGCTTTGCCATACCCTCCAACTCCTGGATTGAAAAATCCGGGATCAGCAGCGGCGCGGCACCGGAAGTCGCTTCTACGCATGTCCAGACATGGCCGTCGGCAGGAGCTGCATTCCAAATCCGGGGGATTTACGGGATATAAATCCATTTGGGATAACAGCGGGAAACGGTAATAATAATAATAATAATAATAATAATAATAATAATAAATTATTATTTATACCCCGCCCATCTGGCTGGGTTTTCCCAGCCACACTGGGCGGCTTCCAACAGAAAAATAAAATAAAATAATCGATTAAACATTAAAAGCCTCCCTAAACAGGGCTGCCTTCAGATGTCTTCTAAAAGTCTGGTAGTTATTTTTCTTTTTGACATCTGGTGGGAGGGTGTTCCACAGGGCGGGTGCCACTACCAAGAAGGCCCTCTGCCTGGTTCCCTGTATCTTGGCTTGTTATGGTCGATGGTGTCAAAAGCAGCTGAGAGATCCAGCAGGACCAGGAAACAGCTCTCACCTTTGTCCCTAGCCCGCCGGAGATCATCAGCCAGTGTGACCAAGGCAGTTTCAGTCCCATGATGAGGCCTGAATCCCGACTGGAAGGGATCCAAATGGTCCACTTCTTCCAGGCATAACAAAATATGGGGGTTTCCCGTGAAAAATGGGAGACTTGGCAACTATGTGCTTTGCTCCCCCAAATGGCATGCTCCTTGGGGGCCCAGATCTGCTGCCCCACCCCCAAGCTGTCTCCAGCCTGACGCCTGAGGTGACTGCCTCACTGAGTCTCATGGGCTGGTTGGCCCTGCCTGGGACTGCTGGTTAAATCCAGACACCCCCCCCCAAGTTCCCCTATTTTCCAGGGACAGTCCCATATTTACAGAAGCAGTCTTGGTTTCTGATTTGATCCCAGAATATCCCGCTTTTCCTTAGGACATCCCTATTTTCGTTGGAGAGTATGGAATTATGCGACCCCCGAGCCAAGCAGATAAGTAACATACAACCTTTAGAAGACATCTGAACGGAGCCCCGTATAGGGAAGGTTTATTAATGTTTAATGTTTTACTATGTTTTTATATATTTTGGAAGCCGTCCAGATCTGGAATGGGATACAGTGTGCGTGCAGGTAGTAATACTCCCCACCAACAAGCTGTTTTCTTCTGAACTCCCCTCGCCTACACAAGCTGCAATTTGTCCTAATTGGAAAAACATGCAGGTCTCTCCAGATAATAACTGCTACTGAGTGTGTTTGAGTTGAAGCTATTCTTAGACAAATAACCAGATGTTGCAAGGGTGTAAACATTCAATTGAATTATTTTTACTTCTCTTTTGATCTAAAAAGCAGGAACTGTGCGGGATCAATTTGCTCCTCATACCAGCACATGCTCAAACTGCCCTTGTTCACTATGACAGTGCTGATTTTCTGATACTCACCTCTAGTACCAAAACACTGTCCTTAAATCACCCCCAGTTGCCTTTTTGAGGAAGAAGTTGGGTGGGGGAAGGAGATGCTTTTTAAATAATTTCCTCCACACAGGCATCTGGCCAACTCCTGTGCCTCAATATCTGCCTAGGGGTCAAATGCAGATTTCCATTTCTCTCTTTCCAGCCCATGGGGCTCTCACTAGGCTACACATCCTCCTCAGCACCATGACACACCTGTCACCAACTCTACTTTGCACTCTCTTGGGTTTTTTTCCTGGCAGAGAAGAGGATAGATAGGGGTGTGTGAGTGTAGACAGCAGCCTACTGTACTTAGGTAGAATTTACATTTGTTGTTACATCCTATTTTGTTTCTGTCCCTTCCTGCCACTGGTATGTGGCCTTCAGAAGGTTACCCAGAAGGGAATGTGGCCCTTGGGCCAAAGAGTTCACCACCCCTGCCCTGCGCTGAGTGGCAGAGGCTCTCAGCTAACACTTCCAATGATGATGCACCCTGTTTCTATGGAAATATGTCTGCTGCTCTTGTACTATTCTGTAGTGATTCCCATTGAAATGAGACTCGCACTAGTTCAGGGAACAGCAAGCATTTGCAAGTTTTACAGGGACAGGAATAATTTGCTTCAGTAGGAGTTAAAGGAACTGCCTTTACAGTGCATCGGTCCCAATGCCCCATCGAAAACCTCCGGAAACTCTTTGCAGATGGCTTCCATGTCCATGTGGGAACTGGTGCGCGGTTCACCCCGGTGATGGCTAGCCCCAGTGGCCCAAACCATGCCAACCCCATTAAGCTAACGTAGGGCGCCCTCTATCTGTACCTCGATGTAAATTTTTTCCGCATTAGAATGAGGCAACTGATACACCTGTGATCTCCATCAAGTTGCCTTGGTGTGTCGGACCATGGGGCCTGGGACTCTTGGGTCGGACATCTGATGCGAGGCGTCAGGCAGGGTGGGCACGGCACACCCGGGCATTGTGTCCCACTTTTCTGCATTGTCGGCATTCTGTGTTGCGGAAAGGCAAGTCCTCCGCTCGTGGCTCTCCCCGCAGCTTGCACAGTTCCCCTCTTCCGGACAAGGCTGTTGTGGTGGGCGTGTGGCTT
This sequence comes from Zootoca vivipara, assembly GCF_965207765.1. Lineage (NCBI taxonomy): Eukaryota > Metazoa > Chordata > Lepidosauria > Squamata > Lacertidae > Zootoca > Zootoca vivipara. The sequence continues at coordinate 50,738,730 of NC_142589.1, forward strand.
GTCTGCGCTGCTGCACTCGGTGCATGTCCTCCCGGTCAGATTCTGAGTCGTCGGTGAGGTCCTCGTGGTGGACCCTCGGTTGGGATGACATGTTTGACTGGAATCCTTGTGTTGACCTCTCGGCGGCTTCAATTGCTAGAGCTTCCTCTAGGGCGACCTGGAACGTCAGCTCCTTCTTGGGGAAGAGGCACCACTGCAGCTTCTCGTCCCTCAGGCTGCCCACGAGGCGGTCGCAGAGCATGTTCTCCAGCTCTATGAAGTTGCAGAGCCGGGCAGCCTGGTGGAGGGAGGTCACATACCCGGTTATGGTTTCTCCGGGGGCCTACCACATTGCGTAGAAGGCGTTGCGACACGCTACCACCAAGGGCCGAGGCAAGAAGTGACCCTTCAGCCATTCCATTATCGTGTCGTAGGGAACGGTCACAATATTTGCTGGAGCGAGGAGGGCTCGGGCGATCTCAAATGTTTCTTCTCTACAGACGTTGAAGAAGGTCACCCTCTTCTTGGCTGCGTCGGTGACATCCTTTGCCTCCAGGAGGAACTGGAAGCAGGTGGCGTATCCTTCCCAGTCTCCTGAGGCTGGGCTGAACGGCATGAAGCTGTTGTCTGTCACCATTCTGAGTCCTTGGGTCCTGGAGCTGTAGCCTGGATGCATGGTGCAATGCTGTGTTGCCTGTGGTGGCTGTGTGCGGCGCGTGGTGGACAGCTCAGCAGGATCCCACCTTCATTGCCAGTGAAATATACTCGGAGTCCTGTAGTGACTCCATGCTCTTTTTTGCAGCTTGTAAAGCAGTGAATGAAATGCCCCCCAAACCTCAGGCTTTTATATACATTATTTACACAATGAGTCCCGTCTGATTGGCTGATTCTGCTTCCCTCCTGGGGCCTGATTGGTCTTCTCCTGCAAGCCAATCAGTTGTTGAATTCTAGGATCCTACTGGTACTTGCCTATTGTTCTGGGGTCCAAGCTTAGGACATAACACTGACAATAGCCCTCCAAAATTTTAGGCAGCATTTCCCACAAGCCTTACCTGGAGATGCTGGGGATTGAACCTGGGCCTTTTTTTTGGCTGCAAAACAAATGTGGCATTTTGTTTGTGTTGTGCAACTGTATATATTTACAGATTGAGGAAAATGCAGCATATACATCTTGACAAAGTGACCTCCAGCCCAGAAAACCATTTTTGGTGTTATTTTTTTAAAAAAAACAACAACAACATGTTTTTTATTTTTTTATAATTCAGCTGTAAAAAGTCAACAGTGTTATAAAAATTATATACAACAGGATGTACAGATAAACAAAAGAAAATTGCAACCATGGCTGTGACTGAGTGAAGTATAGACGTTGTTTACATTATCTTCTTCATCTTCAATATTAAGAAAGAAATATGGTTGCAATGGAAGGTGACAATTTATATCAGAAAGAAATCAGATCAAAAGCCATGAAAAAAACCAATTCTTGTGCAGAATTCCTCTGCATGAATGCTTGGAAACATATTCTGCTACAGGGTTTATTCACTCATTCTCAAAGCGGCCGACAACACAGAAAGCAGGAACGCATCTCAAAATCAACCAGCACAAGAACAATTTTATAATAATATAACGAAACAGCAACATAATACCAAATGTAACAACATATAAAAACCACAAAATTTCAGCCCTATAAATATAACATCACGCCTCCTGGCCATAGCAAAAATGACAACGAAGGGTAACAGTTCCCCCTTGGTTGAGCAGGAGACTCTTAATCTCAGGGTTGTGGGTTTGAGCCCCACGTTGGGCAAAAGATTCCTGCATTGCAGGGGGTTGGACTAGATGACCCTCGTGTTCGCTCTCAGCTCTACAGTTCTATGATCTAGCAAGACCCCACCCAACATCGTATTTGGTACTGAGAACAGGTTGTGGGCAGGCTAAAAGCCCTGGCAAGGTGTGGCACCAGGGCCGTTTCTCTCCTCCCCAGAGAAGAGCCAGCCAACTTGCTCGAGAGGGGCTAGAAACATAAAGAGGACGCAGCGCGCCCTCCCCGCTGGCCAAAGAGTTTCCCGTCGCCAGGAGCAACCAAACCCCACCCTTTGCCCCGCCCCTTCCTGGTTTCCCTTTTTTTAGTGGCTGACAAGGGCGCCGGCGGTCACATGACAGACCGAGTCCGACGAAGCAACATGGCTGCGTCCGAGGGGTAAGAAAGAGGCGCTGCTCCTACTTGGCAGGCTGCGGAGCAAAGCAAGCCGGCAGCACGGACGGCTGGCTGGAGGCAGAGGGTGGCTGGCTTGCAAGATTCCTTGCAGGAGCTGGAGGGAGGAATAAGCAGCACTCTCTTTGCCTCTTGCGGGAGATTCCCTCTTTGGAATGATGCTGCGGAGCGTGAACACGTTTTCTAGATCCCCTTCGGTTTACGCCACCTCTGCTATCTCTCCTACGCATTAGTGGGAATGGGGTGCCTCCTGACGTGCACGTCGCCCGTGGCTGCGGGTGCACGGGCACCCAGTGCCACAGCTCCCCTGGCTTTTTCTGTACTCCCCGCCGCATCTCTCTATCCATATAGGTAGCGAGCGTGGCTGAGTGAGTTTTAGGTTGTGTATATGCCATACGTTTAAAGCACACCCCCAGAACCTTGAGAAATGTAGCTTATTCCTTGGAGAGTTGGATTTTATGCCACCCTTAACTACAGTTCCCGGGACTCCTGGGTTGTGGGTGAATGTGCTTAAAATGTGTGCTTGCAGCTGTAGGCTCTTCTACAATAAGCATGGACAAAGCCATTGTGAAGTTTTCAGTATTATATGCAATGCTCTTGTTCTCTTCCCTTTTTCATCTCTGTTTTTAACCTTACTATGGGCAGCTTTGTACTGACCTTTCATTGCTTTCACTTCAGAAGTTAGTATGGATAATGCACAGGAATGTCAAAAGGGGTGGAGGGGGAGCCAAAGGTCAGTACTGCTTTGTGTGCAAAAGGTCCCACCTTCAATGCCCTGCATTTCCAGGTATGGTTGGGAAAGACCCCTGCCTGAAGTATTGGAGAGCTGTTGCTGGTTCCTTATGAAGATATGTGGGTGTCTTTATTTTGATGTTAACAGTTTGAACTGGACTTTAGTACTTCCTTTCAGATTCAATACTTGTATCAAGGGGCATAACCTGCAGTTGTCTTTATTTCTTGGGGAGACGTTGGGTGTGGCTTTTCCAAGTATTTGTGTGTGTGTGAGAGTCCTTAAAAAAATGGCAGTTTTTTTTTAAGGGGCTCTCTGGCAGGAGTTGATTAGGGTGATTAAACAAACAGTAGGAAGAGAAGATTGTAACAAAGAGAAACTCTCATCCATGGGATGAGAACTGGTCTCCACATGTGAGGTGCAGTGTGTTCCATATAGGCGTGGAATAGGGATGCATTTTAAAATTAAGGGATCTGCCTGGCCATGGTTTCTGCCAGGCTTGTCTTTGGCCAAGTTTGGCACATCCATTGCCCTTTCTGTTGTACTTTCCCTGAATTCTGCTGACCTGGCGTACATCTGCAAGATTCCTCCTGACCCATCGACTAAAGCAGGGGTGGACTCGCAACTCCAGTCAGCCCCAGAGTCCAAGAACATCTGTAGGGCCACAGGTTATCCATCCCTGCCTTGAAGGAAGATATTGGTGACCCAATGCAGCACCTCTTGATTCTAGGATTGGCTCTCTTGTGTTTGCCTGATGCACACACATCTCAGTGTATCAGCACAACTAATACTGTAATGTCCTTCTAGGCTCAGGTGGAACAGCTTCCCCCAATGTGGTGCCCTCCATGTTTCAGATTGCAACTCCCATCAGCGCCAGCCAGCATGTCTGTGCTAGTTGGGCCTGATAGGAATTATAGTCCAAAATATCTGGAGGGCATCAGGTTGGAGAAGGCTGAGGGAGAGTAAGGCATATGCAGGCATATCTCTTGGGCTGTGAGTGATTTTTGAATTGCAGCAACACAGTGTTTCTGTGTAAACAATTGCCTTCTGCTTCCCTTTCATTTCCCCCATTTGATAAAAAAATTGGTTGCTTTCCTACCACAAACATTTTTTCAAAGCAACTGTTGGACGCTCAAAATCCTATTAAAAATCAGTTGTGCTTTCTTTGTGCTTCATCACGGGTGCCACAGATCTATTCATTACTGCTGTAATGTTAAACCTCATACTGTAAAAAATGACCTCGTCAGTCTGAAGGCTTTTGATTAAGGGAATCTGAGTTTTGTCCATACAAAACTTGGATTCTTGATGAAGACGATCAAAGTCCTGACCTTGTTATTTTTCGTAGGTTTGCAAAGCAAGTCACTAGAGGAGCACATTAAGTTCACATTGTGGGATTTGTGAAGTGTTTTGCAGAGACTTGAGATTGCTGAATAGATCTCTGGCAGAAGAGCTTGCTGCCTCCTGCTGTGCCCCACAGATCTTGGGATGTGAAGCTTGGAGGGAACTGTAACTGTGTTTAATATGCTCATCCATTCATTGTGTAGTTTGAATGAGTGTGATAAATATTTCCTTTTCTCCATTGCAATTGCAGTGGCATGAAAAGAGGGACTTGCTTTGGTGTGATCAGGACTTGGTTAAAGTTTAAGCATTCCTCTTGGCATTAATACAGCGCCTCCTGAATTGATCAAAGTACTGCACATAATGATCTTAACCCATAAGAGAGGTCAGAATCTTCCTGTTGAGGATGTGGGAGGGGAAAAGGTCAAGGAGAGTGAGACTGCACACAGCTTTGTGTGTGTTTATTTATTTCATAATATTTATGCAACTGCTTGATTGTAAAAACGACTGCAAAGTGGTTTGCAAAAAAATGTACAAACTACCTAGTTCCTGTTTCCCATGTACCATGAAATATGTGTTTTTTACCCCTCTCCCGCAAAAAAGAGAGGAAAAGGGATTTTTCTCTAGGTGTTAGAAACATAGTTTATTGAAGGCCCAACATATTTAAGAAAATTCTCAATTCTGTGATACATTTTAAAGAATCGCAGCCCCAAAGCAAATGAAAGTAACCATGTGGATGGTCAATGCCAAGCAAATAGAGCTGGCAACATAGGGTTTGGGCACCAGCGACTCTCCCTCCAAGTCCACTGCTGCTCAAATGGGAGTGAGATCACTATTAATCTTATTCTAGTTTTCTTTCTGGAAGTTTGTATCAGAAGGTTTGCTTTCCCATAATGCACACTGTGCCCCAGGACACGTCTCCCCTTATACCTTGAAGGGAGTAGAGATCAAAGAGCAGGATTATATGCTGGTTGTGTTCACATGTAACACTAACCCATGGTTGGTTTCAACCATGGTTTATTCAACAAACCACAAACCATGTTACAGAGGAGCAAATAAGTTATGACTTGCTTCTTGAAAACTTGTTTTATTTCCCACTTTCTCTTACCTGGTGTCTCTGTAGCATGAGAAGTGTCTAGGGTGGCTCAACAAGGCTGTTGAGTTCAGACATAATGCAGACCTTAGTTAAACCAAGCCATGGTTTGTAAGCCAACAATAAACCATGGTTGCACATAATGGTTACTCTGCTGGGCTGGGATTGGACATTCAGACTAACCACAGTTTAGTGTCGTGCAAATCCAGGCTATTGTAAGAATATGGTTGGTGTGTGAGGTTTCAGGAGCTGCATTGCTTCACGGATGCATTGCACAACCTGCATGTCTTTCTGGCTTATTTCTTGTGCTTTTCCTGTTCTCCTAGTTTACAGTCATAACTGTGAAAGGAGACGTAATTTCCAGACAAAGAGAGATTCCCCCCTCCACTGTTTAGATCTACCATACTTGGCAGACTGATGAGGCACTTCCAGCCCAATTTTTCACTTCCCGCCCTTAGAAACAGACTTGCCAACTTTTCCTAAAGCCCTTGTTCCTGTGACTTTCTCAGCGGACCAACACACAGAAAATAAGGAGAGGAATATTTACTTGCCTCCCTATTTTTCATAGGCTTAACCTACACAAAACATAAGATTATGCTGGTCTTAAAGGTGAAAGGTTTTTTGTGTGTGAAGTTGCTTATTTGCTTCAGGCGGTTGCTGTATCTTTCCGCTGCTGTTTGTTCCCAAGGAGGGTCGGTTGAAATCCTCTTCAAAGTGGAGCCCTCTTCTTCCATCCCTTTACATTTTTATCTTGTGTTTCCTCTGAAATGTTCATGGCTGCAGTTGTAACTGGGGTGAGGGTAGGGGGACGTGAGCCCCTTTTGATGTTGATGGACTCCTGCTCCCAGCACACCAGGCAGTCAGCATGTCCAGGGGGTTGATGGGAGCTGTAGTTCATCATTGCTCTCTGTCTCCAACTTGCGCTGCCTTTGATGGATAATGGAGTTCACTTTCCAAGGACTAGGTCAGGTGTTGTTGTTTCTCTTGCGTTGCTAATGCAAAGGCCAGACGACATCATCATCATCATCATCATCATCATTATTATTTAAAACCCTTCTTTTTATAAGCTGGCGCACCTGCTTGGAGATGAGGGAGAATGGCACATTCAGACTCTTAAATTCAACACAAGATTTGAGAGAAATGATGTGAAAGGCCAGCCCCAATGGATTTGCTTGGTCGTCTTTCTTGGGGAAGGTTGAATAAAATTGGCCTTCTCTTTTGGTGATTTAAAATCTGTTACTTCAGTGAACTTTCCCATGTTGCATTCATGTATTTCCTGAACAAGAATGCATGCTAACCGGTTGCTCTAAACATTAAAAAAATGTAATTACCGTATGCTGAATTTCTAAAGAAGTTAGGAACACCATCTGAAGCCTATGGTCATGCAGCCTGCTCCAGAATTATATCTGCTTGGAAACCAGAGGCAGATATATTTCTGGTCCTTTCTCAACACTGTCCCAACGTACTAAATAGAATAACTTCCTTGGAGAATCACTGATGGAAGAGCTGCCACTTCCAAAGCCCTTCTGGGCTCACACTGGCCAGGGCAAATGGAGGGGAGGTGGCTTTTTACATTCTCTTCTCTGGTTCGACTACCTTATTATTGGGAGGGAGGCATATCCAACTCCATGGTTGGCCTAACCCACCTTTCCAGCAAAGATTGCTTGCTTAAACACAAGTCCCGTACATGCTTCTTTCTGCATGGCAAGGTGTTGGATTAGATGACCCTTTGAGTCCCTTCCAACTCTACAATTCTCTGATTTGAAAGTAATCCCCAGCAAAGGTACTGGAGGACTTCATTGTAAAACATGCACAGAAGGCTGAGCCCTTTCTAGGAGCAAGGCGCTCATGATTACAGGACAATTTATTTAAAATGCATTTTTAAAAGTTATTTACCTTGGGGTGGCAAGCACCCGAGAGGTAAAAAGTCTATGCCTTTTTAGATGGCAGTGAGAGCTATTTTTTTTGCTTTCAAATTGAACACACTGCAGAGTTCTGGGTGTGGGAAGGGTGTGAGAAAATAAAAGATTGCTCAGTTGGGCTCAGTGAGTTTCTGTGGTGAACCACAGGGTGCCAATTCCTAGGCAGACTTGCTAATCCTTGAACAAATATAAGTTGATTCCATTTGATATGTTCTTGGGCTTCTTAGGGCAACCAAACTCTGGTATCTTTGCTGCAGTGGTTTGACAGGTCTACCCATGATCCTTGGTCTAGTAGCATGCAACAATCATCATATACATGACTTGCTGTATTTTTCTGTGTATAACATGCCCCTGTGTATAACACAACCCCTATTTTTTGGGACACAAAACTGAGGAAATGGGAAATTGCCAAGTGTTGTTCAGCTTTTGGGCTTTTTTTGGGGGGGGGGCAGTTGTCCATAGTTGTTCAGCTTTGTGTGTGTGTGTGTGTGTGTGTGTGTGTGTGTGTGTGTGTGGGATTGCCCAGACTTGTTGAGCTTTTTTTGGGGGGGGGGGGTATCCACGAAGCCACCAATCAGCCCGCTTGCCACCAACAGCCGACAATCACACGCCTGGAGCCAATCGCCTGGAGACATTGTCGCAGCCACCAATCACCCGCCCAAATGCCGATGATAATTTCCTGCGTGCGGCAGCCACCAGTTGCCTGTCCCATCTCAGTACTATCTGTGTATAAGACGACACCAAATTTTTAGCACTATCTGTTAATTAAAAAACCTCGTCTTGTGCATGGGAAAATATGGTAACTGTGGCATTTATCATATTTTATCATGATGAACTTCAAAAGCCAGAGATTTCCCCCATCGCTGCTCCCTTAAATAAAAATGTATCCTTTAACTCCATGGCCCAGATCAGAGGGAACACTCTGTCTCCAAAACCCCATGTCCTGTTCAAGTGGGATAAGAACTGATAAGAGAATTGTGGTTTAGGATTTCCCTGCAAAGTTGGATCAGCAATCCTGGCTAGAGAAAGCCTTTAACCCACAGTTTCCTGGGTTGGATGTCATGGGAAAACTTGGTTTAACAAATCAGGATGTCTCTTTTCAAGCTGAGGGTGAGGAGGAAGGAAAATAAGTTAGCAACGTTTGAGCTCTTCCATTTTCCTACTCCAACAAGCCACAGTTTATTGGAGCAGCAGCAGTGTTATGTCTGATTTGGGTCAAATGTGAGTGTTATGGCCTTGTGACTTCTTAAAAATTCTGTAAGACACAAGTGGTCCCCACCCCCCCAACAAGCTTTAACTCTGACTAGGTTGATTTTTTATTAGAAAGAGACGTGAGGGAATTGTAGAGTTGGTATGGAATCCCTCAAGGGTCATTAGTCCAACCCAGGCATCCCCAAACTGCGGCCCTCCAGATGTTTTGGCCTACAACTCCCATGATCCCTAGCTAACAGGACCAGTGGTTGGGGAAGATGGGAATTGTAGTCCAAAACATCTGGAGGGACGAAGTTTGGGGATGCCTGGTCCAACCCCTCTGCAATGTAGGAATTGCAGCTAAAGAATTTCCAACAGATTCTTCAGCTGCTACTCTTGCATTATAGGGGTTGAACTAGATGATCCTCTGTGTCCCTCCCAACTCTACAGATGTACTATATATAAATAGTAGAATTTGTCTATGCTGCTACTTAGTGGTTCATATGCAACCAGTCCTGGCAAGACGGTCACTGTCTGGCTCTCCCAGGGATTCTACAGGGGCGATTCTTGCCAGATGACATTTCATTGCTCAACCATGCTTACCTTAACAAGTCATAAATAGATGTGGTTGCTACCTAATCATGGGAAGGGCAGGATCTTTGCTTTCTTAGATTAATTCTTGAGAATTTGCCTTAGGTTTGGGGTGGGCAGCTGGAGCGGAATCTGTACCCCTACTCTCCCTCCACGGTCCCCTGATCCTGAAAACCTCTGCAGCCTTATGCACCACAGTCACCTCTATGTTCACATGAGCAAAAAACCCTTCCCAGTGTGGATGGCGAGAGGTGTTGGCAGTGCGCTTCCCTGGTTATGTAATGCAGCCATTCACTCCGCAGAAGCTGAGGCAGGGCGGGAAGGTGGCAATGTGTGGAACTTGCTTGCTTGCTTGGAGGATAGGCTTTGCAAGGGCTTTTGTTGCTGTCCACACCAGGGAGGAAAGAGATACCACAAAGTCCGTTTGGTTTGAATCTCAGGACAAGTAAGAACCAACGTTGCTGGCCTTTTAGCAAAAATAAGCTGCCAACCAGGGCTTTAGAACAGGGCAGGGGCTAACCTTCTTACAGTCTGAGGGCCAAATTAGGAGTCAGCCACCCTTCCGAGGGCCACACACTAACAGTGGGTGTGGTGAACACACTTACGTGCGTGTTCGTATACAGGTGTTTACATTCACCACAGTCGCTCAACACATGCAGACACACAGCGCTCTCTCACTCTCTCTCTGTGTGTGTGTCTCACTCACACAAACACAGTCACACACAGAGCTCTCCCTCACACCATTTTTGCGCATTGAAGAAGTTTGACCTTTGGCTTTGCCGAATTGTCTCCAGGTGTTACAGATTAAAAGTTCCTTTATGTTGCGTTGGCTGCAGGAATTGTGCATTTTGGACTTTTGATGCTGAAACCGCGCTGAAGTTTGCTCTTTGCCGGCTACGAAGCAAAGGTTACCTTCTTTTGCACATTTTCCGTTTTCTGAGAAAGCCATATAATAATTAATACATGAGGGAACATTTCACTGAGCACGCTCAGGTTAATGCAGGTTGATAGAAAATATATATCTACATCTTAGCAACAGCTGAGCATAGTAACAGCTTGTGGCTGAAGGCATAACCACTATGTTTGTTCCTTATTTTCTACTCTTGAGTTGCTGGAGGGGCCCATTCCATGTAGCTCAGCTAAAATAAGTTGAACCTGAGAATGTGGGTTATTTGTTGGCTGGTGAAAGTTGATCATTACTGCTCCGTCAGTGGGAGTAGGACCGTGTGGGCAATTGGGAGTTTGCTTTCATGGATCCATCCTTTACTCCTCCACCAAGTGGGCGTAAGGCTTATTCTCCATAGGCCTGCTCTAGGCGTGCACACAGCCAACAGCTAGCAAAAGAAGAATACATTATGCAGAAACGAAAGTGCAAATTCGATTTTTGCCTCTGGGAAGACAATGGAACAAAAGCACAGAAATATGGTTCCAGATGTCGAGGGCAGCATCTGTGGAGCACAATCCGCCTGTCAATAAGTGAAGAGGCAATGAGATGGAATGGAACTGGAAGTGCAGCTCAAGTCAGATGTATTACGTAGAATCATAGAGTTGTAGAGTTGGAAGAGAGTCCTCTAGTCCAGCCCCCTTGCCATGCATCTACCACCTGATGTGAGTCCCTTTGAGATGCTTACGGGCCACTTAATTAATCTAACGTATTGTTTTAAATAGAGCCACTGGTGGCAGTTCAATGCCAGGATGAGATTTTGCCATCTGGGTATAAGGCCAACTTCGGAATTGAAATGACTGTGGTGGGAACTGGGCAGGGCACATGCATTCCTGTTGACTTTCTCGGTGGCTTCCAGTGCCATGGTATCTTTCTGGAGTGACTGACCAGTGTGGGGCTTGGACACCCTGTTTAGCCATGGACTGTTCTATCTGGTTGGACGATCGCAGAAGGTGGTGCAAGATGGGTGGCGAGCCTATTGGGTCCTGTTAAGGTTTCATCTCATTCGCTGTGCTGCTTAGCGTCTGCTGGGGGAGGTCATCAAGGGTTTTGGGATTGGGTGCCATCAGAGTGCTGATGACTCCCGATGGGATTTGTAGTCCAAAACATCTGGAAGGCCCCAGGTTAGGGGAGGGCTGCTCTTTTTGCAGAAGCTAATGTTTCCTTCCTCTTTCCAGGCCGTCTTTTTGGCTGGGGAATGAAACCTTGAAGGTTCCAGCAGCGCTCTTTGCCCTGAACAGAACTCGCTTGTGCGAGCGGCTGAGATCAAACAAGGATGTGCCAAAGAAATCTATTGTCCTCCTGCAAGGCGGGGAGCAGACCAACAGATACTGCACCGACACAGGCCTTCTGTTTCGCCAGGTAAGATTTAGCATGAACAAAGAACAGACTTATCTTTTTTAAGGAGGTAGTGGAAGACAGGAGTGCCTTGCATGCTCTGGTCCATGGGGTCACGAAGAGTCGGACACGACTAAACGACTAAACAACAGCAGCCCCTTTTATTAGTTGCTGGCTACTTTCCTTCCAGTGGAAAAGTACACACATTGCATATCTATAACAGGTGGTTGTATTTATTTATATCTCACCTTTCCCCCAGTCTGGGACTCAAGCTAGCTTACCCAAATAAAATAGAAAAAGCTAAAAACCGAGGAAGGGCAATCATGAAAATGTAATTAAATCTCAAGTAAAAACACAGACAATTATAATAAAAACATCATAGCACCAGCCCTTTCTTCAAAAACAGTCAATTCCCAAAGGCCCTGACTCAGGTTCCCCATAGGGGCATTTGGTTGGCCACCGTAAGTGAGAACAGGATGCTGAACTATATGGTCCATTGGCCTGATCCAGCAGGCTCTTCTTATGTTCTTACGTTCTTGATAGTTATCCTTCCTGAAACACTGGTGTGCTTGCAGTCAGCTAGTGGGCTTCTGATTTCCTTTCTCCTTCCACCCTTTTGAACCGTGCACTGGTTAACACAGCAAATGCTTGATCATTCCAGGCCTCCTTCTGCAGTGTTTACCAAGAATTATTTCACATGGCTCTTGCTGTCCTGGATCAATTAATTCAGTGCATAATTCAGTGCTGCAGAAACACTGTCCCGTCTGGGCTGTCTCATGGTGGGCTCTTTCCCCTCTGCCTCCACCTATTCCCTTTCCAGGAGCTGTTGACACCCAGCTTGGGTATATCCATGTCTCTGGGAGTCCTTGAGATATCACCACCCTCCCCCTAGGGACTTGCTCCATAGCTGCTTCCTGTCATTGTCTTACCCTACAAGAAAAGACCAGAAAGCTTGCCCCAGCATGCTTGTTCTTGTTAACCTATTTCCTCTGGTCTCTTCTAACACGGTGCAGATGAGATTTCTCAGCCTCTTAGAGGTGGGGATAAGGTTGCAGTTCAGTTTTGCTCCCAGTTTAATCTCTGCTGATGTGTTCTAGGCTGGTTATCTGTTTTACAGTCATGTAGGCAGGGTTGATTGAGGCACAAAACGGGCAAAGGTTGTGCCTCTTAAAGGTTGTTAAACCTAAGTAACTTGTGCAGTTCATGTTTCCTTCTCAGTGGGGTGCAGTCAGGCACGTATTCAAGGTAGCTGACGGAAAGCCCAGATATTATCAACTTGCTCAGAGGCTTAGTGTGGGCATTTGGTCAGATAGGATGCCCCTGTTGCAACTTCTCATTGGTCGTGGGGCTTGATTCTGTATGAGACTGTAATCCTCTTATCCAGTCATCAGCAACTGTCAATAGGTGTTGCCTGAGGAGTCAGGATTTAGGATATAGCAGCAATACCCTTAAAGATCCACAATTTTAAACTTGTCCCTTAAGCTGCCAGTCAGCTCCCACTGTGATCAGTAGAAAGGGGACTCCTGCTTTATGTGTTCTTGAAGACCCTCTTCAGTTGATGGGAGTCTTACGGTGGAGCAAGAAAGAGAATGGAGAGTTTGCCCTGCCCATAGAAATGGGTAGTTGCAATTTGATCCTCCAAAAGCAATTTTGTTGGTGCTGGTAGAGTGCAGCGCTCACAGTTAGAAGGAAGGAAGATGTAGAATCCTCAGACTGTCAGTGTACAGCCAAAGGGTTCCTATCATGAAAGGACAAATGAGTCTTCCCCCAATGTGGTACCCTCCAGGCGGCTTGGCCTCTACTTTCCGTGGTACCCAGCCAGCACAGCCAATCAACTGCTGGGGCTGATAGGAGTTGCAGGACATCTGGAGGGCATCCATCCTGGTGTGCAATTAAATGTATGGGCATGTTTAAGTGGGTTGCTCCATTTTGGAGAGGCCAAGCTAGTGCAGACAGGAACTGAGCAGGATCACAGAGGTTTCTCCCTTATTTTGCTGCTAAGAAAATCTGTGTATTATGAACACCTGTATTTTGTTATATCTTTCTTATAATTGTATTTATACAACTGTTTTGATCTTTATATGTATTCTATTACGTGCTGGCATTTGCGTGTGATGTTGTAAACCTCCCTGTGGTTTTCTGACAAAGGGCGCTATATAAATAATAATAATAACAGTGCTGATTTTGGGATGGGTATTTACTGAGACCTTCTGTGAACATCGAAGGACGTACTCACGGGAACTCGTTCCTGGGAGCGTCGCATTAGTGAACCTTTGCTCTTGTTACTTCTCTGTCCCCTCCAATGGGATCGGCGTTCCATTGAAACCCTACACTTCTGAATAAATGTCTTGAAGTTCAGGGTGCTCAGCATTTTGATTTTTGTTAGCTCCCCCCACTTTTTTTTTTTTTGCAAGTACGGTATATCCATGTCATCAGATTGCCTTTTTAAAAGTAATGATAGAGGTGATTTGGAAGGTGTTTTATGTTATGTTCGAAACCTTTCAACTCGGTGGGTCCCTTTGCCACAGGTAGTGCTAATCTGTATTGACCTTGACATCTTTCCCTTAAAAAAAAAAAAATTAGGCAAGAGCGGAGAACTGGCATAATGGAATGCTTTTAAATTCCTTGGTTTTAGGAATCCTACTTCCACTGGACTTTTGGAGTGACTGAGGCAGACTGCTATGGAGCAGTTGAAGTTGACAGTGGAAACTCCATCCTCTTCATCCCGAGACTCCCCGAAAGCTATGCAGTTTGGATGGGAAAGTAAGATCTCTCCCTTCTTCCTTCCTTCCTTCATTTGGGGAGAGACCAAAGGAAGGTTTGAACATAATATCTACAGTATGTGTGAGCTGCACATAGGTCAGATCAAGTTGTTGTCCGGTGGATCCCACCAAGGCCAGTGGGCAAGGCCTCCATGCAGGGGTAGACCTTGCTTGCCTAGTGACTTGATTCCAAATTTTTAAAAGTGCATAAAGCAGAAGCAGCCTTTTCCTGAGGGGTCTGTGGTTGCTTGCTGCATTATTATTTCTGCGCAGGCAACAACAGGTAGAATAAGGTTTTTTTCAGATGAAACATTAAACTGTGAGATGAACACTAATGGTTTTTATTAACTGTCTTTATTAGTTTTATTATTTTGCAAAAATGTCTACGCAGCCAACATTAAAAATATATATAATTGTGGAGCAACATTAAAATCAGCAGTAAAATTACATACCATCAACATCATCGTCAATCATTAGTCTGCCACTTTTTTATTTGCAAAAACACCACAGGATTTTTCCATTACGTATCTGTTAGTGTCAACTTTGGAGTTTCGTTTTATTTATATTTATTAAATTTGTATTCCGACCTTCATCCAAAGATCACAGGGCGGTTCACATTTCCCCTCCTCTACTGCCAGCTTCGGCTGCCCTTCTAAGGCATGAGAGGGTAGGGCAAACTGTGCTCCTAAATCACTGAGTGGTGAAGGTTGGTGGTTTCTGTTCATTATCTAGGATTGTTAAAACCTGTGCAGAATAAATGGGGTATTTATTAAATTGGTAGTGCTGGGGTGCTAGGGGAGGCGTAAAACCTCTGGTGGGGGACATGCCATGTTCCTTCTGGGGCAGTTTGTCCACTTTTGTTCCCAACCCTGCACTCAGCTCTCACCTGTGGCTCCTAGAAGTTGTCAGCATGTGACAGCGGCCACACCCCAGGAACAGCTTCTACAGGTGAGGATAGCCGGTGGGTCTTAAACCCTCAGTGAGTTGAGGACTTCCTCTGCGTGCAAAGGCAGGCTCTGGCAGATTGAGCGGACAAGACCAATAGTGACTCCAGTGGTCTAGAAGGCAGTTCCTGCACGTGCTGTAGAGGGAAGTGAGGGGCAGGCGGGACTCGTGAACCTGGGAAGGTAGCCCTCCTAGAAGAAGGAAAACTGATCCTAAACCTCCACTGCCTTGTGGCTATCCTCATTCATGAGAAAGGCTTGAGCAGACCCTGAGGAACAATCTATACCCTCTGCTTGTGGGACATCTTAGGGAGAAGAAAAGGCTAAGAAATATAGCCAACACAAATCTGGAGTGCAGTCCCTAAGACGGTTGGATGGCTCATTGTACTCCTCCTTCCCGCAACTCCTGCAGCCAAACTGGTGCCAACAGGGGGAATCTTGTCGTCTGGGCAGCCCAGGACCTCCATACAGATTGCCTAGGCTTGCACCCCAGGGAAGTCACTTCAGAGCTGCTAACACAGCGGTTTGACTTCACCCCTTGCGATGCACTCCGTTGCCTCTCAGACAGAGAGACGCCTGCAAGTGCTAGCTACAGAGATACCCTGAGGCGTCTTTTCTTTCCTAAGTGTGGTCTGCAAGCTGGCCTCTCTTTTTCCTCTCCCTCACCTACGCTTGTCAGCCTCCTTATTCATGTCCACCCCCAAATTCTTGCCTTTCTCTTTGCTTCCTTAGTGAAACTATCAATAGCTCTTTGGGAGCTTGGACTCACATCAATAGTGATGCATTCTCTCTGCATCACAATTATATGCACACTGTGCCTAACAAGTCACATGTTTTTGGCCTCTGCACTGTTTTTGGAATCTGGGATTGTTTCTAATTTAATACTTTCTCTACCTCTCTTGGCTTGGATAGCTTCTAATTGGAGCAATTACTCTTCTTTAAACACTAATTCCAGACCAAAGATACGCCTGCATGGCAAAGTGTGCCGGAGCGACCATATGGCCAGGGAGGGTTTCTTTCTCTGCATGGGAAGCATGATTGTCTTGGCACTATCTTGGCTCCAAGATTGCTTTGTGGTTGCTTTTGTTGTAAGAAGGCCCACCTATGTTAGCAGAGAACCTACCACTCTTCTGACTCCCACTTCTGCCTTTTGTCTTCTCCAAGCGGGAGTGTTGGAGAAATCTCTGGCACGAAAGATTTCTAATAGGAATCTGAGCTGTACTTCTCCAGATGGTGCTTCATGCTAGGCGTGGATTGACTGGCCTCGGTCTGTTTTGGACTGGCACTCAATCACAGCATTTGTTTTGCTACTTATTTAATTTGTTTGATGTGGAATACCAGCCCGTCTCTAGGTGCCTTACAACAAAATTGAAAGCAAAACCTTAAAACTGCAGGCAGAAACAATTAACAATTGTAATAAAACAAAAATTGCACCACCTACAAATTGGACAACTTTAGAGGCTAGCCTCTCGGGGCAAATGGGGCACTGCCCCACCACCCTCATTCTGCCCCTTTCCTACAACCAGTTCAGGGACTGATCCTGCCTGTCTGCCGCCTCCTTAGTCTCAATGTTGCTCTTGTAGAGCTTAGCAGGGAAGAGGATGAGCACTAAACTAGAATGAGATGGCTCTGGCACCACCTACTGTTGATCCCCCTGACTTCTGCCTTACCAGTTTCAATGGGCACTAGCCACTACAGGAAAATAATTTCTATATTAGCAGCAACTTGGGGGCGGCGGGGGGGGGAGAGAGAGATCCCCAACATGTAGACAATAGCACCCAGCTATCAACTGCCTGAGATAACAGGATGGTTTTAACCTGATGCCAAAAAGAGAGATCTCTTCCATCCAGTCCAAAAGAACACACAAAAATTCACAAAATGCAGCCGTGTGCCACTTCAAGGATATGGCATGTAGAGAACCCATCCAGCTGGACTTGGTCCAATTACATTCACTGTCAAGATGCTTCTGGGCTCCATTTATGCTTAGAAATTGGAGGCCTTGCCCCTAGGGCCAGTCCCAGATGCAAGGCTACAAGAGGAACCCCTGGAACCAGTACCCCTCCAGGCTTGAGGGTGTCACATTGCAACCCGTGACTTGGAGAACTCCACGGTAGAAGCCCTAATACTCCTGAATCTTTACACTGATTGCCTTGGTTGTTGAATGAAGTTCCCTTTGAGATCATGAAGGTTGGAAGAGCACTGTGGCTGGATCAGGTCAAAGGCCCAACTAGCCCAGCACCCTGTTCTCTCTCTGGCTGTGTAGATCCTATGGGAAAACCACAAGCAAGACCTCATTGCAATAGTAGTCTCCTACTCCTGTTTCCCAGCAGCTGATGTTCAGAGGCATTGTGCCCCCAATCCTGGAAGTAATATATAGCTATCATGGCTAGGTTTGGTTGGTAACTCTCCTCCCCTATTGTCCTTTTGGAGAGGATGAGAAATAAATATATATTTTTTTAATGCCGCTATGTGGAAAGGCCAGTTAACAAGTGATTTTAATAAATAGTGGTGGGAAAGGGAAGGTCCCTCTTGGGGAAGCTTTTTTTGCCATAATGGACCATCTCATTGAATGGCTGATGGTGACAAACGTCTGTGGAACCCTCCAGGGCACAGTGTGAAAAAGCCACTGATGTAGTGGATGCATTCCAGAGTGCTGGATCTCATCAATCTTCCACCCACACTTTAAATATTTCTTTCCCTCCCTCTCCCTCTCCCTCTCTCTCTCTCTCTCTCTCTCTCTCTCTCTCTCTCTCTCTCTCTCTCTCTCACACACACACACACACACTGCTCTGGAGAAGCACACAACAGTAAAAACCCAAAATAGGCATAATATTTAAAGAAAGCCATAATGGAACTTTATGGAAGACCGAAATGATAGCCTACAGTTAAAAATCTGCAATAGAAAGGAAACATCAACCTTGCAGATGCCTTCATAAACATGATGGCTTTCTTTTCTTTTCTTTTGAGAAATTACCAATACAACTCTTGGGATCTTTATAACACGATGGCTTTCTGTTGGTTAAATAAAACATATGGAGTAATAATGACGCTATAACACTTAGAAATCTTCACAGCAACACCTTAAAATGTATTTATTCCCACTTTGTATTGAAAAGACAGCAGCAGAGAGGGGTTGATGCAGGAAGTGGACACCTCCTCTTGGCTGTGCACTTGGCGACCTGTGTCTAGGGATCACGGCGACATTTCTCTGGCCTTCATTGCAATGAAACCTTAGAAATTTGTGCTTCAAATTTTGCAGTGCTATTCTTCAACCAAAAAAAAAGAGTATTAGGGGGGAAAGGTATACAAAAATAAAAATGTGTGCACATATTTATGGGGGCTGTAAAAAAAAATCCAAACTGGGGTGAACTTTAGAAGGAAAAATTAAGAAACTGAAATGGACATTCTCTGAACAAATCTGTTATCAGAGTGTAGGTGCCTACATGGGAGTCATATTACTGGTTCCTTGTTTCCCCCAGGCTCGCCCCTTGTATGGAAGACCCCTGGGTGTGTACATGTAAAGCCCTTTCACACTGACCATGATGTGACCCCCCCCCAGGTAATGTCTGCATTAACAAAACATGGTTTGCACCTAGCCGCTGAAACCAAGTTTAGAAACCCTGCTGAACTGACAGGCCAAAGTTATGGCTCTCACTCCGCCTCCAGAGTCTGCTATGCTGCGGAGGTGGGAGCATGTGAAGGAATTGTTAAAAGCGGAAAGGATGAAAAGCAGTCAAGCAGCCCCAACCCAAACAGGGTTTGCCTGTTGTGCCCTGGGAAGTTCAAACCAGGATTTGGGTTCTAAACTACAGCCTGCTTCGCACAGCATGGCAAGCCCAACTAGGACTTAGCAAGACCATCTTTAGAACTTGTGGACATCCAGTGAAGCTGATTGTTGGAAGATTCAGGGCAGAGAAAATAAAGGACTTCTTCATGCAGCACATAGTTCATGTATGAAGCATGCTCCTGCAGGAAGCATTGATGGTCACCAACTTGGATGGCTTTAAGAGAGGATTGGACAAATTCATTGAAGAGAGGGTTATTGATGGCTATGCTGTGCCCCCACCAATGGAGGCATCAATACTTTAGAATACTGCTTGCTGGAAATAACAGGAGGGGATTGTGCTCTTGTGCTCGGGTCCTGCTTGCCGGTTTCCCACAAGCATCTGGTTGATCACTGCAAGAACATAATGCCGGATTAAGTGGGCTCCCTTTGGCATGATCCAGCAGGCTCTTCTTGTTGAACACGTGGACTCCCAAATAGGAGCCCAAGGCTTCATTGGTCCTTCTCGGTCCTTTTTGCTCCCACACAGTGCCAAGCTAAGATTTGGCTTAGTGTTCTGTCCCAGCCTGGGCTTGTGATTAAACTTGCTCCTCAAACATGCCTACATTTGGACGATATGCTAAGACAGACCTTGACTTGGCTTAGCTTAGCTTAGCGTGACCTAGGAGCAAAGAAGTCTGTGGCGGAGCAAGGTGGCTCTCAGTTTCTTCCCAGGAGTCAGGATGTCTGTGCAGTTCAGGTAAACCATGGTTTGGCTTACTGTGTAATACGAACCAGGCCTGTGGCTAGCACAAGCCATGGATTGTTACCTAATATCTGAGTTGAGCCATGGCCACTGTACCCTGCCATGGGGAGCATCATGACAGTGCCACAGGAGGTCTGGTCTCAGTGAAAGAGCTCCATAACAGAAGAATTCCTCATGAATTTTGACTCCTTGTTTATTTTGATACAGTGTGTTTTTAAGATTTGAAAGCCTTCCTTCAAGGATGCCTTTATGTTCAACTCCTTAACAAATCAGATGCCATAAAAAACTCCCATCTTGCTGTAGACTTTTATGCAGATCGTTCTGGCTGTTCAAATGTTGCTTCATGGACAGCAGGGGTGTTAATCTTCTCTTTCTGTTGCTGCACTCTGTTGCTCTCAAAAAGCAGTGATCTGTATTAAAATAGAACTTGCTTACAGATGGACACAGTGTTAGATTACAAATTTGATTATGGATATTGTAATTATCTTCTCCTCGCCAGCTGCATTACATTTCCCCCACGAAGATAATTTTGTCCCTGTGCCAGTGGGCTTCTGGGAGGCTAATGCAATATAAAATAATTATTGAAATAATAATACCTGGGAAAGGGGCATATAATGTGAGTTGGGCTGAGAGAGGAAAGTGCAGTGTAGAAACTGAAGTGAAACACAAACCTCGCCCTGTAAAAGTGTGTGTGTTTCAGTTAATGCACCCTGCCACCTTGATTCAGAAATTGATGCTGATACTGAAATATGCAGGAAGCTTTCCCAGTAAATTATGTGGGGTGACCTGGCCTATGTACGCAAATGGGTACCTCCTTTCTTTGGGGACTTAACATCAGAATAATAGAATGATAGAATTGTAGAGTTGGAAGGGACCTCATGGGTCATATAGTCCAAACTCCTGCAATGCAAGAATCACAGCTAAAGCATCCATGACAGATGGCCATCCAACCTCTATTTAAAAGCCTCCCAGGAACGAGAGTCCACAACCTCCCGAGGGATTCCATTCCAATGTCAAATGGCTCTTACTGTCAGAAAGTCCTTCTTCATGTGAAGTTGGAATCACCTTTCTTGACTTTTGAATCCACTGATTTGGGTCCTCCCCTCTGGAGCAGCTGGAAACAAGTTTGTTCCGTCTTCCATTTGATAGCCCATCATATATTTGAAGATGTATTCATACATTTCAGTCTTCTTCAGGCTGAACATACTCTCAGTTCCATTCTTCATAAGGCTTGGTTTCTAGACCTTTGATCATCTTGGTGGCCCTTCTCTGCACACCTTCCAGCTTACCAATAGCCCAGAACACCACATGTTTTGTGCATGAGTTTAAAACTTGGGTGCACAACCTCCCTTTTCTCCTTTGATTCAGCTACAAGGAAAGCTCAACAACTTTGGTCAATACAATGGGTAGATCACTGCCAGTTTTTTGTTTTTGTTTTAGTGGGAGTAGATTGCAGTCTCTTGGAAGTTGGACATGCCTGAAATATAGGAAGAAAAACTTCCAAGCTCCTTTTGCAGCTGTGTTGGAGGGAGGAAGCATGAGTTCAGGCCTGTTGACATAATGGTAAATCCTAGTTTACTGTTGCTTCTGGACAATAGTGTGTCACTAGTGGAAATGAATAAGGCAACTGGAATGGTTTGCTAGATTGGAGCACCTGTCTTGTATTACTTGAGTTTGCTGTCACTAACACCAATCTCTTGGAAATTAGGTGGATTATAAATGTGAATCCCTGATGTTAAGGTTTAAGCCAGATCCCTACATCTGGTGCTTGTAGGCTTCCGTTTTGTTGATTAATGTTGCACCTGCCATTTACCTTGCCTTAATTATAACTGACAGAATGAGTTGGTGTATTGATTAAAGCTATTTTCTGAAGCAAAACGTACTGTATAGCAGCTGGTCTGTGTGCCACATATGGCAGAACAATGTAATTGCTTTACAGGGGGATCTCATTGGCCTGGAATGTCCTGGTGTGAATGAATATCGGCATCCAACCTTACATCTGCCTTGAAAGGGAAGGAAAAGAGAATAGAGAGGGAGGCCAGCTCTCAGCAGTCTTCCCCCCCAAAAAAAAATGTGCTTCTGAAATACTGTATTTTTGTGGCTCACATTTACTCTTGGGTGAAGCATTGAACAAGTGAACAGGAGATGTGGCAACAGCTCAGCACCAATCTCACTCTTGATAATGATGTTACGTCCATTTGTAGCCCACTTAATATCTGGAAGGCCTTGAAGCAGTTTGCAATACAGTGGTACCTCGGGTTAAGTACTAAATTGGTTCCAGAAGTCCGTACTTAAACTGAAGCGTACTTAAACTGAAGTGAACTTTCCCATTGAAAGTAATGGAAGGTGGATTAATCCATTCCAGACGGGTCCACGGAGTACTCAACCTGAAGCGTACTTAACCCGAGGTATGACTGTACAATAAACGCTATGAGACTATGTCAAATGAGTCACATAGCAAAATACAAAATAAATAGGCGATACCCATGTCCGTAAACATAATGTCAAAATGAATAAAATCGGAGAGCCCTGCAAGGCAGTACAGTGGAACCTTGGTTCTCAAACGGCATAGTTGACAAACAAATTGGCTCCCAAAGGCTGAAAACCTGGAAGTAAGTGTTCTGGTTTTCGAATGTTTTTTTGGAAGCCGAACATTCGATGCGGTTGTCAGCTATTGTTTCCGGGGCGCCTGCGCCAATTGGAAGCCACACCTTGGTTTTTGAATGTTTTGGGAGTCGAATGGACTTCCGGAACGGATTACGTTTGAGAACCAAGGTTCCATTGTATAATGTAAAATTCCAATCAACACACATGCATGCTATCACTCTCTCAATCTCACACACCACTCCTTTCAAACAAACAACTACAACCATTTAGTGTACCACAGACATTACTGTCAACCACTCATAACGTAAAGCATTCACACGGTTACAACTCGCATACCAAGGGCCACTGCCAAGCATACCATTGTCAGATGCACTCCTAATCTTTGAAGCACTGATGAGTTCATCCCCACCCCCCACCCTGAACTATGTGATACTTCTTTCTCATCTGTCACCTGAGAGGGGCCCAGATCTAGAGGAAACTCTCATCCTGGATGTTGGAACTCAGTATTGAGTTTGGACTACCCAAGAGATGGATTCTCTCTTTTACCAAAGCATATCCGTTCTTGCTCCTTAGCGTCCAGGGGGGGTCATACTAGGTGGCCCTCGGGGGGGGGGGGGTCCTTCCAGTTCTATGATTCTGTGGAAAAGACACTGAGAAGAATAGTGAGGAAACAAGAAAAATTAAGGTGCCTTGGTAAGAATGGTAGAATGAGGAACCATGCTCTCTCTCTCTCTCTCTCTCTCTCTCTCTCTCTCTCTCTCTCTCTCTCTCTCTCTCTCTCTCTCTCTCCACCCCCCTTCCCCACAATGACTTTTAATATGTTCAGTTGTTTTAGCGCCACCGTTGGAGAGGAGAGGCACACTGGATAATGGATATTTGGTTGCGATGGCAGGGGAGAAGAGTCGGCTGCCAAGACTCCCTCCTTTCGCTGTTCTTGGCTCATGCTTTCGTGACATTCTGCGATGCGGCACATTATACTCATAATCAGATTTCGGCTGCACCACTAAGCCTTGCATTCCTTTTTTGGGGAGCTGTGTGGGGCACAGGTGTGCCATCTGTGCTCACATATAAAGGCACTAAGCTCTCTCTCTCTCTCTCTGAAGCAACACATTTCATTTTGGTGGAACCCCAGCAGCCTCTCATCTTTGTGCAACAGCTTAAGCTACCCGTTTTTTGACTGTGACTAGATAGGGCGACCCAAATAAGCTTTTTATTGGGCTATTGCAGCCAAGAGCCGCCGCTTTTCGCTGAAGAGCCATTGGCTGCCTGTTTCTGCAAATTGAGGTGCATGTTCAACATGAGAACTGACTCGTGGTACAATACAATTTAGTGGGGGCGTCATTCTTCTGCACATCTTTTCTCTCCCCCCCCCCCCACTCTGGGAATTTTTAAAAAAGTTGCCTTGCTCTGCATGACAGAGGTTGTTTTTAAATATTTGGCACTGTCAGAAACATCTGTTAGTGCCTCCTAAAGTCTCCCGCGTTGCGCGTGCTGGATGGGTTTGACACCCTCTTGTTTAGTTAACACTTTGCCATCTGTGCATCTGATGTTAGTGTAACGAGGAGCGAGTGTGTTGGCGAGCATCTTGACAGCTTTTAAACGTCCCTTTCGTCTTGCTCCAATTTTTCATGCCTCGTTGATGGCTTCCAGCTTGGCGCGGCGAATTACCATAACCTTCCCTTACCTTTGCGTTGAAGCTTCTTCCTTGTACATTTTTACTCATGAAAAATTAAGATGTTGATGAGCTGTTTCTAGTGTCTGTGGATTGCTCCCCACCCTGTGTGTGTGTGTGTTTTGTGTGTGTGCAAAAAATGTTTGCTGTGCGAGAAAATGTATCTAAAGAAAATTAGACAAGACTTATGAAGTTGTGGTGCAGAGTTGTTCACTCACATCAATCAATTTAAAAATGTTGACTGGAAAGAGGCCCCCAAATTTTTAATGGGGTAGCAGATTTTTTTCATGTTTTAAAAAATTATTTTTAATACTCTTAATACAGTTTAAAGAAAAAAGAGGCTACTTTTTAAATTTACTGCATTAATATTCCACCTTTTCTCTAAGGAGTTCAAGGGAGTACTTCATCTTCTCCTCCACCTTTTCCTCCCAAAAGGCCTGTCAGTTCCAGTAGCCTGAGACACAGTGCTGGTGGCCAAGGGGGATTGCACTCTGATCTCCCAGGACATCCTCCAAAACTTGAGCCACCGCTCTGTGCAAGCAGGAAGCACCAAGATACATTCTCTCCTATATAAGAGAAGAAGATGCCACTCAGATGATTCCTCCTGTGGCCCATGCCCACGCTGGCTTAAACAGTTTGCACTTCTTCTTCTTCTTCTTCTTCTTCTTCTTCTTCTTCTTCTTCTTCTTCTTCTTCTTCTTCTTCTTCTTCTTCTTCTAAATAACTATTTTTTCACATACACAGATCTAATCCATTTTGCCTTGAGATTTTAAAAATCAGATCATCTTGCTAGTTGTTATTATTTTTAACAGTGATGGGCTTAGGGCAGGCATAGGCAAACTTGGCCCTCCAGATGTTTTCGGGCTACAACTCCCATCATCCCAAGCTAACAGAACCAGTGGTCAGGGGTGATGGGAATTGTAGTCTCAAAACATCTGGGGGGCTGAGTTTGCCTATGCCTGGCTTAGGGCAACATCTGGAGGGCCACCAGTGACCCAGCCCTGTTCCAAAACATGCAACTTATAGCCCAGAATACAAGCTCCCACCATAATCGAGATCCATAGCTCTTTCCGGACATAGATGGACACCCGGGCTTCCAAACCAGCCTCTGTGAGAGGTGGGGGGAGCAGCAGGATAGACTTGCTCTGCCATGTAGCATTTTCCAAACGAGCCTGCAAAAGTTATACACCCACCTCCCATATGTACCCATGCTTAATAATTCGTGTCCAAGTAACCAACGCTTGTCAGATGCTTCTGCTAGTTTCCTTTGGTGCAAACAAATGGCTTCCTAGTGTTGCATAAATGTTGTTTCTGGAAGGTGCAGTGTGTGCATGTTCACACCAGTTAGATGTATGGAGCGGAGCAGTGGTGCAGGAGCTGTGCTCATGTGGTGCCACAGCGCATTTGCAGCAGCAGACTTGGAGCAGGAGTGGGGAACCACCTCCTCTCTCCCCACACCCCATGGGCCAAGTTTGATGAGTTCATTCACAAGCCCAAATGAATTAAATTTGCATATGAGAAAAGTAGTTGTATAGCAGGGGGGGGGGGAGGCATAATGTTTAGATGGCACAGGCCTTAGCTGCAGAATCAAGCCCTGTCAATCACCTGACGCCATAATGCTTGTATACAGTCATACATCGGTTTAAGTACGCCTCGGTTTGAGTACTTTCAGTTGTTTTTCCCTAACACAGTTTAAGTACTCTGCGGACCCGTCTGGAACGGATTAATCCACTTTCCATTACTTTCAATGGGAAAGTTCGCTTCAGGTTAAGTACGCTTCAGCTTGAGTACAGACCTCCAGAACCAATTGTGTACTTAAACCGAGGTACCACTGTAGTTTGAAATCCATCCATGTGGGCAAAAGTGCTGCTGTTTCCAAGCTCTGACCATCAGCTGGCCTGGCATCCAGAGCTTTGCAAGTCGCAGCAATCAGCTGATCTGTGCTTGCAAAGCATTATTGCAATCCTGCAGCCCATTTAATAGATGATGTTTGGGTGGGCATGGTTTGGCCCGAATGGGGCGGGGGGCTGAGATTCCCCACTGTTGGTATATGGTTTGTTCCATGGGTTGTTGTTTGTTGTTTAGTCGTTTCCGACTCTTCGTGACCCTATGGACCCAGAGCTCACCAGGCACTCCTGCCTTCCACTGCCTCCTGCAGTTTGGTCAGACTCATGTTCGTAGCTTCGAGAACACTGTCCAAGCATCTCGTCCTCTGTCGTCCCCTTCTCCTTGTGCCCTCCCTCTTTCCCAACATCAGGGTCTTTTCCAGGGAATCTTCTCTTCTCATGAGGTGGCCAAAGTATTGGAGCCTCAGCTTCACGATCTGTCCTTCCAGTGAGCACTCAGGGCTGATTTCCTTCAGAATGGATAGGTTTGATCTTCTTGCAGTCCATGGGACTCTCAAGAGTCTCCTCCAGCACCATAATTCAAAAGCATCAATTCTTTAGCGATCAGCCTTCTTTATGGTCCAGCTCTCACTTCCATACATCACCTACTGGGAAAACCATAGCTTTAACTATATGGACATATTGGATAGGAATTAGCCAGAGCACTACTTAAGAAATGTAATGTGGATGTTAAACACTGATATGATCTAGGTTTCCCCTTGAATAACATGCTAATCGACAGAGCGCCTCAACCGTGTAAATCAGCAAACTATCTTTACATGCTCTCTGTTCAAAGACGTCACAGAGCCTTTACTTTGGGGTGCTCGAATGTTCTCTCATCAGCAGTTCTGGAGGGGGTGGGGTTTCCAAAAGATCCCCTGTGGTCAACTTGTATATCCCTGTGAATCTGGAGAATTAGAATCAATAACTCACTTCCTTACGTATTGTTCTTTTTTATTATATATTGTATTATACCGAAGATTTTTATTGAACCAGTTCTACAGAAAGCCCCAGGATGATCAGATGCATTTTATGCTTTCCTACTCTTTTCAGATCAGAACACACAAAACATTGTTTCGCCGCCTGTAAAACTCTCCAGGGACTAATTTTAGAAAACTTGGAGTTTTGTTTTCTGTGCATGTTCTTCTATAGTAAGATGTAGTTATTAGTCTAATGTTGTTTTTATGGTTCTCTATTTTGCTTTGTCCAGTGTTGTTTTATATAGTTATTCAAAGTTTCTTTTGAATATAGGCCATTGGCCATAATAAAGAGATTGTTGTACCATTCGCCAAATGCCTAGAAATAGACCCTAGTGCAGGAGTAGAGAACTGCCAAGAGGTCCGTTTTTGCCTGCAAGGCCGTTTCCCCAAAACATCACCCAACTTGTCAATCGGCCAATGCCGCTGAGTGGTCAGCTGATGAGCGATCCATTTTGCTTTGGCCACATTACAGAGCATTCCACCAGCACACAGCCAGAGTGGCACGATTTAACCCTCGCTCATCAGCTGATGAGTAGGGGTTAAATCCTGCTCACATCCCATAAATCTCAAGAGTTCAGTCATCCTGGATCCTGGTTTGTCAGCACATTTACTGTGGGGAATGTGCTGGAGAAGCAGGTTGCTGCCCACACCCCTGCGGTGTCAGCTTTGACAGCCTATCAATCACTTGATGGCAAATGATTGGCAGGTGGTTTTCCCCTGATCACTTGAAACAGTTGGCCCATGGGGTGAGGTGGGATATAAAGATCTGGCCTTCCAGACCAGAAAAGTTTCTCACCCCTGCTCCAGTGTGCACCCCTAAACAACATAATCGTGCCCTTTATATTAAAAACCGACAACCTTCGCAGAACTTTCTTAAAGTGTCTGTTCAGCATCAACAGTTCTAAACAGGAGTCTTTATACTTTGTGGGGGGGGGGGGAGTTGTTGCAGAAACTTTCTCTTGCACATCCCACCAGTTCTTTTCCAGCAGCATTAAATTGTGTTTTAACAATGCTGTGGTTGCCCTGCCACCCCCGACCACCCACCCATTCTTGAAACGCTTGTATTACAGGGCTTTCGTATAGTAAGTAAATGGGACAAAGGATGCATCACCAGTTTTAATTGTCTGTAGCCGCTGAATGTCTTTAGTCCCACTCTATGACATTTTAATGCTACCTTTAGGACGGTTGCTGACATCA
This sequence comes from Zootoca vivipara, assembly GCF_965207765.1. NCBI lineage: Eukaryota > Metazoa > Chordata > Lepidosauria > Squamata > Lacertidae > Zootoca > Zootoca vivipara. Next base: position 50,766,644 of record NC_142589.1, read on the forward strand.
AAAGCCATCTCTGCTCATTGCATTTAAGATGTGCTAGGTGTATGACAACATATATTTTTCCCCAGCCAAAGGGATTCAAGATTATAAGTGACGGCTGTAATTTGGCCTTATTACATATTCATTAAAAACATGCAGGTGGTTGGACTCCTTGAAAGGCTTCTGTTTTCAGCCTGCGTGACGGGGCGTTAATTTCGTCTCTCTCTTTTCTGAGCAGTGCATTAGTGGACTCTTTGGTTTGCTGTAATGAAAATTTTATCTGCACCTCTCTTGCTACAGTCCTATATTCAGTTCAGTTTTTACATGGAGGGCCTTCATTGGGCTGTTCGTCACTCTTGCAAAACAGGGCTTCTCTAAAATGTTCAGTGTTCTAAGCAAAATGGCGGCAACCCTCCTTTTTCCTGTGCTGCTGTACAACACTTGTTGCATTTAAATTTACTTATTGATTATTTTTTTTAAAAAACAGCAGTAGTCAGCAACTAGATAGAAATATGCACAACTGCGCAGGATTGCAGATTGTGAAAGTGGGTTAAAATCAGTTTCTTTGAGAACTTGACTTCCTTTTTTCCAAAAAAAAAATAGCAAGTTTCTGGCCCTGGGCCTCTGGAGATGCACTTGAAAAATATACATGGAAATGCATGCTGGAATTTCAGGAGCCAGAGAGGTGGTCTGCGGCAAGAATGCTCTGCCCTTCATGGCTTCTTGCCCAGCTGCAAGGCTAGCAAAACTAGAATAAATTATGCAAAAAAAACCCAAAAACCTGCAGGATAAATTGTACAAAAATAGCACGTGTGCAAACTGTCCTGTTTGCATAATGTGTCTGTGCAGACTTCACTTGTTGCAGGGTATGGATTTCCTGGATGCTGGGCCTTAAACACAGAGATGTGCTTAGTCTCCCTCATATTGTTCTGCTGCCTGTTCTTCTTTCCTTTTAGAATCATGGAACTGGAAGGGACTATGGTAAGGTTACCAGACGCCCCCGTTTCCCGGGGTCAGTTGCCGGATTTACAAATCAGCCCCCTGACAAAATCCATCTATATAGTAGGAAGTTGAAAAGTATCCCGGATTCATTGGAAAAAATCTGGTAACCTTAGATTATGGAGGTCATCTATGCCAATCCCCTGTGCCCTGTGCAGACTCTGCAATGCAGGATGTAACTGTAGCATCCACCATCCCACCTCTGCTTAGATGCCACCAGTAAAGGAGAAAGGCAAGAACTCTGGCCACAAAAGTAAACTTGTGTTGGACTATTAGTTCGAATGTTTCAATTTTTCCACATAGACTCTTATGGATAGATTTATTTCTTGAAGTTTATATGCCAGGTGAAGTTAATGTGCCAGGACAAGGCCCTTCAGCAAATAGTCTTAAAGTCAACGTGTACTTTAAGACTATTTGCTGAAGAAGAATTTTCAAAACAGAGACTATTTGGAAAAATTGAATCATTCGAGCTATTAGTCCAACACAAGTTTACTTTTGTGGCCAGCGTTCTTGCCTTTCTACAATTTTCTATGTAAGCTTCAATCAAGAACTCCAACTTCTTTAGTTACCAGTAAAGGAGAGCCCACCACCTCCGAGTGCAGTCTACCTACTCCACTGTCAAACCCCACTGTTATCCTTAGGAGGTTTCTACTGCTGTTTACACTGCTACCCTGCAATTTCCACCCATTAGTTCTTTCATCATCATCATGACTGCCACCACTCAGCAGGCTCCAGGGCTGGTGACAACAATTTAAAAATCAGATTTAAAAACAGTTAAAACAAATTACAGTCACCGGAAGAAGGTGGGTCCTGAAAAAACACAACTCACAGGTCCAAGGCGAGAGTAAAAAGATGTGTCTCCAGCACTCAGCGCTGCACAGTGAAGGTGCAAAACACACCCCTGTGGGGAGCTCCACAACTCAGGGGCTGCCACAGAGAATGTCGTGAGGGCAGAGGAGAAACCAACAGGGCCCCCTCTGCCCATCTTAGCACACGAGAGGGTCTATAGGGAAGTGGGCAGCCTCTTGGATCTTCTCAGCCTCCCATATGGAGTAACAGGGAGCCTCTTTGGCGTATTTGGAGACACTGGTCATTTCTCCCATGAATTTAACCAGCTTAAACACAGAGAAGTGCTCTCAGTGATTCCCTGTCCCCCAAGTGAAGTGTCTAATCTCCTGGCTGATCTGCTCTGTGCATCCCAAAGAGCAAGTGTCTGTGCCAATACTGAAGGGTGGATTTGATTAAAGGCTATTGATGCCATAAAAGAAACAAGTGTGGATAATGACCTGCTTTCTCTTTTAATGTTTCTTGTAATCGTGCTTGCGTTAAGCAGCTTTTATAGCTGCCTTTTTAAAACAGGTGGCTCCCCTATCATATTTGGTTGACAAGATGACATTTAAATGACTTTTAAAAAATCATAATTGGCCTTTAAAAGAACCCATCCGCTCTTCAACTTTTTATGCTTTCCCCTTTTTTTAAAAGAAAACAACACAGCTCATCATGTCGGGATGGGGATGGGGAATTGAGTGTATTATTACAATTAGGTTGTGTTTGTCAGAATGAAGATACCTGGATGCGATTTTTCTCACTACACATTTCCTCAGCTTTGGGTAGCTATTCCTCTTCAGATATCTTTCCAGTCTGCAATGCTCGCACTTCTGCCACACGGCACGAGGCAGAAGCTGATCTGGAGGCCTTTGGCAAAGGCATTTGTGTATGTTTGAAATTCAGGAATATGTCAGACCTTTGGCCCATCTACTGCATTACTGTCGACACTGACTGGCAGTAACTCCCTGAGTCTCCCCCACTTTTTTTACCGTCTGCATACCGTGTGCTCTACCACTGAACTACAACAACTCCATCTTGTGACTAAAATGAGCCAGCCTTTTTCCTCTTCGCTCACCAGCCTTTTGAAACTGAAAGGTTTGCTCAGAACAAGCTTTTACTATATTGGTGTTGGACCCTTGCTATGTTGTCACATATTCTGAAATACGCCTCGCCACTATGCTGGACACCCTGTGGTGGCAAGGGCACCTTTCTTCATATATGATGAGGATGCAAAAAACTTTCACTTTGTTAGCAGTTTATATTCATGGACCTCTCTCCAGTAGCCCAACCAGCTGCTGATCTTGGACCCAGTATTAGCTTTCCTGGCCACTGCAAGCGACTCACATCCCTTAAATCCCACCCTTGTTCACAAAGAGTTGCTTGCAGTCAGACTCGAAATTGTCAAACATTGGGAGTCTGCATGGGGTCTCTCTAGGGGTGGATGGGAGGGCATGGGGCATTGCCTTGCCTGAGCATGTAACCCACCACAGGGTGGTTCTAAGAGGGGTTTCAAAATGAGAGCATTTTGATGTTGTATGGCTTCTGTTAATATGCTTTATCAAGAACAATAGAATTCTGCATCAACCCTCAGTGACACATACCTCTATGTGCCGAGGCTGCCTTTCTTCCAAATTGTGTAACTCCTGCTTCCAAAAGTTTGTTTTGCAGAATCTTATTATATGTCTGCAAAAGTCTACTGAACCTTCTGTTCATTTTATCCCAGCTGTAATAATGTACTGCACAGAGTTGTTATTTGTTTCCTTACTGTTTATTTTGTTTATATAGTGTTGTTTCTGAAAACTCAATACACACTTTTAAAAAAAAAGTTGGCTCTGCATTTTGAGACATTTTGGTTAGCCCTAATAAATACCATGCCTAACCATGGAATTTAGAAAAATATGGTAACTTAAGACTTCGCTCAAACGTGGATGCCTAGTGTTAATGATCCCTTAAAAAATGTCCTGTGTGTCTTACCCCTGTTTAGATACCATTTCTTAAAAATGGGGTTTAGGGTCCTAGGAACACCTGTACCATATGATAATATACCAAACTGCTGTTGTTGACTAGGCAAAAAAAAAAGTATATATTGTAACCCAAAACTGGTGGTGATGTGTGATTGCTCTTTGGGTTTTCATATCTGTAGCACTCATTGTCCTTCATTTTCTTCCTTTGTGCATTGAATCTGTCTTGTGAAAAGAAAAGGGGGTATAGTAACATAAAGCTGATAATAATACATCAAGCTGTTCTCTTACTGGCAAAATAACCAGTTGTCTCTTTGCATTCTGAAGGATCCAGCCTCCTGAATTCTTCAGGCAGAAGTATGCTGTCAATGAAGTTCGGTATACAGATGAGGTGAGTGTTTTGCCTTTGCCAAGATCTTGTGAAGCTTTTTTGGGGGGGGGGGCAAAAATATTGGGTAGATAAGTATTAGCCTTTCCAGTTTGAAGAGAAGCTGTTGGAAAGTGGTATTTGTTGCAGTCACTGTCTGGGATCCCGCTAACTACTTGAGGCAAGTGTGTTAGAATTATTATTTTTTATCTCTCCCCCTTTGACCCTCAAACCCGCCTTGCTATTTCCCTACATGCTTTTGAAAGATTTCTCTTTTGTGGAAATTGTTTGCTTTGCTGGTGAGAGGTTTGCAGTTTGTGCAAAGAGATACCGTACCCAAAACTCTCTTGGTGCACAGGCCTAGTTGGGAAGGGCCAGTGTACCTCTGTGGCAGAGCATCTGTTTTTTATATACAGTGTCCCTAAGTTCAATCCTAAATGGCATCTCCAGGTTGGACTGGAAGAGACTCTGCCTGAAACCCTGGAGAGCTGCTGCCTATTAGTATAGACCAGGGTTTCTCAAACTTGGGTCTGTAGCTGTTTTTGAACTACAATTCCCATCATCCCTGACCAGTGGTTCTGCTAGCCAGGGATGATAGGAGTTGTAGTCCAAAAGCAAACTTGGAGACCCAGGTTTGGGAAACCCTGGTGTAGATAATGGTGGCTTGGGTGGACCAATGACCTGATTTGGTGTATGGCAGCTTCCTCTATTCCATAGGGCTCTGGTTTCTGAGAGTCTGTGTCTCCTCCTGGGTACCCTTATCACCACCACCTACTTTTTTTGGGTTGAGCACCAGTACCCATTGGATGTGGTGTTCACATGGGCTCAACAAACATGTCTTGACACCAGTGTTTTACTGATACTTTTCATACAGTTTCCCCCCTGAAGCTGCCTTAACAGAATCAAACCTCTTGGAGCATCTGAGCTCAGTACTGTCTGCACCAAGCTTTGCCAACCTCCAAGCATATTGGGCTTTTGTTGTTGTTTAGTCGTTTAGTCGTGTCCGACTCTTCGTGACCCCATGGACCATAGCACGCCAGGCACTCCTGTCTTGCACTGCCTCCCGCAGTTTGGTCAAACTCATGTTCGTAGCTTCGAGAACACTGTCCAACCATCTTGTCCTCTGTCGTCCCCTTCTCCTAGTGCCCTCAATCTTTCTCAACATCAGGGTCTTTTCCAAGGATTCTTCTCTTCTCATGAGGTGGCCAAAGTATTGGAGCCTCAGCTTCACGATCTGTCCTTCCAGGGAGCACTCAGGGCTGATTTCCTTAAGAATGGATAGGTTTGATCTTCTTGCAGTCCATGGGACTCTCAAGAGTCTCCTCCAGCACCATAATTCAAAAGCATCAATTCTTCGGCAATCAGCCTTCTTTATGGTCCAGCTCTCACTTCCATACATCACTATACATCACTACAACTCCCATTTACTCTAAACTCCGGCCCAGAATATCTGGAGCAAGGCTGACAGAGCCTGTTATTTATTAAATTGGTATACCGCCCTTTGCGACAGATCCCGTCTACCTAATGCTAAAAAGGTGTGACGGTTGCCCCCCTTACGCTATTATTAAAAGAACACCTAGGGAACCCGCCTTCTCTCTCACTTACTAAAGGAACTCCTAGGGAATCCTGAGGTAAAACCCACCTCCCTATTTCCCTACAGATCATTTATAAACACCTCTTCAATCTTGGGTTTACTAATAAGTGGAGTTTGCTTCCAACACACGTGGCCAGGTATCTTATGAAACTCGAGGCTGTTTGTGCGACTAACCCCTTTGTCCCCAGTGAAGAGATTCCCTCAGCTTGAAATCCCTCACTCTGAAAGCTTGCCTATCTGCTTAGGCAACTTAGTGATACGCTGGGTCATCCACCTTCAGCCTATACCGTGTTACTCAAGGACACAAATTTCTTGAGGGAAGTTTTGTCCTTTAAAGAGCCTCCACCTATACTGTTTTCGATACCGTGCTGGAAATAAGAAAGACGATTTCTCCTTGGCACATAAACGATGAAAGTTTATTAACTTAAATTCATAATGGTTGCTTTATAGATCCATGCGTGTACAAGCTTCGTTACTGTCATAAGTTATTGCTGTCAAACACGTAATATGGAACTTGCTTATTCCTCATCTAAACCCTACACTACCCTGACCCTGCAACCACCCACGCTCCCACTCCCTTGTGCTCTCCAATGGACAAAACGGCTCCTCCCTCCTTTTAAGCTCCAAGCAGACCCGCCTCCATTAGAATGTCCAGTCAATCAGGCTGGATGTGGGTTTAACCCTTGCAATGCCAGGCTCAATTTTTTTATTTTTTTAAACTATGTCAATTCGTTACACCCTTCATCTGTAGATCTCAGAGCGGTTCACAACAAAAGCTCTCATAGTGGCAGTTGGCTCTCCAGGTTTCTGGCAGAGGTCTTTTTCCCAGCCCTATGTGGATATGCCAAGGCTTGAACCTGTAACTTGTAACCTTCAGCATGCAAAGCACTGAGCCCCGCCCTGAGCTATGGTCCTAAATGGGGCACAGCCATAGGTCAGTGGTAGAACATCTATCTTGCAAGATGTTCAGTCCCTGGCATCTCCAGGTAGGGTTGAGAGAGACTGCTGCCTGAAACCCTGGGGAGCTGCTGCCGGTCAATGTAGACAATACTGAGCTAGATGGACCATTGGTCAGTATTGGGCAGCTTCCTATGTGTTCCTATGAAGCTGCTTTTGATGGCAATAGTGCAGGCTTGTTGTGGCAGAGAGTCTGTGAACCAGTAAGTTCAAGTGTTGCGTCTCGATGTGAACTTTCCTTGGGCAGCCTCTTTGGCCTGAAAAAGGAAGATTGTAAAAAAAAACCCTCCATGCACGTGACATGCTTTGAGCACTTTCCTAAAGCCCTGTAAAGATGCTCATTAATATTATGCAGCATACAGTAACTGCCCTTTCCTATCTAACCAGGCAATTGCTGTGTTCTCCTTATGCCCCCTTCGTGTGTTCTGGGTTCTTCCTACCTACTCATTCTGTGTAGGGCACAGAATGAGATTTCAAAACAAACAATTTCTCTTGCTCTTCAGGGCCCCTAACCCTGGTGTGTCCCATTCTACTTTAAAAAAAACATATTTCGGGGGCTGACATTTGAAACGCAGTTTGATTCTTGAGATGAGTATCCCTCTGAAATAGCATTGCGCTAATCTATTCATTCCCTCTGCTGCAGCTACTGAGGAGGTTTGCTGCTTGACATATCTGGATTGGAATCGTGGTTTCTTGTTATCAGGCTTCATGTGTCGAATACAGAAGTGCTAGTTAAGGGCTTCTTATCTGCTAGAGTGGATGACAAGTGATTCCCGGCCAGAAATTTGTGCGTTGTTGCTGAGTATCAGCTATATTGACAATTTGTCAGAGTGTCATCAGCAAACGCTATGCTTACCCTGATTCCGTGCTTAAACTGTTGTGTGGGACCAGGCTGGGGGCGGGTGGAATCAAAGAGATGTGGCTTTCCTTCATGCTTTGGAAATCCAGTGGCTGTTGCCAGAGCTGCAGAAATACTTTCTCGGTGATCTGCTGCCGTGAAGTCCTTTAAACATGTTTCCATTCTACAGATACTGGAATACAGCCTCTACATAGGAATATAGGAAACTGCTTTAAAGTGAGTCTGACCATTGGTCGATCTAACTCAGTATTGTCTACACTGACTGGCAGCTGCTCTCCCAAGATTTCAGGCAGAGAGTCTGTCCCAACACTACCTGGAGATGCTGCCGGGATTTGAACCCGAGGCCTTCTGCTAGCAAGACAGACACTCTTCTGCAGAGCTGTGGCCCTGCCTCTAGTCTTCAGGCTTGCCTTGCTGAGATCCTCCAGATTTATTGACTTTTAAAAATGGGCTCTGAAGACCTGCCAGTCTAGTTAGAAAGGCTTTTGATACTTAATGTGCATAATGGATTCCCCAGCCCCCTTTTTTTGTTGTTGAATTAGGAGTTTGTGTTACACTGCGTTAATGGTTAGTGAATGTTGAATGGTTTGTGTTTGCTTTGCTGGGATGCTGCTGCGTCTTGTGTACGTATAATTATGTGGAGGGAAATGTCATTTGTCTGTTTTAATAACAACTTTGCTGTGAGTGGCTTTGAGCTCAGCTTTGTTGGAAAAATAGCACACAAATAATTTCATTGGGCCTTTTCTTAACTGCAGCCGTTGGTTGGGCATGTGTATGTGTACGTACCTGCTGTTCCTGGTGTGCTGTTTCTTTTGCTGACTGTTTCTGTTTTTAGAATTGTATATAAGTGTGTGTGTGTTTTTCTTTTTATCCTATACACCACCTTGCGTATGCCTGTGTTATAAAAAAGGGCAGGATATAAACCACAAAATAAATATGCAGTGCCTTCCTATCCATGGACCTGTCTGTTGAGATGCTAAGAAATGTTTATGAACGGTCCATCTCCTTAGAAAGTGATCAAAAGGAAAACAGAAAATGGTCGTCTCAGGGATTTGATGGGATCGGTTGCTGAAAGAGTATAATCATGACAGCAGGTGACTAGATGGAATGTGGGAATGGTCTGCAGAAGTAGTATGAGTGTGAATAGGGCACAGAGCTGGTTGGGCATGGGCAGTAGAGCTCTTGCAAGTTGGCACTATTGTGAAGCTTCCTTGTGCTGGTGGGCAATCAACTGTCCATGATTCTTCTTCTTACTTTGCAGATTTCCAGTGTTCTGGCTTCAAAGAACCCTTCAGTTCTTCTTACTCTGGTAAGTGACATCTTGTGTTCTTAGAAAGAATTGACTTTGGAGAAACTTACTTGCAGACTAGAGCAGCCTTTCTCAACTTGGGGTCCCCACCTACTGTTGGACTCCCAAACTCCCATCAGACTCAGCAAGAATTGTTGTCCACTAACATCCGGGGACCTTACAAAATGTGATAATCTAGTCTTCTGTAATAGAAGGAGTGTTGTTGCTGGTTTCAAATAAAAGCGTGTTGATTTTATTATTACTGAAGCAATCTTAAGAGACACAATCTATAAAGAAAATGGGTTTGGGCAGGGAAGAGGACAACAGCCAAGGTCGGGTAGCAACCAACCTCACCTGTAGCCAGGTGGAAATGGCTCCTAATGGCCATTTCTGGCTTGTGTGTTTGGGAACATTATTCAGTGGTAGTTATTGCTCACCGTCAGGCTTGATTTTAGGAGAAGCTCAGGCTGTTGGGTAAGACTGGAGGAAGGGGAGTTTTCCAAGTTAACCCGGTTTGACTGGGAGCCAGTTTCAAATTCCATGTAGGGCAGTCTCACAACCTTCAAAGGGTGGTGATAGTGGCTGAGAATTGTATGCAATCCAGGAATGGAAAGCCCCTTTTACACGGTGCTTTTTGAACATATGAAAACCACTTGTTTCCTGGGTGTTCTGGAAGAGTGACCAAGATACAAGGCTGCTTAATTTACATGGCCTATTCCCACATCTTTGGTTTTCAACCATTCTTACATCTGGGGAATCAATATGGCCTGTACTTGGTTCCTAGTCACTGATTAAGACTTAGGCTTAGGCACCCTTCAGCACATGCCCTGTGTGACCAGAATAGCTTACAATAGCCTACCTATTGAAGGAGTATCTCTACCCCCATCGTTCTGCCCGGACACTGAGGTCCAGCACCAAGGGCCTTCTGGCGGTTCCCTCGCTGTGAGAAGCCAAGTTACAGAGATCTAGGCAGAGGGCCTTCTTGGTAGTGGCCCTCCCACCAGATGTCAGAGAGAAAAACAACTACCAGACTTTTAGAAGATATCTGAAGGCAGCCCTGTTTAGGGAAGCATTTAATGTTTAATAGACTATTGTATTTTAATATTCTGTTGGAAGCCGCCCTACAACCTGATGCCCTTCGGGTGGTTTGAGCTACAGGCAACATCCCACTTGCGCGGGATCAGCACATGCGCTCACTCTGACATGCACGCCGTTTTCAGTGCCGAAAGGGGATGGGCCAGGGGGATGGGAGTTGTAGTCAGAACATCTGACGGGTTTCTTGTTTGGGAAGGCTTCCTTGCAGAGTGGGATGCCTCTTTTGTAATTTCAAGACTGAAGCAGCTGTTCTTTTGTTGATAGCCATAGTTCAAACACTTTTGCCTTTCTTCTCCAGCGAGGAGTTAACACTGACAGTGGAAGTGTCACCAGGGAAGCTTCATTTGAAGGAATCAGCCAGTAAGTTACCTTGCGGGTTTGTGTGTCAAACAAAGTGTTAACCAGCTAATGATTTGAACACCATATAACCAGTCGGGGGAATGATCAAGTGTCCATTAGAAGATGGCCCGGTGTATAGACTGTAAGCCTGTCATGGTGTCTTGATTATATGAACAATGATGTGTGTTTTTTCTGGCTTTATATAATATGGGCGGTATTCAGCTAACATTTACTCAGAGTAGAGTAGCCCACTGAAATGAACACGTCTAAAGAGTCTACTCCGTGTAAAAGTAGTTGAATATTGTGTTTTATATACATAGTTTTTTTTAATTTGTGTTTTATATACATTGTATTTGCAATTGAAAAGTGCTTTGTTGTATATCTTTTAAGTTGTTGCATAGGCACCTAACCACAAGAAATACATGTTTGACCTGACAATATGTCCCAGGATAGTAGTTAGCCAGTTATGTGAAGCACTGACTAATTAGGCTTCAGCCTATGGCTGAATCCGCTCCCCCACTCCTGCTTTTTTATGACCCCCACCCAGGCTCCTCCCAGGCAGTAGTGTGGACTTTGGCCTCAACAAGATTAGGCCCCCCCCCTGCACGGCAACATTATCAAGTATTATGCTCACATCGCGCATAAGAGCATAAGAAGAGTCTTCTGCATCAGGCCAAGAGCCTATCTAGTCCAGCATCCTGTTCTCTGAGTGGCCAGCCAGATGCCTGTGGGGAAACCCCCAAACAAGGGGCATGAGATTGCTCTCCCCTCCTGTGGTTCCCAGCAGCTGGTATTCAGAAGCATTTACGGCCTCAGATTGTGAAGGCAGCACATACAAAACAACACCATCACGGACGGCAGGGCAGAAACTTGTTAATTTTAAAACTAAAGCTGGGGCAAACACCTGAACTATTCAAAAGCTTGTTCTCAAAAAGCTTACAAGTGTGTAACTTTTGCAATTCTGGGCATGAAGTGTGCATATGGGAGGAACTTCCTGGAGTTGTGGCAGCTTTGATGCACTCTTTTGACACACCCAGAACCCCATATTCTGTGGGTCATTCTAGAGATGATGGTGGTAGCTTCCATTTTCCATGTGCTACCTGAGATTCTTCCCTCCAGCCCAAGTGCCTCTTGGAAGAGTGTGACTTTGTCCTTTGATCTTTAGCTTATTGGAAAGAGACTTCCAGCTGTCCGCCGCCTTCCTCTCCATGGGTTTGCAGAGCAGAAAAAAACTGATCTTCTCACTGCTGTTTGACAGCTGTAGATCACTTGTGTCAGGAGCGGGATACCCACTGGTGTAGTACTGAGTGCCCTGCTGCTTTTTGCAGGACAGAATTGATGCCCTTAATCGCTTGTTAGAGTGCTTCTCCTCTCCTCTCGCCGTCCCACTTTATCTCTCCCAGTCTTGGCATTGGCCTCTCAACAGTCTGTCAGCTTTGTCATTTAAGGCATATAATTTCTTTGACTGCCTTGGAGAGAGTTGACACAGAGTACTTTGCAACTAATGAAGCTACAAGGGAGGAAGCTTGGAATCTGCTCTCAACTTTTGCTTCTGGGAGAAAACTTGTTGCTTTGTTTGCTGTGCAAAAGCACTGTGCTCCTGAACTGTCATTTTCTTCTGTAAAAAAGAAAATAGATGCACTGATCTGAATTTTTTTAAAAAAGAAGCAAGAGTTTTTTCTTTCTCCCTTGTTCCTCTTTTATTTAAAGTGCTTCCCAAGGCTTTTGTGAAATGTGAAGGGCAATGAATAATAGAATCATAGAATTGTAGAGTCAGAAGGCACCCAAGGGGGCATCCGGTCTGACCCCCTGCAATGCAGGAATCACAGATAAGGATGCCATCCTTGTTTGCTGAAGGCAGCCAAAAATACAAATTGGTGTAATTATTATTATTATTATTATTATTATTATTATTATTATTATTATTATTATTTATACCCTGCCCATCTGGCTGGGTTTCCCCAGCCATTCTGGGCGGCTTCCAACAAAATATTCAAATACAATAGTCTGTCAAACATTAAAAGCTTCCCTAAACATGTGGTGTTAGGGTGAATAACATCACTTTCCATTCTTCTACTCCCAACTTCATCCTCTTGTTAAAAATACTATTCAGCGTTTTGTTCGGTGGGCTACAATTCAACCTTCTGCAACCTGTGCAAATTTTGTACTGCAACTCCCATCAGCCCAAGACAGCACAGCTAAGTGAAGCTGGGGCTGATGGGAGTTGTAGTCCAAATCATCTGGAGGGCACTAAGTTAGCGAAGGCAGCTTTTGTGTTTTTCCTTCTTGGGCTCCCTCTCAGGTGAGGGATTTGTCTTGGATTATTTATTTGACTTTTTGCAAGGTGCTGAGGCTTTGGGCAATTTGGTTCCTGTGGCCACAGTGCCCGGTCCCACTAAAAAGAACAGGATGTGTTCTTCTCTGTTCTTTGTTCCTTCTTAAGGGAACTGAGGGAAGCGGTAGACAGTGCCCCTTCATAGTGCTGCAAAAGACCTATTTTGGCCTTTGCAAACGTTTTATTTCAGCATTGGTCTCAGCAGATCCTTTTGACTACAACTGTCATGGCCGTCCCCATTTTATTTTTTATCCCGCCCTGCGAAGCCTTGCCTTCTTCCATCCTTGCCACGTCTCAGAACGTCTCTCAAGAGCTGAACTTTGTTCTCTGCTTTTCAGGCTCTCGCTCTCTGTCTTCTGTTGAAAACTGTCTCTTCTTGTGCTGCTTGCTATCCTGCCGTTCCCTTTTTCAGCCTCTGGTTGAAGAGCTTCTGGATTGCTGGTGGTCTTTGACCTTTCATTGTTTTCCGCGTGAAGGGTAAGTTGCACACAGAGAGAGGCTCAGGCCAGGCACACACAGGCAGAGGGAAGGAAGAGAGACACAGGCACCTGCGTACATGCACATTCTCTCTCTCACTCACATCCGCACATGCTTCCTCTCTCACACGCAACACTTCTGAATGCCAGTTCCTGGAAACGGCAGGAGGAGAGAGTGCTCTTGTGCTTGAATCCTGCTTGCAGATTTCCCACAGTTATCTTGTCGGGCGCTGTGAGAACAGGATTCTGGACTAGACGGCCCACTGACCTGATCCAGCAGGTTCTTCATATGTTCTTATGGGGGAGAAGATGGCTATCTGAATCTGGCTAGTGTTGTCATAAGCAAGGAAGTTTCTTCTGTCTTGTGGTTTCGTAAATTCAGAACAGTGATCCCTGGTCACAGGAGAGGAGCCAGAGATAGCAGGTCTTTTCCCCTTGGAGTACTGTGAGAATTTTCCCCCAACATGCGCTGTCACCTGAACAATGCCGAGCTCTTCCCTTGAACAGGAGAGCCAGATAGCTGTGAGGTCACCACTGATTTCCCTTTTCCCAGCTCCCAGTTGGGATGCTCTCTCAATGATCTCTTAAATGTTCAATTCTCTGGTATTGATCTGGATGCCAGAATTATACCCTGCTATTCTGTGTGCAGCTCACTTTCCTGCATCTCCTGGTTTCCTTCGTCATTCATTAAGATCATGGTGGGACGCTCCAACTCAAAATGGAATCCAGGCTTTTGTTCACTGAACTTCATAGACCAAATGCACCGTTTTGTTCATCAATGGTTTTTGTATTCGGTTGCCTTTAAGCTTAACTAGCTTTTGCATCCTTCCCCCCCCTTTTTTTCTTCTTCTTCTTTTGTGCTGAACCATAGCAGGAATAATAGTCCCTAAACCCACCTACTGGAAAGGAAAGTGTTTCATTCGTGTTCAAAGCAGGCAAATCTCATTAGCCGAACTGCTTTTTTCCTCCTGGTGCCTGACTGAGTTCTGTAGAGGGCCTGAATTGTGTGGCTTGCTAGCTTCATTTTCTCATGCGGTGAGGTGTTGAGATGGAACACAGGCTAAAACAGAACACCTTTGCAGCAGAGGTGTTGAGCAGTGAGGCTGGAAAAATCCCGCTTGCATCCAGAAATTGGATGCTGGCTTCTAAGAATGTGAAATACCTCTTCAGAACTTTGTGGGGCTGGAATTCAAGCTTGCAATGGTATCTTAGAAATTGTAATATGTTTCTCTAGTCCATGTTGGTGGAGGGAGAGCCTTGGATTTTGAATGCCACCACAAAAAGTCCTGGGTTGCTACATCTCCTGGCAAAGTGGCTACTCTCTCTCTTGTGGGTGCTTATTCATCACCTTTATATCTCTTTCTCTCTCCCTCTTGCTTTGCTGTATGAAAATATATGAATACATCTTCATTTCAGCTGAAATCACGGCTGCCTGCTTTCGCTCCAACTTCCTTTCCCCCTTTATCTCAGAGGCCACCAATGTGATGCCAATATGCCCCACTGATGCTGTACTGTTTTTAATATTCGGTTGGAAGCCGCCCAGAGTGGCTGGGGAAACCCAGCTAGATGGGCAGGGTATAAATAAATTATTATTGTTATTATTATTATTATTATTATTATTACTGAGCCTAGGGCCTGCCGATCAGAAGGTCGGCGGTTCGAATCCCCGTGATGGAGTGAGCTCCCATTGCTTGGTCCCTGCTCCTGCCAACCTAGCAGTTCGAAAGCACATCAAAGTACAAGTAGATAAATAGGTACCACTCTGGCGAGAAGGTAAACAGTGTTTCTGTGCACTGCTCTGGTTCACCAGAAGCGGCTTAGTCATGCTGGTCACATGACCTGGAAGCTGTCTGCGGACAAACGCCAGCTCCCTCGGCCTATAGAGCGAGATGAGCACTGCAATCCCAGAGTTGTTCGTGACTAGACGTAACGGTCAGGGGTACCTTTACCTTTAGCTCCTATGGTGCCCATGAAAAGTCTCAATAAATATTACCTCAGAAATCCACAATGCACTAAAGACTGTTTGCTCCTTTTGCTCAGTTCCTGTTTGCACTGACTTGGACTCTCCTTCATTTAACAGCCTTCTTTAAGCATGCTCACATTTCATTGGATGCCAGAGTTGGACACCCACCCAGTGTCTAGAGTTTCTAGCTAATTTTTGTTATCTCTCTCGTTTTTAGATTTGAGGTTAACAACACAGTTCTTCATCCGGAAATTGCTGAATGGTATGTTGTCTTTTCACCCTCTTTCTCCAAAGCTTGCTCCAACATTCTGTGTGAGACCATGGCTGCAATCACAGAGCATTTTATCCCATTCCCCTGACATTTCCCTAACTGTTAATTTTTGCATTACGTTTGAGCTTCCACACGACGTAAAAGTCACATCTGGACATCTGTTGGAATGGAATGGAAGTTCTGCACTCGTTTCCAAGTTATTTGATTTCATGGGGTTGGGGGGAAATCAGTTTGCAACCACATCAGCCCGGAAAATCATGGGAGTAAAGTCACAAAAATTGGGGCAGTTATACTAGCATACACTTCTTCCCTTCTGTTTTCATGGGGGAACAGAAGGATGCATTTGTGGAAAGGTTGGGATGGAGGAGTGATGTTGTCTATGTTGGTTGTTGTCATGCCACACCACACCCACTGCTGTGAATGAAATTTAGTGTGTCGTGTCAGCATATCAGTGAAAAAGCCACAGTTCCATAACACGACAAGGGCTGTTGTGTGAAAGGGGTGCCAGAAAAAGGGGCAGAAGCGCTAGCTTGATAACCAGGAAGACTAACGCAGTAAATCCCATGTCTGGGATTTGGCTTAGTGTGTTGTCCAAACCTGGGCTTGGGGTTTGCCTCGCTCCAGAGAAGCTGTGAGCTGCAATCAAGGTTTGTCCTTCAGTTTACAGCTCGGGGTTTGTCTGGATTAAGACAAACCACAAGCCTGGGTTCAGATGAGACCGAGAACACCCTCTTCCTGGGTTGCTGCATGCCAACTTTCTGATGCCTGGGGCACTATCAAGGCACAGCCTATGGTGAAGGCCCTGTTACAGCCCCCAACTGGACTGCAGCCATGATGTAATACCAGAAGGAAGAAAAGGATCTAAATGCCACTGAAATAATTCTTGCAAAATTCTTTAGTGTTAGCGGTTGTGTAGGTTCAAATACAAATACATTAATTATGATACTATTGCAGAGACTACCCAAAGAAGAATTAATTGAATGTCTGGCAGAATGGGTAATGTTATATAAATGTCAGGCGATTATTGCCTCCTTTTGGGATTCATTTTAAAAGCATTAATTCTAATGCATTCCGCTGGCAAATTTATGGATGTTCTCTTTAATTACACTTGAATGTCAATGGTGCCTGACATTAGCAGGAGCGAAACTGAGAAGAACCCAAGTCCTAAAGTGTGTTGCGCCACAGTGATGTTTCTTGATTTTAAAACTCATTTTCAATAAGGTGGATGTTACGACTCTTCTCCGCTGTGTGGTTTTTTTTTGGGGGGGGGGGGTTATAAAAGCCCTCTTGTTGGAAATGGAGATGCCACAAGCCAATTTAGTGAGGCCTGGAGGAGGAATGAGATTGGCCTTTGTCAACCTGGGATCCTCCAGGTGTGTTTGAAAGCAGCTCCCATCATCTCCAGCCAGGACACACACACCCCTGTTCTCAGGTGTAACATATATTTCCATAAGATTAAATGAATCTGTGTGAGGGCTTAGATTGAAGGCGGGGAGTGTGTATGTCTATTCCACTCCTCAGCCATCTCATATTGCCCTGGCAGGTCTGAAGAGCGTTTGAATTACTGCAGTGCTCTCTGTGTGGGGCTCCCCTTGTGTTTGGTCCAGAGGCTGCAACTGGTGGAGAACCTGGCGGTACGGTTGCCAGACTCAATAGTGGACAGGACTTCTGTGCCTTTAATTGCCCTGCTCTCTTTTGAGCCTGGAGACCTTAAAGAGAAACCAGCAGACCCCTTGCTTGGAAATTAAACAAAGGGTCTGCTGGTTTCTCTTTAAGGTTTCCAGACTCAAAAGAGAGCAGGGCAATTAAAGGCACAGAAGTCCTGTCCTCTATTGAGTCTGGCAACCCTACCTGACGGCTAAGTTTATTGTGGGGGGGGGGAACAACCCCCAGCGTATGCTTGTGGGACTTTCACTGCCGGTCAGTTTGCTACTAGCCCAAGGCTCCCAGTGATGAGGAGACTTGAAACCACATTCAGCTGAACACACTTACAAGCCCCCTTCAGGCCTTCCTGCTCAAAATGGGGTGGTTGGGAATGGAGCAAGCCGCTTCTGGCAGGTGCAGGGGACAGTGGGAGGGGGTCCTGCACATGCCTCCTCCCCAGTTATGCCCTTACACATCCATTTCAACCCATCTGTATGCTATTGTTACACTTTTTTTATATCTTGCCTTTTCCACTGTTCAGGACTCAATGCGGCTTGCACAGATAAAACAGAACAAGCTAAAAACATAGACAAGACAGACATTAAAATGTACTAAAACACTAATAGAATTAATATAATCTAAGAAGATCCATTAAAAACACAGACTGTAACAATGAAAGCAACACAGAACCAGCTGTTCCCTCAGAAACAGGAGTAGTAGTATTTATTTCATTAAAAGTGTTTATAACCTGCCATTCCGTCGGAGGTTCCTGGGTTAAACCATGCACATTCCAAACCAAAAATTAAACAATCGTATTGAAGCAGCGTAAAGCGAAATGCAGCATTCAGTTGCAAGTCAAAGCAGCAGCGACAAAGGAAATTCAGGTGTCCAGCATGCCTTGCTGTTACTTGTAACCCTTCAAAATGATTTGTTTTGAGTCAACTGACCAGTAACACAGAGGAGAAAATAACAGCCTTGGTAAAACTGATTATGACTGTTGGCCTGGAAACGGTCTCATGACAGGATTGACTATACTTCCTATACTTCCTCTAACCCCCTGGTAATAACTATATTGATGAACACTTCCACCTCAATATATATGATTGCAGGGGCAACATCTGCCTGCAAAGGAAACTCTAGCGAATCTGCCAGCAAAAGCTTTGTAGTTAATATATGCCAATAAAATTTCTCTTCTGTATTTAGGTTTTTATAAAATATTTAAGGGAGGCATGGGATGATTAAAGGCAGGCCAAGCCAGAACCTGTGACCAAGGGGTATTCAGTGGCGAACATGATTTATTTATGGCCCACCAGGCACAAATGAAATAAAAAATGTTACAGGATATAAAATGTGTAAGATCATAATAGGAGAGGGATAAAAGAAGCAATCAGATTTAAGTGGGATTGCTACATTTAGGCATTTTGTTGTGAGCTTTGCAATTTGAAAAATTGGAGCCCTCCGTTAAAATGACCAATGGAGATTTTGAAGAGTAGCCAGCCAAATAATGTACAATGGGAGGCAGAGAGTTTCTTTACCTCCCCTGGTGGAAACCGCAATTTTAAAAAAGCATGTAAAGCTAGCATCTGTTATTTGCAGGGACGTATTATATCTGCCCCTTTAAAGATATGAGAATAAGGTGAGCCAAGGAGAAAGCTTTTAGAAAGAGACAGCCACTTCCAAATAAGGCATCCCATCCTTAAGGTTGGGACATGGGAAACCTGGCAAGCAGGGAGACTACAGGGCACATAGCCCAGAAAGTGGATCATGTAAGTTCTGCAAGTCTGCATCTCTGCATTCCCTGTTTCACTAGAAATGCAGCTTCTTCTAAATCCAAGGGTAGTAAATGGAAATGCATGCAGTTGTTATGGACATTTTTGCATCCTTCCATTCCCCTCCCCCCACCCCCAAGCAGGGATTGATAAGAAAGAGGGACGGAGAAATGTGCAGTGTTATTTATATATGTATGTATATATGTATGTGTTAGATTTATATCTTGCCCTTCCTCCCACAGGAGCTCAGGGCAGCAAACACATAAAAGATAAAGCATCTAAAAGCTGTTCCAATACAGATGGAGGCTGGGAAAGATATTTACTTAAAAGGGTTGTTGGAAACCTTTTAACGTTGCATCGAGTGTTTCCATTTTTGCACATTTTAGAGGAGAAGAGGGAGGATGTTATGAGTTCTTGTTTTTGTTTTTTTGGCCAGATCTCCCCCATGTATTCTTCGTGCAGGTACCAAGGGTAGTTAGTTCTTGATTTTGCAGGACAGCTACCCTGGCTCAGGTGGGGCTGAGACGCTACACTTACCCTGGTCTTTTGCGTGATGCTTTATTTGGACCAGATCCGCTGGTTGCTAAGTAAAGTTTGGGCTGATCTTTTCCTCTCACAGAATGTACTTATGGATCTGTTTGGTTCTGATTTTCTTGTGGCACTCTCCTGCTGATATCAACATGGCTGGGGCTTTGTTTGTCGTTCTTGTCTAATTGTCTAAATCGGGGAGTTCTTATGCTAGTTCTTTTGCATTGTTAGTGGATAACCTGTTTCAAAATGGTCTAGTAAACTGAAGCAATCAGAGCCAAGCTGGGATGTAATGGACATCTTTGGATGCATGAATGCTCTGATAGCACTGTGGTCACAGTTTTGAAGTGTGTGTGTGTGTGTGTGTGTGTGTGTGTGAGAGAGAGAGAGAGAGAGAGAGAGAGAGATGGGGGGGGCAGACAGTGCTAGAAAGTTCGACACAGAACTGTAATGATAGGTGGTGCCCACATTGGCTACCCTGTAGAAGAGCATCTGTAGAAGAGTGTTGGGCTCCACCTCCTGGTCAACATGGCCAATCACCCGTGGTGATGAGAGTCCAACAGCATGTGGAGAGCACAACATTTTGGAAGGCTGCAGTTCAGACTCTGTTAAAACATTCAACTCAGATTAGAGTACCATAAGAACTCTGGTATGTTCAAAATGGCAGAATCCATTTCCATATTAGGAAAGGTTTGCAGCATTTGGGGACCTTATAAAATTATACATGGCACGGAGGATGTGGATAGAGAAAAGACTTCCCGTCTTTTTCATGATGCTAGAACTCTTAAGATATTTCTCTTAATATACAGAAGGTTTCGTTATAGAATTTCTGCATTCTATTTTGACTAATATATGCATTTAAAACTGTGGAACTTGCTCCCACAGGAGGCAGTGATGACCACCAATTTGGATGGCTTTAATAGAGCATTGGGCAAATTTCTGGGGGATAAGGCTATTTTCTACCTCCACAGTTGGAGGCAGAAATGCTTCTGAATACCAGTTGCAGGAAAGCACAGGAAGGGAGAATTGCTGTTGTGCTCAGGTCCTGCTTGCAAGTTTCCTACGGGTCTCTGCTTGGCCACTGTGAGAACAGGATGCTGAACTAGATGGGCCATTGGCCTGATTCCTCAGGCTCTTACGTTCTTTATCTTGGGTGCTATTTATGGCAAGTTGACTATAAAAGTAGCTGCTCCAAACTTTGGTGAAAGAACTGCTTCTGCCTTCTAGGGGATGAATGAAATGTTCTTGTTAGCCCCAAAGCACCTCTCTAGTGCAGAGACGGTCTTTGTGTGTCTGCAGGATTTATGGCTTTGAACTTGCCTCCCTCTGGTCAAGAGATATGCTCCGGACAGTGACCCATATGTCAGCACAGGAAGCAAGTCTCTCGGAAGCAACTTGTAGTGTCCTGGTTACTGAAAATGGGAGATGCAATTTCAAGTCCTATCATGGGAGGTGATTAGATTAAGGCTCTGCTTGCCTGCTCCTTAAAAAAGGAAGGGCAAGTTTTGGTGAGCACAACACTTGTCCTTGCATAATGTCCCAGGTTCGGTCCCAGGTTCATCTCCAATAAGAACTGGGAAAGACTCCAGTCTGAAAAGCTGGGAAATCCTCTGCCATATCATGGTTTCACTGTGGATGCAAACCATGGTTTTGTGATAAATCAGCAAGTGAATGGTTTCAAACAGGTTTGCAAACCTGGATCTTGAGCAGCCTTCCCCCACCCTGGCACCCTCCAGATGCTTTAGACCAGGCATCCCCAAACTGCGGCCCTCCAGATGTTTTGGCCTACAACTCCCATGATCCCTACCTAAGAGGACCAGTGGTCAGGGATGATGGGAATTGTAGTCCAAAACATCTGGAGGGCCGAAGTTTGGGGATGTCTGCTTTAGACTGCAACTCCCACCAGCCCCACCCAGTATTGACTGTTCAGAACAACTGGAGGGCTTCCAATTCATAAAGGCTGACCTAGCCAAGCACTCCAGAGGCTGCCACTAAACGGCATTTTGGGTGGCCACCAGGTGAGTTCATGGCAGAGGTGCGATCTGCGCTAGGCCTCCTTGATCCCAAGCACCATTTCCTTGGCTTTTATGCTGCACCCCAGCTCCTGCCTGAAGACGTGCAAGCTTTCGATTTTTGCTAAACTCTTCATCCAGGGGTTCATAAATTTAATACAGCTCTGAGCCAAAACAGTGTGCAGGGATATTTTCTCTCCCCACCCCCCGCCCGCCTTCTCTGCCTGCTACCTTTGCGAAACAAGCTTCAGCAACCCAAAGGACTTGGTAGCTTTAGGCAAGGATTCATTCATATTCTGCTACTGTGCCTCGGACTCCCATTTCTATAGCTTGAGAAATGGCAGGAAGCTTGTGACTTGTGCTTGGTAAAGAGTGCAGGGTTGGCTAAATAAAACATGCATATCTTCGTAGGACTGTCTGACCCCACAATTGTGTACCCTGTTTAGTAAATGCAGGCAGAGGGATTGCCTATTCATGGCAGGTCGAGGCAAAGCAAGGTCAATAAAGCATGTCTGGCCTGGGACAAGATGTTTTTGCTGCTTGTCTGTCCTGAATCTCCAACTTGCAGCTTCACTGGATGCTCATGAGTTCTAGTGTTATGAGAGTGGGGAGGGGGAGCTTTTTCCCATCGACTTTCTCAGGGTGTCTAATAGGGGTGGGGGGTGGGCCTGGTAGATGTGAACAGGAAGGTCTAGAATAAACCAACCTGCTTTGCACTTTACAGAGTGAGGGAATTCTGTGCACTGTTAAGTATGCCTTGAAAGCAGCCAGCTGTCTCTGACTTGACATGGGAGACAGTATAGAAGTGTTATTAACAAATAAATAGGTAGCATCTTGTGAAAGGTTTTTTACTTCCCAGGACTAAGGTTTTTCAAGCTTGAAATGTGTTTGAGTTCTTCAATACAATTCCGTTAGTTCATTATCCGGCTCCTTCATCCTTAACTTATACTGACACTGTAAGCTGAACTAGACAGAGCGTGGGAGATCCATGGTCATTTTTTATTTGATTATTTAATTTCTAACCTCTTGATATATTAAATATATATCTTAAGTGGTGTACAGAAAAATGAAGCAACAGCAGACAACTTAAACAGAATATTACAAAAATGCACAGTTACATATAAAAATGTCACATTAATACAAAATTACTAATATATATAGATCAATATTGATTCATTTTCTTTCCTCCCTCCCTCTCAGCCCCAAGGTCCAACAAACTCTCAGTTCACCCACAAAAGTCTCACAATGAGAAGAGAGTTTCTGGAAACAGTGAACAGCACCCTCATCTAAGTTGTGTCTGACCCTGTCTTGCATGGCCTGTTTTAAAAACCAAACTGAAGTAGAATTCCCACAGTGTACTGATGTGATAAATGTACAAATCAAGAGTATAAACTCAGGATTTATTCACACTCAGAGCCCAATGATTCTGTTAAATGGTCCTGAGAAAGTGCTTCAGGTTTCTCTGATATAATTTTAACAATGGCAGGCACTAGCCTGACTGGTCACCTGCCTTCAGCCATGGCCAAGTCCACTGGGCAGCCTTCCTCAGCCTGGTGCCTTCCAGGTGTTTTGGCCTGCATCTCCCATCAGTTTAAGCCAGCTGGGCTTTGCTGTCCTGCGGGCTGGCTGATGGGAGTTGTAGTCCAAAACATCTGGAAGGCATCAGGTTGGGGAAGGCTGCCCTAGATCTTCTCCTTCCTATCCACAAACTCTAGCTGCTTGCACCCCACATACGGTCTAGGGGTTGCAGTTAGGGTGATCAAACTCGATATCTTATACCAGCCTTGCAGGTGCTTTTTCAGCTCATCCTACTTTGAGTAAATTGAATGCCACACATACCTTTTATTTCCTGATGTCCTTTATTTGCTGCAATCTCGTAATAGCCTCTTGCTTTTGAAACGCATCTGGTCGGCGGTAGGTTTGCCAATTAGGTTACCTGGTTATTCTTTGTGCTCTCAACTTAATCACTGCTGAGCTGTAGGGGGAATTACTAACCTGATTCTCCTCTTCTCCTTTCCTTTTGAAGCCGTGTGATTAAGACGGACA
Organism: Zootoca vivipara; assembly: GCF_965207765.1. Lineage (NCBI taxonomy): Eukaryota > Metazoa > Chordata > Lepidosauria > Squamata > Lacertidae > Zootoca > Zootoca vivipara. The sequence continues at coordinate 50,789,951 of NC_142589.1, forward strand.
TGGAGTTGGAAGTCCTGCGTTATACCAATAAAATTTCCAGTGAAGCTCATAAAGAGGTAATGGATCTCTTACAGATAATAATTTTTTCTGCTCTTTGTGTAACGGTGGCTTTTCAGAAAATGTTCCCAGCTACTTGAATTGCTTAGTAATAAACTAATGGAAGAGCTGGGACAGAATTAGGTGGATAATGTTCCTTCTAATAGAATCCTAATAATACACATTGCTTTGCCCTTGAACTGGCTGTTGATGCCCAGGGAACAAAATGTCTTCACTTATCATGCTGGAACACATAGGAACATAAGCGCCCTGTTGGATCAGGCCAGTAGCCCCTCTTGTCCACCAACCTGTTTTTACAGTGTGCAGTCAGATGCCTATAGGTAACCTGCAAGCAAGACTTGAGCACAGCAGCAATCTGCCCACTTGCAATTCCCAGCAACTGGTATTCAGAGGTGTATTGCCTCTGACAGTGGAAGGAGAACATAGTCATGATGATTAGTGGTTGGCCTCCATAAACTTGTCCAACACAATTTTAAAGCCAGCAGAATTGGTGGCCATCACTGCCTCCTGTGGGAGTGAGATCCATAGGTTAACTCTGCACTGCATGAAGAAGTCCTTCCTTTTATCTGTCCTGAATCTACCAATATTCAGCTCCATGGGGTGCCCACGAGTTCTAGTGTTATGAGAGAGGGATAAATAAATATACAGTGGTACCATGGTTCTCGAACTCAATCCGTTCTGGAAGTCCGTTCAACTTCCAAAACGTTCGCAAACCAAAACACGGCTTCTGATTGGCCCCAGAAACAATGCCAACAGCCGAAACGGACGTCCGGCTTCCAAAAAACATTTGCAAACTGGAACACTTACTTCCAAGTTGGCGACATTTGGGAGCCGATTTGTTCGGGAGCCAAGGTACCACGGTATATATATTGCCACTTTCTCCATGCGATTCATAATTTTATAAACCATGATACCTCTTTAGAGAAAAGGCAAGTAAAAGTCCAAAACTCTGCAGCCTTTCCTCAATGGAGCTTTGCTTCATCCCCTTGATCATTATGGCCCTTTTTTCTCGAGAGAAGACCTCCTTGTAGGCTCAGGCTTACTCAGCATGCTGTAAATGTGCTCCTGTGTTCTGCAATATCCTTCGACACATTTCCTAAGGCATCTGGGTGGCCTTCTCACATGGAGGGATAGGTTCACATATCCAGATCATCAATTGAACCCTCATCAGACATTTATTGCCCTGGGGGGGGGGCATGGATAGGGAAACGCTGCGGGGATTTGCATTCAGCTCCACCCTGGGGACATAATTTTTTGGATCCAGGATGTGATCATCACACATTTCTAGTACATTCATATTCTTTGCTATGTCCAGGGGGTGCTATTTAAGTGCATTATACATCAAATCATGGTAGCTCCCAAGATAAACACAAAATTGTCAAGTGTTTAAGGTTCTTCTGTTCCAAATTTCTTAGGGTGTGTCCTATGTTTGTGACAACAGGTAATGAAGGCCATCAAAATAGGCATGAAAGAATATGAGCTGGAGAGGTGAGTACCTTTTCAACGTGACAACACTATGGAAAAGCATCTCTGTTAGCAGGAAATGCCCCCAGATAACTCTGAGCGACACTGATTTAATGGCAATTGCACGTGCTCATTTCGAGGCTGGGGCTAGACATATTTTATTATATAGAAGGCATTCCCCACATTTCCTCCGTGCTATTAGATGACAATTGCTTTTAGGTATGGTTTTAAAGCAGTATAATTCTCTTTGCAGACTTTTATGTAATTTACAGAAACTATACCTAATAGCCATTATTATTGCTTGATAGCATCCAATAAAGCAGCTTTTATGTGTGTGAATATCACAGTTATGCCTCCTACGTACATGAGTGTTTATGGGGGCCATAAAATGTCCTGGAGTGTTTGGTGAAATGTCTCTGCTGCAGCTGGAGCAAATATTGGTGTTTTGTTTATGCATTTCGATTTCCATCTGTTTGTGTTGCTTTCCCTAATGAGTCTTTAGATCCCTCCACCCCTTCCTTTGCCCATATGGCTTCGTATCCTGAGAGAAGCATGTGTCCAGCAGGGGATGTCCAGCCAGGCTTCACGGTGATTGGAGTTTGAACTTCCTCTTTGCTACATGCTGATCAAAGAATCATAGACTATTTACTCCTAATGCTCTGCCATTTACACGTGGCTCTAACTGGTAGATCTTGGGGCTCTACTATAAAGCAAAGTGGAGCTGATTAGCATGAAGTTTGCCCACCTCTGCTGATCTCTGTGGGATTGGCGCCAGCCACTTGGGTCTAACACTATACCTTCCAAATACTGAATTCAGTACTAGTATTTTAGGGTCATTTCGTAATAGATGTCCAGTCCTTTCTGAAATAAGATTTCAAATAGTAGTCCAATATATTTGCATTACCAAGCAGCTGCAAAACACTTTTACAGTCATACCTCATGTTGTGTCCGGTTCAGGTTACGTCTTTTCAATTTGCGTCCCACGGCAACCCGGAAGTACCAGAACGGTTACTTCCAGGTTTCGCTGCTCGCACATGTGCAGAAGCACTAAATCGCGCCATGCGCAGGCGCGGAGCTTCTGGATGCAAACCGCTTCGAGTTGCGGACGTGCCTCTGGGATGGATTATGTCTGCAACTCGAGGTTCCACTGTATCCTGTGTTGTTGAATATATCCTATTAAGTCTACCTGGGGTCAAATACTGTTGATATTGAATCTTATTTTTAAACTCCTTTTATATACTTGGTGGTGGTAATTTAACCCTCTTCTGCTCTCCTCTTATAGATCTCTGGCCCATTTCCTCATAAATGTTCCAACTTTATTATCCAATTTTATAATTATGGAGTAAATGCCACCAATTAAGCCTCTTTTTGCACCCTGGTGTTAATAGGGTTTCATATGCATGCAGTGTCTTTCCTTAAAACTCCATGTTTTCTTATTAAGCAAACTAAGGCATCTACTTCTATTTTACTTTTTATTTAATTCTGCAAGAGGATGTCCTTGTATGAATGGTGTTACAGAACTGCGGGGGGGGGGGGGCTAAACACAAAAAGTAATAAATGCTAGGATTTTGGGTTAAGTGAAGAAAGAATACAAGCTGCAAAGGAATTCCGGGGCTGCCTTATGCAAACCAGCCTGGCTGGCTGAGGGACAAGCAGAGCTGCTAGCATTGCAATAGAGAACTATTGAGGGTTGTCAACAACTCCTTGCTCCAGGTGTGACCAGAGACTGGAAATTTGGAAGTTTACCAGGGTAACTGCTCTGGTGGGGGACAAGGGGCTTCTGGGATGAAGAAGAGGAGAGATCCATCCAGGGGCAGAGGAAGGGGGTGCGGTGGGGATAGACCCCCCTGGGTGTCTTCGCTGAGGGGGGTGACATTTGGCATGCACCCAAGTGGCTATCCCACACCTGGGAGGGCACCCTCCATGCCCCGCCCCTCTCAGGAGTACGCCCCGCCCCCTCGGGAGTGTGCCTGCCATGGGCAGCGCAGGCATATGCTCCGCCACTGGATCCATCTTGGTGAGGGAGAAGGAAGGACTGCCTGCAATGCTTTGGGCCATTATCTTGAGATCTGGAGCCCCTCCATGCAGACTGAGGGTGTAAATAGGTGAATTGACTGTATTTCTTAAAGCACGGCAGCCTCCACCACATCTTCTATTCTCCAAAGGGACACAGACCCTGTGTGGGTACCTGAGATCCCATGCACTCTTGCCACGGCTTGGCAGAGAAAGGGACCGGCACTGGGCTTTTGTAACAATATATTCTCACTCTGGGACTTTTCTTAAAGCGGTCTGTGTTAATGGGGGGTCTCCACAAGATGTTGCAGGTGTGCAGATCTTCAGGGTGATAGCCAGCCAGGTGTCTCGTGCTCCAGGATAGCCTCCCATTTTTCTTTTCCAACTGACATTCAGCATTCTGTTTCTACTTGAGCATTCTCAGTGCACATGTGGCTGTGAGTTGGATTTTACATCCCTCCTCCCTTTTTGTACATCTGTGAACCTTGGGGTTCCGCCAAGGATGCTGACTGATACCTCCCTTGTGTTTCTCTGTGGCCCCTGATTTGGCTACAAAGCCATTGGATGTCACCACCTGAGTTCGCTTTTAGAAGCTGCATCAACGTTATTTAAGCATCAGTTTGATCCCTTGCAGCTAAACGTAGCCTCCTTGTTTTGAAGGGAGATTAAATTTGCCTGGCATTCACATTTGTCATTAGGCTCCTTCTATTCTAATCTCACTTTCCCCATCATGCCATAAAATATGTTGCCTTTTTAATGAGGTAATTAACACTTGATTCATAATTTCAATCAAGTGGCATTGGCATAGGAGTCAGTGTCCCATTAAAATGAATTAAAAGGTCCCATTGGGGCATTTTTTAGTATCATCAAGTGTACTTGACATGTGTTTGGCTGTGCAAGGCAAAATAGGTCAGTTTGGTGCGCATCCCATGACATATTTGCTTTCGGGGTGGTGAAGAAGAAAGATGGGGAGGATGGTGCAGAACCAACATTTGGTTAATGGGCCTCAGTCACTTTTTCTTTAAGTAGAAAGAGAAATGCAATATTTAGAGGAGGTGGATTAGCATTGCAAAGCCTCTTGGAAGCTATTGTTGCATTCTTTTAAAGCCCCAAATGGTTCTTGCCAACCTTGTAAAGGTTAGTACTGAAAACTTTAAAGCAGCATCAACAGAAGCTGAGAATATGACTTCCTCGTAAGTTGCTTGTGACGTTTCCTTCTTTGCTTGTGGGAACATGGAATAGCTTGGGAAATCCATTGGAGATAATTATGGGACAGAAAACCTGATACGGGTGCTCATCTAGTCCAGCCCACTGTAATGTAGGAATCGCTGCTTAAGAATCCCTGACAGGTCCAACCTATCCAACCTCTGTTGAAAAACATCCAATGAACGAGTAGCTATCAGGCCTTTGGTGTTGTGGCCTCAACCCTTTGGAATTCCCTCTGCTTGAAAATTAGGCAGTCCTCATCTCTGTTTTCTTTTGGGTGCCTACTGAAGACTTTCCTCTTTCAACGAGCCTTTGCAGTAGAGACCTTTCCCAGTCTGCTCCTTTGGGAGGAGGGGAGGGATATAAATATAAGAAATCATAACTAATAAAGGAAGGGTGCTCTTAACACTGGCTCACGGGTTCAGGTCATGTGCTCATTTCCCGAGTCCTTCAGATTAGCTCAGGAAATCAAATTTATCTCCAGTTATTCTGGGGAAACAAATTAGTTCATTTCCGGGGTGTTCTGAGAAGACCCTGGAGGAATCCAGCCATCTCTGCCTGTGACACAGCTGAATTCAAGAAGAGCCTCATCCTCCTTATTGCTGTCTCCGAAAACTCAATTTGGGAAGAGGCTGATGATATTCTGCCCAGTAAAGTTGTCATAAATAATGTCAGATCAATAGAGTGGAGGAATATCATAAGGCTTAACTGTGCGTGCATCCAGCCTTCGTGCTTTTTACAGCTTTTTATTACTACTATTATCCCCCTTTAATAAAAGGTTTGTTTGACTCTTAAGGGACGGCAAATTGTTTTTGTGGAAAAGCGGATGCTGCGCAAGGCTGTGGCTCCTACCCAGCGATGCTTGGCTACAAATTGGGGTACTTTCACACTAGCCAGGCAGCTGAAACTTCATGATGGTAGTCCAAGAGAACTGGTGCTTGAGAAAGACAGGCTGGCTGGAGGAGCCTTGGGTGTGGAGCTGGAGGGTTTTCTGTGACCACCAGTAACCTGTGAGATCAGTGGCCAAGACTGCGTCAATTCCTTCTTGATAGAAGCCAGCACAGAGCCGGCAAAGTCCGCTCGTTGAGGCAGAGTATTGGGAAGTTAGAGCTCCCCTGCTCCCTTTACTCTGCTGTATTGAAGTAGATTTATAATAATATAATAATAATAATTTAGTATTTATACCCCGCCCATCTGGCTGGGCCTCCCCTGCCACTCTGGGCGGCTTCCAACAAACATTGTTGTTGTTGTTGTTTAGTCGTTTAGTCGTGTCCGACTCTTCGTGACCCCATGGACCAGAGCACGCCAGGCACTCCTGTCTTGCACTGCCTCCCGCAGTTTGGTCAAACTCATGTTCGTAGCTTCGAGAACACTGTCCAACCATCTTGTCCTCTGTCGTCCCCTTCTCCTAGTGCCCTCAATCTTTCCCAACATCAGGGTCTTTTCCAAGGATTCTTCTCTTCTCATGAGGTGGCCAAAGTATTGGAGCCTCAGCTTCACGATCTGTCCTTCCAGGGAGCACTCAGGGCTGATTTCCTTAAGAATGGATAGGTTTGATCTTCTTGCAGTCCATGGGACTCTCAAGAGTCTCCTCCAGCACCATAATTCAAAAGCATCAATTCTTCGGCGATCAGCCTTCTTTATGGTCCAACTCTCACTTCCATACATCACTACTGGGAAAACCATAGCTTTAACTATACGGACCTTTGTCGGCAAGGTGATGTCTCTGCTTTTTAAGATGCTGTCTAGGTTTGTCATTGCTTTTCTCCCAAGAAGCAGGCGTCTTTTAATTTCGTGACTGCTGTCACCATCTGCAGTGATCAAGGAACCCAAGAAAGTAAAATCTCTCACTGCCTCCATATCTTCCCCTTCTATTTGCCAGGAGGTGATGGGACCAGTGGCCATGATCTTGGTTTTTTTGATGTTGAGCTTCAGACCATATTTTGCGCTCTCCTCTTTCACCCTCATTAAAAGGTTCTTTAATTCCTCCTCGCTTTCTGCCATCAAGGTTGTGTCATCTGCATATCTGAGGTTGTTGATATTTCTTCCAGCAATCTTAATTCCGGCTTGGGATTCATCTAGTCCAGCCTTTCGCATGATGAATTCTGCATATAAGTTAAATAAGCAGGGAGACAATATACAACCTTGTCGTACTCCTTTCCCAATTTTGAACCAATCAGTTGTTCCATATCCAGTTCTAACAAACATTAAAATACATCAAATATCACAGATTAGAAACTTCCCTAAACAAGGCTGCCTTTAGGTATTTTCTAAATGTCAGGTAGTTGTTTATCTCTCTGACCTCTGATGGGAGGGTGTTCCACAGGGCGGGTGCCACTACCAAGAAGGCCCTCTGCCTGGTTCCCTGTAGCTTTGCTTCTCGCAGTGAGGGAACCGCCAGAAGGCCCTCGACGCTGGACCTCAGTGTCCGGGCAGAACGATGGGGGTGGAGACGCTCCTTCAGGTATACTGGACCGAGGCCGTTTAGGGCTTTAAAGGTCAGCACCAACACTTTGAATTGTGCTCGGAAACGTACTGGGAGCCAATGCAGGTCTTTCAAGACCAGTGTTATGTGGTCTCTGCAGCTGCTCCCAATCACCAGTCTAGCTGCCGCATTCTGGATTAGTTGTAGTTTCCGGGTCACCTTCAAAGGTAGCCCCACATAGAGCGCATTGCAGTAATCCAAGCGGGAGATAACCATAGCATGCACCACTCTGGCGAGGCAGTCCACAGGCAGGTAGGGACTCAGCCTGCGTACCAGATGGAGCTGATAGACAGCTGCCCTGGACACAGAATTGACCTGCGCCTCCATGGACAGCTGTGAATCCAAAATGACTCCCAGGCTGCGCACCTGGTCCTTCAGGGGCACAGTGACCCCATTCAGGACCAGGGAGCCCTCCACACCTGCCCGCTTCCTGTCCCCCACAAACAGTACTTCTGTCTTGTCAGGATTCAATCTCAATCTGTTAGCCGCCATCCATCCTCCAACCGCCTCCAGGCACTCACACAGGACCTTCACTGCCTTCACTGGTTCTGATTTGAAAGAGAGGTAGAGCTGGGTATCATCCGCATACTGATGAACACCCAGCCCAAACCCCCTGATGATCTCTCCCAGCGGCCACATATAGATGTTAAAAAGCATGGGGGAGAGGACCGAACCCTGAGGCACCCCACAAGGGATTTCCCATGGATCTGGGCAGAAGTGCTAGAGATTATGTTCTCTGGGGTCCAATGCACAAAGTAAGCTCCTCTCTCCTTTTGCATCTTGTTTTGGATCAAGGCCCTCCTTCACTGAGGAATGAGAGCGATGTTCAGTAGCCCCCAACAGATGCAAGCCCCTTTGGAGATGCCCTGGGGAATCTCCTCTCTGATTCATAGAACACAAGTGGCCTTCCCAAAGTGTTCAGTGTTTATCCTTCTTTGTTGCTGTTTCATTTGCCTGGTCTTACTTCCTCTAATGCTCCAGGGTCATGGAAACCTCGGAAAGGCAGGTGGGAAATCTCCCTTCATTCCTGAGTGTATTATTGATATCCCTATCTGTGTCTGGAAAGTCCCCCCTCTCTCTCTTAATCTTCCAACAGTTTCCCCTCTCTACCCTCCCTTCCCAGAATTTAATTCCTTTGGGTTCATCTGTCCCCCCTTTTCTCGCCTTAATCTGATTCCAGGGCAGCCATCTATCCCAGCCTTTTGAAAATCAATAGTGTAAGTGGGATAAAAGAATTCCGAAGCCAGAAGGACTTAGCTGTGACTTACTTAGAGTGGCAGTGATGTTAATGCAGAGCCCCACTAACACCGCCGCCCTTCTTTAGCTTTTGATATTTGTTGCATGGCTCAGTCCCCCGCCCCACTGGCTGCATCTTCACCGCTGGAGAGGTCAGATTTGGCTCTTTATTCGGTATTCAGTTCATTGTCCTCTCCCTGATTTCTGAAGCAGGGCTTAGGCTATCAGATGAGTCTCTGTCATATCTGTCAGTGTTAAATTTCCGTATCTGTGGAGCTCTCATGGATTACAGCTCACACCTTTTCATTTATCCCTTTTTTCAAGGGCACAAAAATAAAATGAAGATTGTGCACATCCAAGAGTGAATAGCTAAAGCCAATCTCTTTCTCCCCCACCTTCCTGATTATGTTCTGGATTTATGACTTCCTATCTCATAGCAGATATTGCTATTTAAGTTATTCAAATATTTATTTCCATGTTTTAAGCTAGAGGGCAAAAAAATCCATCTTCGGGATAGTCTTCTGATTTTCAAATGCTATGAAACCCAGTCAAAATCAGAAATAACCTTTTCATGTTCAGAAGTGAATGGGAGGGGGCAGAAATAGACTCTGTTTTTTGCTATAGTGAGCAGCAACGGACATTCTTTTTATAATAGTTCCTGATGTGGCCAAAGATGTCCCATTGTACCTTCGCAGGGACGGTGTGTGTTGAGTTGGGATTTAGCTAGACTGAATGTCCTTGATTCGGCGGTTTTGAGGGGAAGATTTGGAGGAGTCCCATACGGTCAGAGAATGTGCCATTGTGCCTTGGGTGAGGTAGAATCCACAGAACACATTTTACTGAGTTGTCCCTTTTATAATGATTTAAGGCAATATCTTATAACCCCATATTTATATCAGTTTAGTTTCTGACTAAGAGAACGGCAGGCAACATATTTGCTAAACAAGCCCACTGGGAAAATAACCTTCTTGGTGGCTAAATTCCTCTTCCTGGCGCTCAAGTGTCGGAAACGTATAATCGAATGTCTTGATGTGGGTTACCTGTAGGAGGCTTAGTAGCGCGGTCATACCCCATTTATGTATCCCTCTGGTGCCTTTAGTTTTATATTTTTATATTTTTATGTATCCCTCTGATGCCTTCAGTTTTATATTTTTATATTTGTATTGAGAAATTTTTTTTTCTTTCTGACTATCGGTCGAATAAAGTATATTGAAATTGAAATTGAAGTTGGGATTTAATTTGTAATCAACAGCCTGAGGAAAATTAGAGATTTAAATATGGCTGTGGTCTTAAATGGCCAGTGCTTCTATTTTCCCCACTTCTATTTTCCCCACTTCTATTTCGAAATGGGTTCCATGCATGATTTACATTTAGGAGACTGAAAGTGGCTGACAGCAATGATAGGCAAAAATGATCAACACACCATCAAAACAATGTAAGAACTGATGTGGGGCGAGGTCCACTCTTCCAAAAAGGCTGGATCTAGTCCTTTATGTTCCTCCTTTTTTTGCCTTCTGTGTTTCATAATGCTGACAATGCCAGCTTGGATATTTTCTGATTGCTCCAAGTTTTAGTTTTGATAAGAAGAGGAGGAGGAGGAGTTTGGATTTGATATCCCGCTTTATCACTACCCGAAGGGGTCTCAAAGCGACTGGAGCGGAGATGCGAACCCGGTTCACCAGATTACGAGACTACCGCTCTTAACCACTTCACCACACTGGCTCCCAACATGTACCATAGCTTAGCTGATCAATGACTCTGGGGATCCATGCTACTAAATGGTATATTCTTTCTTTAGGCTCAAGGAGGATATACTTATTTCCTGCCACTCAGTGCCCTTAATCTGTTGGTGGCAGAAAGTTTCAGATGCACTTTTCACAACCCCTCCACTTTCTAAGTGCCTTTCCCCTTCTTCTGGGGCTGCTGAAACCTCCCTCACCCTCCAGTTCTCGGCATTCTCCTCTGAGGCAGAGAAGTGAAAATTTATTTTCAAGGGCGTCACTGGTGGGAGCCTTCTGATAGCCTCGTAGATTTCAGGAAAGGTGCAAGTTGACTTTGCGTCCCCTGCCATTTGTGCAAGAAAGCGAACTTCACAAAACCGGTGGGGGGCAGAAGCAGGATATAGACAACAAGCGTCTGGATTCCCATTCCTCCACCTGAACTCTGACATTCCGACTATCCGAGAGAGAGAGAGCCCAGCCTTCCATTTAAACTGGGTTGAAGAAGAGGCCTTTATACAGGGTGTGAATATTCTATGTTACTGCTTATTGGGAAAACGAAATCCTTTAAGAAAAACAAGAATAATGGAGGAAATGAAGAAAAGGTGGTTTATTTATTTACATCTTTCCTCCATGGAGCACAAGGCAGTGTAAGTGGTTTCTGCTGCCCCCGCCCCCATCTCCCAATTTTATCCATGCAAACAACCCTGTGAGTTTGGTTAGTTCATGAGCTCTGTGGCTGTTTTCATAGGCCTTTTGAGTATCATTGTCTCAGAAATGCTAGAAGGGTGTGGGCTTATCTTTTGTAATCTTGCAATTACTTTGTGAAACCCCTTAGGTTCCACCCACCCACCCCCATTTTTGGGTTGTAACAGCAAAAACAACATATCGTATTTATGCAAATCTAGTGCACCATGTACACCCTAATTTTTGTGACGTAATTTGTCCAAAAAAGGTGTGCATTACAATTGAGTAAATATGGTATACCCCTCCCATCTGTCTGTGTTGCTCCATGTTCCCAGGTTACTTATAAGGTGCTGGGATCCTACAATGAACCTCACCGCCACCTCCATTGCCCTGTTTTGTGTGTGTGTGTTTGCGTACAGAGTTTTTAAAGAGGGAAGCATCTTTGATATTCCATGTTGGAACTATTCTCTCTGTGCTTGTTTAGGATGTTCCAGAGGTTGCCAGCAGCACAAGGCTCTCTGAACTTCAGCCGAGAACATATTGATTTTAGTTTGAAATGGCTGCCTTGCCTCTTAGCCCACCTGGGGGGGTGTCATGGTGGCTTACAAACCAACAAACAGATAAAACGCCATGCCCAAATGGTTAAAGCCAATCTTGAAAATAAACAAGTGCAGCCAGCAGAACCTAAAGGAATTGCCTCTGCCTTTTTATATCCTCTACTATTGCCTTTTCTTCACCTCGGGGAAATTGGTCTCAGCTAAAGCATTAATTGGAAATGGTAAACTTTAACTTGGAGCGTATTACAATACTAAAGATATAATAATAATTTTCTAATGCATACCCCACCGACTCTGCGCATCCCACAGAATCGGCATCAAAGGCCTCTAAGTAGCCATTGGGGCTGTATTTGTGTCCTGCCCTCCAGGCATTGAGCTGCAACGAGTCCAGGTTTCCCCATTCACTTTTTTCCTCCACTTTTCCTTGGTCAATACATGAAATTGCAACATACAGTAAACATTAGGATGAACCTTCGGGCGGTAAGAACAGTTGGGACAAACTACCTCAGAAGGTGATGGACTCTCCTCCCTTGGAAGGTTTTAGACAGAGGTTGGATGGCCATCTGCTGGTGAGTCTTTAGTTGGAGTTCCTGCACTGTATGGAGTTGGATTAGATGACCCTTGGGGTCCCTTCCAACTCCACACTTCTATATTTATAGGCCTGGTTTTGTTTTACTAACAAAAATGCATATATATTTTTTTGTTGGCTGAGTGGCTCTTTCTTGGGAAAGACAACCAGCTGTGTAGCCTTCTTGCTGGCGGTGTGTTCTTTCCCACCTCCTGTCCCTTCAGACAAGTGAAAGCCAAGATGTGCCCTGGATGAGCCTTCGTTGACATTGTGCTCTACCTGCACAGCAGCTGGGGAATTCAACAGTTTCCACACGTCGACCTCCTTCTTCCCGCAACCACAGATGCTGCATAATGGAGCTCTGTGGGCACGAATGTCGACAGCTCCCGAGTGGGATGTCTAGAATATTAATTTTGTCCATTAATAACAAGCTGTCAGATGTTGCAACCTTAACTTCCAATCTTTGCTGGAAAGTGATAAAAGAAACTGAAGCAAGGTTCCTTTTCTTACTCACTGACCCTTTCCCTTCTTGCTGAAAAACTTGTGGTCCGTACAGTTTATCGGGTAACCCTATCAACATTTTCCTACCACACTTTGACTCTTTTAACTGTAGCTTTGAATTATCCATATAAGTCATTCTAGCCTTGCCCATTCACCAAGTATAGCGATGTAAACACATTTGTTCCGTGGCAAGGCGATGGCTTCATAAGCCACAAGTGGATACCACAGCAAAATATTGCAAGCTGGGATGTCCTCCTTCAAGGTGCCAGCTAGGCAGAAATGACCACCTCCAAAATTCTCCATACTGTGACGACAAGAACCTGATGGCTCCCAGAGAAGAGGAGCTTTCTCTCTTTTTTGTCCGGGGAACATGCTAAGTTACCTCCTCACTAACCATGAGTTAACAGCTGTAGTATGGCTTAGCATGCTGTGCAAACCAGGTCCACCTATATGACAGTTGCCTAAAAGGAGTTACAGTACAATAATAATAATTAATAATATTTATTTATTTATTTATACCCCGCCCACCTGACTGGGTTTCCCCAGCCCCTCTGGGCGGCTTCTATCAGAATATTAAAATACAATGATTCATCAAATATTAAAAGCTTCCCTAAACAGGGCTGCCTTCAGATGTCTTCTAAAAGTCAGGTAGTTGTTTATTTCTTTGACATCTGATGGAAGGGCGTTCCCCACATGGCGGGTGCCACTACCGAGAAGGCCCTCTGCCTGGTACCCTGTAACTTCGTTTCTCGTAGTGAGGGAACCACCAGAAGGCCCTCGGAGGTGGACCTCAGTGTCCAGGCTGAACGATGGGGGTGGAGATGTTCCTTCAGGTATTTAGGGGAGTAGGCTGTGACATGCTGTGGGGAATTCAAATGCCCATTTAAAACATAGAAATTATCACCTTTTTTTGAAAGCAAGAAATGTATCACAATTGAACATAAGCACCTTATTAATACTTTTGAACATACCGTGTTTCTCATATTATAAGACATGTCTTATATTTATTTTTTCCTCAAAAAAACACACTATGGCTTATTTTCAGGGGATGTCTTATATTTTTCCTCCTCCTCCTCCTGCCATGGCCGGTATTGCTGCTGTGCCTATCACTATGTCTTATTTTCGGGGTATGGCTTATATTCCTTGAATGCTTAAAAATCCTGCTATGGCTTATTTTATGGGTATGTCTTAAAATATGAGAAACAGGGTATGTAGAGCCCTGTTGGATCAGGCCAGTGACCTGTCCAGTTCAACATCCTATTCTCACAGTGGCCAAGCAGATGCCTTTGGGAAACCCACCAGCAGGACCCAGACACAATAGCAACTGCTATTCAGAAACATTACTGAATAGCAGTGGAGACAGAGCACAGCCATTGTGGCTAGTAGCCATCGATAGCCCCCTCCTTCATGTATGTGTCTTATCCCGTAGCTGTCAAGTTTTCCCTTTTCTCGCGAGGAAGCCTATTCAGCATAAGGGAATTTCCCTTTTAAAAAGGGAGAACCTGACAGCTATGGTCTTATCCTCTTTCAAAACTATCCAGGCTGTTGGCCATGGCTGACTCCTGTGGGAGTGAGTCCCATAGTTCAACTCTGCACTGTTTAAAGAGGTGCTTTCTTTTATGTGTTCTGAATCTTCCACCAAAGCTGTTAAAGGGGGCAGAAGATTAAATATTCAGTCTGGAGTAGATACATTGGGTGTGACCCTTCAACCACTACCCCGTCCTCTCCCTGCTAATTTCGGTAGGAAATGGCTTATGGAAGAGCTCCAGTGGGGTGGGGGGAATGGCAGTCGGCAGAGCCGAGCTTGCAGCCTGGCGACTGCAGTTTCGTCGTCTTTGTCTTCTGTGCAGCGTAAGTCTCTGTGTTAAACTTCTGAGTTTACTAATAAGCGTAACTAATGAAATTTCAGGTAATTAATTATTTCTCGGGGCAAAGCCCTCCCCTTTTGTGCCTCCAAGCTCTGCATGACAAGAATGAAAATTAGTTCCACTTTATTCTTTTTTTAAAAAATAGTTGAATTAAAAATCCATTTATTTTCATTCTGTTCTCCCGCCCCACTTCCCTGGAATAGACAGACTTCCCTCTCGCTTGTGGGGACAGCTGTTCCAAGCTACTGGAGTAGCACTTTTTCCTTCAGCTGTGCACACGAGGGCAAACCTTAATTATGCTGCAAGCTGAAGTTCAGGTTTTACTGAAAATCTCCGTCAAGACTGTTGCAGTCAAGTGCAAAAAAGCCCCCCTTTGACCTGTGGATTGGTCCCTGTGGGAGCAATTATTCTTTTCGGTGAGGTTCTTATTTTTTCCTTCATTCTTTCTTCCCTTTTTTTTTTAAACACTGAATATTATAAATGTCAGGAACAAATTTTAACCCAGTATCTCTAACCGTCTGCTTCCATACCTGCTGGCACGAATACCAATTTTAATCCTTGCATGTACAAGTGCTTTGTGATTAAGCTGGTTCTTTTTTTTATTATTCATTATATCTGTCTATATTTCCATATCTCTATCTACCTACTTACACTAGTGGGGAGAGCTCAGCACTATCCAGCAAATTCTAGAAACCTGAAACCCAAAAGATGTCATGATTTTTAAATGGATAGTGTAATATTTGTGTCTAGACCCATCACAGCAAAAATCAGGGGAAGTCATTCCAAAGTCACATTTTGTTCTGCCATCTTGATTCAAGATGGCAATCAATCAAAACCTTTATTGGCATCATCCAGAAACATTCAAAACAAATTGGCCAGTACAATCACGTCACCATATAGTCAAGATGGCGCCCGGCATCCAAACGTCAATGAAGACCGCTGCCTCCATCTCAGGAACCCATGTGCTGAATGTAGTGAGATCTCAAGAAGTGGCTGAACCTATGCTGAGAAATGGTCAAAGTCATGCCAAAATCACATTTCAGTACACCAATTTGAATAAAAATGTCACCCAGCATGCAAACAGAAGCACAGTCTACCACCCCACATTGGGGTCCCTCATGCCAAGTTCAGCAAAGAAACCTCAAGAGGCAGATGAACCTATGTCAAAAAAACAGATGAAGTCACTCGGAAGTAGGGTTGCCAGACTCAATAGAGGACAGGACTTCTGTGCCTTTAATTGCCCTGCTCTCTTTTGAGTCTGGAAACCTTAAAGAGAAACCAGCAGACCCTTTGTTTAATTTCCAAGCAAAAGGTCTGCTGGTTTCTCTTTAAGGTTTCCAGACTCAAAAGAGAACAGGGCAATTAAAGGCACAGAAGTCCTGTCCTCTGTTGAGTCTGGCAACCCTACTCGGAAGTCACATTCTGGTCTGCCCTCTTGATTCAAAATGGTTCCCGGCATATAAACGTCAGTGAAGACTGCCACCTCACCTCAGGAATCCTTGTGCCAATTTTTGGCAGTGATATCCCAAGAGGCATCTAACAGGAACAAACAAATGGAAAACAATTTTCCAAAATATATTATGTACACCCACCCTCTGCCTTGTCCCATTCTCTGCTGAAGAACATGTGAGTAGCCAATGGGTTCTGCCTCATCCACTTAGGCAGTCTTGGTTTGAAGAGCTTTGCACTCCCTTGGGGACATCTGGAACACCTGGTCCTAGAAGGCATTTAAAGGTTGATTGGGTCACCAGCTATGAGTTGACTTCAAAGGAGGAAACACCAAAGAGGGTAAACTCCTTGGCATTGATGCTATGGCATTGCATATTTCATCCCCCCATGCTTTTTAACACCTGTAGTTAGCATCTGTTTGAAACCACTAAGTAAGTTCATTTGGGACGAGGTGCCATCAATATGCAGAGGAGGTCCAGTTCTTTCTCCTTTTCATTAAACTGAAGTTGAAATGGTGTGCTAAAGCTGAAACCAGACAAGAGTCAGTGGTTCATCTGCCTGAGGAAGCACTGTTCATCCTGTGCTAGACAGGATGCTCTCCCAATAAAGGAACAGGTTTGGGGGTGCTCCTTGATCTATCTTGGTATTCTGAGTGCCTTTTACCAGCTTGGGCAGATATGCCAGGTGCAGCCCTACCTGGACAGAAGCATCCTGGTCTTGGTTATCCAGGGTAGGCTACTGTAATTCACACTATATGGGGCTGACCTTGTAGACTGTTCAGAAACTGCTGTTCGTGCGGAATGTGCATTCCCAAATGGGCATTATGATCTTGTTATGTCTTTGCTAGGAGATTTCCAGTCTGAGCTGGTGTTGATATACAAAGCCCTTCACACCTTAGGACCAGTGTACTTGAACGCCTTCTTGTCTCCATACACCCCTGTGTGAGCCCTGAAATCTTCAGTGGAGGCCTTTCTTTGTGTGATGAGGCAAGGTACAGGGCCTTCTCATTGGGATGCCCCAGCTCTGGAAAGCTCTTCCCAGAACAGTGAGGCAGGGCTTGGCTACTGCTTTTGTCTCAGCCAGATACCATTTTATTTTCCTCAAGCTTCTTAGATATATTTCTAATCCCGCTGACTGTTTTATGTTGCTTTTATATTTTTGTCGCTTTTATCTCACTAAACACTTTCTGTATGTGCATTTTAATTGGTCGATTTATTTGCTTTATAAAGCACTCTGGGAATATATTTGAAGGGCAGAATAAAAATGCTTGTAAATGAATTGGTCTTTAACGCACGCCAGTGGGGTTCCGCAGCCTCTGGGCTGCCCCTGAGCAAGCATAGTTGTGCTCTCTGGTGCGTAGGGCAGAGCTTTGCACGCATGACATGTGGGCAGGGCGGTCAGAGTAGCAGTGTAGGCTGATATCCTAGCCACAGTGCCAGGAAAACAATTTAAGAACATAAGAATAGCCTGCCGGATCAGGAAAACAGCCCATCTAGTCCAGCATCCTGTTCTCTCAGTGGTCAACCAGATGCCTCTGGGAAACCCGCAAGCAGGACCCAAGCACAAGAGCCCCCTCCCCTCTCATGGTTTCCAGCCACTGCTGTTCAGAAGCATTGCTGGCTCCAGTTGTGGAAGTAGAGCATAGCCATCATGGCTAGTCATCAATAGCACCCCCACTCCATGAATTTCTCTAAATCGTCTTTAAAGGCCGTCCAAGTTGGTGGCCATCCCTGCCTCCTGGGGGAGAGAGATCTGCAGTTTGACTATGCGCTGTGTGAAGTCCTTTCTTTTATCTGTCCTGCATCTTCCAATATTCAGCTTCATTAGTGAGTTGTAGCGTTTATGATTGAGGGAGTAAAACAGCCATTCCCAAACTTCGGCCCTCCAGATGTTTTGGACTACAACTCCCATCTTCCCCAACCACTGGTCCTGTTAGCTAGGGATCATAGGAGTTGTAGGCCAAAACATCTGGAGGGCCACAGTTTGGGGATGCCTGGAGTAAAACACTTCTCGGTCCACTTTCTCCACGGCATGCATGATTTTATAAACTTCCATCATGTCATCTGTTGCTCGCCTCTTTAAAACTATAAAGTCCCAAACTCTGCAACATTTCCTCGTAGGGCAGTTGCTCCATCCCCCTGATTGCTTCAGTTGCCCCTTTCCAACTTTACCATATTCTTTTGGAGGAGAGGCGACCAGAACTGTACTCGGTACTCCACATGTGGTACTTCCAGAGTTAATGCTGAATACATTACTCCTGGTAAATTAGTCACCATAGGTATTATATTATATTATATTATATTATATTATATTATATTATATTATATTAGACCTTCAGGTATATTAGACCTTCATGAGACCTGCCAGCATGCACAGACCAATAACCTCTAACAGGCCAAACCCTACGCCAAAGGATAAATGGACATAAATCTGACATCAGGAACCACAAGACAGAGAAACCAGTAGGAGAACACTTCAATCTCCCAGGACATTCTATACAAGATCTCAAAGCAGCTGTTTTATTACAGAAAAATTTCAGAAACAGACAGGAAAGAGAAATTGCTGAATTGGGACTCATTGCCAAGCTTAAAACCACAGAGCCACCTGGGATGAATAAAGACATTGGATTCTTATCTCATTATGCATGATCAAGCTTTCTTTAGCCTCAGCCCTTGCTTTCCCCCCCAGGACCTATTGCAGTCATCATCAGTCGTTAACAGCTATCAACAGGTTTACCACTCCTACAACCCATCACCCATTCACATCACCTCCCCCCCCCCACCCTCTGAATATATATAAGGGTCTGGTTGCTTCTGTTTCAAGTGTATCTGATGAAGTGTGCATGCACACGAAAGCTCATACCAAAATAAAAACTTAGTTGGTCTTTAATGTGCTACTGAAGGAATTTTTTTATTTTCTATCTCGACTGTTACCTTCTTTTTCTCTCCCAGTACGACTTGAGAAATTCCTAGTGGATTTCTCTTCCATTTGTGTGTCTTCGTGTTGTTCCTTGAGCTGATCGTACATTTCCTACATTTTAACAAAACTCGATAAAGGTCATTACGATCCCTTGAGGGGGCTCTGGGTGTGTGGGGCGTGTGGGTGATGCTGTTGTGGCAGAGCTTCAAATAACTCTCCCTCTGTTTTTCTTTGTTGTGGCACTGTCTGTGTCACGTTGTCCTACATCTCTCTGTCCTCTTAGCTTGTAGCAGGGAATAGAAAGCCACCTGTTTGCATTAGCGGTCCGATGACAATGCCGGCTGGGGTGGTAAAGCAATCTCTTCTGAATCTGACAGCTTCTTGAGAGAAAAGCTCCTTTTGTAGTGGTTGGGTTTGATCCAATTCAGTTGCGCTGCCGAGTGAACTTCCTTGCTTGGTTCACGATCAACGTCTTAATTTTCTCTCTCGCACACTTCATCCTACAGCTTTTCTCAAACAAAAGATAAGCTGTTTCAGATGGAACTGAGCCTGTTGGCCTTGTAAATTTTTTTTTAAAAAAATAAAGAAATAAAGTGTGGAAGATTAAAGGGGGGGGAGGGCTACTCTTTGCTTTCATTCTCGGTAGCAGCAGACAAAGCACTTTGTCTTCTACAAGAGATAGGTGGAGTAAAGCACTTAGGGCCAGTCACGCAGCATTCACTCTCCAGGGCAACCTTGAAAGCCTACCCTGAATTTGGAGGTCAGTGCTATCTTCAGCATTTATTACTATTTTTTATTATTTTATTGTCAAACCAAGTTTTTCCGTATGGCTTTGGAAATGGAACGGGGGGAGATCACCCAGCTTTCTCAGTCACCATTATAACAATTTGCCAGTGATGACTATGTACTACCGCCACTGTCAGTGAAAGTATATTTCTGAATACCAGTTGCTGGGGAACAGAGGGAGATGCTGTTATGCTGCCCTGCTTGCAGGCTTCTCTTCCTGGCATCTAGTTGGCCACTGTGAGGACAGGATGCTGGACTTGGTGGGCCAGAGGTCTGATCCATCTGCAGGGCTCTTTTCATGTTGTCAGTTGGCCTTTTAAATCTCATTTTGCAAAAGAGGCTGTGCTGTTACTAAATCACATTCTCCATTCCCAAATTATGCCATTCATTGATAGCTCAGTTAGTTAGAGCGTGTTGCTGATGACACCAAGGTTGCAGGTTTGATCCCCGTATGGAACAGTTGCATATTCCTGCATTGCAGGGGATTGGACTAGATGATCCTTGGGGTCCCTTCCAACTCTACGGTTCTATGATTCTATCCCTCGCACTCCCTTCTCCAAAATATCAAAACCTTTTGGCTCCTGACATTGTTAGGCTCCTTTCATTACCATATTGCAGGGGCGACCAACTCCCAAGAGACTGCGATCTACTCACAGAGTTAAAAACTGACAGTGATCTACCCCCTTTTTTGGGGGTTCAGGTCAAAGTTGTTGAGTTTTTTCAGGGAGGAGGTAAAATGTTGTGCCACAGTTGTTCAGCTTCTTTGGGGGGAGCCAATGATCTGCCAGTGATCTACTGCAGACAACCAGTGATCTACCAGTAGATCATGATCTACCTGTTGGACATGCCTGCCATATTGCAATTAGAGGTTGCTTGAGGAACTTAGTGATTGCAAAATGCTGTACAAATTGACCCGATCTCTAGATCCTAACCTAGTAATCTATCGGATTTCATACTTCTTGAATTTTACATAGCAGTTAAACAAAAACTGTATCAGAATACCTTTAAAGCTTGCGCATTTTCAAAGAGAATGTAATGAGCTCTGCAGCTCTGTTGGAGTTGGGGTCAGTTTGGCAGGCCCCAACACAGGAGGAGGAGGAGGAGGAGGAGGAGGAGGAGGAGGAGGAGGAGGAGGAGGAGGAGGAGGAGGAGGAGGAGGAAGAAGAAGAAGAAGAAGAAGAAGAAGAAGAAGAAGAAGAAGAAGAAGAAGAAGAAGAAGAAGAAGAAGAAGAAGAAGAAGAAGAAGAAGAAGAAGAAGAAGAAGAAATGGGGTGAGGGCAGAATAGTGGGAAATAGGGTTTGTGGGGGGCTGGGGCTTTCCCTCGTGTGCCTCAACTTCAGCAACTTTGGGAGCAGGGATACCAGCTTTCCTCTCTATCTCCCAGCAGAGCAGAGAGTCTCAGTGGTTGCTGAGGATGCAGAGGGCAGGGAGGAAGATAACTTAAGAGGAGGAGGCTGATCGGAAGGGTGCAGAACTAGTCGCCACCTCACAGATGGGAAAAGAGCCACCCGCCCCAGAGGAATGTGTGTTTGCAATCCCAACATGTGCACCCTGCCTGTCTTTTTAAAAGCTTGGTGGGCGGGGTGTGGAAGCTGTTGGGACATCTTAGTTGCTTCCATCCAGTCCCAAACATATTTCTCGATTTCTGAACTTCTGAATCATAACTCCTGAATTCCATGTCCTTTGCCAAACCTGCACCGTTACTTGTCCGAATCAGGATCCCTTTCCTACGTACCTGTAACAGCCTCTATCTACTGTACATGTGTTGGTGTGTGAGGCAGGGCAGGGAAGAAGTATTTAAATAGACGCTGTAAACACACACATATTATTACCCTGCATTTCATGCTGGGATCAAGTAGCAGCTTCCCCCGTCCTGTTGTTGTTGTTGTTTTTAACTCTGGGGTTGTGTCAAGCTGGCTTTGCATATTCTCTCTCTCTCATTTGAACCTGGGACATTTCCTGAGTTGATTAATTGCCTTTTTTTGGCAGTGCCCCCTTACTCCCCCCAGTTATTATTACTATTTCAAATGGGCTGAAGATGTAAATTCATCTGGCTTTAGGAGCTAGAAAGAAAATGAGCCTTAGCTGTTGTGCTACGTCGCGTGTGCCTGAAGACATTGCTGGTGGCTTTTGAGATCAAGCGGCAGTGAAATAGCTTCTCTGCTGTGAGAACCGGAGAAATTCTTAAGCCGATAATGAGGAGTGACTTCCTTTTGATTTTCAGCGCTGGCTTTGCAATCTGTCTGTCTGCTTTTGAAGAGAACGGATTCCTCCCAGGGGAACAGGGATGGCTCCCCAATTAGCTGTTGCGCTCTGCTGGGGTGGCGTCTTGGATTTAAGGACTGGCTTTTGAAAGCGAGCAATAGGTCCTGCTGATGTAGAGCTTGAGAACCTTGGTGCCCCAGATGCAAGTGCAGCTGGAGACGATTGAAATGCTTGTATCATACATGTTAGTGTTTGCTGGATGGAGGACGTTCATAAAGACTGCATATTTGCTCCACATGGTGGGGAGAGAGCATGCAAGCAAATAGAGGAAACAGGATTTTGCCTTTTGCTCAGTCAGAATACGGAGTCTCCAACTGGACACTCTGAGCATATCCTCCCAAGTTGCCTAGCACATTATTTATATTGGCCAGACAATCCAACATCATTATCTGGTCATGGTGCAATACATGCACACATGCTTTGGCTTTCTGATGTGTGGCCCTGTGGCTGAATAGTTATCTGCTTTTCCCATTCAATGCAGATTAACCCCAACGCTCACAGAGCTCTGTGCATTCAGGAATTTCTCACAATAATCTCACAGTTGCAGAAGCACAGGTGTTCAGTGTGCTTTCAGTGACTTGAGAACATTTGCATGTGTATAATTATTGAAGAACATCTTACTCGCTCTTATAATCTGAAAGTGTGTGGATGGTGAAATCTCCAAAGCCAGACAGCAAACAAGTAAGATTTCTGGAGCTTCAGCTCTGCTGTAGCACTCTGGCCCAAAAGATGATTGGCAGAAGAAGCAAACTGAATGTGCAAAACAATTGCATTTTGTAAATGTGCTTTAATGTGAAAACAAAATTTAAAAAATCCTTCCAGTAGCACCTTAGAGACCAACTAAGTTTGTCATAGGTATGAGCTTTCGTGTGCATGCACACTTCTCCAGATACACTGAAACAGAAGTCACCAGACCCTTATGTATAGTCAGAGAGTGGGGAGGGGTATTACTCAGAAGGGTGGTGGGAATGGGTGATTGACTGATAGGAGTGGTAAACCTGTTGATGACTGTTAATGACTGTTAACGACTGCAATTGGTCATACCCCTCCCCACCCTCTGACTATACATAGGGTCTGGTGACTTCTGTTTCAGTGTATCTGAAGAAGTGTGCATGCACACAAAAGCTCATACCTATGACAAACTTAGTTGGTCTCTAAGATGCTACTGGGAGGATTTTCTTTATTTTGTTTTGACTACGTCAGACCAACATGGCTACCTACCTGTAACTAGTGCTTTAATGTGGTTGCAGAATTCCAGAGGTTGCAGATCTCAGCATTTCTACATGCAGAATGTTTTCAGCACAGAGCATGCCCAGCCCTCCTCCTTTGCTCAGGCTGCTTTTGAATTGTCGTCTGCTTATCTCAAGGCTTTGAGTATCTTCTAGTATGGACCCCTTTCTTCTTGGAACAGAGGAGGATGCTACAACAACCCCTAGTTAAAGTCCTGCTGGTAGGAAGAGCCTGATCTCCAAGCCTCCCTCCTGACAGTCGTTGCCTCTCTCTGGATATAATATAACCCCTGATTATCAATTTATATTAGTGATAGCCCAGCAACATGCTGGGTGGCCAATGAATGAACCATGGGATGGGCTGAAGCTACCTTGAGATATTACACCATCGTGTCAGATGCAGCCGCCACTCCATGCCCCTGTGGAGCTGTGAGCTGCAGCAGTGATCTGCCCTGCTCCCCATCTCTCTTTTTGCCCAGCACCTTGTCAATATGATTCTAAGGGAAATCCTTAAAGCAGGATTTCCCAAACTTGGGTCTCCAGCTGTTTTTGGACTACAACTCCCATCATCCCTAGCTTAGGGACCCAAGTTTGGGAAACCCTGCCCTAAAGCATCACGGATTGGCCAGAAAGCACAGTCCTGGATGCCGGAAAAGGTCAAAAGGTGGCTGCAAAGAGATTGAACATGTGCACTCCCAATTGTTCCTTTGCAGCTAAGGCTTAACCTTTTGAATGTGGTTTTGATGTGGTGCCTTTCCTTGTTGCGTTGCTTTCATCAGGGATCAGGAGCTCCCCAGCGTATCCTCTCCCTGATGAAAGCAGCCTGTCAGGTTATGCTGCTAAATTTGAATAGCCTCAAAGG
This sequence comes from Zootoca vivipara, assembly GCF_965207765.1. Taxonomy (NCBI): domain Eukaryota; kingdom Metazoa; phylum Chordata; class Lepidosauria; order Squamata; family Lacertidae; genus Zootoca; species Zootoca vivipara. Next base: position 50,813,822 of record NC_142589.1, read on the forward strand.
TAAAGCTGCAGCTGCCGCAAGGGGGTGTTGGCGGCTCAAATCGGGTGCTATTTGCCGCTGCAGCTTTCCCTGCCCCACACCTGACTTCATAGGGCAGGCATAGGCAACTTGGCCCTCCAGATGTTTTGGGACTACAACTCCCATCATCCCTAGCTAACAGGACTAGTGGTCAGGGATGATGGGAATTGTAGTCCCAAAACATCTGGAGGGCCAAGTTTGCCTATGCCTGTCATAGGGCATCAGGCGATGGGCAGATGGGTGTGGCTTCGGGCCAGCAGTCCTCCACTGCTGTTTTCATGTGTCGTGTACATGGGTTTGCCCTGTCTTGCCTCAGCTGCTCAGTGAGCTTCATGGCTGAGTGGGAGTTTGAACCCTGGTCTCGCTATCCGTTGCCCAACACTGGCGCTCTGGTCAGCATCCGTAAAAGATGACCCCAAATCACAATACAGCGGGTTAGAGGAATAGGTAACCGTCTCGCTTTGTGGCATATAGAGATGTTCTATAGTTGAAAGCTACTTCCTGTTCCATATAAGAGGGCTGGATGGTGCAATCTGTACCTTTAGTCATCGTCGTCCATGGGAAATGATTGCCAGTTTTTGTCTAAAGAGCACTTGTTCAGGAGTAAGCATGGTCCATTTTTGTCAAGCATTGTTCTTAAGTGATTGGTTTTTCAGGAACGTGTACATGATACCTTCAGTTTTCCAGTCCAAAGAAATAGGTTTTTCAGCAAATAGCTGAAGAGGTGTTTAACAGACTCACACACACAAACACGCACTCGCCCTAGCCTGTCCTTGCTTTTCACGTGAGTCATTGGCCCTCTCAAATACCTCGCAATGCCTCAAACATTATTTTTCCTTGCATTTTTTTATTTTTATTTTTTGCATTCATGCGCTGCAATAATTAATTATGCTTGAGGTAGAACTGATTTTGTTGTGGGCAACAAAGGGGTTCTGTATGTACTGAGTGAATTTGTGTGAATATCATGAATGCTGAAGAGGTGGCATTAGCATAATGCATCTTTATTCTCGCAAACGGACTTTTGTGAGAGAGCCTTTGACTGTGTTTCTGTGGCTTCTTCTGTCCTTCCCTCTCTGATTTTCTTTCCAAGGAAAATGCTGGGCTTCTGTTAGTTTCCGGGATCCCTGTCATTATTTTGCAATTTGGAATATTTCATTCATGGGCTATAAAGCCTTGAAATGCTGGGTGTTCTGATGTTTACTCTGTTAATAGCCAATTCAGATCCCTAAAGTGAAAATAATGTTCAGAATGTTAGAGTGTTTACATGGAGAAAGCAATGATGGAACATCTTTGTTACCAGGAAAAATGCACAAGAATCAACTTATTTCTTTTCCCTTCCCTGGGCAATAGTGCCTTTATAAAGAGAGAGGGGGGAATGTTAGATGATTTAGAAATAGATGGTGGCAAGGCACAAACTTTGGCAGGGGTAATATATAAACCTATGTGTTCAGGGGAACAGCTCTGCAAATAAGTCAGCAACTTACTAGTCTGCAGACATTTTTACCAAACTTCCCTTCCCCACCCTTTCCTATGTTTTAAAGAAAGCTCCCTCTTTTCTTTTCAAGCCTGGAATGGCTAATGCAGGGGTCAGCAAACTTTTGCGGCCGGGGGCCGGTCCACTGTCCCTCAGACCTTATGGGGGGCCGGACTATATTTTGGAAAAAAATATGAACAAATTCCTATGCCCCACAAATAACCCAGAGATGCATTTTAAATAAAAGGACACATTCTACTCATGTAAAAACACCAGGCAAGCCCCACAAAAAACCCAGAGATGCATTGTAAATAAAAGGACACATTCTACTCATGTAAAAACATGCTGATTTCCAGACTGTCCGCAGGCCGGATTTAGAAGGCGATTGGGCCGCATCCGGCCCCCGGGCCTTAGTTTGGAGACCCCTGGGCTAATGTAATAAGGACCATCCAACTAGAAAAAGGCCAATAAATTTTCCGCATGCATTTGGAAGGGGCTCCTTGGAAGAGCCAAGAAACATGTGTAATGATATCAGGGTGCGGGGCAAGTGATAACATGCCAAGGGGGAGAGGGCAGCTTGCCATGGGTGCCTTGGAGGGCAAACCCCTTTTTCATAACACCTATTGCCTTTGGATATTCCTCCGATTTGCCCGAGCAAATGCCACCAAGTGACTAGGGCTGAGATGATCTTCTCATCTTGGAGTCTCTGAATGCCAAATAAGTGCAGAGACAGAATGAACACTAAGCCAGGGACTTCGCAATGCAGGTGAGTTTGGATCTTGGGTTTGTAAAATTAAGGTTGCAGTCTGAACCCAGATGATGTGGGATTCGCTTCCTACTTCTTCTTTTTAATCAAGGAAGCATTTAAAGATTAGCTGTGAGTCATACGGAGGTCAGGCAATATCTTGCAACTTCACATAATAAAAAGGGCAGTCATCGCTTTATTACATTTTATTAAACTTTATAGCCTGCCAGTCAGTCCAAACAAGACTCTCAATACAGTTTATCCAAAGCTCTACCTGGGGTGGGGGTGGGGGTTCTTTAGATAGTAATGTGTGTTGTTTCAAAATGTTGCACATTTTGGGCACCTCCTGCTCATCTGTCTCCGTGAGGCTCTAGAGTTCTGCCGTAGTGTCCTGCTCTGATGAAGGGAATTCAGCTCCCGTATTCAACTGAAAGTTTGTGAATTTTGATTGGTACATCTTCAGCTCAAAACCAACCACTTCTGTGAAAATTATGACTTAACCCCTTGGAGTCTTCACCCCAAGCGACGCTAAGCTTCTGTGGGCAATCTTGCTTGTAATCATCCATGCCATTTCCTCTCTCCAACCCTGCTCTACTTTCATGCTATGCATCATTACTTGCTATTTCTTACTTTCCCTCTGGCAGGCTTTATCTGTTCTTTGGGTTCTCTAATGTGAGAGAGGATGCCTCAGGCCTAGGGGCCAACCAAATGCAGCTGCCCTTGGGACTCCTTCCACACCACCTCCCAGGGCCGTCTCTAGGCCCGGGTCCAGTGGCGCGGGGCACCAGGCCACCAGGGGTGCCGCTGCGCTCGCTGAGAGGTGCAGCGGAGGCCGCCCCAGGCGCGCCTCTCAGCTGTTCAGCGGCTTCAGGCCGCTCTCCGCAGGGGCGTCGCAACAGGGGCGGGCAGCGCCCCCTGGCCCAGGGCCGGCCCTACAGCCAGGCTGGGTGGCGCTGGGCACCGGCCCTCCAGGCGGCAGCCGCGTTGTACCCGCCCACCCGCCGCGCTGGGAAACGGGGCAGGGGGGCGCCGTAGGGATCCGTTGCACCACGGCGCCAGGTATGCTTAAGATGGCCCTGCCACCTCCCCACCACCACTAGCCCTGCTTTGCACCTACCTTGAGTGTTTTTGACTGGCTGGGATGTGTCCTTGAATCCTGATAATGCCGTTTGCTTTCTTGTCTGGATGGGTGGTATGTGTGTAGGAACTAGCTTACTGTACAAAGGTAAAACAAACAAAAAAACCCTCTGGCTTCACCCATCACTGGCATTTGCCCCTTGCCAGGTTGGCCAGAAGGGGATGTGTCCCGCAGGTTGAAAAAGATTCCCCACTCCTGCTATAATGTGCATTGATGTGACAGGTATTAAATTTCTCAAAGCTTGTTCCTAGTAAAAATGCTATTTTGTAGTCAGTTATAGCAAGTGAGAAAGTTTGTAAGGGAGAAAGAGACTACAGGATGTGGCACATTAATATACATTGTGGATTTTAGCATTTTGTTTGTTTGTGACCTCTTATGTTGTTGTTGTTTAGTCATTTAGTCGTGTCCGACTCTTCGTGACCCCATGGACCAGAGCACACCAGGCACTCCTGTCTTATGGTTGTTGTTTTTTAATCTGTTGCAATCTCTAATCACTCCTTTTAAGAGTGTCTTGCTAGTGATTATATTGCAAATAGCAAAATTGACCTATTTCTCCCTGCGCAGAGCTATATGTCTGTGTTACATATACATTTAGCAAAATATGTCATTTTGCAGCAAACAGTCTTGTGATTGTGCCTAACCAGTTGTGACAGCAAAAGAAGCTCGCCTTCAGAATTGAATTTTAAAAAGTTATTGGAAGGTCTCTCTGCTAGTTTTCATGTAATCTAGTCTAAATCAAGGACGACCACCCCACCCCCACCCACCCCCGGTTGCTGCCGTGGTACTGTAGCAGTTATTAATAATAGCCACTCTATACAGTTGCTGACTGAAAATCCATTTGCACTCTTTGCATCTAATCAAAGCTAGGGCTGAGCCAAAGAGCCAGAGGGTAGGGGGAGATTTTTATGAATGCATTTGTGGCAGTAGCAACAATCCCTTTTGCCTCTTTTGAGAATTGCATTGAAAGATGATGTCTGCCGATTAAGAGTTAGGGCAGCAGTGGATCAGTTTGGCTAGGAACATTGCACAAACATAACCAGTCCAGGAAGCATTGCCTTCACTCTGCACTGGCCATCTTTAATGGCATTGACATATTGTGGTGTCCCTGGTTAAGACACATAATCCCTGAATGTCTGGAATCGGCATAGAAAGGGTGAGTATCCCAAGTAGGAAAAGGAAAATGGGAATCAGCAGAAGGAACACAATGGTTCCTTCTTCCCTGCTTCCCACCCACCACTCAAACTGTTGAATGTCACATTAAGGAAAACATTTAAAAAGCCCTTGGGGAGAATTCTTCCTCTGTATCATCCCAGCATGGAGGATTCCTGTCTATTCCTATCCTACCAACACTACCACCAATTGTGCAGTTGTTTTGCTTTGTGTGAAAAAACTCTACTGTTATTTACTTACCCTTTCCACCATCTACCGGTATTTATATTACCAGTTGGTCTTAAAGCTCAGCCCCCCACCAGAAGCCTGTAATTTCAGCATGCAAAAAATGCATTTCAAAATGAACAAAGCAAAGCAAAGGGTATGTTATTTTGAAATATCAATTTAATAAAACTAGGTTACCTCAGGTTACATACGCTTCAGGTTACAGACTCCAATAATCCAGAAATAGTACCCTTGGTTAAGAACTTTGCTTCAGGATAAGAACAGAAATTGCGGGGTGGCGGCAGCGGGAGGCCCCATTAGCTAAAGTGGTACCTCAGGTTAAGAACAGTTTCAGGTTAAGAGCGGACCTCCAGAATGAATTAAGTTCATAACCAGGTACCACTGTAGTTGTGCTAGCTTTAAAGGATACTGTAGATTAGGCTGCTATTAATATAAATCAGGGTGTTTAATAAACTAGGTGGCTGGCTTTCAAAAGGGCAGTTTTGAGAGGTTCAGTTCTTCCCTCTATCTAAAACCAATTGCTGATTACTCTGTGACTCTGCATCCTGGTTACAGTGGTACCTCAGTTTGCGAACACAATCCGTTCTGCAGAGGTGTTCTCGCGCCGAGTCATTCGCTCGCCGAAGGCATGCTTCTGCGCACACACACGCTGCGCAGATCACTTCTGTGCATGCGTGAGCTGCGCAGATCGCGTCTGCGCATCCAACGCCGCGGAACCCGGATGTAAACACTTCCGAATCCGTGGCGTTCACAAACGGAGGTTTTCGTAAACAGAGGTAGTCGTAAACCGAGGTTCCACTGTAATTCTCTCCAAGGCCAAACAAGGAGTCCTATACATGGAGCCATCCAGTTCTCCACTTGCCTCTGGAGGCACTTGGGTTTCTATTCAGGACCCCTGCTGAAGCTCTCCCTCTGGTCCAGCATTTCACAGCTGCTTCAGGAATCCACTGCAACTATATATTCAAAACCTATTGCCCAGGACTCTACATGAAATCTTTGAGCTGTCTGCTTGCCATTAGAGACACCCAGGCTTTTATTCAGGGCCCTTACCAAAGTTCTCTCTCTGGTCCAGCAGTTCCATCACTCCCTCGGGAACTCCCCACTGAGTTTTGGCTTACAAGGTCCCACCAAGGCTGTCTCCTGAGAGTTCTTCTCTTCACCACAGTTGCTCTTCTCTAGCCAGTGATTTCAGTTCTTTGGCTTTTTTTACTTCACAATCCCCAATGCCTCTTAAAGTCACATTGTCCCACCCCTGGCCAAAAGACAATTTGCTAAAGCTGTCACCTACGCATGCATTACGGCTGTCCAAACTGTACACACTGCGTACTTCCATGTACCTGACTGCGGCTTCGGTTTTCAAATTGGATGGAAGCTGGTTTGAGGGAAAGTGCATCAAACAGAACCTGCAGGATAAAGATGGAATGTGGCTAATGGCTTCATTGTCCTCTGTTTCAAACACCAGCAGTGGGAGCACACTGGAGCCAAAGTAAATGGTGGTGTGTGCATAATCTGGTCTGGGCTAGTTTCCCCCTTCTCTCCCTTCCCTGGGAAGCTATAGGTCAGCCTTCCCCACAGGTGGTGCCCTCCAGATGATTGGGGCTCTGTCTCACATCATTCCCCTGAGTGTTGGCTGTGCTGGCTTCAACTGATGGAATGAGCCCATCAACATTTGGAAGAAGGCTGGCTGGGTTAGCAGAATGTGCAAACTAATCATTGTTGCTTTTTCCCCCACCCCAAAATTCTGTTTTCCTAATTTTGTTTCCATAACTTCTCAGGGACAAATTGCCACTTGAGCTATTGCACAGGAAACTCGATTAGCAAACATTATAATTACTGTTTACTTAAAATAGACAGTGTGATGTTAAGCTCATTTTGAAATATTAATTATAATATTTTTCTCTGAGCACGAAGATATGCAATTCTGATCAGATCATAAGATCTAGTGAGGGTAAGTGGATTTTCCTAGCTGGTGTGACAGGCATTTATAAATATGTATATTCACATCTCCTGGCAGTCTTTGTGTAACTCTTTGGCTTGATGAAAGAACATATTTATTTTTAATTATTCAGAATCCAAACAAACTTAATGCATGTAAAGAATGCTTAAAACTACATCCACTGGTTGAGTGGGGAAGAAGAGAAGTTATGTGCAAACCCACCCCCACCCTTAACTGTTGGAAACTTTGTGGCACAGTCTCTGAGAAGAATATATAGGGCCCTGAACAAAAATCCTACTGGCTGTCTTTCAACTGTCTTTTCTGCTTTCTGTTCCTGGCTAAACTCTCTCGGCTTTCTGAGAGTAAATATTCTTATTTCATAGAATTCAGGCTTATAGTACTATTTTACTTTCCATATCAGCAGGTAAAACTTTTGAAATTTATTTTAAGTATTAGGAACGACAGCAAATAACCTTTAAGTAGCTTGAAAGTCATGCCTTCTGAATTTGCAAGTCTGAGATGGCTCTGTGCATACCTACATCTAGTTAGCTCTTGTTGACTGAATATATTATCCCAGCAACTAAGAAATGTGTTAGAAATCTAAGAATCCCAACAGCAACACCCAAGTTTGTAGCATGTTTAGACACTAGCAGTAAGGCTTACTTCTGAATAGGCAACCTGCATAGGATTTCATGGAGAATTATGTTGGGATAGTCATACAAACAGAAAATTGAGAGATTGTGTTTTCCATTTGGACCTGTTGCATTGTAAGGTTCATAGGTGTACTTGAAAAATATTTTGGAAGTCATCACTCATATGTCTCTCCCCTCCCCCAATGATTTGAGTAGTTAGCTAGGTATCCATGTGGGTTCCAGTCAAAACTGCTAAAGAAGAAAGTGCTAAAATCAGAAAGCCAATACAGTAGCTCTAACTTCCATAATGTACTTGTTTGCTTCTGTTGTACATTCATTGGCTTTGAGTTTCTGCTAAGTGTTCAAAGATGAATTGTGAATTCAGGCCGTCCAGATGTCATTCTGAGCTGCCTGGTGTTAATGACTGATTGCATCTTTTCCATTGCCAAACTTTTTCCCTATGATGCATGGGCTCTCCGTAGGTGATGGTCTTAATGGCTGACAGTTCCCTCGGCCTGTCTGTGAGCTCTCCAGAGTCATCCGTCTTGGGTCTGGCTTTCCAAAGAGTAATTCCATTGTATTGAAGCACCAAGTGTTTGAGATTCAGAAGACTATAAAATTGATTCTTCCATAAAGAGGTAATTTGTGGCAAATGGTGTAATCCTCTGGGCAGCCTTTCACTCATTCTGTATGTCCAGGGCTCCTAAGATGTAGGCAGAGAGAGATTGGAGGACCTCGCAGTCCAGTTGTGTTCTTGAAGTGCTTTCTTTTCTCCCACTCCTGGAACAGTAATTTATTATTTACCCAGAAGTGCACAGCTCCTTTTTCTTACTTAAAGGCAGCAGTGAAACAGATCCTCACAACACCCAATGCCCATTGGCCACATTGCTCTGCCTTCCCAAACTCCCCAAGCATTGGCACAAGGGAGCCCCTTTTTCCATTTTATCCATTTAACAAAATTTGTGTACTTAATCGTAAAAATCCTCTAAGATGTTGACGTAAAATATACATTATAGCTGCCACATTTGAAGGTTGGACCTCCGGGGAAAGGGAAGGAGGACAGATAAAAGAGAGTACTTCTTCATGCAGTGCATAGTTGAACGTGCTCCCACAGGAGGGAGCCACCAGCCATGATGGCTGTGTTATGCCACCACAGTTGGTGGCAGCGATGCTTCTGAGTATCTGCTGCTGGAGGCCACGGGAGTGGAGACTGGTCTTGTGCTCGGGTCCTGCTTGCGGGTTTCCCGCAAGCATCTGGTCGGCCACGGTGAGAACAGGATGCTGGACTAGATGGGTCCCTAGCCTGATTCAGCAGACTATTCTTGTGTTCTTAAGGACAAAGTGGCAAGTTCTTACTGGGAGAGACAAAAGCAGAGTGAGGGAGAAAAGGGAGATGAGACGTGGGTGGGTGGACATGTGTTTGTGTAAGATGGGAACAGAGTCGTTTGGCTCCATCCTCTTCTATTCATAGCCTCCTCCACCTTTACTCACAGCCCTCCAAGGGAATCCATCCCTCAATGGGGAAAAGGTTACCCACTGCTAAACACCATAGTTGAAGTATATCCTTAAGTGAGTTGAAGTATATCTGCTTTTCTTCATGACGGGAGAGAACTGGGAGGGGACATTCTTAGTGACATCAGAGCTAGCTGGACCCTACCTTAGTCTTGTTGGTGTTAGGTCCTTTCTAGGTAGTTCCTCTTCTCCCATGATACACTAAACCTTGACAGGATGTGGATTATTGTCTCCTTTTCAAATGATGGAAACATCTCTCCATTAGAATTTGCTACTTTCTTTTTTGGAAACGTTGACACCCAAATGATCAAACTGCTAAGGGGACCCCTTTTTCAGGCTGAACATGAAGACGCTGTCCTGGAAACGTACTCATTAGACCTGCTCAGTGGATGCTTTTCAGTACTTGAGAACGATACTCAAGTACCAAATAGGTCTCGCTTGAACTCTGTATGTCTCTATTTTTAGGTATTTGTTTAAAATACATGTCAGTAGAAAGAAACCCCCACTGTTTCCGGAACATCTCCTATGGTCTGCTGGGGATGAAGGCCTGATTAGGATATTTGGCAGATACCTTAACATAGAGACTTCTTGGGTCTGGAGGTGCAACATCAACTTTGAGAACTGGAAGAGTCCAGAATGATTTAAATGGCCGTAGTTGGCCAACCCTTCTGTACTAGTGGTGGAAGCTTTCTTTTCCCCCAAATGCATTGAAACAACTGAAGGATAGTTACAGGTAAGTAGCCGTGTTGGTCTGAGTCGAAACAAAATAAAAAAATTCCTTCAGTAGCACCTTAAAGACCAACTAAGTTTTTATTTTGGTATGAGCCTTCGTGTACATGCACACTTCATCAGATAGTGATGAAGGTATCTGATGAAGTGTGCATGCACACGAAAGCTCATACCAAAATAAAAACTTAGTTGGTCTTTAAGGTGCTACTTACTGGAGGGATTTTTTTAACTGAAGGATAGTAAGGCAACCTACGAAAATCTCTTCTGACACTGTATCAAGTACAGTGCAAGGGATGACTCGTACAATTTTATGCTATAGGCATACAAGTTCCAGTTTCATCTTGTCAAGTCTCAAATCACTGAATGCAGTAAAATCTTGACACTGGAACTGCAGTGCAATATAAGTAACCATGCTGGTGCTGGCAGCATTTGGAAATACATTTAATAACTATAATTTATCAAGTGTGTTGGGCTGTCCCAGGAAACCAAAAATACCCATCGTAGTAATGTATAATATTTAAAGGATGGATTATACATTAGCAGAACTGTGCGGGCCCTTGTGTTCATGCATTTGGAAATGTGTATTGTTGTGAGAAAATAAAACAAAAACAAAAAGTGAGTCTTTAAAGAGAGACTATTGTCCAGATTCTTTAAAAAAAACAAAACAGATCCCTAATGTTTAGTACCAGCGCTCTTGGAAATTCTGACTATCTCTGGTATTTGTGTTTTTTTTAGTATTCAACTGTTTTGTTGTATTGATTTTATCTGTGCTATTTTAATGAATGGTGGTCTATGAATGTTTTAATAAACAAATGAGGTTGAGCCACAGGTTCAAACTGGGAAGAAAATAAACAATTTGACTTGCTTAAATTGTATACTTTACCTGCAAATTCACCATCATCCTTGATATAGCCTTAGGTGATTGCTTAGGGTGTCATTTGCAAAACCTGTGCAAATTGATCATTGGAAATTAGAGTAATTTCATATTTGAAATTTTCACTCAGACATACCAACATTTTAATACACTCAATCAAATATGTATATAAAAATCCTACCTACAGTTCAGTATTTTGAACTGATGGCTGAAGGCAGACCTCGCCTGCCTCCCAAAAATTCCTTGATTGCATCCCACCCTTCTTTCAAGGCACTATGTGGGGGATAATGTTCTCTTTTCCTCTATGCACAACAACCCTACGAAGTCGGTCATTCAACGAACTCCATTCCTGAACAGAGATATGAAAACCCTTCCCCTCTCTTCCACACTGTACTGTATCTCTTGAGCTCTGTAGCGTTTGCTTCTTAACTGTTTCTCTCACCTCAGAAGGCCCATTTCTGTCCCTACTTCACTATGCAACTTTTTCTGCCCTCATAATCTCAGAATCCCATATCTCCACTCTTGTCGAGAATGACATTATAAAATTATTATTAGGACTGTGCTCATGAAATGCTGATTTTTGATTGTGACCCGGAGGTTGCAGAGGGACCATGTTGGCCTGGGATTTATAGTGAGAATGTGAAATTAAACCAGTATAATTTCCTGAAGGAAAAATACCATCTATATAGTCTATTAATGCTGACTTCTGAATCTGAATATATTAGAAGCAATTACACAGTGGATAGCTCTGCGCATTATTAATTTGATTGAAAGGTTTTAAACACAGTGCATTACTCACTTGAAATCCCTAGCAGCCTATTGTCTGTCTTTACATAATTCCTAGTGGCCCAAACCTATCCAAACAGGAGAAAAGGAGATGTAAAATTAATGTATGGTTATTACTGAAATTACCTCATAAATTAGTTAAGTCCCCCATCAAGGTTAAAATGAACATTATTACTCTGGGAAGAAGGAAAAAAGAAGTCTCAGAGGCTCCCATTCTGGGCATTACTTTTATTGGGGAAGAGTTCTGTTTTGGAAACGGAATGGATAAGTTAAATATTCCATCAATAATTCTGATAGCGGCAGAGATGACAGAATGGGGGGGGGAGCAGAGAAGTGTTTTGTTCCATCGGACAGATGGTGCAGCGCCAGATGATTCTTTTGTTTCTCCACATTGTATTGCCATCTCATTGATGCCTCTCAAGGCTCCTTCGTTCATCTTGTTTTATTTAGAGCATTTTCGCCCCACTCTTTAGCCGAAAAGATTCCCAGAGCAGCTGTAAGTCAGTCCCCGCCCGCAGGCTTGCAGTCTATAAGACACAACACAAAAGTAAAAGAGGAGTTAGAGGGGAAAGCAAAGTTGAGGGCGGGGTGGGGGGGATGTTTGATAATGGCCAGCTGGGATGGAGGCAGCCCAGGTAGCCTGGTGCAACAGCTGCCTCCAGGTGACAGGTGAGGGATGTGCAAAGGCAGTCAATGGAACAGCCCTGCTTACCTTTTCTCTCTCTCGCACTCTGTCTTCTTCCGCTTTCTATTTCTCTCTCTTTCCCACTGTTGAAGGAGTCCAGGGATCATCAGTGTTTTGAGGACTAGCGGGTACGTTTGGAGTTTTGAGAAAGCCCTGTGAGCACCATCAGTCACTAAATGTCACCTCTGGGGTGCGTGGCATAAATGCCTGCTGTGGGGTGGATATAACACGAAATGGTGGCACGTCTGAAAAAGTAGAAAAGGTGACAGGAGCCCCAAATGGGTGGGCATGCTCCCTCCAGTCTTGTTTATTTTTGAGGGGATATTTACTGAGACCTTTTTGCAAGCACCATAGGAGGTACTGCTGGGCTCCAAGTTGGCAATCCTTGAAATAGTCTTGGTGGTGGTGGTGGTAAGGATTTATGTGAGTGGTGGTGGGAAGTTGGTTCCTGTGTTCTTAATGTTCTTAATACATTTTGTAAAAATACAGTACAGCCAGAAGCCACAAACCATACACAGCCTTTAAGGAAACAAGGGCAAAAGCCTGCAAGAATAATTCAGTTTTATTGTGTGTACGCTGCCTACAGGCCAATTACCCAAAGTCTATAGAGTTAACCAGAGTAACATGCTTGCATCAGATAACTTGCCATTGACACAGACTGATGTGAAATATATACAGTATAAATCTTACGCTGTCAGTTTGCTATGCATTTTAATATGTGCATCCAGAAGTTTTTGCTCTACCCCCGCCTTGTGCCAGAATAAAAATGTCTTCACTAGTCAGCGAAAGATAGCCAGAGGAAGAAGGGAGGGAGGGAGGGGGAGCCTGACTTCATGGGGTACATGACCTTGTTGGGGGAGCCAGTGAAAAAACATTGAATAGTATCCAACTAAGTCAGTACTAAGAACAGGCCTATTGAATTGGCCACCTCAAAGCTGCTCCTGCTCCTGCTCCTGAATCTTCCCAGGAGCAGGAGGACAGATAGATTTGGAACAGTGGTTTGCAGAGGGGCATAGTTCAGAAGGCAGAAGCTGGGAAATACTGTATGGGGAACAGCTAGAAGAAGAAACACTGGAAGAGAGAGGGTTAACAGATTCACAGTTTCTGGACCTCATTCCTCCACCCAGCCCAAGGTCGAGAAGAGCTCAGAAAGTCTCAGAACAGAAAGCTCAGAGGGCACAAGCTCAGATTACAAGAGTAGGAGTGATGTAGATTAATAGGGACGGAGGGGGTGTGAGCCTTAATTAGGAGCACCGCCATTCTGGCCTCCTTATTTCAATGGATGTGCTCCAACATAACTGGATATGCCACTCTGTCACCGTGGGTCGTGCCTCCACCCTGGGTGGGACATCCCACTGATCTTAACAAAGGGCAAGTTGGTACATATACATGCAACCTCGAGATATTCTGGGGGTGCCCATTTCCTAGGTGTTGTTAGAAACCGGATGCTGGACTAGATGGTGCCCTGGACTGATCTGGCAATGTAGGTGACTAGGAAAAGGATGTACCCATACCTGTTTGGCATTTCACTCAAGGCAGATGGTCTCAGGTGTCCAGACAGGCTCAGTCCTTAAGCAGCGGAATTCTGGGGTCCCCTGATTTTGAGATAGCCCTAACCGTAAGGACAGTGGTGATGTGGCACTTCCGCACAGTGTTCACCTCAGCATGGGACTGTCACATGGCATGAATACGCATCATATTATGTGCAGGAGGTCAAAAGAGAGAGAGATTTAAGTCTGGGGGGGTTCTGTTTGGCAAACTAAACTGCCCTCTCCAAGTGCTGTTTTTAACTGTGGCAGCACCTTGCAAAAAAAAAAAAAGGTTTGCACTTTCTGCCCTTTTTCCCTAGCCTAATGCAGACATCAAGATTTCCCAGTCTCCCAGGTGTGGTTTAGAAAGTGGGCGTACCACATGGCTCATGCAAGGCTACATGCTCTTTCATGTTCCTGTCTCCTGTGCATGCACACACTCCCAAATCTGCTCCGTTTGCAGCATTCACTATACTATTAGAGTGTTGCATTAGAGATGGACCTGTAGCTAGAGGCAACTCCTTTGCATGCATCTCCATGCAGGGCTGGGAAAGATCGCTATCTGAAACCATGGAGAGCTGCTGCTGGACAGCATAACAGGGGTAGCCAATGTGGTGCCATCCAGATGGTGTTGGACTACAGCTCCCATCAGCCCCAGCCAGTGTGGCCAATGGTCAAATATGATGGGAGTTGTAGTCCAACAGTGGCTACCTATCTACTGAGCTAGATAAGCCAGGTGTCTTTGAGGGTTGTTTTTTTCCTACAATCAAGAAACATATGAATCTTTGTGAAATAAATATGCCAATGTCTGACTTGGGACAAGGCAGCTTCCTATCTCCACTGAACCTTGCCATGGTTAACCAGAGCTTAAAAACAGGATTTCAAGCAGGTTTGCAAACTGTTCCTCCACTTTGGAGTGAATCTCATAATTTAACTATGTGCTGCATAAAGAAAAGTGCTTTATTTTGTTTTTCCTGCATTTTCAAACATTCAGCTCCAATGAATGGCTCTGGGTTCTAGTGCTGTGAGAAGGCTTGCTTTGAGAAGCAGCTTGGTTTGAGGATTAAGTATCTTTTATCCATTGCAGCGGGCGAAGCTGACAAGATTCACTGCTTTTGTCTGTATCAGTGCATATGTGTATTGAAATGCCTTTATTTGGATCACAGCCCAAAAGGAATTACTAGTGATTCATAAAGGGAGAGTATGTATTAGGCTACAACTATTAAGGCATGTTTTATGTGTAACAGTAATTAAAATATAATTGAAATCACTATTTCTTCTAATTATTGGCTTAACATACTGCTTATTTAAAGAATGGGTGCCTATAAATGTCTCCTTTTTATATATATATATCCACGAATGGGTTCCTGGCAGCATCGTAATTAAAAGAGGGATTAGTTAACATACAATTTAATCATTCTGTCATCAAAGGATTTAGACCTCATTAATTACACGTTAATAAATAGTTATGAATAAACAAAAAAATCAGTATAAAATATGCCAATTGAGATCCAAAATTACAGTATTTAAAAACTAATAATGAAGCAGAGCTGTGAGTCTTAAGTCCTTTTGGTGTCGTCTCACTCTTATTTCATATTAAATTGAGTGTGAAATTGTGGCGTTGTGCTAGTAGCTACTTGTGGTTCTGTGTCATCGCTATATAACAAGCAGAAACCTATGGAAAAAATGTCTTGAAGGGGTGGGGGAAGGGACTCAGATGAACCATGTCCTCAGAGAGCCGATTCTCCCTCGCAACTTAAAGGATCATAGGTCTTCCTCCTCAGAAGAAGATTTCTGACTCTCCCATTGATCGTTCAAGCCACAGTTAGCCAGCATGATTCTCCTCCTCATTTAATCCTCACAACAACCCTGTGAGGTACCGGGTAGGTTAAGCTGAGAGACAGTGATTGGCCAAGGTCACCCAGAGAGCAGCTTCATGGCTAAGTAGAGATTCAAACCCTGGTCTCTCAGGTCTTAGTCTGACACACTCACCATTATGAAACCCGTAGGCTACCCCTGCTCAGTGGCGAAGCTGCATGCTCCGGCACCGAGGGGCGGAGAGCAGGCGGGGGCGTGGCTGACGTGGGTCCCGGGGGCGTGGCATGCCGCCCGCGGGGGTGTGGTATGTGTTCTGGAGGTGTGGCACCCAGCACAGTGTGTGGATGTGTGGCGCGTGTCTGGGGGTGGTGGTCACGAGGGTACCCCCCTCCCCGATGGTGCCAGGGGCGGTGCGCTCCCCCCCGCCCCCCCCCGTTCCTCCGCCAGTGCCCCTGCTTAAACCAAGACAGGAGATTCTTCCTTGCAGCTTAAATTGGCTGTGCATTTGGAGCATACAGTGGTGCCTCGACTTACGAATTTAATCCGTTCCGAAGGCACCTTCTAGGAGTCTTGGAAACACAATTTCCCATAGGAATGCATTGGAAACGGAAAAATCCCTAAGTCGAAGCAACCCCATCTAAAAATTCATAAGTCGAAAAAACCCTATCTAAAACCGCCACGGTTTCCGTTCGGATGTCGAGAAATTCGTAAGCGTGCGGCCATTTGCCCCATTCGTAAGTAAAAAAATTCGGTTGTCAAGTCGTTAGTAAGTCGAGGTACCACTGTACAGCCAAGACCAATTTCCACCCACGGTTTCCCTTTTTGGTACCCGGATAAATGATGTCAAGTAGCAAGGATTCCAGCTTCCCTTCTGCTTAAAGGCCAACCTGTTTTATACTGTCTTCTGCTCATGTTCCATCCCAGTATGTAGGCAATGCACTTGTTTACCCACCCATCTGGGGTTTTGGGGGGAAGGGGGGGAATGGATGCCCGCTAAACCCAGTTTTTCATGCAAGCCAACAAGATGACCATTATATTTGGAGACACACTCCTGCTGCGGTTCATTTTAGCACCCCACACATTGGCAGACAGTACACCCACTTTACTAAACACTCTAGTTTGGAATATACCCACCTGGATGGACGAGAGAAATTGTCACTGCAGCCTTTGGCAACCTAAGTGACCTCCAGCTGTATTGGACTAGAGCCCCCATCAGCCAAAACATATGGAGGGAACCAAGTTGGCAAAGGCTGATCTGATGGGAGGATCCATCAAGTGATGCTATCTGTGGTGTTGGGGGATCTTGCTGTTCGACTAGGGAAGATGATTTACAATCCTCTATTATACAATTAAAATGCCAATTATGCCTCACCCACCTCTCCCCTCTCTTAAGCTTAAACGATCAGTTGGTTTTGTTGTCCGTAAATCACCCTTGATAGATGTCCCTGGGATGTGTTTTCCTTTTTGTTTTCCTTTTAATTTATTAACTCTGAGCTGCCGTTCCACCCCCACCCCCACCCTGTGGCACCTGTCCGTTTTCCAATTAAGCTTTGTCTCTCAGAGGACGTCTCTCCAGTTTCTGTGTGTTTTGTAGAAAAGAAGGGGAAATTGCATTGGTTTCTACTGCTTGGGTTTGAAGGTTTATGTACCATCGCTGCTTTAACTACAGTTTCCCTGTAATTGCTAACCATCTTTCATGTAGGCCAGTACAGACATAAAATTGTGGATGGGACATTGGCTAAGCCGTGGTTTGTAGTTTGTGGTTTGTCTCCCAGCCACTCAGGCCTCCTTGGCTTGGGGAGTGCTTGGGCTGGTCAAACAAACCATGGTTAAGCAAGGCTGTTGGGTTTGGACATAATGCCAAACCATAGTTAAAGCAAGCCATGGTTTACAGGCTAACAAGAAATCATGGTTAGTCTGCTTGGCTGGGTCCAAAAGTTAAGAAAAGCCACACTTAGGCAAAACAAACCATGGCTTAGTGTTACACATGAACTGGGCTATGCGGAACATGTTGCTGAGTCCTGCATTTCACCCTCTCATATTTTTCTGTCCTGTGTGTAAATCCCCCTCTCTTCCTCTTTTAGAGCTGCCTTAAATCTGCATCCAGCTTGTTCTAGCCATTGTTGGATTCATGCTCAAGCTTGTAGTTGAGGTTGGGCACTGTCATGTAAGCCCTGGATATATCAGAACAGTGGCTGCTGTTAACATCAGTGCAGGACCAATGCTGCAATGTGAGCCCTACTGGAATGTGGAAATTGCATGCCTGAGGGGTGCTTACTGAGATGACTGTGCTGGCCTCATGCTTCACAAGTTGGAGGGTAACTGTGTGACATGAGGAGCCAACCTCTGCTCTTGCAAGCTCCCTCGCTGCTCCTCATTTTTTCATGGTTTGACATCACAGAAGGGCAAGAGATTTCTCTGCTCCAGGCAGTTGCATTTCAGCTCCCAGAGGGTGATGGTGATGGAGATGAACAGCCAGCATGCTCATCTCCACGCCCCACTCCTCACAACTGGAACTCCTACGCTTCTATAACACCCGAATAAAGGCCATGGTGAGCTCCGAGGGTGTAAGAGGGACAGGATTTTCACATGAGATGGGAGAACGACCATCAAACAAATATTCTGACCATCCAAGGACATTAGATTTCCACTGGGCCACAAAGGAGGGTGCTTGTAAGTGTGCTGTTCAGAAGCAAATACCGGTACATTAAGTCTCCTCATCATACTATAGCTTGTGTCTTCAGAGCTGGTTCAACATGAGAATACCAGGAAAAATCATTCGGATTTTAATATTTTTAAGTTCAAGGTTGCCAAATGTTCCTTGTGCTGTAAGATGCCCTTAATTTTAACATGCTTCTAAAATACTTCAGAACACCCCAGTCCCTCAGAACATTGTGGATGATGCACCAAAGCTTTGTGGCGCCTCGCACTTTTGAAGCATTGCACTGTCAACCCAAATGCTTGTTAAGAGCTTAACTTGTTGACACGCTTGCTCCAAATTGATCTCCTGAGTTTTCTTAAGATCCGGGCTCTAAATTTAGCTAGCTGTTTCCACTTGTAGCACATTATCCGAGCCAGGCTCCTCACCGTGATAACTTCCTTTGATTTATTATTATTACTATTATTTTTGGAATCCATATCTCCGGTAGACTGATGAAATGCTTTCATTTTCCTAACTCCTGCCTCTCCCAAGGAAATGATTAGGAATCGTAGGCAGAGCCTGTATAAAAACCGGACCCTCCTTCTTTAAAGTTAATCAGTATAACCTTCAAGTACTAAGGGGTGTCGCCCTCAGCACACATTGGCTATTGATCAGATATAGCCAGGGTGAACTTTTCTTCCATTGTGTTGCTAAGGAGACGTATCTGAAGCGCTTCTACTTTTTAATTATGGATGTTATTAATATTAATAAGGTATCTAGTAGTTTCCGGTTCCTGCTTTCATGCTGGTGGCGTTTCCATTTTCTTTCCATTCCTATTGCAGAGTTTTGTTGATTAATGATATCTTAGCAGTGCTCCTTTTGGACCTGGCTGTTCAAGGCTATGATCCTGTAACAGAAGCACAGCATGCTTTGCCTATAACATCCTGGGCGGATGCCTGTCAAGTTTCCCCCGAAAACGTTTGTGAGGTTCAGCAACCTGTGAAATGTGGCACATTCATCGCCTAGATATGTGCATAATAGTGTTGGGACTGTCCATCCTAATGTCTCATTAAGCGGTTAGATAAATCTAGCCGGGTGTGTAGCTGAAGCAATATCTTAAATGTCCGTCTAATAGCTTGCATTTGTCGCAGCAGCTGCCAAAGGCTTGCAAACGTCTCTGAAATCTGAATGGGTTCCATTATCACTCCTTGTTAATGAAATGATTTTAATATTACAACAAATGAGGTCTTCCCCCCCTCCCCCCCCAATCCTTTCAGTATTAAAAGGGAATTGGATTGTAATTAGAGTATATTTCACCAAGACTGAAAGGGGCTCTAATATGTGCTTGACTCTTAAAGCAGTTAATCCTATATTAATTGTACTTTGGGTGCATCTGTCCTTGCCTGATGGCAGAGCATCCATCACATCGTACGTAGGGGATGCTGGAGCTCTTGGGGAGGCGGAAGAGCTCCTCCTGCTGGTTGCCTTGCCTTTATCGTCACGTGAAGAGCAACTGTGGTGGAGAAACGGGCAGTTCTTTGCTTCGGGAAGTCTTTTGAGAGAGAGAGATTTCTTCCTGCAATGGACTCCTGCAACTTCCCCTTTCCTCCCACTCCCACCTGTGGTCAAAGAAACCTCCAGGGTTTTGGAACAAAAAGAGGGAGAAGGAGGGAGCTTCTTACAGTGGTGCCTCGCTTAACGAATGCCCTGTAAGATGAAATTTTCGCTTAAAGAAAGGATTTTTCTAGCAGAGGTTGCCTCGCTAGACGAATTCGTTTTATGAAAAATTCGTCTAGCGAATTGCGGTTTCCCATAGGAATGCATTGAAATTCAATTAATGCGTTCCTATGGGCAATTTTTTTTAAAAAAAAATTCAATGCATTCCTATGGGATTCGCTAGGCGAATTTTTCGTTATAAGAATAGACCCGTGGAATGAATTAAATTCGTCTAGCTTCCAAAGCAAAGCAACAACCGGCAAGGTGGGGGGGGGGGGTCGGCTTTTGGTCATCTCTTGAATTGTTAATTGTTTAGCTTCAGTGACAAGGAAACTTTGAAGGTTAGGGAATGGATTTGCTCCCGCTGGAGCTTAAATAGACTTTCTTTGCAATTCCTCTTCTAGTTGTTTCTCTACTATTTTCTGCAGGCACATAGCGAGCTCAAAATGGAGATGGGATGATGGGTTGATGTCTGAGCTGGGTAGCAGAGAACAAATAAGTCCTGATTCTTTCAATGTTGCATTGTTTGTTGCTTTTTTTGTTTGGTCCTCAACAATTGATTAACTTCTGTCTCCTTTGTTTTGCAGCCTGTTTCAGCACTACTGCTACAAACGCGGCGGCATGCGACACACTTCCTACACCTGCATCTGTGGCAGGTAAGTCGCCGCAGGCTTCATTGTCCATTTCCCATTGAGTTGTATCAGTATCAATGTCAAGCTCAAGTCACTTCAGAAAGACATTGAGAAGCATTCAATAAACTCTGCCTTATTTAACCACAGATATTTTAGGAAGAAAGCCCCATGGCTAAGCTGGCATGCATCTTGAGGGGTGAAGTAAGGCCCATAGCATCAAATGTGGGTCTTCTCGGTGGATGCATTTGATTTGGCTTCGACTGTGTATACACATAACCTTAACCGTGGTTTAGTTCAACAAGCAACGTGTCATCTCACAGGCAAGCAAACAAGCCATGGCTTTTTATTTTTATTTTTGCCTATGCTTTCCAGCAACTGCTACTCGGAGGCATAATGCCTCTGACAGTGGAGTCAGCATAGCCATTATGGCTATGAATTTGCCTAATCCTCTTTTAAGGCCATCTAGGTTGGTGGCCATCGCTGCCTCCTGTGGAGGTGACTTCCATAGTTTAACCATGTATACTGCACAGAGAACTTTCTTTTATCCGTCTTGAATCTTCCGGTGTTCATCTTCATTGGATGCCCCCAAGTTATAGCATTATGAGACAGGGAGAAAAACATTTCTCTATTCACGTGTAATTTTGTAAACTTCTATCATGTCGCCTCTTATTCAC
Organism: Zootoca vivipara; assembly: GCF_965207765.1. Taxonomy (NCBI): domain Eukaryota; kingdom Metazoa; phylum Chordata; class Lepidosauria; order Squamata; family Lacertidae; genus Zootoca; species Zootoca vivipara. The sequence goes on from NC_142589.1 coordinate 50,834,756, forward strand.
CTTTTCTCTAAACTAAAGGTAAAGGGACCCCTGACCATTAGGTCCAGTCATGACCGACTCTGGGGTTGCGCGCTCATCTCGCATTATTGGCCGAGGGAGCCGGTGTACAGCTTCCAGGTCATGTAGCCAGCATGACAAAGCCGCTTCTGGCAAACCAGAGCAGCACATGGAAACACCGTTTACCTTCCCGCTGTAGCGGTTCCTATTTATCTACTTGCATTTTGGTGTGCTTTCGAACTGCTAGGTTGGCAGGAGCTGGGACCAAGCAACGGGAGCTCACCCTGTCACAGGGATTCGAACCGCCAACCTTCTGATCAGCAAGCCCTAGGCTTAGTGGTTTAACCCACAGCGCCACCTGGGTCCCTTTTCTCTAAACTAAAACGCCTCAAATGCTGCAATCTTTTCTCATGGGGGAGGTGATTCATCCCCTGGGCCATTTTGGTTGCCCTTTGGCTGCAGACCATCCTTACTCTAATTTAATAAAGTTCACTCTTCACTGAAAGGGGTCAGGTGCTAACAGGACACACAAAATTATACTTCCCCACAACCACTTTCTCCTCATTTTGACTGCGCTCCCTCTCTCTCTCACATGCAAAGGTGTGGGAGAGGACCGTTTTGGACAAAGCCTATTCTCTCTCCGAGTCACACTTGAAGTGGTTTGTTCTGCTTCATGGTGCCTTAATGTTCACTGTAGGATTTTCCTCCTGCTGTAAGCCTATTTGTTACAGCTTCATCTTGCCCACTAATGTAGCGTTTTTCACTCTTTCTCTCAGAGTTCACAGCTCTGCTGGTGTCGCTTCTTCCTTGCTAATATTTAATCAGAAGCATGAACCTGACCTTTTGAAAAAGAGACTTGTGGGGTGGCGAAAGGGGGGGGGGAGGAACAGAACACCTCAGGTTAGAAGCCATGTCCAGATAAGAGATGCCCCTGGATAAGTGAAATTTGCTCTGCGTGGCTTTCGCCCTTTTACTCTAAAACTTCTGGCTGTGTTCCCATGTTGTTGTTATTTTCTGCTTGTGGAATGCTCTCCCCAAGGAGGTTCATCTGGCGCCTTCGTTACATATCTTTAGGCGCCAGGCAAAAAATTCCTCTTCTCCCAGGCTTATTAAACAATCTGTGGCCTTTTAAGCTGTGAGGATATCGGGGGGGGGGGGTCGCTTCCATGTTGCTAACTGGCTAGACTTGGTGGATGTGGAAAGCCAAGACAATTGGAGGGCACCAGGTTGGGGTTGGCTGACATCTTGTGCACCTTGGCTCTTGACAGGCCGCCTTTTTCATGGTTTTCCAACTTCCTGGCAAAAAGCTCGGCGGAACTCTGCACTGCCATCATTAAACCGCCAAGTTGGTTCAATAAAAATAACGTCTTGCTGATCAATATTTCTGGAAAGAAGGAAATGGAAGTTCGATATGATTTTCAGAAGACTCTCTTGACAGCCCAGCAGAATAAAGAGACCTGCATGGATGGTTGGATGGTGCCATCAGCACTTAAGTTCCTTCATACATATTTAAACTGTGATTAATTGATTAACTTATTATATATATATATAATGCATCCTCTTAGTGTAGATGAGTGACGGGCAGGTTCTCCCCACTCCACCCAGCTCACATTGGATTTGCTGGTGCTAAAATAAGCCAAGTTATTCCATTTGAGGGAGTCAAGTGGGCTCCACAAAGGGGGAGTGGGCACTCTAGGGCGATCGTATCAATGATCCGAGCCATTCAAATGTTCCAGAGGTCGGCCAAGGCTTTGACAGGAGCACTGGTCATATCAGCCAGAGAATCCCCCAGAGCTGTCTGGGAACTCATTGAAGCCATCAGCCTCTCAGGGGAGACCATGCTAATAGGTCCTCCACCTCTGCAGAGGAGGAAAGGTGCTGAAAGCCTAAATCCCAGCAGGAAGCAATCTGACCACGACAAGGGACTGATGTCAATATCCCCCTCGTTCAGAGCACTTTCTTCCTGCCCAGTTGAGAAAACAAGGTCCAGTGATGACGTGTTGGGACAGCCCCATGGTTTTCATGGCAGCCATGAAGTTCTGAGCCAGCCAACCCAGAGCCAGCCAACACCTAGGCAGGGGTGTTGAATTCCCCATAACCAGCAGCCTGGGTGTCCTCAACACCACCTCTGAGACCAGCTCTGTCAGCTCAGTCAGGGAGACTGTGAGGCAGGCAGTAAACCAGCAGAATCCCTCATCTGTCCTGTTTGCCCCGTGCCAGAAACACACGCCTTAGATGTCCCCACTACCAAATGGACAGAGAGCTGATAGAGAGAGCATTTCTATAGACCATCACTTTGTAGTAAGACTATCTGGGTTCCATTTGTTGGTCTTAATCCCAGGCAGTGGAGGGAAAGTCAGGCTTCCATGTCATTGGTCCAGAGTTCTTTAGGTCTTCAGTCCAACAATTGTAGTTTAACATTCACGTGGAGGACTACAGGTAACACAGGTGACACCGCCACCACCTGGCTGTCCACCTTTGGAGTGCGAGACTGTGCATCTCTGTCTATAGATCTTTACAAAATTGCCCTTTTTTGCATCTGAGGCTTTTGCAATTGCTTTTAGAATTCCATACCTTTTTAACTGTCGAGAAAACCAGCGCATGGGGGGGGGGGAGAGCACAGCGTGCCCAAAGGACAGTTGAGTAAAAACAAAGATCATTTATTTTTTATTTTGCTTGATGTAATCAGTTCGAAAATATTTGATATTGTGATAATTGTGCAATTAAAACTCTAGCTGAACTGCGTTACAGCCCTGCTTTGTATGCAGCCAGGCGGGATCGCCAGCCATCCATTCCATTTACACCACTCTCCCCCTGGAAATCTGCTTGTAATGCAGGCTGACATTTTTAATTTTCTCTTCATTTCCTAATCCTTGATTAGTAATTGTCTAAGTGATGTCCACACCAGGGCAAAAAGCATGAGCATTAGTGCAGCAAGCAGCACATCAGTATTATAACCCAGAGGTCATTAGAAAACTATTGTGGCATAGTGGTTAGAGTGTTGGACTATGACTTGGGAGACCAGGGTTCAATCTCACCTTCAGCCAGTCACTCCTTCTTAAGCTAAGATCCCTCAAAGGGTGATGGTGAGGATAAAAATAGAGAGGGAGACAATCATGTCCAGCACCGTGAGTTTCTTGGAGAAAAGGTGGGATGCAAATGCAATAATAAATATAATTAATTTGATCCTCACATGGAGCAATAAAATTAATTTGCTTCATGATCATGAAGTTGTTGGTTTTTTTTGCCAGGGTGAGGCTGATCCACTGCTGACTTCTGCTATTGAGAAAGAGAGACAGTGGGTTTTTTCTGGGGGGGGGGGATGCAGGGGTATGCATACCCCTAAACATTTTGTGAATCTTTGTACTTTGGTCCATTTACTGTATTTATTTTTCCCAATTTGAACTATAAAATGGTGGTTTTCTGGAGTAAAAATGAGAGTACCCCTAAACATTTTTTTAGGGGAAAAAGCACTGTATAGATATAGATATACAGTGGTGCCTCGCAAGACGAATTTAATTCGTTCTGTGAGTCAATTTGTTTTGCGAAAAATTTGTCTAGCGAATCCCATAGGAATGCATTGAATTATTTTTTTCCCCATAGGAACGCATTAATTGAATTTCAATGCATTCCTATGGGAAACCGCGATTCGCTAGACGAATTTTTCACAAAACGAATTGTCTTGCGAGGCAACCTCCGATCGCAAAACCCATTCGTCTAGTGAAAAATTAGTCTAGCAGGGCATTCGTCTAGCGAGGTACCACTGTAGATATAGATATAGATGTATATGAAAGAAAGATTGATCTTCATACAAGATGAAGATCAGCATTTTGTTTGAATAATTATTATTTTATTATTTGTACCCCGCCCATCTAAGCGGGTTGCTCCAACCACTCTAGGCAGTTTAAAACATATATAAAAACACAATAAAGCACTACACAGCCAGGTTTTGTCAAATAAGCTGCACATCATCTCACATACAAGCAAAACAAACCATGGTGCTTGTTCCTCGTGAGCTTGGTTTGTTTCCCAACTGATCTTGCGTTGTCCCTGTAGCCTGATAAGTGTCTGGGGATACACAGACCGTGGTTAAGCAAGCAATAGCACCAAAGCATCACCAAAGCAATCCATAGTTTGTGAGTCAAGAACAGGCATAGGCAAACTCGGCCCTCCAGAAGTTTTGGGACTACAACTCCCATCATCCCTAGCTAACAGGACCAGTGGTCAGGGGTGATTGGAGTTGTAGTACCAAAACATCTGGAGGGCTGAGTTTGCCTATGCTTGGGCCAAGAACTTCATGCCAGTTTTTGTTTCCAGAAAAGAAACGCTGGTTAGTCTGCTGGATTGGCTTTGGACAGTCAAACAAACCACACTTTTACCAAACAAACCATGGCTTGGCCTGTGTTATGTTTGAACCAAACCAGTGTGCCACAGTTGAATTCAGAGAGATGACCTGGCCAAGCATTAGGGTCTTAACCAGCAATGCAATTATTATGTCCTTAAGGTTAATCTTGCTCTTGATTTAATTCCAAACATACTTAATTTATTTTGCTACTTATAGATGTTTCTCCCTTCCTTTAACAAGAACACAGGGTGGATTACAATTGTTTCTTACCTTCGTCTTGCTTCTACCTTATGAGTCAAGCGAAACTGAGGCTGCTTTCACGAGCAAGGCTTTCTTTTTGAATTCCATGCATCTCCAAGGAAACATCACTGACACCCCCCCCACACACACACACACTTTGTGATCTTTCACCAAAGAATATTTTCCACTCTCCTCGTCCCCCCCTCCCATCTCACTTTAATTTGTGAGAGGTCTCTCCGGCAAGAGGAGAGCCCTGAACTTTCATACTAAGTAATAACTCATACTAGCTCAGCAACGTGAGTGTGTCGGCTCATTTCAAATTATAAATCCAGATAGGTAGAGATGTGATTTGCATTAATTATTTGGGGGGGGGGGGTTGGTTCGTTTTTGCATTAGACCCACCACAACAGAATTATTCAAAAGATCAAATCAGGCACATTAGCGAGAGAATTACATTCGCTGTGTTGATTGCAAAAACTCCCTAAGAGAGGGTGGTGCGTCCAGGAGCTCCAAACGAGCTTCCTGGTTCTCCTGCATCCAAGTCCTGTATCACTCACCTGCTTTGCTTGCAGAAGCTCCAGTCCCCGGCTTCTTCAGAAAAGACCCCCCCCCAACCTTAAACTGTGGGAAGTTCCTTCTGATCAGGGTAGATGCCGACTCAATATGAGGGAGGCTGTTTCCTGTGACTCTCAAGCTTTGTTTTGTGCACTTTCTAAATTATTTATTTATTTATTTGTAAATCTGCCATATTGGTTACACTATCCTAAGCCCAGCAGGCATCCCTAATCAAGATAAGACGCCTAGTATCATATTCAGTAAGAAGTCATTATTCTCCTTTTTAATAAATAAGATGCATTTTAAAACCCAATAGGTAGATGCTAAAGGTCAATTGCAGTACTTTTAATGAGCTGTAAAAGAGATAAGCAGGACTCTCTTCACACAAAAAGAACATAATTCAGTCTATGCCTCTAGTTCAGACTGTTGTTTGTGTACTGCCTTACTAGTGTATATTTATTGCATGCTTTATTTAAAATACGTTTCTACCTCCCTCCATCAGAAAGATGTCAAGGTGACACACAACGTACGTGTATGAGCACAAAACAGCACATTGAACCAAATGCCATTTCGTTTATTTTCTATCTAGGATTTATATCCTGCCCCTCCTCGCCAGTGGTCTCAAGGCAGGTCGCAACTGCTGGATTCACTAAGCTGAGCCCACCCCATTCATTTATATAGGATTGCAAGGGGTGTGTCAGTGTTGGGTCAGTTGTCCAAGTTGGGTCAGTTGTCCAAGCTTTGAGTAATTGGATCACCTGCCTCTGTGTATCCATGGATTAACTGTGTGCATTGCCTGCTGTTCTTCGGGCCAGCTATTTGCATACATATCGCACCAGTCTGAATATTAAAGCCATTGGAAAGAATCCTACTTTCTCTGGTTCTTCCACAAATGGAAGCCGAGAGAGTAGGCACAGGGGCAATTGATTCCAAAGCCCTGGTAGAAGAAGAAAGACAGACAAAATAGACTCCAGCCGGATCTCAGCAGTAAGGGAGAATGTTTACAACCAGGCTGTCATTCCTTAAAAGGGTGTGTGTGTGTGTGTGTGTGTGTGTGTGTGTGTGTGTGTGTGTGTGTGTAAAAAGAGGGGCTGCCACCCTCACATCTCTGAGCAGTTTGAGCCCACAAATTTTTTTGAATGACTGAAGAGGACTCCTCTCCTACACCTCCAGATTGCAACTTCTCTTTTTTTCAGCATATGCAAACTAAGTATTGTTCCTGGCTGTTTTCTTCTGTGATAAGTACCCAGAGCTAACATCTTCATATAAATCTATGCTTGAAAGTGGGAAGGGGTGTGGGGGGGTGCAATGTTTTCTCAATCCCACATCTTTCGTGGCTCATTCTCTCATTTTGCACACACTCTAATCACTTTGAAGTAAGACGCATTTTGTCGGGAGGTTTCAAGAGCCAGCACCCACTCTTTCAAATCAGCTGGCGAAGTTGAATCTGGCCCACAAAACGTTCACGCCGCACGGTTTGCATGCAATTGCATGCCAGAGGGTCCTCCATTCTGCCGGAATAGAACCACCCCTCTGGGTTTTGTCCAAATTGCTGAAGTTTCCTTCTTGAACCGAGTAGCAAATTGGATTCTAGGTTCAAAAGGTTGGATGTGACCTGACGGCTGAGGTTGAGAGGCCAGGTGGGCGCTGTGAGAAATCTTGAGGTGTGCGGTTTGGGGCTTTGAATGAGCCTTTTTACATCATTTGAGCATTTCTTTAAAAGGACAGAGAGCTTATAGCTGAGAATAGCAACAAGAAAATCTGCAGAGCCGAGTGAGTTTTTGTTCCCTCCTTTTAACTTAACGTTTGGACCTCAAGGAATATCAATAGACGAAGTAAAAGGAGCCAGAAGAACCAAAACTAGGTCACTGTGTGGATCACAGGAACCTTCATAAGTGAGGGGCAAACACCCAGGTCCCTCTTCCTGCCTTCCGTCTGATTCAGCACTTTTGCATGGGTTGTAAGAACAAAAGTACTTTTCTGACTCCTTTGGTCAAAGCCAGCCTTATTGTATGCTTCACAAAAAAGGTAAAGAGAGAGAGAGACCAAATATGACAATGTATTTGACTTGTACTGCTGCTGGTGACACTTTGTGCTGCAAAGAGAATTCCCAACACAGCAGGAAACTCTCTCTCTCTCTCTCTCTCTGGAAGGGCAGATGTTCCACAGGTAGTAGCCAAGTTCCTTGCAATGTTGGAATGTTTTCCAAGCAGAGGAGGAGGTGCTGGAGAGCCCATTCCATAGGCAGCTCAGTTTTTCATTTCCCTTCCCCCTTCGCATCAAATTTAACCCCATTGCAAAAAAAGAACACCCAGGGAGCAGGCCTATGCACAGGAAAGTGGTGTAAAGGCATGCAGTGCCGGATTTACGTATAAGCTAAGCAAGCTATAGCTTAGGGCCCCACTCTCTTGGGGGCCCCCCAAAAAAAATTAAAGGAAAAAAACCTGGATGTACATTTCCAAAATACAGTGGTACCTCTACTTATGAATTTAATGCGTTCAGAACGCACATTTGTAAGTCGAAAAAAATTGTAAGTCGAATCCCATAGGAATGCATTGGGAGGAAAAATTCGTAAGTAGAAGCAACCCTATCTAAAAATTCGTAAGTAGAAAAAATCCTATCTAAACCACATCCAAGATGGTGGACGGAGCTCCATTCGTAAGTAGAAACATTTGTAAGTAGAGTTATTCGTAAGTAGACGTACCACTATATAAGATAAAAAAACCAATAAAATGGCTTTAGATACCTATTAGATTCATACATGACCATATAGCATGGATAGGCAAACAAACTGGCCCAATCGCCTTCTCAGTCCGGCCCGCGGATGGTCCGGGAATCAGCATGTTTTTACGTGAGTAGTATGGGGAAGACTGAGCTACTCTATATGCAGAAATGCTTGCTATTGGATTATGTTTCCTTTCTCTGTGTTTAAGACTATTGATTCATATATGTGTCATTATTTTTGCTGTTTCAGTGGGCATAATAGCTCAATTCTGCACTATGGACATGCTGGCGCTCCAAATGAGAAAACCATTGAAGAAGGAGACTTGTGGTGAGTAAAATATTCCTCTATGATAGAACTATGTCTACCATGCTTAATAATAATGATGATGATGATGATGCCTGTCCTGGCACCAAAGAGTCCAGGTACCTAATTCTTTTTCCTTCTACTTCTTTTTTTATTTTTTATTTATTTAATAAGGGACATACACTTCAGTAACATACAAGAACAAAGAAATTGGGGTGGTGAAGTCATCTTAATTATTTCTTAAGCCAAGTTGGTAAAGAACCTGGATCCTCAGCAATCTATAAGCTTAGGGGCGGGGAGAGAGACTCTCTTAGTATTCAACCTCCTTTGCATTCATTTTACTTTCTTCTGTCTGCCCCCACCTCCACCTGTAGCCAGGTAGTTTATTATTATTATTATTATTCATACTGATATATATATATATATATATATATATATATATATATATATATATATATATCAAAGTGGTTTACAGTCTACATTAGAACATCAAATACGATAATCCAGAATAAAACATCACTGAAGAAAGTCAGGTATAAAGTATACATTCAAAGCAACATAATTAACAGGAGACTAAAATACTATCTTAAAGGTTTCAAAATAAAACTTTACGAGAGATGTCAACTACAGAGTGCACATTTAACGCAGCAAAGTTAACAAAAATAATACATTAAACATTTTGAAAGAAGACATTACTAAAGGAAGGCAAATATAAAATGCACATTTAACACAGCATAATTAAGAAGAGAAGAAGATATCCTAATAATAGAACGTATCTGCTGCTGTTGCTGCCAGTCCTGCCAATGGTGGTTCATGGCGGGTGGTGGCTGTGGAAGCTCAGGCGTCATGACCCGGGTCTGCGATAAGAGACGGCCAAGAGGGTCTCTGGCTTCTTCTGCAGCCTCAGTTTTTGTAGCTGGACTTCGGAGCTGCAGTCAGTCGGGGCTCTGTCCTCCCAGACCAGGTGGGTAAAAGCCTGCAAGGCAGGGAGCAGGTCTTCCAGGACTCACAGCCAAGATGGCTTACACAACAAAAACACAACAAACCCCCAGTTTTGGAACTGTTTAGTGTTTAAACCCAAAGCCAATAATTTAAAAGAAAGTAGCAGCATAATTGTTAGTTATTGGACCATTTTCTTTGGGCAGAAGATGGATTTTGTTTATATGTGGATGGGATTTGCAGTGGATGCTTGGAAATTTCTAGCTAGAAGATCGATCCATTTTGGGTCCAGATCTCATTAGTGATTGGAGGATGTTTTTGCCACATTATCATATGAGCATGAGTCCAGGCTTGGTTTCTGATCTCTAGTCTGTTTGTTTGGGGTTGAATTGCATGTTGACTTCCATCACTGTTGGCCCAAGACGATTTGCTGACTGAAGCAGAGCATCAAATGCCCTCGCACGTGCACACACCCGGGCCAACACTTTTTAAAAAACCTAACTGCACCATTCAGACATCAGTTGCTGGTTTCATCTACCCTTCCTCCTCCTCCCCCCCCCCACCCACCCACCAGCCAGATGTTTTCACCTGGCTGCAGAGTCAGCCCTCACTTCTAGGAAGTCTCCTTTCTCCACCGATGCAGCTTTGAAGTCTAACTTAGCTGCATGCAAAAGATTCCCAGTTCTCTTTACATTTCCAAGTTGCCTCTCAGAATACTACGGTAACTTCCATGTTGGTATGTTAAGACTCTCATTTAATAGTTGCCTTGCTTGTAAGGCTAGTTTGTTAGTCCAGGTAGCTGTATCTCCCAGCAGTAATCATGTCATTTCCACATCTGCACCCGTAAAGCTGTAACAAAGTTAGTGTCTGCTGAATATACCTCATTTGGAATTTTGCTCCAGCCTTTTTGTTGTATAGCTCAGGGGAGCCCTCTGGCGGAAAACCCCGAGAAGTGCTGGCTTGCAACACAATCTTGGCGTAATGTAAAGCCACGCTTCCCTGGTAAAGTCCAAGGGGAAAGAAGTGTGTGCTGGCTGCCCAAATGAGCGTTCCCCAGTTGTCATTGAGATCACCCACTGCATATTTCTGTGACGTATTACTCGGGTTCTGCCCTCCTGCCCTCCCCAGAAATCATTTCTCTTTCTTGCACTGTCATAAGTGGGGCATGCTGTGCCTGTTGCAAAAAAATTGTTCCTGTGGTTTTTCAGTTTCCATGCACAGATCTTCTAAGAGCCTAGCAAAGAAAAGGGCAATGGTAGAACTACTGCAATACAAAAGGAGTCACGTAGGAAATGTTTTCCTTGTACTCTTTCTGATCCTCTTTGAACATCGCGTTCCTCAGGCATGCTACATAGATGTACCTGGCGCCGTTGTAAGAACCCCCTAAGCAAAACCTTGTTACTTTTTGAAATATGAGTTGCAGAGCTCCTGGTTTGCTTGGGGGGTTTTTTGTCTTCCTTTCTAAAAGAGTCTGCCCCCATATATCTCGGGTTGCAGTATGCCAGAGGAATCTGTAAGGTTGAATTTGATCCTTCTGTTCCCTCTCACCAGTGCGCAGGTTGTATTTCTGAATAGAGTCATAAGATAGATCTCTTTCCACCAGCACAAATGCCACCCACCTGTTCTGCTTTATAAGGCTCCCCAGCACCATATATTCCTCCAAAAGGAACGCTCCACAACACTGAGAGAAGAGGGTGCAGCAACTCTCTGCCTGATTCCACCAAAGCAATCCAGTGGCCAGGGAAGAAGGTGGGGATGCAGCTGTAGGTCAGGTAATTCAAGGGACCAGCCAGTTTCACTGAGTCCTAGGAAGCACTAGTGCAGGCATCCCCAAACTTGGCCCTCCAAATGTTTTGGGACTACAATTCCCATCATCCCTGATGACTGGTCCTGTTAGCTAGGGATGATGGGAGTTGTAGTCCCAAAACATCTGGAGAGCCAAGTTTGGGGATGCCTGCACTAGAGAGAGGAGAGAGAGGTAGTAAACGATTTCACTAACTGCAGATGAAATAGGGGCTTTGTTCTCCCCTCCCCTTTTTTTTGCACAGTACAAAATCCAGAGTGAGATGAAAAGATGGATTGCCCAAAGGGAAGGAGAGCAGCTCTTTTTTTTTTAGATGTTGCTTCTTTGCCTTTTTTTTATCAGATGTTGTTCATTCTTTTGATAAATACCTTGTAGATAAAATGCAACATTGTGTTAGCTAAACCTGGCAATTTTTCTAGCCCCAAGCAGATAATCTTGAAATAATAACTGTATATACAGGCATACCTTAGAGATATAACAGTTTCGGTTCCAGACCACTGCAAGAAAGGAATATACCAATAAAGCGAGTTGCAATTTTTATTTTATTTTTGCTTTCCTAGTATGTAAAAGGTAAAGGGACCCCTGACAATTAAGTCCAGTCACAAACGACTCTGGGGTTGTGCGCTCATCTTGCTTTATTGGCCGAGGGAGACGGCGTTTGTCCGCAGTTTTTCCGGGTCATGTGGCCAGCATGACTAAGCCACTTCTGGCGAAACCAGAGCAGTGCATGGAAACTCAGTTTACCTTCCTGCCGGAGCGGTACCTATTTATCTACTTGCACTTGACGTGCTTTTGGACTGCTAGGTTGGCAGGAGCTGGGACCGAGCAACAGGAGCTCACCCTGTCGCAGGAATTCGAACCGCCAACCTTCTGATCGGCAAGCCCTAGGCTCTGTGGTTTAGACCACAGCGCCACCCACGTCCCTTCCTAGTACAGTATGTATAAAAGTATAAAAGTTTTATCTACACTATACAGGGGCAGGAGGGGGAAATCCCAGCTCCAGCCCATGCTTGCTCCACTCCTGCGGTCAGAAAGGGGGGTGAGTGGTGGCTTCCTTTCCCTGGAAATGGCAGGGCTGCCTGTAGCTGCACTCAGATCCTCATAAAGAGCAATATGCCACATTTCCCCACTTAAGTGGGGTGTCTTTTAATGGACATGAATGTTTCACTGGGCACAGTTACTCCACCATAGATCATCAGTGGTCATGTGTATGCTGATGATTCAAAGGGCTTTACAGGTGATCATATCCTGGCCAGTGGATGTCACTAGTGAATAGGATCCCTCTGCAGCAAATTTGCACTTGCTAAACTCCAGGATGTTTTTAATAACTATAGAACCTTTCCCCTTTTCAAAAGTAGTTGCCTCTGTTGCCAAGGAAATGTCCTTTTGGTCCAGTGTTTCGGGCATGGTCACACATGGTGCCTAAGCACACTGGGGAGCAGAAAAGTGCCTGGAAACAAGACATATTACTGGCAGATCTTGAGACATGCACACCATACGTTCAGGGGAACGGTTTGAAAACATTTGGTGCTAGGATCTGTTGGTCCAGATGGTGGCGACGTTGCATTAAAAAGTGAGAATTTCAATTTCGTCATGTAATAGGATCTGAGGTGTTCTCTCCAACCTCCCACAAAACTGCCTCAGATGATATTCAGACATTGAAGCATCAGGTATACTTGCTCATGTTAAAAGCCTTTTAAAAAAGGCGTAGTTCTGGTTTATATCATTGTACTCACTGCTTGGTTTTGCATTTTCCTGGGAGAAGTTGGAGGTTATTCTTGCTTACTTCCAAGCACCCTTGCAAAATAATAATTATTATTATTATTATATATACCCAGTTGATACCCACCCCTTATATACCCAGTTGATCACAGCATTCTGCAGGCACCATCTTTTTGGGAGGTCCGTTCTGCACAATGTAGGAATCAAGCCTTTGCTATAGTGGCCCAACTCTCTTCTGTTCCTTCCCCATGAATATTAGACAGGCACCCTCTCTGTTGCCTTTCCAGCTTCCTCTTTCAACAATACCTTTAAGTTGAGAACTTTATCCCAGTTTGCATCTGTATTGGAACTCTTTGCAATACATTTTTATTGTTTTATCACTTCTTGTTTTCCACCCTGGGCTCTTTTGAAGGAAAAGCAGGATATAAACGAAATAAATAAATAAAATCTTTTTTTACTCCACCTTTCTGTTGCAAAAGACATCAGGGGCAGCTAATAGTAACCATAGCTGCAATACAAAGCAGTTAGCTTTCAAGTAAATTAAAAGATACCTGCAGATTCTGGTTGTATTGATTAAAATGTCTCTGCATATGGATTTTTTCATGCCTGCGAAATTTCAAATTGATCAGGAAAAACATTAAAATGTGCTCAATAAACTGGATAAAAATCCGATTTTCTACTTGTACCAGATTAGCTGCATTCCATTAGGAATTTAAGCTCTTCTTACCTCCAGCAAAGGCTACACATTTAAAGTGCAAAGGTTTCCATTTCAATATCTCATACTCCCATTTCTAAAATATCCTTTCAGTCTTTATTTTCCTGTTTCTCTCAAGCCGTTTTTGTTATGAGGCTCAGAGGATCTTGCAAACTGATTGTGCAGAACACTTTAAAATTCATAAAATGGTTCATAAAATGGTTTGCTAAAACTGAAAAATTATATGTATATTCAGGGCTTTTTTAAGTGGGGGGGGGAGCTTCCCTTCTTCGCCTGCTCACCCTCCGCTTCCGCCCAGCCGCACCACTCGCCTCTGGCGCACACCCTTAGGGGACGTGTTACCGTGTCGCGACTACGGGGGTGCCAGAACTCACCAAAGAGGTGGCGAAACTCAATTCCAGTGAGTTCCAGCCCGGGGGGGGGGGAGAGCCCTGAGTAAAACCCTGGGTCCATGCAGTCTGTTAGATTGCCTCCAAAAATAGAGGAAACTTTGAAATTCTTGGGTTGTGGTTGGTTTGCAAAGACGAAAGCTAGATAAGCCTTCTGCAGTTGCAGGTGTTGAACAACTCATCTGTCCCATCCAGCACAGTCCATGGTCAGGAATGATGGGAGCTGTAGTCCAACAAGATCTGGAGGGTACCACATTTGAGACAGGACAAAAAAAAAAGGATGTTCCTCCCGTGAGTCTTTGGTTGTCTTCCTTTTGTTACAAATGGTAGTGTGCTGTTGTTACACAGACATCCTACCTTTTTCTCCAAGGAGCCCAAGGGGGTGTACATAGTTCCTCCCCCCTGCTTATTTAACTCCTCCCCGCAACAACCCTGTGAGGTTAGGCTGAGACGCAGTCACTTGCCCAAGGCCACCCAGTGAGCTTCATGGCTGAGTGGGGGATTTGAACCCTAGTCTGTCCCAGGTCCTAGTCGCACCTAAGCGCCCTCTGCGACCCCGCCGAAACCAGGCCCCTTGGTTTACCGAGGAGCTTCGGAAAATGAAGCGGGACCTTAGACCTTAGATTGGTACCAGCGCCTTCTGTCAAGAGTTTGGGTGTAACCTTTGACGCCTCCCTTTCCATGGAGGCGCAGGTTGCATCCACAGCAAAGGTGGCATTTTTCCATCTCCGCCGCATCAAGCAGTTGGTCCCTTACCTCTCTCGCCCCGATCTGGCCACAGTGATCCATGCGATGATCACCTCCAGGCTTGACTATTGTAACTCGCTCTACGCAGGGTTGCCCTTAAAGCTGACCCAGAAACTCCAGCGGGTGCAGAATGCCGCGGTGAGGCTCCTTACAGGGTCTCGGCTGCGGGATCACATTCATCCAGTGCTTTACCAGCTGCACTGGCTCCCGGTGGAGTACAGGATCAGGTTTAAGGTGCTGGTTTTGACCTTTAAAGCCCTATGCGACTTGGGACCCTCGTACCTACGGGACCGCCTCTCCTGGTATGCCCCGCGGAGGACCTTAAGGTCCACAAATAATAATATTCTGGAGATCCCGAGTCATAAGATGGCTAGATTGGCCTCTACTAGAGCCAGGGCCTTTTCAGTACTGGCCCCAACCTGGTGGAACGCTCTTTCCCAGGAGACCAGGGCCCTGCGGGATTTGTCATCTTTCCGCAGGGCCTGCAAGACAGAGCTGTTCCGCCTGGCCTTTGGGTTAGACTCAGCCTGACCCCTGTGTTTTTCTCCCTCATGGCTTGGATTTATGGCCTACTTGAAATGAGGCTGCACTTAAATTTTAATACTGTATTTTAATCTGTATTTTAATTAATTGTTTTTATGTTTAAAATTTATTACAATTTAGCATCCAGAGCATCACTGCGGTCCTTGTTTTAATGGCAGCTGCCTATAAAAATTGCAGTCTTTGCTGTCACTGACGTGTCTTGATCTGCAAAGAGAAAAGGGCTTCTGAGTTCTCTGTATCCATATATGAAAATTCAGTCACTCGCAAGAAATTTGCCAAGTCTTTCTAGTTAATAGTGCCATCTTGTGATGAAAGATGCAGAGACACCTTCCATTAAAAACACACAAATTGTTTCTAAAGTGAATTTCTGTCACGGTTTCTTTGCTA
This sequence comes from Zootoca vivipara, assembly GCF_965207765.1. Classification (NCBI taxonomy): domain Eukaryota; kingdom Metazoa; phylum Chordata; class Lepidosauria; order Squamata; family Lacertidae; genus Zootoca; species Zootoca vivipara. The sequence goes on from NC_142589.1 coordinate 50,850,167, forward strand.
GCAAAAATGAAATAAAATCAACTTCTCTCCTTTTCCTCCACCTTTTGAATTTCCATCTGTTTAAAATAGCAAATTCCTGTTATCTGTTAATTAGAGGGCCATTTAAAAAAAACCACCTTGTAGAATGATATTTGTCTGTTCCCTGAATTGGAAAAAAGCTAATTATTTCATACTTGTAAGGTATTATTTAAAGCACCCTTTGCCAAGCTGGTGCCCTCCAGATGTTTTGTGTGACACCTCCCAATAACCCTCTGCAGCCAGATGTAGTCCACAACATCTGGAGGGCACCAGCCTGGCAAAGGGCTGATCTAAAGGCATTGAAATCAAAGCACCATTGACTTAGGTCGCTTGAGCTGTTATAGATAGCAGTGAGATACTGTCTGTTGTACAGCTGCCAGCTGGAAGAAAAACCCTAGACATGCCCCTGGGTTGCAGTGAGAGGGTGCTCCTGGCTAATGTGTGGGTTGTCGGGAAAGTTTTAAGTAGTGCTGCACATGCCCTGCAACTAGAAGAGTGCTTCATTCAGAACCTAAGAGTGCTTCATTCAGAACATGGCCCATCTAGTCCAGCATCCTGTTCTCACAGTGGCCAACCAGATGCATCAATGGGAGACCTGCAAACAAGACCTGATCAGAAAGCACTCTCCCCTCCTGCACTTTCAGCAACTGGCCTTCAGAAGCATTGCTACCTCCCACTATGGAGGCAGAGCATAGCTCTCATGTCTATTAGCCGTCTAGTAGCCTTTTCCTCCAGGAATTTCTCCAATTCTCTTTTAAGGCCATCCAAGTTGGTGGCCCTCACAGCCTCCTGTGGAAGTGAGTTCCGTGGTTCAACAATGCACCGTAGGAAGGAAGTGCTTTCTTTTATCTGTCCCGAATTCCCCCACATCTCAGCTTCGTTGGATGCCCGCCCGTTCTAGTGTTATGAGAGAGGGAGGAAAAATAAACCTCTCTCCTGTTGCCTCTCACTGGCCTTACTACTAAAATGTCCTCTACCCGCTTTGTCCATGCCAGGCATAACTTTATAAACTTCTAACGCAGTTCCCTGGGATGGCTCTCGTGTGGATGAAAGGGAAAAGGTAGATTGCCGAGCAAAGATCATGACTGTCTCCCGAGACCTTGGAGAGGGGCTGTGAGTCAGAGGCGGCCGTACAGCACAGGGTGCTCTGATGGCCTGACTCAGACTTCAGCATTGCCTGTCTCCCTGGGTCAGTTAAACGGCTTCCCAGAGCTTTGCCTACTTCCCTGGTATTAAAAATTAACTACCAGTGGCCTTGGAGCAGCAAAAGAATGCAGACAGGGAACAGAATTTTGACTGTGCCTGCAGGGCCTGATTCTGCAAACTGGCCAGAGGACAGTCAGAGAGCCCCCAGCCCACCCCACCCCTCTCTCACACACACAGCCAGTGTCTGTGCTATTTCCATACCAGTGGACATTGTAAGAAGTACTGCTTAACTTTAGGAACTTTAGGTGCTAGAGTTGGCTTATTGTCTTCTCCCTCCCCATCTATTTTTCCTTTTATGTCATGACTTTTCCCCTCTGGGAACCATTTCTGCTGATTAGTGGGGTAAAAGAATACTGCAGCTGTGTGAGTCAGTGCAGTTAGTTGCTCGACATTGGTGACTTGAATGTATGAAATCCAGACAAAAATGTGATATTGTCTCACCTTTCCCCTGGATCTAGTTCTTGGAGTCATAAGAGCTGGAAGGTCGTCTAATTCAACCCATTCACAACCCACTCTTACTGCATAGCTGATAGGTGATCATCCACCCTCTGTTCAAAAACCAGGGATAGTCTATCGGTTTCCAAGTGAGAACAGCTCTTGGAAGTCCTTCCTAATTTCACTTCTTGTGGTTTAAAAATACTGGTTCTGGCCCTACACCTTGGAGAAGCAGATAATAAATTTGTTCCATCAGGGATGGGAGCAACCACCCTTTGAGGAAAGGTTGCAAAGTGGTTGGGGAAAAGTTTTCCTCCCTCTTTCGTAACATGGGGACTCAGGGAACATTAAAGCTGAATGCTAGAAGATTCAGAACAAATAAAGGAAAGCCCTTCTTTGTGCAGCGCATAGTTAAACTGTGGAACTCCCTTCCACAGGAGGAGTGATGGCTACCAGCCTAGATGGCTTCAAAAGAGGATTGCACAGATTCATAGAGGGGGAGGAGGCTTTCAGTGGCTACTAGCCATGATGGCTAAACTCTGCCTCCAGAATGGGAGGCAGCAATGCTTCTGAGTGCCAGCTGCTGCAAACCACAGGAGGGGAGAGTGCCCTTCTGCTCGGGTCCTGCCTGCCAGTTTCCCAGAGGGATCTGGTTGGCCACTATAAGAACAGAGGATGCTGGACCAGATGGGCCATTGGCCTGATCCAGCAGGCTCTTCTTATGTTCTTATGTTCCTTCATGTTCTGGCACTCCAAGTCTCTGAGCCTGGGCTCTCTGTCAGAGACGGTGGCAGCTGGAATGCGGTAGGGCCTGACAATGCAGGCTCGGCCTTGCCTGACCTCCCATGGTTCCCTTGAGGGAGATCCAGGTCCTCCTCCGATCAGGACTCCTGCAGCAGAGGCTTGGTATCACCAGCTGTGTCTCCGCCAGAGTTCGGTAACGTGGGTGTGCCTTCTCCCTGGAAGGAGCAGGCACCAAGGCAACCTCCTCTGAGAGCAGGAAACCTCTCTGTGCCTCTGCACTGGGAGCAATTGCAGAGGCCATGCCCAGAGTGATCTACCCCCCCCCCCTCCGACTGAACTGAAGTGGGTTCAGAACTGTCTCGTGCAGAGATGCAGCATTCAGACTCCTCCCATCACGCATCCTTTGGCTTTGCAGGCACTTGTAATTACTTCCCAGTTCGGGAGTGGCTGATCCTGGGGGCTGGCTGACTTGGTCAGCACCCAAGGAGCTAGAACCATGGAAGCACTGGATTGTAGTTGGAAGGGACTCAAAGGGACATCAAGTCCAGCCCCCTGCAATGCAGGAAACACAGCTGCCTCTGCACATCAGCCAGGCCTCTCAGGGGTTGGCTGCAAGCTGTTGGAAAGCTGGCTCATACTAAGGTGCTTGTGTTAAAAAGCCAGTACAACTTCCCCAACTGGCAGGAAGTATCCTTGGCTTGTGGGGACTGCATCCCCCAGCATCTGAGTCGCATTTTGGACCGTCTGTGGAAAAGGTGGGCCATTGTGAGTCCAGTCTTGTCATTGCTCCCCAAGGGCCTGGGCCATGCGGATCCTTCCTTAGCTGGCAAAGTTAAGCAACAGCATTGAAGTCGTCCTCTGCGGGCAAAGAGAGCTTGTGCACTGTTTTAAGAAAATGCAATCAGCTGCTCCATGTGCTGCCCAATGCCGGCTGCCTTACTCACCGAGACAAAACGGGAGGCACACTGACCTTTCCTGTACATGCGGCGGGCGTGATGCTATTTACAGTAAAAGTCCATACTCCAAAGGCTGGCTTTTGCCCTACTTATTTTAATCACCACTTGTTTGATCAGCACACTGGGAACGACGTGTCCCCCACCTGGTGCCGGGAGTCAGGCACGAGAGACCCAGGGAGGAAGGAGGATGGGCCTGGCCAGTACTGGAAGTCTTAAGAAATCTGCTTGATACAAGATCACCAGCTGGCATCATAGAATCATAGAACCATAGAGTTGGATGGCATCCCCAAGGGTCATCTAGCCCTTGCAATGCAGGAATCAAAGCTCAGGGATCCCTGGTAGATGGCCATCCAGCCTCTGCTAGGGTGAAGGTAGCTCACCACCTTCTCAGAGAGTCCATTCCACTGTTGCAACAGCTCTCTTCCCATGAGAGGAGAAGAGAATAAGTCACTGTTCTCGTCAGAAGTCGCTGATAGCCCTACTGTTGTTCAAACAAATTTAACTCCTGAAGAATAATAGGAAGGGTACCCTGTTTGCGATTAAGTCTGGATTTAAGAGACTCTAAACTGTCAACAGAGTCCACTTGAGCCATTCTCCCGAAGGCCAGCACACTTTAAGATGCCAGATTTTTGTCCATTCAGACTGGTCTGTTGGTTGCAGGCAGGCAACTGGTGGTGGCAGATCTCACCTTGGGGGATGAGCAGGCGAATGTTGTTGGGGGCCTGTAATAGTGGATATGGGGACAGAGCTGGCATCCGGGTGCATTGCAGGGTCTGCTACGGGGAATATGGGAAACTGTCTTATGCTGAATCCAACGGCTGGTCCACCTACCTCAGTATTGTCTACACCAGGCACCCCCAAACTGTGGCCCTCCAGATGTTTTGGCCTAAAGCTCCCATGATCCCTATCTAACAAGACCAGTGGTCTACACTGACTGGCAGCAACTTTCTGGGATTTCAAACTGGGGTCATTCCCATCTGTTCCTGAAGATGCCGGGAATTGAACCTGTGACCACCTTCTGCATGTAAAGCAGATTCTCTGCCACTGAGCTGCAATCGGACCTTTCACGTCATGGGCCCAGCCCTTTGTTTTATGTTGCTGTTGGGTATCAGCTTGTTTTTATTCCTTCGATTTCTGCAGCAGGTTCCTCCAAGGAGTTCAGGGTGACTTGACCAGGCTCCTGCTCCCATTCTTACAACCTTCCTGGGAAGTCGGTTAGGCTGAGGGATGAGTAAAACTGGCAGAACTGGCACTATTACAGGTGTCACATAGTCCTCGTTCTGCATTTGCAAGAACCTGATTGTTCAGTGTGGCAGCCCCTACACTTTGGAACTCCCTGCCTATTGATATCAGGCAGGTGCCTTCAATGTAACTTTTTTGGCGCCTGGTCAAAACATTCTTGTGCCTTTCTTATTGATCATTTTATAAATTTTGTCTTTTTTGCAAACTACTTTGAGAAGGTTTTTTTTTTTAACAATCAAGCGATGTAGCAATCTTATTTAAAAAATAAATAATTTTGAGGATGGGGCAGATTGCCTAGTACCTGGAGATTAACTTTCAGGTGCTGCTGAACCTTGAATCCAGGTCCAAGTTGAGCTTAGGGGGGAGAGAATCTTCCTGTCCTTAATGCCCTTTCCTCCCAGGTGCTAAACTTCTCTCTTCCCTACAGCCTCTTTGACATGGGAGGCGAGTACTATTGCTATGCCTCAGACATCACCTGCACATTTCCAGCAAATGGGAAGTTCACCCCCGACCAGCGGGCGATCTATGAAGCTGTGCTGAAGTCAAACCGGGCTGTGCTAAGCGCCATCAAGCCAGGTAAGAAGAAGGGGGGGGGAATACATCAACAGAACAGAAGGAGCCTCTGTGGAAGTCGCCCTGCCAGAGGCTGCTGTGTGTACGATGCACCCTAGACTCGCTGGGGGTGATGCTTAGCCCTCGTGGTTTGGAGTGGGCTGGCCATGCTTCACACTGTGTGGCCCCAGATTGAGGAGATGGGCTGCCCGCTTTGTGCCACTGCTAGCAGACAGACAGCCCCCTCTGCATACCCCCTGTCTTCCATTAATCAGGACTCTTTTCAACTCTTCCCTCCACTGCTTAAAATCTGCAGCAGATTTGCTTAGCTCTGCTCGGACTGAATGGTACATGGAGTAATGCTGCTTTAAACAGTCACACCTTCCCCCAAATAATTCTGGGAGCTGTAGTTTGATAAGGGTGCTGAGAATTGTTAGGAGACCCTTATTCCCCTCCGCAGGTCTACATTCCCAGAATGGTTTAACAGTAATAGAATTGGAGAATTGGAGAATTGGAATTGGAAGGGGCCCAAGAGTCCACCACAGGCTTTCTCAAACTCGGCCCTCCAGATGTTTTTGGCCTACAACTCCCATGATCCCTCGCTAGCAGGACCAGTGATCAGGAATGATGGGAATTGTAGTCTCAAAACATCTGGAGGGCTGAGGTTCTACCGCCTTCCAAGGCAGTCGGTTCCACTGTCAAACAGCTCTTGCTGCCAGAATGTTCTTCTTGATGTCTAGTGTGGAACTCCTTTCCTTTAACTTGAATCCATCGATTTGCAAGCTGCCCTCTGGAGCAGCAGAGAACAAGCTTGCTCCACCTTCCAGGTGAGAGCCCTTTAGATATTTGAAGATGGCTCTCATGTCTCCTCTCAGTCTCCTTCTTTTCCAGGATAAACATACCCAGCTCCCTCCCTAGCATCAATTGCTCTTCCTAGGGAAATCTGGGGAATAGTAACTCTGGGGAGCGGAATAACAACTCCTAACAACTTTTTGACATTCCACCTAGAGGTCAGCCTGTTGGTGTCAGGCTGAGGAACCCTGGCCTGTGGTAAAGGATTCTGAGACACATTTTTACCTCTGCTACTGGAGGCAGTATGCCTCTTAATTCTGGTTGGTGGGAATGGTAAATTGGGAGAGGATCCTTGCAGTCGGAACCTGCTTGCAGGCTTCCTATAGGGGCCATCTGGTCTGCTGCTCTCAGAACAGGATGCTGGACTAGATAGGCCATTGGCCTGATCCACCAAGGCAGTTCTCTGTGATCTTAATCCAGGTTACAGGCCAGGCCTCCTTGTGGCTCTTCAACAAACAGCCTCCCCCCCCCACCTGGTTCTTCCCAGATGTTTTAGACTACAACTGCCACCAGCCAGGCTAGCCACATGGGAGTTGTAGTGATCTTCCGGCTACTCTGCTAGCCTTTGTTTAATTAATTTTTTTAATCCGACAAGCAGGATAAAAACGTGTCAAAAAATTAGGAATGAAGTACTTGGCGGAAGGTGGGTTTGCATTTCATCCTCGCCCTTCCCCACCCATATGTACCATTTTTTAATGAACATCATAATCCCATTCTTCTTGCTTTGCGGTTTCCTATTGTATCAAACCAGATCTCCCGGTATGAGAGCATTGACACCCCTCCCCACACACACACACCCCGCCCACGTTCCAATTAAAAGCTATTTTGTCTCGCAAACGCCTCCTGAGGAAAGGAGCAAGCAGAGCCAACTTGGCAACAGGTCGCCTCTCCCTATCTCTCCTCCGCTTATTTATAGCCTCGTGTGCCCCCAAGTCCCAGCTGAACTGACATGGCACTTGGACGCTCGCTGGGCAAAAGGCGGCTGTTGCGCTGATGGATGCTGTTTGCTTCCACAAAGTATGAAAAAATGTGAAAGGGCTTCCAAATATGCTCAGATGTCATTGCTGTTTTTCCACCCAGCCAGCATTTATTTATTTTTAAATTATGTTACTGGCAGCTGCGCATCTAGAGAACCAGATTGTCAAAAAGAGTTTCATGGCCAGGTTTGCGCATGATGCTCAGTGCATCGCCTGGAAGCAGTACACTGGCATGGGAGAGTGGCGGGGTTTCATAAGGCCACAGTGGGTGGTGGTGGTGGTGGTGGTAGGGAATTCCCACCTTTCCCTCTCCAGCCCCAGTTCCAATTAGAATTGCGATTCCTCCTTCCATGTGCTGATAACAGGACTGGACAAATCCATGGAGGAGGGAATGCGATCAGTGGTGCTCGGTTAATGCTTGCTAGTTTTCCCATTCAAGCATCCAGTTGGGTCATTGGCATGGGGAGAGTCTTGGGGGGGGCATATCGAGAGGCCTGGGGTTCCCCATCCCTATCCTGGTGGTTTGTGCTGCATGAATTGGGTCTGTTAGTCTCCTCGATGCTGCTGTTAAGCAGGGTAAGGTGTCTCCAAGTCTTTGGGATGAAACAGCCTCCTCTGTTCGCTTGCTTTCAGAGCCCTTTTCTAAGGTGTTCCTTTGTTTATAGCATTTTTTATCTCCCTCTTTAGCAGGAAAAAAAAAAGTTTACAAATTGTTTGTGAGAAGGCAGTCCCTGCTCTTGGGCTTGCAATATGAAAGACACAACACGAAAGGGGCGGGGAGGTTTAGGAGGGAGGAGGAAAGCAAGTAAACTCTGCACTATTTCGTAGCACAGAGTTGCTGGCCAGCTGGATTGGAAAGATTCCAAGGAGACGAGGAGTCAGACGTTGCAGAGTTGATGGAGAGGCTCTGCAGTCCTTTCTTCCTCTTCTTGTACTCTGACAGAAAGGATGACAGTTGAGGGAGGAGCCTTCTGGAGTTGGTATTTTAGCAGAGTCAGTGCCAGGGCCCCTGCAGGACCACCTTTCTCCTCCTGCAGCCTGAAAGTCACCTTGAAATCTGCCTTCACTGTGCTAGCCCTCTGTAACGCCTAAATGGCTTCTGAGGCCGTAATCTCTTTGCTAACTAATCCATATTCCAGTGTCAAACACAGTTACTTTGTTTGCCCAAGGCTACGGTCAATGTTGTGGCAGTCAAGCAGCCCTTGCTATAGCTGGAGAGGGAGAGAGAGAGAGAGAGAACTGGGTGGGGAGACGGTAGAAGGTGTGTCATGTCCAGGCTCATCGTGCTTCCACCGATGCTCAGGAAGAAGCAGTGGAACCATAGTGAGCCATGCTCATTGGGTGAGAAGGTCATCCATTGGTTCACTGACCTACATCGGACGGTATCCTATTTGGTGGTGAATTAAGAATGAAGCAGACGCCTCATCAGCAGATTTCCCCTTAGGACAGACGTCTCATGCGACAGCAGTCCAAAGTCCAAGGGTTCTCCAATCAGGCTATGTAAACCTGGCCCTCCAGTGGCTGACAGCTGGCTGGCAGGCTGGCTGGTTGGCTGATGAACTTCCCAGTATTGGGGAGCATTTTACAAGGTTCCAGGTGGGTCGGGGGGATGGATCTATAAGCAGCCCAGTGGAGAGCAATTCACTAAAACCTGGGGAGCGTTTCACCAATGTGAGACAGGGTGGTGTAGTGGTTAGAGCAGCCTTTGCCAACCGGACACCTGAAAGAAGTGTGTAGTATGGAGACTTGCCTCTGCTTCCTCTGACCATCTCAGGTGCCCTGTGCAAAGTGGGGAATTGGGGGGGGCAGCAAACGCCTGACCACACCACCCTCAGGAGCTTGTCCTGTTTCAAATGAGTATCTGCGGATGATTCCTTTAGTCATCGGGAATGCAGGCAGCTAAGAAGATTTTTTTTTCCTTGTGAGAGTATCCTGTGCCTTGGGAGAGGGGGATTAGTCTTATAAGGGGCCTAAAATTGCTTCTCTAATTAAAGCTGAATATTCCTGAGCTGCATGCAAAAATAATGAAGAGTCCTCTATGACTTTAGGACCCTGAGCCTTTTAATTTAGAGGGGCGGGTGGGTTTGGTGGGAAGGATGAAAAATCTGACATCTCTCAGAGCATAATATATTAATGCGTCTCTGAGAACCTCCTTAATGAAAACGGGTAGCCAGTAAAAGGAAAGGAGATGTGCAACTTTTGCAAAGTCTTTTTGGCCTCAGCCTAACTTTTAATGTGGCATCAGGGCCTCTCATGTAAAAAAGCTGGTGTTAATTAGATCCTCTTCTGAATTCTTCTCAAGTTCTGGTCTGCAAAGTTTTTTTTTGGGGGGGGGGGACGACTCTCAAGGAACTCTGCTTTTCCAGGGTGATGCCAGCTCTAGTCACTGGGATTCTTTGATCATACTATCAATTTCAGCACCAAAGTGCAACCTCATTTTGTCAAGATCAAAGCAAACTGAGCCAGTCTTGGGCCAGCTTCCTCATTTCTTAGCATTGTGTGATATATGGAAGCGTAAAGAGATTAAAAAAAAAAAAAACCCTTCCTCTGATTTCCACACTTTTAGCCAAATTATTAGTACATGTGAAAAGGATCTAGGGGTCTTAGTAGACCACAAGCTTAGCATGAGTCAACAGTGTGATACAGTAGCAAAAAAAAAAGTTATTGCAGTTCTCGGCTGCATCAATGGAGCTCTAGTGTCCAGTTCCAGGGAAGTAATAGTGCCACTCTATTCTGCCTTGGTCAGGCCAGACCTGGAGTCCTGTGTCCATTTTCTGGGCACCACAGTTTAAGATGGATATTGACAAGCTGGAACATGTGCACAGGAGGGTGGCCAAGATGATAAAGGGCCTGGAAACCAAGCCTTATGAGGAACAGTCGAGGGAATTTGGGCATGTTTAGCCTGGTAAAGAGGAGAATGGGGTTTTTTGAACAGAGGTTGGGTTGTCAAATATTATTTAGCTGTGATTCCATCATTCTGCCTGGACACTGAGGTCCAGCACCGAGGGCCTTCTGGCGGTTCCCTCGTTGCAAGAAGCCAAGTTGCAGGGAACTAGGCAGAGGGCCTTCTCGGTGGTGGCGCCTGCCCTGTGGAACGCCCTCCCAACAGATGTCAGAGAGGAAAACAACTACCAGACTTTTAGAAGACATCTGAAGGCAGCCCTGTTCAGGGAGGCTTTTAATGTTTAATAGATTACTGTGTTTTATTTTTCTGATGGAAGCAGCCCAGAGTGGCTGGGGAAACCCAGCCAGATGGGCGGGGTATAAATAAATTATTATTATTATTATTATTATTATTATTATTATTATTATTATTATTATTCCTGCTTTGCCGGGGGTTGGACTAGATGACCCTTGGGTGCATCCCAACTCTACAAGTCTATGATTCTGCAATTCCCAAAGGTATGTGGCTGAGGGTCCTCTGCCTCTCTGCATAATACCGTAGGAGCAGACAGAGCCTCCCATCTCAGATGAAGTCATTGCCCCACAGTCTTTATTCTCAGGTGCTGCCTTTTGTTGTTGTTGTTTAGTTGTTTAGTCGTGTCCGACTCTTCGTGACCCCATGGACCAGAGCACGCCAGGCACTCCTGTCTTCCACTGCCTCCTGCAGTTTGCTCAGACTCATGTTCGTAGCTTCAAGAACACTGTCCAACCATCTCGTCCTTTGTCATCCCCTCCTCCTTGTTCCCTCCATCTTTCCCAACATCAGGGTCTTTCCGAGTGAGTTTTCTCATCTCATGAGGTAGCCAAAGTATTGGAACCTCAGCTTCAGGATCTGTCCTTCCAGTGAGCACTCAGGGCTGATTTCCTTAAGAATGGATAGGTTTGATCTTCTTGCAGTCCATGGGACTCTCAAGAGTCTCCTCCAGCATCATAATTCAAAAGCATCAATTCTTCAGCGATCAGCCTTCTTTATGGTGCAGCTCTCACTTCCATACATCACTACTGGGAAAACCATAGCTTTAACTATATGGACCTTTGTCGGCAAGGTGATGTCTCTGCTTTTTAAGATGCTGTCTAGGTTTGACATTGCTTTCCTCCCAAGAAGCAGGCGTCTTTTAATTTTGTGACTGCTGTCACCATCTGCAGTGATCATGGAACCCAAGAAAGTAAAATCTCTCTCTGCCTCCATTTCTTCCCCTTCTATTTACCAGGAGGTGATGGGACCAGTGGCCATGATCTTAGTTTTTTTGATGTTGAGCTTCAGACCATATTTTGCGCTCTCCTCTTTCACCCTCATTCAAAGGTGCTCCCTTTATATATGTATAAAAGTATTGATTCCAAAATAGCTAACATCCTGGAACCCTTCCATACGGACACCGACATACTGTTTTCAGTAATTTCTATTGTGTCTATGTAATGAGGTTTTTCTTGCATTCATTTATTCATTTGATAAAACTATTTATAGATTCCTGTTCTTAAAAAAAAAAATCAGAGCAGTTTACAACAGCTGCACATTAAACCACACAACAAAACAAATGTGAAAATCAGAAATCGGCTAACTTTAAACAGTTTAAAGGACTACCTTGGAAGACGGGGAACTCTCCTTCCTTTGAGGTTTTAAAACAGAGGTTGGATGGCCATCTGTCAAGGATTCTTTAGCTGCAATTCCTGCATTGCAGAGGGTTGGGCTAGATGACCCTTGTGGACCTTTCAGCTCTGTGATTCTGTGAATGTTGAACAGCTGTGTTGCCCACACCACGCACCGGGTAAAAAAAGGATGATCTGTTACTGGCCTTTATTCCAGAGAGGTAGGACAAGGGTAATTTTTTATTGGTGCTGAGCTAGGGGAGTGTTCCTCCCTTCTGATTATTTTCAGCACAGTGTGTGTGTGTGTTTCTTTTTTAAAAAAGTTAACATAATTCAGACAAGATATGCCCCCACCCCCCAAAGCTGCCTCCCCCACTGAGCGGGGTAAAGCAAATGTAAACTGGGAGGGCCTCTTGGATGCAAAAACTGCTGACTCGTACACGAGTGTGCCAAATCCGAACAAGGAAAGCGTTAGCTGCTAAACCTTCACCCCAGTTACCTTAGTTTGGAAACGGTCCTGTTGGGAGTGACTCAACCCCCCCACAGTGGGGGGGGGGAAAGGGAGCAGCGTGACGGCAGCCAGTGCGAAAAAGATGCCTCCGTGTGCGCAAGGCCGTGCAGTGCCCGTCACCAAGGGAACAATGTGCTCTGTGTCACCACAGCTTATTCAAAAGTAGTCCACCAGCAGATTTCGGAGTGCCTTTGTAGGATAAGTATCACTGTTCTTGAGGTTTTGGTTAAACACTCAGTCAGCCAAATGAAGTTTGCTCAGGATAGGGGGAAGGGTGTCGGCTGCTGGAGGGGCTTTAGTCAAGAGGGAAAGAGATGGGCAGGCAGCTCAAACTGCAGGTATTCCAAGCTGCTCACTGCAGAGAAAGGAAGCTTGCAGGTATGGATATTTTGGCACAGATCTGCACTGCATGCCAGTCAAAAGTCTTCCTGCCACTTGGCAGGATGATGTTCTGGGTGAAAGACCTCAACCCAGGGACATTTGGGGGAATCTGAATGGCCTTAGGGAGATGGAGAGCGAACAGGGAGGGATGGAAGGTGGACCCATTAGTGTTGATAGACTTTGCCAACCTAGTAGACTCCATATATTTTGGACTAGAGCTCCCATCAGCCTCACCTAGCATTGCTGTGCTCCCATTAGCCCCAGCATCATACATAGAGCTCTGCTAGCTGGGGCTGATGGGAGTTGCAATCCAAAACATCTGGAGGGTGCCAGATTGGGGATGGCTGGCCTGGACATTCACAAAACGGGCTGTGTTCATTCAAATGACACGAGAGGAAAGAAGTGGGTGAGTGGGTGATCTATTTGAATCTTAAATAAGATCAGTCTTCCAAATACAATATAAAACACATAACAGAAGTGATGGTAGCTTTGTGGATTTGCTAGTGTTTATGGGTCGGGGTTGGGTAGGGAAATATTTCCCGCTGGACAGTGAGAATTTGGGTGGGGGAGGGAATTGTTCTCCACAATGCTGGGCTGGGTAAGCAGGAAGACCTGTTGGCTGGAGAGAGAGGATGTGAGATTTCTGTGCTCCCTCAAATGAGGGGTTGGCAGAGTTGTGGAGGCGAGAGTGGTTGAGGGAAAGACTTCATTAAATTGTGAGCCTTCTGGGGAAATTAGCAGGAAGGTGGACACAGAGAGAAACTCAATTATTCATTCTTAGGATGAGGAATAAGACACGTACAGGTGGCATTAATTTGCTTAGTCATCTGATTTATTGCTTTGGTATCCTTGCATCCTTTCTTGGAGGCAGTATTTGTGACATGTCCCTCATGTTGCCCTTCCTGGAACCACGTGGGTCACGTTTAACTGAAAGGATCGTCTCTGGCCCAAGTACTCCTAGTGAGCTTTAGGGTTAAGTTTATGCCCTGGTCTCCCAATCCCAAGTCCAATGTAGAAATGGACCCAAGTGATGTGTGGAGCACATTAACACCCCACGAAGACTGCGAAGGTGCTGTTGCATTAGTTAGCTGTCTGCGTGGGTCGTCTTAAAGCATTAGTGAGGAACCCTTGGCCCTCTTGGGACCCCAACTCCCATAAGCCCCAGCCAGCAGGGATGATAGGAGTTGTAGTTCAGCAACATCTGGGGGGCCCAAAGATTCCCCACCTTTGCTCTAAAAGCAAAGGCATCTGGTATCTCTTTTACTTTAAAGGAAAAAATGTTATATGTCTTTATTTCCCATTTTTTATTTTGTTTGTTTGCTGAGTAACATTTCTTTATTCTTTAAAGCATCATTTGTATTAAAAACTCTGCCCTTGGGTGGGTGCACTTCTGCTGCTGTGTCTCCCCCCCCCCAAATTTCCTCTTTAAAAGAGGGGGAGAAACATTTAAATAATAGTTAATGGCAGCCGTTTTTCTCTGCTCCCCTGAAGGAGTCTCCTGGCCTGATATGCACCGTCTGGCGGACCGAATCCATCTGGAAGAGCTCACAAAAATTGGCATCCTCCGAGGCAACATTGATGACATGGTGAAGGTTCATCTGGGTGCGTTATTTATGCCCCACGGGCTTGGACACCTCCTTGGGATCGACGTGCATGATGTGGGAGGCTACCCAGAGGTCAGTATCGGAGTGTCTCCAAGGGTGCCAGTTAAATCACCAGGATTGCAAAAGGGGAATCAAAATATCTGGAAACGCTCAAGTCGGCATGCCTCTGTCCCCCTTCTTCCACGTGCCCCGCCACCTCCAAACAGCTGCGTGTGTTTACTTGTTTATGCAAACACGCATAGTGCTTTGCCAGCCTGCTATCGGGCTTTCAAATCCTATTGTAGAAGCCGCAAACTAAAGCATGAGCAACAACAAACAAATTAATTGCAGAACCTGCCAGAAGGCAACCCAAGCAAGGCAGGAAAGTCAGATCACTATTTCTCCAGGGATGGAGAATAGTCTTTCAGCTCAAGAGCCCCACACCACCTTCTGGGCAGCCTCCCCAGAGCCAGAGGCAAAAGTGGACAGAGCAACAAATGTCAATTCTGCCTTTGTAGAGCAAGCTAGTTTCTGCACAATGTGTCCTCCACCCAGGCAAGCAAAAGCAAGGGCTCAAGGATACAGCCAGGCAAAAAAGCACACGGGGGGGGGGTGAAAATGGGTGCAGGAGATGCTCCAAAGGTCAGGTGGAGAGGCCTGGAGGGCCACACTTACCCCTCAAGGGCCTGCGGTTTTTACAATCCCTGTTCTGAAGCCCTGCTAGGAAAGGTCAGATTCTCTCAAGTGTTTTGAAGGGGGAGAGTCAGACAGATGGGCTTCCCAGAGGAGGGATTCCCAAAGACATAAACTACCTGCTTCCACGTACCAAGGCATATGTGAGATTGCAGACTTTAGAGCTGAAGAAGCGGCCTTTTCCATGCACCTGGACACCTTCCTAGGTCCTCTCTTCAAGGGTTTTGCCAGTTGCCTCCCTTCGTTTTACACACACACACACACACACACACACACACACACACACACACACCAATTCTGCCCTGCTTTCTTAAGAGAATGAAGTCAGTGGAAGGCAGGCCAACTGATTCTGGGGCAGGGGGAGCAGTAATTGCATTCCCTCCTCCTGGGCCCTTCTGGGGATCCTGCCTGTGCATTGGCCCGGCCCGGCCATCATATCCAGTTAGTAGAAATTGATCATTCATCACTGGGGGGGGGGGTGCTTCGAGCGATGGACTCAAGAGAACCTGGATGTGTTTGGTTTTGTGTTCCAAGCATCTTCAGCTTTATTTTTCAGATTAAAAAAGGCTGGTGGCCCAGGGGTCCAGCCGCTAATTTAATTCTTTCCAGATCATGGACTTCATTAATCCACGAGATTAGGCACTCTTAGCTCTTCAGTGTATTCCTGGGTGGGATGGGGCTGGGAGCCCAAGGGGCAGCGAGGAAATTACATGGTCCTTCTCATTCTCGCTGGGCATTTCCCACCACCTCTGTCCATCCGAACAGTTCAGGCCTCGAATGTGTGGGTGTCAGCTGGTCGCAGCTAGCTTTTCTTCCTGTTAAATTTTAGGAACATTTTAAGTGGGGAAAGAAATGCTATTCCGCCCAGTAAAGAAATTTGAGAAGCACGACAGACTGTGTCTGAACACAGTGGTCCAATTTAACCATATCAGGGGGAATGTGTATTTATTTCATTTATATCCCACCTTTTCCTCCAAGTTGCTCAGGGTGGAGTAACTAGTTCTCCGTTCCTTGTTTCGTCCTCACAAGAACCCTGTGAGGGAGGTTAGCCTAAGAGACAGCGACTGGCCCAAGGTCACCCAATGAGCATCATGGCGGAGTTGGGATTCGAACCCTGCTCTCCCAGGTTCTGCTCAAACACTCTAACCATTATGCCGCACTTTCCTAGGGTGTGGAACGCATTGACCTTCCGGGGCTGCGGAGCCTGCGCACTGCCCGCCTCCTTGTCCAAGGCATGGTGCTGACGGTGGAGCCTGGCATCTACTTCATCGACCACCTCTTGGACCAGGCCCTGGCTAACCCTGCCCAGGCTTGCTTCATCAATAACGAAGTTCTGTCGCGCTTCCGGGGTTTTGGCGGGGTGAGTCACTTGCTTTTAGCGCCTCTTAGGGCAGAGATATCTGCCATTGGGTGTCTTGCCTCGCGTGGAGCTTGCAGCCTTAGGTACTGTGTAAAGTTTACAGCAGCCCTTCAAGCTAATCCTTCGGCTGCCATTGCGCTCCACATCACAGACAGAAAACCTGAGACAGAAAGTGGGTTTTCAAAAAATTATGTCCGAGGTGCGATTTGAACCATCGGTGTCTGGATTCACAGCTCAGCTTCTTAGCTGCTGGGCTTTGCTGGGCATCTGAATGGATCAGTTACTCAGTGTGTTTTCCTCCTGACACAAGCAACTGTTGTAGCAGAATCTCTCATTCCTAGGCCTCCCATAGCAGGAGATTTCAAGATCACGGGCACCAGTTTCATGGATAAAGTGCCTTTGGCCCATTGTGTCCTGCCAAATAGCAGAGTTTCTTCTGCAATTAAGGTTCACAGTCAATTTTACTTTAATTGCATGGTTTGCAACCATGGAAGGGGAGTGGACAAAGAAAACATGTCAGTATGAGGGGGGAGTCATCCAGACCACAACCCATCCCCCCTTGGTGGCAATCCTGGTGGGGGGGGATGAATGTGGGAGTCTCACATTCGTCCCCCTCCCCACCAACCAGTTAGCCACCCCTTAGGTTACAGGGTCAGCCAAAGGAGACCCCCCCCCATTGTGAAAAACTTAATATACGTACAGGGAGGCCCATGTGGGGATGGATGGACCTTCAAGTTGCCCATGATCCTAAGCAATGAAGGACTTTAAAGGTACTGTGACTGGTACTTTGAACTGGACCCCCGTTTTCTGAAGGAATTCAGCAATTTCTGCCAAAATGTGGGAAACATCCAACAGTTGGTTATATTCAGAATGGAAGAGCCCTTTCCTCATTTTGTGCAGCCTTGATACTTTCTGGGAGCAGAATGTAGTGCTGCGGGAATGGGGTGGACCTGCAAGAAATGAGCCCACAGAGAAGGAAAGTGTCCCCCCTGCCTGAAATCCCCCCCAATGATTTCACCCCGTCAAAGGGAATGGGGAATTCAGGCCCCTTTGCTGAAGCCGAGTTCCTCTCGCTACCTTTATACACCGAAGCTCCCTTGTTCCCTTAACAGCCAGCTCTCTGAGTCACTCGGTCCTGGCTTTGGCCTCAGCGCTTTGTAAGCCCTGTGTGCAGAGCATACAATCTTATCAAGCCGTGTGGGACTTTACCTTCTGCTGCTGGATTCTCTCCCCCCCGCTGGGTTGGAGAGGTCATCTTTGCTTTGCACTGTTCTTTCTTTATCAGCGCATGCAGGCCAGCCAGGATCCGAGGGGCTGACACCCTCCTCTTTTTAAAAAATGCAACTTTTGACGTACCAGCTGATTCTGCAGCGTCAGCCTGAAGGGTGCACCTCTTGGGCTGTGCATAGCTGCATCACTGCGGTTGACAGGAGCGAGTGTGGTTTGATTGCATCTTCCACAGCTTTAACTTGAGCAGCTGAAGGCCAGCTGGCTGAAATTGCACACAAGGTTTCCCCAGCACAAAACCTCTCTTACTTGCTCACCAGGCAAGGTCCTCTTGGCACACTAGCTCTGGAAGGGTGAGGATGCTCACACAGGGACAGTTCCAAGGGTTTGAGCATGCACATTTTTGTGTGCATGCATAACTCTTGGAACCGAAGGCCCGTGTAAGATGCGATTGTACTGTAATCTCTGGCTTCTCCCTGAGGCTGCTTAGGTCATTGGGCTCGTGAGCAGAGGCAGCCAGGAGTTGTTTGAGGGATGTGCCTTAAAAATAAGAGGCAAGATACAATATAACCCATGACAGGGCCTGTGACCTGTGCCTTTATAGTTTTCTGGGGGATTCATTTGTGTTAAAATGCTTGCAATAAATTGCAGCTAAAAGAGTTTATTTTTTTTTATAAAAAAAAAAGTCAGCCCCACCAACTCTTGCTTCTATGTAAATTTCTACAATTTTGAAACTGCATTTGTGCAATTTTGCAGGTGTGAGACATTTTTCACAGGTGCAAATCTGTCCACAGTGCTTGTTGTCTAAGAGGATTGCAGTCAACCCCAAGTTTTGTGTCTTCCATGGGACCTAGCAGTTTACATCAGCTGAAACAGCCGCATTAAATATGGTTACTTTTGTGGCTTGCCTGTTGCCACTGTGATTTCAGAAGAAGCAAGCCTTGAGAAATTGCCTTCTCTTTGGGGCAATGAATATCTCTCAGGAAGGTTTTGAGCAGGAAACGTAGAGGGTTTGCTGGTGGAACCAGACAGCTGTCACCCTCCTGGGTGTGAATTCTGGAAAGTTTATTTAATTCAGTTCTGTAATACACTTAAATTAATGTCAAATAAAGAAGATAATCTGGCAAATACCTCTTTGAACGCTTTAATAGGGCTCGATGACTCGCTCTGTTT
Source organism: Zootoca vivipara (assembly GCF_965207765.1). Taxonomy (NCBI): domain Eukaryota; kingdom Metazoa; phylum Chordata; class Lepidosauria; order Squamata; family Lacertidae; genus Zootoca; species Zootoca vivipara. The sequence goes on from NC_142589.1 coordinate 50,868,607, forward strand.
GAACAAATGGACTATTTTGCAAGCAGAAGGACAAATGTTAAACTAGCATTATTTTTAGATTAAAATGCCCAGAGGTCAGAAACAATTAAAGCGCTTGTATGGTGGGAGTCACGGGGGTTTGTGTTCCTTTGGATTTGACACCTAGCTAAAATTGCTTTTATTGCAGCTTGGAGACTTACCTTTCTTTCTGATAAGATAAGGGATAATGACTTGAGTCTGCATATTTAACTGGCAGAGAAGATTAGAGCAGAACAGAAAATGGTCCGGCCTTTTCATGCGCACCCAGTGAAAATGGGAAAGGTTTCAAAGTTCTTGGTAACACTATCAGCTGTAAGCATCCGCTGTCATGGTTCTTTTTTTTTTTTAAAGAGAGAGAGAGAGAGCATTAAATTGGTGAACAGAGCTTCACGAATCTGCAGTGAAGCAGAGCAAGATGAAGATCAGGATTCTTGAGTAATGGTCTGCAAAGAGGGAGTGTGCTGGATGGTGTGAGGAGGATGTGCCCGTGTTGAGCAGTTTATGGAGGCAAGGTGGGCGGGGTTCTCTGTCCTGCGTAGGTTTTGCCTGAGCCGCAGCAAGTCTTCCCTCATTCGGCTCTCAGGGGTTTTGGTTCAGCGTTGCACCTCCATGCCGGCACATTAGATAAGCCATTCTGCCACACCCCTTTCCTTCCTGGCTGATGTAGGTGAGAGGCACAAAATGCTTGTGCCATGACCCATTTGGAAGAACCAGGTGCGCAAGTGAGAGGGAGCAAAGGACTGCGAGCTCACATATCCAATTGATTTCATTGTGGCAGCTGGGGGAACTGAATACAGCTCTCCCTCCCCAGATGATCAACAGTACTGGACTACCCGAGTAGGGGGCATAGGCCCCAGTTCCTCAGTGTGGGCTCTTACCCTGGAAAGAAAAGCGTATCCAGATTGTTACATGCATTTTATGGTGGCTTAGGAAGGGAAGGGGGGATCTATAGCTCTGTAGTTAGTTTTGAGCTCCCAAAGTCATCCTCTTCAACTGGGTGGGCCTCATGCAAGCCAGGCCATTGCTCTCTTCTTTCTGAGTGCTCAACCAGATGCTTGTTTTCCCCAGGTACGAATTGAGGATGACATTGCCGTGACAGCTAATGGGATGGAGCTGCTGACCTGCGTCCCCCGGACTGTGGAGGAGATTGAATCATTTATGGCTGAAGCTCAAGGGGTCACCAAATCCTTTGCTTCTATCTCCGTGTAACCGCTAGGATATTGGTTCCCCTCTTGCTGGCACTGCAGCATCTAAGGAAATGTGTCCAGTTTTGCAGGTGCTCCAGTGGGGTAAAGCAGCCACTTTATGGCAAAGGGGGAAATCCTTCATCACATGCCAGATGAAAAAATATTGTAAGCGACAATGCCTTAAGCTGATCATAGCCTTAGCCCTAACCATTTATTGCTTCTCTGCAAGCAGTCCAACCCTACTGATTCAAAGGATCTTTTTGAATTACAGTATGGACATATCCCCCATTTGGGAGACTTTGTAATTTTAAAGCTAATTTTTAAACAGATGACAAATTTCTCTTCTGATTTACGGCAGATTATATTGGCCTAATATAATGTAAAAAGGTAAAGGGACCCCTGGCCATTGGGTCCAATCGTGACCGACTCTAGGGTTGCGGCGCTCATCTCGCGTTATGTACTATTGGGCTAATAAATGCAGAAATAAAAACTTTGCCTTAAAACCACTACTTCCATTTCTTTCTCTGGAATTCTCTTTCCAGTATTGTGGAAGGCTGGGCTGCAAACTGTTTTTGTTTTTTAGTTATCAATCAATATTTACTGTTCTGGGGCAAGTTAATCTGTGGTCCCCTAACACTGAAGCAAATATAGACCTATTGACAGCAATCTCTGTAGACCTCTTCTTTGGAGGGTCCAAGGTGGGTCAGTCTTTAAATTTTGGGGAACACTTCCTCTGGTAATTCGGGAAATTATGCCAATGGGAAAGGGACTTCCTCTCACCCCCCCAAAAGGCTAGCCCTTCATGGTTAGCAGGAAGCAAGACTTAAGCAGAGGTCATCTCCAAGTTATTGGCACCAATATCCACCTCCAAAAAACACATCTTTTCCTCTCCTTAGCCAACAGGGAATTGCAGGTAGAAAACCACTTTATCTGCCAAATTGCTCTCCCACCCATCATCCTACAAGAGAAAAAGAGCAGGACATCAGTCAGGGATGTTGGAACACGCCTCATTTTTTTGTTCTGCTGCAGTTGGTTCATTTTGCACAAGTTTCTTCAGCCTTTCCTCCACTGATGCAGAAATATACAGTATTTCATGGTGCACAACAGACATACATATCTCTGCCATCAACAGACGTTTACACATCCATTACCTTCCCAGTGTGTTCCCTTTCAAAGTTAAATTAATTCCCTGCTGGACTTTAGTAGCAAAAGCAGAGTCATGTCACAGCTTAAAGATAAAGTTAATGAAGTGGCTGCTAACCCATTGCAAGCCATCCATGGCAGCAAGTCTCACCATATGTACTGTACTCAGAAGTTAAGTCCTGCTGAATTTAATGAGGCTTACTCCCAGGTACATGAAGTCATGAGTGCAGCCTCTAGCTAGCCTGATTTCACAGTTCAGCATGAACATACATCATTCTGTTCCATCAGCCCAAGCATTAGAGAGGGAGAGTTTAGCACCCTGTCAACACTTTGGTTTATAGGAATTACTCCTTCACTCAGTTGTAATGTTATTTAATCACAGGTGTTCTTTTTATTGCAGCATTTTATTTCATAAACATGTATTTGATTCAGAATATGGTTATATGTATATGTCTCCTGAAACATAATGCTTAAGATAATTTATCTTCCCATATATAGTGGTACCTCTGGTTAAGAACTGAATTCATTCCAGAGGTCCATTCTTAACCTGAAACTGTTCTTAACCTGAAACACCACTTTATCTAATGGGGCCTCCTGCTGCCACCACGCCGCCGGAGCACAATTTCTGTTCTCATCCTGAAGCAAAGTTCTTAACCTGAGGTAATATTTCTGGGTTAGCGGAGTCTGTAACTGTACATAAAAATGTACATAAAAATGTAAAGCCATCAATATGCATCCCCTATTGGAGGATATGTAGTGCCCCATTACAATCCTGGATTTGCATGAAGGGAGGAGAGGAAAGAGAAGACAGGTTGCAGGACAGCAAAGGAAAATTGTAGTTTAAAATTACAATTTTTACACAGAAATTTGAATAAAGCAGGGATGGAGTAAAAACAGAGGGGGAAAGTGGTGGTTTTTTTTAATGGCAGAGAAGTGTGTAGGGGAAGTGGTAGATTAAAGCAAGGTTAGAGTACAGCTGGAGGGGTGTTAGGAAAGGCTTTTTGGTGATAGCTTCTGTGTATGGGGGAGTTAACAAAAGGAGAGGAAGGAAACTTGGAGTCAAGGTGAAAACAGGGTACAAAGCAAGGCTACAGAAGACAAGGGGCATCAGAAAATTTGGTGGAAGGTGAAAAGCATGTTTAGTAGTTGTATGGGCTGGGAAGGGGAATCTCTAGGGTGGGGTTAGTGTGAGGGGAATGGGAGGAGGGATGGCGAGTGGAGTGTGGCACAACCCTTAGTAATAAGCTAAGCAACAACTTGCTCGCAGCCACCCAATCAGCTTCCAAACAGGAATCCAACCCATGTACACATGCAGCATTCTGTCCATTTGCACTACACAGTGGTACCTCTACTTACAAATAACTCTACTTACAAATTTTTCTACTTACAAATGGAGCTCCGTCCGCCATCTTGGATGCGGTTTAGATAGGATTTTTTCTACTTACGAATTTTTAGATAGGGTTGCTTCGACTTACGAATTTTTTCTCCCAATGCATTCCTATGGGATTCGACTTACAAATTTTTTCGACTTACAAATGTGTGTTTGGAACGCATTAAATTCGTAAGTAGAGGTACCACTGTACTGACTTCCAAAGTGAGAGCTCCTTTCTATGTTACAATGTCACATGTATGTGAAGAAAAAGATGAGGCATGGACCTGCTCTGTTTGCTTCTAGACAGATACTGTTTCCCCAAGCTTTTGATCTTTTAAGTAGCGGTTCATGTGTACTGAACAAGATTTCTAGTATGACCAAGAAAGTAACCTGCTAACCTCGCTCCATCAAGCACTGAATCTTCCCCACCAGATACTTTACTTGGCCTTCTATGACTAGACCTTTCAAGAGACATTTCCACAAGTGCACACGAGCATGATTTTGTCAAGTTTTTTTTAATTATTCTTGTCTATCATCACTGAGTTCTTGACTCAGTCTTTCTAAATACATGTACAACACAATGACTGCAAAGGAAGGGGAGGTATAAAAGTATTTTTTGCTAATCCAATATGCAAACGTACTATGAATGAAAATAGTTGAGGGAAAATAAATTAAAGGTTATATCAACTTCCCTGCTCTTTTTAATGTGTTAAGTTTCCTATACACCACAAAGATAAAATAAGGGAGCTTATCACCAGCACTGGAAAAGTATATATAAAAAACTAAGGTTCTCCACCCACCCACCCTCAAAGGAATGCCAATAAGCAAGGAATTAATTTTGTGGACCCTGTTACAAGGCTTGTTTTTTGAAAAAGTTCTGGCTGCAGAATAACCAACTAATTTGGGTCACAGGGCAGTGAACAGCCAGGTCAACTAACCTTGTATCAAAGGCCAGTGCTTCATGTTTCTTTCAGCCCCAGTTAATTAGTATGAAGCTCCCTTGCATCTTGACAGCAGTGCAGTTCTAGTATTAGGATATAGAAGTCCCTGGATGAAGCAGGTCAGGTGGTTTGAAATGCCCATCTCCTTTAGTTTTTGAATGGCCCTCATTCTGTGTAACTCTTTATCACAAACCACTCTCCTGCACTTACCATTCATTGTTATTTGTCACAAAAGGGGCTGCAAGCCACAACACTACTTGTCAGGCCCCATGCTCCTACACTGTAAACAGCTGCTAACCTCAGTCAGGGCAATCCATATTTAAATATACACCATTTCCCTGTGAAGTCATTCCCTTCTACACACAGTGATGGGAACTGAAGAGAGTGATCTTGAAACCCACTCCTAGGGCTGACATTAGAACTCTTCAAGCCCACTGGCACTTTCAGGTACTTTGGCCTCATCAATGCTGACAACTGCTCTGGTCCTCTCAGCCAAAGACTTATATGGAGGGACAAGATTTCTCACAATGCCAGAAAGGCTGACAGTGTCAGGGCATTGTAGGCAATTAAAATGGTGATCAGCTTGCAGCTAGGCAATGCTAATTCACTCCCACTGTTGGTGGCAATGTTAGGGAGAGGCTTGGACCTGCATTCAGACCATAGACTAATAATGGCTGACAAGCCTACAAAATGTGGTCGTCATCTGAGCCTTAGCAAGCCTTACTGTTTCTGAGGCACTGTTACTGAACATAACCCATAAGACTATGGGAGCTGTATCCAGCAAGGTTTTATGCTACATGTTTGGACCATCCCACCCTGACAATCAAAAACAGGTTGCTTCAGTGAACCTCACACTACAAAAAATAAGCAATGAAGAAATAAATATGCTTTAAACCAGCTTTTGCACCAATCATTTTAAAATAGTCAATCTCGACACCGTGTATTTGTTTCAGTGACCCTGCTGGAAAAAACCCTGTGTTGATTTAATCACAAATCACAACAGTTGTAAATCTGCATGATTCTGCATATCAACACTCTTTAGATTGTCCATACTTTAGATTATGACTGTTAAGGGGTGTAGCAGGCACCACCTCAGAAAGAGGCTTCCTTCCTGCAAAAGTGGGGTGCAGGAGAAGGGATGACTCTTAGGTGTCCCCTGCCATTTCAAACAAGATTTCTGAAAGTTGTTTTACTAAAAACATTTAAGAACTGCAGCCCAATTAATCAGCACAATTTAAACCACTCAGAATACATTAAACAACTAATCATTTATAGTTGCTCAAGTACTGCAGCCCTATTTTTACTGATGTAAATTTTTTAGGTGTTTGTTCATTTTTATGATTTCAATTAGTCAAAAATGCCAGAGCAGAAAATACATTAACACTTAATGAAAAACAAATACTTAGTAATAAACAGTTTGCAGTTTACTTGAATCAACCTTTCAGTGTTAAGCCTACTATTTAGAAAAACAGAAGAAGCCACAAAATGACAGATGTTACAAAGTTTAGAGAAGTTTCTCTGCTGCTGCACCTGACTTGTGTAGGGAGGGCTGTGTCCAAACTGTTCTGCCCATGAGCTGAGAAAGGGCACCTATTGTCCAGAGCCATCTGAATTTGTGGCAGTGCTTTCTGTGCCAAGAGGTTGCACACTGTCTGTGAAGTTGTGAGCGTGTTCAAGAAACAAGTCTTTGAGTACACTCAGTTCCTTTGTCAGGAGCTTGATTTTAGCCTCCAAGCGTTCATTCTCCTCTTTGAGCTGGTTGACCCTCTGCAGAGTATCCTGGGCCTTCTGCTTGCTTTTCAAACGACTCTTTTTCACCGCCATGTTATTGCGCTCCCTGCGCTGGCGGTACTCATCACTGTTTCTATCAATTGTGGAATTCTTCTTGCCCTGCTTACTGGGAGGTGTAGCTTTGCCTCCACCTCCAGGACTAATAGGCACCAACTGAGGAACCTGTTGCAACCCACTCGCTTGTGCTTGGGTGTAGATGACACTTACTCCGTTGGTTTCTGCAGTTGTGTTCTGCTGTGATGTCTTGCTCATTTGGACAGGCTCTTCTTTAAACCCACAGTATGATTTATTAGAGAAAGTAAGGTGTTCTAGATTGCCAGGATGTTTCTTAAATCTTCACGTGGATCAATCACAAGTTAAACCTAGAATGAAAAAGAAAATGTTGGAAAGTCTCCAATGGCACACCCATAGAATTGTCTTTTGTCATCTGCATTAGAAGACTGCATAGAAAAAACACATAGGGGATTCTTCATGCAATTAAGTTGCATCCTTTCCCAACTCTAGTATGCCAATCACCAACCATGGGCCAACCTCAACACCTTGATCTTGATTTATTTATTTTACAAAAATCACAGGGTTCCAGGGTGGCATCACATATCCCTAGGTTATCATCAAATTTCACCTTAAATGAAGCAAATTGGGGGGTTATTCTGATAAAAAAATAATGAGTTTTCTGAAGTGGGTCCTGAACAGCCCTGTTTCTTGTGTAGGAAAGTTGCACAGGCTACACCCTCTACCCAAAATCTTCAACTTTATGTTAGACTTGTGACCCAAGTTCAACATGCAGTAGCTCAAGCACTTTACAGTGGTACCTCGGTTTACAAACACAATTGGTTCCAAAAGTCTGTACTTAACCTGAAGCGTACTTAACCTGAAGTGAACTTTCCTATTGAAAGTAATGGAAAGTGGATTAATCCATTCCAGACGGGTCCGCGGAGTACTTAAACTGAAAATACTCAAACCGAGGCGTACTTAAACCGAGGTATGACTGTAATGTTTATCAAATACATGCCACTGTTTGAACTGTAGTCCAGTTGTGAATTCCAATGTACATCCTGTAGACCAGTGTTATAAAAAATTCTGGCATCACAGGCAAAACTGCCAGCCACATTACTTTGGCGACTAGCTTAGATGGCTTTAAAAGGAGATCTGACAAATGAAACAGAGGCCAAGCCTATCAATGGCTACTAGACCAGCTGCTTCAAAGGCACTGTGTTTTTGAATACTAATTGCTAGGGGGTAAGAATGCAGAAGGGCTACTGTCCTGCTTCCCAGAATCAAGATGCTGAACTAGATGGACTTGCAGCCTGATCCAGCCAGACAACTCTTCTAGGGAATGTGGTTGTGCAAGTGTGGCAGGCAATGATGGTGTGTTGTATTTTTAAAATTCTTCAGTCTGAGCAGTCCTGCACTATGCCACACAAAGGTGTCAAATAGTCATGCAGCCTTTTAAAAACAGAACACAGTCCAGGATGATAACAACCTTCCAGCACAGCAAGTGTTCTACTATTTTAAGTTTTTAAAATTATTTGAAAACTTAAGTCTCCCTGATTTATTTAAAACAACAACAACAGGGAATCAAATAGTAAAAAAGTAGCCATCTTCTGTACCTTGTACAGGAATATTGTACGAGTAGGTCCCACTATCTGCATGCTTGCTATCTGAAAATTCACTTATCCACACATAAAGAATTACACCCAAACTTTGCTATTCATTTTGCAGATTCACATATCCAAACAGCCCACTTTCTTGTTTATTTCTGCTTTGCTGGTCAGCAGCAGTCATTTTCAGGCAAAAACGATAGAGGGAGGGAGGGGGAGCAAGACAAGACAAATCAGAGAGCAGGAGAAATAGGAAAGATCAGGGGTTGTTTTGTTTTTACCTTTTTCTTTTGCTGGTTGGCTGTAGCCATTTCAGAAAGAAACCATGGAAAGAGGGAGTGAAAAGATATCAGACCAATCCCACATTAGAAATATTTCCATAAGAAATAATGGAAATTGTGGACTTCTTAATGCAAACACTCACCTAACTAACGATTTCCAGGAATGCATTGTGTTTGGTAAGCCAGATCTACGTGTGCTGTGTACTCAGCAGCAAAAGTTGCACTACTGAGGGAAGGAGTGCCCGATACCACAGCCTACAAAAGATCACAGCAGTACAGGGATACTATATTCTTTGTTCCCAATGTATTTCGAGACTAGGGTTCTGTACTCACTTTTCAGATATTGCAACAAATATTGTTTTGCACAGCCCTGTTGGGCATCATCATCTCTCCTTTTCCAATACTTTAGAATTCTTAATTTAACAGATCACTGTGACTATTCATATTCATCTATATATGTATGTGTCAGCACACATACACAGACAATTAGATGACCATCTAGTAACTAATTTAGCAGAAAAAGCAAAAAATGATGTGCAATCCATCAAACACTTGAATGAGAAAACTATTTTACTCAATGGACCTTACTTCTGAATAGATATGCAGAAGATTATGTTTCAAGACAGTCTTGAAGTCTTTGGATATTAGCAAATGTGCATTTGAATTACTGTATTCTGCTTTAAGGGCACACATTGGTGTTCTTGACAGGCATGAAGATGTATGTATATGCACCCGCACCCAATGAATATTGTGTTCCTATGGACTGGTAGTTTAGTTTCAGAATTACAGTTGTCAAAACAGGTCTGGACTCTGGAATAAATGCAGTTTTTATTTCTATGCCTTTTGCTAAGGGCCTTTACGGCTATTTGACTTGCCTTATTGCCTCACCCTTAGGCAACCTCCCGGCAACATGCCTGGATGTATTGAGCTATCATAAAGACATCCCTAGTGGACAAATGTCTAGCCAGGTCTTAAATGCTTCCAATTTCACAACCCTGTCTTGGCAACTGGTCTTACTGTCTAACATTTGTTCTACATTTGCTGTACTTTTAGACACACTTTGCACAAATCTTTCCAGGTTGAAATGAATACAGGAGTCATGCAAACAAGTATATTTACTCACTTGTAAGTGAGTACAGAGGCTTTTCTTTTCTATCTCCATAATGTCTCCATATAAACCTAGTGCAGCTCCTGGACCACCACTTCCCAGGGGCTATTATAAAAGGATAGCAGGGGCTCGTCTTGTTCAGTGCTATGCTGCTAAGGAATTCATAATGCTTTGGCAATGTAATAGCCAAGTAGGCCCCCATCCTCCTCCCAACCATGGACTATTCCCACACTAATGTGTGGATTCTCACCGCCATTCTGCTAGTCCAGGTTTGGGCAGACGTCCAGGGCTCATGACACTCACCAGAGGGCAAGAGCATGCCCTCAGTGGCAAGTGAAAGTCGCGAAGCCTGTGCATAATGCAAGCTTAAAGTGCACAAATTTATATTCCAAGCAATGTAGGGGCAGCTGCATATGTGATTAACCTTCACAAGTGCAGATAAGCCAACAATGAACTTTTTATTTTCAAAATTCTGCCTAATGTTTGAATTTTATGTATGTTTAATGCTTGAACCTTTAATTATGCTGGCCACATGACCTGGAAGCTGTACGCCGGCTCCCTCGGCCAATAACGCGAGATGAGCGCCGCAACTCCAGAGTCGGTCATGACTGGACCTAATGGTCAGGTGTCCCTTTACCCTTTACCTTTACCATACTGAAATGTGCACTTTCATAACAGGAAGTAAGTGAGGAATTGCATCCCTAAATATATAGATTCATGGAATTGTAGAATTGCAAAGGACCCCAAGAATAATCTGGTCCAACCCCCTGCAATGCAAGAATCACAACTTAACATGACATATGGCCATCCAACCAATGCTTAAAAACCTCCAAGGAAGGACAGTCCACTACCGTCCAAGGGAATCTTTTCCACTGTCAAGCAGCTCTTCCTGTCAGAAATTCCTTCCTAAAGTTTAGTATCTCATCCAAATACTGCTTTTCCTAATTACCGGTATTCCTCTCTAATACATAGAATGAATGATTTGCATCCTGGGCTGCCAAACACCCTTCTTACATTCACTCTTTGCTTCTTAGCCAAATATAGCTCTATAAAACACATACTAAATACAACAATTGGCTTCAATATCACACTTAATTCATAAAGGTGTCATTAAAAAGGAAATTTACCAGCTTTCTAAATGCAATGAGGGAGGTAGCAGGCCAAGACTTTTTTGGGAGGGTGTCACCCACAGAGGTTGCCATTGCAAAAGGCCCACAACTTCCACTGGTTCCAGTCTGGAATCTCTCAGTGTAGCACATGCCCAGCCCTTCCAGAAGCCTAGAAAGTGTTTTCCTCTTTTCAGATACACTGCTTTGAGCAGGGGCCCTAGACCTTGGGAGATAAAATTAACCGTGTGTGTGTGTGTGTATATATATATGTGTGTGTGTGTGTGTGTGATGCCAGAGCAGGATACAATCATAAAATGTAAAAGCAAAAACTACAGCAAGTCAAGAGAGATAAAAACAGCCAGTCAGCTACAGCACAAATATCCAAAACTTGTCCAGGTAATTAAATCTCAAAAAGGCCTGCTGGAAATTGTAAGCTGGAAATAGCATGCAAACATTTTCCCATTATTCTGTTATACATTTGATATTTTTAATCTGTAATACAGTATAGGGATAAAATATTGGAAACCTAGAGAAATTTGGCTACAGGGGAATCTAGCCAAAGCAATTTAAACATAGGAAGGTCGATACCAACAGCATATGGACCCCTTTGAAGGCTTAACAGACCAACACCAAGACTGAAATCCTACACACACCTACCTAGGAGTTCAAAGGCTCTACTGTTGAGTAGACATGCATAGAACTGCAACTTAAAAAACACAACCGAGGAGTGACCAATTCCCAAAATAATTTGTCAGGATGGACAAACAGAAGAGCCTCTTTCCTTCGGCTTAAGTGAAGAAACCTCTTGGGTATAAAGTTTAATGACAGAGCCAAGATGTTTAAGTACAGTGGTACCTCGGGTTACAAACGCTTCAGGTTACAGACTCCGCTAACCCAGAAATAGAACCTCAGGTTAAGAACTTTGCTTCAGGATGAGAACAGAAATTGTGCTCTGGCTGCACAGCATCAGCAGGAGGCCTCATTAGCTAAAGTGGTACCTCAGGTTAAGAACAGTTTCAGGTTAAGAACGAACCTCCAGAATGAATTAAGTTCTTAACCAGAGGTACCACTGTACATCAGCAAGAGACAATACTGCCATCACCCAATACCCAAAGCCAGATAAGGTATTTTCAGAATAGAACAGTGAGCCTTGCTGCAATTGTAAAGAAAAGAATAGGATGCACCCAAAAGGTGTGGTCATATTATGCTGGAAGTTTTCCCCACAGCCTGTCCCCATGGAAACTGAAGGCTGAACAGAGTAATGAGGAAGACACATAAAAAGAGATGCCATTTCTTTCTTATAAAATGAATGCTGCTGTGAGGAGATCTGGACCTTATACTCTGGAAAAAGCTCTTCAAGAGCATGATCCAAATGCACAGGTTTCCAGCTACCTTGTTAACTCACAGTTGCAACACTTCTTTCCTCTTGCTCAAGTTAGCCTCTTAGAAAGGTATAAACAGGCACAAGCATTTGTTATAAGGAAGTAGCCAAAGCAGATTTCAAGTTCAGTTCCTCGTTACAGCAGCATTGTTTTTAAAAATCCAACTTATACTTCAATGGTGTGTCATTTACAGTTTACTTTAGCATAATTTTCTGACCAAGCTGCTACGGTAGTTATTTTGTTTGAAAAATTAAAGAAGAAAATACTGAAGCTAAAGATGGGAAGAAGGGAGGCGGGGAGAGACAGAATCAGGAAAACTGGATAAAGGAGAAATGCTGAGTGTCTTAAACAATCTTCTAATGAGAAAACCCCCTGGGATGGCCACACAAGAGGATAAAGCAATTTTCTGATATTGTCTACAAGAAAAACACACTAGCATAACTGGTCCTACATCAATATCATAAGAACAGATTGAAGATAAACATTAACACCAAAAGGTATGCAAGCAGTTATAGTAAGCCTTCTTTTGCCACTCAGCATGGTAGGCTTAATAGTGTACTGGAGCATCAGATAATGCAGACGCATCTATTTCTTTTACAAAGTCTGTAAAGTGTAGGCTATGCACTGGACATAAGGTTTGCAAGTGATCAAGATAGTTTTCACAGAGGGAAATATGCTCTAGATACTAGTTGTGGCCCAAGAAGTCTACCAATAACAACAAATATTACAGAAATACACAATAAAACCATCAATACAAATAAATATATACAGAAAGCCAGGACTCCAACCATCCACCCTATCTCTCAATAGCTATGGTTGCAGCAGTTATCTACAGTGATGATGTTGTGAGGGTGATGAAGAACAGCATATGGCACTTGAGATAAACTGTACATGCTGAAGATAGGAAATGAGCTAATTCCCAGCAAATGACACAAGTGCAGTAGAAGTCCTAAGCCTCAGGTCTGCCATAGAGCATCCCATGCCTACTGCCACCTTTTGTTTTAATCTTACTGAAGTCTAGTAATAGAAAAGAGGGGTATACATTTTTTTAAAAATGATCAAAACATAATAAAATGCAAGAAAGAGAAATCTCCACAGCAGCAGATGATCTCAAGTCAGCCTCCCCACAAAAAAAAACATGTTTTCCCCAAGATAGCAGGACTTCTATAGCCAGACCTGTTTCCCTGGGGTATCATACCCTGTCATACTCAGCTACTCTAGTTGGCAGGAGAATCTTGAGAAATGATAATATTGATTAGGATACATGGCAGAAAGGATATGGGAGTCAGGTAAAGGTCTTGCTCCTTTAGCATCTATACCAGTTGCTAAAAGCTCCGTCCCACCAAGCCTAGTTGGCTAATACCATGGCTGCCTCACTGGAACAGCGCTCTCCAGTTTTTTGTGAGAACTGAATATTGCTCTCTAAGCCCTTGAAACAGGACCAGTAACTAACGAAAGAGGGAAGCAATACTATTCAATGCTCAACAAAGTCTAGAAAGTCAAATATCAAGTTTCTAGGCCTCTACAATAACACACACCCCAGACACATTTAAAAGGCCACAGAATGTTAATCAGCCAAAAAAACTGGAGAGAAACATTTTCACCTGGCGCCTAAATATTTCAATGGATTTACTCCTAAAACTTAGTTGCACACAATCCAAGAACTATGAACACTGCACTGAGCATCTTGGAGTAAAAGCAGGATATAAATGTAGCAAATAAAACTGCAGTGGTAACCACTTGGTGAGCCCAGAAAAAACTGACTGGCAGCCCACAAACTAGCGCTGCCCACCCCCCAGTACCTTGGTAGCTCTAACAAATTTGAGTCAAGGGATGGTAAAATATTTGGCTACAGTTTCAAGTTACAAAAAAGCACTTAAATGTGACACTGAAATTCCAAAAAGAGGTGGACCCATATGGGTGCACTTTATTTACATGTAAACTATGCCAAAGCACAGATGCTCCATACTTGCAAATCCGTACATACTTGTACACAGCAGCAACTTTTCTATCATGAGGGTATGGTTGGTAGTGAGAATAGGAAAAGTGGCAATCCCTCTTAAAGACAATGTGTCCTTTAATGTGTTCACACTACCTGCTAATTGTCCCCATTTTAATAGTAGTATCTTAGGCAAAGTAATGTGGTATCCTAAGTGGCAGATCTTAATACATTTAAAAGCACATTGCGGGATTTCACAGAGGTTTCCAAAAGTGTAAGACCTGAGACATATACAGGGGGAAGTCACAACTTCCCTCAGAATCTATAAGACTTGTATACACAACATGGATTTTATTTTACAGCGCAGACTTCCCCAGCCTGTTCTCCCCAGATGTCCTGGATTACAACTCCCATCATCCCCAGCTAGCACTGCCATGCTGGCTGGAGCTAATGAAATCGTAATCCAAAATGTCTGGAGGATATCAGATTGGGGACAGTATTTTAGCAATGCATTAGGTCGGGCATAGAATTTTAGCAATATGAGTTATTTCAAAGATCACTGGCTGCAGACTCCCTGGCAGAAAAAGCAGCTAGTTTTGAAACCAACAGTACATGTCAAATTTAATTAATTTTTTTACGTTTCCCCTAACTTTCACTTTTGCCTTCATCTAACCACAGATAGGAGCCCTAGCCTCAATGCTGAGTGTCCTTACATGTTGAACAACTCTCTATCAACATAACAATTACCATTTCCTGAAAGTTCTGAGAGCACAGAGGAGGTGCACAGGCTGACCTTCGAACAGCAAAACTCAGACTTGTGCCAATGTGTACGGAAACTGAAACGTGGAGAAGAGAGAATTGTGGGAAACGCCTGTGATCACTCTTCTGTTAAGTTCGCCCTGAGCTGGATTTGTTTCTTGTGGGTTTTAAAAAAGAAGAAGGCTCGCCTCAACACAAGTAGGGGCAAGGAACGAGCGGCCCAAAGCAGCTGCATTCAGAATCAAATGACCTGGGAGCTTCTCTAAAAAAAATAAAACAGGTTATTAAGGGAAGCCTGCAGCCTTGCAACTCAGAGCCTGGAAAGAAGGTGCAGCCTAAGAAAGACCCTTCAGGCAGGCTAAGAAGGGTGGACTCAGGCGCTCTCTCCCCCGCTCCCCCGCTCCCTCCCTCCCCTGGGGGATTTCCCATGTGCCAAGACATGACCTCATCTCAGCAGGGACGAAGGCAGAGTTGCTCGAAGGTTGCATCATACTTCAGAGAGAGAGAGAGAGAGACGCGCTCCAGACACGCGCTCCTCGGCACGGCCGGCGGGTCCCCCTCCGTGGGGAAGCCACGCGCCTCTCGGCACGGCTGTGGGGCACAGATGCTCCTACCGCCTACCCTCCAGCCCCCGCTCCCCACCCCCTCCTGCCCCATACAGAAAAACATGGGAAACTCTCCCCCCTCCACACCATGAACCCCCCCCTTCTCTTTACCCCACATCATTACTACCACCAGCACCACCCCACACGTTTCTGGGCCTTCGCGAGCGGACGTGAGAACTCCCTGCTCTGCGGTCGGCCCTATATCGGTGAAGTAAATATACACATATAAACAAACAAACACATTCCTTGTGAGGGGAGCTCTTACCCCTCTATCCGCGTTTGGCACCGCCCCCAAACTGCCCCATAGACGCCTCCCCAAACCCTTTCCCGCCCCGTTTATAAATCCCCACAACAAGTGGGGGGGAGGGTGATAGAAACCTTCCTCGGGGGAGCGGGGGCCCTCTCGCGTCTCCTTCTCCCCGCCATGCCTGCCCACCCTCCATGCCCCCTTTTCCTCCTGCCCCATAGGGAAGGAAAACGTTCTCCCCGGCCCCGCCCAGTCTCGTGCCGTACCTGACCCAGGTATCGATCCGGGGGGTTGCGCGGGGAGGGGGGAGGCGCGAGCCCGGCCAGGCCCGACTCGCTTTTTCTCTTTCTCTCTCTCGATTCTTTCCAAACGCGGGGAGGGAGGGGGGGCAAGAGAGGGAGAGAGGCGATTGCGAAACAGTACCCAACCAATCAGGCTTCGGGCTACCTCAGAGTTGAAGCGGCCCCTTTAATCGGATTGGCAGCTACCATGACCAATAGGAGATTGCGTTCCCAGGGACTGCCATCCCCAGGCGTCAATCCGAGACCTAGGTGCTTGGAGTGGCAGGTTCTGAAGCCAATCATATACATTGCCTCGCTTTTTTTTCTTGTGTAAAAGAAGTAGGCGGGATGGTTGGAAGTGTTCGGGATTCTTTTACATTTTTTTATCCTTGCCTGTACCCCACACCCCTTCAAAGGCAACATTTGAAGTAACTTTCAATATAAAAGTGTTCCTGGATGTCTCCTATAGGCCCCCAGTCGTACTTCCTAAGGGGACTTAACTATTGGCATTAGGAGGTCTAGATTCAGGTAGAACATTCTAGAGTTCGCGGTGGACAGAGGAGATGGCCAAGTTTGCTGATGGTGGTTAAACCAGGGTGGTTAAGACAAAAAAAAGGTTGCGAAGAGCTCCGAAAGCACCTCTCCAAGCAGGCTGAATGGACAGAAATTTAGCAAATGCAATTCAGTGTAAAAAATAAATCGCGTAAACTGATGAACATTTGGGGCAAAAAAATCATAATAATCTCAATTTCACATCTACTGTTCGCTCATGGGCCTGATCAGGAATGATTCATTGGGGTCGTAATAGATACATTGATTAAGATGGTGATCCAGCGTGTGGCAGCCCCGCCTTAGTACTGGACTAAGACCTGGGAGACCAGGGTTCAAATTCCCACTCAGACATGAAGCTCAGAGGATGTCCTTTGGCCAGTTACTGCCTCTCTACCTACCTAATGTATCACACTGGGATGCTATGGAGATTAAATGAGGGACAGAACCATGTACACCACCTTCCTGAGCTCCTGGGGGGGGGAGGTGAGATATACATGTAAATGCAATAAATCCATTAAATAAAATAGGCTAGGGAACATAAGGAAAGGAATGGGGGGGGGCAGGAACTA
Source organism: Zootoca vivipara (assembly GCF_965207765.1). Lineage (NCBI taxonomy): Eukaryota > Metazoa > Chordata > Lepidosauria > Squamata > Lacertidae > Zootoca > Zootoca vivipara. Next base: position 50,885,492 of record NC_142589.1, read on the forward strand.
CTGATATAATGCTGCTATACAAATCTATGGTGCAACAACATTTGGAATGCATTGTACCGTTCTGGTCACTTCACTTCAAAAAAGCATGTTGCAGAGTTGTGAAAGGTTCAGATGAGGGAAACCAGAATGATCATGGGGATGAAGCAATTCCCTTTTAACAGTGGTGTCCAAAATATTTTCAAAGAGGGGCCGGATTAAACTGACCGACGAGCCGGATTAGGCCCCCAAAACGGACTTTCGACATGCCTGCCTTATGAGGAAAAAGTTGCAGCGTTTGGGACTTTTTCTCTTGGGGAGAAAAGGCCAGTAAGAGGCAGCATGACAAAAGTTTATAAAATTATGCAGGGTGTGGAAAAAATGGGTAGTGAACAGTTTTTTCTCCCTTTTTCATAAAATAAGAATTTGTCAACATCTAACGAAGTTGGACCAGGGGTGCCAACTTAAATAAAATAATCACAAGACACAGCACACACACCCCATTTGAATGGCAATGTCCATCAACTGGGGGGGTGGAACCCCTCAAATATTTTATGGGGGGGAGGGATCTCGGTCCTTAGGAGTTGGCTCCTATGAGCTGGACTTTGGAGGATTCTAGACAGATAAAAGAAATGACTTTTAAATGCAGCACGTAGTTAAGCTATGGAACTCTCTCCCACAAGAGGCTCGGATGGCTTTAAAAGACACATTCATTACAAAAAGGCTATCATGGAGGAAAGGGCTATCAATGGCAGTTTAGCACACAAGGTGGAGAAATTTTCCAGACCATCCAGAGGAAGACATTTTGCAACTTTAATATATCTTAAATCTGCATTTGACTATCTGTAAGAGAAGACTTTGGCATAAAGTGTCTCATTTCTTATCACAAGTAGGTAGCCGTGTTGGTCTGCCGTAGTCGAAACAAAATAAAAAAAATTCCTTCCAGTAGCACCTTAGAGACCAACTAAGTTTGTCGTTGGTATGAGCTTTCGTGTGCATGCACACTTCTTCAGATACACCATGCACACGAAAGCTCATACCAATGACAAACTTAGTTGGTCTCTAAGGTGCTACTGGAAGGAATTTTTTTATTTCATTTTTTAAAAGTGTGCTTCAAAAATTACACCTTGAATATACTATGGCTCAAGGCATGACACCTAATCCTGTATCAATCACCGAAAGGGTTCAGAAAGGGTGTATTTGTGATTAATTGTATTTAAATAATTTAGCCCCCTGTTGCATAATTTATGAACTGCATCCACCTATATTGGCAGGTGTTAAGATAGTAAATTCTTATTTATTGAGACAACGCAGTACTACTGTCTGTCAGTAACTAATGTAGGGCTGAGGCATGCCCTTAAAATATGTTTGTCTTACTGCCAAAAACCACTATTAAATATCTATTACAATAAAAGTGGTAAAATACATGTGGTTCTTCTATTTGTCTGGACTGGAAAACGGGGCAAGAGTGAAAGGAAAAAGCAAACAGCACAGGATGGGAACAGTCTTTTTTCTGGAATCACCAGATACATATATGATTTTCACGTGTTACAAGTTAGTTCAAGGAGAACAGCCCTATGAGTTGAGATTTTTCCAGAGAGTAAAATATTATTTGGGTGCTAGCTAAAATGAACTGATATTGAATCAATTGTCTCCTATTAGGCACAAAGTTTTGGAATGCTTTCTCCGATGGCACTCATCTTGCAGACATTTTTTGGGGAGGGGAGCTCTTTTGTAGTTACAGAGTTGAATGGTTCTCATTAAGTGTCTTCATTATTAACAAAATTTAAATTGCTTTATTATATATAGGTTTTAATGTTGTAGGTATTGTTTCGTTTTATATTTTGATTTTACATGATATTGAAAGTCAAGAACATCTGGAGGGCAGCAGGGTCCCTCAACCCTGGAAGCTCATGGGCTCCTGACATCAGGACACTTCGCGGGGAGGATATTTCTTTTAATTTAAAATCTGCTATTCTTCTGCATACCTAGGAGATTCCCCAAGTATGTAAGACCCACACCCTTATTTTTGGGGAGAGGAGGAAGACTGTGGCACTTCCAAACTAATTGGCACTCAATCATCTGAGTTCACTCTAAGAAGGAATGATGGATGCCGTTGTTAAGATTGCTACAGGATTTTCAAAGCCTCCAAGCAAGTCTGAATTAGAAAAAGTAGCATCCATTTGGAAATGAGTGATGCTTTTTTCTCATGCCTGGGCTTTACTGAGTGCCACGCCTGTTCTTTACTCCAAAAGCTGTGAGGGTTTTTGACAGCTTGGTGGAGGCTGGAGCACATTTCCAAGGAGTTCATTAACCGCAGGACAAAAACCCACACCCATAATTATTAGGGTATTTATAAAACATTCTCCATAATACACATAATAGTAAGGAAAGGTACCCTGTGATTCATAGTAAACAAATCTAGCTATTAAGCAAGATTCTTAGACTGAGGCAGGGCTGGAGGGTGGGGGGAGAGAAAGCTTCAACTGTTTCCAGAAGGCTGCTTGATAGATCAGAACTTGCCAGCAGGGAAACCAAGCCAAGCACGTGGAATAATACAGTAGAGAGCATATTGTTTTTTTGCAAGTTCAGTTTTGCAGTCAGAATGGGGTGAAGATTGTGACCGTATATACCCTGCAAGTTTTGAGTTACACTTCATGCATCTGATAAATGTTGGCCTCAGAGGACTTTATCACCTGCACTGTAGCAAGCCACTTTGGTGAATGATGCCCACTGGAGCTGGTAGGGCAGAAGGCAGGGAGTTCAACAGTAGGGGGAGCCAGAGGCATTGACAGGCAGTGCAACTAATTCTAGTTGTGTCCCCATCCTCCTCCTCATTGCTGAGTACCACAAGGGCAACCTCAGGTCTACAGAGGAGGAGGCTAATAGGTAGTGCCATCCCATGGATTAGTTTGTAAGTAAGAAGATAGGCAGGTGGAGGCTGCACGAGGTGATGCAGTTACTGGGACAGTGCCCCATTTGCCCCAATAGACCAGCTTTCACTGATAAACAATATCCCCAAATTCCAGTCCTCCAAACTTTTTTTCTTTCTGGGGGAAAACCCCCCACCCAGAAAGATCTTAAGAAATTAGTTGAATTGTGCCACATTGGTCTAAATGGAGGGCATGTTTTTAGCCTAGGGGACTAAAAACTAGGCAACCTTCCAAGGGCTGCATGCCTGCAGTGGGTGGGTTCAGAGGCAAAGGTGGGTGGAACAACAAATTTAAATTTTACCTTTGTACAGTGGGCTAGTTTCTATGCACCATCTGCCTCTATTCTCTATCCGGACAAGCAAGAGGCAACAGCAGAGCTCAAGGGCACAGTCCAGCCAGGGTGCAAAGAAGGGTGAGCATAGAGTTTCAAGGACCGGATACAGAGGACTGGAGTGCCACATTTGGAACCTGGACCTGAGGTTCTCCACCTTTGGTCTGGGACCCCTTCAGGTTATTTGATCAAGTTACAGAACCATTCTCTCCTTCCTACCTTCCTTTAGAATAGATGGGGACTGTGCAACTCAGTTCATGGAACTGACCCCTGATGAGCTGCAGGGAGGCTGCTCTTCTGGCTCCTCTGGTTGGTTTACTGGGTGCTGTCACTTTTGCTCATCATCTTGACTGCATCTCTTTGGTGGTCCTCTATGAGGTCTCTTTTGTATTTATTAATCACGATGGCAGTAACACCAGCATTAGCAGATGGAACATCTGGGAGGGTGGTGAGGAGGGATCACCCTCATGGCACTTCCAGCAATTCCCTCTTTTTGCCGCCAGGCTCCTATGGCTGAGTGATGAGGGAGCCAGCTGTGAAATATCTCTCCTGGTGAGAAGACTTCACACCCTCTGAACTGCACTTAAGCTTACTTGCTGTGGCCCACTTGGAGAACAGTACATAAGAACATAAGAAAATAACAAAAGAGGAGCCTGCTGGATCAAGCCAATAGCTCATCTTGTTGAGCACCCTGGTCTTACGTTGGCCACCCAGATGCCTGTGGAAATCCAAGGGTACTCTCCCCTCCTGCAGTTTCCAGCGACTGATATTCAGAAGCATTACTTCTTCTGACAGTGGAGGCAGAGCATAGCCACTGTGGCTAGTAGCCATTGATAGCCTTGTCCTCCATGAATTTGTCCAATCCGCCTTTAAAGCCATCCAAGTTGGTGGCCGTCACTGCCTCCTGAGGGAGCGAGTTCCATAGTTTAACCATGTGCTGCATGAAGCATTACTGTCTTTTGTCTACATCTTCCAATTCAGCTGCACTGGTTGTCTCTAGTGTCATGAGAGAGGGAAAGAGATGCTTTCTCTATCCACTTTCTCCAAGCCATGGTTACACTAGCCATGATCTTGAGCCAGTCTCACTCTCTCAGTCTAACCTACCTCACAGGACTGTTGTGAGGATTAAATGGGAGGAGGAGAACTATGTATGACACCTTGAGCTCCTTGAAGGAAAGGTGAGATAAAAATATATTAAATAATATATTGGAGGCAGAAGAGCTGAAATACAAGCAAGGGGGGGTCTCCCAAGCACCTGGGTGAAGAATTAAGTTCAGAGGCACCTATAATGCCCACAAAACCTTCCTTTAGAGGCAGCCACTTTATTAATGCATTCCATGACTCCTTTCTAGACTATAGACCAAGGTGGCTCACCTGGGGTCTGGGGCCTGATCCAGGGCACCAAGCACATTTTCCTGGACCAGCAGTGGTGGTGGCTACAAAAAGAAAACCGTGTTAAAGCAAACACTGTGCAGGGGTGGATCAAGAGGTTTTAAACTGTCTGAACCCAGGACCCTGAATGGGTTGTCCTGGATATGCATGTAACAGTGCAGGGGGGCTGCACCCACTGCTGGCATACTGTCCCCAGAGGGTTGGCCAAGAGTGGTTGTGACTCCTTTGGCCGAAAACGGCTAGCCACCCCCATTTCAGATGCTCTCAGGTACCCCTTCACCCACAGCTAGGCAGGAGCATGTACATCTTAAATGTAACTTCTGTATGGAATAATGGATTAACTTGAGGTAGTATAACCTCTCAGCTGTCATTCCAGTGACCTCTTCAAAAAAAACCTCTCCCCATCCATGCAAGTGGCAGTTTGGGAAGAGAAGTGCATTTTGCAAGAATTCCTGTTGCACATTTTCCAGTTGGAATCGATAAACATGTAGAGAATTTTGTTTCTCCTTCCTTATTAAACCTAGAGTTCCAACTTGTATATAACTGTCTTGAGAGCGCTGGGAGGGTGGAACCAAACACATTTTTATGGTGACACTTACCTTGTGGAATGATCAGGCGAGCTCCAATGATAATGATTCCTGCCAATAACTGAAAATGTACCTGTTTACCAAAGCATTTCCCTGTGCATTAACACCAGTTCCCGCTATTCCTGATAGTTTGATGTTGTTTTATTGTGGTTGATATGTTAACTTGGTTTTATTGAATTAGTTTTATTGTGGTGTTTCGTTTGTGAACCACCTTGGTATTTCTTCTCAAAATGAAAGATGGTGTATATAATTATTTATACATACATACCGTACATACATACACACACACACTCTGGGCGGCTTACAAACAAAAGATTAAAAATGCATTCTGATAAGAACCACCACCATTATCTTCTAAACCCAACCACTTTCCTGCTCTGTTTTGCACCTGACCCCTGACAGACCATTTTGTTCCTTTAAGGGTGATGGGCCTGATGCTGGAGTGAGGTTGCTGATACCTTGCAAATTGCCGTATTTTTCCATGTATAAGACTAGGTTTTTTCCCTTAAAAATAATGTCAAAAATTAGGGGGTGTCTTATACATGGATACATCTTTCCCCATTTCCTTAAATCTGGGTCCCCAAAAATAGGGGGCGTCTAATACATGGGGAGTGTCTTATAGACGAAAAAATATGATATGTTTTTTTAGGTAAAATATTCTAGTCGGTTGCATCCCTGGGGATAGAAGAACGGCATGTTACAAGTTCACTTTGAGGCTCTCAATCTCTGATGCTGCACCAGAATGCCAATGTGTACTTTTGACCGTGAAGCCAGATGCCTTTGTGAAAGCTAAACATGGTGTTATATTGGCTGTCATTTGATGTTTGTAACCAGACCAGGAATTGGCATGAACAGCAGAGGACTGGTAATTGCACCCCACCACTCCTCCTCCTTTTCTGACCCTCTCTAGCAAGTTATTGTATGACAGGAACCTTGATGATTCAAACACTGAAACGATGATAATGGCAACAAAAAGGTCCCTGGATGCAGAGTTCCCAACATAAGACCTTAACTTCCCAAAACAGGCTTTCTGGGTCAAATATAGATATGTAAATGTGTGATGAGTTTGAACAATAGCATCTCATTCCAGGTGTCCTGGCAGGCCAGGAGATCCCATGCAGAATATTTGCTGCCTAGTAGGAAAATCTGTTCAAGAGGTTATCTTGGAGAGATACTCACACACCCTGCCTTGTGTACACCCAGAGCAGGCCCAATACATTTTGGCTCCTGAGCTGCACCTCAAAATGACATCCCCTCTCCCTGCCAGGGAAGAAGGGGTCAAGGAAGATCTACACCAGGAACAAGGGGGAGGGCAAGAAAGAGCAACATCAGGATCTGCTGCTCCTATGGACTCTGCCACCTGAGGTGGTCACTTCACCTTGCCTCATGGGTGGGCTGGCCCTGTGCACACCCACCTACATATCAGCAAAACCCTCATTGTCCCTCACTTGCGCATGCCCAACTAGAGATTTCCAGACTTCAACTTTCCATGCAACTCCACATCGATGTCAGTGCTGGATCAAGAAGTCTGGTTAGGATTCCATTGGCTGGTGGCATGAAAGTTCAGAGAGATTTCCCAAAAAACTGAAATCTCAAAGGCACCAAATTCCTGATCCTGCTTCTAGTCTTGGTCTCTCAAATCCTTGCACCCAGATAGCTGCAGGAATAGTTCATCTTAGACTGGATAGGTAATGTTTTGAAAACTATGGAATCCTGTAAGGCCTCCACTTTATTTTCCTCTTAAAATGTAGGAACTCTTATTTCCTTTAGACTAGGAGTTTAAATGAGTTGCGATATTAGTTAAATGCTCCTGTGCTTTTTAATATAAATGCTGCACCACACTATTTTATTATCAATTCCTTTGTTATTTCTTTAAAATAACTACTCCTCCATGGAATAGTTCTGGGTAAGAATACATTTCTGGGTACAGGATACTTTAGGTATGTTCTCAGAGCAATAGACTCCAGCAAGGATCTGACCTTCCATACAAGGTGCTGTGTGTAAATGCATGCAGACATGGGTTCTTAGACACACATGTAGCAAATGGTTGTGAAGATACTTGTGGTGGCAGCAAAGCAAATTGGGGTGTCATGTGTTATCCTTACAAATTAAGGGTGTCCATTTAAAACCATGGCCACACAGTTTTCTCATGCACACTAGTTGTATGGGATGGAAATCTGACAACATCATGGCAGATGGTGTTCATCTTCTTGCCTTGGGTGGAAATAAGCCACAGAGAAAATAAATGTACACAGCTCTTCAGACAGAGTTTGGAGCAAATGGAATAACAAACCCAGACTCAGGGCTTGTATGTGCCTCTTCTGGGAATGAGGCATAACTTACTCAATGGTGTGAGCCACATATCTGTTGCTTGCCAATTTTTTTTAAACTGCCAGGTTTAAATAGATGGAGCATTTAGTTAACACGCTTCCAAATAAAGCCTGTTAAATTATTATTCATTTGACCCTCTCCTAGCCTAATAAGTAATAATATTCATATTTATTATACACCTCATAGTATAGATTTTCTAAGTGATGTACAATTAAAGTTAAGTTTTTTAAAAAACTTTTAAATAGGCATATAACCTTTTACCTTGTCATCTATTCTTGCTGGTGCAAGCATTCTTGTGGAACATACACACAATTCTATGTATTAATGCTTTCCACTCCAGAAGGTTAGGTCCCTCTCCCACTGCCCCAAATTTTGGCCATAGGGTCTTATTAGGTTTTGTATTTTGCATTGATTATAGTATTATTTTGTCTTGTGCATGTGTGTGTAAAGTCTTGTGAGCTGTACATTGTACTCACTGTCTAGCACGGTGTGCAAAGTCAGTGTACACAATGAAAGAAGCAAAATTTTAAGGTGACTAGCACAGAAACCCATGGATCTACCTTTCTGAAATTTGGTAGGGTTAATCCCTTCTTGGCTGGCTATGATACCCGTGTGGGGAAGAAAAAAAAGGTGTTGCTATTTTACTTTCCCAAGCTTAGGTCAGTTCAGTGGGAGGACTTAAACTTCAGTTTTACAAATATTGCTTCTGATTCAGGGTCTGAGGTGAGGCTATGACCTGGGAGACCAGAGTTCAAATCCCCACTTGGCCATGAAGCTCACTGGGCCAATCACAGTCTCTGAGCCTAACCTACCTCAAAGGGTTGTTGTGAGGATAAAATGAAGAGGAAGAGAACCATGTAGGCCACCTTGAGCTCCTTGGAGAAAAGGTGGGCTATAAATGCAATAAATGAATAAAAATTAATAGACACCGGGGTGGGGGATGACGACCCAGCAGTACAGGGACACAAACAGCTGCAAATTCACATGAAACTCCAGTGTGGATGAGCTGAGGCCCTCATCACATTTGACGGATGAGTCCGATCATGTTTGGAGCCTTTTAGGTAGGTGGGGCAGCTAAAACATACACCCATTCCATTTTGGCAAGGGTAGGCAACCCCAGAATTATCTGCTCTGACTAGCAGCAACCCTCCAGGATCTTGGGTCGAGGTCTTTTACACATTGCCTGCTACCTGGTTATTTTAAGAGGAGATTGAAACCAAGACTATGTTTGGTGAAAGCATGTGTTCTGTTACCCTTTTTTGTTGTTGCTGGACGTGTCCAGAAAGTATTGCATTGGGTACCAAAATCTGACAAGTGCACTTTCTCAGGAACTACTGACTGCTGCCCCAGGTGGTGAGCCAAGTCACTGCAACTCCTCAGCTACGGTAAGAACCTTCAGAACTGAATCCATCCAACTCTCCCCTCCTCCTTGGCATATGAATGATCATGAAAGGGTTTCTAGTGAATTCTGCTTGAGCCACAAGGTCTACCTGTGTTATTCCTCTCTTCTGATCCTCATGAGAATGTAAGACAAGCTGCTGGATCTGGCCAGTGGCCCATCTAATTCCGCATCCTTTACTCAAAGTGGCCCACCAGGTGCCTGTGGGAAACGCACAAGCAGGAAATGACCACAAGAGCACTCTTCCCACCTGTCGTTTCCAGCAACTGAAATTCAGAAGCATTATTGCCTGCAACCATGGAGGTGGAGCATATCCACCATTGCTGGTTGATAGACCTCACCCCATGACTTTAATCTTTTAAAGTTGGGGCCCATCACTGCCTCCTGTGGGACTGAGTTCCTTGTTACTCTTTGATCTGGACCTGCTTCAGGCTGCCTTCTACAGCTCAGCCCTGACACCAGCATGAAGAAAAGAATAGAGGGAAGTTTTGAAGTTGTCTGGAAGTACAATCTGGGGGGGGGGGGAGGCTTTGCGGGTGAGGGGGGGGGGTCTGTCTATCCCAGTTGTTAATTTGCAATTCCAAAAGGGAGGCATTCTGTTTAGGAACGTACATCTCACAAATAGACTGTTGTACTAGGCATGAGATTACAGAATGCTTTGCTTTTCATGATTAGAGGTAGCCAACACGGTGCCCCCCTCCTCATTTCCATTAGTCCTAATCGATGGCTGGGGGTGATGCGGCTTGGAATCCAACAGACCTGGAGGGCACCATGCCAAGAGAGGTCCAAAAGCTCTCATTGTGCTGTTGCAAAAAGACTCAAAGTGTAGGGCAGTTTGTTAGCATGTGGGACTAGTACCTGGGAGACCAGGATTTATGTCCCCACTCAGCCATGAAGCTCCCTGGGTGACCCTGGACCAGTCACTGTCTCTCAACCTAAGCTACATCACCGAGTTTTGTGAGGATAAAATGAGGAAGAACTACATATGCCACCTTGAGCTGTTTGGATATAAACATAAATGCAACAAACTAACAAATAATAAACTCCATAGGACTTACTTCAAAGTAAACAAGCAAAATTTAGTTGCAAAATGACTGCAATTCTAAGCATGCTTCTTTGGGAGTAACAGTGCAACCCTACTCAGAAAAAAACCCTACTGAATTCCATTGGGCTTATCCCAGGTGTGAGGGGTTAGGACTGCAGTCTCAGTAAATGCATTTAGGTTCAGGCTGCAACTGATTCAAAGGTAGAAAGGGTGATCCAAAGTGATAAATCATTTTATTTTAGATCTATCACATTTCTACTTGTTCCTTCCTCCTAGGAGCTCATGAAAGTGAATATGGTCCTTCCTCCTGTCCTTCAAAGGACCCTGTAAGGTAGGCTAGGCAAGCTTCATCCCTAAGTGTATGGGGGGAACTGAAGCCCCATCTCCTCAATCCTTGTCTTGAGTCTTCCCTAACCTAATCCAAATCCAAAGTCTCTGAATGGCACCAGGTTGGGGGGGGGGTGTTCCTCTACTATACCTCAGTTATTATTTGTTGTTGATGGTGATGTTTGCAACTGTAAAGGCTGAAACTTCAAGGAAAGTGTTTCTGAAAAGGGCAGAAGCTTGCTCTCTCTCTCTCTCTCTCTCTCTCTCTCTCTAGGCAGGTGTGCACAGGCGCGCACACATAGCCATCATACACACACCTCTCTTGGAATGCACACTGAAAGTACCTTGGACTTCCTTGGGCACTTCAGAGAGCTCCTTATCTGAGTTTCCAGGTTGTTAAAGCCTTTGGACAGTATTAATCTGCCTGGCAATTTAGAATATAAAAAGGCATTTTGGCCGCGACCCAAGCTGCATGGTTATACTTGCACTGTGGAATGGATTCGGTGCCTGGGTTGCCTTTCCTCCGCTTTTCAAATCAGAACAGAAGCAAATGCATGTCTGTATAAAGTGGGGCAAGGTGAGGTGGGGTGGGGAGATCTCAGTGATGCCCGAAGAATCGTGACAACAGGAGCACTTTTTTTTGAAACGGTGGGGGGGGGGGGTGTAGTTGGAGCCAGGAGAAAGTTAATCGCGCCCGCGGTCTCCCAGCACACGCACACTGTTTCTCTTATTTAAATTCCTTCTCCTCAAAGGTGCTTCTCAGAATGAACTGATATACAGAGAACGTGCTGGGGGCGGCGCTTAGTTAACACGCGTTTAGTGTACCGGTAGTAGCTAGACTCCAAAAATCCATTTCCCGCAGTGAGAGTGCTGCAGCGTACAACTGACACGAAAGGGACAGGAACCGTGTTGCGATTAACGTGCGTATGTGTGTTACGCGGGGTGGGAGGAAGCAAACGATCCGGCTCCGATATGCATTATGAAGCCGCTCCTGGGTCCTCAGAGGCAGGCAGGTGCGCGTCCCTCTGCAGGGCGCTGGCGTTCAGCCCGTCCAGGCAGGCAGCCCGGAGGAGGAGGCGGTGGGCGGGCAAGGAGGCAGGCAGGCAGGGCAGCCGGGGAGGCCCCGTCGAGGCTCCAAGCTCCACCGAAAGGAGGCGAGGCCGGTCAAAGTTCCCAGGAGGTTGGACACTAGAGGGCGATGCCCAGCTCTGCCTGCGAAGCAGGAGGTATAAATAGGAGGCCGAGGGCTGGAGGAGGCAGCCCGGGAGCAAGCCGAGAGCCGAAGGGAGTAGGAAAGACTCATTAGTGCAAGCAAGCGGCAGAGCCGGGTGCAGCCTCAGCCTGGAGCCAGCGGGTCCCCCACCATGCGCCGCAGCGGCCCGCTTTAGCTACTCCATGGAGTCGGGCAACTTCTACGAGGCGGACTCGCGGCCCCCCCAGAGCAGCGCCCTCCAGCCGCACGCCCTGCAGCCAGCGCAGCAGCAGCAGCAGCGCCACCAGCCCGCTTCTCCCGCCGGGGCGCACCCGCACCTGCCCTCCGCCGGCGCCTACGGCTACCTGGCCTCGGAGCTGCCTGACATCTGCGAGCACGAGAACTCCATCGACCTGAGCGCCTACATCGACCCGAGCGCCTTCAACGACGAGTTCCTGGCCGACCTCTTCCAGCACAACAAGCAGGAACGCGCCGCTAAGACCGGCCTGGAGTACGGCGTCGGATCCGGGATGCCGGGCGTCGGCTTCCCGCAAGGCGGCCCGCTCTACGGCTACGCGGACAAGCTGGAGGCCGGCGCGGCCTACGAGCGCCTGGCCGGTGGACCGCCGCTGCCCGGCCTGCGCCCGCTGCTCATCAAGCAGGAACCCCACGAGGACGACGAGGCGGCGGCCCTGGCCGCCCTCTACCCGCCGCCGGCCGGGCCCAACTGCAGCCACCTCCAGTACCAGGTCGCGCACTGCGCTCAGACGACGGTGCATCTGCAGCCCGGCGGGCAGCCCACACCGCCCCCCACGCCTGCGCCGAGCCCCCACGGCGGAGCCCACCACCCTCACCACGCGCAGCACCCGCACCACGCGCACCGGCTCCACGCGGCGGGCGGCGGGGCCGCGTCGTCGGGCAAGTCCAAGAAGCTGCTGGACAAGAGCAGCAGCGAATACCGCGTGCGCCGCGAGCGCAACAACATTGCCGTGCGCAAGAGCCGCGACAAAGCCAAGCAGCGCAACGCTGAGACGCAGCAGAAGGTGCTGGAGCTGAGCAACGATAACGAGCGGCTCCGCAAGCGCGTCGAGCAGCTCAGCCGAGAGCTGGAGACCCTGCGCGGCATCTTCCGACAGCTGCCCGAGAGCTCGCTCGTCAAAGCCATGGGCAGCTGCGCCTGAGCGCGCGCCCCAACAGAGCCGGACTCCGACCCGCGCCGCCGCCGAGAAGGGCTGCTCGCTAGTGCGCTCTCCACTCTTCTCTCTCTCTCTGTTTCTTGCCAGCAGCAAGGGCTCTGAAGCGCTCGCCCGGGGAAGCTGCGGCGCGCAGACTATGGTGGGAGCCCTTCTTGCCCGCAAGTAGGTGCCGGGGCGCACATCGGGGGCGCGTGAGAAAATCAACCCCTTGCCTACGTTGGGGCTAAAATAAAAAAAAAATCCTCAGTCTGGCCCCATTTGCAGGGTGCAGAGCCAAATGCGCAGGACTTTTGTGCCTTAGACGGGGAGGCGGCCCCCAACAACAGCCTGGTAGGGTCTTTCTCCTGAAATCTGAACTCTTCCCAGGACTTGCCAGGTGGTATTTTGAAATCGGGTGCGCCCCCCCCCCGCCCCGGAATGTCAGTGCCTGGCAGATCCTGGGCTGCCTGGTTCGAACTCTGCGATCTCTCAAGCTTCCAGAAATCGGACTGGAGCGAGTTTGTGGCGGAATGGAAGGAGCAGAGACGTTTTCCTGATGCGCCTGTTGATGCTTTGGGGGTTGGGGAGTCTCTAGGGGTGAGGAGGAAAGCAGTGTGCAATGGGGGATTCTGCTGCTACTTTTCAAAAAGAATTCCCCCTCCACCTCTACCTTAACAAGGCTGAGAGGCAGGTTGGGGAAAGGAGAGGGGGGCATGATTTCTCTCCATTACCACGTTGTTCAACCCCACCCTGGACTGAAATTCGGGACTCAAAGGGAAACGGTCACCCCAGAAGGCAGCTTTGGGATGGGAGGGGTCTTTCCTACCCAAGCGAAGAGCAGCATTTTTGGCCTGCGCTGTATGCTAATGGTGGCAAAACCCCAAACTGAAGGACCTCTGGATGCGGGTATTGACTGATCTAACCCTCCAAGTTCTCTCCCTCCTTTCCTTTATCCCGCCTGTGCCTTCTGTACTGTGAAAGCCAAGAAGGGGTCCCCTTGGTGTCTGCTGACCCTTCTTTTTATTAATGTTATTATTATTATTTTGTATTTTATTGCTTTGATCCTTGCCATCTCACCAGCTGGAACTAGTGGTGTCCTGTCTCTTAGAAAAGAAAAAGTAATAATCCTGCTGGCTTCCTTGACGGTGAAAGCCAACTTTGGAGTTGCTTCTGTAATTCCAGCAAGTGTGACCTGCCTGGGATTCCCACCTGAAGGCAGGCAGAGAGAGAGAGTCTCATAGGCTTGTTGTTGACTTGGAGGTGCAGAGGTGGGGCTCTGGGGTCCCAGCTGCACCGAATTCTGTCTGTGCCAAGTTTCCATTCTTTGGAGAGTGAAGGGGAGGCAGTTCTGTTTTGTCTGTGCCCCCCACTTAGGACCCCAAGTCCCAGCAAGCACTTTTGGCCAGCTGGTGCTTCTCCTCCAAAGAAACAGCACTGAATTTTTACCTAAGTGCCAATTCTGAATCCTCTTACGGTAGTACCAGGTAGTAAAAATGTTAAAGAGTTTGTCTTCTTTTAAGTGTGAATACCTGGAAATCAATGTGTTTTTATATATGGTGTATTTTTGGAGCTAAACAAAGATCCAGGACTTTAAATATCCTGGTTTTAAAAGTCATAAATAAAATGTAAAATATTCTGCCATAACCCTTTTTGTCTGCGTGGCTTCTATTATTTTGGGACTGCATGTGAGCAAAGGGGTTTCACATGACTGTTTCTTAACTGACTGTCAAAAGCATGTAATACCATATTATTTTATCTGTATGCTATATTAGGGAGGGGATGGGATTGGACAAAAAAAATGCTCTTGGACAAAATCTTGTGTATTCTTACTTCAGAATAAATCCCATGGCACTCAGTGTAGCTTACTCCTAAGTAGGCATGCCTAGGGTTGTACTGTTAAGGATCCATGCCCCTGCATGCTTGCATGGGAGTAAGCTTTACTGAACATAGTTGGACTTTCTGAATGCGCTTTGGTTTTGGGCTGCAGATGTGCTGGTAGAAGAGGCTTGCACCTGTTCAACAGGATCCAGCTTTGATTAGAAGGTGCCTTTTTAAATGAGATTTTAACTTGCATCTAATGAATTGAGCCAAATAGTGTTTCAGGCCGCAGAGGCAGGGATGCAGGTAATCCAGTGATAATGCTTTGTAGAAGGTAACACAGACATGGTAAACTTTCTTTTTAACCATTTCACCATACATTTTGAACACACTTTAAATGTAAAATATTAAATTATATTTTACAGAATTATTTCTCCCCAACACCACCTCTGTTTTGGCTGTCACTCTTATGGGAAATTTTTTACTTTAGTCGTGTAAATGAAGTTGAGGGTGGGTGCTCCCCCCTTTTTTTACTGCATCTGGCAGTATGATAAGGTCAGCCTATTTATTTTAAAAATAATATTTTGAGGGAGGGGAGGAGGATGGTTAGAACCAGATTTCTTTTGCTCAGTTGTTTAGCATGGCACCCATTTCTTCTGAGTAAGCATGCTAGTACTGGAACTTTAACCTGGGCTGTTGGTGTTTCTCAAAAGGTTTATTATCAAAAGGGGAGAGACTGCACAGGTACAACATCATCGTCGTCATCATCATGGTGATAATGATGTTGGGAATCAGAGCAGACTTGCAAACAGCCACTTGGCTGTGGTGGGGATTCCCTCCAGGAGACCAAGAAAGGACCCCCAGCAAGTGTCATTTCTCCGAGGCTACACAGAGTTGTGTGGGCAGGGCTCCCTCAGCAAAAATAATTTGTGCGCTCATAACTTTCTATGATAGAGACTGGAGCCATAGCAGCCAAGATCTGTGGCCAGGTTATTATGTGGGAGGCTTTGAGTTTGCTTGGAGGAGTGGCACTGGGGAGGCAGTGCTGGATTTAGGGCAGTGCGGGCGGTTCCCTCACACAGGGCACAGAACCGAGGGGGGTGCAAAATTTTAAAATCAACTTATACCAAAAGGAGTTATTGTGAAAATAAGAAATATTTAGGGGGTGTGTGTGCCAATTTTTGACCTTGCTCGGGTCGCCATATTGCCAAAGTCCATCATGGTGGAGGGGAGGGAGAGTCTTTTTGCCACGTGTCCTTTCCCTGCTCTAAATCAACCCTCCATGATGCCTAAAAAAGCTGTTATCGGCACCGTAGCAAAAGCTTACTTGGGCCTTTGGGACAGGGTGTGTTTGATGAGTGCTACAAGCTCTTTCTTAGTGCTGCTTATCCAATTGTGCTCTGAGCCCACTGCAGCTTTTAGGTAAAAATGAAAAATTTCTCGAGACCTGAATGCACTGTATCTCTTTTTCTGTTCTCTTTTGCAAGGTGGGAGTTAAATGCAGAGAAGTGAGTTTAGCTACCTTTACTGGGATCTGCACCCAAAATCTTTCAGATTACCCGTCACTGTTCCTTCCTGGTTTAGTGGCTTATTTGAGCAACTCTGTCCGTTTCCTGCATCATTAGGCTGCGTTCTCCTAACCACTGGCTCCTCAGCAAAAAGAGAGAGCAAAAAATGCCACTAGCAGAGAGATCAGCCTCTGTCCCTAAACTGTCTTTCTCCTTATATTCCTGAATCTCTCTGCTGTTCTCCCCAGCATAAGGCAGTACTGTACTCTGAAGCTGATCACATTTCGCTGCCTTTTGGTGGCTCAGATCTCTGTGCTTCACTTGCCCACTGCAAAGAGAGAGCTGGGCCTGCAAACGAGCTGCAAATAAATTCATTTGTGAAGCTCTGTGGCACTTCTAGATTGCCAGGAGGGTTTGCTTAGTCATGCAGTTCCCAAGCAGTGTATTTTGGGACGGGGGACGGGGGCACCAAAGTCAACACCACCACCATCATATTGAGAAGGTCATTATGTTGCACTGACCCCTCCCTCTTTACCAGTATAGGGGGAGCAGCTACAAGAGAAGGGATAGCAAATGGCACTGGAACTTGCTCATACTGCACATGATATAGCTCCATCCCTGACTTGGCTATCCTACAACTGATGGGGGTGGGTGGGGGTGATGGCCCAGTGTCCTGGGAGCTGCTTGAGAAGATCTGGCATAAACTAATGGCAAATCAAATCTCTGGGTACTGGTCCTTATGAAGCTGGAATGGCACCATCCAGGCAACAGAGGGGAGGTCTCAGTAGGTTCCCAAGGTTTGAAAAAGTACAACAAAAATGGAGGAGAAAGAAACTAAGAGGGCTGAGACTCTCCAAAATAGGATTGGTTGTGCACGACAACCACAAAATGCTCAGTGTCTATTGGGAGCAAAAACCGAGTGGGTGGTGGAGGGAATGGAATGGAGTCCTCTTAGGAAGGGCCTGGTGGCTGGCTGGTAAGCAGCCTGCACATGAGCACCCCACCCTGCAAGCGTATTGTTGTGGGTCCCATCTGTACACATCTCATTGAGTACAGAGTGCAATGTACCTTGAGGTTTAATATAGGAACAAGGGTTGCTCCTGGGCAATCAAAAGTTTGGAAAACATTCCTTGAGATGTTTGTGGCTGCTGTTAATGGTTTGACTTCGCTGGCTGCTTTGGAAAGGGCAGAGAGGAGAGAGTGAAAGGAGTCATGTGAAGAGTCTTGCTATCTACCTTGAAGGAAGGACAAGTGTGCTCTCTCTCTCCCCCCCCCCATCCTCATCTGGGCAACCTGAAAATGCCCTTTAATGAGGAAGAGCAGAAGTCAGAAAGGGCAGCTTTGCTACGGTAGCTGATCCTTGGGTTCTGTGTGTGCAGAGCAGCATTTGGAGAACAAAGGACTTAATCCCTGGCTCTGGCCAGGGCTGATGGGAGTTGTAGTCCATAACACCTGGAGGCACCAGGCTGAACAAGACTGAATTTGAGCTAAACACTTAAAAAATATACATTTTTAAAACTATGTCTATAATAAAAGAACATGAGCTCAAGTAGTACAAGTGTACATGATCTTTACATAAGAGGGAATAATGTATAATGCTGAACACTGTTCTGGCAGTCTAGTATTTTAAAGGACTATAAATGAAATACATATTTCAGTAATCTGTTTGGCTATGAATTGTCCCTCCTCGATGCCTGATGAATATGCCACTTTGGTTCAGAAGGCCACTTTCTAAATACTTTCACACAATCATCTACTGGCAGAGTTAATGGAGATTCCCAGTACAAAACAATTACGGTAATTATTTTGTAGCTAATAAATCTAAGCACCTATGGATCATCACACGCAGTAGTCAATAAATCTTTCCCAAAATATTTTTTGATTGAGTGGGATTATGTAGTTTGTAGTTTCTTCTAGTATTCCTACATTTTGCATCTAATAAGGACAAGGACACAGGTAACAACCTTAGCCAGACCAATTACTTCACTTGCCTCAGTATTGTCCATATCAGTCTTCCCAAGTGTGTGCTTTCCAGGTGTATTTAGGGCTACATTGTAGTGCAGAAATCTTAAAAGGCACCAGGTTAAGGAAAGCTAGTCTATGCTCGCAGGCAGAAGCTTCTCCAGACTTTCAGACTGGGGACTTTAAAAGTGCTTGATTTTTGCTAGATTATGTGCTGGATTTCCTAGTTGATGTCTGTACACACAATTTTTAACCCCCCCCCCCAAATCAGCATTCAGTTTGTTAAATACAAGTGGGTTTATAATATGTTTTGGGTGTAAATGTTCCTTTTCTGCAACATGTGAAATAGAGGGGAATGTGCCTCATCTCACACAGAGAAGTATTTTCCTGTGATGCTGAGTGACCACATCCAACCCACGGGAACATCCGGGACTAGTGCAAAGGGATCAGAGGGCCTCACTGCATGACTTCCAGGCAGAAGTTCCATTATTTCACATTTCCAGAAAACTGAGAGCAGGCTGCAAGAACAGGCTCCCTTTGCAACCCCCATTGCAGTGAACTGGCCATAGTTCCTTGCAGGATCAGGTCATACAACTGATCCATCCAGCTCAGTACTGCCTACACTGATTGGCAGTGGTTCTCCAAGATATCAGAACTGGGGCCTTTCCCAGCTCTAGCTAAATAACAAAACATCTAGATCTGGTGCCAGCTGACATATTTCACCTGCAGCTGAAATGCTCAGTTATTTCTCTTGCTCCCTTCACCCCTCCCATTAATTCATGGTACTGCTGCCACAATCAAGTTCAAAGTGAGCCCCCCCCCCAATTTTTCTTTTAAAAAAGCACACATTGGGAGACTGAATGACAACACTGCAGGGTTGTTGTACATGGCTATAAGTCCCCCTCCTAGCAAAATTGGTATAACACTAGGGCACTTTGCAAGGCTGGTGTAATGCAGGCTTTCTCAGCCACAATCTCACCCCCTGTGGAATGGATTATGGTAATGGTGGAGTTTATTTGCACTGGCATTGGCAGGAATAATAAAAAAAAAGTTTTCAAACTCAGAGAGGGGGCTGTTTTTGTTGTTCTTGCATGAAATATGACCCAAGTTGGAAAGATCATGAATTACATCCAGATACAATTTTGTCTTAAGTATACAGATGGATACATTTGCACTAGTTTATTATAGTAAAACATGCACAATGTATTTTTTTCTGTTATGTAACATTGTAAATAAAATTTAAGAATGCTGGCTTTACTCCTCTGGTGCATAATTCTCCATCAGAGAACATCAGAAAGCACACACACACACACCCCCCAGGGAGCACAGAGGGGCTTGTGCCAACCTGGGATCCACTGGATCCAACCTTGGCTTCACTGCCATTGCTTGATGGCATTGGGCACAATGTGTGCCAACTCCAGGCTGGCACAGAAGTCAGACCCTCTGCTGCTTGTCTAGGGCTAGGATTTCTCCATGTGACTAGGGTTCCAAGCAAAGGGTCTGCTGGTTTCTCTTTAAGGTTTCCAGATTCAAAAGAGAGCAGGGCAATTAAAGGCACAGAAGTCCTGTCCTTTATTGAGTCTGGCAACCCTGGCTCTGTTTTCAAAAATGCTATATAAAACAGAGGGGAGATAGTGATTTCTATGAGAGTTGATGCTTGCAAATCAGATGTGTTTTTTCTTACAAAATTTGTTGAAATCAAACTGAAAATTGAAAAAATAAATACCACAATCAGCTTCTACCTTTCCTTTGTTGCTACATTTTGCTTTATGGTGAGAAACAGCACTAAACAAGCACAGCTGCACTAAACTCATGGCTTAATTTCTGAATTAGGTTTTTTTGGGGGGTGGTGGTGGTCAGCAGTCACTTCTCCAGCAGGGAACGAACCAGGAATGTCATCCTGGACTAAGGAAGGACAGAGCTTCCCAAGCCAAATCCCCACCTGTTGTTGGGGGTGGAGTCCTCTGCCTTTAAGACTGCCTTTGCTAACCTGTGCTCCCTGATATCATTGGCCTTACAATGGCATTGTTAGTTCAAAGGATCTGGAGGGCATCAGGTTAGGGAAGGTGGCCTTAAGAGTTGCTTAAAAGGGAGAGACCCTCACCTGTAGCTTCCCCTCTTAGTGGTAGAACATCTACCTAGCATAGTTTGAAGGTCCTAGGTTCAGTCCCCACTGACATCTCCAGGTAGGGCTAGGAGAGACTCTCTGCCTGTAACCCTGGAAAGCTGCTGCCAGCCTGTGTAGACAAGACTGAGGTAGATGGACAATTGTCTGAATCAGTAGAAGGCAGCTTCCTATTGTCCTTACCACCACCATCCGGAGGGCACCAGGTTGAGGAGACCTGCATTAAGAGTTACTTAAAGGGGAGAAACCCTCCCCCACCCCAATTCTGGTAGCTTCAACCACTAGGGTCAGCTATCCGGTGAGGTGGGGCGGCAAGGAAAATCTCACATAGATGCAGATGTCAAGGGCTTCCTAGGAGAAGTGGGTTTTGCAGAAGGAGTAGCAAGTGATGTCAAAGCGTCTGTGGAGGGAGTTTTAGGGAGTTGGTCGGGGCACACTGAAGGCTAGGGCCGAGGCAGGCTCTGGTGGCAGCTGACAGTTGCCTGATGATCTTTGCTCACTGCTTCTTCTAGGGGGTGTGCAACACAACTTCCGCCATTGCATCAAACAGCCAAGAGTGTGGAGAGAGGGGGGGGGGAGAGAGAGAGAGAGAGAAGGAAGCTGCCCAGACAAAAACCCAGTTCCTGGAGCCCTGTGTGGGGTTGCCGAGGAACAAAACTGCCCAGGAAGTTCTGCAAAAAACAAAACAAAATAAACCCTCAAACAGCTCAAGCAGAAGTTCCAGCCTGCCCCATATAAGGGCAACTCCAGCTGCTACCCCTGCTGCCCCCTTTACACAGCAGCACTCTGTGGCCTGAGGCCTAGGCTGTTTTAATCTGGCCAATAGTGTTGCAGGGCCTTCAATTCAATTCAATTCAATTCTTTCTTTCTTTTTAAACAAAGAGTTGCTGAGTTGCCAGCTGTCTTAGTGGCAGTTTTTGGTCTTCTTTCCGTTGCAGGGTTATTGGCAGGTCCATGCACATGACTGCCAGGATGACCACAAGGCACATAAATGCTGCAAATGCTAATTTACATGCATAGATGCAAATTTGGAAAGAACTACTGTAAGTTCCTGAGAAACATAGTTCATCATCTCACCCTGGTGGGGAAGATTGTTCTCAGGTGACCTGCTCAGTCTGCTGTCCAGGTGTATGGTCAACGTTAAGGTCCCCACTAGGGACGAGAAAGAAATCACATTGGCATTTAAAGGTCAACCGACCTAATCCACACTTTCTGAAACACTATGCATGCCGAAACATAGCCCTCCTTTGAAATTTGCACTTCTCTGAATTTTGTCATGCAGTTCTCCAGCCAAGGAATGTGTGAAAAAATGCATACACAAGAATGCATATATTAGTAAAATTAACAGACCAATGTCCATCATATTGATGGGGAAATATCAATATTTAGGAGAAATGTGCTGTGCAAAAATGTGTACGCTAGGGGAAAAGCTGCATACAAAAATGTGGGCATTAAGAGATATTTGCACTAAAATGCTGGTGAATTTTCATTATGACTTATAAAAAAAAGAAAAACCCACAACCCTACATTTTAATGCTAGTGAAGTTTCATTATGACTTTTTTTTAAAAAAACCACAACCCTACATTCTAAACTGGTGTAATAGTACCACTGTATTCCGCTCTGGTTAGACCTCACCTGGAATACTGTGTCCAGTTCTGGGCACCACAGTTCAAGAAGGATACTGACAAGCTGGAACGTGTCCAGAGGAGGACAACCAAAATGGTCAAAGGCCTGGAAACAATGTCTTATGAGGAATGGCTTAGGGAGCTGGGTATGTTTAGCCTGGAGAAGAGAAGGTTAAGGGGTGATATGATAGCCATGTTCAAATATATAAAAGGATGTCATATAGAAGAAGGTGAAAGGTTGTTTTCTGCTGCTCCAGAGAAGTGGACATGGAGCAATAGATTCAAACTACAAGAAAGAAGATTCCACCTAAACATTAGGAAGAACTTCCTGACAGTAAGAGCTGTTCGACAGTGGAACTTGCTGCCAAGGAGGGTGGTGGAGTCTCCTTCTTTGGGGTTCTTTAAGCGGAGGCTTGACAGCCATCTGTCAGGAATGCTTTGATGGTGTTTCCTGCTTGGCAGGGGGTTGGACTGGATGGCTCTTGTGGTCTCTTCCAACTCTATGATTCTATGGTGTGGATATGTGGGTGACCGAGAAAAACAAGAATGTGAGAGAAACCAGAACTGACTGATTGGCTCCTCTTTTCAACCACTTTTCAACCACTTTGGAAGCCTGTTGGAATACACAATGCAGATGTATCTGAAGCAGGGAGACTTCTAAGCTCCTGCAAGGATATCCTTTCTGATTTCAGAACATCTTGGGAGAGTTGAATGAGAACGTGTCTCCTAAACCAGCAGCCCATGGCTTTTGGATTTGGAGCCAAGTAAGAATCAATCCTCCAGGGTTGCTGTTTGCTCTTCTTCTGTGGCCCCTAAATGACTCCCACAGGCAAGTAAGGATTCTTGTGGGCTGATGAAGTGGACGTCAAGGCCCTGACACACAGTCAAACTAGAAAGTGCTGTTGCATCACTTGCATCTTCCGCTGTGGGTTTTTTTTCACTGGGGGCGGGAACGACTCACTTTATTCAGTATGAGCAGAAAGCAGCATTTCATGAACCATCACATGCTTTCTCAATG
Source organism: Zootoca vivipara (assembly GCF_965207765.1). Lineage (NCBI taxonomy): Eukaryota > Metazoa > Chordata > Lepidosauria > Squamata > Lacertidae > Zootoca > Zootoca vivipara. The sequence continues at coordinate 50,908,237 of NC_142589.1, forward strand.
GTCCTCAGCATTCTGCTCATGGCAGAGAAAGTGGGCAAGGACAACCCATTCTTAAGGGAAGAGGAAAACCAAAGCAAGGCCCTCTTGGTGAACGGTATGGCTAGGGTGGCCATTTGCCCTGATTTATAGAGGATGCTCCTCTTTCTGAAGGGCTGAATGGTCTAAGTCCAGTGCAAATATAAAAGAGGGAGGGAGAACTGTAGGGACCAGGGATGAAGGAGAAATTCTAAGAATTCACCTTTTGATGCAAACCTACATAATTAGCGTTTCCCAAAACAACACATGAACTGAAACCCAGCTATCCTTGAAAGCCTGCCCTTCTCTTCTCTTGTGATGCAGTTCTACCACTAAAAAATAATAATAATAGGGGAATACATTAGGGTGCATTAAAGCATTTGTGAAAATGCCATACAAAAATGCATTATAACAGGGGGAGTTGCTTGCTAAAATGTGTATATTAGACAAAACAACATACAAAAATGTGTATATTGGCAGCTATCCTTTGATATTGAAAACAATCTATCCACCACTTTGAAGTTCCAGTTGCAATTTGGTGGTGCGCACACCCTGGTTTTTTTTTAATTATTAAAGACTTTCTTGATTTACAGAAATATATGCAATGTCTCTCGTAACATTTTTACAAATTTGTTGAGACATTGGGAAGAAAGAGGGGGATAGAAGTCAGGTGACGATGTTTCTATTTTACTTAATATGGGGGGGGGTTGTCAGCGTCGCTTGTGCAGGTTCTCTGTTGTTCCCTTGTGTTCCTTTGGTGGTGAGAGAGGTTGGGGTTGGCCTAGGATATGGTTGTTCATTTGTGGTTGGCTGTAGTGGTTTTTGTTTCGTGTGTGAGTGGGGTGGGCGGGCGTTTTGGATCAGGTTAGCCATATTGATTTGTACGCTGTTGGTGGATTTTTGTCATTGTCATGTTGGGCTGTGTATGTGATAAAGGGGAACCATACCGGGGTGAAATCGTCTTCTTCTATTTGTCGTGTGCACACCCTGTTGATGGTTTTTTTTTAAAAAAATTAATTTTTATTAAACATTTTCTTAGTTTGCAGAAGTTTGTGCATTGTTTCCTTTTCGGGTTGTGTTTTCTACAGATCTATTACATTTGTTGTGAGACATTAGTGTTATATGCAATATAAGGTTGGGAAGAAAAAGAGGGGGGAGAGGGGGCGGTGTGGTAAAGCTTATATTCTTTTACTTAGTGCATGTGTGGGGTATAGTGTCAGTGCCAGTTGGGTAGGTTCTCTTTCTATTCACTTGTTATATTTCCTTGGTAGTGAGAGAGGTTAGAGTGGCTTAGGGCATGGTTGGTTGTCTTTGGTTGACTGCAGTGAGATTTGTTCATGTTGGGGAGGGGGGGGAGGTCAAGTTAGCCATATTGATTCCTATGCTGTCGGTGGGATTCTTGTTGTCTTTTTGGGCTGTGCATGTGATAAAGGGGAGCCATACTAGAGTGAAGGTGTCCCCTTCTATTTGTCCCTGTGTCAGTTTCAGTCTTTCTTTCTCTCTTTCTTTTAAATAACTTTTATTGCAATTTATACCATCAATACATTCAATACAATTCCATTGCAGTCTATTGGTTAGTTTTTCTAGTAAGGCTGTTTCCCAAACAATTTGATACCAGTGGTCCATGTTTACTCCTGTCAGGTTTCACCCTGTTAAATCAATCAATCAATCAATGTTAGGATAAATGTGCACTATCATGCCGGCAAATCGTGGCGAGGACCTTTTTTTCATGGCAAATTGTTGTGGAAATGTGAACTGAAAAATAAGAAACTGACAGGTTTGCTCATCTCTGGTTGCCTGTCAGAGTTAGTGGGGAAATGAAGCCAGGTCCCAGGCTCCTGAGGCTTATAGAAACATAGAATGATAGAGTTGGAAGGGGCCCCAAGGGTCATCTAGTCCACCCCCCTACAATGCAGGAATCACAACTAATTATTCATTGCTAGGCTGTCGTTTGTTGCTGAACCAGGAGCCTGGCTGAGAACAGCCTTGGAGAGTCAACTTGCCCCCTCCCAGGAAGTAGGAGAAGTCTTGTCACCCCTCCCTCCAGATCTGGCATTATCAGGGAAGGGAGGGAAAAGCCACCCAGGGCTGCTGCTTGCATGCCCCCTTTCCGAAGCACCCAGGGCTCCGGCTTCCTGATCTGACCTGGGTCCTCCCTCCCAGCCCTCTCTCTCTTTTGGGTGATGCTCATGGCTTGCCACGGCTTGCCTGCCTCTTCCTACTCGCACCCCCCACCTCCTCCACTGTGCAGCCCGGATTCCAGTTTTTCTCGTTTTTCCTATTTATGACTACAGATACTGGTCTTTCTCGGCTTCCCTCGGTGGCTGGGTGATGCCACCTTCCCAGACGGGGCCTATGCCCAGGTGCGAGGCTGAGCCCAGTGATTAGCACAGAGCTGGAAAAGCCAGAGTGATGGTGATGGTGGGGGTGGGGGTGGGGAGTCCAAGCATGGATGTCTCCTGTTTGCAGCAGAAAAAAAAACCCAACCACCCCAAAACAAGCCCTTTGCCTCACAAGGGGTGGGTGCTGGGGGAGTAGCTGGTGCCTGCTTTGCATTTTCAGCCAGCGTCATCCTTATCTTATTTGGCTTGCATGTTAGCCAGCTGGTCTCCCTGAGGATCCAGGCTGCCAACTTAAAAATAAAATAAAAAATCCAAGGCAAGAGGATTGGAGGGAGACTGGCTGGTTTAGGCTCCTCCCCACTAACCTTGACACTCCCTCTGCACTCTTTGGCCCAGGGTAAAATTCTTGCCAATAAAACGAGACAAGAGGTCACCGGAGAGTCAGCCCCTTGCCAGCTTGACTCGTTCAAGTGGAGGAGGGTGGGGATGAGGGTGAAGGGAGGAGGTGTCTAAACCAGTGACTATCTGAAAGGCTGCCCCATGGAAGATGGAGCAAGCTTGAGGACCCAAACCAGTGGATTCAAATGACCAGAAAGGAGATTCTGATGAAAACCTCAGGAAGGACTTTCTGACAGTAAGAGCTGTTCAACAGGGGAGCAGACTATCTTGCGACTCTTCTTTGTTGGAGGTTTTTAAGCAGAGGTTAGAGGGCCATCTGTCAAGGAATCTTTTGTTTCTCACCCTGGTCCATTTCAGGCATTTTTCTGAGCACATCATTTTTTTAAAAAGGAGGGGGAGGCACCCGTATCCAACATTCCCCTACACACCCATCTTTCTGTGCATCAGACCGACTGTCCTTTGCTGAGTAGGAAGCCCTGCAGAGGTTTGTTGTTGTTTTTAGCCCCATGCTTTTGGACATGGGTAGAAACCCCTACTTGGGACCCTGTTTTATCAATGGGGGAAGGTTGGGAACTGAACAAGCAGGGCTAAGCATTATGTGAATGCCACTGCCCCACCCCAGCTCTAAAACATTACTTATTTAGGCGAACCCCTGAACATATAACCTTTTAATGCCAGCCATCAATCATTGTTGGGGGGGGTGTGTCCTCAGAGAAATGAGAGCCAGGGCAGTATTTATCCTGTGGTCCTCCAGATGTTCTATTTAACCTGTGGCCCTCCAGCCAATTAGGGATGATGGGAGCTAGAGTGTTTCCCCACCATCACCACATTTAATCTGGATCTAATGTTTCCACACATTTTTTTTTAATTTGCTGGATTTTCTGCAGAAATGGTAAATCAGGATAAAATAGGGAAATCAAAAGGGATGGTACCACACAAAAATTGCCTGCCTGAGCTGTGCCGAGTCTGCTGTCTGGAAGCACCCTCAGTTATACAAAGAATCACAGAATCATAGAATTTTAGAGCTGGAAGGGATCTAGGGGTCATCTAATCCAAACCCTCCACAGTGCAGGAATCACAGCTCAATAATCCCTGACAGCTGACCATCCAACCTCTGCTTAAAAGCCTTCAATGAAGGAGACTCCACCACCTTCTGAGGTTGTCCATTCCACTGTCAAATAGTTCTCGCCATCAGAATGTTTATGTTTATTCTGCGCATTTTTGCTAATATTGCTGCCTTTTGAGGAAAGAGTTCTGGTGGATGCCCCCCCCCCCCAGCCAGCTTGTGGCTTTGCAATTATCTGAGCAGGGTAAGTCAGAGGGTGAAGCCAGAGAGCTTTTGCCAGGTCAGGGGAAGAAGGAGCTGATTCCAAGCTTGAGGCAAAAACAGATATCAAATGGACAAATGGACTACCTCATGGCTAGTAGCCAGCCTTCACCAACCTGGTGCTCTCCAGATGTTTTGGACTGCTGCTCCCATGGGCCCTTCCTAGCAAATAGACACACAAGTACATACCATGTATATCTTCTGTACCTCCTGGAGTTTGATAAGAGCATGAAATTGTTTCTTTGACAGACAGAATTTCATTAATGAAAGCTTGAGAATGAACAGAACCCTCTTTTTTCTGTTTTCTGCTGCTCTGGAGGGTAGGACCAAACCAACAAATTTAAATAACAAAAAAGGAGATTCCAGCTCAACATTAGGAAGAACTTTTTCTGGGGTAAGAGCTGTTTGACAGTGGAACAGACTACCTCCTGGTTTTTCTCCCTCTCATGCTTGAATTATTCACTCCACTTTTCACTCCATGCTTGAATTATTCACTCCTAGCTCCATAGGAGAGATGACTGATTAGTAATCCCCCAAGGAAGAGAAAGTTGTCTTATTGCTCTTAGTGTGCATGCATGTCTATCTATCTATCTATCTATCTATCTATCTATCTATCTATCTATCTATCTATATCTATCATCTATCTATCATAAAAACTTGGGACTGGTGTACCTGCAAGATTGCCTTACCCCATATATGCCCCCTCAACTGCTTCAATCTGTGGGATTGGCACTGTTACAGGTAGCACATAATATCCACACTGCATTTATAAGAAATCAAACTGTTTGTGTGGCAGCACCTACACTCTGAAACTCCCTGCCAATTGATATCAGGCAGGTGTCTTCATGGTACTCTTTTTGAAGCCTGCTAGAATCTTTTTTTTTACAAGCCTACCCAGATGTGTAGAATGCTGATGAGCTTTTAGTTTATTGCTGGTTTTTAATATCTTTGAATGTTAATCTTGCTCTTTTACTCTTTTTGTAAACCGCTCTGAGGTTTTCTACAATCAAGCGGTATATAATTTTTTTTACAACATAAATAAAATATCTTTCCACCTACCAATTTATATTATGAGGAGTGGGGTGGTTACAAACAAAGAGTGGGAAAAGGATGGTGTCAACAAGTTCAGCCCACAGAGTCAGAGTGACTCCCTCTGCTGCTCTTGCTCTGCATCCAGCGGTTTCACTGTGTTCCATTTCCTCCTCGCTTCTTCCTTTCTCACTGGGCACAAAAAAATTGTGTTTGCATGCATTTTGCAAGCCACCCATGCAAGCAGCTGCTGCTGCGCTTGCTGCCCTTTCCTGTTTTATGCACATGTGCATGGCAAAGGGGGTGGGGGAGGACAAAGCAAGGCCAACGGATGCAGCCTTTGCCAAGCTTAGTTTAGCAGGTGTGGCCAACTTCCAAGAGATAGCGATCTACTCACAGAGTTAAAAACTGGCAGTGATCTACCCCCTTTTTTGGGGGGGGGGTTTCAGGTCAAAGTTGTTGAGCTTTTTTTGCTTTTTTTAGGAAGGAGGAAGGCCCATTCTTGGGGGGGGGGGTTTCAGGTTGAAATTGTTGAACTTTTTATAGGGAGGGAGGGGAAAGCCACATTTTTAGGGGTCCAGGGCAAAAATGTTGAGCTTTTTGTGGGGGGAGCCAAACTTGTTGAGCTTCTTGGGGTCCCCCAGTGATCTACCACAGATGTCCAGTGATCTACCTGTTGGACGTGCCTGGTTTAGAGAAAAGACATGTGAGAGGTGACATAACAGAAGCTGATAAAAAAAATAATGCATTAGAGAAATATTTTCATCCTTCTCTTAACATTAGAACTCACAGAAATCCAATGGAGCTGAATGCTGGAAGATTCAGGACAGATTTTTTTAAAAAAGCCCTTCTTCACTCCACATATATTTAAACTGTGGAACTTATTCCCACAGGAGACAGCAATGGCTATCAACTTGAGTGGCTATCCTACAAGCCATGATGGCTATGCTCTGGCTCCATGGTCAGAGGCAGCAATGCTTCTGAATACCAGTTTCTGGAAGGCACAGGAGGAGAGAGGGCTCGTGCGCTCGGGTCCTGCTTTTGGGATTCCCATTCAGGCATCTTTGTGAAACAAGGATAGGGGACTGGATGGGCCACTGGTCTTGGTCCAGCAGGACTCATGCTCATTTAGCACCCTCCAATTGTTTCCCACTATAACTATCAGCTCCAGCCAACAGCCATTGCTGGCAGGGGATCAAGGGAGTTATTGTCTACATCATATTGAGGGTGCCAACACCCTCTGCAATAGCGTTCACAAGTGGAGAACGTTGCTTGTCTCCAAAGGAACAGGTGGCAGTAGGCCAGTCTCTGCCTCTCAGCCTACTGTATTGGTTTGTTGTTGGGGTATGCAATATTGAGCACCTTGGAGAAAATATATATAAATGCACTAACTAACTAACTAACTAACTAAGCAAGCAAACAAACAAACAAAGCTTTTGTGCAGCAGACCAGGCTCTCTCACGCCGTCTTAGATACGGGGTCCACTACTTACTTCTGATTCCTGTCCAATAGTACTAATGACTAATTAGTACTCCCCCAAGGAAGAGAAAGTTGTCTTATTGCTCTTAGTGTGCATGCACACCTACCTACCTACCTACCGTATCTATCTATCTACCTACCCACCTACCTATCTACCATATCTACCTACCTACCTACCTACCGTATCTATCTCTATCTATTATCATCTATCTATCTATCGTATCTATCGTATCTATCTATCTATCATCTATCTCTATCTATCTATCTATCTATCTATCTATCATCTATCTATCATCTATATCTATCTATCTACATACCTACCATATCTATCTACAGTATCTACCTACCATATCTATCTACAGTATCTATCTATCTATCTATCTATTTATCTATCTATCTATCATCTATATCTATCTATCTACATACCTACCGTATCTATCTACAGTATCTACCTACCGTATCTATCTACAGTATCTATCTATCTATCTATCTATCTATCTATCTATCTATCTATCATCTATCTATCATCTATCTATCATCTATATCTATCTATCTGCATACCTACCGTATCTATCTACAGTATCTACCTACCGTATCTATCTATCTATCTATCTATCTATCTATCTATCTATCTATCTATCTATCTATCATCTATCTATCTATCTATCTATCGTCTATATCTATCTATCTATCTATCTATCTATCTATCTATCTATCTATCTATCTATCTATCATCTATATCTATCTATCTACATACCTACCGTATCTATCTACAGTATCTACCTACCTACCGTATCTATCTACAGTATCTATCTATCTATCTATCTATCTATCTATCTATCTATCTATCATCATCTATCATCTATATCTATCTATCTATCAACAGTATCTACCTATCTACAGTATCTATCTATCTATCTATCTATCTATCTATCTATCTATCTATCATCATCTATCATCTATATCTATCTATCTATCTATCTATCTATCTATCTATCATCTATCTATCTATCTATCTATCAACAGTATCTACCTACCTACTGTATCTATCTAAAGTATCTAATCTATCTATCTATCTATCTATCTATCTATCTATCTATCTGGATTTGGATTATTGCTAAGCATGCAGATGTCCTGGTTACAACAAACAGCGGAAGGGGTGTGGGCTTGGAAGAAGTCACTGCAGATGGGTGGAATAGAGAGCAACTCTGCTCAGAGGTGGCACTGGATTTAGACATGCCATTCTAGATTCTGGCAGGGGATGGCTGCTTCTCCGTCCCTCCTTCTTCAGTGGTTCTGGGCAAGAAGCAGGAATTAGAGACAGGAAAGGGAAGGGAAGGGAAGATAAAAGGAAGACCAGTTTCCTCCTCTTCCCCCTGCCATATAGAATGGAACAAAAAAGTAGCAAAATACACAAACCGCAAGCACATCTTTTGCAGCTCTACATGTGTAATTTCAATGCTTTATACCTAATATGCATTGCCATTATGGGCTTTATTGCTGTTATAGTAGGTTTTATGGTAATACTATATTGTTTACTGTTAGTTGCCAAGAAAATGTGTGCTTAGGGTGATTTGGTGGGTTATAAATTGCTACATAAGTACAGGTAAGCAAACAAGGCAGCTGACTCCACTTCGCCCAGGTGAGACGTCATTTGCAACACTCCATCCAGGATTGTGCATCAATTCACATGACTTCTGCCCACTGTGGATGCTGCAGCAGGTTTAAAGCAGCACTTTCTGCACCAAAATGCCTAGAAAGAAGGGCCGTGAAGTATTGTTCCTTTGCTGTTATCGGCTTCTATGGACTCTCAGGAGAAACCTGGTGGTTTAAATGGATGTACACCCTGGTTAATTTCTGAGACGCAAGGGGTTTGGGGTTAGGGAGTAGTGAGTAGCCTGATGATCAGCCTTCGCCAGCCTGGTGCCCTCCAGATGTTTTCAGCTACAGCTCCCAGTGATTGTGCTGGCTGGGGGGCTGGTGAGATCTGGAGGCCACCAGATTGGCGAAGGCTGGCCGAGGTTTCTTGGATCGCCCCATTGCTACGCCCCTGTCCCATTCAGCACTAGGAAGTCCCCCACACCCACCCACCCCCTGTCCCCCCCCCCAAAGCAGTACTTCTGTCTTGTCAGGATTCAACCTCAATATGTTTCTCACCATCCATCCTGTGCTCTGACTCCAGAATTTCAAACAGGGTAAGTGTGGGTGAACTTTAAGTGGCAGAATAGGAGGGGAGAAAGGGTTAAAGTCCCTTAGGGTAGTGCCATGAACCAAAATCTCACACAAACACCCAGCTGCTGTGGGTGCTTTAGCTACTCACATTTTTTAAATATAAAAAATTAAAATCAAATGAGACACCCTATTTGCAGATCTCTCATCCAGTTTGACCTTCAGTGGAGAGAGGAAGACCCTCTGACATAGTCAGAGGTATTGCTGTCTTGTTTAGAGCATTGTTTCGGGATCCCTGGCCTCCAGTGAATCCTGAGTGAAAGCAAGCCCTGGAGTAGAGGATTTGATCTAGGCTCTGGGGGTTACTGGAGAGAGTTTCCTTTCCCTTTGGTTATGTGTGTGCAGTTTCCCTGTGATTAACATCTGAGCCAGTTCCTTTAATTTGCCTTGATCTTCATAACTGGTTAGCAGACGCGCTTCCATGGCCCCAGACAGTCTGCAAGAAAGAGCTCCCCAGAAACTGCATTGCTGGCCTGTAGAGTGAAAGCTGGATCTTAACAAGAATCTATTTATAAGGCAAACTGGAGATGTCTGCAGGCAAGCGTCGATGGTGGCAATCTGGAGAGGAGAGGGCTCAAGAGCAGAGGGCTTCTCTCTACCAAGAGACACCCCCCCCCCCTGACCGGTGCAGAATTATTAAGGGAACCACTTATGCATCATCTTAAAAAAGAGGGCAAAGGGTGACCCAGGTCTGCATGACATTTGCATATGCTAATTTACACTTATAACTACAAAGTTAGGAATAATGACTTGGATCTCAATAGAAATACATGTCACTATAGCAGGGAAGAAACATCTGCTCCATCTGCTGTCCAGTCATAGGAGTTGGAACCCCCTGCAATGCAGGAATCACAACTAAAGTGCTTCAAGGCTGTACCTACTCTCCCAGTTAGAATCTTAGAATTGTAGACTTGGAAGGGACCCTGAGGGATCATCTAGTCCAACCCCCTGCAATGCAGGAATATGCAGCTGTCCTGTACAGAGATCAAACCTGCAACCTTGGCATTATCAGCACCATGCTCTAACCAGCTGAGCTATCCAGCTTAATTAATTAATTAATATTCTACCTTTTCTCCAAGGAGTTCAAGGTGACAACCATAGTTCTGCCTCTCCTCACTTAATCCCCACAACAACCCTGTGAGGTAGGTTAAGCTTAGAGGCAGTAACCCAGTGAGCTTCATGGCCAAGTGGGATAGGATTTCCCAGGTTTCTCAGGTCCTAGTTTGACACTTGAACCACTACACCACACTGGGTTTTTAGGGTTCTTTATATTTAAATCAGACTTGGACTGGATAGCCTCTCAAATAAGAGAGGATACCCTCAAAAAGAGAACTGTCCTCTACCTATAAAGAGAGGATCGTTCTATGTTAGGTAGAATACTAGGCTACCCTAGAAGGGAAACGACTGGCTAAATTTTCTCTGCTTGCCAGACCATGGTAGACTAAGGTTACACAGGTGTATGGTTCCCTTTCCACCAGGAGATCTCCCCAGCAGCAGAAGTAGGGGAAAGTTTAGAGAAAAGCGAGTAAGCAGTGACAGAATAGAAGTTTGTAAATGATACATGGAAAAGTTTTTCTCCTTCCTTTATAACACTAGAACTTGCAGACTTTAATAAAGCTGAAAGTTGGGGCATTTGGGACAGACAAAAGAAAGTCCTTTCTGACACAGTGCATAGTTAAACTGTGGAACTCCCTCCCACAGGAGGCAATAATGGCCACCAACCTGGATGGCTTTAAAAGAGGACTGGACAAATCCATGGAGGAGAAGGCTATCAACAGCTACTAGCCATGATGGCTATGCTCTGCCTGCACAGCCAGAGGCAGCAATGCTTCTGAATACCAGTTGCTGGGAACCACAGGAGGGGAGTGTGGTCTGGTGCTCTGGTTTCCTACAGATCTGGTTGGTCCTACTGTGAGAACAGGGTGCTGGGCTAGATGGGCCATTGGCCTTATCCAGAAGGCTCTTCATATGTTCTTAAGAGGTGGCCATGGGCCTGCTAGTGTTAGCTCAGAAAGCCACACTTAATCTTTGCATCCATTACTCCACACTACCAAGGCACCATGGTAGAAACCATGATCTCATTCATTCTCTATAGTGGTTGCATTTCCTTTCACGTTTGTGCCACCAGCAGACTTGAAGAGCTTTCGTTCTCTTGCAGCCAACTAACCTTTGCCTTGGGGAAGGGGATAGACTTTAGCATTCAGGTACTCTGGGAACTACAACCCACCTGGGGAAGATCTTGCCCAACATCTAGCGATACTGTTGGTTTCCAAACTATGGTGCTTGAGAAGAAATGTCCAGGACAAAGAGGAGTAAGTCGGTAGAATGGGCCGCAAAGGAGGAGGAGGCTACTCTTGCTGTTTTCCATACTGTGTCATAATAGCAAAAGGAGTTCATTATATTCAATCTGGCACTTTCAGTTAAAGTCACACATGTGCAAAACGAGGTCAACCCTCAAGAGAAAAAGATGGCATTGTGAGCTTAATTCCTACTCACAATTTTTTAATATGACCTGGTGGCAGCAGAAATAGTGGGACTGAAGCCATACATGACCCAATGGCCTTTTACCCATCATGGAGCTGAATCTATCTTAACGGCTCAGCTGTTTCTGCAAAGTCCCCCCCCTTTTCTGTTGAATATTCCCCCCCCCTTACGTGACAGCTTTCCCACCCACATGTTGCAAATGTGGCCAGAAGCCACGAAGAGATAATTTGAGCAATTTGGTTTAGAAAAGGGCTGCTCGCAAAGGGGTGTATTTGGGCCCCTGGAAAATGGATTCTCTGATTGGTAGGCTAGGTGGGAACACCCTGATGTTTTAAAGGGGAAGATTTATTTCACTTTCCACTGCATCTTGTTTAATTTCCCTAGGGCCCAGTTCATAACGTATCTTGGCTACATGTCAGCCATGGAGATATAGCTGTGCTGCAGGCACGTTCCCCGAAAGGTTTCAACATTCATTTTATTTATTGAAAACTGTAGGTTGCTGTTGTTTTTAAAAATCATTTACCTAGATAACACCCACTATGTCATGATCCTTATTATACTTGTTGTACAGTATGTCAACTCATGTCCACAAGAGAGTCAAGAGTAGGGAGGTGGTGCTCATGGAGGAATCAGCACAGCTGCTCTGGGAACGTTGATGAAGGGCGGGATGCAGGTTTGAGAAGGAATAAGATAAAAGTAATAACTTTTTTACAGCTGATTCTGGGAACAGGGAACCACTGAGGCGAACAGCAGTGGCCAGCCAGTTTGGATCAGATCCTAACAAATGCAAGACTTTCTCGAGAGGCTACCCACAATGCAATGCAGAAAACTTCTGACACCCTGTCAGGTGCAACTGGGACGAGGACTGAGGGTTGTGCAGAGCTTAATTTGTGGAACCCATGAAGTCAGAAAAGATTAATGCGCCCCAAGCAGGTGCAAAGTGCATTCCTTCACCATGCCTCACACCACAAGTTGTGAGAGCTTCCAGCTCCTGAGTGTTAACCTGTGGAGCCTAGCTTCAAATCCCCCACTTAGCTATGATTCTCAACCTTGCACCAACCACTATCTCTCAACCTAACCTACCTGAAAGGGTTGTTGTGAAGATAAGTTGGTGTGTGAAAACACCCCATCTATGTTGCCTCAGGCTGGTTGGAGTAACGGCCAGATACAAGCGTAGTAATAAACAAACAATGTGATTTTTCTTATGTTTTATGTCTCACCTCTCTTCCATTAAGGCAACCTACAGGTGCTTTCCTGGTAGTCCCCCATTTACCCACTGATCAGACCTGGACCTGCTTAGTTTTGACAAGGTGGGGGCCCACTCTGCCTTGAGGCCACACCTTGGCCATGTTTCCAAATAGATCGGAGCCTTGTTACCTCTTGCTTCTACAAATTAGGGGGCCTCCAGACCAGAAACATTCTCCCCTTCTAGTGAGGCCCTTGGAGTGGAGGAAGAGGCTGAAAATGCAGGTCCCAGCATTTGCACCCACAGAAGTAGTGTGCCAAAGAGTGTGGGGTCACAGAGTGCCACTGTGTGGACAAGGCCACCTGCTCTGTGCCTGCCTTCCTGTTGCTGGTCACATGGAGAAGTGCCGGTCTGTGTGCATTCCTGAGTCACCAGTAAAGAGGTCTGAGTCATTGTGCACAAATAGGGAACAGAGGCAAGGGGAAATAGTGTGTGAGAGAGATATCTGAATCTATCTGTCTTTCTGGAAGGACTGGAGTGCTCACTGGAAGGACAGGTCGTGAAGCTGAGGCTCCAATACTTTGGCCACCTCATGAGAAGAGAAGACTCCCTGGAAAAGACCCTGATGTTGGGAAAGATTGAGGGCACTAGGAGAAGGGGACGACAGAGGATGAGATGGTTGGACAGTGTTCTCGAAGCTACGAACATGAGTTTGACCAAACTGCAGGAGGCAGTGGAAGACAGGAGTGCCTGGCGTGCTATGGTCCATGGGGTCACGAAGAGTCTGACACGACTAAACGACTAAACAACAACAACAATCTGTCTTTCAATCTTTTCGTCTGTCTATCTACATCCTCTTAAGGCCATCCAGTTCATGGCTCAAATGAAAGACAAACACAAACTCAACACTTCTTTCTCTGCTAGGACCGTATTTTACAGGCATACCTACCTCCAGTGAACCCTTTCAAGGATCACATTCACACCTTATGCTTAAAGCGCTATTTCATCACTTTTAACTGGATTGTGGAAGCTATAGTTTGTTAAGGGTGCTGAGAGTTGTTCAGAGACCCCTATTCAACCCACAGAACAACAATTTCCAGATTTTCCTGGGAAGTGGGTTTAATTCTTAAACTGCTTGGAGGGGAACGGGGGGGGTGTCCTCCTAACTATTCCCAGCACCTTTAACAAATTATATCTCCTAGAATTCTCATGGTGCTTTAAAAGTATGGAGTTCATGTGGCAACAGTCGACTCATTTGCCCAGGATGAGTGCACAGAATGGGTGGGTGTTCTAGTGCAGGGATGGGCAAAAGTAGATTAATATCTCTTAGTGGATCCCTGGCTGATTTGCAGAAGACTGACAAGAAAACAACTATCTTCACCTAAATCAGGTGGCTGAAAGCTATCGAGAGGGAGTGGGCTCTTGTGCAAAAGGACCATGTGAATTCAGTTCCTGTCTGGAAAAGAAATTCCTCTGCTTAGTATATGCTCAGAGGCACTCTGCTCTTTAAATCTAAGTATTTGTCTTTTGCCCCTGCCTCTGGTTAGTGGATCTTGGAATCAGGGGTGCCATCTCTCATGGATTGTGGGTGCCCATCACATGCGTGATGTGCAAGCATGTGCGTGTGACATCTCACATCTGTGTTGCAGTGATGGTGGCTCCTCTTCCTCCTCATCTCCACAGCCAGCGAGGCACCCTTTTCCATGGGGAGGATGCCTCGCTGGCTGGCTGCAGAGGGTGGAGCTGAACTGTTTTTCTCTTGGAGGCAGTGCCGTTGCCGCCTGCTGGCTTTTCTCATTGACTTTGCAGGTGCCTGACCCAAGCACCCACGGCCCCCTGGAGTTGGCTCTGATGCTTGGAATTCTGGTACAAAAAGCAAATTCTTCCAACAAGCAGTGCCTGCCCACTAATATTCAAGCACACTCTCTGTCCATAAAGGATGCTATGCACAGCCAGCCCTTTTAGGCTTCTTCATTGCTCTGCGTAAACTGCCAGTGAACCCTAGAATGCAGCCAATGCTCTCCTGTGGCTGGGCTGGGCAGTCGAAGTCTCACTTCCTCCTTATGCTAGTTCCTCATAGCCTGGAAAGCACAGACCAGTCTTCTTCAACCTGCTGGCTTTCAGATGTTTTGGACTACAATTCCCATCAGCCCCCACCAGCACTGCTGATCATTCAGGGCACCTCCAGGCATCCATGTGCATTTGTGATGACTGGAGCTCATGATGGTATTGGGGCCGGTAGACACAATCACAGTTTCAATACAGTTTGTGTTTGCAAAGGTCTCAGGGCAGACATATTGCTTCATGTCCAGTTGGTGTACACTCCGTAACTCTCTGTGGAAATCCTGTAACTTTTTAATAGCACAAAGCTTCCGGTTCATTTATGTTATTATTTTATCCCACTTTAGTTGTGCTATAATTCAGGAATGCCTGTGCCTGGCAATAGTAAGACAACAAGGGGGAAGCATTGCAGAACAACTAATAAAGTGAAATGAGGTGTGGGTGGTTTAGTATAAATGTACCACAATGTACTATTATTGCAGCAATGTTGTGTTGCAGAATCCAACACCTACAAACCTGCCCTCCAGGTACTAGTCCAGAATAGGGATGGTCGATAAATTTGATTCAGCCTGCATTTAAAGTCCAGTCTATCAAAATTGCACCTTCCTAAGCAGCCATCCTTAGCAGCATCCTAAGCATGCCTAAGCAGCATCCAGGATGCGGGTGGTGCTGGGGGTTAAACCACAGAGCCTAGGGCTTGCCGATCAGAAGGTTGGCGGTTCGAATCCCCGCGACGGGGTGAGCTCCTGTTGTTTGGTCCCAGCTCCTGCCAACCTAGCAGTTCAAAAGCACATCAAAGTGCAAGTAGATAAATAGTTACCGCTACAGCAGGAAGGTAAACAGCATTTCGGTGCGCTGCTCTGGTTCGCCAGAAGCGACTTTGTCATGCTGGCCACATGACCTGGAAGCTGTACACCAGCTCCCTTGGCCAATAACGCGAAATGAGCACCGCAACCCCAGAGTCAGTCATGACTGGACCTAATGGTCAGGGGTCCCTTTACCTTTTAAGGAGCCATCCTTAGTAGCCACCTGGGTAGGCTTGTCTAAACAAAAAAAACTTTTAGCAGGCACTGAAACGAGTACAGTGAAGGCACCTGCCTGATATCAACAGGCAGGGAGTTCCAAAGTGTAAGTGCTGTCACACTAAGAGACTGAGTTCTTACAAATGTGGAATGGGTATTATGTGACACCTATAACAGTGCGAATAAAATAAACTGTGAAACAAATTTCTCCCTCATTGCTCTTCCAGGGCTCTAGACTCAGGTATACCTGCTCATCTCTCTATGAAAATGAGGCACACATTTACCAAGATTTAGAATCATAGAATCATAGAGTTGGAAGAGACCACAAGGGCCATCCAGTCCAACCCCCTGCCGAGCAGGAAACACCATCAAAGCATTCTTGACATATGCCTGTCAAGCCTCTGCTTAAAGAGCTCCAAAGAAGGAGACTCCACCACACTCCTTGGTAGCAAATTCCACTGCCGAACAGCTCTTACTGTCAGGAAGTTCTTCCTAATGTTTAGGTGGAATCTTCTTTCTTGTAGTTTGAATCCATTGCTCCGTGTCCGCTTCTCTGGAGCAGCAGAAAACAACCTTTCTCCCTCCTCTATATGACATCCTTTTACATATTTGAACATGGCTATCATATCACCCCTTAACCTTCTCTTCTCCAGGCTAAACATACCCAGCTCCCTAAGCCGTTCCTCATAAGGCATCGTTTCCAGGCCTTTGACTATTTGGGTTGCCCTCTTCTGGACACGTTCCAGCTTGTCAGTATCCTTCTTGAACCATAGCTGCCAAGTTTTCCCTTTTCTCGCGAGGAAGCCTATTCAGCGTAAGGGAAAATCCCTTTAAAAAAGGGATAACTTGGCAGCTATGCTTGAACTGTGGTGCCCAGATCAAGAAGGATACTGATAAGCTGGAACGTGCTGTCCAGCTTGATATCAGAGCTTTGAGCTTGTGTGAAACCAGTGCACCAGTACTTGTTGGGTAAACCTTCTGGCCAAGTTTTGTCCCTGATCTACTTATAGAGCTGGAAGGGGCCAAATGGACATCTAACCAACGTCCTGCAACGCAGCCTGGCTGTCCCTGCCCTGCCCTCTTAGGGCAGCAAACCTTAGCATGTAGGCCAGAGCTTTGGGATGCAGTCAAGGTGAAACTCAGATGGGTGTGAAACTCAGGGAAGGAAAACATGTAGGAGGTTTCACATGATTCCCCTCTGAGCTGGAGCTGGTAGTGTCAGAGCAAAAAGACAGTGCGTCTCCAGGAAAGGAGAAGATCCTCCTCTGTCTGAGTGTTTGCTGGGTATTTCCATATGCCTCCTCCTGATTCACTTGTATGCAATTCCCTGCCAGGCATCCCAGCCGGCAGACACTTCTTGTGGTTGCTCCAGGGCAAGGGAGAGGGAGATTTCATGCTTAAGCCACCCTCCCAGTGACGCCTGCCTTCATCCTGGTGAGGCGTTCAGGTTCCCTCAGTTTTGCCTCGGCAACAGAAATTGCTGGGCCTTGTTGGGCAACAGTTTCCAATCCTGGTGCCAAAGAGAGCGGGGGGGGGGGGGGAGAAGAAGAAGAAGAAGAAGAGGAAGAGGAAGAAGGAGGAGGAGGAGGAGGAGGAGGAGGAGGAGGAGGAGGAAGAAGAAGAAGAAGAAGAAGAAGAAGAAGAAGAAGAAGAAGAAGAAGAAGAAATATACAGCAGTCTTTTGCTGGTATCCCAAGCAGAAGTGGCTCAAGGGGGTATATAAATGAATCAGAGGGTGGACCTGCTTGCATGGGGCCAACTGTCAGGCAATGACTATGGTCCATCTCAATCTGCCCCACCACCAAAGAGCTTCTGAAGATCGTTGGAAGCCTGGCATGGAGACACATCAGTTGCACTGCCCTCGTCAAGGTCCTTGTATTCATTTACAAAGCCCTGAAGAACTTAGTTCCAGGGTAGCCGCGAACCCTTCAATAAAAGCAATAAAACTCAGGTATTAAAACCAAATCAAAATAGAAGGAGGAGGTAGCCAACACCAGAAGAGCACAAAAGGGGTCGGGGCAGATTCATCACAGAAGTAGGTTAGTCACAGAATTTGAGGCAGGCTCATCGCTGAGGTTTTGCCCCACTGAACTGTCGTTTCCAAGAGCAGCACTCCACACAAACACCCATAGACGTAAAAGGCAGGCATTCTCTAATGTGCTGGAAGAAATCAAACAGGAGTAAGGACCAAATCTGCCTGATGGCCCTGATGGTCTAGAACAGCCCAGGAGCCCTCCTTATAATTGCCATTTCCATTTGGGCAGTGATGGTGCCTCTTGCTCCCCTGGATGGAGATATGGATGTCTTGGTTTGCGAAATATGGCTTTTACTTGTCTGGACTCACGTGGCCTCCTGCACAAAGGAGGTTTTGGTTGTTCTTGCCTCTTGCCCCACCTCCTATGTGGCCCCTGAGAAGTTGCCCAGAAAGGAATGCGGCCCTCTAGCTGAGAAAGGTTCCTCAACCCTTGTATGAGGGGCTGCTCAGCAGACAAGGTGATGGAGGGCATGGGTTCCCTAAAAGCCTGAAAGCCACCACTCTGGCATTGTAAAAGCTCTCATTTTGGGGAAGATTTCATGCCTCGCTCTTTCTGCTTTCCTCTTTGCGGCTTGTTGCTTGACTTGTGTCCACCCTGACAAACCCACATTTCTTCTGCGCAATCCAAACTTGGCCCAAGTGGGAAAACAGAAACTTTGCTGTTGGCAGCAAAGCCGTTTCTTGCCTCCGTTTCTTCATCGACCAGCCTGAGGTTGCCGTCAGCTACCTTAGCTGGTTGATATACACAAAAAAGGGAAGGAAAAGGGTCAGAGGGTATATCTCCACTGCAGAATAAAAAAAACAAACAAACCAGGTTTAACGGTAATTCCTTCTTCAAAGGGAAGGCAAACAGAACATTCTCACCCAACTACTACTCCAAGATTCGTGGCACTAAAAATGGCGTAAATTGATGATCATTTTGTAGCATTGATAGGCTGTTGTGGTAATGGAGGGGTGCAATGTGATGTCAGCCTGGATGCAATCAGGGCAAAGAAGGGCCAGGAGGGGATGCAAAGCTCATTGTGCAGCAATCACAAGGATGAACTCAAATAGCAAAAGTCAGCCTTTGCAAGACTGGTGCCCTTTGGACTGCAGCTCCCATCTTTCTAAGCCAGAGCTATCCACACACATTTTTATTAATATGTCCGCAGCCTGAACCTATGGATGGTCACTCAAACATTTAAGTGAAACTAGGAATCCCTGCGACGGGCTGAGCTCCTGTTGCTCGGTCCCGGCTCCTGCCAACCTAGCTGTTCGAAAGCACGTCAAAGTGCAAGTAGATAAATAGGGACCGCTCCGGTGGGAAGGTAAACGGCGTTTCCGTGTGCTGCTCTGGTTCGCCAGAAGTGGCTTAGTCATGCTGGCCACATGACCTGGAAGCTGTACACTGGCTCCCTTGGCCAATAACGCGAGATGAGCACCGCAACCTCAGAGTCGGTCACGACTGGACCTAATGGTCAGGGGTCCCTATACCTTTACCTTTATAGGTGAAGGACAGTGCAACAGAACTAGTGAACAATAAATTGGAGAAGGCTGCTCTCAACAGATATAGTGTAAAACTTTGGAACTCCCAGTGTATTGACATCAGGCAGGAGCTTTCACAGGAAGGTGGTACCTCGGGTTACAAACACTTCAGGTTACAAACACTTCGGGTTACAGGCTCCACTAACCCAGAACTAGTACCTCAGGTTAAGAACTTTACCTCAGGATGAGAACAGAAATTGTGTGGTAGTGGCACGGCAGCAGTGGGTGGCCCCATTAACTAAAGTGGTACCTCAGGTTAAGAATGGTTTCAGGTTTAGAACAGACCTCTGGAACAAATAAAGTTCGTAACCAGAGGTACCACTGTACTCTTTTTGGTACCTACTTAAAATATTTTTGCTTAGGCAAGCCTGTCCAACTCATGTAGAAGTTACATGTGACATGCAAGCTTGTTAGTTATTGCTAATTTTAACCATCTTTGAATATTTTAAAATATGTGTCTTTACTGGTAAGTTCAAGGTCTGATTTCATGTTTTTGTAAACCCCTTTGAGCTTTGTCTGCAATCAAGTGGTGTATAAACTTGGTTAAAGAAAATAAATTTAAAATAAATGAATTTGTTTGAGCCTTCTGTGGTTTTGCCTCACAGCCCATCATCCAGTACCAACAAACTGTGCCTCTTGGAAGAGCTGGGAGAATTTTTCCTCTTAAATGTATTTTACAGCTTTGTAACAGCAATTGAAATATTTTGCCTTGCAAGTAAGAAAAGGTTCTGGCAAATAGTTATCCCACATTACACCATTATATACAAAAATACCATATATGAAAACATGCAGATTTTGGTATGAAGACAGTAAAGTATTTAAAGATGCAGCAATGTTTTCCTGGGCCAAATGTTAGAGGAATAGCGACAAGAAGTGTGTGTTTGGGGGACTTCTTGCAGGTGATTCCCAGGAAGTCGCTTTCAAAGGCATATATGGCTTCTGATGCTAGAGACAGATTATAGCCATCATGGCTAGTAGCCATCAATAGGCTTCTCCTCCATGAACTTATCTAATCCCCTTTTAAAACCATTCATATTGTGCTGATATAGTATAAAACTTTGACCGTGCCATGTGAGGGCAGTTTGTGTGTACAGATATTTTGTGTGTCCAGACAAATTTCAAGAAAGGAGATCAAATAACAAGAAAGGAGATTCTGACTGAATCTTAGGAAGAACTTTCTGAGGGTAAGAGCAATTCACCACTGGGATGGACTGCCTCAGAAGGTGGTAGAGTCTCCTTTATTGGAAGTTTCCAAACAGAGGTTTGATGACCAAGGGGGGTTGGACTAGTTGACCTTTGGGGGTCCTTTCCAACTCTGCAATTCTATGATTCTATGACATAATCCCATGGGCACTTCTACAGAATAAACATAACTCAGAGGAAATGGAATCATGCATAGGACATTCCCACTGGGTGTATTACTAGGGGTTGGGTTCCTGCCACCCACCTGGGCTGTGCTTTTCATATCAGCCCACCCACCTGATCATGCTAAGTCAGTGCATTTGTTCTATGTCAGGATTTACTTCCTTATAGGACAGATCAACGCCCAAGTGACTAGTGGGGGATCAGCCTGCAAAGTGAGTGAGATTTGGCAACCTGCCCCATGAGTTATGCTCAGAAACTATTGAGAAATGAAGTCAGGCAGAATATCTTCTATGGAGTCAGGAGTATGGATGAATCATGGAGAGGGGAGAGAGTAATTTCACTAAAGCACCTTTGCCATGAGAACTGTCATCAAAGCTGGCAGGCTCCTTTTCCTATTAATTAGTGCAAAGTGATTGAAAGTGATTGCAAAACATTCTCATTATGCCTATGGCAGCATCGGGCTTGATCTCAGAAGGTGCCAAGGCAATGGTCCCTGGATCATCGGTGGCAATTGAAGAAGCTCAATACCTCTGAAGTATGATCATTAATCTCCGAAGGGAGATTAAGCTGGTTAAGAGGCTTTGCAGTGATGTGTAAATCAAGCCTTGGTATCATGAGAGTGGAGAGCTGACCACCTCCACCCTCACTGATCTACAGCTGGTTCACACATCATCTGTAATAAACAGTGAATGGTGGCTGCAAATTCAGTTGTTGATACACCCATCCAAATGCACAAAAAGGGCCACATTACTCAGTTCCACCAATACTTTCCAATGGAGAGTCAGTTCACACATTCAGCCTTCCAAGCACTGACAGATGAGATACAAACATGCATGAGGACCAGGCCAATAAGAGGTGTCCCCTGATGCAGAGTTTCCCAAAATGTGGTCTGTGGACCACCAGTGGTTTGTGGCCACTCCGTTCAAGTGGTCCATAGTGTGTCTGTGAAGAATGGCATGTGGTCATTCTTTAGAACCCAGCAATCTATGCAGAAGGTGAGCAGGATGGACACCACAGGTGCATCAATTACATAAAATAGATTTTCAATTGTAGTTTTATTGCTTCTTTCGTTTCTTATTAGTGGGGGGTGCCTGGCACTGCCTGGGTCTTTTTAGAAACCCAAAAATGCAGTGTTATTGAAATCATAGAAATGTAAAGTTGGGAGGGAGCTCGAGCATCATCTAGTCCAACTCCCTGCAACGCAGAAATCTTATACTGTGGTACCTTGGGTTACGAACAGCCTAGTTAATGAACATTTTGGATTATGACCACTTCAAACCCAGAAATGAGTGTTCCGGGTTGCAGGGGTTTTCTTGGTATACGAACAGACGTTCGGCCGTACCGCCATGTTTTCCCATCCTCTGAAGCTTCTCTCTCCTTTCTCCATGAGCCTGGGCAGCCCCGAGAGTTGCTGGTTCTTTGGCGGTGGGGGGAAAGCGGTGCACGGTGGGTCAGGCATGGAAGGCAAAGAAGAAGGGATCCCTGCCCCCTCCTGCTTGCACCCAAGTAGGAGTTGGGATCGGGGCTGCTCTGATAGGCAGCATGAAGCCTCCCTTCACAACTGAGAGATCCCCGCCATGCTCCTGCTTGCACACAGCCAGGCTGAATTGTTGCTGGGGTCAGGGAAGGTGGAGGCAGCCTAGAGCTGCATCTTAGAGCCCCTGCACCGCCAGAAGACAGCCAGGCGCTCCCCAGCAAACCAACTGGAAATGAATCAAAATCACAAGAAAACATTAAACAACACTGACCCTGACCCTGACCCTGACCCAGTTCTGAAATTAACCCTAACCCTAACCCAGAAATGGTCTTGTTAGATAGTAAAATTCACGTGAATTTGCTGTTTTAAGGGTTGCTTTTCATCGTCTGGAATGGATTAATCCATTTTCCATTACTTTCTATGGGAAAGCATGCCTTGGTTTAAGACAGCTTTGGTTTAAGACTGGACGTCCGGAACAGATTAAGTTCATAAACCAAGGTACCACTGTATAAAGGTAAAGGGACCCCTGACCATTAGGTCCAGTCGTGACCATAGCTGCCAAGTTATCCCTTTTTAAAAGGGAAATTCCCTTATGCTGAATAGGCTTCCTCGTGAGAAAAGGGAAAACTTGGCAGCTATGGTCGTGACCGACTCTGGGGTTGCGCGCTCATCTCGCATTATTGGCCAAGGGAGCCGGCGTATAGCTTCTAGGTCATGTGGCCAGCATGACAAAGCCGCTTCTGGCAAACCAGAGCAGCACATGGAAACACCGTTTACCTTCCCGCTGTAGCGGTTCCTATTTATCTACTTGCACTTTGACGTGCTTTCTAACTGCTAGGTTGGCAGGAGCTGGGACCAAGCAGCGGGAGCTCACCCCGTCACAGGGATTCGAACCGCCCACCTTCTGATCAGCAAGCCCTAGGCTCAGTGGTTTAACCATAGCGCCACCTGGGTCCCTTCCTGCACCCCAGGAGCCCTCATTTTGAGTTTGGTGAAGATATCTGGAGAGGTGGCTGAATCCATACCCCTCAACTGCCATGATTAAATCGGGACGACCTGTTTTGGGGTGCCATGTACAGCTCCCCAAAATATGCAAGATTGTGACCTCATGAGAGAGCATGGAGCCCCAAAACACACAATATTGGGCTCCTTGTTCTCATGCTGGTAATGTGACTTGCACAGGAGTGCAGCTGGGAAGACGCGCATCCCAGTTTGGGGGCTCAACATGTTGGAGGGTATGCTGAATAATAATAATAATAATAATAATAATAATAATAATAATAATAATAATAATAATATATTGTTTATTATTTATACCCTGCCCATCTGGCTGGGTTTCCCCAGCCACTCTGGGCGGCTTCCAACAGAAGTATTAAAATACAAAAAATTATTAAACATTAAAAGCTTCCCTAAACAGGGCTGCCTTCAGATGTCCTCTAAAAGTCTGGTAGTTGTTTTTCTCTTTGACATCTGGTGGGAGGGCATTCCACAGGGCGGGTGCCACTACCGAGAAAGCCCTCTGCCTGGTTCCCTGTAACTTGGCTTCTCGCAGCGAGGGAACTGCCAGAAGGCCCTCGGCACTGGACCTCAGTGTCTGGGCAGAACGATGGGGGTGGAGACGCTCCTTCAGGTATGTACATAAAAAATGTACGTAATGTACATAAAAATATATACATAAAAGTGATGTTTTGGTCGACTGTCTTGGTTCAAAATGGTGGCCAGCATCCAAATAGTGATGAAATCACCATCACCACCACACACACACATCTCAGGAACTCTCATGCGAATCTTGAGAGGAAGCCAAGCTTATGTCAAAAATGTGTGCCAAAGTGATGCTTTGGTCCACCATCATCTTGATTAAAAATGGCATCTGGCATCTTAATGTTGACACAGTTCACCTCCCTCACCTCCCTCACCCTTGTGTCAGGTTTGGTGATGATATTGCAAGAGGCAGCCAAACCTATAGAGAAAAGGAGACAGACAAACCGCATTCCATAATCTATAGGAGATAGAACTTGTAATGCAATAAGTAACGCAATGCATCTTGAATTCTATGGCATTCAAATTGCAACACAATAAAATGAAATGAAACATAAAAGAAATAAAAGAAGCAATAAAAATATAATTTAAAATCATACAACATCTAGCACCGTGCATTGTGATTGCTCCAACAGTCACACACAAAAAACCCATTAAATGGTCCGCCAAGGCCCTCAGCAATTTTCAGGTGGTCTGGGGGTGGAGGAGTTTTGGAAGCACTCTGCACTTTTTCCTCTTGCCAGGGCCGGCTCTAGGGGTAGGCTGGGTGGCGCGGGCTGCCAGGGCGCAGGGCTGGCAGGAGGGCGCCGCGCGCTGCGCCCCCCCACCAGGGCGAGGGCGCTGGAGCGAACTCCGTACCACGGCGCCCGGGCGCCCAACATGCTTGAGAAGGCCCTGCCTCTTGCTTGATGACAAAGGAACCCTGCAAATGAGAGGGCAACTTCCATAGCCTAGCCTTGGCTGACACACCAGTGGAAATGTCTGCCATAAAAATTAGTTGATCTCTGATTTCATATGGTTTCAATTGTACGTTTTTTAATGTATAAGTGTTGTAATCTGCTCTTATTTTTTTAAAATGAAAAGCAGAATAGAAGTAAACACAACCTGGGATCTTTATAGATATTTTGTCTGGTGATGATGCTGAGTTCGAAATCCACTGAATCCCAAAATTTGCTTACATACACACAATCCCACAACATATGGAAGCAAGAACCTTTCATATTGCAAACCCGGCCAACAAAAGGAGCATGCATAAAGCATGTGATTTAGATTTACTGGGGTTAAAAACCATTTAGGTATTATTTTTAATGAATTTTCCCTAACCAGGCCGAAATAAAGAATTTAGATGGTTTTGTTGTTGTTTAGTCGTGTCCGACTCTTTGTGACCCCATGGACCAGAGCACGCCAGGCACTCCAGTCTCCCACTGTCTCCCGCAGTTTGGTCAGACTCATGTTCATAGCTTCGAGAACACTGTCCAACCAACCATCTCATCCTCTGTCATCCCCTTCTCCTAGTGCCCTCCAACTTTCCCAACATCAGGGTCTTTTCCAGGGAGTCTTCTTTTCTCATGGGGTGGCCAAAGTATTGGAGCCAAAGTATTAGATGGTTTAGTAGCCATTAATAGCCTTGTCCCCCATGAATTTGTCTAGTCCTATTTTTAAGCCATCCAAGTTGGCGATGGGTATTTCACCAAATATTCTCCAGGAGGAAGCTGACGTTCCCCAGCAGTTCAGAGGACAGATGGAGGGGCATATCTTAGGAAAAAACATCAGAAAATTATTCTCATGAGACAATTTGGCTCAAGCATAATGTCATATGTGAATCTGCCTTTGGACACGTAGTCTCCAAGAGGAGGACCATTCACAGCTGCCGAGAAGCCACTGCAAACGCATCTTCTCGTGTCCTCATGGGACCTCTTTTATCACTCGCACATATGGCTCACTCTGTCTGTGTCTCAATATCACACAGAGCACTATCTGCCCTGTTTAATGGCCCCGTGGGTGGGACTGGTTAGTTCAGTTGTGACATCCTCGGGTGACTGTGGCCCTCCAGGGTGCTTACAACAGGGTCAGCCTGAGGTTCATGGACCCTCCAGAGGCAAGTGTTGTGTCATTTGTCTTGCTAGCTTTGCTGACTTTGGGCTCGGCAGGTTTGGTTTTGTTAATATCAGTGATGGTAAATGATTATAGGTGTACCAGGCTAAGTCCCAAGTTTTCCATAAATGCAGGAAGACGTTTTGCAGAACTTTTGTGTTTATGTTTTTAATTGAAACACACCATGCACAGGTCCAAAAGAGGCAAATCAGACAAGTAAAGACAGGACATCTCAAAGACATCTCGTCTTCAATCATATCAGCTAGTTTAATCAATATGACATACCCTCCCACATTCTGCATGAATAGAATGGCCCTGTTTTCACGAAGAATGTTGGAGGGCATGGTACATACCTGCCAAGTTGCTGTCAGAGAAATAAGGGACCGGGCCGGAAATAGCAGACCGAAAGTAGCACTGCCGCCATTTTGGAACTGGGCGGAGCATGCTCAGAAGCGACTTTTGATGCTGCTTTGCCCAGTTCCAAAATGGCCACTGCGCCAGAAGTCGCACTGCAGCCATTTTGGAACTGGGCAGAGCAGCATCAAAAGTCGCTTCTGAGCATGCTCCACCCAGTTCCAAAATGGCCGCCGCGCCAGAATAAACTGGGGAAAAACAAAAAAATCCGTTTTTTCAGCTAGGAACAGCTGGAAAAACGGGGATTTCCCAGGGAAAACGGGAGACTTGGCAGCTATGGCATGGCATTATTAATGGTCATTAGCACTGCTACTACTGGCAACTATACTTCAGCAGAAGAACTCCTAGCTTGAATGTTGCTGCTCAGCACCACCGCTCAGATAATGGTCAAGGAGGGTATTGTGGCTCATCTACCCAGCAGTGCTAGGTGATCTGGAGAGCCAATAGGGGGTTGGGCAGCCCTTTATAAAAATGCTGCTTCAAGGTTGTCTTTGCAATTTTGTGCAACTTGTCCAAGAGTCCTACACCTCACCTCTTTGGGGATCTAGGCATCTGCCTGACACAACGGTGTGCAGCTCTCTGACCCCTTCCATCTTTGTTCACTGCTTTGAGCCCTGACGTCAGCCTGACCTGGACTACAAACTTGCCATTGGCTCTTCCAGATGGCCGCTGGCAGTCTCAGAAATCTACTGAGGTTATATAGCCATTAAGCTTGTCAAAGGCTGGCATATACTGACCAGCAGTGGCTCTTAGGCAGGATTTCAGGCAGGGATCTCTCCCAGCCCTACCTAGAGATACTAGGGATTGAAACTCAGTGGTTCAGTAGTCCAGGGTAATGGGGAATTACTTTTTCTGCAGCAGGATTCCCTGTACCTGTCCCCAATGTCCTACACACTCCCAATCAGCATGAAAGGAGCTTTTTAGCCATTGTATGCTCAAAAGCAAAGCATAGTTAACACTGAAAATGCAAGGGGCGTCAGTTTCAAGAGAATGGTGTGCAAAGTCTGTTACGTGCAATGGAACTTCAGGGAAACACAACTTAAGTCACTCTAAAAGAAGATATTGGAGCAATCCAAATCACTTGCCCATGTTCATGCACAGAAAATAGTAGATCTAGTTGAAAGGCAACACACGGAGAGCTGCACTGATTATTTAAAAAAATAAATAAATTTATATACTGACCTTCATCTGAGGATCAAATGGCAGTTTACAGTATAAAAACACAAAAAGACATAACATGATAACAAACAAAGCAATTCCTCACATCCCAGTTTAAAAGGCCATAGACGGTTTAATTAGCCAAAGTCCTGGGAGAAGATAAATGTTTTCCCCTAGTGCCTAAAGAGATGTAATGAAGACACCAGGTGAGCCTCCCTGGGGAGAGCATCCCACAAACAATGCATTGCATCTAATCATAGAAGGGGTGTGGCTGTGGAGCTTGTACTTCTGAATTTAATACTACACTACTGTTGAGCCTAGGGATGCGGGTGGCGCTGTGGTCTAAACCACTGAGTCTCTTGGGCTTGCCAATCAGAAGGTTGGTGGTTTGAATCCCCGCGACGGGTTTGAAAGCACGTCAAGTGCAAGTAGATAAATAGGTACCACTCCGGCGGGAAGGTAAACGGCGTTTCTGTGCACTGCTCTGATTTGCCAGAAGTGGCTTAGTCATGCTGGCCACATGACCCGGAAAAACTGTCTGCGGACAAACGCCGGCTCCCTCAGCCTGTAAAGCGAGATGAGCACCGCAACCCCAGAGTCGTCTGCAACTGGACTTAACTGTCAGGGGTCCTTTACCTTTACCATTTTACTGTTGAGCCTGGGATGCAAAGAATATGCTCTCCCATTGAGTTACATTCCCCTCTTCAGAGGTTCTTTGCACTTTGATGTGCCAACAAATCAATACCTTTGTGTATGTCATTGTTCACTGGTTCCCATCATTGCAACACCCTGCAAAAAAGACAGCCTTATATACAATAACAACATTTGTTTTCTTTCTTTCTGTCCTATCAATGCACACAAGCACACAGGCATTAGCAAAACTCTGTAAGAAAAATAATATAAATCATATGTATGATCACACCATTACTGCTTCTTCCTCTTGTTGCATTGTTTAAATGATGCACACTTGCATCATGGGTAATGGAAAAACACACACATTGGCTGAAGAAAACAAAAGTGACAACAAATTGTGCAGACAGAACTACACCTAGAAATTAAAAAAGGAACAATGCATCACTTCCTCTTAGGATCACTGAGTTAGTTGGCAACTCAGAGGTCATCAAGTGCAACGCTTGTGTTATTGATGCAGGAAATCCACCCACAAAATCCCTGATATGTAAGCATTCAGTCCATGCTTAGTCAGTAAGGGGACTATCCACATAAACAAACATCAGCTGCTGACCCATAAACACAAAGACACTGGGTGGAATAGCAGCTGTCCATCTTCATTTGGGTGACCTGGATCCATTTGAAATATATTTTCCCCAGCTGCTGAAAAGACCAGGAGTGGGTGAACACCAGGCTGTGCATGGAGCCAAATTCAGCGCATCCCTAATCCAACCCCTGATGATGAAGGGTTGACATGGATACAGGTCCCAGATTGATTCAGGGCTTTAAACCCTAATTAAATATGTGGTGGGGCACAGAGGGAGGCTACCTGCATGTCTCCTTCTATCCCCCCAGCCAATAGACCATGTTCCTTCTGAGAGCTCTAGTGGATCTGATCTGACCTGCGGCAGTGCGGCAATCCAGGGCTGCCTCAGCCCACTCTGGCTGAATCCTTTTGCTTGATTCACAGGGCATTACATTACATCCTAATGTGGTTTGTGATCTACTAAACTGTAGATCCTTTTCACATGTATTGTTGTCAAAGCAGGCGTAACCCATCCTACATACTTCGGAAAAGACCAGCTGATTCAGAACTTCAAGATAAGTGGAGAAGTTCAAATGTGACTTTTAAAAGGATCTCCAACCTTTGCCTAGGCCATATTTCCAATGGGACTAGGTCTTAATGTAGCCCCATGCGCATATAAATGTGCCTGCAAGACCCTGAAAATAAACAAGATCTGAGTTGGACTGGAAGGAACAATGAAGTCATTCAGATTCTAACCTGTCAATTTGAACAGATTTTCACTGGAGCAAAAAGTAAGCAAATCTTAACAGTAAATTAGATGCAAAGCGCTATATTCAAGTTCAGCTATATTCAGGTTCAAGAGAATTGTGTGGAAGGATTGCTGGCTAAATGAGATGCAGGTTTGGTTTGGCTCAGTTTGTGTCGGCAAATGCTAAGGCTTTTTTTTAACAAGCCAGGAAACAAGAAAAGCCAGAGTCTCTCCCCCCCCCTCCTCTGCATTCCAAATGCTTCCATGTATGCAGAGACATAATGTACCCTAAAGAAGTCTGTAATTAATCCAAATAATTACCACTCACAGTAAAGGATCACAGCATTGACTGGCAAAGGCACTAGCTAATATTTTCACCTTGTTTATACAGCACCTGACATTTTCCTGATTCAGAGTGATAACTGGATTCAGCTGATAGTTCATCTGCAAGAAAATAATAAACCTTTAGCCCAGATTAGCAGTATGACCCCATTGATACCGTTAGTTCCCTGCCTGCCAAGTTGAAAAGTTTTAAAGACTTCTTTCCCTAGGGTCTACATCTGTATAAGAATGGCACATTTAACTTAAGGTGCATCTATAGACACACTTACCCAGAGAGAAATCCCATTGAACTCAATAGTGTTTACTTCTGAGTACTGCTGTGTGAAGCACCACCACCCTCCTTTAAAATGGTGGGTGAGTGGTGAGCTGTGAGGGGAGAGGCTTGGAGTGAGTGGGTGGGAATAGGTGAGGTGCGACTGGTGAAATGAAGGGATTTTTTTTAGGTATGTGGGGAGAGGGCTGTTGGCAATGGGGTAGGTGTGCTGAGCGAGCAGAGGGAGCAGGGGTAGCAGCCTCTAGTATATGGTGTTTGTTTGTTTTTTTAAAAAAGTACAAAAACTTGCCTCAAAGCACAGTTTACAGTCGCAGAAAAATAAAATATAGATTCTAAAGAAGGTACTGGTGGGGCAGACATGAAACAAGACATCCTGGGGGTGGAGGATGGATGGTGGCTAACAGATTGAGGCTGAATCCTGACAAGACAGAAGTACTGTTTGTGGGGGACAGCAGGAGGGCAGGTGTGGAGGACTCCCTGGTCCTGAATGGGGTAACTGTGCCCCAGAAGGACCTGGGAGTCATTTTGGACTCACAGCTGTCCATGGAGGCGCAGGTCAACTCTGTGTCCAGGGCAGCTGTCTATCAGCTCCACCTGGTACGCAGGCTGAGACCCTACCTGCCTGCAGACTGTCTCGCCAGAGTGGTGCATGCTCTAGTTATCTCCCACTTGGACTACTGCAATGCGCTCTACATGGGGCTATCTTTGAAGGTGACCCAGAAACTCAGGGCCGGCCCTAAGGCAAGGCTGGGTGGCGCAAGGCGGCAGGGGGCCGGGCCACCGGGGGGCCGCCGCGCTGCTCCGCCCGCACGGCAGCCGCGCTCGGAAACAGGAGGGGGCGCACCGGAGGGATAGTTCGTGCCATGGCGCCAGCTATGCTTAAGACAGCCCTGCAGAAACTACAACTAATCCAGAATGTGGCAGCTAGACTGGTGACTGGGAGCAGCCGCCGAGACCACATAACACCGGTCTTGAAAGATCTACATTGGCTCCCAGTACGTTTCCGAGCACAATTCAAAGTGTTGGTGCTGACCTTTAAAGCCCTAAATGGCCTCAGTCCAGTATACCTGAAGGAGCGTATCCACCCCATTGTTCTGTCCGGACACTGAGGTCCAGTGCCAAGGGCCTTCTGGCGGTTCCCTCATTGCGAGAAGCCAAGTTGCAGGGAACCAGGCAGAGGGCCTTCTCGGTAGTGGCGCCCGCCCTGTGGAACGCCCTCCCACCAGATGTCAAAGAGAAAAACAGCTTCCAGATTTTTAGAAGACATCTGAAGGCAGCCCTGTTTAGAGAGGCTTTTAATCTTTAATCAGTTATTTTATTCTTCTGTTGGAAACCGCCCAGAGTGGCTGGGGAAACCCAGCCAGGTGGGCGGGGTGTAAATATATTATTATTATTATTATTATTATTATTATTATTATTATTATTATTATTATTATATAAGCCTTTCTGCCTGACTCTCAGGAGTCATCGTCGCTGCCCCCCCCCCCCCGGCCAGGCCAATCCCCCTCTCCTGTTGCAGCCACCACAAATGTTTTTGCCTGCCTGGAATGTGTCCTTGAACTCTGATCATGTCTTTCAGTTGCCTGGATGGAGGATAGAGGGGTGTGTGGGTGTGTAGAACTTCTTATCAGATTCCCAGAGACTGCTAAAAAGCAGTCAGCCTCCTGATCTCTACATTTCAAATTCCCCCCACAAAGCGCTCACTTCCGCACATGCTCTCGCATCTGTGCAGCATGAGTATTTGGGACTCTCCCTTCAGATGCCCATTCCCTGCATTCCTAGACGTCACAGAGAAGTTGCACTCTTTTTGTTTTGCTTTTGCAATGTGGCATTATTTACATCTCAGGTATGAATTATGAATGAGGTTTGTGCAAGAGATTGTTCGGAGGGAGAATGATCTATAGTGGGTGAAGAGGAACTGGGAGGCGTGGGTTGGATCCTTGCTCCTAACGAATGTTTAAAGTGCGTTCCAAATATCTTTTGATCAGAGCGAGAGGGAAAGCTTCACCTCTGCAGTCAGTGCCGGATTTACGTATAAGCTAAACAAGCTATGGCTTAGGGCTCCACTCTCTTGGGGACCTCCAAACAATTTAAAGAAGAAAAAAACTGTATGTACGTTTCCAAAATATAAGATAAAAAAACACCAAATAAAATAAAACCTACATACAGCAACAGTGTTTTGTTCTATGATGTAAGTAATGGGCCCCGCCTGCTAGCCTAAAATATTCAACACAGAAAACAGCGACAATTTGTTGTTGACAAAGGACAGTTGGACATATAAAGGGCCCCATTACCTTCAGTAGCTTAGGGCCTCATCAAACCTAAATCTGGCCCTGTCTGCAGTGCAAAGAGTATGTAACTTGGGCAGTTAACAAATGTCAGGAAAAGTCTTGTTTGCTCAAATGAAAATAAAGGTCAAGGTAGAAGCCCAGTTGCTCTTTGTTAATCAGTAACTGGAACTTCACTCTAGTGCTTCTTTATAGGCTCTGTCCTGCCCATCACCAGCATCCCTAAATGAAAGTGCCTGGCTCATCTCCCCTCGGTGGATGATGCAACTGAAATGCTCAGAGGGAGAGCAAAGTAAAAAAGTGAGGGCAGAGATATGCCGACAGGTTTATTTGTGAACCCAGCAGGTAGTACTGCAGCAAAAATGTACAGAACAAGACATTGGTGGTCTCCTCTCTAAAATATTTGTTTTGCAGGAAATAGTTGTCAGTTTTTCCATCCTTGGCTCGTGAATAGTTCTCTCTCTCTTTCTTTCTTTCTCACGGTCTCTTCTCATCAAAAAGTATTTGGATTAGACAGTGTGATCTTTGGCCATGCCTACTCAGAAGTAAGCTCTATTGAATTCAATGGTGCTTACTCCCAGGTAAGTGTGGTTAGGGCTGTCAAAA
Source organism: Zootoca vivipara (assembly GCF_965207765.1). Lineage (NCBI taxonomy): Eukaryota > Metazoa > Chordata > Lepidosauria > Squamata > Lacertidae > Zootoca > Zootoca vivipara. The sequence goes on from NC_142589.1 coordinate 50,940,869, forward strand.
CCAGGTGCCTACTGAACATAAGAGCCTGCTGGATCAGGCCAATGGCCCATGTATCCCAGCATCCTGTTCTCTCAGTGGTCAACCAGATTCCTGTGGGAAACCAGCAAGGTAGGATTCTAGCCCAAGAGCCCTCTCCCCTCCTGTGCTTTCCAGCAACTGGTATTCAGAGGCCTTGCTGCCTCCAGCCATGGAGGCAGATCATAGCTTTCCTGGTTAGTAGCCTTATCCTCCTCCGTGAATTTGTCTAATCCTCTTCCAAAGCCATCCAAATTAATGACCATCACTTCTTCCTGAGTTCCATATCTTATCTCTGTGCTGTGGGAAGAAGTCCCCCCTTTTTTTTATCTGTCCCGATTCTTCCAGCATTCAGCTTCATTGGATGCCCATGAGTTCTAGTGTTAAGAGAGAGGGACAAAAACTTTTCTCTAGCCACTTTCTTCAAACCATACATCATTTTATAAATTTCTGTCATGTCACCTCTTACTCGCCTTTTGTCTAAACTAAAATCTCCCGAATGCTGCAACCTTTCCTCATAGGGGGAAGGCCCAACAGGATGTGATGGAGTCAGCCATGATAGTTTAGTCCAGGGCTCCCCAAACTTACCGCGCTTCGGGCCGGTGCCTTAAGCGCCAATTGCGCAGCAGGCTGGAGGGCAGGGGAGCGCGTGGGAGTGCACGCCCATATGTGTGCGCACATGCTATTTACGGCGCACTTCCAGGTCGCAGGAGCACAGGAAATAGCTTGTGTGCATGCGCACATGCTTCCTCTGACCTGGAAGTGCGCTGGAAATGACCCTTGCGCATGCACACAAGCTATTTCCGGTGCTCTGGCAACCTGGAAGTGGGCAGCCACGCCATGCCATGCCACGCCGGTAAGAGCGGGTGGTGGCAGTCGGCGGTGGAGATCACCGCGGGCCAGAGAAATCGGTCCTTCAGGCCATATCTGGCCTGCGGGCCATAGTCTGGGGATGCCTGGTTTAGTCATATAACTGTAGCTCAGTAGCAGAGCACTGTTTGCACCCAGATATTCCCAGCATCTCTAAGCTGGGGGAAGAGGAATCTCTCTGAATCCCTGGAGAGCTGTAGCTAGTTACTGTAGGCCAGACTTCACCAGCTTCGTGCCTTCCAGATGTTCTGAATTACAACTCTAACCATCGCTAGCCATTATGGCTACACTAGATGAGGCTTCTGGGAGGGTACCATCTTGGGGTGGGCTGCTATAGGCAGTTTTGAGCTAAATGCAGTGATAGTCTCTAAGGTTGCATTCACATGTAAGTTTATTCTAGTTTCATTTCATTTCCCTTACTGTTAATTTCTGCCTTATATTTGAGCTTTCACTCAACGCAAAAGCCATTTCCAGGATTGTAGCTGAATCTACAGTAGTGCAAGTACTGTATAATGCTCATTTCTGTGTTATTTGCAGGTGGATTTTCCCCGAAGGCAAATAACATAGGAAACAAATAACTAAACTTGCATGATATTCTACTATACATTGTGTGGAAGCTCACATATAATGTGGAAATGAACAGTTAGGGGAAAACCCTGAAAAGTGAATAATGTGCCGAGTGCATGCAGCCCTAGAATTAGATAGGTCCCAATATTTTTATGTGTTTGCCCTGTTCACATGTAAAATGGGGGTGGGTCTGATTTTAACACTGAAATGGGTGCTGGGGTGTGGGGGGCTGAACTGTCCCCTGCAGGGCTGGCCCAAGACATGTTGGTGCCTGAGGCAAAGGACAAGATGGTGGCCCTCCCGTTCCTAACATAGGATCCAACTGGACTGGCATTGTGATTTCAACGCTGGTGATGGGATAGCATCCTCCACCACCCCTGGGGCAGCAGGCTATCTTAGGACAGGGTTTCCCAAAGTGTGATCTGCAAGTCACCAGTGGCCCACGAGCTTCATTCGGGTGCTCCACAGTGTGTCTGTGGATTTGTGGTTGAAGACAGGAGATGGCCGATCAAATATTCATGTTGATTTTTAATTGTAGTTGGATTACTTCTTGTGTTTCTTATGGTGCATTTTATTGCATTGCAATTTGAATTACGCGGAATGCAAATTGTAATATAATCTAAGATTACAATTTGCATTCCACGTCATTCAAATTGCAATGCAATAAAATGCATCATAAGAAACACAAGAAGTAATCCAACTACAATTAAAAATCAACATGAGTCTGACCAAACTGCAGGAGGCAGTGGAAGACAGGAGTGCCTGGCGTGCAGTGGTCCATGGGGTCACGAAGAGTCGGACACGACTAAACGACTAAACAACAACAACATAATACAATGTAAAAGGAATAGAAGAAGCAATAAAAAGACAGTTTTAAAAATAGCGCGGAGCAATACAATTACAGCAGAAAAATAGTCAAGTGGTCAGAGAAGACCTCTAGCAATCTGGTGAAGGGGGAGTTAGAGAACCACTGTTTTAGGAGACTCAGGGACATAGGTGAGGAAGGCTGCCCGGCCCACCAGAACCTGCCTCATTCTGCCTAACAGTAGGACTGGGCCTGCTATCCTGCCTTCACTGGCTCCCCATTTCACAACTTTATCCCACTGGGCTCCCACTGGAAATGAATCAGGCTAGGATAAAAGTATTTGAGGTAATGGGGCATGGAGAGTTCATACAGGGAAAGGCTAGATTCCTCTCAGTCACACTCCCCTTCTGTTGTAAAACTTATGATTGGAGAGGGAGAGGGAGAGGTTTTAACTATGAAGAGAGGCCATTAAACAAACATGGCCACCACCGTCACAGCTGCTTTGACCCTGAGCTGGGCTGACTGGCAGCCAAGTTCACTGACGTCGTGGCCAAGAGTTGACCCAGGCGCCTGTGTTTCTGACCCCGCCACTTCTTGTAGTTAACGTTCAAACTGCTTCTCCCTCTCTTTTTATATGTACTTGTGGAGATGGAGGAGAAATCCAGATTGGTTCATTGTAATATGACTTGACCCAATGCACACTTCCTGAAAAAGAACATCCTTCAAAATTCACACATCTCCAAATTTTGCAAAGCAGCTCTCCAGCCAAATCATGAGTATGCTGGTGCAGAATTCAGAGGGAAGGCCACTCATTGGGACAAGATTGTTTGGGCATATAATGCCAATCCTGGCCTGAATACCCTGGCCGACAATCAGTTTCAAGGCCCAATTCAAAGTGCTGGTTTTGACCTATTAAGTCTTTTTTTTAAAAAATGTATTTATTAAAGATTTTTCCAAACAACAAAAACATAAAAAATACAAAATACAAAACACAAAAAATACAAAACACAAAAAATACAAAACACAAAAAATACAAAAATACAAAAACAAAAATTCTAACTTATAACCCTTATTTCTAATCTATTGACTTCCTCATTCCACCTCCTTCTACGGTTCTTTACATATCATCCTTAGTAAACTCAAAATCTTATATAAACTCGAATTAATACTTTAATATTACCTTATTTCTCTACCGGTATCTTTTACATCTTATCCTTTTACAATCTATATCTTACTTCTTAATTAAATTATCATTATCTTCTAACAATACTTATTTCACACCATTGTATTATCTACAACCACTTTGTATCTCCCTCACTTCCACTGATTCTAATCTATTATATGCTTATTCTTTAAATAAATTTTAAATTTCTTCCAATCTTCTTCCACTGCTGCTACACTCCGATCCTGGAGTCTCCTAGTCAACTCAGACGGTTCCATAAATTCTATCAGCTTCTTCTGCCATTCATCCACTGTTGGTAATTCTTCATTCTTCCAATTCTTTGCAAGTAGAATTCTTGCAGCTGTTGTGGCATACAAAAAAAGTAACATCCTTCCTAGATATCCTAGACTTCCTAGACTTATTTATTAAGTCTTAAATGGCTCAGGACTGCAATACCTCAAGGACTGGTTCTCCCCATATGAACCAATCTGGACCCTGCCATCATCATCTGGGGAGACTCTTTGTGTGTCTCCTCCACAAGAAGTCCAGAGGGCAGCAATATAGTAGTCAAATGATCATGACTTTTCTAGGAAAGAGCACAAGCCGCACCCTAGCTCAATCTTGTGAGAGGGGCCACTAGTTCTCATCATTTAAAGGTTCTGCAAACCTGATTTTTTAAAAATAGGAATTCTCCTTTTATTTTACCATGTCTAGTATTTATTATTTTAACCAAACCAAAAAACCAACATGTATTTACCTGGGTTATGCTTCTATTCTTCTGCATTCCTCACAACCAAACCTTTGTCTCGCACCAAAGTGTTCCACCTCTACCCTTTATTGTTTTGTGAATTGCACATGCATCATGCCACCATATGTATCTGCTTGCACAAAATGGCACCTACTTGGCACAATGATAGAATCGAGAGTCTCCCCTGTGAAGCTGCTTCAAAGGCACCATTTATGGAGAACAAGCGAAGGAGCCACATTTCCACACTCACCATATTTCAGACCCCATGTTGATTGCTCCTCAGGGAATCTCTTACATCACTAGCCAACTTACTGGATCTGCACTTTGAGTATTGTTATTGGGTTGTATCCAGTTCACTTCTGCTCAAAGTGGACCCACTAAAATGTGTGAACCTGAGTGAGTCTTGCCCATTACTTTCAGTGGGTCTCCTCTTCTTGAGCATGGCCAACAATGGGCACAATCCACTGAAATCAAAGGATGCAAACCCCTTTTTAAAGAAAGGGGTGACTTTCTGATCCATGTTATAACAACATAATTGCATTTCTAAAAGGTTAAGCAGTCAAAACTAATATTCAAAACTTCACCTTTGTACCACTTAATATTCAATCCAGCGTTACCTCGAGTTACAGACGCTTCAGGTTACAGACTCCGCTAACCCAGAAATAGTACCTCAGGTTAAGAACTTTGCTTCAGGATGAGAGCAGAAATCGTGTGGTGGCAGCACAACGGCAGCAGGAGGCCCCATTAGCCAAAGTGGTACCTCAGGTTAAGAACAGTTTCAGGTTAAGAACGGACCTCCGGAATGAATTAAGTTCTTAACCCGAGGTACCATTGTATATGGAACAGCAGGCTGCTGTATTGTGTGCTTACTAAAACAACTCCACTTTGTCAATAGCATTGTCTACTGCTGTAATCATGATCCTTAACTGTGAAAAGAATCTTTTGTGAGCCTATTCTGCCATTCTGAATTTTATTTTATTTTATTTTAATCTGCAGGGCCGGTGTGTGTGTGTGTGTGTGTGTGTGTGTGTGTGTGTGTGTGTGTGTGTGTGTGTGATTAATCAAGTTTAAAAAGACTTAATGGCCACAGTTCAGACTCTTCATTACTTCAAGGGGTTCAGAGATGCATACATTTGCAGCGGGAGGGGGGCTTGACTTTTGTGGACAAATAGCAGGCAAGGAAAGGGTTAAGGAGGAAAGGGTCTTCCACTTAGTAAGGTTCTTTTAACTGAAAGAAAGAAAGGGGAAAGGGAAAGGAGCCAGGAGATCCCATGTCACATCCTGTTTGTTCCTGAGACCTACGAGAGAAGGTGACGTTCTACGTTCAGCAAAATTCATTTGCAAGATTGCTTTAAGAACTGTGCAAGCAACAGGCCGCCATGCCTGCTCAACTCAATTGCTGAGGATTATCCTGTCTTTGTGCTAATCTGTTGTGTCGTGTTGATTGTGCTGGACTGTTGTGCGAAGGACGGCTCAGCCTGGCTCCCTGCCAATTGCTGCAGCAGCAGAATCAAGAGCAACCTGCTTTTCCAAAGTGCCTCTGGCAATCTCTGCTACCTCACCTAACCTCTTTCCTTGCCAGCTTTTCCATAGTTTGTTTTCCCTATGAGATGTGTCCTGTTTCAAACCAGGGCGTTGCTTTGCCTGGACCTGACAGCACCACCTATTCCTGGGATGTTCGACCTTCCCCCTGCCTCATGTTACACTTCTGCGTCAGCAGGGTTTGCTGAGTTTATTCTTATACATTGCATGCCCCCTTAATATAGTTTTATGGGAACGTGTGGATTAGAAATATTGTTACAAGTTTGAGTGGGGGTCAGTTTGGAGTCCCTTCCAGCTCTTGGAATCCTGTACTTCTGGGGGTAGAATGTATAAGTGGAAGCTTCCCAAAGCAGCCCCTAATGGTTTCGGCTGACTATGATTAGCATAACCCAAGAAGTTGCTCTGTGCCATAGGGCAAATGGGTAGAAGAACAATAGCCAGAGTAGTGTTTGAGGAAGCCCAGAGCAGACTGGAAGTTAAAGACACAGTGACATGCTTGCTCTGTGCTGGATCCAAAGCTGTGACTAATAGAATCATAGAGTTGGAAGAGACCACAAGGGCCATCCAATTCAACCCCCTGCCAAGCTGGAAACACCATCAAAGCATTCTTGACATATGCCTGTCAAGCCTCTGCTTAAAGACCTCCAAAGAAGGAGACTCCTTGGTAGCAAATTCCACTGCCGAACAGCTCTTACTGTCAGGAAGTTCTTCCTAATGTTTAGGTGGAATCTTCTTTCTTGTAGTTTGAATCCATTGCTCCGTATCCGCTTCTCTGGAGCAGCAGAAAACAACCTCCCTCCCTCCTCTATATGACATCCTTTCATATATTTGAACATGACTATCATATCACCCCTTAACCTTCTCTTCTCCAGGCTAAACATACCCAGCTCCCTAAGCCATTCCTCATAAGGCATCGTTTCCAGGCCTTTGACCATTTTGGTTGCCCTCCTCTGGACACATTCCAGTTCTTGAACTGTGGTGCCCAGAACTGGACACAGTATTTCAGGTGAGGTTTGACCAGAGCGGAATACAGTGGTACTATTACTTCCCTTGATGCTATTGATGCAGCCCAGAATTGCATTGGCTTTCTTAGCTGCTGCATCACACTGTTGACTCATGGAGAAGCAAGAACTTACTGGGAATTAATGCTGCAAGCCTCTCCACCCTATGCTCAAGTTGTATATATGTGTAAATAAAACCATTCATCCTAAAAACATAGTCTCCACTTCATTCCAAGGAAACCAAACTCTGAGAAGGTGCTGGAACCCATGGAATACATAATATTTGAAGAATCCTCCAGTTGCAGAAAGTTTGAGAACTGCAAGTCCAGAGGCTTTTGGGGTGACCAGTTTAATAATAATAGTTATGGAAATGATAATTGCTGCACACTTCTTGCAGTGAACATAGAGCAGAGATCTGCCCTACCCTCAAGAAAAACACTCGTGCAGTGCCACAGGGTTCTGTCTCGAGCCCAACTCTTTATAAATGACTTGGATGAAGGAATTGAGGGGATGATCACCAAAATGACAGGTGACTCCAAACTGGGAGGCGTAGTTCTTACTGCAGAAGACAGAGTCATGATTCAAGTTTACCATAACAGGTTGGAGAAATGGGCCCAAATGAACAAAATGGATTTCAGTTAGTTTCTACACTTAGGCAGGAATAATGAGATGCACAAATATAGGATGGGGGACCCCTGGCTTGGCAGCCATACATGTACAAAGGATCCGGGGTCTCAGTAGACCACAAGCCTAACATGAGTAAACAGTGTGATGCAGCAGTAAAGAAAGCTAATGCAATTCTAGGCTACATCAACAGAAGTAGAGTGTCCAGATCAAAGGAAGCTATAGTACTGCTCTCTTCTGCCCTGCTCAGACCCCACCTGGAGTACCGTGTCCAGTTCTGGGTGCTACAACAATATCTCAGCTCTTTTTGACCTCCTGCAGTGCTCCGTTAGCATTTCCTTCATAGTCGGATGAGCAGCTGGAGCTAGGAAGGGGCAAGAGAGGGTTGTGTTTATCTTTTTTATATAGCAAATGTATGGGTGTTGTTGTTTAGTCGTTTAGTCGTGTCCGACTCTTCGTGACCCCATGGACCATAGCACGCCAGGCACTCCTGTCTTGCACTGCCTCCCGCAATTTGGTCAAACTCATGTTCGTAGCTTCGAGAACACTGTCCAACCATCTTGTCCTCTGTCGTCCCCTTCTCCTAGTGCCCTCCATCTTTCCCAACATCAGGGTCTTTTCCAAGGATTCTTCTCTTCTCATGAGGTGGCCAAAGTATTGGGTAATAGTTCTAAAATGCACCCAGAGTAACTTATGGCACCAGAACAACAATGGTAGCAAACCAAGATGAGCAGTGCAGTAAACAACCAGCAACTAACATTTCTAAATTTAAAAAAAAACACAGTTATGGAAACAATCACAGCAAATGTGCATCTGAAGGTATCTGAAGAAGTGTGCATGCACACGAAAGCTCATACCAATGACAAACTTAGTTGGTCTCTAAGGTGATACTACGTCAGACCGACACGGCTACCTACCTGTAACTAGTAAATGTGCAATCATCATATAAAACAGCAAGGGATTCATCTTCTCCAAAAACCTTTTAAGATATAGAACCCTAGTCTGCATTTGACACCCAAAAGAATGAAGGTTGTGTAGCTTGTGAGGCATCTGCTCACTGTGGTATGGTAGTTTTGGTGCTATAGACCACCTCCTTGAAAGAAGGTGCAGCAGCAGATAAAAAGAAAGGACAGAAAAAAAGAAAGTACTTCTTCCTGCAGTGCAGAGTTAAACTATGGAGGTTGCTCCCACAGGAGGCAGTGATGACCACTAACCTGGATAGCTTCGAAAGAGGATTAGACAAATTCATGGAGGAGAAGACTATCAATAGCTTCTAGCCATGGTGGCAATGCTCTGAGGGCACCTTCTCTTTCCCACTGGTGAACAACTGGTATTCAGAGGCAAGCTGCCTTGGATCCTGGAGATCCTATTGTCATAATACCCAGTAACATCTTGCCCTCCACCAACTCCTCTAATCCTCTTTTATAGTCACCTAAAGCTGGTGATCGTTACCATGTCTTGTGACAGTGAGTGCCATAGTTTTAACTATGCATTGTGCTAATGCGTAGTTGTTTATGTCCGGAATCTTTTAACATTCCTGTCAATCAGCCTCATTGAATGATCCTAGGTTCTGCATTATAAGAGTGGGAAAGAAACGTCTCTCTAGGGCACTTCTCCAAGCTCAGCCAGCCCCCACCTGCCTGCTTTCTTACTTAGAACCAGTCCTGACTGTCTGCTTCCTCCTCCTGTCTCCTTGGTCTGGTTTTTCCCCTATCATCCTTCCCCCCTACTGAATTCTACAAAGGCATCAGAGGTCTCTCTGCCCAACTCCTAAGACTCACCCATGGCCACGCCCCTTGGACCAGGCCACACCTCCTCTGCCTTTTCTTCTTCCATCTACATCCACTTTTGCCTCTTGCTCTGCCCATCACTGTCACGTGGTCCCTGGAAGACTGCCAACAGAGGAATATAGTCTTCAGGCTCAACTTGGTTCCCCATGCCTGTTCTAAATGCATATCAAGAAAGCTCATCAGTATTGATCCAATCGCTCTGAACTGATCTGCAGGGAGTGGCTCCCATCACTATTTTTTAAGAATGTGAACGGCATGTAAACCAACACCCACTCATCCCCATGTTACACAACCTGGTATTTATGCTTTGTAACCATTAAATACTGAATGGCTATTGCCAGTGTTCTTTTTTTAAAAAGTGCAGGTACTTACCCTGAAGTTGTTACAGTAAGTGCCACACTTTTAACATCTGGGCAAAGAAAGATGCCTGTACTGCGTACCCTTAAGTACCCCCGGGATGGGGGAAGCACGACTGTACTATTTTATCATGGACAAAATGTGGTAGTGCTGTGCTCTGATTGATCATGCAGAAAAACTCAATGCACATAATTACAGTTTTTAAAGGGGGACTGAAAGAACAGGAGACTGTTATTGGGGGGGTAGGGGCCATTGTAAGGAGGCCAGAACTCCTGAACACAGCACTCAAAGATGTGTAAACCCCATGGAATAAGTTTATGGGATTTGCAGGGGCTTTCTAAGCAGGGACATAGCTTGGCAGAAAGGCACATCCCCTATAACTCCAGCTGAAGCTTGTAATGATGTTTGAGGAAGCGGGGGAAGTCAGGATGCTTGCACCGACTAAGTTAACTATGCATCTGGACTTTGGCAAAACTGCTGAGAGAGAGAGAGAGAGAGTGTGTTTCTCCATCGCCTTTCATAGCAACTCCTTTCTGACTTGACTCTACACCTGTCTTTCCCAACCTGGTGCCCTCCAGATGCTTTGGACTACAACTCCCAGCCGTAGACAGTTGCAGAGCCAGGCTTTGTTTTTAGATATTTAGCATTTCTGTCCCCACCCCCAGCACCATTGCATGCTTTACAGCTGCTTTTATAGGCTTATGTTAGAATGACAGTCAAATAAGAACAGTCTGCTCAGCCACCCTTTTTTCTTTTTCTTTTTAAAGGCAGTTTGTCTTGAGAAATGATAATATACGTTTGGGGGAGGGGGGAGAGGTAACCATGCATATGCTTGACTGGCTGCCCCCAACTATAAAATATTTTTAAACAAGAACAAAGTATTCTGTGGCAACCAGCATCAGCCTTGCTGGACCTCATCATGTCTCCACTTTTCTTTTCTTTTTAAATAGAGGTTGGGTGGCCACCTGTCAGGGATTCTTTAGCTGTGAATCCTGCATTGCAGGGGGTTGGACTAGATGACCCTTGGTGGTCCCTTCCAGCTCTACAATTCTATGGTTCCATGTCAGCCCAGGTGCTGATACTGGGCCTATATGTCTCTTCCCCCATCAACTGCTGCACTCAGTCTAGATAGTTATTTGGGGGCTCTCTGGGCTGGAGGGGGCTTCAAATTCATTCCTAACTGCACCACTGCTGGGCATCCTCTTGTTGTAAACAGTTGAATTTGACTGCTTTTGATTCCTTTCCAGCTCTCTGTGAGATGTGATCTCCTGGTTATCCTGCACAAACGCTTTGGAATTAGTTAATTGCATGTATTGTTTTAACCATTGGTTTTTATGGGCCGGTTTAGAGATAAGCAGGTGCTAAATTAGATCCTTGTTAAACTTGTTTTGAAGCAGCAAGGAGGTACTGGAAGTGTGAATGGCTGAACCTGGCATATTTACCACCACCACCTGCCCCCTGGGCACCTCTGGGGGACCCTCACCACCGCCATTGCCACTTTGGGGTTTTGCAAATGGTTTTGTGTGGGCATTTGTTTTAATGGAAATATTTCAGTGTGCACAGCGGGCCACAGATGTTCCACAGCAATATGGCATGTTTGTTCAGTGCTCCTTTGGTTTGGTGGCATTATGATGTACTGTATCTTTTTCTCACAACAATGCAGATGTAATCACTAGGCGTGGCAGCCCCTCCGGAATCCATCAGGAAATTAAAACACTCATCCCTCCAGTGGGTGCTGAAAAGGTCTCTTTTTAGTCTCTTTTGCTCAAAAAGCATCTGACTCACATACTGCTGCAGGCAACCGAGTGGTTATTATGGGCTGTGGATTCCCATGATGGAGGCTGGTGTGGAATGAATCCTTGCAGTGATTAATGGCAGGGTAAATGAATCATTTTCTCAGGATCTTCCTGGCTTAAGCTCATTGTGTTGGTGTTTACTCTGCCCCTTTGCAGTTTTAAAGTGTTGATTCTTTTTCTGGCAATTAAGCTTTCAACCTCGATTGCTTTGACTGCCTTGATCCTACCCACTTCGAACTCTCAACTGTAATATATTTATTTACTACTTTCATGGCTGCAGGCTGGAAAGTAACCTCTGGCATGACAACAAACATTGTGCACATGGGGTTTGCATCCTGCACTCTGTCCTGGTTTTCACTGGCAGATGCAGTATGTGGACTCTCGAGTCTGTTTTTGCCAAAGGCTTTAATGCATAGGCCAGTACAGTGCATAAGGCAGGCTGCAAGACATTCACATCGCAGGAGTAGTAGTGGCCTAAGTCCATGGCTAGGCATAATAATAATAATAATAATAATAATAATAATAATAATAATAATAATAATATATTATTTATACCCCGCCCATCTGGCTGGGTTTCCCATGTTGTCCCAGCACTTGACATGTCTGCAAAGCTCTGATTTGGAAAAGCAGGGTGGGTACATTCATTCATATGGTTGGTGTGGACAAGCACTCCTTGGTTGGGTTTGCTGGGTCTCTTCACACCACTGCAGTCATCTCCACATCCTTGGTGTTGAAGGCGGAGCCAACTGATCAGCTCACTGTCTGATCTAGTCCCAGGTCCCTCCTCAGAGAGGGAACTTTGCTAGCAGGAAGCAGTGCTGGGGTAACACCAGTCTGTTGTGACATGGTGCTTGGGGTGTCTGGTGACATTGAGGTGGGCTGTTCCCTGGAAAGTCCACTCAGTCCTTTCTCAGGGTATGAACCAGGGGCCTCCAGCCTGGACCCTGCAATCATCAATCTGAGGCCCTGCCTCAATCCATGGGAGGTCTGGACGGTGGCAACATGAGAACGGGCCTTTTCAGTGGTGGCTCCCTGTTTGTGGAATGCTCTCCCTGGGGAGGTTCAACTGGCACCATTGTTACATATCTTCAGGTGCCAGGCAAAATCATTCTTTTAAACCAGGCCTTTGGCTTTTAACTATCTATGGCCTTTCAGACTGGGTGGGATGCTTTCATGTAACACACACAGACACAGACACACACACAGACACACAGACACACACACGTTTTAATGTAGGTAGGTGTGTTTTTGTAAGTTGTTGTGAGTTGCCTTCGCAAAAAAACAAGATAACTAATAATTTTAAACAAACAAACAAAATGTTGTGCAAGGTCTAAATCTTGCAAATTTTCAGGGTTGTTGAGTTTTCAGCATTTGTGTTAAATGAATATAGCCACGCATTTGGAATATGATGGATAAACATTAATTTCAGTGGGGCTTATTCATGCTTTATTTTTGTTCATTTGAAGCCTGGGTTTTGCAAGTTCCTTTAGCCCTTTTTACCTGCACCTGTGAAAAGCCAAACTTAGTTCTTAGCAGGACAATCAGAACTGTTACAATAGCCACATCAAGGTGTTGTTGGCACCTCTTGGCTAGGATGCTTTTTCTTAACTTCCTTTGTAGTGCAGTAAAGGACACGCTAGCCAAAGAAGTGTCTCTGGCATCCGTGGTATCTGCCCATGCTCGGTCTGCCCATGCCCCCTTGCATGTGTGCAGCTCCCAGGCTGGATCAGGGCTAGAGCCGCAGCAGTGCTAAGGGCAGGGCTGCAAGTCACGTGAGCCACCAGGCAGGGCCAGCCCAGCTCAACAAAAATGTTGCTGAAGTTCATAAGTTCATAATGACTTGGCTCACATTATGCATGTACACAGCTTGTTATGTTCTGCTATATTATTATTGTTCTGTTCTGGACTCATGGAGATGTCCGTGGGATAAGGGAACACCATGGAGAGCTCCCGATGAGCAACTTGCTTGAGCAAAGGTTGGAGGGGAACTGAGGCCTTTTGAGTCTCTGCCTCCAGTCTGCATCTCCTAGGGCTCTGCCCCTCTTGGAGAATTGGAGTCTCTTAAAGAGCCAGTGCTCTGGCCTGAAGACAGACATCCTGCCTGGAAGGCACTTGGTTGCCCAAGCTCAGGGGAAGGCACCCTGGCTCCAGTTTCGCAGGCCCTTGTGCTATAGCATCAGGTTCAATGGGCCCCTGCCTGCCAATACCCAGGTCAGTGGTCCCCTGACTGCCATCATGAGGCTCAGAGTGGCTCCTTTGTGACACTGCAGCCTCTGACTCAGTGTTCTGGTCACTTCTGGACTCTAGGGTTCCCTGAGATATTGCTCTGTGGCTTGGAATGTAAACGGAGATTAATATTCTGCACATGCATTGCCATTGTGCAGCAGATCAGGCACCCCAAACCAACGGTCTTGTAAGCACATGCCCCAAAGTCATTCCATCCCTTGCTCTCACTGAAATGTTCCTAGACTGCTGAGAGATGTGACCAGAAGACCACACACCCAAGCAGACTTTTGATTTGTTTGCTCTTGTTTCTTGTAAATAGTTTATGTGGTTTCCCCCCTGCATTCAGATCAAAAGCCCTCATTTGCCCTCTGGTGTTTTCATAGAAGATGGTGCTTGAATTTGCAAACAGTGCTCTCCTTGGGATAAAGGTTGCCTCTATCTTAGATGGCAATTCCCAGCCAGCATTTTGAAAGGGTTGTAGCTCAGTGCATGCGAAACATCCCAGGTTCAATCCCCAGTATCTCCAAACAGGACTGGGAAAGGTTCCTTGTCTAAAACCCTAGAGAGTTGTTGCCAACTGGTGTAGACATTATTGAGCTAGGTTGACGGATAGTCTGTCTTGGAATAGGACAGCTTCCTAAGTGCCTATATTCACTGCAAAAATGCCCATAAATCACAATGTTGTGTATTATGAGCCATTTTAGAACTTCAGGGGATAGCAGAACCACAAGCTAAGCTTTTGGGTTTTTCTTAACATCCTTCAATTACGCTCAAAATGTGCCAACCCAATTCCCAGTTGATCTGAGCACAATTCAAAAATCACCCATTTGCCTAGAACGGCGAAGGATGAGGGTGCTCTGGTCTAACTGGGAAATCCCAGCCCAATTTTAGAAAACATGGTCCATGGTATGGCAGCAATTGCCTCATTGTTTATTTGAGCCCCTTTCTCCCCTGTCCACACAAGTGGATGAAACAACAGTAAGGCAATATGAACAGGGGAGCCCTTTCCATTCATTGCCTCTTTGCCAAGTGACATAAGTGGGCTGCTGTTAATTCCAGCAGGGTTTTCCTAGACCAGAGACACCATCAGCTGAGTGAGCTGAAAATGCTCCATTTATTGATCAAACATCTGCCACAGGTTTAGTGTGTTGCAAAATTGCAAGCTTGAAATTGATTTTACATTAGAATTAGGATGTCAGAGCAATACCAGAAATCTTAAATCACAATTCTGGTAGGATGGCCTTTGGGGTCTCTCCTGCTCCTAAGAAAGGATACAGCTGTTTTGCACTGCCCACCTCTCTCTCTCTCTCTCTCTCTCTCTCTCTCTCTCTCTCTCTCTCTCTCTCTCTCTCTCTCTCTCTTCTCTGTCACACACACACACCTATGAGGTGAAAGAGGCTGAGTATATGCATCCAGGCTTGCAATTATTATGCAGGAATTGTTCAGGCAAAGCACCTGCTGTTGCAATACCACCAAGCGATATGAGGGCAACCCTTCTTTCACAATAGAGTAATAAAGATGAAAGAGATACTGCTGAAAATCAGTGATAAAGCATGCAGCAATATGACTTCTACATGGGTGCTTAGCTCTAGAGATTTGTGTCTTTATGGTAATGACAACATGGAAACTTACATGTTGTTGTTGTTTAGTCGTTTAGTCGTGTCCGACTCTTCGTGACCCCATGGACCAGAGCATGCCAGGCACTCCTGTCTTCTACTGCCTCCTGCAGTTTGGTCAGACTTATGTTGGTAGCTTCGAGAACATAGAAGCTTTCATAGCACCTATCTTATTTGTCCGTCCATTCAAAGGTGCTAAGGTCACTGCAGAGCCCTTGGACAAGACACCCAGCATGGTGCTCTCTCCTTCTCTCAGTGTGTCTACCTACTTGCTGCAGCCAGTCTAGGGGTCTCTTGTCAGTGAGCCCCCTGTGGGCCCTGGGCAGATGCCAAGCCTTGATGCCACCTCTGAGTCCAGTGCTGCCCACTTTGACTGGCAGCAGGATTTCAGGCAGAGAAAAATATTTCCTGAATGTAGCACCTTCTGACTACAAAGCACATTGACTAGTTAGTTCCCAGGAGTGATTAATGCTTAATTGGATGGTGGGAAGGTACCTTCTGCTTTGAAGGAGGTGGAGGTGCACTCCGTCCTTAAGAAAAGCTCCCTGGACACCCAGAAGTGTTAAACAACTGTTATCCAGTGGCAACTATCCCCTTTCTGGGCAAGGTGCTTAAGAAGGTGGTGGCAGTGCAGCTTCAGACATGCTTGGATTACTTGGATCGCTTTGAGTTGCCATGGCAAAAAGGAAGGTGGCTAATAAATTTAATAAATGAAACAAATAAATCAAAAGTGAAACAATTTTTGGTTGATTACTTGGATCCATTCAGTCTGGCTTCAGGCCTGGTCATGGCACTGAAACTGCCTTAGTCCCCCTTGTTTATGACATTTCTCAGGAGAGATGACGTGTGACCCAGCTCATGCTCCTTGATCTCTTGGTGGCTTTTGATACTTTATACCACAGTATCCTTCCAGGACATCTCAGGGAGGTGGGGGTTGGAGGCGCTGTGCTTCCTATCTCCAGGGCCATTTCCAGAATGTAGTCAAGGAAGGCGACTCCGCCAAGCTAAGCAGTTGGCCCCTTACCTCTCTCACCCTGGGAGTTGTCCTGTGGTGTCCCACGGGGTTCCATTTTGTCCCCCATGCTACTTAACATGTATGATGCCTCTGAGAATTGTCATCAAGACATGTGGGGATGAAGTGTCATCGATATGGGGAGAGGCAGTTGAGGCATTGGATTAGTGCTTGGTGGCTCAGTAAACTGAATTTGAATTCTGAAAAGAAGAGGTGTGATGGGTTCCAGGTTCTCATGTCCAGGAGGTGGCCTGCCCTGGACAGGATTGCACTCCCCTGGAAGGAGCAGGTTTGCAGTTTGGGGGGATGCTCCCGAGTTTAGCACTGACACTGGAGGCTCCGGTGGCCTGAGTGGCTGGCTAGGAATGCCTTTTCCCAGCTCTGGGAAGTTCACCAGCTATGACCCCTTTTGGACAGAGATGACTTGGCCATCATACTCCATGCTCTCCTAACTATATTGGATTTCTTTAATAACCACATGATTGTGATGTTTGAGTCAGCTTTATTTTGGCAAGTGCAACAGCTGTTGGGGAACCCACAGAAGAGGACTCCCCAGGTCTATAAATTACACAGGCTTATGCAGAATCATTCCATCACCTTAGCTTTATGCATGCACAGAAATTAAGTCACATTTTCAGGGGAAATGTATGTCTGCATTATTAGAGCTGGATGCTTGATTTAGTGAGAAGTCTATGGTGCCTACTCTCTATTTCTTGCTTTTATTATGTATTATCTATTTGTTATCTTGTATTTTTATGTTGTGAACCACCTTGAGATCTAAGGATAAAGGGCAGAGTATAAATTTAACAACAATAACAATAAGAATAATATCAGGCTAGCTCGGCACATTTTTTCCTACACAAACATTATTGACATATTCTTAATACAGTTTGAGTAAGAAGATTATCCTAACAGTATCCTTTCACGCTCTCTTTTGCTGTGAAATGTAAAGGACTGACCTTAAGATTGGAGAATTGAGAAACTCAGAGAACTAAAATTGACAAGTCCTTAGATGCCATGAGAAGTATTGCATTTCTATTTAAATTATAGCAATTATAAATTTGCATACATATAAATTAGCTTATGGAAATGTCATCAGAACTAAAAAGATTATCATCAATTAGAAATCTATACCATGTCAAAAAAATGACTTACTCAAAGAGATTTTGTGTCATATTAGAAGGAACCTGGTGAGCATTCATGACTAATTCACATATTGGCATGCCTGGAAGGCAGCTTGTTACATTCAGCATCTGTCACAATTTTTCACATGCAAGTCAACTGAGATTTATTTAGTATTATTTAGCACCACATAATATGCTTATACTGTAATACGATTTTCACAAAAGTGAAAATGACTAACAAAACAGAAATTTTAGATTCTTAAAACAAAACATTTCAGCATCTGCCTTCAGCAAGAACGGAAAAAAAGTGATGCTGTTTCCAAGGTGGCGGTTATAGAACTTTGAGGATGAACCTCAAAGAAGAGCTTCATTCACTGGAACTGAGAGATGCTGGGACTATCCTTCCAGTTGAGGCCACGTGACACTAATGTGCTCAGTGTGCACACCCAGAAGGTCATCCTTTTGGGTAGCACTGTTGGATCATTTGGCATCTCAACAGCAATTGTTGGCAGGTCCAATAGTTCTGTGGTTCTCAGAAGTGTTTATTAACAGAAAGTGCTCCACTTTCTTTTGTCAAAACCACCCATTTGTGGTTTCTAAAAACGTGTACATAGGTCGGTTGTAGTTTTACCTATATATGACAATGGTGTCCACCTAATGAGAATTAGGTAGGTTCTCATTGAATGCCTTTCCCATCCCTCCTTCTCACCATAGTGGAGCAGATGGTGAGCCAGTGACCTACCTGTCTGCTCCATCTGCTGTCCTGGTTGATGGGCAGTTTCAAGGCCTCTTCTGCTCTCCCTACTTAGAGTTCTTTTTACCTTTAAACTGGACTTAGACCAAACATTTCTTTAAATAGAGGGCTGTCCTCTGCAAAGGAGGGCATGTGGCCACTCTGGAGCGATAGCAAGGCTAATTAGTGTGGATAAAAAGGAGGGGGATTCTCGCAAGCAGGCAGTAGACTACTTTAACCTATAACAGGCATGTCCAACAGGTAGATCATGATCTACCGGTAGATCACTGGACATCTGTGGTAGATCACCGGTAGATCAGTGGCTCCCCCCAAAGAAGCTAAAAAACTTTGGCTCCCCTAAAAAAAGCTCAACATCTTTGCCCTGCACCCCTAAAATGACCTGAACCACAGGGCTTTCCTTCCTAAAAAAAAGTTCAATGTTGCTTTCCTCTTCCCTAAAGAAGCTCAACAACATTTACATGAACCCCCCCCCAACATGGGCCTTCCTCCTTCCTAAAAAAGCGCAACAACTTTGACCTGAAACCCCCCCCCCCAAAAAAAGGGGGTAGATCACTCACGGTTTTTAACTCTGTGAGTAGATCGCAGTCTCTTGGAAGTTGGCCACCCCTGACCTATAACCAAGGGTTCAGAATTGTGTGCATCGTTACTAAGTTTTTTGGAGATATTCAATGGACAGCAGAGCACTATTCAGACAGACATGATTTTTGCAGAACAATGCATTTTCCATTTTCATTCCTAGCAGTCAGCAAAAAACAAAACCAAAGTCCCATGGGATAAAAAAAAATTAAGGACACACAATCCAGCCAAAGATAATCACTTTATTTCAATAGAAAAGTTAAATGTGCTTTGCTACAGCAAAGTCATGCATTTCAAAAATGTAAGTGCTATGCCCAGGAAATCCAAATTATGTGCCAAGAAGAGTGAATTCTGTAGCCCGTACATATGGTGTGAATTTCTTTAATTTCTCTGATTTTACATAGTTTATTCTGGTTTTGCTATTTGTGGTGTGTAGCAAGGAGCTTTTTGGAGCACTGTTGGAAACTGATTTACTCCACTCTCTGATGTGCAAGGTGTTGGCAGGCATTGCCCACCGATTCTCAAAAGCACCTTCGCTGTTGTGGCGAGTGGAGGCCAGAAAGAAACTGGGATTCATCTGAAGCTGCACTTTGCAACACCTATGTATGTCAGTCATTCTTGCAGAAATGCTGTATGTACACAACCCTGACTCTGTCCCTGCATTCCCCACCATTAAGAGTTCAATAAATGGTGGGTAGAAAGCTAGAAAGTCATGGTGATGAACTTATAGGGGAGCACATGCCTCACTTTGTGACTGGGACTCCAAAGTAAACAACAGCCTGTGAAGAAACACTGACCCGATTTGTTGCTAATCACATGCTGCGGCATGAAAGTTCATAAAGCCTCTGTACCAGGTGCAATCATTACTCAGTAAATTAATCATACATAATTACCTACTTTGAATCTAATTCACTTGGCTTCCAATTTCCCACCAGTAGTAGCTCAGTGAAACTCGCTGCTGCTTCTCTGACGCTCTCTCTCCCCTCCCCCTCCTTCTCTCTCAGATACACAAACACACACATGGATTTTTGCACCCTTTAGAGAGGAGCAATGATGTTTGACTCATGGCTCAAACTCCTTGAGTGCAATGATGCTGCTCTTTGCCAGCCAGGAAGCAAAGAGGACAACTTCGCTGCCAAGAATGGGAGTTTGTTCATAACAGTGTTAAGAGCATAGCCAGCCAGGGAGGGAGGCAGAATCCTGGGAAGGACAGGAGCAGAAAATGAGGACGAAGAAGAAGGGAACTTCAAGGAGACACATATCAGGGGATCAGTGGCCTCTCCTGCTATCACAGCTCAAGCATACTGTGGGTGTCAAAAACTGGGGACCAGCTGTGGGGCCTTCCTTCCACCAATAGGCCAGGTGATGCTTCTACCCTGACCCACAATAAAAACTCCTGGGTCTGAGCAGCTGGGATATTGGTGGCCACAGACCCTCTTTGCCCCATTTTGCCTGCTATTAAGCAGGGAGGCAACATTCTGCACAATGGGTCTGCTGCTTATGTGAGGGTTCTGTTCCAGGGATCCACATGCAAAATCACTAAAAGTCAAGAAACCCCAGAACTCCCATGAGGTGGAGGGCTACTTACTGGGCTCTGGGAAGGTCACAGGATACCTTGCACCTCCTTCCCAAAGCCCAGTAAGCAAGATGGTTGGCTTGCTCTCGAGAATTAGGGCTTTGAAATAAAGTATATCTCGATGTCACCTGACTGACAACAGTCACCTTTGTCAACAGTCATCAGGGTGGGAGAGAGAGCACTGAAAAGGTTCCCCACCCGTGAAATAAACCAACCCTAGTCACCAGTGCCTGGCCTCTCAAAGTGAAACAAACCTGAGAAACCCCCAATTCAATATTGTGCAAAGACTTCTTCGAATTCTAATTTGTCCTGCTTCCCCTGCACCACTCACTCCAATTATCCCTCTCTGTGTCCCTGCTGTGATCTGCTCTCCTCCAACTCCTTCTTGTCTATCTCAGGAGCTTCTGCACTTCACTTGGGACTTTGTCCAGCAGGGCATGAGGCCACCCAGGTAAGAGATGCCCCAAAGAAGATGCCCAAATTGCTCCCGCTTCTTTCCCCCCAGTGCTCTCACATAACCAGAAGCTGGTTCTATATACTGTTAGAAGGTGTTGAGGAACTTCAAAGTCTTCTCGGTGAAGGCCCCATTTGCCCTTGCCTAGCAATGGCAGAGGGGTTGCTTCCCATGACGACTTCCAGCACTTCCCAGGGACCATCAGGGCACAGCAGGTCTCCATAAATCAAAGGGAGCCCACCAGCAGGTGCTTGGTGGCTCCGTAACCCTTCTTGTCTTCTGCTAGCTCTCTGGACCTGCAAAATTAGGAAAGACTGTGAAGTACCTATAAACCACAGACATTTGGTTGGTCTCTGTGAGGACAGGATGCTGGACTAGTGGGCCATTGGCCTCATCTAGCCAGGCTCCTTTAATGTACCTTGCAGACCCCATACTTGGCTGGCAGGCTGCCATCAGCTTGCTGTGGAGAGTTTGGCCTGGAGGTTGTAACTCTTTCACCACTGCACAATAAGTCTGGACCATTGAGCAGCCTTTGCCAACCCGGCACTCTCCAGATGTTTTGGACTACAACTCAGCCATGCTGGCTGGGGCTGATGAGAGTTTTAATTTAAAACGTCTGGAGGGTGCCAAGATGGTGAAGGCTTGCGCAGAGTGCTGGAACAGGACTGGGAAGACTTGGGTTCAAATGGATGTTTAGGCATGAAACTCACTCGGTGACCCATTCACTGCCTTTATAATGGGGATGGGGACCCATGACACTGGCCTGATGTCTTTGGAAGGAGATTGGGATAAAAACGAAGATAAGTAAGTGCAACAGGAATTTGCTATCAAACTCAGTCATCTCACATTCTGACGCTTCTCTGCAGCCAAACTTCACAGCCAACCTGTGCACTATCTTGCATTCCTGGATCTTCAGGTATGAGCCACATAGTAAAACAAAGATACTATAGTCTACCCTTCCTATGAGTCACAAATGTCTGTAATCCTAAAATTGAAGATAATTGCAAGAAATTACTGTGTGTTTTTCACCCTCCAACATCCATCAACGGGGATGGCATCCAGAGCTTCCCATAGGTTATTGCTTGTCGGGGATTGTAAACCGCAGCCCAAAACAAACAATGAGTTTTAGAGACTTGGCTTGATGCTCGGATTTCAACTGCAAGGTTAAGCTGTGCTTCCTGCAGGGCTGACAGCAGCACATTAACAGGACTTCAGGGTTTGTATCCTGGGGCCTTTCCAGCCAGTGGCCAGGTGAGCAGCCTGGCAATGATGCAGCTGCACAGGAGGGACTAGACAGGTGTCACAGCAGCCAATGCAGTGGGCCAGCAGTTGTATGAAGCCTCTGGATTGGCTGGGACAGCTATAAGTAGCTGGAGCCTAACTGCCTGTCTTTTTCTTGTCAATAGAGTCACAATGCAGTGTAGTGGTTGGAGTAGGCCAATAGGTGGGTCTATGCCAGGTCAGATGAGGACACCCCTAGACAGATCTTACTCAGGTCAGGCCTCCTGGAATGATCTGGGGCAGTCAGAGGAAGAAAGAACTGAGAAGAAAGAACTTTGGTTGTACCTGCCTACTCCCAGCAGGAGAACACACAGGTGCAGCCAAGCAGAGCAGGATGAACCCCTCTGCTTACTATCTGAACCCTTAAAAAAACACCACCTCTAAACATTAGCCTCACCACACAAATTGATTTGGGGCTGGTTCTGAGTTGAGCCAAATGTTCCTTGGCTCAGCCTGGCTCTTAGCACAGACAAATCTTATGCAAATCTGCCTCCTGTTGTATCAAATCCCAGAGACCACACAAAATACCTCCTACCCCTTGATTCTGACCAACTCATCTCCAGAGGCTCTTCTTTGCATTCCCTGCCTCCAAAAGTCAGGCACATAGGGACATGGTAAAGGGTATTTTCAGCTGTGATCCCCTCCCCTATATTAATAGGGAATATTCGCCCCAAGCAGATCCACCTGGTGCCAAGACTGATGCTTGTTTGATGGCAAAACTTTCTTTATTGCCCAGGCATCCTAAAATTTTCAACAACAACAACAAAAAAGCATACAGCCTGTCAGATCTCACCCTATTAATGCTGACACTTTTTAAGTGTTCTGCTGTTTTGTTTTATTACTATGCTGATGTTTTTATAAACACTTTTTAATTTACTCTGGCAGCCTTTAAATACCATATCAAAAAGCAAGGGTTAGCCAACTTGGAAAAGAAACTGATTGGATCAGAAGGTACATAACTGGGGGTGGGGGGGTGGGAGTAATGGGGATGCTTCACAAATTATTAGATTGCAAGAAGACCACAATGAAGCAATCTCAGAGCAGTTTCAAAAAGAGAGAGGAGCATTTCGAGATACCTGTAAAAACATATTCTGATCCCTCAGCTTGTGCCAGTTCTATGCCCTCTATATGTTTTGGATTACAGCCCCCATCAGCCCTTGAGAGAACAGCTGCATGATATTGGGATTTTTTCCCCTATTCTGCAGAATACATGGACATTCAATGAAACGGAAAGTTGGAAGATTCAGGGCTGATAAAACAAATGACTTATTCGGGCTGTGCAGAGTTAAACCATGGCACTCACTCCCACAGGAGGCAATGGTGGCCACCAGCTTTGATTGATTTCATAGAATCATAGAATCATAGAGTTGGAAGAGACCACAAGGGTCATCCAGTCCAACCCCCTGCCAAGCAGGAAACACCATCAAAGCATTCTTGACATATGCCTGTCAAGCCTCTGCTTAAAGACCTCCAAAGAAGGGGACTCCACCATACTCCTTGGTAGGAAATTCCACTGCCGAACAGCTCTTACTGTCAGGAAGTTCTTCCTAATGTTTAGGTGGAATCTTCTTTCTTGCAGTTTGAATCCATTGCTCCGTGTCCGCTTCTCTGGAGCAGCAGAAAACAATCTTTCTCCCTCCTCCATACGGCATCCTTTCATATATTTGAACATGGCTATCATATCACCCCTTAACCTTCTCTTCTCCAGGCTAAACATACCCAGCTCCCTAAGCTCCCTAAGATTTAACAGAGGATTGGACAAATTTATGGAGGAGGGTAAGGCTATCACTGACCACCATCCACAATGGCGATGTGAGAGTGAACTTATGCTCAGGTTCTGGTTTCCCACATGCATGTGGTTGTCCACTGTGGAAACAGGGTGCTGGGCTAGGTGAGCCATTGACCCGATACAGCAGGCTATCTTATGTTCTTATGACTGAAGAAGGGAGCAGGGGTGTGCTGGCTGGGGTTGATGGGAGCTGGGCAGTACAACACCCCCCCCCCCACAGCAGCAGTCTTAGCCAGCACAGGGCACAGTTGTTGCCCCAAACATCTGGAGGGCACCAGAAGACTGGAGGCTATTAGGTTGGGCTGTCCCTGTTCTGCTTTGCATTTTGCTCCAAGGTAGAAAGGGTGTTCTTTTGGCATGTGTGGGTTGATGGTATCTCCAGAGCTATATTAAAAGTCCAGACCTTCAAAACAATTCACTCTTGTTTGTACCTGAAAGCTCGTAAATTTGTCTGTTTGCAAAGCACTGGCATCCTGCCTAGATCTCCCCTTCATGGGCTGGGCGCTGCCTTCAGCTGTGCAATGCATCTCTCTGTGTAAAAAAAAATGGGCATCTTTTCTGTGAAAATAATATTTGTCTACTGCTGCGTCAGTGTCAAGAGACGGGGGAATGCAAAATTCAGTTGACCACATAGAATTCCAAGTCGATGCCTTCCTGCCCCAGTTGGTTTGTCCTCACATTCCATCTCTGACATTTGCCAGGGCTGAGTTCAAAAGGTGAGCACAAATAGTTTGGAGGTCATCCAGTAAGAATGAGGAGCCACCATCTAGGGACAGAGGTCCAAAGCCACCCCTGCCACTGTTGTGGCTCTTTCTGGGGCTAAAAAAATTGACCCATTTCATGAGAACATTTAAAATCCCAGTTGTTGTGACATTTTAAATAATCTGTTTGAAAGTAGGGCATGTCAGGCAGCAATCCAGCTCCAATTCTAGCCCAGAGAGTGAGGAGGAACTTTGCAGAGGAACTGACAAAAAAAGGACCCCCATATAAATGCATGGGTGTGAGGTTTATTTCCGTGTTAATCTTCGGCTGCTCTGCCATACATCCCCTTGTTCCTGCTGCTCTCACAACGTACCCACAGAGGCCATTCACATACCACTCTCTTTCACATATGCAACATTTCATACCTGCAGTTTAATGCTTGACCCAAACTGCAACAATGCAGGCTACTTGTTCCTCCAGCACATTCCTGCACAGGGCACCATTTGCACCAAACCTTGTGGCACCTTAAAGGCCAATGCATTTATTTTATGTATCATTTTTAAATCAAATTTCCATCCTGCTCTTCCTCCCAAAGGAACTCTGGGTGGCAAACAAATCTGTAATAAAAACACACACAACTAAATATAAAATAATAACACATTTAAAAACTGGTTAAAAACTTCTAAAACAATGAAACACAACAAAACATGTAACCAATTATGTACCTGAATAGGCCCACCAAAACAAGACCACTTTCAGCAGGTATCTGAAAGATTGCAATAATGATGCCTGCCTGGTGTCAAGAGTCAGGGAGTTCCAAAGTACACGTGCTGCCACACTGAAGGCATGACTTGTGACAGACATTATATAACACTTGTAAGTGTGAAAGTTCTGCAGATCGAATCCGTACATATGGGGATAGGCAATCCCTTAAGTAAACTAGCCACAAGCCATTAAAGGCTTTATCAGTAGTAACATCTTGAATTCAGCCTGGTGGCAAACTGGCAGCCAGAGCAGATTTTTGAGCACAAGTTTAATACGCTGAGAGACACTCACTCCTGTAAGCAAGTGTGCAGCAGCATTCTGTATTAACTGCTGTTTCTGGACCAAGTGTAAAATAAGTCCACCATAGAGTGAATTGCACTAGTCTAGTCTTGAAGTTTCCAGTGCCAGAATTACTGTGGGCAGGAATGGTCATAGCCTGTGAAAGGCACCCCTGGCTGACAAGGCCACATGGGCCTCTAGTGGCAAAGCAGGATCCAGGAGCACCTCAAAGCTATGGACCTGCTCCTTCAGTGAGAGTGCAACCCTATCCAGAACAGGAAATGGATGTGGGGTAGGCTCTAACTCCCCACAACATCCTTCCAAACAAAACAACCAGATTCTCTCTCCCCCCCTTTACTCCACACACAGCTTTACCTCTTCTTTCAACTCTCAATGTTACATTGTACATCAAACCATCCTCACTTGTATATCTTAACATTCAATATTAGGAGAGGGTTGCCGAATCATAAATGTAAAAACTTCCGTAAACTATAGCAGAGAGGGGGCCCCCTCCTCCATCCACCTCCAGTACAGGATAAAATCTTCTCCCAATTTCAAATCTCAGTTCCATGCAGCTGATTGATTGCAGTTACAATGTCCATCTCTTCCTGTGCGCTTCTATTCTTGATGCCAATTAAAACCAAACTATAAAGAAAACTTCTGCATCCAATGGCAATTGGGGGGGGGGGGTTTCTGCATCAGGCAAAGTGCCTCCTCCATCTATCCCTGTGCTGATCCATGAGGGGCGAGCCATTTAGGTGACCACCAGTACCTCCCATGCCCAGAGAGGTTTATAAGGGATGGTTTAACCCCTTCCATCCCCTTTTTCAGCCATCCCCATGGCACGGGACAGGAACCGGAAGCCTGCTTCAAATTGTTTTTCACAGTTTTCAATAAAAGCATTCTGATTTATAATAGAGTTGTCACATCTTTGTCTCATTTATTTTGTTCTAATGTAATAGGTTAGTTGGACCATAAGGGTTCAAAAGTAGTTGTTCGGTGTGTGGGTGTGAAGAGTAGTTGGGCCCTAGTGAAAACCACTAGCCCTATCCCTGACTCTCCACCTACAACCTTCTGAAAGAGGATGTCAGAAAATAAAATAAAAGAAAAAGTAGGAGAATTAGGCTCCTCTACTCCACTCCCCACAAATAATAATTCTAGCACTGAATCATACATAGCTTGGAGCTCAGCTCATTGAATACAAGAGGCATGAAGAACTGGACCGAAATTCATTGAAATATTTCAGAGCAGAGGTTTCCAGACTGTGGTCTGTGAACTTCATTCAGATAGTCTGTGGCATGTCCGTGGATTTGTGGTTAACAATGGAAGACAGCACATCCATCAAACTGAATACTGATATTGATTATTCAGTGTACTTTTATTGCTTCTTTTATTTCTTACATTGGATTTCGTTGAATTACAAATTGAATTCTATGCTATTACAGGCAGAAAAATCAAGTGGTTCGCTTGGAGTCTTAGACCCTCAGCAATTTTCAAGTGGTCCATGGGGGGAAATGTTTGGGAGCCGCTGCCTCGGAGCCAAAAGCACCTTAGCTATGAACCACAAAGCCCCTGACTCAGATCTGACCTGTGACACAGGAAGATTACAATTTATCAGCCTCAAGACCCCCACCTTTATCTGCAGCATGTCATATAAAAATGATAGCCCACCTTTCAAGGTTGTGGTCATCAAGATAAATGTTGCAGAAGTGCTTTGGACATGCAAAAGCATGGTACAAATGCTGATCATTATCCGACTTTTGCCACTCTCACGGTTTCCATGCTTTCACATTGTGATGTGATGCTTATCATTCCTTTCACCATGGCCCAGACTCCTTTCATCTCAAGGACTCTGTCCTATGTTTGGGAACCTGAGAAGTTCCTCAGTTTTATTTTTTAAAAATTCTCTCCCTCCTTCAAGATAAAGTGACTCATAAGAATAATTGAGGTGGAGTCCTTGAAACAAGGAGTGTAAACGATTATGAAGGGAAGGTCAGTGTACTTGTCTTTCAAGCCTGAGCATGCCCCATTGCTGATGGCACATAAACAATACTCATTAGATGCCTGCGGTTGTGGATGAATGGCTAATGCACTCCACAGCTTCGCCACACTTTGCTGACTGGCAACATTTGGCCTCGATGCAGAGTTGCCATCACAGAGTGTTTAGTTGGCTGAGTGGGGCTCAGGCCAGTGGCCCATCTAGTTCAGCATCCTGTTCTCACAGTGGCCAACCAGATGGTCGTGGGAAACCTACAATTGGGATCCAAGCAAAAGAGCACTCTACCTACCTACAGTTTCCAGAAACTGGGTTTCAGAAGCATTTCTTTCGCTATCAGCTAGTAGCCGCTGATAGCCTTATCCTTCATAAATTGGTCTAATCCTCTTTTAAAGCCATCCAAGTTGCCTCCTGTGGGAGAGAGTTCCATAGTTTAACTATGCACTGTGTGTCCTTCGGTGGTAGTGTGTCCATTTCTAGAAGGTAGTTATGGCAGTGCCATTGAAATTGTCCTGTAGTGTCCTGCAGGGTTCCATCTTGCCTCCCCATGTGAAGCCACTGTGAGCCGCAATTGGGAGATATGAAGCGTCACCAATGTGCAGATGACACCCAGCTCTGTCTCTCTGTTCCATCTGAATTGAGAGAGGTGCTTGATGTGCCGTGGAGGAAGAGCACAGCTGCCATGCAAATATCCAGGGGGAAGTTAGAATGGAAAAGAAGTATCTGTTGTATTCAACGTATGTATCTCTTTGGAATATATTTTAGAGCACTTGGTTAAAGAGAAACAAACAAGGTATTAGGTGAAAGTATAACAACATGCAGGTTTGGAGGGGGAATCACGCTTCTTTCAATTCGCCTCCTTTTGACTCAGTTTTGTGATATAGTTCAAAAGCTAAAATTCTAACACCAGCTTGACCTCTATTTTTCAAGGGAGGAAAGAGGCAAGGCATGTTGCAATGCAATATCTAGGCCTCCCAACTGTTGGGCTTTTTTTAATATGAACTTTATAAGAATACTTCAGTGAGACTGTTTGGAGTCAAATCCAGTTGATTAGAAAGGGCTCCTTCTTTAGTCATAATCTGAATTTAGCTTGCTTACATAAGCATTAATTAAAATATATATCTGCCTGTGTGTCATCAGATGATGACGAGTTCCTCACCAGACTCTGATCTGACAAAGATCAATATTGGAAGGCTTTGAAGAATTAAAGCTAGATCAGATTGACTCTCCTTTCTGTCAGCTTTATGGAATATTCCAAAGGATTAACTCTCTGTTTTGTAACGAAGGACTATGGGTGGGGAGCCAGTGTGGTGCAGTGGTCAGAGTGCTGGATTAGGACCTGGGAGAGACCAAATCTTCACTCAGCCATGAAACTCACTGGGTGACCCTAGGACAGTCACTCACTCTCAGCCTAACAGTCGCAGGACTCTTGTGAGGATAAAATGGGGAAGACAACTATGTGGGCCACCTTTGCAACTACAGTTCTGAGTCACATCTCAAGTGGCTCTCTGACCTGTGAAGACAAAGTGGACATCTTTAAGGTACTACAAGATTATTGTCTGCGTGTGTAAGAAGAGAGACAAGTTTCCTTGGCTACACATCACTCCTCGGCATGGATTGTTAGCACTTTTAATCTGATTCCAGCGACGCCTGTTCCAGAGTCACCTCCCACAAATTAAAAACATAATCCATTCAGCACAGACACCACCAATAGCCCCTACTGCATGATATATAACCAACAGTCTGGATGCATTGAATAAATTGTGTCTTACATAGCTTTCCAAACTCTGGCATAACTTGCAACTTTCCCCCTGAGTTCCAGAGCACTCCACTGGAGCTAAAACTGAGTCCTAGTCTCCTGATGCAGTAGAACAAAGTGGAAGAGTTCTTTGGTGGTAGAATAGATTGCGCAGCTTCAGACTGCAGTTGAGAAGTATCGTACGTTTCAATGCAAAAACAAAACACAAACAAAAAAAAACCCTCTAAGTGACAAATCAACCTTCTGGGAAGTGGTCTGGTCCAGAACCTCCTTGCTCCATGATAGTTAGTTTTGCAACCAGCTTTATGCTTGCAAGATTTTTCTGGTGGGGAGGATTCAAAATAGCACCCCCTCTATACACATGCAGTCTTATCTTGAAGAACCCCCCTGGTATCTCCCATATTGTATTTGCAAAACAAAAAAAAAGGGGGGGAGGAAATATAGGAGCAAGAGAACTCCTTCAGAGGACTGTCCTCTGTAAAATAGTTACGTGACTGAGCTAAAAGTAGGGCTGTGTGCAGTCCCCCTGAACTGGGGCCACCCAGGGGCCACCCGCCTCACATCTGGTCCTAATTCCATTTTGGGGCAGAGCTGTTTAATTAGGGTTTTACGAATGAAGGCTGTGCGGGAAGAATTCTGGTGGCCCTTGACCTGGTGGGTATGCCAGAGCTATACATGGAGTAGGAGCTGAGCCAGGAAGAAATGGAGCAAAAGAACTGCTGGTTACTGAGCTCCAAAGGGAACTCTTAACTCAGGAAAGGTCCAGAGGTGACTGGGAGACTTAGGCAACAACAGCCCGTTCTTGCCCTGCCTTCTCTCTTCTGTGTAACTACATGCAGCTTGGTCTTCTCCATCCTGGAGAGAGTCACTTGGCAGCCACATGGGTACTCCAGGTTTCCTGCCGGGTTCATTGCTGCTGCCACTCTTGAGACTTACATGGACAATGGGGAAGACTAAGGGATCAAGGCAGGGATCAAGATGAAGTCAAAGAGGTTCTTGTGGGGACCAGGCAAAGAGTCCCCCCCAGTGGGCTCTTGTTCCAGCTGCCTTTGGACTCCTGTTAGTCCCCCTGGGCTGGACTTCTCTGCAGGGACCAAAGCCCTTCCCTCCAAGGGGGTCTCCCTAGCGATTTGGGCCAGATGACTTGGGAGCTCATGTCATCTCCAAGGCACTTCTGTGGCATTTGTAGTGAGAAATGGTGGTCTCGCTGTTTCAGTTCAACTCTGAACTTTATTTTTATAACTTTATTAAAATTTCAATTTTTCACTCTGGGTAACACAACATGGCTCCTGCTGCTGGTATCATTAGCCACAACAATTAATCCCCATTTGGAGGATGTTGATGTAATATCATAAATACCAATCTCTTGTGTGTATGTAGCCTTGTGTTTACTTGGGCAAGCTGCCACCCGCACTAAAGAAATAAACAAAGAATCAGTCTTTGTGGAGAGGGAAAGCTTTGTGGGGCTTTTTCATAGTCCTCTTTCCCTTCATAAGGCACTCCTTGTTATATTGCTGAAAGTGGCTCTTTAAGATATCCAGTTTTGATAAACCATGCAATTTCTGGGAGAGTTAATTGGAGCGCCTACAATACAGGATCCCCCCCCCTTCCAGGTTGTTGTTGTTTTTTAAAAAAATAAAGGCCTAACTTGGCAAAACTTTGCTGAAGGAAAGTGTTGGGCTCATAAAGGATAAGGAATGTGGAGTGTCTCCTCTGACTGCTGCAACCCAATCCCAATCTACTTTACCTGGATGGTTGGTGGAATTACAAAGAAGGCTGGAAATTGGACAGGGCTTCACATTCCACTGGAGCCACATGGAATGCCTTCATTAGCTTCAGTTACCCAGCTTCACAGAGTGCCCTTCCAGTTAAAATAGTTGCTGGCCAGGGGAGTAAAATATCATTTGATACACGATATGCCTTGCATTTGTTTGAAAGCCATCAACTTTTGAAAGCACAGAATTTAGCTGTGGAACTCACTCCCACAGGAGGCAGTGATGGCCACCGACTTGGATGGCTTTAAAAGCGGATTAGACAGATTCATGGAGGACAAGGCTATCAATGGCTACTAGCCACAGTGGCTATGCTCTGCCTCTGCATTGGCTATCAGATGACCCCATGACCCAATTTGCAAAGGCCGCCTCTAGTCCAAGGGCACTCTTGGCTATATAGAATAACTAGTGGTATTTGACCACCTACTTTTCATACAAAATTGCAGTAAAATCAACAAAACATCAATGGAAACAATAATAGATGGTAATTTACAATATTTCATTCCAACTGCTAATTAGGACAAGTTGTCAGATGTTATGTTCTCTCTATCCAAAACACTTCCATCTGCCCAATTTATTATTATGGGTGATTTAAGTGCGTGAATTGGGGCCAGCAACCAAAATATTGGATCCCAATTGGGCTTGGAAGGAATAGATATTATACCACTTGATCTTAGCCAAAAGGCCGAGAAGCTAACAGAGTGGGGTTAAAACAGGGGTCAGCAACCTTTTTCAGCTGTGGGACGGTCCACCGTCCCTCAGACCGGTGGGCCAGACTATTTTTTTGGGGGGGGGGGGTGAACAAATTCCTATGCCCCACAAATAACCCAGAGATGTATTTTAAATAAAAACACACATTCTGCTCATGTAAAAACATGCTGATTCCCAGACCGCTCGTGGGCCGGATTGAGAAGGCAATTGGGCCACATCCAGCCCACAGGCCTTAGGTTGCCTACCCCTGGGTTAAAACTTAAGGCATTTTGTATTGCCCATAATGTAGCTATTTTAAATGGACTGGGGTCAAACCATCGCAAGAGGTGTTGAAATTTTGGGAGGTCGGATAGTTACAGTGGAATGGTCTTGATGGTGGGGTGCACATTTTTATTCTTATTTATTTATGATTATTACTTTGTCAAAATAAAATAAAAGGTAAATCTAAAGTTGGCTGATTTATTCACTGGTGGCTATCTAGTCTTTTATATATTGAATGTGTTTGGATCAGTGTATTTGGATGACTTTGTATGATTTTATGATTTTATGACTGTTTTAACTTATGCCAAAAAAAGGCTAGTAGTAGTAGTAGTAGTAGTAGTAGTAGTAGTAGTAGTAATATTTCACTAGTCACTGATCTGCATCTTGACCCAACATAAAATAAAGGAAAAAATAATTCAGCTGGTTAACAAGAGGACCATATAATGCATTTGAAGGCCCCAGGCTACATCCTTTAAAAAAAGAAAGGTCATCATAGCACATTTCTTAAGGGAAGATGCAGAGCACTTTCTTTCTGCTCCCCTTTCCAGCCACTTCCAGGTCGTTGCAATACGCGCATATGCAGTTGTATGCCAATCGGATGTGCATAAATCGGTCAATGCCTGTATCTATCTATAACCCACCCTTCACCCCAGGGAGGATTACAGCATTAAAATGCAAAACTAAAAGCAGTTTAACTTCATTTGATACATGATAGGCCCTGTCATCTGAAGGCAGCAGTCTTGTGAGTATGTGTCACCAACTGGGATTTTTAGCTGACCCAATGTGGTCACTGGTGTTTGCTGGCCCAGCCACAGTTGTCCTGCTCTTAATCTTCTCCAACACCCAGACAACTCACTTAGCAGGCACATGCTTTGCAACCAATGACAATGACATGGCAAGTTCAGGAAACACAGGAGGTCAAGACTGCTGTGCTCAATACCCAACTGTTGGGAACATGTTTGGCCCCTTTATGTGTATTCTCTCCAAATAATCTTAAGGTTTGTTTAGCTAGTCAAGCTTGTACTTGCTCCTGTGTTAAGGATTTATTGGGAAAGTGAGTAAATACAATTGTTGTGGTAACTGCCTCGAGGTATATCAGAGATCTTTGCCTTGGACTGGGTTCTGTTTACATTGCTGTTGTTAAGGGGTCATGTCTGCTTCTCGGAGAGAAACTTTGCGTTCAAGGGACATTGTTCATTTCCCCAGACCTGGTGCAAGTGCTCAGTCGATGAAGGAAAGTAAATGGAGGGGCCTCAGGCAGAGGGAAGCCAGAATGCCACAAGAAATACCCTCGGTACCTTCTTTTAAAAACGGATTGGGTCATTTTGGGATTTGAGTCCCTTGGCTTGTTGATGAGTTATTCTATTCCTCTTGTAGAAGCCAGCAAAAACCACCAAAACGAGGCATTTGAGGGACAGGGGAGTTGTGGGTTAGGGGCCCCTGAGCCTAAACCTCCCCTCAAACTTTGTGCAAACAAATCAGAATGCATGTTGAATAAACTGATTGTCAGAAAGCGACCCAGGATGGCAAATAAAAAGGTTCTCAGGAACAGCATTTCTGAAGTCACCCACACTGTCACCACTATCTTGAAGAAGCTGAAGGATGGAAAATTCAGAAAAGAGAAAAGAAATAATTTCCTCATGCAGCACATAGTTAAACTATGGAACTCACTCCCACAGGAGGCTGGGATGGTCACCAGCCCAGATGGCTTTAAAAGATGATTAGACAAATTCATGGAGGAGAGGACCATCAGCAGTTACTTGACATGATAGCTGTGCTGTGCTGCCACAGTTGGAGGCAGGCAGCAATGCTTCTGGATACCACTTTCTAGAAACCACAGCAGGAGAGCATGCTCTTGGGTCTGTGTCCTGCTTGCAGATCTCCCATAGGCATTTGGTGGGCCGCTGTGAGAAGAGGATGCTGAACTAAGTGGGTTGTTGATCTGATCTAGCAGGCTTGTCTTATGTTATGTAAAGTGTGACTGTCCTGGTAAACAGAAACAACTCAAATGTATGTCATTTGGGATTTGGGATTTGAATGCACATGAGCTCTTGTGCCATCATGTTCCTCCTTAAATCTCATCTGACACAAAGATCTTCTTTGTGGTGGTTGGAATAAGCATCACTATCGTGGATTACACCCTAGTAGAGGATTGGTGCAGACAAATATAGACAGTGTTCCTGATGGAGAAATTAACAAGCCAAATTAAAGCACAAGAGACACTTTTCAGGAGCAGAAGGATTCTTTACTTGCCTCAATTTCACAAAAGGAACAAGGCTGGAAGCCCCCACCATTGCACAGCTAGCTTTGGTAGGATACACTGGATTAGACTGGACACCCACAACTGACATAAGTTACATATATCACAGTGAAACCTACTGGGTTGTCTAAATTGCATTGTAACATAACCGCCCTATTTATTTTTGTTAATGTTACTGTCATTATAAAACTAATAAAATGTTGTTGTTTTTAAACTCTTCTTGCAAAGTTTCCCCTTTGTCATTCCTGTGACTGTGACCCATTCCCCTTCTGCCCCCCACATACTATCAGCTACCTTGGCAAAGAAATGTTCACCCACCAGAGACTCAATTACAAAGCCCCACTTCAAACATGTTGAGCAACTCGCATACCAAGCATACTCTAGAATGCCCCCAAATCCTGAGAGGGAGGAGTGTGCAAAATGTCCCAGACTTCTCGAACTCAGGAACTACGCTTCCCATAATCCCTTGAGACCCACATTAGCTGAGTGTGCTCAAACTTTCTCATAGAAGTCCCATTGTTCCTGCAGCTCAGCCTTCACCACGAGCCACGACACTGGACCACAGCCTCTGGGGATATGTTCCAGCTGCAGAAAACCAGTGTCTCCAAACAATGGAAGAATGTCCTAGCCCAGACGCCGACATTCTGACCTACCATGTCAAGCCGACTCTGTTTTCTCTTAACCTTTGGGGAAACCTTTCTGAAAACACCCAATAATTTCACCTTTCACCTACTAGCCACTTAAAAGTTTCAGCCCCAGTTAATGTCTGAGTGGACACTCTGTTTGCAGTCATAACCCCTTTGGGCACATAGATGTGACCTGTGCAACAGTGAGCCGTTGTCATTATTTCTGAATGCCAGATCCACAGTAATAATATGAACATGTGGTGGTGACAAAAAAAATAATTTAAAATGAAAAAACAAAATCCAAATGGAAGTTCAAATGCAGTAACATTAGTAGCACATGATATTCACATACATTCAATAATAGAATCATAGAACATGGACCAGAGCATGCCAGGCACTCCTGTCTTCTACTGCCTCCCGCAGTTTGGTCAGACTCATGTTGATAGCTTCGAGAACACTGTCCAACCATCTCGTCCTCTGTCGTCCCCTTCTCCTTGATCTTTCCCAACAACAGGGTCTTTTCCAGGGAGTCTTCTCTTCTCATGAGGTGGCCAAAGTATTCATAGCTGCCAAGTTTTCCTTTTTCTCACGAGGAAGCCTATTCAGCATAATGGAATTTCCCTTTAAAAAAGGGATAACTTGGCAGCTATGCAAATTATTGGAGCCTCAGCTTCAGGATCTGTCCTTCCAGTGAGCACTCAGGGCTGATTTCCTTTGGATTAAAAGAAAATGTTATGAAAATGTTATTAAAATAGATGGCATTTAACACCAACTAAACTTGCAAAAATGTATAGGGCAAGGAATAAGGAATGTTGGAAATGTAAAGAAAAGGAAGGGAGTTTCTATCATATGTGGTGGACTTGTGATAAGGTAAAAGCCTACTGGGAAATGATATATAATGAGTTAAAGAAAATGTATAAGAATATGTTTGTTAAAAAACTGCAAGCATTTTTAATAGGTATAGTAGGAGAGGAAATACCAAAAGGCGACCAAAAACTGTTTATGTATGCAACAACTGCAGCAAGAATTCTTTTAGCCCAAAAATGGAAGCAACAAGAAATACCAACGAAAGAAGAGTTGCAGATGAAGATGATAGACTTTGTGGAACTGGCAAAGCTGACTGGGGAAATCTGAAACCAACATGATCAAGATTTCCAAAATGACTGGAGTAAATTTATACAATATTTGAAGGATCATTGTAAACAAATAACAACACTAGCAGGGTTGTAAGAAGACTTGTAATTACAATTGTTATTACCTTTTTATATTTATTTATAAGTTGGGATTTTTTTATTTAGTGAAACGTAAATTGGAAAATATACAATGCTATGATATATAATGTTGAAAACCAAGAGGCGGGCGGGAGGGAAGTCAACAAGCTCATACGAGCAAAAGTATAAAGTGGATAATAAGGATGTGTCATAATTGTTATAAAATGGAAACTTAATAAAAATATTAAGTCCCTTATCTTATATTTGCATAGCTGGCTCTTCCTGCCTAACTGTAGAACCTTACATTCTCCCCTAGAAAAATCCATTTTGTTGATTTTGGTCCATTCTCCAATCTGTTAAAGTCTTTTTGGAAAATCCGGTCTTCTGCAGCATTAGCTACCCTTCCCAGTTTGGTGTCAACTGCAGATTGAATGAGCATCCTTTCAATTCCTTCATCTAAAACATTTATAAAGATGTTGAACGATCACTGGCCAAGGACAGAACCCTGAGGCACCCCACTTATCACTTTGTTCCAGAATGAGGAGGAACCATTAGTTATCACTCTTTGGATTTGGTCAGTCAACCAGCTACAAATCCACCTAATAGTTACCTTGTCCAGCCCACATTTTACCACATTCTCCACAATAATATAACAGAGGACTTTGAAATCAAGATACACTATGTCCACAACATTCCCCTGATCCACCAAACTTGTAACTATATTTAAAAGATGAGATTCTTCTGGCATGACTTGTTTTTGAGAAACCCATGCTGGTAATCACAGCATCCTTTTCTAAGTACTCTCAGGTGTATCTGAAGAAGTGTGCATGCACATGAAAGCTCATACCAAAATAAAAACTTAGTTGGTCTTTAAGGTGCTACTGAAGGAATTTTTTCTATTTTGCTTCGACTCAGACCAACACGGCTACCTACCTGTAATAAGTACTCTCAGAATGACTATTTAGTTATGCACACTAGGACCTTTCCTGTTACTGACGTCAGGATCACCAGTTAGTAGGTACCTGGGTCTTCTCTCCCCCCCCCCTTTGAAGATGCGGACAACATTTGCCCACCTCCAGTCTGCAGGGACCTCACCTGTTCTCTGAGAATTCTCAAAGATTATAGACAACTCTGAGATTACGTCAGGGGAGGGATATTTTCAGGAAAGTGAGGGAAAATTCTGCCTAAGCCTTAAATTATCTGGCAAGCAGACTAAGAACTTGAGTCATAAATCAAGCTCTAAACATTGCCTTTTGGAATACTTAAATGCTCTGTAAACAATACAGTGTGGTTGAAACCTACAATCATTCTTGGTACTTCCACAGAACCACCATACCCAAAACACAATCTCTATCTCTCTCCCTCTCTCTCCCTCTCTCTCTCTCTCTCTATCTCTCTCTCTCTCTCTCTCACACACACACACCTTATCTATAGCTAGGCACCTAGTGCTTTAATTTTAAAACAAGAGTCATACATTATAGATGTGCTCTAGGAAAGTAATCTGCAACATTTCAGAAGGATGGGGGCAGAGACAAGGGAGTTATGATTTTTAAAAGCTGCCTCAGGCTTGAGCTCTGCTCAATTGACACAAAATGTCAGAGAAACCAAGTGCATAGTTGATTTGATGGGAGTGGATGTGTGAGCAGGTGGCCCAGAGGCAAAAGGCCTTGAACGTCCAGCATTTCCCAGGCAAGAGCACCATGAGAAGATCAAGCAAAGGGCACAAGACAGATAAGAACAAGGCAACATCATTGCTTCAATATCCCTTCTCCAAGGCACTGTGACTGGGGAGTCCTGCTAAAGCCAATCCCTTTGCTCAGATGCTACACCTGTCAACCACATAAAAGCTCCCCGCCTCTCTCCCCACTCTGACATTTTCCAAGCTTGGGAGGTTTGTTTGTTTCCAAGTTTTGCAGGTGAACTGTCTGTAGCATTTTCCCAACACCTGTATTTCTTAACTGCCCTGAAGCACTTCTGTTTTGGACGAGAGTGCCTTAGGGAGATTCTGCTTTGGCTTGGGCAAGAAACACTTTTGGTTTTTGATCCAGGATTCATTTGAATATTTCACATATTCCTGGTTTATTTGTGTTATACACAACCCAAATCTCCAAGTGGTGAGAGACTCCAGGGGTCCCAGGCACTTACTCAGGTTCAGTTTCCTTGGAATGAAGGTTAGTGGAGTCCGTGATTACTGGAGGTTTTATATGGTTTTATTTACACATATACACAACCTGAGCATAGGATGGAGAGGCTCACAGCATCCACACACCCCAAAGACCTTGCTTCTCCATTAGTAACATATCTAGATCTTTCACAGAACAAGCATGTCTCTCTGTCTCCAGCTTCCAGCCTATTTCTCGCCCTGCTTACACACAACTCTCTGGCTTTTGCTCTCTTAACTAACAGCAATGTGAGGGTGCAGGAAGGACCACCCATTTGTTCTAGGGTGTAGAGCAACTTCTTTGGTTATGCTAATTGTGGTGCTTAGCTAGTCAGTCGAAGCCATTATGTACCGTGTTTCTCATATTTTAAGGCATCCCCAAAAAATAAGCCATGACAGGATTTCTAAGGGTTGGTGAAAAATAAGACATACCCCGAAAATAAGCCATGTCGTGTAGCCCCGACCGAGCGAGAGGCGAAGGCGCGGGACCCAGCAGGAGCTCCCTGCCTGCTTCCCCGAGCCGTCGCGCATCGGGGGACAGAGCCGAAGATCGGCGGGCGCTCCTTGCTGGGCTTGACAAGCCCGGCAAACAGCGCCCGCCGATCTTCGGACCTGTCCTGTGTGACAGGCGGGGGTGGGGGGGAAGCGGAGATCGTTCTCTGCTCTCCCCCCACCCCCGCCTGTCACCAAAGATCGGCGGGCGCTCCTTGCTGGGCTTGACAAGCCCGGCAAACAGCGCCCGCCGACCTGTGCTGTGTGACAGGCGGGGGTGGGGGGGAAGCGGAGATCGTTCTCCGCTCTCCGCCCACCCCCGCCTGTCACCGAAGATCGGCGGGCGCTGTTTGCTGGGCTTGACAAGCCCGGCAAACAGCGCCCGCCGATCTTCGGACCTGTCCTGTGTGACAGGCGGGGGTGGGGGGGAAGCAGAGATCGTGCTCCGCTCTCCCCCCACCCCCGCCTGTCACCAAAGATCGGCGGGCGCTGTTTGCTGGGCTTGACAAGCCCGGCAAACAGCACCCGCCGATCTTCGGCCCTGTGCTGTGTGACAGGCGGGGGTGGGGGAGAAGCGGAGATCGTTCTCCGCTCTCCCCCCATCCCCGCCTGTCACCGAAGATCGGCGGGCGCTCCTAGCTGGGCTTGACAAGCCCGGCAAACAGCGCCCGCTGACCTGTGCTGTGTGACAGGCGGGGGTGGGGGAGAAGCGGAGATCGTTCTCCGCTCTCCGCCCACCCCCGCCTGTCACCGAAGATCGGCGGGCGCTCCTAGCTGGGCTTGACAAGCCCGGCAAACAGCGCCCGCCGACCTGTGCTGTGTGACAGGCGGGGGTGGGGGGGAAGCGGAGATCGTTCTCCGCTCTCCCCCCACCCCCGCCTGTCACCGAAGATCGGCGGGCGCTGTTTGCTGGGCTTGACAAGCCCGGCAAACAGCGCCCGCCGATCTTCGGACCTGTCCTGTGTGACAGGCGG
The DNA here is from genome assembly GCF_965207765.1 of Zootoca vivipara. Lineage (NCBI taxonomy): Eukaryota > Metazoa > Chordata > Lepidosauria > Squamata > Lacertidae > Zootoca > Zootoca vivipara. The sequence continues at coordinate 50,980,523 of NC_142589.1, forward strand.
GGGTGGGGGGGAAGCGGAGATCGTTCTCCGCTCTCCCCCCACCCCCGCCTGTCACCAAAGATCGGCGGGCGCTCCTTGCTGGGCTTGACAAGCCCGGCAAACAGCGCCCGCCGATCTTCGGACCTGTCCTGTGTGACAGGCGGGGGTGGGGGGGAAGCGGAGATCGTTCTCCGCTCTCCGCCCACCCCCGCCTGTCACCGAAGATCGGCGGGCGCTGTTTGCTGGGCTTGACAAGCCCGGCAAACAGCGCCCGCCGATCTTCGGACCTGTCCTGTGTGACAGGCGGGGGTGGGGGAGAAGCGGAGATCGTTCTCCGCTCTCCCCCCATCCCCGCCTGTCACTGAAGATCGGCGGGCGCTCCTAGCTGGGCTTGACAAGCCCGGCAAACAGCGCCCGCCGACCTGTGCTGTGTGACAGGCGGGGGTGGGGGAGAAGCGGAGATCGTTCTCCGCTCTCCCCCCATCCCCGCCTGTCACCGAAGATCGGCGGGCGCTCCTAGCTGGGCTTGACAAGCCCGGCAAACAGCGCCCGCCGACCTGTGCTGTGTGACAGGCGGGGGTGGGGGGGAAGCGGAGATCGTTCTCCGCTCTCCGCCCACCCCCGCCTGTCACCGAAGATCGGCGGGCGCTGTTTGCTGGGCTTGACAAGCCCGGCAAACAGCGCCCACGTGCACTTTATTAAAAAATAAGACATCCCTCAAAAATAAGCCATGTCGTGTTTTTTTGAAGAAAAAATTAATATAAGACATGACTTATAATATGAGAAACACGGTAGACAAGGGACTGGTCTGGCAAGCTTGGGATCCACAGGTACAGGATTCCAAGAATGAAGACATCACCCAGACTCACCTTGCAAACTCGTAACATTTTGTTCTCATTTTGTGATAATGTATGTGCTGATTAAATTTTCATGTTCTTTTTTGTTTTTGTTTTTTGCATTAGGACGATTGAGATGCTTTTGTATTTTGGGGGCTCTTCATTTTCCATGTGGATCATTTCTTTCTTTCTTTTTAAAATTTTTATACGGAATTACTTTAATTTAATACAGTTTCTTAAAATCAGGTTTCCCGTTCCTGTTGCAAACATATGTCCATCATTTCGTCCCACAGCCGCATCATTTCTTATTTAGTATCTAGTTGTCACCCATTACTTGCTGTTAAACCATTCTTCCAGCTGACCACTTTTTCCTCCTTACAAATAGCACTCTGCTATGTCTTATAAATATAAAATCCAGTTCACGTGTGTATAGTCCCTCATATACATTTTGTTCCAGATCTGGTGTGCTGAGAGTTCATTACTATCTTCCATTGTTCAGTTGTTTGTAGTGTTTATCTGGATGGTACAAGGCCACTTTCCATTCCTTCCTCTGTTTACGGATTAGCAAAGCAGCTGCAGCCATAAATAACTCACAGGGTGCAATTCCAGGCTTCCGCCATTAAATTCCTCTCTGGAGTTCTTTCTCAGCACACAGTTAAGAGCAAGATCTTTTCTCAAATTCAGCCTCTTTTCCACATCTGTTTGGCCGCAGATCATTCTCTCCCACTGCCCCCCACCCCCCGTATTCCTGTGACAACACGCCGGTCCAGAAATGATTGTTGATAAAATCCATTCAGCCTCGATCAAAGGGGGGCATAGCAAGACCTTATTAAATTCCTTCTTGACATGAATAAAAAACCTCTCCCCTCTTTTTCAAAATGTCAGACAGAGTAACAATGCAACAGCTACATATGTCTCTTTCATTGTGCAGGGAAGGACAAGAAAAGGAAAGACCATTTGAAAACCATAAGAAAGCACAAAACACCTTTACCTCCCCCTTCCTTTCCTGACTGTTGTAAGGATTCTCAGGATTCATGTTGTTATTGTTTAGTCATTTAGTCGTGTCCGACTCTCCGTGACCCCATGGGCTTCATAAAAACATTCAGATACCTTCAGAGAGCCAAGCCCACTCCTTTCAGCAGCTGATTAATTGCAGCCCATTAGCATATGTCGGTCCAGGAGAGCCTCTTGATTAATGCCAATTGTCCAAATTAAGGAGGAACCATCCACAAATCATGCCAGTAACAGAGGCTCGTCCATGGCGGGGACACACTCCCAAGTCGCTCCTGCTCTGCCTTTCAAGTTGACAGACACAGGATTGCACGGCACTGCAGGATGCAGTGAACTCCCCAGATCCCACTGAGGAGCATCGCATGGATTTATGCCTTGGAAATCCTTATTTTCCCCTGCCTGAACTTCCTTGCAACCCATGGAGGGCTGCAAAGAACAACCGCCATTGACTCGTGACATAGCAGGAAACCCCATGTAGATCATTTCTAGCAACTTCCCCCAAGGCCAAAAACAAACAAATATAAACAGCAGAACTGTTCTTTTCTTTTCATAAGTTAGCAATGCTATTTCAACATCTGTTATCTCTGACAGCCTACAAGTTCTTTCCTATAGAATGCCATCCCAATGGGCTTGTAGCTTTAAGGCATAATGCACACAAAAAACAACAACATTTTACTCCAGATAACTGAATTCTGAAGATGTTACCCTTCATCCCATACTTTCCAATCACTAAAACAGATTAGAATCTGGAGAGTGGGAACCTAGCTCAGACGGCCTTTTCTTCTGACAAGGCCCTCATGACCTGAACACTTGCATGGCAGGTGGTTGTTCGACAGGTGATACCTTCCCCATCTCAGTGCCAGGAAAAGGCCCAGAAGATTCAGGTCTGCCTGCCCTGCAAAGGCGAAGAAAAGGGCTAACAGAACTTGAATCAAAACTTTTTTTTTAAAAAAAACCCTGTTTATAGATTATATTGTTTTCTCCACCCCTATGAATTTGAACTGAACTTGACATCTATAAGGGCCATACTTGATATGACATCAGAAATGCAGGTCAGGAAGGGGGAAGCATTCAGGTGCCTGTAATAGCAGCCACAGAGGGACAGTTCGAATCAGAACAGTGGCAGCAAAGGCATTCCACCAGCCATGCAGGAAACATTATACTTCCTGGGATTGCAAAAATGAAATGCACTGTGGGTCGCAGGGTCTTTTGGTGGGTCAAAACTTGGAAGTTGTTCAGAGTGCATCAGTCTATGAAAGAGGTCAGTGCCTGAACCAGTTACTGAGTCATTTTTCAAAACTAGTCAGTTGTATAAAACCAAGACATGCTCAGAGTGGGCCCGTTTAAACCAATCAGGAAACTGAACCAGAGTCAGAAATACTGATGAACCTGAACCAGAACTGAACCCAAATGTTTTGCTCCTTGCCGTGGACCTTTGCCCCCACATTCCCGCCCCCTTGCTTTTCAGCCACATTGCAACTGTGGCATTAAAAGAAAAAAGAAAATTGTGGCTACTATCTCTGAGTGGGTGTTTTGTGGCTTATGTCCTTACACTGGTCACGCCCAAAGCCAGCTCCTGCTATGATCTTGGGTGGCCATTTTGAAACCAGATGTTGGAGCCCTAAAGAGGAAGTCCACCAGCTTGAGAGATCTTATCTCAAAGTCACAGATGGCTTTGAAACAGGAAATGAGTGCAAAACGAATGAGCCAGCCATAGTCCCACAGCCGCCCTAAAACAAGAGGTTTACAAAATAGATACTGGCAGAGGGCTGCCGCCTCTGTTTTCCTGGCAGGGCTCATGTGCCTTTAAAAACAGCAAACAACAGGCAGAAATTCAGTGGATGCTAAGATCCCTAACATAGGCAATGGGGTTAGAGTGAAGTGCTGGACCTTCGGAATTTATCTTTATCATGCAGAGTGGCCAGTGGTAGCAGAGCCCCGCCTGAGAAGATGGCAACCCTGTGTTGTGTAAAAAGTGGATAAACAAGCCACATTGACTCAAAACATCTGCCTGTGTTGCTGCAGAGAATATAAGTGAACATTACATCTGGTACAACCAAAATGGTCAAAGGCCTGGAAACGATGCCTTATGAGGAACGGCTTAGGGAGCTGGGTATGTTTAGCCTGGAGAAGGTTAAGGGGTGATATGATAACCATGTTCAAATATATAAAAGGATGTCATATAGAGGAGGGAGAAAGGTTGTTTTCTGCTGCTCCAGAGAAGCGGACACGGAGCAACGGATTCAAACTACAAGAAAGAAAATTCCACCTAAACATTAGGAAGAACTTCCTGACAGTAAGAGCTGTTCGGCAGTGGAGTTTGCTGCCAAGGAGTGTGGTGGAGTCTCCTTCTTTGGAGGTCTTTAAGCAGAGGCTTGACAGCCATCTGTCAGGAATGCTTTGATGGTGTTTCCTGCTTGGCAGGGGGTTGGACTGAATGACCCTTGTGGTCTCTTCCAACTCTATGATTCTATGATTCTATGATCTTTTATGATGCATGAAGGGTCCTGTCAAAGAAGCAGCAAAACATCACAGCAAGTTCCAGAGTCAGAGGTGTGACTCTGTTTACATTCAGACTTGTTAAACTGGCCTGTGGTGGTTTTACTGCCATAAGAACATAAGAAATGGCCCACCTAGTCCAGCTTCCTGTTCTCACAGTGGCCAACCAGATGCCTGAGCACAAGAGCATTCTCTACTCTTGCACTTTGCATTAACTGGTTTCCACCCTTGCCCTGCTAAATGGGAAGCACCTTCAATTACTTTTTGAAAGCACACCTCCCTGATCACTAAGGTGGACCCTCCTTGTCTTCTGGAATATTACAAATTGCTTCATTTCATTCTTGTACTTTTACTGCTATTTTAGTAGTTTGACCTGATGGTTTTAAATGGTGCTTTTAGTTGTATTGTTGATTTATTGATTTCTTGCATTTATATCCCACCATTTTCTCCAAGGCACTCCAGGCAGTCTACCACTGAATGCCTGCTGCTAGGGATTCAAAATCAGGGAAGATTTTGGCTCACTTTCTTGCATTTGGCTTCCCAACCAGGGTTGGGAAGAGACAGTGGTGGAGGAAGCCACTTGGGTTCCTGGGATGGCGTGCCCAGGGGTGGGGCGAGCTCCCCATAGGGGCGGGGTGCACCAAGGGACCTCCAGAGTCTGCTTACCTCCTCCCACTCAGCCACCCTACAGATGGAGGGGAGGCAGCGGGCAGACCATTTGGGCAGTGTGGAGCCTATGTACACCCAAGCCACCGCGTCTCTCCCAGGGCGTGGCTCGGGTGCACTGCAGGCCCCGCAGTGAGTGCTGTCCGCCATTTTGTCACCCCCTCAGTGGTGACACCCGGGGCGGACTGCACCCCCCCCCCCACATTGTAAGGGCTCTTGTAGGCTTCTCACGAGTAAGAGGCTTCAAACTCCATTTTTACAGAGTTTTATTATATACATATGTACAAGACAGAGCTAAAAAGTCCATTACTTCTCTATTCTGAATCAGAATCCGGAAGTGGTGCGCGTCTAGACTGGCGCCAACATGATAGGAACCTGGGAGCCCTCAGCTTCCGCTGTTGCTCCCTGCGCTTGTCCCCCCCCCTGTGCTCCTGGGGTGAAGGGGCGGGAACGCAGCTCCCCCCCCCCAAACTGCTAAACTGTTGAGCAGGTTCTCTGGTTCCTGAGCCCTCTCCCTCTGCAGCGCTCAGGTCTGACACTTCCAATCTTCCCCACTGCTCCTGTGAGCTGTCAGCATCCGCTTGGCTCTCCACCACTGTAGGAGTCTTGGCACCACCTTCCTGCCATTGCTCTGAGGCAGCAGCATCTCACAGCCCCTCCACCACTGCGTTGGGCTCCCTGCTGACCCCTGGTGGTCCCCTGACACACACACCCCTTCCTCCGCCCCTGGGAAGAGGGACTTGGGCTAGGGGAGACTTTGCTATAATCCAACAAGGCTGTTCTTTTATTATTGAAACATATATGCAGCAGTGCGCTCTAACCTGGTTGTTGCTTGATTTGTTCTTTGCTGAGTGACTGCCCCACATGGGTTTCTCAAAAGCCAATATTTATGTTTGCACTCTTCCCCACTCAGTAGTAGCATTACCTGGGGAGTACAACCTGCATTACTGGAAGCAGTAGGATTAAGGCATCGAGAAGCTTCAGGGAGACAAAAGCCTCCTTTGTGACAGAGAGAAATTGAGTGGAATTGCGCTAATTGAGAGCACAGCTGAAAAGAAATCAGTGGGTTTGGTCTACTTAAATCCTAAGGCTCAACATCTCCACCAGTGCTGTAATGATGATAATCCCTTAATTACCAGGCACTTAGGAAGGCCTGCCTTGCAAACAAACTGATCACATTAGCTAAAGCATTCTTCGCCTGTAAAAGAAACCCAGCTAAGGAGGTGGGAAGAGGAGAGGGCAAGGAGGAAACCAACTCCTCTGCAAAGACCTATACTTGCAGCTTCTCTGGCACAGCTGCTGGGAACTGCAGTTTGGTGAGGCTGCTGAGATCTTTTGGTTGTGCCCAGAGTTACAAATCCCATGATCCCCTCGGAAGATGGGAATAACTAAAATACCACTTTAGGTTGTGTTGTAGAGGAAGAGGAAGAACCCCTTTGACTTTGCAAATCCATATAAAGATTTCTCTACTTGATTTCTAAAAACAAGAGGAACCAGAACTGCTTTTGCCAACCTGCTGGCAGCCGCCATGTGTTGCCCAGCAAGCAGTTCACATGATCTCCAGCCAGAGCAGTGCAGCCAGTGTTAGAAACTCAAGCTATATAAACTAGGCGCCAAATGCCTCCTGAAAATGGAATGTTTAGTTGCCTTTTGGGGGCTAGACAGCTCAAAAGTCATGTTTTTCAAAACATTTTTTTTTGCTTGCTGAAATTCATTCAGATTGTGCAGATAAAATATAATGGATATAACTCCACAGGATGTGTTGTTAGTGTGTGAAAACAGGCAAGATCTACAAGGCTCCCCCAAGCCAGTTGATACCTCCTCTTTCTGCATGGATGGTACCATGATCAGAGTTCACTACTAGTCTAGAAAGCAAATAGTCTGCAACAAAATATTGCAGCAAAGAATACAAAGAATCGATGTTCTAGCTAGCCAGCTAGCCAGTCAGCCAATCAATGAAACATTCTTTCAGGATACTTCCCCCCCTCCCATTCCACATCCACCCAAACTCAGCATTCTGTGGTCCCTGGGGATCTGTCAGTTTCACTCCTCCTTCAGTCTCTCATTCCCCCCATGTTAAATTCAGTTCCCCATATTTTGCAGAAATTTGCAATTAAAAAAAATACTCATGAAAATTAATCTGCATTTTAGCACGAATTTCTCCTAACAAACACATTTGTATATTCAGTTTTGACTAAAACACGTATTTTTGCAAGCAATATAATGCATTTTTGTATTCAATTTTTATCAGTAGCTTCCTTTTTATGCACACATCACCCTAATATATGCATTTTTGTAAACACCGCTTGGTTGGTGAAGTGCATTGCAAATTTCAGAGAAGTGCAAATTCTGAAAAATTCTGGGCTTTGGTTCTCATATTGTTTCGGAAAGTCTGAACAGAACAGATTCATTTGAAATGCATACTGAACTGACTTTCTTAGCCATCCCAGGTGGGCCCTGAGTATCCTTGGACTTCATCAGACTGGTTCTCAGGGGTGAGGGGGTCTTAAAGATTTGTTTGCTTTGCTGCAAACCTTGGCATTCCCTCAAACATGGCAATATCTCCTTTGCCACAACCTGCCCTGTCTCAGCTGCATTCTCATTGGCACTCACCAGCGGAGTTTGGTGCTGGTGTACATGGTGATGCCATGGTTCCAGCCACGTTCCAGGAGCGAGCCCAGGTGCATGAGCAATGCAAACCAGCCCCTGGGTTTCTCACGCTGCCTTGGCACTTTTCAGAAGTGGGTAAAAAAAAAGTTACGTTATCCCCATCAATTACATTTTTATGAAGCAATTGGCTGGACTTTAAAGCCCTTGCGAGGACCGATTTGGGCACCCTCTGCAAGGCAGGTGCCAGGCATCGGTGCAGGAGGACGCTGTGTTCTCCTCCAAAGGGTTCTTCTGCCAGCCGCACTGGAAGCCATGGGCTAAGAGCCAAGGGACCTGCTCTTGGAGAACCCAGTCTTTAAAAGCTAACATCTTGCTCTTTGGTCAGAATGGGGGAGCTGGCTTGCAGGGAGTGGGGGCTTAACTCCAGCAGTCTGCCTCTCCTTATTAGCTTAATAGCACTGAGTAAAACTCTCCATCGCAAGGGAGCATGTACATAAGCACATAACATAAGGGCATAAGAACTGAAGAAGAGTCTGCTGGATCAGACCAGTGGCTCATCTAATCCAGCATCCTGTTCTCACAGTGGCCAACCAGACGCCTCTTCTAGGAAGCCCACAAGCAGGATCCAAGCACAAAGGCATTCTCCCTCCTGCGGTTTCCAGCAACTGGTGTTCAGAAACATTACTGCCTCTGACAGTGGCTAGTAACCATGGGTAGCTTTGTCCTCCAACAATTTGCCCAATCCCCTTTGAAGGCCTAGTTACAGGTAGGTAGCCGTGTTGGTCTGAGTCGAAGCAAAATAAAAAAAATCCTTCAGTAGCACCTTAAAGACCAACTAAGTTTTTATTTTGGTATGAGCTTTCGTGTGCATGCACACTTCTTCAGATACACTTGAAACAGAAGAATCAGACTCTTACAGAGGGTGGTTAACAGCCATCTACAGGTTTACCACTCCCATCAGCCCATCACCCATTCCCACCCCCACCACCACCACCCTCTGTAAGGGTCTGACTCTTCTGTTTCAAGTGTATCTGAAGAAGTGTGCATGCACACGAAAGCTCATACCAAAATAAAAACTTAGTTGGTCTTTAAGGTGCTACTGAAGGATTTTTTTTATTTCCCTTTGAAGGCCATTCAAGTTGGCCATCATTGCCTCTTGTGTGCAAAAATTCCATAATTTAACAATACATGTTTATCTTCTAGCTCCTCTTCCAGTGTAATCCAGCGGCTGTCAATGTCAGAGTTTTCATGGTCAACACCTTGGGAAGTACAATGAGCGGCTGCAGGAGTTCAACAAAAGGAGCAGGAGGATCTCAAGCATCCAGATCACGTTTTGCACCTTAAAACAATCTCATCCACTATCCAAAAGCCATTGCATACATCTTTGTATTTAACATGTGCTTTAAAAAAAAAAAAACTCCTGCCAACCTAGCAGTTTGAAAGCACATCAAAGTGCAAGTAGATAAATAGGTACCGCTCCAGTGGGAAGGTAAATGGCGTTTCCGTGTGCTTCTCTGGTTTGCCAGAAGCGGCTTAGTCATGCTGGCCACATGACCTGGAAGCTGTACGCTGGTTCCCTTGGCCAGTAAAGTGAGATGAGCGCCGCAACCCCAGAGTCGTCCGCGACTGGACCTAATGGTCAGGGCTCCCTTTACCTTTACCTTTTTTTTAAAAAAAAGAATGCAAATAGAAGCCACTGAGGGAGAGCTTGATACTTACTGTGACTGAAGCTGGGGTGTGTGCTAACCCTTTCCTCCCCAGTTGTTGTCCCAAAGCTGCCATTTGTGTCGGGAGAAAATCCTGCTCCTGTCTCCATAATATCAAAGATGCATTTGATGACACTTGCATCTTGGGCTTCTTCCTTGGTCCTTATGTGATGTGCAGCACTGCCCATGCTCCACAACCTCCACGTAAGAATTCAAAGGCTTAGATGGAGCCTGCCTTTATGCAGCTGTGATTCTGCTGCAAGTTTCTCAAGGTCGTGTTGGCTGAGGCTGATGGGACCTATAGTCCAAAATGCCTGGAGAGAACCATAGAACTTCAAAAAAAAGAAAGAAAGAAAGTTGGCAAAGGCTGATCCTGGAGAGTTCCTGACAAAGGGAATGTTGGAGCTGGGGCTACATGGACGTGGTTCATGGTGCCATGACTTTGTTACCAGTGAGTGTAGAATGGCAGTGAGTGTAGAACTGTGAGAATGGCTTGTTTCTCTACGTGGTATAGATCTGTCTGAAGCAGCCGTCAACCAGGTGTGATTGTGCAACCCGTACAGCACACACACAACAATTATTCACACAATTAATATTCTTGTTCAAAAACAATTTTTCGCCATTTATCAAGTTTGTGTGAATAAGACAACTACTTACGAATGAAAACTTAAAAGCTATCTAAAATAAAGTGAACTTGCAATGTCAGATTTTACTAAGTTCTTACAACTTCTTGACTCAATTTTTGTTTTTTCTTGTTTTTTAGGTAAGTTCAAGAAGAAGGTAGGTAAGTTCAACGATGTTCCCGGTAGCTGTGAAGTGCAGATGGAACACAGGGTGCCAGTGTTCTATCCCCGTTTTGCCCCAGCAGTCCATAAAGTTGAAGAGCTGCTATTTTGCCCTGACAGGGCCAATTTATTGGGGTTGGCGGACAGCCCACTCCCTGAGCCCAGTTTTCTGGGCTTCCTCAGTAGACTCGAGCCATTAATGTATCTATTAGTGCTAACTAATAATAATAATCCAAACAAAATCTCATTAGAATCATCATAATATATTCTTAAATGTTCAATTAAATACAATTAAATGCAAAGTTAATACAAAGGTTCGTAATTATATACTTACATGTAGTCATAGAAACAATTTCTTGGCTTAAGCATAAAGAACTGAATAGCTTAGCAAGGTAGCCATGTTTGATTACAGATATATATACTCTCATTGTGGGCTTTTAAGCAGGTGTTTTACATTAACAAGGAGGAGGAGATGTGGTTTGTGGTGCCATGACTTTGTCACCAGTGATTGTAGTATGTGAGAATGGTTCGCTTCTCTAAGTGGTGTAGATCTGTCTGAAGCAGCCATCATCCAGGTGTGAGGCAGGCAACAGACTTCCTCTCAAAATCAAAATTGTGTTTATGTTGTCAGTCTCCAGCCCATCTGTCTTCACCTTCTTAGTGCAATTGGAGACACAGTGACTTTCCACTGCTGTGCTTTAGACTGTTTTGGCTGGGAACATTTCTGATGCGGTTCGGCAGCAGAGAATTTGCATACAAAGTGGAATCGCTCCTCAGAGGAGCTTAGTTTTGGCCTTGTAATTATGCCGTCAGCCCCACATGCAAGAAGCCACCCCCAATTTTCTGTGGTATTTAATTAAGGTTATCCAGCAGCCTTGATGTGTTTAGAAACAAAACCACTGGCATCCCTAATAAAAGATCTTCCCCATTTTTAGCAAAGAGGAACAGATTTCCTTCAGGTGCCCTGTTTTATCAACCCAGGGAGCAGAAGACAAAATTTGTAATTCAGAGTAATGGAGCTATTAAACAAATAGTATACTTGAACTTGGGCAGAGGGAAGGAGCAGATCCTGACATGGTTTGCATGGGTGCAAAGTACAAAAGGGGGGGGGAGGATTATATTGTCAGTGTTGATCTGAAACATCACAAAGCTGGGGCAGAGGTGTGAAATCTCTTCCTCTCAACACAATGTTAATCCTTTTAAACCACTTCTCTTGCTGCACAAGTACCAAGTTGCAACAAAACACTGGAAGAGGCAAAGGTTGTGTTCACACAGCAGTTTAAATGTCTAAATGTCTGCATTATATTTGAGGTTTTGCGTATTGTAAAAACCCCTCTTTAGAAAATTAATGGAATATAGGGCAAGTTTAGCCTGGATTTCCATGTTATTTGACTGCAGGAGAAAATCCACTGGCAGCCCCCTTAACCCAGAAAATTGTGAGAGTGAAGGGATGAAATTTGGGGTGGTAGAATGGCATACAGTTCTCTTCTGCCATTTTCATGGGGGAATCATGAGGGAACAGAGGCGGGCATGTACAGAAAAGGTGAGGAAGTCGCAATGTTGTCCAATGACGTACACCCCCCCACTGGTGTGAACAGAATCCAGTGCAACATGCCAGAATGTTTATCAGAAAGCCACAGCTCCACAATGCAACTGGTGCAGCAGTGTGAAAGGAACATTAGAAAACAAGACATTCACATTATCATCAGGAAAACTAACACAATATTTCCCATGTCTGAATGCACCCTAAGTTACTGGGCTACCTAGGTCATCCTTCACTAACCAGGTGCCCTCCAGATGTTCTGGACTTCAACTCTCACCAATCCCAGAAAGCTGGTAGGGAAGGGTCCTTGTAGTTTAGTAGCATAGCCCTTGCTTTGCATGTAGAAGGTTCCTATGTAAAATACTGCCACTCAGTGTTAGCAACAGTGAGCTTGATGGGCCAATGGTCTGATTTGGTATAATGCAGTTTTCTACATCTCTGTCTTCCTATAGATCTGTGAGGGCACCAGACTGGTGAGGGCTGGTCTAGATTTCCTTCTCCCATGCCATGCTATAAAATGCAGGCAGAACTCCATGGGAGGAGATGCAAATATCCTAGTGTGGCCCAGATAACACAGAGATGCACTCCCTTTTCACTGCCAACAGGACAGGGCATCTTCCACTCACCCACCTCAAAGCATAGGCAAAGGAGAGGGCAGCTTCACTTCAGCCAAATAGCACTCTTCCTGGGGCTTGCCACTCATTCTGACACTTGTTGGGGGTTTTGAAAACCCACCTGTCGTTTAAGCTTCTTCTGTGCTTTGTATAATGGCTAGCTCTCTATATTGTCCCCTGAGTAGGGATGTCGAGTATACGCCAGAGTCTGAGCACAAGCAAGGCCAGGAGTTGAAGGGAGTGTGCCAGAGCAGAAAGAGAGGAGCCATCAGTGTAACTTTAGTGTAGCGTTGCTACCAAGAGCAGGAAGCATGAGTCACTGCCTGGCAAGTGGGGATGCTTTTTGTACAGTGGCTCTGTGGTTGTGTTCTGGAGGGTGGTAGCACCCTGGGTAGTTGGCAGGTTTGCCTCTTTGCTTGCACAGACCCTACCGATGCCACCCAAAACCCACTGTTCCACTTGATATTGGCGTTGTTGAATTCCAGTATCTCTCAAACTGACACCAGGTGGCAGACTTCTCAGAAGATTGTGACTTCTTTCAGGTTCCTCGGTAATGCCTTTCAGGTCTGGCAAGTCAGCAACAGGTAAACCTTCCTTGCCCTTTCTGATCAAGTTGCCGACTGAACCATCCCCACCACGACCTCGCCTGGGCTGTTCCCTCCCACCCTCAGTTCAGAAATCCAAGAGCAGTTGTGTTTTCCTTCAGAGTGGTTTTGCTGTGAGTTTGTTGCCTCACAGGACAGAAACAGCAAATCGTCATCAGCACCATCATATCAGTATGCATACAGTGCTTTACAGCAGGGGTGGCCTACTGTTTTGGGCCCATAGGCCATATGCAGCATTGGTTAATTATCGGGGGGGGGGGCACACTCCTTTTCACATTCCAGGTAGAACAAAAAAGCCAGTCTCTAAACAAAAGAATAAACAGACACAAATCAGACATCAGAAAGGGCAATATTTAGAAACTAGGAGTGGATATTTCAACTCCATAGGACACTCTGTCCTTCAAGCAGCCATTTTGAAACAAAGGAATTTCAAAGAGAAACTCCGATGTGATTGGTTTGTTGGGAAATTCAGTTCTTTCCTCTCTGACTTGAATAGAGATTGTGGGTCATCATCATCATAATTAGTTGCAGTTCTCTCCCCCCCCCTGATGTTCTCCTTCCACTTCCATAATTCCCACTCTCTCCCTGCCCAATGGCAAATGCAGAAAGTAAAACCTTTGCAAAGAGGGTTAGGCATGTATCCTGCTGCCAGACCTGGACCTGGAAATCATAGACCTGAGCTTAGAAATGTGGAGCAAAGAAGTGTGGACAAGCCTTTAGTTGTCAAGGGCACTTCCTGGCCAAGGAATGCACATGGCAGAGAGTTAAGTCTTCATTGTCAGAGATAGCACTTCCAGTTGTTTCTACAGCTCTGGATACCTGTGCACACACCTATCTAGTGTCTAGGTGGCTATTCCCAGATCTGCGCTCTATGGAGCAATTGCAGCAACTGGGGACCACAGCCCCTCCACCCATTTATGTATGATGGGCTGCACACATGTAACTGGAGGCTACGCCTGCACAGAAGCTTATTCTCTTCCTGCATCAATCCCCTCTTGGTTCTGGGAGACAGTGATGCAGGGGGGAGGGGACACCTAGCCCTTCACTTCCCTGGCCTGCCTCTTCCTCCTCTTCCCCCAGCTCTGAAGCTTCCCTTTGATTCTTGCCTCCTGGCTGATACAGATTCCCACAGACCACTGTCCCTCTCTCCCAGCTACCCTTCCCCCAGTGCACATTCATCAGCGTCCCTGACATTGACTAGTGCCATTTTTTTCCACTAGAATCACATTTGTGGCAAATTTAAAATGTTTACCTCATTTCCAATTGTTTTCATTTCTGATTAATTTACTGGAATCCCTGACACCATTCTTCTGCTTGTAACTTTGATGTTTTCCATCCAAACGATGCTACAAGAGATCACAACTTTGCCAGATTTTAGGGAAAGGAGTACTCATTACGGGCATTTTTTTAAAAAAAGAGAAACACACAAATCTTAGCTGATGTTTAAACTCCTGGAAATGAACAGACACTTACAAACAACTCAGTTACAAGTTTTTGCATTGAATACCCAAGTCATTGGGCGGCCGGGGGTGTGTGTGTTTCTGACCAAAAAATCTCACTATAATCCTGAGGGAGCAAAAATAAAAAGGAGAGCTTAGCTGGCAAGATCTGTAAGCATTTGTATTTTAGGCTGGGTGAAGACGCTCTGAGAGCTTGGTTAGACTACAGATGTTTGAGGAATTTGATCTTTGGCAGTTTCAGTACAAACTTGACCTGATCTGCACTTCCTAGATTAATGTGTACATCAGGACATGATTATGCACCAGCTTCCACACTTCCTTTCGCACAGTTCTTGGAATAAGGCAACTTCTTATGTTCCTAAACATGTATTTAAATAGGTACTTAAATCTAAACGTTCATGCAGGCATTTTAAAAAAATTTAAAGACACAGATTCGTGAAGAAATGGGATGCAACAGACATATGGATGAACACATGCAAATGTGAAATTAACAGCTTCACCCGTTCTTCAATTAGGTAAACTCTGGTTCAGGAGTAGAGATGGGGGAGAAATTCAGTTTGGCATGCATTAAAATGCGAGCCAAATTTGCACTTATCAAAACGATGCATGAAGTGATGCACAGATATTCTTCAAAATTCACACGTCTTCAAATTTTGTGGAGCAGTGCTCAAATCAAAAGAACTGAATCAGTATGTGTATAAAGGCGCATATCTTAGGGAGCCCGATTTGCAAAACTGCAGTAGGGAAAAATCTTCTTTATTTCTTTTGGGTCTGTGATATAAAACATAATTAACTTTGTATGACCAAGATGACTACAGAAATGTAACTGCCATGGACTTCCACCTGCTAACACCTGGAAAGTTTGAATTTCAGGTATCAGAAGGAAGACTGAAGCTCTGCTCCTGATCTGTACAATCTGAGTTACTTGAAAACTGGGAAACCGTGTAAGAAATTTCAGGGAGTGGGCATGAGTAGCTGCCTAGGAAGGAGAGGGGAGCAAATCCAGCCAGGGCCACCAGCAGAGAAAGCTACACCCACAGAAACCACTGAGCATAGAGAAAAAGGATGGAGTTGATCCTGCGGTGGCTTTTCCTTCTCCACTGTGGAATTCCACAAAAAGCTACTTATGCCAACTGGCTGTGCTACAGTTTCCTCGTTCAGACTTCACATCAGTCTTCCCTAACCTGCTGCCCTCCAGATGTTTTGGACCACAGCTCCCATCAGCCTCAGTCAGCATGCACTAGCTGGGGCTGATGGGAGTTGTAGTCCAAAAGATTTGAAGGGCACCAGGCTGAGGAAGAGAGCCTTAGTGGCTGGCAATACTCCATCTTCACTTGAGTGGATTAGGCTTTGTGGCTGAACCATGGAATTTTCACCGACCTCCTGCCCTGCTTTATTTTACCAAAATAAATAAACAAACAAACAGCCCAGCAGCCTGTATCTATTGGACATGATTCTGGCCTGACCAGTTGTGAAACTTTACTCCAACCCCTGAAAGCCGCATGCACGCAAACGTCCTGCCAAGTTATTTAAACCCCTGTTTTCATAGCTTACATGCCATTCAGAATAGTTTGCATTATTTGAGCACAGAATCAACAGACATTTAAAACAACTTGGGTTATTGAAACCCCAGAGGAGGTCCTTGCATTTTAACTGTTTGCTCTGCCTCCTGGCTCTGCAAGGGAATCGAGTAACCACTTCCTCCTCTCTTCTTCCAGATGCCAGGATGCACTCTCCTCTGGGATTGATGGGTCTTAAGCTTGGTGCGAAGGAAATAGGGTGCAGCCAGGGCTGAACCTTTGGGGCTGAAACCCATGAGAACATAAGAAGAGCCTGTTGGATTAGGCCAATGGCATCCTGTTCTCACAGTGGCCAGCCAGTTGCTTGTGCGAGCAGAACCTGAACAGAGCACAAGGGCACTTGACATAGCCACTGTGGCTAGTAGCCATTGATAGCCATATCCCCCATGAATTTGTCCATTTCACCTTTAAAACCATCAAAGTTGGTGGCCTCCTGAGGGAGAAAGTTCCATAGTTTAGCTATGTGCTGCATGAAGCATTACTGTCTTTGGTCTGCATCTTCCAGCATTCAGCTTCAGTAGATGTCTCTAGCGTCGAGAGAGAGAGAGAGAGAGAGAGAGAGAGAGAGAGAGAGAGAGAGAGAGAGAGAGAGAGAAGTTCTCCACTATCCACTTTCTCCAAGTTCTCAGTATGATTTGTGGCTCCTTTCTTGTAGGCCCTTTTGCAGTAAGAAGGCCAGCTCTCTGTTATTTTGTCCCCTACCAAACACATACATATGCATGAGCCTCTGTTTCAGTTCAACATCTAGCCATCTGGTTGCTCTTCTACTTTGCCAAAGTCTTCTGCTTAAAACTCACCCAGGACTGCCTGCCTGCCAGCTCCTGTGCCACTAGAAACCTCTGCTGCCTTGATGCATTATCCAGATCTGTTCACACGATACTTCCCTGCCTTGCCTAATAGTTTAGAATCAAGCGACTCGTGTGTCAAAAAGACACTTGCTTATAATTTAGGTGCCCTTTTCCTTGCCTGTCTGAAATTTTGCAGTTGTGGCCCCAGAGATGATGGTGATAAAATGCCGTGCCAATTGGACTGAAAACGTTGAAGTTATTGGCAGCAGAAATTGAGCTGGCTCTCCTATCAGAATCAGTGGGGATGAAAATTAATTGGAACGACCAAGAAGGACCAAATTTCATGCCAAAATAAATGCCCTTCTAATGAGTGAAGGGTTCGAAAACGAATTTGAATGAGAAACAAAACAAAGCATTAATTGAGTTTCACACCCCATTAATCTCTGCAAAGAGGGAAGCTGAATTCCATGTATTCTGCCAAGAGATCCCATTTCTCCAATTCAGGGAAATGTGCATCATTGGGTAGCAGACTCTGTCTTAGCTTGCCATCATGTTTGAAAATATTTGGCAAAAGGTGCTCAAACAAAGCAACACTAAGCTCACTGTATGGGAAACAGTGAGAGCCAAACCTTGAAAGAACCTGGAGTCTCTCCTCAACTGGTATCTGCTGCTAGATGCCAATCCTTAGCATACTGTTCAAGCTCTGCTACAAGAGTTACAACTGAAGCCGGGATTAGCTTTGCTGCATGTGGTCCACAATGATTCTGGAGCAAGTTTTTAGTGACTTTTCAACACTGGCAATATAATATATTTTAATTTAATATATAGATAGCAACTATTAACCTGCTTAGTTGTACTGCTTACATAGGCGCCATCTCCCTGGGGTGTTGGGTGCACCAGCACCCACAAAATTCCCCATGAAGGGGCCAGGCACCCACAAATTTTGGTGCCAGGACCATGCACACTGCATGGCACCCACAGTCACAGGGCCAAGCTGGCACTCCTGACTGCTTATAATATGCCTTTATTTCTTTAATTAACCCATGGATTTATTTCTTTTGAACCAGGCACAAATGAAGCTTCCTTATTTTGAGAAGACAGTAGGTAGAACAGTTGGAATTATGCTTCCTGTTAGGTCCTGCCTTTCTCCCTGCAGCCATTTTTATTTTTTATTTTTTTAAAGGTGTCTATGTGAGAATTTTTACAAAGGTAAACTAACTTCAGTACTTTCTCTTGAAAAGAAAGGTCTCTCGCTCTCTCTCTCATTCTTCATCCAAGAATATGTTCTGTAATTTTCAGATCCTCATTGTTCCACAGAAATATTGCTAATGGCAAAATATGTCTTCCAAGGTTTGGGGTTTTTTATATAACAATTGGCAGAGTGTCTCAATCTATAATTGTTTTTGGACCAATTTACGTGTCTCTGAACTGCCAGACTTCACCAAGGAAGTTGAATGTATTCTTTGTGATGATAATTTTACAATTGTTGGGGCTGTTCTGTCCTGATAGAATTTAGATGTCAGGCTTAGGATACAGGTGTGTGGTGTGTTTCCCCCTCTCTGGGGAGCTGACTGCTGCAGCTTCCAACGAAAACAGAGATGGCTGATTAGAATCCAGCAACAAAGACCATTGAATAGCACCAGTCAAATGAATTATACACCAGTATCAGCAACATGTTTTAGCAAAGCAAAGTCGTGGTGCTAGTTGCCAAAGACAACAATCAACAAAGTGTCAACAGCAGCAGAGCTTGGATGCTATAGACTCCTTCTGGCTGAAAGGTGACACAGACATATGCCCAGTTTGGGGGAGAAGGTGGTCTGATGCTCTTTAACTGACATGTACTCTGAAATGGCTACAGAGTTCAGGACTGTCTCCCAGCTACAATTATGGGAGATGGCAAAATCAAAGGGGTGGGCTATTTGCTTATTGGCTTGAGAGCATTTGCTATTTGTTCTGCTCCACTCCATCCATCAGCCTCCACCCTGAGCCACCAGACATTAACTTCTGCATCCAGCAGGCCCAACTAGGCTGAGAGGGCAGGAACCCCTGTAACCTAAGCCCATAGTGGAGCAGAATTTCTCTACAATGGAAACAGACCAAGACATACCATTAGGCAGGGTGCAGCTACCTCCTCAGGCAACTGATACTGAAGGGTAGGATGTGGCAGAAAGCACAGCTCTCTGTGTGCCACGCAGCCTGCACTGTGTTTTCTAAGCCAGCCAGCCATCCTCAGTGGCTGTGGAGAATGCTGTCCCATCCCCAGTGCTGAAATTATGTTGTTGTTGTTGTTCTTGATGATGATGATATCCCACCTTTCCAAGGAGCTTGGGATGGCATACACAGCTCCCCCTTCCCCATTTTATTCTCATAATAACCCTGTGAGATAGGTTAGGCAAATAATGGTGACTGGCCCAAGATCACCCAGTGAGCTTCATGGCTAAGTAGGGATTTCTGGTCTCCCACATCCTAATGTATCACTCCAACCACACTAGCTTTAGCCTGGTCAGCTCCTGAATGTGCAACAGGAGGGACGCCATCCCAGCAAGCAAAATGTCTTGAGCCAGCCTTGAAGGGAAAGCAAACCAAACTACAGTCATACCTCGGTTTAAGTACGCCTCGGTTTGAGTATTTTCAGTTTAAGTACTCTGCGGACCCGTCTGGAACACATTAATCCACTTTCCATTACTTTCAATGGGAAAGTTCGCTTCAGGTTAAGTACGCTTCAGGTTAAGTACAGACTTCCGGAACCAATTGTGTTTGTAAACCAAGGTACCACTGTATCAGTTTGACAGTCGCAAATATTTGTAACTTACTGTGACTTCTTGTGGCATGTTCGAAATGGTTCAAATAACCTGTGGTTACTTTATATATATATAAATTAGTCTTGAACTCAGTGTGTTTTACTAAATGCTCGGTTTTAATATTGCTATGTTTAGACTTTGTTTCTATTAGATTCTGATTTCATTTTAAATGAGGCTATATGAAAAAGCAGGTGTTAAATGTAATTTATTAGCAGCCTCATACTAAGTGTCGTTTTGAAATGTCTAGTCCTCCATCTTCATTTAAAACGGTGTTTGCATGTAGCCAAACACAGATAAAAATCTGCTCCTTGGTCTCAGAAATCATCATGTTAGTTATGATAATTTGAGAGGTGTCCAAATGGATAGAAAACAGACAGGTAACTTCTAAAATATGTAGCAAATTTTGTTAGTTAATTCATAATTTATTTGTTTTCATTAATTTATATACCACTTCACATTTCAACAAAAATCTCTAAGCGGTTTACAAATTCCAACAAAAAGGAATCATATAAAAATACAATTCCAACTCTACAATCAAACCAAACAGTACTACTACCACCAATAAGTTCCTAATCATAATCATCATCATGGGGGGGGTGGACTAAATGACCATTGGGGGTCCTTCCAATTCTACAATTCTATTATTCTATTAAGTAGAATCATAAGATGATTCTATCAATCCAATGTTTTTTGAGGGATGTATACTCCTGAAACTACCAAGATTGTTTCAGGGTATTTAGCCAAGATCTTTAAAGCTAAAGTTGCCTGATTTATTCAATGGTGGCTACCTAGTCTTTTATATATTGTATGTGTTTGGATTATCAATGCATTTGGATGACTTTATATGATTTTATTGTTTAAACTTATGCCCATGAAGGCCAATAACAATACCAATATTACGTAATGTAACTACATCTAAACAATGAACCTTATGTAAAAGAGGTAAGAACCATCCAAAAATCATACACAAAATCAAAATAAAAAACACACAAAACATCAAAACACACACACATAAACCCTGCGGTTTTGTCTGCTTTAAAAAAAAAATCCAATTTTGATTTTGAAGGAATAATCTCTCCTCCTGCTCCACTTTATCGCAAACAGTTCTACTTCGGGAGTTGGTAGCGAGAAGAGCAGCAGTGTTTATTCTTCCAGAGAAACAGGGATTTGATCAGTGTCCAAATTCTTATTATGCCGAGAGAGTGATGACAGGGGCTTAGAAACATAAACAGATGTGTGGAGAAGGTGCAGGTTTTAATTGACACCGGCTGAAAGGATAATTGTACCTTCCACAGCATCCTGCACCCCTGCTCTGCCAGCTCTTCACCACAAGCACTTGGACGCCGCTGCTGCCAGGATGCAGATCCTTCGTTTGCTCCTGACAATTTTGCTTAATTGACTGCTGAGCAAAAGCAGCTGTCTGAGCCGGGCCGCGAGTGATGCAAGGCCCAGGTGCCGGCTTCTCCAGGATACCATAAACTCAGTCTTATCCTTCTCTGCGGAGCTTTGATTTGCTGGACTGCACTTGCTGAGCCTGATGGTTCCCATGTGCAAGGATGAGCACATGCAGAGCACTCCTTTGGTGTTAGATTTTTCCTGTCCTGTTGTGCACCCTTTGTTAATCGAAAAGTGATCGGCAGGGGCTGGTTTCCTCCCAATTCTTAAACATAACTCAATATTGCAACAGGGCTTCTTCCTCTCTCCATCAAGGAAGGCAATGGTTCCAATCAGGTCACCTACACCTCACGTTTTAGTTTATAAAATGGTGCATGGCCTGCAGAAAGTTGCTAGGGGAAAGTTTTCCCTCCCTCTCTCAGAACTTGTGGACATCCCATGAAGCTGAATGTTGGAAGATTCAGGACAGAGGGAAAAAAAGACTTCTGCATGCAGCACAAAGTTAAACTGCGGAACTCCCTCCTGCAGGTGGCATTGATGGTTACCAACTTGGATGGCTTCAAGAGAGGATTACACAAATTCATGATGATGGAGGAGGAAGAGGAGGAGGAGGTTGGACTAGATGGGCCACAGCATGACCGTGATGGATTTCCAACTGATATATTAACTGGTCTTAGATCATTTCGAAGGGGCAGAGGAACCAGAGACCAAATAGCAAACATGCGCTGGATTATGGAGAAAGCTAGAGAGTTCCAGAAAAACGTCTACTTCTGCTTCATTGACTATGCAAAAGCCTTTGACTGTGTCGACCACAGCAAACTATGGCAAGTTCTTAAAGAAATGGGAGTGCCTGATCACCTCATCTGTCTCCTGAGAAATCTCTATGTGGGACAAGAAGCTACAGTTAGAACTGGATATGGAACAACTGATTGGTTCAAAATTGGGAAAGGAGTACGACAAGGTTGTATATTGTCTCCCTGCTTATTTAACTTATATGCAGAATTCATCATGCGAAAGGCTGGACTAGATGAATCCCAAGCCAGAATTAAGATTGCTGGAAGAAATATCAACAACCTCAGATATGCAGGTGACACAACCTTGATGGCAGAAAGTGAGGAGGAATTAAAGAACCCCTCCGCCTTAAGCCAGACCCATGCACATCACTAGTATACCAGCTCCTCAACGTTCCTTTATGCCCTTTTCCTGCACAAGGTCAACTCAGGGCATCAGGAGGCGGAGGCCACCATTTCGTTCTAGCAAGAGGGGGAAACAGAAAACAAGCTCTTGTTTCACAATGAAATCTCAGCAGAGTGGAGCATTTCCCACTGGCTCTGACTAGAAGCTGAAGAAGAAGCGGGTGCAGATGGCATTGGAAGGCAATTTAGTTGTTGGACAGAATAAGGCTGGGGAAAGGCTGGATTTCCAGTCCTGCCGCCTATAGGGTTGCAATATTTTTTTAAAAAAAAATCGGGATGCAAAAGTTGTTGAGCTTTTTTGAGGCAAAGTTGTTGAGCTTTAATGCCACATACCAATGCAAACGTCTATGCCCAAAGAAAACTAATCCTAGACACGTTTGAGAGTGAATCCTACTGAATATAGTAGGACTTGCTTAGTTAAAGAATGAAGCTAAAGAAAAATGCACAGCTTTGACAGTCCTTCAATTTATCTATGAGCATAATATTTAAGGTATTTACCCCAATTTATGTGTAGTACTTCACGTTTTTCTCACTGTACCGTACATGTAATAGTTGCAACTGGTGAGAGGTCATTTTCAAAGCTGAAATTCATAAAACATTATCTGTTCTCTTCTATGTTGCAAGGGCCTGTAGTAGGATTAGACATGATTTCAGCTGAACATAAAATTGGGAGAGGTTTGGATTACAGTGATTTGATTGAGAACTTTGTGTCCAAAAAGGCTCAAAAAAGTTTATTGCTTTAAATAGGGCACCAGAGAATTGACTCATAAGTGATTGATCACTGTACCATTATTTATCAGTGAACTATCATCAGTCCAACCTTTTTCCCTCCTACCATTATACCCTACAGGGCGCTTTTTAGGGTTTGCTTGTTTGGGCTATTTATTTTATCTTATTTTTAGAATATATTTTATTGTTTGGGGCTATTTCTATTCACATAAGTGCATCACATATGAAGATAACAGCTTGTATCTTTTTCGCTTATGTCCTGTATTCATGTATTTACAACGTAGTGCAGATACAGCGTATTAAGTAATATTCTCTACTCCATTTGTATTAAAAGTTGACCATAATGAATGTTCTATGGTACCTTTATCTATACTTTGTCTCAAGGGTAATTGGGAGTTTTGTTTTGATTTTCAAATTTTCAAGCTTTCAGTGATCATTGCCACATTGTCATACACACACAAACAAAATACACACACCATGTGGTCACTGAACGGGCACTGCCAGATGTGGGACTGCACCTATTTTGTGGCTTGTTTATGTAACAGGCCCTGACTGATATTTCTGTTCCCCTGAATGCTGTTGCTGGCTGGGGTCTAATTTTAGATTGCCCAGCCCTGATCAAGCTGTTTGTCTCAAAGTTGAGACTTATAGGTTTGCTCGATTTGACCTCCTGCTGTGCACAGTTAAGATTTCCTCTGCTGTCTGCCCCCTCCTCTTTCATTCGTTTTTGTCCTGCTAATTATGTTAAAACTGTTTCTGCCATCCCTTTCGGCTATGGAACTTTGCAGATGTGGAGGATAGATAACCCCTGGTGGGGGTGGTCTTACTCCCCGGGCTTCTTTGTTTGAATTGATGCATCAGATAAGCAGCCTCAGAAGGTGCTGGGTTTATAATAAATGGTCATTGTCTTCCTTTCTCCATAGAATGTGTGATAGGAAGCAATCGACCGCAGAAAAGAGCTGCCCTCCTTTGATTTTGCTGTGGGTCTCTCCACAGGAAGCGTTGCACATTTGGGTCAACCAGGATAAAGAGCGATGGCTTCCTCTTTTCAGAAATCGTCGCAAACCAGAACCCCTCCCCAGGAAAAGAGGTTTGCGATTTTTACATAATGTTGCAGCAGAAGTTGCAAGGGGAAAGTTTGCTCCTTTTGCTCCTTTTCTTTCCTTTTTTTTACAGAACAGGTTGTGAACTTGAGGGCTCTGACCACAGATCAGTTATGTATCATAACAGGAAAGATGAGAGCCAAGATATTGCCCAACCTTCAGAGAGAGAGAGAGAGAGATGGCAAACACCAGGACTACAAATTCAACCGACAAAAAATATTCAGAAATCTTTCTCTGGATTTCTGGACAAGATCTGCCATGGTCTCTGTGCCCTCCAGCTATAAATGTGTGGGGCAGGCCTGTGCAATGAAGCTAGAGAGCCATGGGAGAAATGTGGCATTTGATAAAAGATCATTGAATTGTAGAGTTGTAAGGGACCCTAAGGGAATCACAGCTAAAGAATCCCTGACAGATGACCACCCAACCGTTGCTTAAATACCTCCAATGAAGGAGAGTCCACCACCTTTCAAGGGAGTCCATCCCACTGTCGAACAGATCTTATCATCAGAAAGTTCTTCCTAAGGTTTAGTTAGAATCTCCTTCCATGTCATTTGAATCCATCAGTTTGGGTCCTACTCTCTGGAGCAGCAGAAAGCAAGCTTGCCCTATCATCCACGTGACAGCCCTTCAGATATTTGAAGATGGCTGTCATGTCACTTCTCAGATTTTCCATAAGAAGCCAATGCTTTTTATTCATCCCTTGATCACACCTTCAGGGTGTTTATTTAGTTATTTAAATAAAAAATGTCCACAAAGAGAAGCCACTGTTTTGGAGAACAGAGAACAATTAAGGCCAAACCAGGCATGCTTTGTTCATGAATTAGATTGACCCAAAAGTGTGAGGAGTGCTGAACCCTGCCCTGCATCCTTCAATTTCCCTCCCTTGCAATCTTTCAACCTCCGCATACTCCAATGCTGGAAGCATTTCTGCTGCATGGAGGGAAAGAAGGGGAGAATCCTGGGCGAACGCTGGCACACTGGGCTCATGTGTCACTTCTGAGCAGTCCCCAACCAAACAATCTTGGGGGGAGAGGCCCACAATGCACCTCATTCACTCACCAGAGCAAAGAGGGTCCTGGTGCTTCACAGCAGGTAACATCATTGCTCCTGGTCTGAGGAAAGTGCCTTCATCTCCCCTTCATGATTGCTTTTCATCAAGCACATAATTATGGAATTCGCTGCTACAGGATAGAACGCTATCCTATGCCAGCGAATCATGGGTGGATGACTGCCTATTGACAACTGTTAATAGGCTAAATAGAACTGCCATGTTCATTGACAGTATACCTCCAAGTGCTAGGCACCAGAAACAAACAACAAGAGAGGGTGAAGGCCTTCCTACTCTACTTGGATACATCTTTGAAGTATCTGGTTGGCCACTATTGTGGATAAAGGTGGAATGATCTGTCCATTTTAGTTCTCCCAGTTTCTCATTTTTCCAACCTTAAATTCCTCGTGAAAATTCACCTGCATTTTAGTGCAAATTTCTCTTAACAAACACATCTTATATTCAGTTTTAACGAATATGCCCCTGCTTGCAAGCAATTTTCTCCAATATGTTGCATTTCTGCATGTTATTTTTGCTGCTACCTTAATGTTAGTGCACATTTCCTCCAATATGCGCATTTTTGTAAACATTGTTCAGTTGGAGAATTGCATCGCAAAATTCCGATAAGCGCTAATATCATAGGAGAGTTGTGTTTTGATTCACACGTTGTTTCAGAAAGTGTGCATTTGATAAATTGGCTTTTAAATGTGCTCTAGATTGAATGCATTCCCCATCCATGCTGGAGACAGAATACTAAACCAGATGGACCCTTGGTTTGAACCAGCAGAGCTCTTCCAGTGTGGTTCTTCAAATCGTCTTGGTCACCTTGCATAAATGCAGCCCTCTTCTCTTCTCCAGTTGTGACATTCTGAGACCCCTAGAGGGAGGAAGGTAAACATCCCCGGATGACTGTCTTGCCACCTATTTCTCACAAGAAAGCCAGAACCAACGGTCCTTTTCCAGCTTCCCAGTGACTTAATCCTCTTTCTCTTTTCTTCTTTCCATAACAGCAGTTAAACCATTGTTTTCAGTCTGGTGGAAATAACTTAGTATATCCCCACTGAGGAGGCCTCCACCTACACACACGAATTCCACGGATCACATCTGGGCAAGGCAAACCACTTCTCTACAGTCAATGAGGGATTTGCACGTGGGAAGTTGCTTGCAAACACTGGCTCTCCTCCAACACAACTTGGAGCACAGTTCAACCCATTGGAATCTGTCTGGTGGAGCACGCTAACTCTGAACTAGATTGTAATCACCAGGAAGTAGAGGGGTGCACATAAAGTTGTGGCATGTCTGCTTGGAAGCAACCCCACTGAGCTAAATGGGGCTCACTGCCCCCTTACCCAACCTGGTGCCCTCCAGATGTTTTGGACAGCACTCTTGTCACAGTGTTGCAATGACCCCAGAGTCTAGCAGCAACCAAGAGTTCTGGGCTGTGGAATCATTGGCTAAGGAGCTAGAGCAGGTTCCTGACTCTGAGCCAATGCTCCATTCCAGGGGGCCACTAGACCCAAGGCTGGCTATCAAGAGCCCCCTGGATAAGGCTATCAATGGCTGCTAGCCATGATGGCTATGCTTTGCCTCCACAGCTGGAGGCAGCAATGCTTCTGAATTCCAGTTACTGGAAACCACAGCAAGGGACTCTTATGATCGGGTCCTGCTTGCAGGTGTCCTACAGGCATCTGGTTGGCCACTGTGAGAAGAGGATGCTTCGCTTGATCCAGCAGGCTCTCCTTTTGTTCTTATGGCAAGATTTCAGAGCACTGGGACCTATAGAGCTAGAGTTAGGACCCTGGCAGGCAGCTTCACCTGGGCTCAAGGAACCTAGTGCCAACCTACCTCACCAGGGAGTGTTCCAGGCCAGGGAGCACAGAAGATGTGGTCATCTGCAGTTCAGGGGCTTGGTCCTTTAACGGTGGTAATTCTCAAAGAGGAAGCTGAGCCTAGGAGTGGTGGACCAGAGGTACAGGCCCCAAAGGCCTCAGTCCAACTCTAGCTTTTGCTGGAACAAGTTGTTCACTCTCTCTGTGGGCTCCTCTGAAGGTCCAGAACAGGACACACCACCATGCTGTCTGAAGGGACTGATTGTGTATCATGAGTCTGATGGAGGGCACCATGTCAGGTTATACTGGTCCCTTAGATTGCAGTCTAAGTGATGACCCAAAAGATCCATCTCTTCCCATCAATGAACCCATTCGGTTGTCTCCCTCATTGGAAGGATTTGGATAATAAGAACCTGTTCAGGTTCTACTGCATCCAGCTGATCTTTGTGTGAGCAGTTTGGTGCTAGGGAAAATGAAAGATGGCAGCCACTGCTGCATCCTGTGCTCTTCTGTGAGTCCCCAGATACCACCCATCCCGCTCCTCACACATCTAGACCACTTGCACACTTATCTGAGCAGATGAGCCAGCTGCAGCAATCTAACCTGCTGGGTGTTTGCAAAACACTCTTGCGTGCCAAATAATGCTTTGTATTAGCACTAGTTTTATCTGCTTAGGCTTCCTGGGAGGTGCTTCTCTTGGTTAATGTAAGAAGCATAGCACAGCCTTGCTTCTGTTTTCTGTGATTCACTCTGTGGCCTAACGTGGTAGCTAAGTAACTCTGAGCCTACAGGGCAGAGCCTTTACCAAACTAATCATTTCTACCCTGCCTTTCAATGTACAGATTACATGGGGGACAGACAAGGCAGTTCTTGGGCAAGCCTCAAAGCATCTCCTTGGGTTCCAGTCACCCCACCCCACGTTGTTCTTTCATGGGACCTGCAGTGAATCCAAGAGAAGTACACCATCCCCACATGAGTGTGTTGCTGCCGGGCCCTCGGAAACTCTCCAGGGTGGCTTGCAACATACTCTCTGCTCAATGTAAACAGTCGAGTCATCTTCCAAGCTAGGAACCAGATACCCTTAAGCAGGCTGAGTTGCCCATGGTCACCCCCACTTTTTCCATAGCCCAGAGAGTAGAGCATGAAACTCTTAATCTCAGGATTGTGAGACCCACGTTGGGCAAAAGGATTCCTGACACTGCAGAAGGTTGGACTAGATGACACTTGTGGTCCCTTCCAACTCTGCAATTCTATGATTCCCAGGGTTTGATCTCAAGTGAGGGGCCTGGCGTCATGGAGCAGGCCAAAGTTTAAATGTTTTCTTTAAAAAAGAAAGAAAGAAAGATGCTTTTTGTGTGTTTCAATGCTTTCCCTTTTATTTGCCTTGCCTTGCCTTGCCTTGCCTTGCCTTGCCTTGCCTTGCCTTGCCTTGCCTTGCCTTCTTGTTTTCTGCCCTGGTTTTATTCTGTGAACCGCCCTGAGACCTCCGGGTATGGGGTGGTATAGAAATTCAATAAATAACAACAGCAGCAACAACAGCAATAATAATCCCAAAGAAAGGAAATACATAGGAATCTGCATTACACCAAATTAGGCTGATGAGCCTTTGCAGCTCCTGATTGCCTTTGCTCTTCCCATGCTACCGAGTCTGTAACATTCATCTTCTGCTTTAATAAAGTTATTACTTATTTTATTTATTCTTTAAATTTTTAACCCCACATTTCTTCCAAGGAGCTCAAGGTGGTGTACATGTTTCTTCTCCCCACCCTCCAATTTATCCTCGCAATAGCCCTGTGAGACAAGTAAGGCTAAGATACAGGGACTAGCCTAAGGTCACCCAGTGTGTTGGCTCTCTAGGCTTGTCGTGTGTGTGTGTGTGTGTGTGTGTGTTTCGGGGGGAACCAAGACACTTCCTAAACCTAAAATCATGCTCCCATCCCACTCCCCCTTCTACATGTTCATGTCTACCAACACCTTGAAAGAACAAGGCTTGCGTTAACACAATGGATATGTTTCTCCGGCTGTCAATTGGGGGAGCGGAGGACAATCTCCATGGCGGCCAAACAACTCTTGATGATGCACCAGAATTCGCTTGATGATAATAATAAAAGAAATAATGACAATAAATTTAAAAACAAGACCTTGCCTAGAGATTTATTGATTATCTCCCAGGATCCCATTATAGCTGTAGTTACACGGATTAAGCTGGCAGGGACATTATCCCTCTGTTTATGGGGCACAGGAGGATGGTAAAAACAGAGATTGTACGGAAAACTCAGCTGCAGAGGAGCGCGTGCAATGGTCCATATCCACCTTCGCTGCAAGTAATGGCAATAAAACAGTATGTTGTATGGGGAGGAGGAGAGTAAAGCAATGAGGCTAAGCCTGGCGGCCAAAGGAACAGAACAAATGGAGAAATTATTGAAAGGCTCTGCCAGCCGCATTCAAGCTCAACAGCAGCAGCAGAACAGTTTGTTTGCTTAAGGTACTTCTGTTTTGCAGTGGACCAGTCCAATGCAGTGCTCTGCTTTGCATGCAGTAGGCCCCATGTTCAATCCCTGCCATCTCTATATAGTGTTGGGAAAGAGACCCCTGGTGGCAGGCAGGCAGGGAAGGACAGGGAGCTGGGGACGGGGCCTACCAGGACGCGCCTGGGTGGGACGGAGATCCACGCAGAAGCCAACACCTGCGTCCACACACCCTCAAAACTGGGCACCTGGAACCATGGTACACCCCTGTACCTAATAGTCATTGATAGTCTTTGCTTCCATGAAGATGGTGGTCATCATTTTTTAAAGTTGCTAGTCGCTTCATCTTGCCCAGGGCAACCCAATGTGACTTAAAGCCAGCCAAACAGATAGACCAAAAAACCCCACATAAAGCCATTAATTTAATCAATAACAACAACAACAACAACAACAACAACAACAACAACAACAACAACCAAGGGGGGAAATAAATACATTAAAACATCTCACTCCCTTCTAAAAGGCCATAGTTCTTGAAAGGCCAAAGGCCTGGTTCTAGTTGAAAGTTTTTGCCTGGCACCTGAAGGTAAAGGTAAAGGGGCCCCTGACCATCAGGTCCAGTCGTGTCCGACTCTGGGGTTGCGGCGCTCATCTCGCTCTATAGGCTGAGGGAGCCGGCGTTTGTCCGCAGACAGCTTCCGGGTCATGTGGCCAGCATGACAAAGCTGCTTCTGGGAAACCAGAGCAGCGCACGGAAACGCCGTTTACCTTCCCGCCGGAGCGGTCCCTATTTATCTACTTGCAGTTTGATGTGCTTTCGAACTGCTAGGTGGGCAGGAGCTGGGACCGAGCAACGGGAGCTCACCCCGTTGCAGGGATTCGAACAGCCAACCTTCTGATCAGCAAGCCCTAGACTCTGTGGTTTAACCCACAGCGCCACCTGGGTCCAGGTGCCTGGCACCTAAATATACATAATAATAGTACCAGGTGAGCTTCCTTGGGGAGAACATTCCACAAATGGGGAGCCATCACAGAACAGACCCATTCTCGTGTTGCCACCCTCTGGAACTCTCCAGGAAGGGGCACACAATGGTCAAAGCAATTGAAATAACACTACAGAATCAGGAATATGGCTGTTTTTCCTTTCAAACAGTCTTCCCCAAGCTGATTACCATACTGGTAATCCAAAACATCTGGAGGGCACCAACTTGAAGAAGCTCAATTAGAGCAAGCTGGCTTGACTTTCCCTCCTGCCTCCTGCAATGAAGTTTCAGTCAAATCTATATTTAGTTCAACTAAAGCAAAGTGCATGTCTATTATTAACAGGGTTGCAGAAAAGTTGTGGTGCAGGGGTGGAGGTGGGCGGGGGGAGCACAGCCAAATGCCCACTTGGAACCCTTCAAGATGACACAGCTCTGACCTTAGTAACCAAATACACATGCAAACAAATGAATGCATGAGCCAGAGATTCCCCCGGAGGAATGACTGCGATGTGCAAATTTGCTTGGGCTTGTTGCCAGTCAATGGGGATTGTGAAGCTCCTTTTCCATGCCAGCACCCTGTCTTGGAGCCGGGAGACGGTTGACTCCTCCAAGGGGAGAGTTTTGGCTTCCCAGCCAATGTTGCTGACTCCAGGGCTCCAGCAGAGGGAAGGAATTTTGCAGAAACATTGGCAGCCCCAAACATCTCAACGCGGTGATTGATAGCCGCCGTAGTTGCCAGAGCTGTTCTCTGTGCCCCACCGCCCTGTGCCTCTGTCGTCTTTGGCTGGCATTCATCCCCATCTCACCTCATTTGTTCTGTGGTGGCCTTTGTGGATCTTAGCCTAGAAAACTCATGCCGGGCATTTCCACAGAACAAATCCCTCAAGAGGAGAGATTGCGGCATCCGGGGCTTTTTTGTTAGGAAAGGAAAAGGAAAAGGAAAAGAAGAAGAGACCCAATAGATGAACAGTGCTTTCCAAAGTGGGTGGCATCACCCGCTGGGAGGTGGGGGGATTACCTAGGTGGACAAGAGGGCAGCAGGGGTTGCTGGAAGTGTAAATTACTATAAAAGCAGGGGCAGATTTAGAGCTGTGCAAGCAGTGGGCACGCACTGGGCGCTGAGCCAATGAGGCACCATCTCAAAGCCTGGTAAGCCTGGGTTTTGGGAAGGAGGCATGAGGCTCTGACAGGGTAGATACTCCCTCCATCTTCCCAAAGCCTAGTCAGTGCTTTCCCAGCTTTGGGAAGGAGGTTGGAAGGCTCTAGCGCCCTGCCAGAGCCCTTGTGCCTGCTTCCCAGAGTTGAGTGCCTCCTTGCCCACCTTAGAGAAGGCACTTCTCTCTTATACCTAGAAGTGAATGCTGCCATGGAACTGAAAAGGGACATAGGGAGTCCTGGAAGCAATTAGCTGTGGTTCCTGCATTGCAGGGGGTTGGACTAGCTGGCTCTTTAGAACCTTTCCAGCACCACATTTCTAGGATCCTATGATCCTCTGGGTGAAGAAGTCACAAGGATGTCTTGCTGCTACCCGCCACTCCACTTCCTTGTGCATTTCAGGGTGTTGAAAGCCGTGTGCCTCAGCCACACACTTGGCGTGAGGGAAGGGAATGCCCCAAGAGCTGTAAGGAAGAGCAGACACACCAGCAGAGCGCTGCATAACTGGCTCTGGCTATTCCAGGATCAAAACCTCGCCGTGACCCCTAATAAGCTGAGAGCTTCACAGGAGGTAGTTAAAGGAAGAAGCCAGCATTGCTTTGTGCTCTGAATTGATTGTGGAGTCACTGGCTCATTGAGAAGTTTAAAAGTAATGTTATAGAACAACACTTTTATCTGACGGTCCATATCGCAACATAAGTGGTTGCAATCTTCAGCTGATACCTACTTTCTGCATTTGTCAAGCTCTGTATTCCTTTTGATGACTGTTTATTAGTTCATATGTTCCGTATTTTTAACTGATAATCCAAATCCATTAAAAAAACATTAAACAACATAAAATAGAAGTTTAGAAGTCCATAATTGTCAAGTGGGCAGTGGTCTGCCCTAGACTTGAGGGAGCCAACCATTCCATTTATGATTCGAGATGTGCTCCGTGCACATCTAAACTGGATGAAGGGAAGTTCACCTTTTTATGGTAGAGGTCAGTGGGGTGGCATAGCTGCCAAGTTATCCCTTTTTTACAGGGATTTTCCCTTATGCTGAATAGGCTTCGTCGCGACAAAAGCGAAAACTTGGCAGCTATGTGGGGTGGGTCTGGAGCGATGCTGCAGCTTTTTGGGAGGGAGAAGGATATTGGGGAGGTTTCCATGCTGCAATCGCACTGACAAACCCCTATAGAATCATAGAACTATGAGGGTGGAAGAGAGCCCAACACCCACTGCAATGCACAAATCACAGTTTAAGAATCCTCACAGTTATCTGGCCTCTTCTTCTTCTTTTTAAGAAAACCAAACCTCCAGCAGAGAGGCCACCACCCTCTGAGGGAGACCGTTCCACTGTTGAACAGCTCTTACCATCATAAAGTTCCTCCTAATGTTTATTTGTCATTTGAATCCACTGGTTTGGGTCCTACCCTCTGGAGTACCAGAGACAAGCTTGTTCCATCTTCCATGGGGCAGCCCTTCAGATATTTGAAGGTGGCTGTCCTATCACCCCTCCCAATCTCCTCTTCTCCAGGCTAAACAAACTCAGCTCCCTCAGCCATCCCTCCTAATTTTTTGGAGACCATTCCACACCATTTCATCAGATACAGGATCACAGCAGTCTGGTACTGATTTGTGCACCTAGTTAGGCAATGCATCTTTAGTTGGAGCCCAACAGCCGGAGTCTGTGCAGTTACTAAATTTAGGTATTATGAAATAATGCATTCTGGCCATTAAGCTGGGATGGGGACACTGCTGATTTTGATGGGTATTCTAATACTTGGGTTTTATATTGTGGCTTTTTATTTATTTATTTTATTTATGATGTCTTTCATTATTGTTTGTACACCATTTTGGGATTTCCTAAAATGTAAAGTGCTTTAAATGAAAATGCTTTAAAAAGATGAATATGGTCAGAATGATAAATTATATTTTATTTACCTGCTCTTTGATTATTACTGATTGGTCTTCAATCAGTTAAAATTTAGTTACTATTAACTTAATTTTTTAAAAAAATGTTGAATGAAGGCACCTGCTGATTTATGGACTATAGTAAAGTCATTTCTATAGGGTATCAGGATCAACTGGTTTTTAGTTCAATCGGAGTGGGGGGAAGTTGGGCGTTGTATATTAAACTGTATTAAGATAGTTTGTAAATGTGCTAGAGTGCAGTGAGATTGGTGTATTTGTAAATTGAATCTGTAATTCTCTTTTCTAACACACACACATAAAATTATCTAGATTCAAGTAGGTAGCCATGTTGGTCTGATGCAGTCGAAATGAATTAAAAAATTAAAAAAATGTCCAGTAGCACCTTAGAGACCAACTAAGTTTGTTCTGGGTATAAGCTTTTGTGTGCATGCTTTTGGGTATAAGCTTTTGTGTGTATCTGAAGAAGTGTGCATGCACACAAAAGCTCATACCCAGAACAAACTTAGTTGGTCTTTAAGGTGCTACTGGACATTTTTTTAATTTTTTAATTTAATATATTATCTGTTTGTCCACTTCTCTGACTCTACTCCCGCCCATCGCCCCTCCCCAGTAACTCAGTTTATTACTGTATTACAAAATCAGAAAGTACAATAGATGCTTCACTCTCAATGGTCTGGAAAGTTCTCTGTGAAAATCGTGATGGAAAAGGAGGTGTGTGTGTGTGTGTGTGTGTGTGTGTGTGTGTGTGTGTGTGTGTGTGTTCTGAAGATAAAGAGGAACACTGGGTGCATGCCCTAGTTACTGAAAATGGACAGAAAGGCATTCCAGTAAAGTTTCCGAGCAGAAGAGTGACTCATCTGATCCCACTGTGGATAAGTTCTGGGTTAGATGTTCTCACTGGATTGCTTTTGTCCAAAGACAGACATTTAGAAAAGGAACTGAAAAAGGCTGACTCTCGAGGGTGGGTGCCGATAGTTCCTTATTTGTGCTTCAATAAAAGAGCTGCAACATTTGAGCTTCTAAATTAGATGAGGGCAGTGTGTGCCTTGCCTTCTCTTACTTTCTTCAGTTCTCTGGACTTATTGGCTGCAATTAACCTTGGCTTGTAAGTCACTGTGGTCAGGGGTGAAGATGGAAATTGTGCCATCTGGGAACACAGGAAGCTGCCTTTCCCTACATTAAGGATGAATGAATCTGTTAATTTCAGTTTCTTCTCTTGTTCTTTCCTACACAAAGCAACCTTTGCCTCCCTGGTGCCCTTCAGATGCTCTGGACTACAACTCCCATCACACACACAGCCAGCAACACTTATGGGACTTGTGGTCCAACACAACTGGAGGTCCACAGGTTGGGGAAGCCTGTCCCTGAGTTTTAGATGCAGCCCCAGAAGCAGAAGTTATCTCATCTCCCACTAGGCAAATCTAAAGACTTCAGTGAATTCACTTGTGCATGCCCACAGAATGGCAAAGCGTAAGGGGATTATTTGCTTGTGTGAAACAGCCTGTCTGCAGCTTGCATATGTCAGATTCAATGCTTTTTCCATTGCACACAGTTCTTTCATTCCCCCCATCAAGTCACAGATCAGCAAGATGCCGAGAACTGCTTTGAACATGACACTGTACATCTACGATGCTCCGAGTGTGCACCTAAAACTAAAGTGACTTCACTCTCCTTGACTTGCAGGCTCCTGGATAATGTGACCACCTGGTAACAAATTCCAGTTTGCCTTTGCAATTATGTTGGGGAGGGAGGAAGAAAATTGTGCTTCCCCCTGGCTAGAAATGGGGGAGAGATTCATTTGTTTTGTATTTCATTCATCCATCCATCCATTCATTCATTCATTCATTCATTCATCAAATGAAATTTAGACCCCACTTGATTGTAACAAAAAAAATGAAAACAACCATCAAAGCATTTTACAAAAAAGATAAAACAATCAAATTATCAATACATAACAATAATAGATGAGAACCTGCTCCTTGATTTCAGGAACCACCATGCAGAATTTGGTGCTGAATTAGGAACTGGGAGAGAAGGTTTTGAATCCCCACTCAGCCATGAAGCTCACTAGGTGACCTCAGACCAGTTGCCATCTCTTAGAATAACCTACCTCAGAGGCTTGTTGTGAGGATAGAATAGGTTTGGGGGGAATCATGTACACCAGCTTTAGATCCTTGGAGGATAAAAAGGAGAGATATAAATGTAATAATAAATAAATCTTGATTCAGAATGATGTCAGATTGCATTAAAACATAGATGAAAGCCTATTCCTTGATTCCAGGAAACATCATGCAAAATTTGGTTATGATATCTTAAGAAGTATCCAAACCCACAAACAGACTAACACATTTCCAAAATATGTAGTGTATCAGACAGAACTAGGCATTGTATTTTCAAGAGACCCCAAAGTGTGTTGTTTCTGGACTTAAAACCATGAGTTTTAAGTTAATTAAATTACGTTAACTACTCTGAGTTAATCAGAGTAGATAATTGTGGGTATGCTCACAGCTGTACTTATGTAGGAAGGGTCTTCAGATGGGAAAACATTCAGGCAAACACTGAATTAATTGTGTTAATATAGTTGGCACAAACATACTGAATTTTTCTAAGAACACAGGTGGGCAGAATGTCCTCTAACACACTCCATGTCGATCGTCTTGGGAACAATTTTTGAGATAATGTATCAAAATATCCCTTTGACACCTTTTCCCCTATTTTAAAAATGTTGTGTGTCCCTCTCACCATCACTTCCAATGAACTACTTTTGTACATTGCTCTTTTCTTAAGTGCACCCTATTTCTTTACGTAGCACACTTCCCCCAAAGTCATGTTTGCAACCCATTTCCCTGCAGTACAAATTTCAGTGAGTGAAAATCTCTAAAAAGGAAGATGACTCAGACAAAATCAGCATCATGCTCACTTTTCACTCCCTTAACTTGGGGGGGGGGGGGCACCCACCCACCCAACTGTAGAGAGAGATAACGTTAGGCAAGGTGCATCATGTAGAGAAGGAAAAATAGGGAAGTCTTCTTTCTATAAATGACCAAAAAAAAAACCCCTGCTTCCTGTGTCCTGCCTGCCCCACACCCACTGAAATGCATGGTGATGTAAGGAGCCAAGAAGGATCTCTTCTTATCAAACTAGATAAGATTTGCATGTTAACAGAAGATCCAATTGGTTATCTTTTCCTGTTGAAATGGTCAGAACAGAGACCATTCTCTCTCCTCCCCAGGGTGACTTCACCAGGAGAGATTTATTTATTCTTGTCCCGCTTCTGCTGTGCTACAGCCCCTCCCAACAGCAATAACCTGGCAGCGGTGGGGAGGCATTGCAGAACAACTCAGAAAGAAGAATAAATTCACTACTAATGTACTATCAAGAACACACCCACAATAAATTTTTAAAAACATCTGGAGGGGCCCTTTTTGTGACATCCAAATCTGGGTCATGCGTAAGGTCTCCAGTTCTTCACCATGACCCATAACAATAGGACAAACTCGATGGCAAATTGGGGTTAAGGAGGAGAGACCTTAAGCATGATCCTGGGTTCATTGACATGTGAAGCCAAGCTCGTGTGGCCAGTGTGGTATAGTGGTTAAAGCAGTGTTTCCCAACCAGTGTGCCTCCAGATGTTTTGGGACTACAACTCCCATCATCCCTAGCTAGCAACACCAGTGGTCAGGAATGATGGGAGTTGTAGTCCCAAAACATCTGGAGGCACACTGGTTGGGAAACACTGGGTTAGAGTGTCAGACTAGGGCCCGGGAGGTAAAGGTAAAGGGACCCCTGGGAGTTAAGTCCAGTCGCGAACGACTCTGGGGTTGCAGGGCTCATCTCGCTTTACAGGCCGAGGGAGCTGGCGTTTGTCCGCTCCGCAGATGGGTCATGTGGCCAGCATGACACTACTGGCACAATGGAACACCAACACCAGAGCAGCACACGGAAACGCCGATTAGCTTCCCACAGGAGCAGTACCTATTAATCTACTCGAACTTTTTGGCATGCTTTTGAACTGCTAGGTTGGCAGGAGCTGGGACCGAGCAATGGGAGCTCACCCCGTCGTGGGGATTCAAACTGCCGACCTTCTGATTGGCAAACCCTAGGCTCAGTGGTCATTCACTCTCAGCCTATCCTACCTTACAGGGTTGTTTTATAGGCAAAATAGAAGGGACTATGCATGCTACCTAGAGCTCCTTGAGGTAAAGGTGGGATAGAAATGCAAAAAAACAAACAAATAAAAAGTCTGTGGAGAAAGCAGCCATGATCTCTTCCTCAGGAGCCAGCCAACATATTTGCATGTGTTGTGGATTGGCTTAGTGTTACATGCAGACATGGCTGTAGTGTTGTAAGAGCTTTCACAGATAGAATCCACTTCATCAGACGCCTGTAGATCACAAAACCCTCTGACCAAACGAATCCGCTAATCCTTAAGGTACCAGAAGTCACTGTTGCTGTTTCTGCTGTAAGCAACAAATATGGACTTGCCCTTCTGGAGGTTGTCTCTAAAAAAATAAAATAAACTGCTTTGGATTCCTGGCTCTAATTTTAATTCAAGGGGAAAATGTATTCTTTGGCTATCAGAAGCAAATGCCAAACTCCTCCCCCACAGATAGGGGAGCACCGCTGGGGTCGTTCAGCAGCTATCCATCACGGGAACGTTTTTCTCCAAATCTCACGTAACAGTTGGTCTTTTTCCGTGCCAAAATGATGCAGAAATTCAAGTTGGAAAACAAACAAGGGGGCTGTTCAGTGTTTGGAACAAGAAACTCTGAACCATCAATGGAGGCCAAAACCCAGTACCTTTAAGACTGAGACCAAGGTCATAGGCCAAGACACAGTATGGTGTCCCCCGCTCCAAACATTTGAATTAAAAAGGAGCAGGCAATCAACCCTAACTGCGAACGCAAATGGTACACAGCATCTTACATTAGGAAGCAGCCTAATACTGAGTCAGACCATTGGTTCATTTAACTCAGTGTTGTTCACACTGACTAATAGTGGTTCTCTGGCTTTTCAGATATGAGTCTTTCTCAGTTATACCTGGAGAAGCAAGGGTTTGAACCTGGAACCTTCTGCATGCTCTGCATGAACAGAGGAAAAGAGCCTCCCCAAACTTCGGCCCTCCAGATGTTTTGGACTACGATTCCCATCTTCCCTGACCAGTGGTCCTGTTAGCTAGGGATCATGGGAGTTGTAGGCCAAAACATCTGGAGGGCCGCAGTTTGGGGATGCCGGCCTTAGATCATCCATCCATCTAGCTTAGGGTTGTTTTCATTGAGTAGCAGCAGCACTCCAGGGTTCTGGACAGGAGTCTTTCCCTCAGCTGCCTGGAGACACCAGGGATTGAACCTGGGGCCTTTTTGGTGCAAAGCAGATGCTCTACCCTTGAGCTACGGCCTTTCTTCTGTTCATCTCATTGTTGAGACAATGCTATCCTCCTTCTCTCTTCCTACCCCTTGTCAAATTTCGACAGCAGAGTTTTTTCCTAACAACCATGTGACACAAGGATTTTAACAAAAATGGGGGTTGCCGAGATTAAACCTCCTTCTCCTACACAAACCAAAACTGCACCCATGCTTGATATTTAATTTTTTTATTTAAAAAAAACCCCAAAGCATTAGTTATGTAGCATGCAGTTAGGCCCTAACTGGTTATGCTCTGACTCTATTCAGGTGTCATGCCTGGTCAGTCTTTTTCACTAAGCCAGGATACATTGCATTTCTAGTTAAATAGTAGTAATTATTTCTATATTTGCTCCTATACCTATAGATTAACAACCGTAGGTATCTTGTATGCAAAGTGTTTTCCTTTTTTTGTCCTCTTGTTGGGTGATGTGTTTCCTCATTGGGGGGGGGGTGTTTAAGTGGCCACCCCAGCCAAGGTCTGCCTTGTGAGTGGGCGTTTTCTCCATCGAAGTGGAAACACCAGCAGATCTGCACAGACCCCGACTCCTGCTCGCCTTTGCAGAAGATGGGTGCGAATCAGCTGCAACCTGACAAAATTATGTGTGGGTTTAAGCCAAAGATCATGATCATGAATTCTCAAAATGGACTGTGAGTCATGTTCATACAGTTTGTTTGTTCCCCCCCCCCCAGGCACATGTAGACCACAATGCAAACCACAATGATAAAGAGATGTTTTCTTTTCTTTTCTTTTTCCTCTTTGCTCAGTGGTTGAGTTTTGTAAACACTGCAGCGATGAAAGCCCTGCTTATTGTTTCGTTTACTACAAGGGGTAGAAGGGAGAAAGTACTGGGGCTGCGATCCTATGTATACCTAACAGGAAGGAATTCCACTGAAACAATCTCCCTTTCTTGTTTATAGAATCACAA
The DNA here is from genome assembly GCF_965207765.1 of Zootoca vivipara. NCBI lineage: Eukaryota > Metazoa > Chordata > Lepidosauria > Squamata > Lacertidae > Zootoca > Zootoca vivipara. Next base: position 51,020,159 of record NC_142589.1, read on the forward strand.
AACTGTGGAGCTGGAAGTGATCCAATGGGCTCATCTAGTCCAAGTCCTGCAATGCAGGAATCACAAATTTCTTGTTGTTGAACAACAGGCCATCACAACCTAATTGTCAATACTTCCTGTGTAGAATGCCAGTAGGCTAATATGCTTAGGTGAGGTTCCTCCATAAAATGCAAGAAAAAATTATAATAAATTCAGTTTAAGTGACATACTTCTACGTTTCATCCATTTCAATGGAAGAGTTAAGCACATGCTTAGTTTTATCCTGGCCTGTTTCCTGGCGTAATTTGAAGTGATGTTTATGACCTATAAAGCCCTAAACGGCTCAGGTCCAGGCTATCTGAAGGACCATATTCTCCCATATGAACCTTGAACCCCAGTTCTGGGGGAAAGGCAGCATGTAAATAAATATAAATATAATCCCACTGGAAATTAATGGAGCCCAATCGTGCCATTATAAATTCGGACAGGTTTTGCAAAATGCAACTATGCAGACTTGGGCAGGTGATTGTGAAATGCCAGGGACCAATATATTAAATTGGTCCTTTGTGTTGAAAGGAAGTAGATTTAAACCCTCACTTACAGTAATAGTGATAGCACTTCCCACCCATTGCAACTGCAGACATTGCCAAACTAGCTTCCACACTGCCTGGGACAAATTTTGTCCCGATTTTATCTGCTCTGCATGATGCAACTATTGCCCTAATTCTGCCTTCCTTGCCTTTCAGAAAACACTTTGTTCTCTCAATCCTCAGGCATTTCCCAAGTTGTCAATATTTCCTCACGTGGGCAGGGCCGGTGCTAGGGTTTTTTGCGCCCTAGGCGAGATCACCTTCTGGCGCCCCCCCCCCAATTTTTTTTAATGATTGATGAATAAACAAATAAATAAAAATAGAAAATAGAAAAAATAAAAATAGAATGTAGAAAAAATAAAAATAGAAAATAGAATGACCATAAATCTCAGAGCTGATGATTAGCAATTTAAAGGGGGGCGGCTGGAAGAAGGGGTGGTCTAAAGTAACAATTCCTAATAATTAATTAAGCCCAAAATGCCGACAGTCTGTTTAGTTAAAAGTACAGTGAAAACACAAACAGACTGCATCACATGAAGCTAATACTTGTAGATGTGTTGATTCAGAAGAAAGACTCATTAAGTTTAATGGGACTTACTCTCAGGTAAGCCTGCCTAGGGTTGGAGCCTAAGGGGAGTGAATCCCTAAAGAGAGCGTGGAAGGTGTTAGCCAGTGCATGGAGCGTGTTAGCTTGCACTGAAATGGCAAGGGGTTCAATTTCACTCTTTGCTCTTTGGTGTTTTCCATGGCTGAATGAAGCACATGCAGATAAAGAGGTAAGATAGTTTTGTTGCTCATTATTAAGGAGGGGGGGTCAATATCAAGCAACAACCCTTATCCCAGCACAAGCACGCTTTTAAATGCTGAGATCTCAATGGAACTGGGTCTCCTGAAGCAGTCAAAATATATCTGGCTGCTCTCTTGGTATGCTCACCAAACCTCCGAAACAACACTGGTTGAATGTGGATCTAGTTTATATGAAGGGTGATGAAGACCATCACCTCTTGGGAGTTCTTTGGTCATTCTCTATTATCACTTAATCATTATCACATCTTTTTCGTGGGGGGGGGCTACTCTTAGAAAGGCTCACCTCTAGGGAGACATCGAAGGAGCTAGACTGGGTGACACAGTAGCCCCCAAGGAGAGAGAGACAAAATCCAAAGGAAGTGAAGTGGCACTGGCAGCCCTGCTAAGAAGTTCTCCTGTCCCTAATCTACTTCGGGAGTCCCTCTTGCTTCACCCAGGAATGAGGGTGGGGAGAGACTGGCGTGAGCAGGCAGGGGCTGTGGCCAGCCCTGGGGAAGAATGACAAGCTACCAAGTAAAAAAGAATGGCTGTTTAAAACTATGTATTATGTGGAATTGGCCTTTCTATCACAAAAGAGGAAAGAAAATCCAAGAAGTAAAATTATTGATGAGTGGAATAGTTTTTTTGGTTATTTAAAAAAGAGGTGCGATCTGAACATGGTATACGCATTGGAATAACTCTTGCAAAATAAATAAAACAAAACAAAATATTAGCAAAATTTGGATAAAATATTGAATTCAATATGATATGTGATAAGCTTAAATTGATTAATATTAATATTATATTTATTTGTGTATAATCTCTAAATAATAATTTCTTATAGATCAATGAAGAGTGGCATTAGGGAAGTCAAAGTTATAATGTATATATACTAGTATAATTTCCTTTTACTTTTCTTTTGGAACTATGTTTAATTTGAAATTCTTAAGGTTATGTAATGGAAATTATATCTAATTAGATTCAATAGTGTAATATGTATGTATGAGTGATGTAAAGATAGATGTATGAAAATGAAAAAGGAAAAGAAAAGAAAAACAAAATTGTAGAGCTGGAAGTGATCCAATGGGCTCATCTAGTCCAAACCCTGCAATGCAAGAAATCACAGACTAGGTCACAAACTAATTGTCATCAAGTCCCACATATGTGTCAAATGCCAGTAGGCTAATATGCTTAGGTGAGGGTCCTCCATAAAATGCAAGAAAAATTATAATAAATACAGTTTAAGTGACATACATCTACGTTTCATCCATTTCAATGGAAGAGTTAAGCACATGCTTAGTTTTATCCTGGCCTGTTTCCTGGCGTAATTTGAAGTGATGTTTATGACCTATGAAGCCCTAAACGGCTCAGGTCCAGGCTATCTGAAGGACCATATTCTCCCATATGAACCTTGAACCCCAGTTCTGGGGGAAAGGCAGCATGTAAATAAATATAAATATAATCCCACTGGAAATCAATGGAGCCCAATCGTGCCATTATAAATTTGGACAGGTTTTGCAAAATGCAACTATGAGGACTTGGGCAGGTGATTGTGAAATGCCAGGGACCAATATATTAAACTGGTCCTTTGTGTTGAAAGGAAGTAGACTCAAACCCTCACTTACAGTAATAGTGATAGCACTTCCCATCCATTGAAACTGCAGACATTGCCAAACTAGCTTCCACACTGCCTGGGACAAATTTTGTCCCGATTTTATCTGCTCTGCATGATGCAACTATTGCCCTAATTCTGCCTGCCTTGCCTTTCAGAAAACACTTTGTTCTCTCAATCCTCAGGCATTTCCCAAGTTGTCAATATTTCCTCACGTGGGGAACATGACAGCACATAATGATGAACAAACCCAGTGACAGAACACACCGCATTAACATAAGAACATCAGAAGGACCTGCTGGATCAAGCCAGTCACCCATCTAATGGCAGGAATTGACAACTTGGTATGTATGGCAAGGGAAATGACCTTGAATAAAACATTTAGTTATGGTTGATATTAGAGAATGGCAGGGCCGGCTCTAAGGCAAGCCCGGGGATCGCAGGGCGCCAGGGGGGGCACCGCGCAGCTGCGGCTGCCCGCCGCAGTGAGAAACGGGGCGGGGGGCGCCGGAGCGATCATCGCACCACAGCGCCAGGGCGCCCGACATGCTTAAGACGGCCCTGGAGAACATGGAGACCTGACCTCACCAGATTTGATTTTATATTATGACGCCGCCTGCCTTCTGTGGCTTAAAGAATGGTACCGTTTAGAAAACTCAGAATTATTGGATCTCGAGGGCTTCAACCTAAGGTTTGGATGGCACGCTTATCTAAATTATGAAAAATATAAGGTTCATAAAGGATTTTCCAGCCATATTATTAGAGAAGCTTTATTGAAAGTTTGGTTGAAACATAGACATCTTATAGAACAGCGGACACCATGGTGGAATTCCCCTTTAGAGGCATTAGCGGAACTGTTAGACGTAAGATCACGGAATCATGCTGGTCCACTGTTGGAAAAAAAGATGACAAATTACAATTAAAAGCATTTGAACAAATAAAAGATCAAGTAAAAGATTGGTTTCAATACTATCAGCTCTTTGAGAGATTTAAAATTGATAATAAATGAGGATTTGAAGGAGAAAATTCGAAATTTGAATCAGAAGTATTCAACTCTAAGGTTACAACTCTCTCGAAAGCCTACCAACTTCTATTAGATTGGATGGTTAAAGAGGAGGAGGTTAAATCCGTGATGATACGGTGGGCGCAGGACGTGGGGCATAATATTTTATTTTCTAGATGGGAAAATCTTTGAAAAAAGAATTGGAATTTTTCCTCCTGCAATGGAATCAGAGAAAATCTATTTAAAATGTTACACAGGTGGTATATAACTTCACATCGGTTATCTAAGATGTATAAGAACGTGAAAAACACTTGTTGGAGATGTGAAGAATTAGGAGATTTATTTCATATCTGGTGGAAAAGTAAACGAATCAAAATATTTTGGAATGAAATTCACATAGAAATACAAACTATCTTAACTATTGAATTTCAAAAAAATCCAGAAGCTTATTTATTGAGTATCACAGCCCCAGATGTACCTAAAAAAATAAAGAACGTCTTTTTATATGCTTCTGCGGCAGCAAGGACCTTAGCAGCATCATATTGGAAGAATGACAAGCTACCAAGTAAAAAAGAATGGCTGTTCAAAACTATGTATTATGTGGAATTGGCCTTTCTATCAGAAAAGATGAAAGAAAAATCCAAGAAGTAAATTTATTGATGAGTGGAATAGTTTTTTTGGTTATTTAAAAAAGAGGTGCGATCTGAACATGGTATACGCATTGGAATAACTCTTGTAAAATAAATAAATCAAAACAAAATATTAGCAAAATTTGGATGAAGTATTGAATTGAATAGGGACCCAGGTGGCGCTGTGGGTTAAACCACTGAGCCTAGGACTTGCTGATCAGAAGGTTGGTGGTTCGAATCCCTGTGACGGGGTGAGCTCCTGTTGCTCGGTCCCAGCTCCTGCCAACCTAGCAGTTTGAAAGCACATCAAAGTGCAAGTAGATAAATAGGAACCGCTACAGCGGGAAGGTAAACGGCGTTTCCATGTGCTGCTCTGGTTTGCCAGAAGCGGCTTTGTCATGCTGGCCACATGACCTGGAAGCTGTACGCCGGCTCCCTCGGCCAATAATGCGAGATGAGCGCGCAACCCCAGAGTCGGTCACGACTGGACCTAATGGTCAGGGGTCCCTTTACCTTTACCTATTGAATTGAATATATGTGATAAGCTTAAATTGATTAATATTAATATTATATTTATTTTTGTATAATCTCTAAATAATAATTTCTTATAGATCAATGAAGAGTGGCATTAGGGAAGTCAAAGTTATAATGTATATATACTAGTATAATTTCCTTTTACTTTTCTTTTGGAACTATGTTTAATTTGAAATTCTTAAGGTTATGTAATGGAAATTATATCTAGTTATATTCCTGTGTAATATGTGTAATATGTATGTATGAGTGATGTAAAGATAAAAGGTAAAGGTAAAGGGACCCCCGACCATTAGGTCCAGTCGTGACCAACTCTGGGGTTGCGCGCTCATCTCGCATTATTGGCCGAGGGAGCCGGCGTATAGCTTCCAGGTCATGTGGCAAACCAGAGCAGCACATGGAAACGCCGTTTACCTTCCCGCTGTAGCGGTTCCTATTTATCTACTTGCATTTTGACGTGCTTTCGAACTGCAAGGTTGGCAGGAGCTGGGACCAAGCAACAGGAGCTCACCCCGTCACAGGGATTCGAACCGCCGACCTTCTGATCAGCAAGCCCTAGGCTCAGTGGTTTAACCACAGTGCCACCTGGGTATGAAAATGAAAGAGAAAAAGAAAAGAAAATGAAAACGAAAATTGTAGAGCTGGAAGTGATCCAATGGGCTCATCTAGTCCAAACCCTGCAATGCGGGAATCACAGACTAGATCACAACCTAATTGTCATCAAGTCCCACATATGTGTCAAATGCCAGTAGGCTAATATGCTTAGGTGAGGTTCCTCCATAAAATGCAAGTAAAATTATAATAAATACAGTTTAAGTGACTTACTTCTAAGTTTCATCCATTTCAATGGAAGAGTTAAGCACATGCTTAGTTTTACCCTGGCCTGTTTCCTGGCGTAATTTTGAAGTGATGTTTATGACCTATAAAGCCCTAAATGGCTTAGGTCCAGGCTATCTGAAGGACCATATTCTCCCAAATGAACCTTGAACCCCAGTTCTGGGGGAAAGGCAGCATGTAAATAAATATAAATATAATCCCACTGGAAATCAATGGAGCCCAATCGTGCCATTATAAATTTGGACAGGTTTTGCAAAATGCAACTATGAGGACTTGGGCAGGTGATTGTGAAATGCCAGGGACCAATATATTAAACTGGTCCTTTGTGTTGAAAGGAAGTAGACTCAAACCCTCACTTACAGTAATAGTGATAGCACTTCCCATCCATTGCAACTGCAGACATTGCCAAACTAGCTTCCACACTGCCTGGGACAAATTTTGTCCCGATTTTATCTGCTCTGCATGATGCAACTATTGCCCTAATTCTGCCTGCCTTGCCTTTCAGAAAACACTTTGTTCTCTCAATCCTCAGGCATTTCCCAAGTTGTCAATATTTCCTCACGTGGGGAACATGACAGCACATAATGAAGAACAAACCCAGTGACGGAACACGCCACATTAACATAAGAACATCAGAAGGACCTGCTGGATGAAGCCCATCTAGTGTAGCATCCTGTCCTCACAGTGACCAATCTGGTGCCTGTAAGAAGCCTGTAAGCAGCAATTGAGCACAAGACTGGGGCAACTGCAAGGGCTCAGCTTGCCCTGGGACACCTCCTCTCCCCACTTAAGGAAACCCCCTGTCTTCCCATCCCCTCCCCTAATAAGCATGTCCCTTGTGAAGCATAACTGACTGGATGAGGGTGGTAATGGCTTTAAAAGAAGGGGGTACTGGCTGGCTTTAAAAAAGGATTGGGCAAATTCATGGAGGAGGAGGCTATCAGTCACTGTTAGCCATGTGGCTATGCTCTGCTTCCATGGTTGGAGGCAGCAATGTTCTTGAGTACCAGTTGCTGGAACCACAGAAGGGGATTGTGCTGTTGTGCTCGGATCCTGCTTGCGGGCTTCCCACAGGCAACTAGTCGGCCACTTTGAAAACAGGATGCTGGGCTAGATGGGCCAGTTGGCCTGATCCAGCAGAACTCTCCTCATGTTCTTAATATTTCCTTTTGTGTTTTTGTGTACTTTCTTGGGCTTTGATTTTTTTTTTTAACGAAAAAGGGTATTTATGCATAGATACAGAGATAACTGCACACATGTCCAGAATGGGGAAAGGAAGCTGAGCCTGAGGATGGGGAGTGATTGAGGCCGGCCCTCCAATATTCCGCTGATGAAAATAAGGATGTATTTTCAGTGCTGCATTCTCGGGGGAGTCGGCTGACTCCACGCTTGCATTGGAGAGGGGGAAACAGGACATTCCAGGATCCAGTTAAAAGCTGAGATGGCTTCTATAATTCCAGGATGTCCCTGGAAACTAGGGACAGCTGACAGGTATGTATTGAGGGAAGGGACAGAAAAGATTCCCATCAGGAAATACATTCCCATCAGGTTCCACCCACCAGTGTGGATGGCAAGCAGCAGGATAGCAATGGAAGTCCATGACTGCAAAAATTGGACTTTGTGAAAGCTCATGGGCAAATGCACAGACAAATAAAATCAGATCTGAATGATGCATTTGTGGTATGAGGCCCGCTTCTGAAAGCACCTAATTCAGCCTAATTACTTCAGCAACTGTTCCTCTTTCAGCTCCTTGGAATAAAAATGGGATACAAATATCATAATTGACAACAACAACAACAACAACAACAACAACAACAAGAAGAAGAAGAAGTCATGTTTCCACTACTTTAAACTTCCTTGCCATGTATGTCCCGCTCCCCAAGGAAAGTTGTTATTGAGTGTGTGTGCTGCAATCCCCAAGAGAGGATTCTCTCTGCACCTTTTCACCAAGACCTGTAGAGTTGCTACAGCAACAACTTTTCTCCACAGCAACAAAGGTTTAAGAAGATATCCAAAACTCCCAGTGCCAAGGACTGTGCTTCTTCCAGCATTTTCACGCCTGTTTCCACCAGTTTGGAATGACAGCACCCCATTCTTCAGTGGCATTTCCCTAAGGTGTGGCAGATGCATTGCACTCTTCCCAGCCTGAGGCACCCACACAGTGGTTGTAAATATTGTCTATGCAGGCGGTGTGTGTGTGTCTGTGTGTGTGTGTCTGTGTGTGTGTGTGTGTTGGGTTCCTGAGATTTCCACTCCCAAATGAAAAGGTGTATCTAACGTGAGGATTTTTCCAAAGAGAAATTCCTGACCACAAAATGACGGCATGTTTCTGGCTGCCGTCTTTCAACAAGTTCTAATATCGTCTCTCCTTGTTTTGAGGTTCTTCCGAGAAATCAACCATTTGTCTGGGAAAGAAAAGAAAAAGACGGCAATGTATTCAAAGGCATCCTTTTAAGTCAAGAAATGCAGGCTGGTAAAAGACGGTCGCTCAGTACTTTGCTTCTGCTTTGCCTGCAGAAGATCAATCCGGGGAATCTTGTCTTCTTACAGAGTTATATCCTGTCTTTCCCTCCATCATGGAACCCAAAGCAGTGTGCAAGAGGTCCCAGATAGTTGCCCATCCAGCCACTGATCAGGTTTGGTGCCCCTTAAGCTTCAGAAACATGGCTGCTTCCTGTGCCTCCATGGAGAGCTGTTTCCAATCAGAATAGTCAATACAGAGCTGTGGTGACCAACAGTGCAAATCTAAACGAGGCAGGTTCCTCTGTTGATACAAGTGATATGCAGGATTTGGAGACATCGGTAGAATTCGTTGTTTGTTGTTTAAGAGTGTTGAATATGGTCTGAAAATGGAGAATATTGTGTTAGTTTTCCAGGTTAGGTTGCCAACCTTCTATCCTCCCTTCTCTGTCTTCTTGCAAAATTGCGAACAGCCACATATGGAAGAAAGGCTGTCAATTGCTGTGAAAAGCAAAGAGAGCAGCAGTATTGTAAAAATGGACCAAGATTTTGGATTACGCAGGGAGAACAAAGAAGGACACAACACACACATATACACACAAGAGAGGTATAACTGTTAAATGGGTTTGCCAAGTTCACTTTGTTTATTTCCTTTTCTTCTCCATTTTAGTCCTGCTGTGATTTAAGTATTGCTTTTTAGTAAGGGACGCAGGTGGCGCTGTGGGTTAAACCACAGATCCTAGGGCTTGCTGATCAGAAGGTTGGCAGTTCGAATCCCTGCAACGGGGTGAGCTCCAGTTGCTCGGTCCCAGCTCCTGCCAACCTAGCAGTTCGAAAGCATGTCAAACTGCAAGTAGATAAATAGGTACCACTCCAAGCGGGAAGGCAAACGGCGTTTCCATGTGCTGCTCTGGTTCGCCAGAAGCTGCTTTGTCATGCTGGGCACATGACCTGGAAGCTGTACGCTGGCTCCCTTGGCCAATAACGCGAGATGAGCACCGCAACCCCAGAGTCGGTCACGACTGGACCTAATGGTCAGGGATACCTTTACCTTTACCTTTTTACCCTTTGAAAGTGTTATTCAGATCAGTGGTTTGCTTGTCCACTAAGGAAGACAATTTGTTGTTGTTTAGTCGTGTCCGACTCTTCGTGACCCCATGGACCAGAGCACGCCAGGCACTCCTGTCTTCCACTGCCTCCCACAGTTTGGTCAAACTCATGTTGGTAGCTTCAAGAACACTGTCCAACCATCTCGTCCTCTGTCGTCCCCTTCTCCTTGTGCCCTCCATCTTTCCCAACATCAGGGTCTTTCCGAGGGAGTTTTCTCATCTCATGAGGTGGCCAAAGTATTGGAGCCTCAGCTTCAGGATCTGTCCTTCCAGTGAGCACTCAGGGCTGATTTCCTTCAGAATGGATAGGTTTGATCTTCTTGCAGAGTCTCCTCCAGCACCATAATTCAAAAGCATCAATCCTTCGGCGATCAGCCTTCTTTATGGTCCAGCTCTCACTTCCATACATCACTACTGGGAAAACTCCCTGGACAAAGACAACAGGCATATAAAAGGAAGACAATAACACAATAAAATTCAAAAGAGAAACAATTAATTACACATTTATTCAGAATCCAATTACTTAATTCAGTAAAACTGATGAACTTGATCCAGGGATACCAGCTTTTCAAAGTCTGAAAGTCATTTACACCTCCAGTCCCCCACTTCCCTGGCTGCTCCCTTGCATCTTACCACTCCCTAGGTTATTCCACTGCCCCCAGAAGGCGGTACCACTCACCTTGGGAACCACTGATTTACACTGACCAGCAGCCACTCTCTGCGGTTTCAGAGTAGGTTATCTCTCAGACCCACTGAAGACACCAAAGACTGGACTCTAAGCTAGGGCCCTCCCTGCAGAAAACTGTTCTCTGTGCATCACCCTGAATAGACACTGAAACACAATTAGCTGGAAGTGGCTCTTTCCTAGAACACAGCCAAGGCTGGAAGAGATGGGCAAGCCAAGCAGTTTGACACTCAGCCAGGCGCGCAGGCATCTGCACCACAGCCCTCTCAATTTCACATCAACTTTTGTGTTCCAAGAAAAAGAGAACTAGCGCTGGGCTGACAAGCTGTTGCAATCGTATCTGCTGTCGGAACGGAGATTATTTTTACCTAAATCTCTCTAATTAGGCACAAGTGGCACAAATTAGATGCTATTATCACCTCCTAGGCCTCCTCTTCGCCCTGTTCTCCGTCTGGCCAAGGGTTGGATATATTTAGACGCACTAAGGACATTTCATATGAAAGAATCAGGAGGCCCTCGTTGCAAAGATCTGTTTCCTGCTGGCCTGGAAGTCATGGGTTCCATCCTGCAACCCTTTCCCCTAAGCCCTGTGGGTCTAGAGCAGAGGCAGCCAATTCCAGACCTGGGGGTCTGATGCAGCTCCTGCCCCTCAGCCTTTCTTTCTGACCAAGACCCCACTGAATTTTGCAACAGGAAAAAGCAGACACTGTGCTGAAGTGGGTGCAGATGTTTAAACTTCTCTGCCCACTCCAGTGTCCTGGTAGAGGGCTGAGCAAACTGCTCCATCTCTTGTCATCACATCCGTTACTTGGTAAATGGGGAGGAAGTGATAGTCCCCACCCTTTGAAGCTTAGATGCCCAAATCAGCTGGTGTGCACAGGAGTATAGGGTAGCCACCCCCACAATGGCCCCCTGGCCCCCAAAAGGTTGATCAAGGGTGAATGTGGCCCTTCAGGCTGAAAAGGGTTTGTGGTCTCTGTTTTAGAGAGTGGTGAGTGAAATGCACTCTGCACACGTTCAGAGGCACTCTCTGATCTCTTCACCTATTCCATAGGCTGCCTTGAGGGGGCAGGCAGGTAAAATGAGACCAACATTAGGCCCTGGAGAAGAACACTTTGCTTGTTTCTGGGTGAGGGGCGGGCCTGGGAGTGGTGTCAGCAGCGGTCGCTGACGCCCCTTCCTGGCCCGCCCCTCGCCCAGGAACAAGCAAAGTGCACACCAAGCAACATCAGGGCCTCTACGATGGTGGTCGTGCCGCCGCCACCGCAGCTGTCAGAGGTGGAGGTGGGGAGCCGGCGCTGCCCCCCCCCCAGAGTGGAGCTCGGGGTGGACCACCCCATCGCTCCCCCTTGCTACACCCCTGCGTTGACATGGAAGATGCTGCCCTTAGAGCAGCTAGCATGGCATGAATACATTTCACCCCTTTTATGCCCACCACTGTCATGGGGACCTAAGGGCATCTGTGAGGGCCACTCCACCCATGATGACCCCTGCAAGCTCCCTTGCCACTGCTGCCGCCACCACCTCCACCAGGCAACCCTGGTAAGTGAGGCTTCTGTGGGTGCAGGGTGCGGGGCAGCATCTTCAGGAGGCAAAACAGGATGAGCCACCCCTGGCATCTGGCATAGACTGCCAATCCCTCCCCCTCCCCACAGTTGCCCTAATTTGATACGGTGAAGGAGACCCCATTTCATTCAGAAAATTCATTTCATTTCAACACCATTTCACTCACTCATTCATAAAAGAAAAAAAAAAACACACACATACACACACGGCAGTTCTTATTTCCTTGGCTTTCCTTTCCTTCCATTCCACAGCTCCAGCAGAGGCTGATTCAGCTGCACTGGACACCATGCTGCAAGGGGGCGCCACAACCATGCTGATGGAATGGAGTGAGAGAGGCAGGGGTACCAAATTTTAGCGTTGCACAGGGCGCCACTGAAAGAGCTCGAAGTCTACCACTGGCCCCAGTTCTGCAAATCACACTTGCAGCCAGATGCGCTCTCTCTCGCTCTCACTCTCTCTCTCGCTCTCTCTCTCTCTCTCTGGTGCCAGGCAGTCACTTCCCCCCCTCAAGCCAAGAGCATTTGCTTGGCATGCAGAATGTCCCTGGTTTTCCAGGTAGGTCTGGCAATGTCCCCTGTCTGAAACCCTGGAGAGCCATTGCCAGTCTAGACAGTACAAGCTTGATGGATCAATGGTGTGTGGCTCGCTTCTTATGTTTCTATGTCAGTTAAGACCCCCGAAACCAGAAGCAGCAAAGCTGTGAGGAAAGCAGCCAGATTTGTTTGCCTGAAGTCATTGCTCTGTGGATGAAAGCCTTGTCAAGCCACCACTTAATATTGCCATGATTACGGCCAGGACTTCTTGTGCTCACTGACACACCTCCTTGCCTCTGATCTGGGCTCAAAAGGCACTTGCTGAGATTACCTGAGTGTTTAGCCACCCAATCAGTTCACGAGAGCTTTGGGAAGAAAGAAAACAATAATTCACCGCAAACTCACCGCTTTCATTGCCAGAATTACAATCTAGTTGAGGCAATTTATCAAAATGCCCTGACAGCCTTAATGACTGGGAGTTTCAAACCTGGCTGAGCTTGTAAACATGTAGGAGGGAGAGTTTTTTTGGCAAGCCTTAGGTTAGGTACACATTATATGCCTTCAAAGTACATTGGAAGCCCATTCTTTCCCTCAAATAATTATGGGCACTGTAGTTTGTGGAGGGTTGCGGAGTACTGCAGCTCTGTAAGGGGTAAACTACAGTGCCCAGAATTCTTCGAGGGAAAGAATGAGCTTCCAATGTACTTCACAGCTTTGAACTAAAAAGAGAATCTTGCATCCCACCCACACAGGGACACAGGGACACCTCTTACACACACCAGCAACTGCAGCCTAGAACTGTCTTGACTTACTGGGAGGAAAGGAAGATTAAGAAGGTTTTCTGCTGAAAATCATCAAGCCTCTCACAACAAAGACAAATAAATTGTCTACCTTTTCAAATTATAAAGAGAAAGAAAGAGGACTGGGGTTTATATGAGGAAGAATAATATATTATATATTATATATCATATAATAATATCAGGGGATGCGGGTGGCGCTGTGGTCTAAACCACTGAGCCTCTTGGGCTTGCCAATCAGAAGGTCAGCGGTTCGAATCCCCACGACGGGGTGAGCTCCCGTTGCTTTGTCCCAGCTCTTGCCAACCTAGCAGTTCGGAAGCATGCCAAAAAGTGCAAGTAGATAAATAGGTACCACTCTGGCGGGAAGGTAAATGGCGTTTCCGTGTGCTGCTCTGGTGTTGGTGTTCTGTTGCTCCAGAAGCGGCTTAGTCATGCTGGCCACATGACCTGGAAAAACTGTCTGTGAACAAACCCAGGCTCCCTCGGCATATAAAGCGAGATGAGCGCCGCAACCCCAGAGTCGTTCGCAACTGGACTTAACTGTCAGGGGTCCCTTTACCCTTTTAATAATATGTGCGAGGGGTTCCCTGTAGGACCCAGTCAAGGCCCTGCTGGGCTCTCATCTGCTGCACTGCAGTGAAGCTCCTATTCTGTCCCCAGCTAACACCTATGACAGCTGCACAACCATGCCAGAGATGACAAATCCCATTGGCTTGCATGTTTCTTTTAAAAAAATAATAATCACAAACTGGGACAAACTGGAGATTGGAAAACTGACAAAACTGGAACAATGAATTTGGACAGATTTGTCCATCTGAATCCCTACCCCCGTATCTCTCTCTCTCCCCCTCTCCCTCTCCCTCTCCCTCTCCCTCCCTCTCTCTCTCTCTCTCTCTCACACACACACACACACACCATGTGGTAAATCACTCCATGGTCACATTAACACCACACATTTAAAGCATTGTGTTACCCCTTTAAGCAGTCATAGCTTGCCCCCAAAAGAAATCTGGGTAGTAGTAGATTATTAAGGGTGCTAAGAGTTGTTGGGAGCTCCTTGTTCCTTTCCAAGAGCTATAGTTCCCAGAGTGGCTTAGAAGTCAACCCCTCTTCACCTGAGACACTGGGAACTGTAGCTCTGGGAGGGGAATAGGAACCTCAACATCCTTAACAAACTACAGCTCCTTGAATTTGGAGAGGCGGAGAGCCAAGACTGCTTAAAGTTGTATCATGGCACACAGTACCCTCTAACATTTTCCCAATGATAATAGGGACATCCTGTTTATCACCAAATATTTGCAATAAAATAAAACAAAAAATCAGCTTCAGAATCTGAAATCAGAAGAGTCAGGTACAACCTCATGCAATGACAAACAAGTTAGGGAAAGCATCATTCAGATAATTTCACCGGCATGTACCTGGCAAATTAGCCACAGGTTTTTAGCATTTCCATGTTTTTGACAAACTAGTAAAACTGTGAAACTTGGCTCTTGAATCCACTGTAAAGTCACCAAAATAAGAGAGGGGACCTTTTTTGTTTGCAGACACTTCATCTCTTTCCCGCATTCTGTGAGGAATTTAAAAATGGCTTGAAGACAAATTCTCCGAGAATTCTTGACGCTGGCAAAGTTCAGTTGTGATTTGGCAAACCATCGCATAAAAGTTTGGACCGTCAGACTTTTCCTGGGTGAAAGGTTAGGTACAGCTTGCAAGTTTTCACCAGGGCATTAATCCTGTTGTGCTCTTTTTCCCACATCTCCGGAGCCTGTTTGCTATCAAACCCCCAAAACAGAAGCTGCCGAGATGAGAGCAGGGTGCGGTCCAGAGACGGAAGGCAACCTGTGAGGGGGGTGAGGGTTCTGCACAGCTCCGTCCTGTCTGCATCCAGTGTTACAAAATGTTCTTTGCGTGCAGAAGGACTCCAGCTCAATCCCCAGTGGGAGAACCTGTCCCTGGAGAGCTACTGCCAGTCAGTGCAGAATGTAGACCAATGGTCTGGCTTGGTATAATAACTGGGGATGGGGGCAGGTATTGCTTTTGTTTGTCATTACATTATGCATCTTTGTGTTTTTTATTTTGCAAACTGTCCTGTAATCTTTGGATGAAGGGATGCATAGAAATTTAAGCAAGCTTCCTACATCCATATGTTCAGTGTCCCAGAGGCACAGTTCATATTTTACGGCTTTTTATTCAGTCGTCTGGTCATGGGCGTACCCAGCGAAGGACAGGGGGGGCAGCTGCCCCCCAGGAGCAAATAATAATTAAATGGTTATAAAGTGATGAAACGAAAAAAAAAATAGGTAGGGTGATGGCGAATAATCAGTTGTTTACCACACTGAAATGGTGTAAAAACAGAGAAGTATCTAGAGCCACCTAGCGACTGGTAGAGGAATCTATGTCAGCCAGCCATTGGGATTCAAGGAAGGGAGAGGTCCCTAGCGGGCTCTAGCAGAGAGAAGAGGGAATCTTCTAGAGGGGTCTAGTGAGTTCCGCGTCACTAAACTGAGCCGCCCGCTATTAGTTTACCTTCTTATTTACATTTAGAAGACATCGATCGAGGCTGCCTAAATGGATATAAGAAACTGGTTCCAAAAAGGTAAGTTAAGTAATTTCTGTAGAAAATTAAATTTTAAAGGGTAAAGACCTGACTCAGAAGTACAATGGGAGAGGACAGACTGACTGGGTTGTGTTTGATGAGCGTCCATCGGAAATTCTTCAAGGAAAATCAGGACTGGATTGAAACGAAAGTTTTGAACAAATTTTCTTCAAACCCAAGAAAAATGATATTAGTATAAGACATGTAACTAGAATAAAACTTTTAAAAAAATCAAGCAAATAATTGTAATAACTACTGTAATAAAGCACTGCTATAATTATATATAATTTTCTTAAAATTTTTGTTTCATTCGCCTTTCCCGTGCTGAAATGTCACAACCTGAATGACCATGGCTTGCCCCCCCCCAGTTTTGATTTTGGGTACGCCCCTGCGTCTGGTTGCAAGACAAAAGATCCATGTTTCCATGCATAGCAGACCTGCTTGGCTACTCTGAGCCCCTTCCGTCTCCCACAACATCCTGGAAACCTACGGGAAGTCACAGGAGTCACAGCCCTCCGCATTCTCTGTTCTTGAATGTGGGTCTCCCATTCTCTCCAGGGAGGTCTCTGCTGTCTGCTCTCTAACTTCCGCCTCCTCCTCCACTATCTCGTAACTGGGCATTTCCTCATTCAGCAGTGCATCATCTCTGTCTCCCTCTCCTCCTGAAACTGCTGGAGACAGGGCGGGGCAAAACTCCCCACTCCTCCTCTTCTAAGAGGAGCTGATCAGACTGAGGGCTCATTTCCCATTCCTCCTATTCAGCCCAGTCCCTGACACTCCAACACACAGTGGGTGGTGGCTGGGAGGCATGGGGAAAGTGGGGGTTTGGGCAGCAAAACCCTGCCACCTCTCTGACACGCCTCTGCTTGAGGGAGTTGGTGTGAAGCCCTAGTGAGTGTGCCTATATATTTTTTCCCCAACCAACAATCTCTCTCAGCAGTGGAGGCTGATCCATTAGGGAAACTGAGGCACTGCCCTACCAACCTCAACATGTCATCAGCCAGACTCCACATCCCTGCCTACAACCAGTCCAGGGCATGTCATACCATTCAGTTTTTCTCATTTCTTAAGTTCTCCACATTTCCACATTTTTTAAAGATGTTCACACACAAAAAAAAAATCATTAGCATTTTAATGTTAATTTCTCTTAATATACACGTTTTATTGCAATTTTGCCTAATATACATGTCTGCAAAGCAAAGCGATTCCCCCCCCCCATACAATGCACGTATGGGTGTTATTTTCACCAATATATGCATTTTTGTACACAGTATTTGGCTAGAGAATGCACTGCAAAATTCAGAGAGTTGCAAAATTCAAGGGGCAACTGTGCTTCAGTTCACCTATTGTTTTGGAAAGTGTGAATCAGGTGGATTCACCTTCGAATGAGAACTGAGTTGAATTTCTCCCCCATCCCTCCTGTCAGCTTCCTCCTCCTTAGTCTCAGGGACAGGGAGATAAAATTAGTTGGCACTGGTGCCCCCTTCTGTTCATCTCCCTGCCTTATGTCCTACCAATGAGCACCATCCACCACTGTCTCTCATAATGACAGTATGCCATGGTGCATGAGGATTGCCATCAACCCGATGCTTGGAAAGGTTTTTCTCCCTTTTAGTTAAAAGAAAGATGATGAAATCCTTTCCTCTTTTGTCCATCTCATTAAGACAGCACCTCCCAAAATATTGGAATTTCTCCCAACATCTTGAACAAGCAAATAGATCAGAGAGCTGTTTTCACCCACCAGCTCCCAGAAAGTGATGGAAATTGCTGGCCTGAATATTTTGGCTACCTGGAAAGGATCTGTGCTGCTTGCAATGATAGAGATAGTGATTTGCTGACACTCCCTTAACGTTAAGGGAGAAATTTGAGGACTTGCCCTGGAGTCACATGGCCTGGGCAGTTCCTTAGATCTTGAATTGCAGTTCTATTAGAGGATCTTAGAGGCTCCTCTCAAAAAGCTTCTCTTTTAAAACTACTCATTCTTGGTGCCTATTGTACTATGGTACATATGGTGATTTGCATATGGCAAACCTTAAGCGCCTTGTGAGATTTCATGCGATAGAGAAAGCCCTTGCAGTTTTAAGAGCAACACTGAGAAGTCGAATGTCTAGTCTACTGGAACAAGCCTTTTGCTGAAAATGTTCCACTTGCGATTTCGTAATCTTGATGGATTGTTTAAGTGCAGTTTAGCCGATGCTCCTTCCTCCCATTCTGTTCTTTGAAGTTGCAATAAATAATAATAAATAATACAGCCAGTCACATCGTGTGCGATGATACCAAGCTGAAACGATTCCAGCATCCCTGCTGCGGGATGGCACAACCGCTAGAGGCTTGGCTCCCTCTTCTGGGCAAAGGAGAGAACTGAGGATTTGCTCAGTAAAGAGGTCCACACATTGAGGAGGGGGCTGTATGTATTGGTTGTAATTGGTTGGATTTCCAGGTGCTAAAATAAAGTCTCTGTCACACACACACACAATAGAATTGTACATGACTGAGGGAAGAGTCCCTATTTCAAGGTATAAAAATAATAGTGTGAAGGATCTGTAAGTTCTTAGCCCAGGTTCATAACAGCAATGCTAATTCCAAGAGGCAAGACAAATCTGGGTATAACAGTGTTTGAGCAGGGGGAGACATATTGCACCCCCTAGCCCCATCCATCTGCTCCCTGGTCTCCACACATTGCTTCAAATTTTGCACAGAGCCTACAGGTAAAGGAGGATGAAATAGATGGATTCCAGCATGGTGGAGTCAGCAGCAGAGGAAGCCGCTCAGGTGCCTGGGGCGGCATGCCCAGGGGCAGGGCGAGCTGCCCATAGGGGTGGGGCAAGGGCAGGGCACACCGCAGGGCATCCAAAGTCTGCCTGCCTCCTCCCACTCAGCCGCCCTACAGCTGGGGGGGGGAGGCAGCGGGCGAACCATTTGGGTAGGGCGGGGCCTGCACACGCCCAAGCCACCGCGTCTCTCCCAGGGCGTGGCTCGGGTACACTGCAGGCCCCGCAGCGAGTGCTGCCCGGCATTTTGTCACCTCCCTCAGTGGTGACACCCGGGACAGCCCGCCACACCCTTCCTCCGCCCCTGGGTGGAGTGGAATACACCACTTCAAAATTGGAGGGAGTCACCCATGTTCGTTTGTTTTTTTTATAAAAAAAATCCCTCCTTCCTGCATTTGTTGTCCTTTTACAAAGAGTTTTCTTTAATGTGGGGAGAAGTCACTTTCCAGAAGAAAAGTGACCCATACATTGGAGTAAAAACATTTGAATATACGTTCAAAATGCTGGTTGCACAACTACAGTCTGAACAGGTTCAGTCCATTCTACCACCTCATCCATACGGCATCTGTAAGCCGTGGCGTGATTTGCTCTGTGAACACCTTTTGGTGGCCTGGATGCAAAAGGTTATCTGACCAGCACATACAGGCACATGATTACTCTGTCTTGAGGAGTTGAGCCTCTGTATTCCTACCACAACAGGCACATGTTTAAAAGCTCCACAAACACAGCCTGGTTTAATGTCTATGCAAGGAGCACAGTTAAGCTACGAAACACACTCCTGCAGGAGCCAGTGGTGGCTGCCACCATGGATGGCATTAAGAGAGGATTGGACACATTCATGGAGAAGAGGGCTATTGATGGCTACTAGCCACCATGGCTATGCTCTCCCTCCGCGGTCAGAGGCAGTAGTGCTTACGAATACCAGCTGTTTGGAAGTGTTTGGGGCTCATGTTGTGCTTGTGGGCTTACTGTGAGGGATCTGGACTAGATGGGCCATTGGCTTGACCCAGCAGGATCTTCTGATGTTGGCCTACATGTTGACCTTTGCATGCATACGCTTGGAAAATAGTGATTACAAGGTCACTGATCATTTGCGTCTCTTTGGATACAAAGAGAAAGGATTGGGTGAACCGCAGCCCTTTGCTCAATTTCACTGCCACTCTTCCAGAATTCATCTCCATGCATGCACATAGGAACCACCAGGGAGACGTCATTTTAACAGCAGATCTCGTGAAACGCCGAGTACATCCCCTGTCCCAGGGCTCTTGTTAATGCTGCAATTTCTCTATCAGGGCTAACAGTTCAGACTCCTAATTCATTTAGCTGGCTCTCTCAACTCCTACTAAACTTTTATGGCCTCACTATTCCCAGATCGCACCGTTAAAATCTGTGCGTTGAACTTGGTCATGCCCCAAGATTATATAATGTGAACGTCTGCAGTTTGTTACAGTTACTGAGCGCATAACTTGCAACAAGGAAAGCAGGGTTGGCGTTAGAAACACAGGAAGCCGCTTTGCACAGAGTCATTCTGCTGGTCTACTGAGCTCAGTTTTTTCTACATTGACTGGCAGCAGCTCTTCAGGATCTTGGACAGGAATCCTTCCCAGCCCTACCTGGAGATGCTGGGGAATCAAACCTGGGGACTTGTGCATACAAAGCAGATGCTCTAACCACTGAGCCACAACTCTGGGGCAATCACCGCCCCTTCCCCCCCCTTTTAAGAGTTTTTGCCCAAGGAAGATTATCCATTCCTTCTTCCTGGTCAAAAAGTGGGAAGGGGCTGATAATTTATGGGGCTGGTAGGGGTTGCAATTGATGACAATCTAGCCAAGGATGTAAAACAGGTTCTCAACAATTAAATATATAGCTGTATATAAATTAGCAGCCATGGAAGTGCCCAAATCGGATCAGAATTGTTTTGGTTGGAAAGGGTGACTTATTTATTTCATTTTTAAAAATTATACAGCGCTTGATTGTAACAAACACACACACACCCTGCAAGCAGTTTAGAGGAAAGATAAAACAATAACTTTTTCAAAAAGAAAAACTTTCAAAAAGTTAAAATGACAAAAGACTAAAAAACATATTAAAACTCATGCCGGCTTTCTAAGCATTTGGACAGGCTTGTCTAAACAAGAAGATGTGTAGCAGGAGCTGAAAAGACAACAGTGAAGACACTTGCCTGAGATCAATGGGCAGGGAGTTCCAAAGTGTAGCTGCTGCCACACTGAAAGATCAATTTCTTACATATGTGGAACAAGTATTATATGGCACCTGTAACAAAGCCAGTTCCACCAATCAAAGCAGTCAAGTAGGTGTATATGGGGGAAGGCGATCTCACAGGTAAACTGATCCCAATATTTAGACCTCATATGCACATACCATTCCTCTCATTTCCTCCCACTGTGGCTGTTTGCCCAGTAGGGTAAAACATATTGGTTTCCAAATGGTGCCTACATATTTTCCCCGTGTGGCAACTAGCAGTTTGAGGAACCCTTGTAATTGGGGGAAATGATGCAGTGGGGGGCAAGGATTATGGCTCTCCACCACCAAATGCCCCCAAACACCACAATCCTATCCTGATTTATGCTCTCCTGGAGCTACAGTGTTTATGTATTTAAAGCAAAAGGAAAAACCCACAGCACAGGAGATGATGCAATTATTATCATGGATGATCTACATCTGCTTTGGCTTCTAATGTGCAAATGGACCAAATGTGGTCAGGCATTCTTCAGGTGAGAAGGGAAAAGGGGTGTGTATCATTGGCACTATATCATTGGCACTATAGAGGACAGTACTCTATTTGAAGGGCTGCCCAAGTGAACCCTTGTTTGAAGGGAAAGGGGGGGCCCTGAAGTCACCTATCAACATAGCTGCCAAGTTATCCCTTTTTTAAAGGGATTTTCCCTTATGCTGAATAGGCTTCCTCGCGAGAAAAGGGAAAACTTGGCAGCTATGCCTATCAACCATCAGCAATTGGATAGCAGTGATGATTCTTTACCTTTAATCAGGACTTGGACCAGACAGAGTCTTCAGATAGAGGACTTCTCCTGACAGCTCTTCAGATAGAGGACTGTCTTCTGTCTGAGAGGACTCTCTCATAACACTAGAACTCATGGACATTCAATGAAGCTGAATGCAGGAAGATTCAGGACGGATGAAAGAAAGTCCTTCTTCACACAGCACAGAGTTAAACTATGGAGGCCACAGGAGGCAGTGATGACCAACAACTTGGATGGCCTTAAAACAGGATCAGACAGATTCATGGAGGAGAGGGCTAATGATGGCTACTAGCCACAATGGCTATGCTCTGCCTCTACAGCTGGAAACAGAAAAATCTCCTGAATAATAGTGGCTGGAAACCACAGGAGGGGAGAGTGCCCTTGTTCTCAAGTCCTGCTTGCAGGATTCCCTTTGGGGCATCTGGCTGGTCACTGTGAAAACAGGATTCTGGACTACATGAGCCACTGGCTTGATCTAGCAAGCTGTTATTATGTTCCTAATGCCCAGGGAATTGCTCATGCACCAGGGGCAGGAAGAGAGCTCATTAGGCCAGTAAAAACATAGTCGCATGACAACCCCAAATGCTCATCTCTCCCTTAGTGAACCTGAGTTGTAGAAATGTCTATGGAAGGCAGCATGAAAACTGATTATGGAGCATGAAAACTGATTATTAAGGAATTTGGTGTCACTGTAGCTTGTCTAAAAATGTGTCCTCTTTGAGCACAGAAAGAATCAAGGAAGTCCTCCGCATCAAGCTAAGCACTTTTAAAAAATCCATTGTCGGCCAATATTTTTGTTGCTCATCTCCACGTGGGATGTGTTGGTGTATGGGTGGGTTTCCTCCAAATAGATTCTGTCCACAGGATTCTTTCACAGCCTGAATGGAGTGAAGTTAGTGGCTTGAGATACATTCAGATTTTATTATGCTTCCAACTGATTCCCCTTCCCACCTGGTGAGTGGAGTAAAATTTTTGAACATTGGACTCTTAAATATTTACTGGCCCCAAAATGTTGGGGAGCCACCGTTCTACATGCTTGGATTCTGAATCAAGTTTGATTCTCAAAGTTTCCCACTATTACAGATGGAGAGAAATTTGATTTAGTTCACATTTAATGGTGAACCCACTTAATTTGCACTTTCTGAAACAATACGCAAGCCAAAATACAGGCATTCTTTGACATTCTCACTTCTCTGACTATTGCAATGCAATTCTCCAGCCAAGTCATGTGCACAAAAATGCACATGTGAGGGTGAGGTGGGCATTAAAAAATGCACATATTTGTGCCAATAGCACACAAAAAATAGGGGGAATTGATTTGTGGAAATGTGCATATTGGGGGAAATTGCATATAAAAATGCTGGTGAATTTTCCTGGGGACTTTTCGGAGGGGGTGGGAGCAAAATGAATTTAAGGTTGGGGAAAGACAAACTAAAATTGACACCCACTCCTGTATCCCACTGTCAACTCAAGCTGGTTGTGGTGAAGTTGCCGCACCATCTACTTGTTTCCTTGTTCAGTTATAGGGTCATGGAGCAAGTCTTTTTAAAGACTTTCGCCTCTTAGCTGGAGGGAGCAACACTAGCAGAAACCCTGAGACCTCTTTCTTATCTTTCCTTATAATATTCCTCCCAGAAGAACAGAAGATCTAGGTGGGTTTCATGACTGGCACTTGATAAATCACTTGCATTTAAAACTCAGTCATGGGTTAAACCACAGAGCGTAGGGCTTACCGATCAGAAGGTCAGCGGTTTGAATCCCCGTGATGGGGTGAGCTCCCATTGCTCAGTCCCAGCTCCTGCCAACCTAGCAGTTCATAAGCATGTCAAAGTGCAAGTAGATACGTAGGTACAGCAGGAAGGTAAACGGGGTTTCCATGTGCTGCTCTGGTTCGCCAGAAGCGGCTTTGTCATGCTGGCCACATGACCTGGAACCTTTACGCCGGCTCCCTTGGCCAATAATGCGAGATGAGCGCCGCAACCCCAGAGTCGGTCAGGACTGGATCTAGTGGTCAGGGGTCCCTTTACCTTTACCTTTACCATGCTATTGCAGTAGATCTAATGTGCTTGCTACCAAAACCTCACTAAGCTTGCTCCAGTTCATCATGGCTGCAATGACTATTGTTTATTATTATTCCTCATATTTTGGGATGCGAACATAAGACCTTAAGAAGAGCCTGCTGGTCAAGATGTTGCACCCTTTCTCAACCTGGTGCCCTCCAGGTGTCTTGGAAAACAGCTTCCATCAACCCCAGCCAGAGTTGCCTTGAAAATGTCAAGTGTGAACAAATGTGGCAAAACCCACAAGCTTGTGCCTTGCTCACATCCACTCATTAAGGGGCAGCTGCGTTGATTCCCTTCCAGATTTGCACAGGGTAATATAGAGGCCTTCCCAATAACCCCGGTAGAACCCTTGATGGGAATCCAAATTGCTGAAGCTCAGTGTGAAACTCAGAAAAGGTTCTTGCACGCTTGAAAACTTGAAACCTGAAAAAGATTCCCACCCTTGAATTTAGGGAGCATTTTCTTTCTCTCTGGACAAATTGAATCAGCAGAAGTCGATTGTGGCAAATGAGAAGTGGTTTAAAGCTTCCCCTTTCATGTCTTGTCACTTTTAGAAACTTTGTCTTGTGACTTCTTTTGGGATAAACAAACCAAGACGCACTCTCAGAATATGGCTGAGTTAAAATTCTGGGGATATAGGTTCAGAAAGCCAAATATCGACCTCAAAAACCAAACTGCAAATGTGGAGAATTCATCCATTTAAAACAAACAAAAAAACAACAACAACTGGGAAATCCTTTTTCAACTGCTTAATATTCTCTAAGGAAAAGAAAACAAACTATTTGTCCACAGGAGTTCTATGATGGATGCATATGTGTTTTTAAAAACACGGAAAAGGCTTTTTAGCTGATCATAAACACGGTCAAGCAGTTTAGTTTTCTGTTCTTTCTCGCTCTCCTTCATAAAAAATTCTTGACATGAATCTCTGCTATCTGGCGGGCTGCCAGCTCAGTAATAGCATTCTGCAGATTACCAGGGAAATGTTTGTTTACAACACTGAACACATTTCATGGAGGCCTCTTGGCTTTGCAAATGGGGATTGTGCTGGGTACGTAGCATTTGCAAAACCCATTGAAGGCGGCAAGCAAACAACCCTCCTTGCGCTAATCACTCAGACCAGAATAGCGCCTTTTGTCATCAAATTAAATTTGCCACACACATACAAGGGGAAACAGCCTGCATTAGGAGCCATTTGCTTTCTGTGAACACACTTGCATTCTACATTTCATTTTCCTTTTGACTGAATTAGTTAAGCAGGGCTCTTGATTTATTTGCACCGTGCATCAAAAATGTCAGGGGGGTTCGTATCAGTTGGCCAGGAGATGGTCGCTGCCAAAGTCTGGTTTTCATCCACCGTTGTCCTTATTTTATGTGTCAAAATGTTGGCTTTTTGTGCTTTGGCTTCCTTGAAGCACTAATTTTATTACATAATCCACCCAACAGAGAGTAGGATTAATACTACCCAATAAAGATAGCTATGGACAAAACATTGGCAGTGAGATTGCTTGCCGGGGGCAGGGGGTGTGTGAGAGAGAAACATTTCCACCAGACAAACTATCTCTGTTCAAAATGGTTTGCTGCATTTTAAAAATGTAAGGTAGATGAAGAATTCTGTAAGTTTCACTTTGCTAAGTTAACCATTCACACTTCCCATGTGGTGTTATTTTGCATGGCCAGCTTGAATTAATGTCAGAATACAAAGGAAAAATCCTCAGGTAGCACATTTTGAGCATCACCAGGTCATTAATAGTAGAAAAAGGAATGCCTCTAGCACAGAGCAGTTGAGGGTAGGCCTCAGAGCCCAATTCAGGCCCAGAGAGGAATGGGCACTTGCATCTTTGGGCCTGTGATTGGCAATAAACGAGAAGCCCCTGGATTGACCTGAGCTTGTATGAATCCTGCCTTTGCCCAGTCACAGCTTTCTGTCTGCTGCACTTGGAGCAATGACCTCAAGTGTGTGAGAGAGTGTTTTAGGGGTGCTTGAGGATTTCATTCAGTTCACATTTTTAACCAAACCAACCTACTTCATACTTCCCAGACTAATACAAGGATCAGATTGCTTTAGGGTAACCATTGAAGAGAGATCAATGAACGTTGACATGCTTTGACGCTGCTCTTTCAAATTGCAAAGCTCATTTTTGTTTAGTTCTCTGATATTATAGGGAACGTTTTTATAGGCAGAACTCTCCTGACCCCTTCCTGCACTAGACTTTGATCGTGCTCGACTGCCCATGCTCCCAGATACTGCCATTTGACACAAAGTAACCTCAGGGCAGAATAACCCAAGGGAAACAATATTCGGCATGTCTAGCGAGTGGTCAGGACTGTGGGCTGATTTCCTTAAAAGTTATTTTTAGTCCCGCCCTCATCCCCCGTTTTTATCGGCTGCGGCATCATAAGATGGCCAAGTGCACAGTCAGGCCATTGTGACCTTGCATAACACCAGGGCTGTCATATCTGGACCAAAAAGGAGGAGTCACATATTTCTCAGCCTCAGCTAACCACTTCCTCTGCACTGGTTGATGCTGTTCTCATGTTTCCAGTGCCAGGCATGTGAAGCACACGTCAGAAATGGAAGACAGTTTTTGCAAGAACAACAACAGAAAAGGTGAATGTTAAGAACATCAGAGGAGCCCGCTGGATCTGGCCAGTGGCCCACCTAGTCCAGCATCCTGTTCTCACAGTGGCCAACCAGATGCCTGTGGGAATCTTGCACATTGGACTAGCGCACAAGACTATGTGTGCATGCACACACTCCATAGTTTCCAGCAACTGGTTTTCAGAAGTATCACTGCCTCTAAACATGGAGGCAAAGCATAGATACCATGGCTAGTAGTCACTGATCCTTCATGTTCACATACCCAACCTGGATTTTGTTGTTAAAAGGTGGCCTCCAAAATAAAAATGTGCATCTCGAAATTCTAACCTGCCTTTGAGTATGTCTAGCCATCTCTGTGCATGGTGCTATATGTATGAGAGGTCCCTGCCCCCAAGGACCTTACAGTCTAAAACAGTCATAGGGAAACAAAGAGAAAGGGGGAAATGGAGGCAGCGGGAGAATATGTGATAATTTCAAATTCATGTACTCTGGTTAACTTCAAATGATGTATAGAGCATAGGTAGGCAACATGGCGCCTTCCAGATATTGCTGGACCTACCGTACAACTCCCATCGTCATCCCTGGCCATCGGCCATGCCAGCTGGGGCTGATGGAAGCTCAAGTCCAACAACATCTGGAGGGCGCTGCACTAAGACATACAGGTGAGCCAAAAAGTTTCCCACAAAAGGTGAGTTTCGAGGAAGGACTTACTCAGAACAAGGGAGGGCCCCCTGCCTTTTTCAGGGGAGCACTTCAAGGTTTAATGGGCATCAAGCAGCAGTGGGTAGCATCCCCCCCCCAGGGAAGAAGAGGCCTTGGGAAGGCTGGGGGTGTTGGAGTTGGAGGAGCGATGTTCACAGGAGGGATCATGTTGGGAAATAAGTGCAGAGATATAAGTTGCGCAAGACTATGTCAGAGTTTTAAAGTGAAGGCAAGAAGCTCAAGCAGGATCTGGGAGTGGACTGAAAGCCAGTGAGAGGAGTTTAGGGAAACAGTCATGGGGTGAGAAAGGATATGATCCAGCTGGAAAAGGCTCAGAAAAGGGCGACCAAAATGTAAAAATTGCAGGCAAATGCAGGTGATGGACACTTGGTGAGGGACCCTGTGTGAAAAGCAGGGAAAGGGAGATCTCCCAGGGTGGGAGGTTGGGGGAAGAAAGGGATGCTCCCAGGTGAGAGCTGGGAGGGTGCACGTTCTCTGTATGGGATAAAAGTTAAGATATTTGTATTCTTCTGCCTCTTTTCTTTTTTTCTCATTCTTTTTCTTATTTTTGTTCAGTTTGCTTTTTATCGTCTTGTGAAAAGTCTTAATAAAACTTTTTTAAAGCGTTGTAAATTTAAAGAGAGAAAACAGAAACGGGACTCCACATCGTCATCTGGTGGCACATATAAATCACCTTTTCTTTGCCAGTCTAGCTCAGTCCCAGGAGGACAGAGCTCTATGGTGAATTTTCTGCCAAAATCAAGGGTGGGGTCTGCTGGCAGTCAGTGAGAAATGGTCCCCTCATTCCTGGAGCTAATGTCTATTACTAGTCTCAACACTTGTAGGCATTTGGAAGCTCCTCTGTTGACACTTGTGATCACATGAAGGCATTTCTACAGTGGAATCTCCTTTGGCCAGAGATTGGAGTGACCCCTTTTAAGTAATGACAGAAGAGTGTGGATGTTTAAAGGACTGCCTACAAAGAGATCACCTCCTCCCTTTGCTTGTGGGTTCAGTTTCCAAGATGCAGCTCGGTGTCTCAGCCCCCCAGTCCCAAATAAATTTGAAGCCCATGACATGTTCTCACCAACAGCTATGTAGAGAACACGCCCAAAAATATGTATAATGGAAGAATGAAACCCTTAACTTATTTTGGCCCACAGGAGTTTTTAATTTATGAGAGCCATTTGTTTTGCAAGAAGGAATTCAAAAGGCATGTCAGACCAAGAGGGGAAATATCTCAGACAGAAATCATAGACAGCAAGCAAAGCATCGGAAAAATTACCCACACACCCTTTTTTCTTCCATGTGGTTTCATTCTATTCAAATATTTACATGCCGCTTTTCAGCCACATACAGAAGACATCATTATAAAACAAAAAGTAAGAAAATCAGTTTTAAGAAAACAAAAACTAGCTTATTAAATATACAGGTAGCACCGCCATAAAATAAAACCCTGTGAAACTGCATTTAAAAAACACATTTCAACAAGAAGGGTTTTAACCATCTCTCTATAGGCTCACAGAGGGGGGAATTGAAGGTGCATCCTGGAGTTCTGAAACATCAGCACCACCACTAAAAAGGCCCCGTCTCATGGAAACCCACCAGCTGGACCTGAGCTCAACAGCACTCTGTGCTGTTACCAGCAACTGGTATTCGGAAGCACGGTAGCTCTGACAGTGGAGACGGAACATAGCCTTTGTGGCTAGTAACATTGATAGCCTTCTCCTCCATGAATTTGTCTAATCATCTTTTAAAGCCATCCATGTTGGTGTGAGTTCCATAGTTTTAACTATGCGCCGAATAAGTATTTTCTGCAGGAAGAAGCGCTTGCATAATTTGAATAAGCATGACTTTCAAAGGATGGTGTGACGACCCTGGTCCCACTCTACCTTACTATCACTGCGACACAGGAATCCAGAGGGGAAAACACCTACCCTCTTCTCCTGGCGCCTCAAAAAAAATAAACCCCTTTTACTAATGGGTTTCTTAGTAAGGAGAGCCTTCCAGCTTGCGTGGCCTGGTACCTTAAGAAACTCTAGGCTGTCCCCCAGGAATAACCTCTTGCCTCCAGTAAAGGGTCTCCCTCAGTTGGATTCCCCCCACCGTAGAAGTTTGCCCTATGCACTCTGGCAACTTCTTGGCACCTCAGGTTACCCTTCTTAGCCTCCTCCGTGTAACTTCAGGACACAAACCACCACCTCCCTGCCTGAGGTGAGTTTTGCCCTCTCTTGAGTCACCACGGCTGTGAGTCCTGGTACCTCGCTGGAAAAATACAGACGGACCTCTTGTTGGCAAAAACAGAGATGAAGTTTTATTGTGTTAAAAACATAAGTGATTCTTTAACGTGTCATTTATTAATTAGCTTTGTTCCAGTTGTACAAAATAAACTCAGTCAAACATTTAACTTTAAGTTTTCCTAGCCTCTTAACTGTCTTCATACAAGCCACCTCATAACATCACACCACACCTTCCTCCCTCTCCCTCCTAACTCACCAAACCGACTCTCCCTCCTTTCAAACCTGGCACAGTCCCGCCCCCATCAGAGTTCTATGCCAGTCAGGCTGGAGGTGGGTTAACTCTTTGCCAGCCGGGCAGAAATAAACATTTTAAAAGTGCTTCAATTTGTCACAGATGGCTATGTTTGGTTACTCATGTTATTTAAGAAAGTCCATATCTGAGAGATCTATTTTTAAATGCATACTGAATTGAATATCTCTCCCCATCTCTAGTGGTCTCTGAGCATCCTCTGGCCACATCAGATTGGTTCTCGGAGGGCAGCGTCATAAATATTTATTTGCATTTTCCCTGAACCTGGTGCTACTGCCTGTGCCATCTCTTGCACCATCTTAGCTACATTCCCATTGGCACTCACCAGCGAATTTTTCTGTTGGTGTGTGTGGCGATGGCATGACAGCCAGGTGCCAGGCCTGAGCTTGAATTCGTGAGCAGCACAAACCAACCCCTAGGTTTCTCACGCTGCCGTGGCACTTTTCAGAAGTGGGTCCAAAAACGTTACGTTAACCCCATAAATTTTGTTTTCACGAGGCAATTGGCTGGACTTTAAAGCCCTTGCAAGGGCTGATCTGTGCGCTTGCTGCAAGACAGGTGCCAGCCGTTGGTGCAGAAGGACACTGTGTTCTCATCCAAAGCGATTTTTCTGGCTGCCGCACTGGAAGCCACAGGCTGAGATCCAAGGGAGCATGCAGGGAGCCACCTGGGGAGTCCTCTTTTCAGAAGCTAAAAACCTGCTCTTTTGTCAGAAGGGGAGAGATGGCTGAGGGAAGCAGGACTTAAATCCAGCACTCTGCCCTCCTCCTGCATATTAGCTTAATACAGGCATCCCCAACCTTCGGCCCTCCAGATGTTTTGGACTACAATTCCCATCTTCCCCGACCACAGGTCCTGTTAGCTAGGGATCATGGGAGTTGTAGGCCAAAACATCTGGAGGGCCGCAGTTTGGGGATGCCTGGCTTAATAGCATGGAGAACACTTTTCCACTGCAAGGGAGGGGTATGTGTGTTTATTTAGCTCCTCTCCCCATGTTGTCAGTATCAGAGCTTTCATGGGAAATACTTTTTCTTCATAGAACATTTGCCAAAATGGTTTGGGAAGTATGTTGAGTGCCAGGCCAGGCCACCTTGCTGCTTGAGGTAAACTACCCACCCCTCACTACTCCCCATCACCATGGGCATGGACATGCCACACCACCGCTGACTCCTCTGCAAAGCACCACACCAATGCCTCCTAAACCATGGGCACACCATGCCCTGGAAGCTCCATGGGGCCAAACACCAAAAATTTCCCAAACACCACCCTCTGAATATGACCATCCAGGTAGGATTGCAACTATCACAAAGAAGTTCGGCCTACCCCCAATTCACACGGCTGCTCCAGAAGGACACCATAGTCGGTGGTATTGAAAGCCCTTGAGAGATCCAGGAGAATTAACACTCGCCCTGTCTCTCTGCCATGCAGGGTGAGCCAAGCAGTTTCTGTGCCAAAACCAGGCCTAAACACTGAATGAAATCTACTGCATATTTGGGGAAGTGGTTTGTCTGTCTTTCTTTCTGTCTGTCCTTCATAGGTGTGGCCGCCCCTTGAGGTGCTGTCATCAAACTTGCCACAAGTGTTCCAGAGGTGGGGGGTTTTGGGGGTGGGATGTCACCATCCACATTTGGGTGCCAGCCGCTATTCGGAATCAACATGGCAGACCAAGGCACAACTTGGGTGTGATGTGACCCATCTTCTGGCATGACGGGTCCAAACTCACACATTACACTGTCTATTTTAAAAAATCACAATACTTCACGGTTTCTATAAATTCCTGGGCAGTGCTGGGTACTCCCCACCAGTAAATCTATAAAATTGGTTTCATCCAAGAAAGCCTGGATCTGGCCCACAACCACATGTCCAGGAAAGGGAACTTAGCAACTGGCAGGAATTACTTTGATTTTCCAAATCCAGAGAGAGTTTCCTGAGAAGTGGTTTTGCCACTGCCTCCTTCAAGCAAGCAGGGACCACCCCCTCTTGCAAGGAGGCATTAGTCACCTGCCTGGCCCAGCCAGCTGCCCCCTCCCTCTTAGTTTTTATCAGCCATAAGGGCCAAGAGCACAGGTGGCTGCCCAGACCATACCAAACAACTTGTTTGCATCCTTGAGCCTTATTAACAGAAACTCATCCAATATAACAGGACTAGCCAAAGCTCTTGAGATTCATCTGCTAACCTCTGTCAAGGTCCCCAGAGGTGCAAGCAATTTTATCCTCAAAATGCTTTGCAAACGAATCAAAGTGAACCATCTCTTTCAGGCCAGACTGTAAAAGGCCGCATAGTACACACGGAGGATGCAATTAGGGTTGTCACCAGTCCCTGGAATTACAGGATAGCTCCATTTTTGGACAAAAGTGCCTCCCGTCTCATTTGGGCTTCAAACAGCGTGCATTTTTTCTCATATTTGAGCTCGGCTGACTCAAAATGGCAGTTGCGTCACTGTTGGTGTAGCTGATGAGGAGCCCGGACAATAGGAGAAAGTGAAATTAGAGAGAAGGGGGAAGGAGCAACATCCTCTCTCCACCCCCCTCATCCCCCCCTTCCTTCCCTCTCCCTGGTACTCTTTCTCAGTCTAGCATGGTGAGGGCCCACCACTGCTCGGCCCCCTCTGCCACCCCAACCTGACCTCTCCCCTCCCCCTTCCTCCAAGCTCAAGTCTCTTCCAATGGCAGCATGGACGAGAGGCTAGAGCCAGCCATGTACCCCTGGACCCTGGCCATCTTCAGTGCGTGAGTTGAAGGGAAGAGCAGAGCCAGGCCAAGGTTGTGAGGGAGGAGGGAGGCCGAATGCGGAGAACCCTCTTCCACAAAGGGGAGAGAGGATTTGGTGTTGTGAGTGTGTGTGTGTGTGTGTGTGTGTGTGTGTCTAATCCCCACCCCCTGACCTGTCCTGTATTTTGCCCGATCAAAGGTGGCAACCCTAGGTGCAATGGAGGAAGCATGCCTTCTATGTCTCCTTCACTGCCATTGAATAAGGTCGATAATGAGCACTCCCCAGTGCTGGATTGCATTCGCCTGGAGTTTTCCTCCGTTTGTATTCAAGCCATTTCCCCAGTTTGTGTCATTACTGTGAGCTCTGGTGTACACCAAGGAGCCAAGCAACCACTACAAAGCAGTGACTGGCCCAGTGTCCCGTCCCATCCCCAATACTCATGGCTAAGGGGTGTTTTTTTGCACTCTGGCCTCCCAGGTCCTTGTCCAACCTCTACACCACACTGACTTTTAATTTGGATTACAATGAAGCCTGGAATAAGGGAGGATTCCACACAAAGCACTTTCCACACAAAGCACTGTTCCACACAAAGCACTTTCTTAATTAGCCTGGAGCCACTGTTGTGCTGACACCCTCCATCAGCCTTCCCCAACCAGGTGCCCTCCAGATGTTTTGGACTACAACTCCCATCAGTCCCAGCCAGCGTTGCTAGAAGTCAGTTGAGGGAAGTCTGCCCTGCACAGCTGTCTGTACTTTCTACTGCCTACCATGTTGGAAGTGCTCTGTTACCTAGGACATTCTGGACTTGGACTATTCATTCATAGATGGAAATGTCTTTTTTCATAGAATTTTTATTAAATTTTCTGTTGTACGGTATAAAGTACAGTGGTACCTCAGTTTATGAACACAATTGGTTCCAGAAGTTTGTTCATAAACTGAAGCGTTCATAAACTGAAGCAAACTTTCCCATTGAAAGTAATGGAAAGTGGATTAATCTGTTCCAGACGGGTCCGCGGAGTACTCAACCTGAAGCGTACTTAACCCGAAGCATGGGTGTAATTGGTTCCGGAAGTCTGTTCATAAACTGAAGCGTTCATAAACTGAAGCGAACTTTCCCATTGAAAGTAATGGAAAATGAATTAATCTGTTCCAGATGGGTCCGCGGCGTTTGTAAACCGAAAATTCGTAAACCGAGGTGTTCATAAACCGAGTTTCCACTGTACTCCTTTTTACATCCTTAAGATATCAATGACTTCCCTTCTTCTCTTTCCATGTTTCATTTTACATATCATAAATTCCTGCATATTTTACAAAAACTATACTATTCAGTACAGTGGTACCTCAGGTTAAGTACCCAATCCGTTTCAGGGTGCCATTCGCACCCCGAAAAGTACTTAACCTGAGCAGCACTTTAGCGCATGCGCAAAACGCCGATAGAGCACTTCTGCATACGCATGAATCACAAAGAATGCTTCTGCGCTTGCGCGCACGGCGGAACCCAGAAGTAAACACTTCCGGGTCCGCGGAGTACGCAACCTGAAAGTACGCAACCCACAGCGTACTCAACCCGAGGTATGACTGTATTCTGTTATGACATCAATCAAAACTTATTTACACTGTTGAATTCACCTGAATGCTGCCAGCGTTTTCAGCTGTACATAATTATTTTCCATATATTCAATAAATGTTTTCCAATCTTCTCTAAACATATGAACCTATGTCCATAGATGGAAATATCAAAGCTACCAGATATTAGACTTTGTCCGTGGCTCAAATCACACAGCTTGTCTCTATTTGTACACTTGAAGCCTACGTGAGATTAACAACATCTTCCAAAGATGCGCTCGAAAGATAAAGCCAGCCAAGAACTTCCCAACGTTTGAGGTGCTGTGGGTGTCTGTAGGTGCTTTTCAATCAATAAAATTCTGGGAATCAAAGGCGTAATCTACTGCATCAGATGTGCCAGATTACTGATGGCATCTTAATCCATGTCAGTGTATTATTATATTGGGTCCTTCAAATGCAAGTACACCTAAAATACAATAAAGGGACAGTGAGATTACAGGGTGTGGGAGAGATTTTATCCACATGCGTTTGGAGCGGACGTGTTTTCTCATGAATAGCAAAGCCAGAAGGCATAATGTGGGCCAGGCTGTTGAAACATTGGGAGCAGCATTAGCCCATTGCATACACATGCTAGGTGCATGCCCCAGACAGTGAAAGTTAGCTGCAGTTAAGTAGAAATGAAATTAGGAACCATAGAATCATAGAGTTGGAAGAGACCCTGGGGTCATCTAATCCAACCCCCTGCAATGCAGCAATATGCAGCTGGTCTTATGGGGATCGAACCTGCAACCTTGGTCTTATCAGCACCACGCTCTAACAAACTGAGCTATCCAACAGGAAATTAGAAACAGGGCCATCCTTTCCATTTGGCTTAGTGGCGCGGTGCGCCAGGACGCCTCCCCATCAGGGGCGCTGGGTTGGGACGCCCAGCAGCCCCACACACTGCTCATGTTCAGGGCGGCAGGAGCAGTGCCCGAAAGGGCTCCTTTCGGTGTGCTGTTCCAGCCATGTCCCCTCGCAACAGCAGGCTTGCTAGCCGCTGTTCCAACAGCGCCTAGCAATCCCGCCCAGGTGAGGGGGGCAGCGGGAGCAGCACCTGAAAGGGCTCCTTTCGGTGCACTGTTCCCGCCACGTCCCCTCGCAACAGCAGGCTTGCTAGCCGCCGTTCCAATGGCGTCTAGCAAGCGGGGGGGGCGCCGGAGGGATTTTGCACCACGGCACTGGATACCCTTAGGCCCTGATTAGGACCCAACTAAAGGTATGCTTAATATGAGGCAGGCAGTTCCATATCAGGGGTTTTCTTACCTCCTTTTTCCTCCTTAAATAAAAGTGCCAATTTAAGCAATTTTTCCTTAAAAAATTCTCCTCTGTGGATCTAATTCCCTCAAGCTACACAGGGCAGAAGCTAATGTCTAGGAGAAACTGGTTCAGCTTCCAATTTAATGTGAACCTACTGAATTCACTACGTCCTGAACCAAGACGAACCTATCGTTCAAAATCTGCACGTCCTCAAATTTGGCAATGCAGTTCTCCAAATAAAAACGGGTACAAAACATTTTTTACTGCCACTGCTTTGCTGAGGGCAAACATTGGCATTTGGGGCCAAGCATGAGATTGCCAACCTTGTCTCTGCATGGGGATCCTTATGCTCTTCCTGATACCTGTTGCTGTAAAAAGCCTGCTTGAAGCGTGAGATTCCAGCCGTCATGGAAGAACTTTTTCTATATGCTACTGCTGCTGCAAGGCTATTAATTGCGAAAAAATGGAAGGAGGCTGAAGCCCCTACTTTGATAGAATGGCAAAATAAATTACAGGAATTGGCAGAAATGGCCTTACTAACTAATAACCTGAAGGGCAAATCACAAAAAAACTTCTCGGAAAATTGGTCAAAATATAAACTATATATTCAAAAATATACTAAAGGTGCACTGGATTTGGTAATAATTGATTGAAAAAAAAAGAAGGGGGGAAGGAAAAAAGTAAATGTATACATAAGGTTTTGATGCATGAAGAAAAATGGACGTATTAGATGTGTATAATAGAGAAACATACTAGGTTTAGTACGTTCGCATGAGTTTAACAAATACATCAGGGATTGGCAGGAAGGTGAATACGAAAAGAAAAGGAAAGAAACACACACCAACCCTTTGTTTTTGTCTTCTTTTCCAATATTTTTAATGTTAATGACTTTTTTTGAATTCTTTCTCCAGGCTCTAGAGTTGACATATGTAATGTACAATATGAATAAAGGATCAAGGGTCACAGGGGGGAGGGAGAGAAGACGTCAAGGAAAAGGGTAGGAAAGAAAGGGTGGAGAGGGGTGGGAGCAGGGAGGGTGGGAGGGGGGAAGGGGAGTTTTATATACAGAGATATAGGAAATGGTTATGACTTGTAAGATTCGAAGTATTTGAGGTGTACCGTTACCTTATGTGTTTTTGTTTTATGTAAAGTTTTAAATTGATCAATAAACTTGTTTTTTAAAATGAAAAAAAAAAAGCCTGCTTGAAGTGTGAAGCTTTCCCTGCGTCTGAGCATGTCCAATAAATGTTGCAAGCTGCATCGACAGAAACTCAGGGTAGAAATCTGCTTGCTAATAGAAACAATGTGATGTGCATGCGCTGCTACATTGCACTAGTCAAAGGTGCAGGCGGGTGGCTAAGCAAACTGCAGTGAGACAACAGCAAGGAAGCAAGCAAGCGGGTCGGTGGGTGGGTGGCCCAGGCAGGCCTTCTCAGGTTCCCCATGTTCCCACTGCCACCGCCCACCTGTTTGCTTGCTTGCATGCATGCCCAAGCAGGTGGGCAGGCGAAGGGAGTGAGCAGACAGCCAGGTGGGTGGCCCAGGCAAGCCTCCGCATGTCCCCTGTCGTCACCATCGCCCACAGTTCACCCCTAACTCCAAACCCAATACAGTATCCTACTGTTGCTGCCACTCACAGAGGAGAGGGCAGCAAAGACCAGGAGTTCCTTCTCCCATTCTCTCTGAATCTATCAGTGGCACAGAGCAAAGGGGAGAAAGGCTTTCTTCTCTTCATTCCCCTCTCCTCCATGAGTGGCGGCAGCAATATGCTCTTGGGATAGGTGCCAGCTGTAGCAGACCCTCCCAGTGTCCCTATTTTCCAGGGACGTCCCTGATTTAGAGAAGCCGGTTTCTGATTTGATCCTGGCATGTCCTACTTTCCTTAAAGGTAAAGGTAAAGGTAAAGGGACCCCTGACCATTAGGTCCAGTTGCGGACGACAGCAATGCAAAGCTGCATCTGGCGAACCAAAGCAGTACACGGAAACGCCGTTTACCTTCCCGCTGGAGTGGTACCTATTTATCTACTTGCACTTTGACGTGCTTTCGAACTGCTAGGTTGGCAGGAGCTGGGACCGAGCAATGGGAGCTCATCCCGTCACGGGGATTCGAACCGCCGACCTTCTGATCAGCAAGCCCTAGGTTTAACCCACAGCGCCACCCGCGTCCCTACTTTCCTTAGGACGTCCCTATTTTCACTGGAGAACTGTTGGAGGGTATGGAGCTGTCCAACCACCGAGCCGTCTGAAGTCAATCCTGTATAGGGAAGTGTTTTTTAAAAAAAATGTTTTATTATGTTTTTATATATGTTTGGAGGCTGCCCAGAGTGGTTGGGGCAACCCAGTAAGATGTGTGGGGTATAAATAGTAAAATTATCTTTATGGAATGGGACGTCCCTATTTTCATCAGAGAAATGTTGGGAGGGTATGCTGTAGCAGGATGGGGAGTGAAAGAATTTGGGGCAAAATGTGGGGGAGGGGAAATTCGGGGTGAACTGTGGAGGGAAAGGGATTGGCAACAGGGTGGCAGGTAGGTGGGGAAGTGGTGTTGAAGGAGCTGTTGAGGGGGTAATTTCATTTATCTATTTCATAAAATTTATATGTCATTTGATTGCAAAAACAAACAAAGCAGTTTATAAAAAAAAGAATAACACAATAAAAATACCAGTAAAAGCAGCTATTTGGAACATTCAACAAAAATCATTAAAGTCAACGATAAGTTAAAAACAGATTAAAACACATAGCAGGATTTTTAAATGTCTGGGTAGGCTTGTCTGAACAAAAATGCTTTTTAGCAGCTGTTGGAAAGAGTACAGTGAAGTTGTCAAAGTGTGAGTACTGGCGTATGAAAAGATTGATTTCTTACAAATGCACCTGTACCATTGCCAGCTCTGCAGTTAAGAGGGCAAATATGATTTAAGGTGATCTCTCAGGCAAACTGGTCCCAAGTTTTAAGGGCTTTATATAAAACTTGAACTTGGCCTGGTAGTAAATCGGCAACCACCATCAGGCCTGCAGGTTGACTTCTCAAAATCTGAAGCTTTAAGATGTAAAAAGTATTAACAGAACTCACAGGCATTAGACTCTGTCACACAAAACTTATATATTTAGGAATAATTATAACAAGAACCCTGCACAGACTCTATCCACAAAACTATCCCCTTGTATGGCAGAAAATCATTCAAAAAAATTTGGGGAAATGGAGCAAAACCCATTTTACCCTCCCAGATTAGC
This sequence comes from Zootoca vivipara, assembly GCF_965207765.1. Classification (NCBI taxonomy): domain Eukaryota; kingdom Metazoa; phylum Chordata; class Lepidosauria; order Squamata; family Lacertidae; genus Zootoca; species Zootoca vivipara. The sequence continues at coordinate 51,058,371 of NC_142589.1, forward strand.
AATGGTAAAATGATGATCCTACTAAAACTACTGTTTCTGTTCCAGTCACTCCCAATTTGGATCCCACTCAACCAGAGGCAAAGGCGGCAGAGAGAGAGAAATTCATTTATTTATTTTCCTGCAAAAGACCCAGAATAAAAGCCAAACTCCTGTACTTCCCCACAGTGGAAGGAAGCTGGGGCATCCCAAACCTGGAACTATATTTTATTTCAGCTAAAGCATCCATGGCAGATGTCCAAAATACCTCCAGGGAAGGAGAGTTCACAACCTCCCAAGGGAGACCATTCCACTGTGGTGGGAATGTACAAAAATGCAGCCTTTCTGGCACAATGTTAGACAATTGGTACAAAACAGTTTGGGAAAAGGCTTTCCTTGAGAGATTCACAAATAAACTACAGTTGACATGTGGACAGATCAAGAAAGATGGCTTTACTCCAGTGTGGTTTTATTTCATAACATATGCCAGTATTCCAGAAAATGAACAATCCCTGCCATCAACATTTGGCTCAGTCTAGTTGATCTATATTTAAATTTAAACATAAATTAATATCTTCACTTTGAACCCCTCTCCTAGAATCATCAATATACTCTTTATACTGTTTCATTGATAACCTAAGAGGAAAAATTATTATTACTGATACTTATTCTAAGCACAACCACAAACACTGATTTTAGCTATGTGATGTTGAATGCTACCTATTAACTCTGTTCTATCCTGTTTCCCCTTTGCTATTGTTTTTATTTTATTTAAACCACCCCATGAACCAAGAACTCGTGCATTGAATTAGTGATATACGAATGACATGAGGATATTTGGTCTATTTATTTGTATTATTCATTATTCCTATGATCCCTGTTAAGAAAAACCAATAAAAAGTGCTTTTTAAAAAAGAAAAAAGAAAACAAGGATCTGTGTGCTGATTTCCATTATGGGCCCCCACTTGGGTAATTGGTGAGGCGGAAAAAGTAATGGCCTTTAAACATCTCTTTAAAATGTGTATGTTTGGCTAAGCTTTCCTGGACTCTGACTCTTAAATTTTATTGTTATTTTGGTTTTGTACCCTGCTCAGTTCTACTTGTGATTTACAAGCGGGTTTTTTAAAAAAATAAAAATTTAATTTGGTTTTCAGGGAATTTTATTGAATGTTGTTGCATTTTTTTATTGTCCTTCTGTAAACCAGTTAGATTTTTTTTTAATTATTATTAAGCAGTATATAGAGAGAGGGACAATCTAAGTGACTCACTGGTGGGATTAACACTGGGGACAAGACATCACTAACACTCCAACTGGTCTTGCTCCTCCAGGTGGAATGCCAACGCCAGAGCCTTAGATTCTCACAGAGAGCAAGACTTTCTAGCTCTAATCCCAATATTGCCTGGTCTTTATTCTCTCTCACACACACTTAGAGCTCCCGTCAAGGAGGGGTATGAGACATGCCCCCTTCTGCTCACCTTCTAGAATGATCTTCAGCTAGTTAGTTTCTGAGGCAACACTTTGGCCCCAGCTTTAATAATAATAATAATAATAATAATAATAATAATAATAATAATAATAATTTTTATACCCACCCAATACAAGGCTCAGGACGGCTAACATCAGGTATAAAAACAATTGATTAAAATACAACTTAAAATGCAGCCTCATTTCAGTGGAAGCCCAGATCAAAAACTGTTTGCGAGGAGAAAACGCCAAATCTTCACCATGGCCAACTATCCAGACTGGTCCTACGTGGACCAGAAAAAAGCCACGGAAGTCCCCAAATAGGGGTTCCATCACAGAAGGAAAAGGAAAGAGGGGGAGGGGATCAGGCTGATTCCAAGCCAAAGGCCAGGAGGAACAACTCTGTATTACAAGCCCTGCGGAAAGAAATCAGATCCCACAGGGTCTCATGAGACAGAGCATTCCACCATGCCGGAGCCAGTGTGGAAAAGGCCCTGGCCCTGGTTGAGGCTAATCTGACTCCCTTAGGGCCCGGGACCTCTAGAGTGTTGCTATTTATGGACCTTAAGGTCCTCTGTGGGGCATACCAGGAGAGGTGGTCCCGTAGGTACAAGGGTCCTCGGCCGCAACCAGGCCCGGCTCTAGGGGTAGTCTCGGTGGCGCGGGACGCCAGGGCGCCGGGCCGGCAAGAGGGCGCTGTGCAGCGAAGCCGCGCGGAAGCCATGCTGCGTGCTGCGCCCGCCCACCAGGGCGGGGGCGCCGGAGCAATCTCCACGCCAGGGCGCCTGACCGGCTTGAGATGGCCCTGGCTGCAACATAACAAAGCAGATACTTGGCAGACCCAGCTAAGCTATTTACCGAACAAAGAAACTGGTTTGATGATTTTGGCAATCCCTACCTTTGCAGAAATCCCATTTTCGTTATAAAACCACAGAATTGGAGGGGTCCCCAAAGACCCAAACTCATTACAATAGAAAGCATTTATAGGTGCCTGACAGCCTGATTAAGAAATGTATTTTTGTTGCTGCTGCTGTTTCCCTTCAAAATATGTCAGCTGCTCCATTGCACTGCTGACAATATGGCACACTGCATCCCTCTGAGTCGTTCTCCGGTGTAACCTCACATAACACAGCATGGGTGGAAATGCAAGAGGAGATTTACTTTTCCAAAGAAAATTGGATAACTGGCATTTTAGTGTGAACATCTGGCATGCTTTCAGCTAAATGTTAGTTTATTCCATTCAAACTCAGAGTTCAGGGAGAAGGGGGTGAGGGTCTCTGCACCCAACAGCATGAAGACGTTTCCCCTCTGGATTTCTTCTCTGTGGAGGACCTGAATTTCTTCAGGATGCTCGTGGCACAGACTACTTTAAATAGCAGGTATTTGGTTCACATGTGTCCTGGCCTCTGCACATTTCACTCCACATTCCCTTCTACCTGGTTGTCATCTCAAGTATTTATTTACAGCTGCCCCATGAAACTTTGCCCTGATCAATGCCTTCATCAGGCAAGCAGCTGCCAACACACAAATGCTGGGCATGGTACAAGAAGGGTCAAAGGCTCCCTTTGGTGTTGGGGAGTCCACATACCATGAGGCCAACACACGTATGAAGATGCCTTTTGCCAGCCAGGGCTCTTTGTCTCTCTCTCTCTAGCTACAAGCAACCCACTCATACAGTCAGAGTTTGATTTGGGGACCTTCTGGAAGCAAGGCAGGAGCTAGGGGCAGCAAACACCCAAGTTAACAATTCTGCTATCTTCCAGCTCTTGGGGTCATTGCAAAGTAACTCAGCCCATCAGGAGCCACTACTGGTGAGAATCAGGGTGGCCCGAAATTGTGCCATGACGGCTCCAACTCAGATGGTGAATTCTAATTGGGTTCCAGCCTCCTCTCTAGGCAAGGGGTAACCACCTGGGTCCCCTCCGGATGCTGCTGGACTCCAGTCCCAGCCAGGGCCAGCCCAATAAATTTTGCTGCCTGAGGCGAACCAGAAAATGGTGCCCCTCCCCACCACGCAACATTTTCTCTTTCCGGATGTATATTTGATGCTTTCATTCTGTTATGAAGGAAGTTCTGCAAGTAAAAGCTTGAATAATACATTTTTATGGGCCTGGATAATGATTTCTTCCGAAAGGAGTCCATTCTTATGCTTCCAGTCGCTTCAAACTGTGCAATATTAATATCTGCAAAAGGCTCGTGGTCACGCCAGACCTGATCCCAGCCACCACAACCAGGGGTCAGGGATGATGGGGGTTGTAGGCCAGCAGTGTCTGGAGAGCCCCACCTGGCCTATCCTGGAGGAGGTTTGCACTTCCCCTGAAGGATCAGGTTCACTGTTTTGGGGTGCTTCTGCATCCAGCCCTGTCATATGAAGTCTAGGGAGCCTCAGTGGATAAAAGTGCCTCTTACCAGCTGTGCCTGGAGCAACAGCTGCAACTGCTCCTGGGCCAGGTAAGTTGGCCACCATAGTTCATGCATCAGTACTTCAAAATTGGATCACTACAGTGATCCAATGTGGAGCTTGCCTTGCACCAGATCTGGAAGCTGCAGTTGGAGAATGCTGCAGCAAGGTTGCTGACGGGAGCGGGGCCTTGTCAGCGTATAACACTTCTGCTCGGAGACCTGCACTGGTTGCCAGTTTGCTACTGAGCCATATTCACCCACTCAGCTGCTTTGTTCTGTGGAACTGGCACAGGTGTCACATACACATTGCACATTTGTAAGTCACTGATCTTTTACTGGCAACACCTACACCTTAGAACTCTCTATCTATTGACTTAAGGCAAGCACTTTCACTGTACTCTTCAGTGCCTGCTGATGATATCTTTGTTTGGGCAAGACTTCCTAGATATAGCGAATGTTTACCATGTGTTTTGATCTGGGTTTTAGCTTAGTGTTATTTTAATTGTTTTATAATGTTTTAACTGTGTATGGCTGTTGTTGTTTTTTACTGAGCATAATTTCTAAATTTATGGCTCTGCTTATCAGTTAGCATATACAAATTTCATGCAAATTTGTGTCCTCTGTGCAGCATCAGCACTAGCACACCGCCAAATACAGCAGCCGAAGGGTAGCCTCAGTGCCAGGTTATAACAAACTCGGGTTCTGCCTGCATGCATGTGAGGCACAGCTCCTCTTGGTGCTTTGGGCTGAGGCCAAAATGGAACAGACAGAAAAGCTCTCGCAAGAGGATGCGCGCAGGAAGCCAGAGTTGTCACTAGTGCACAGTGCCAAAGCACAGCTCTATGAAAGTCAGATAAGCATCTCGAGGCAACTAAATAGATGGGAACGGTTCCAGGTCATTGTGCAATGGATCTATGTGGGCCAAACTCCCACAGCCCTGCCCTAAGCAAAACCTGTGGTTTTTCCCAAAGCAATTCTGCTCCTGTCAGAAGCGCACAATCCTAACTCACAAACAGGGCTGGACCGCTTCTGGAATGAAGAGTGCTGCATCCAGCGAGGGGGAGCTGGTGGCAGAACAAATAGGGAACATGGGAGACACAAAGGCGTGAAGGGATTAGGGTGGTGAAGTAACATAGGAGAGGAGGAGGAGGAGACCCATCAAAGCCAATCCACTCTCCAACAATCTCTTTGAGACAAGTTTCAACCGCCTATTGTTTGGTGAATCAAACATTACTAGACTAAAGCTGCCAGATAGCACAGATCTAGGTCAGTCATTCCCTAGCTGCTATGAGAAATGATTTATTGGATAAGGTGGGGGGAGCACCTCCTGCCCTCAAAGAGGCTGACCACTGTGTCTCTGCAAGATGTACTGCTCTGTCCTTCCAGTCTCTTCCTCTGGCACAGGTGTCACTGCTGTGCTACTGCAACAAGCATGGCTGGATTCTCACTCACTCTTGGGGAGGGGGCACTCTGGGGTTTCCTCCTGCTCAGAACAGTAACACAGACAGAGATACTAGGGTGCGACATCTCTTGAGGATAGATAATTCTGACTTGGACATCCATGAAAGCAGTAAATGTCGAAGTGAAGTGGGTCTCCCATTTTTTAAAAAACAGCCACCCCACCACCACCAATTGCCTTGTTGCTCCCCATGGCTGTGCCTGGCTTCTGTGGCCAACACAGAGGTACAACACAGGAGTACAGGATGCTGCCTTGCAGCTAGCAGCGTTGTCCGCATCTACCAGCAGTGGCTTTCCAGGGTTCCAGGCTGGGGACCTTCCCAGCCCTTCCTGGAGATGCCACTGGGGATTGAACCTGGAACCTTCTGCATGCTGAAGGTCATCAAAGAAGTGGCACACATTGCACAAAAGAGTGAGTTGCTCAGTGATGGGTCTTGCTAGAAGGGGCCAGTAACTTCTGTAAAAGCTGACAGCTGCTGCAGGCACCTGGAGCCTTCTGAGGCTTCGCAAGGCTCTGACCCATAAAGTGTACTTTCTGCTAATTAATGGGAAATAAAGTTACTGTGTGACTTACTACAGTACATATCTTTTAGGGGAAATACTATTTTCAAAAAAAAGAGAAGTTAAATGTGACAAGAAGCCTATTTGTTTTAATCCAGTGATGACCAAGACAATTTGACATTGTTGCCCTGCGCCAGGTGGAAAGCAGCCCAAATTCTCTCTTAAGCCTGAACTGGCCGTGGCAGCATTCCAAATACATTTATCCCCTTGAGTCTTCATATTTCACTGAAACCTCCGCCTTCAACTGACTGGGTGTGAGAAAATGTTGTAGCATGTTAAAAGGACAAATCATTGGGGACTTCCATAAAGCGTATCTCCTTTCTGCAACTTAAGAGCTGAAACCAGGAGCTGAAGGATATTAGCAGCCACCATGCTTAAGGGTCAGAAACTTGGCTTTGTGACTTTAGCCCAACCTCCCCCAATCCAGTGCTCCCCAGATGTTTTGGATTGCAACTCCCATCAGCAAGGATGGATGTTGTAGGCCAACGCATCAGGAGGGTACCAGGAGGCCAGGAGGAAAGAAGTGGAGTTGCCAACTGACCAAAAACAAAACAGCCTAGCCAGAACATGAGAAAAGGAGAAGAGCCCTTTAGCTGGATCAGTCCACCATCCTGTTCTCACAGTAGCTAACTAGGTGCACCAATGGGAAACCCACAAAGCAAGACATGAGCAAGCACAACTGATGTTTCTGTAGTGCCTGCCCTTAGCTAATATGGCCTCTCTCCCTCTCTTCATGCCAGCTCTTTGGCACATAGAGGAAAAGTGGGCACAATCGCAGGAGCATAAGAAGAGGCCTGCAGCTGGAACAGGCCAAAGGTCAATCTAGCCCAGGACTGTTTTCAGAGTGGCCAACCAGATACCTATTATGGGAAGCCTTTTAAAAAAAAAGCAGGGCCTGAGCCCAATTTCACTCTCCTTGCTGCTGATTCCCAGCAACTGGTATTCAGAGGCATTAGCCATCGTGGCTAGTTGCCATCAATAACCGTCTCCTCCATGAACTTGTCTATATTACTCCTTTAAAACCATCCAGATAGTGGCCATCACTGCCTGTTGGAGGAGTGAATTACATGGTTTAACTTTTTTTAAAGCTGTAACAATTGTGCAGACATCATGATCCAAAGGCTTCTGATGAACTCACTTAGTTCTGTGAGAGGCCCAAGGGTCGGAGCAGGACCTGCTAAAAGTTAACAGGGTTTCCCATCTGTTCAACCCACCCCCTCCAAACACACCACAATCACCGCTGGGCGTAGGTGCACACCACAGCAGGCACAGAGCCTTGCTCTTTAAGGTATACACATTTTAATCCTGCCTTTCTTCCGACATGGAACACAGAGAGGCGTACCAAAGTTATCAGGCCTGGTCTGCTATCCAGGCACTAACCAGACCCAGCCCTGCTTAGCTTCTGCAAGGAGATTGCTAGAGATGAAGCAGAATCCCAGCTGGATCCAGATTTCCAAGCGAAGAAACTTAATGTGCATCTCCCAGGCTAATGCACACATTGGAAGCCTTTGGATTTTGCACCTCACTGAGTTTACTTACGTCCCATTTTATTTCAGAGTAGGAATCAGTCTGGATTCAACACATAAAGAAGGGTGCAACTCTTTTTATTTGTATGCCGGTTTCATCAGCTGATTATTCAAATTAAAATCCTGCAATTAATTAAGATTACAATCTGCTGCACAATTAATTGGGAGACAGTTCCATGGAACACAGTGGGGCTTACTCTGAGTAAACTTGCAAAAGAGCGGCTTGGTTGTTTTCCAATGCATGCTATCCCAGGAGGCCTTCCAAATGAACCTTCGGAGAAAGCAGGGGTCACGTCAGGCCACAAGATTGCTCTAATCAGCGGACAGTCCTACTAATTGGCCTTTTGAATGTCTTCCAGCTTTCTCCTCTGATTTTGGAGCAGGAGGAGCAAACCAACCCCTTTTACGTGGAAAGGAGACAAACGCTAAAGTAAGCCCACATGTTTCAGACCCCTTTCTGATTTCCTAGCAACGCAAGCTCAAAACAGCAAATTGGCCAAGGCCTCTAGCATGTGGATTACGGCTCCATTGGGGTGGGGGGCGGTTGAAACTCCATAACGCAGTAGAGGCTCCCTGGTGGAAGGGATGGAGAAGTCAGGCTTCCAGATTCAAATTGTCAAGGACGTGTCAAGAGTCCAAAACACTGTTTAGTTTTAATACAGTAATAGTTCTTCTTGTCATGTGGAAATTATTTGCATTTTCCTCTAACCAAAACTACAGTTAACCCATGGTTGCTCCTAAACAAAAAGAAATGAAGCGCTTTGAGACAGGCTGTGTAAGCTGCAAAGAGCCTGGGGTTTGCACTTCCCAAATATCGCAGTGTGTTCTGACGGGTATGAATTGCCATCTAGTGGTGCCAAAAGGCAATGCCTTCCTTAAGGCTGGAGACGGACACCACGTATCTACAATGGTACCTCGGTTTATGAACACAATTGGTTCCGGAAGTCTGTTCATAAACTGAAGCGTTCATAAACTGAAGCGAACTGTCCCATTGGAAGTAATGGAAAGTGAATTAATCCGTTCCAGATGGGTCCGCGACGTTCGTAAACCGAAAATCCGTAAACCGAGGTGTTCATAAACCGAGGTTCTACTGTATACACAAAAAGAGGAATGTAAGTTGAGTGGTAAATGTGCATAACAACTGGCCATTGTGCCCATTCCGCAGGCCTCATGGAGAACGTGCATATAGTGCATCCACGGAGAGGGAAATGTGCATATTTCCCAGTCACTTTACATAATCCCCAACAGGCTTTGGGGGATGTTCATATCTCAATGGAATTCTGCACATTCTCTGGTCCTTATGCAGAATTCCCAGCTACAGATGGGGCTCGCTGTTTGCCTGTGCTCTTTTGGTGCTCACATCACAGGTTTTGCCATGCTGGCTTGGGTCACTCCAAAACAGTGCTCACTTGGCCTGTCACAAAAATGCCTTTTGTAATCTTGTCTCTGTTGTCAAGCTTTGAGCTCCCAAGCTTGAATAAGTCACCACTGATCTGTCTTCTCATGTACCAAACTCAAGAGAATTCAGCTCTTGATGGGGAAAGGGTTGCCCATTCCTGCTCTCAATGCTGTGACCTGCCAACATCTAGGACTGGATGTTGGCAGGTCAGAAGCATAGACTGTCTGTATCATCCAAATTACAGCCAGGGGACATCTGACTTAAAAGCATAGCAGGCCCACATTCACACACACAGCCCTGCGGCTGCAACCAGCTCAGGCAGAAGGCCAGAGTGGGGTGATGCAAATCACTGTATATATTCTTTCTCTAAAATAAGCATTTTAGTTTGCTTTCCAATGCATTTCCCCTATAATATGCATTTTACATGAACCAATATTGCAGAATTTGGAGAAGTGTCTAATCTGATTGAATGAAGTCACTCAGGCTGTCTTTAGAAATTTGTCAAAAACAGAGATTGGCATAATTTTTCCCCCAGTTCATGCATCTTTGTTTATCTGTCTATTGTTTTCATTGATGCTGAATTTTAACAACAGCAGGTTTCATAAAAATCTATCTATCTGTCTGAACCATTCTTGCCTGCCGGTGTTTGGAGCATTCACTTAGTAATGCAACTACTTAACATGGCCTGGGGAAAGTGGGTAGAGTCGAGTTTTTCTCCCTCTCGCTTAAAACTAGAAGTTGTAGGTGTCGAATGAAGCTGAAGGTTAGAAATTCAGGAAAGACAGAAGGAAGGACTTTTTCACACAGAGGTAAACTATGGAACTATGGAGACAGTGATGGACTGCAACTTGGATGGCTTTAAAAGAGGATCAGATAGATCCATGGAGGAGAGAGCTATTAGCCATGATGGCTCTGCTCTGCTTCTGAATACCTGTTGTTGGGAACCCCAGGAGGGGAGAGGGCTCTTGTGCTCAGGTCCTGCCTGCAGGTTTCCCATTGGGGAGTTTGTGTGGCCCCTGTGAGAACAAGATGCTGGCTCCCTTTGGCCTGATCCAGCATGCTCTTCTTAAGTTCTAACATGGTTTCTTAAAGTTGGTGAGAATGAGGTTCTACTCAAGGATGCGTCCATTTTTATACTTGTTCGTTTTCAATGGCCTCCCATTCATAAAATTCCTGCTCTCATTCAGCTCCATCCTTGAATTACATTGGTGGTATTGATAAGTGTTTCCGTTGTGCACTGAGAAACAGTCGATTCCTGCATTGCAGGGGGTTGGACTAGAATCAAGGGTCAGCAAACTTTTTCAGCTTTTTTTTCCCACTGTCCCTCAGACCTTGTGGGGGGCAGGATGAATGAATTCCTATGCCCCACAAGTAACCCAGAGATGCATTTTAAATAAAAGGGCACATTCTACTCATGTAAAAACACGTTGATTCCCGGACCATCTACAGGCCGGATTGAGAAGGCTATTGGGTTGGATCTGGCCCCCGGGTCTTAGTTTGCCTATGCATGGGGTCCCTTCCGACTTCACAATTCTATGATTCTATGATAAGGCTTTTTTCCATTGTTAACAGAGAAGATAGGCAATGTGTATTCTTAAATGTTCACCCTTGGTTGTACTCAACCCACCTTTAAGTAGCCGAAGGGTCACTTAACTCTATTTATCTCAGCGGGTCTATTTTGAGCCTGACTTAATTGTATACGAGTTTCTAATTGGATCAACAAAAGTCCATTGTGAGGCCAGGCAATTGAAGTGATTGTCCTTACAAAGGATGGCTGCAAAAGAACATTAGATAAATTAATGGAGGATAAAGTTATCAATGGGTACTAATTATGATCACTTATATGCTACGGTACCTTCAGGATCAGAGGCCACACACTTTCAATGGAAAAATCAGGACAGATTATTTTTTAAAAAAAACAAACAAACTTCTTCACACAGTGCATAGTTAAACTATAGAACTCTCTCCCACGGGAGGCAGTTATGGCCACTAACTTGGATGGCTTTAAAAGAGGATCATGCAGATTCATGGAGGATACGACTAGCAATGGCTACTAACCACAATGGCTGGTTCTGCCTCCACTGGCAGTGTGCCTCTGAATAGCAGCTGCTGAGAATCACAAGTGGGGAGGGAGCTGCTAAGCTCAGGTGTTTCCCATTGGGACATCTGCTTGGCCACCATGAGAACAGGATTCCAGGCTAGATCCTCTGTGACCTGATCCAGAAGGGAGCTTCTGATGTTCTGAAGGTTCAATGGTGACTAATCATGATGTCTGTCAGATCAGAGACTGAACACTAGCTATTGGGGGCTATTGCGCTCACCCCCTCCTTATGGGCTTCCTGGAGGCATCTTGGTGGCCACTGTGAAGATGTGCAATCAGGACAATTGCCTGCAATACACTGAGATGCAGCTATCATTTTTGGAGTACAGAATAGCTTTCATCTATAAACGAGAAGCATATCTCTGCCTTTCCTGGAAGGAAATGATTTGAATCAAGCTTTCTGTGGATAAGCCCTTGCCAGAGGTGTGCAGCCACTTCAAAGACATGCCAGTTTGCTCCCAAGAAAACATTGCAATGGACTCTGGACTCTTACGTCAAAAGCAATCCCAGATTTAATCAGTTTGGTGATATAATGAATCACTTGATGCTGGAATTAATTGGGAAAAGTCAATCTTCATTGGTGAATTAAAGCTTTAGCCACAGCGCTTTGAAGGGCTTTTTCTCTGCCATCCATCCCTATCTGAAAATAGATCTTGCCATTTATTATTATTATTATTATTATTATTATTAGGTTGTTGTTGATGTTGTTGATGTTGTTGTTGTTTAAATCTTGAATTTTCCTCAGAATAGAACTCCAGAAGGCAGCTTCCAAAAATTAAACCCATACAGATAAAATACAAAAAGCTAAAATATATAAAAATCATCATTAAAAAGTAATTAAACTCTCATAAAATAATAATAATAATAATAATAATAATAATAATAATAAATTAAAATGCAGACTGCAAACAGAACAGCATTATTAAAAGCCCTTTCCTGAAACAAACAAACAAAACCAGTCAGTTGCCAAAGGCCTGTTGAAACAAAATATTCTGGCAGAAGGACAGCAAAGAGGGAGACACAGGTTCCTTCCATTTCTGGCTGCCAATGGCAAATACTTGACTCTGAATTGTAGCGTTGGAAGGGACTCTGGGGATCATCTAGTCCATCCCCCTGCAATGCAGGAATATGCAGCTGTCCCATACAGGGATCAAACTTGCAACCTGGGCATTATCAGCACCACACTCTGATTTTGTATTTGCACTGCTTCAGGTAATTGTGTCTGCCCTTAGGGTGTGTAAGCCACTATTTCTACATATATGCATTTAAAAGTTTGCTTGACACTTTATTTTACCATATAATTAAGTGTTTGTTTGTTTGTTTACAGTTGAAAAAGTGCTCCAGAGACATTTGTAACATTGCAGGGATAAGCCCATCAGTTCTGTGGATAGCTAGCTTCTGCTGCAAATGAACCTGAACTGGTTTCTCCTGATCTCAGTTTTAAGGAGGAATTATTACATGTCTGAACAAAATGTGCACTGCTCAGATTGCACATGTCTTTCTTTATGCACCTTTCACCCACCTATAAATGATTAGGTTTATCTGAAAGCAGCCCTGTTCAGGGAAGTTTTTAATGTCTGGTATTTTATTGTGTTTTTAGTATTCTGTTGGGAACCACCCAGAGTAGCTGGGGAAACCAGCCAGATGGGCGGGGTATAAATAAATATTATTATTATTATTATTATTATTATTATTATTATTAAAGTGGCAGTGGTGAAGGTTAGGATTATTTTATAGATTATAGTGAACATCCACCCCTGGGGACTGTCCAAAAGTTCCAAAGATGTATCAAGAATTTGACAACTACCTAAAAAGGGGGAGGGCTGTTCAGTCAGTCACAATAATTATTCCAGTTATTCAGCATCAACATGTGAATGCCCATAGTCATCAAATGTTGGGTCTTTACTGAGACTTTTTTTTTCTTATTTGACATGTTCCAGAACACATTCCTGGTGCAAGAAATCCCTCTGGGGCCCTACCCTGGATAAAGAGAGCTCAATGTTGTGTAATAGTTAGAGTGTAGGACTAGGACCTAGAATCATAGAGTTGGAAGAGACCACAAGGGCCATCCAGTCCAACCCCCCTGCCAAGCAGGAAACACCATCAAAGCATTCCTGACAGATGGCTGTCAAGCCTCTGCTTAAAGACCTCCAAAGAAGGAGACTCCACCACACTCCTTGGTAGCAAATTCCACTGCCAAACAGCTCTTACTGTCAGGAAGTTCTTCCTAATGTTTAGGTAGAATCTTCTTTCTTGTAGTTTGAATCCATTGCTCCGTGTCCGGAATGGGTGATATAGAAATGTAATAAATAAGTATTGGACAAGCACCTAACATGGAGAGGTGCTTCCTTCATTCCATATATGAGGGTGTGTGTGTTTCGAAACAGGGCAGCGTCCATTTTCAGCAGAGTCAAAAATGCCTTTCCTGGCATTTTCTGGTACTTGCAGAAATGTTTCCCTGATAATTAACATTGCTGTATTTTACTTTCTCTCAGTTACTGTGCCCACAGCAATAATGTTTGTAGTTACATGGTGAATTTTGGATGTAATGGAGATGTAAAAGATTTGGATTATTATAAAAGGTGCAGGAAGAAATGACTAACAATAGGACCCACAAAGGGGAGGGGAGAAGTCCAGGAGATTCTATGGAATCTTGTCTTTATGTTGTATGTTGGATAGGTGATTGTATAAATATAATAATAATAATGATGATGATGATGATGATGTGCCCACAGCAAGTGGCATCATTCTTTTCACTGTGTGCTTCCCATAATAGTTCTCAGGGAATATTCTCCCCTTTCCAACTCACCCCCCTCCTAAAATGATTATTATCAGCTGAACACTTGAAGAGGGATATAATTTAGCATGGCTCCATGGTCTTTAGTGCGACTGAGCTGAGCACACAGTGATGCAATTGTACCTGACATCGCCTTCAAACTATGTCACCACCACGGATACATTTCTGCCCTGCAGCAATCCTGGTCTGTGATATTATACAGAAGCAGAATAGCGTGACCTGGTCCAATTATGGCTGGGATCATATGTGAAAAGGGTGGGACTTCAGGATTCTTTTGTGTTTGTGACATCTGACTTGAGCAGCTGTTAATCCCCAGCATCTGGGGGTGGAAGTGACAATGGGCGAAGTCAAGACAAGGGATGAGCCAGGGTGGAGGACAAGAAGCAGCAGAGTGTAGGAGGGCATGGGGACAAAGTGGAAACAGAATCACATGGGGGCATCCTCTTGGCATCTTGGCGTGCAAAGAGATTGCCAGACAGACCCCCAGGATAAACTGTATGCTGACCCCCCTCTTTGCTTAAGAGAATTGTGCCCTTTTTAGCAACCAGGAGGTAGAATCTATAGTGGTGGTTCCCAAACTTTTGTAGGGCTATTCCCCCTGTGGTCATTGTTTGTTTGTTTGTTTGTTTGTTTGTTTGTTTGTTTCCTATACCGCCCTATATACCCGAAAGTCTCATTCTTGGTCCCTACCCAACCGTATAAAAAGCAATCTTCAGAACAGCGGTTTGCACAACCCACTCAGGAAGATAATGACACAATGCCTTGCAGAACAGTAACAATCGGTTGCACATTTATCCAAAATCCAATGAAAGCTATTTGGTTTAAGTCATTTATTCATCAAAATTGATTAACTTGATCCAGTGATAAAGGTAAAGAGACCCCTGACCATTAGGTCCAGTCGTGACCGACTCTGGGGTTGCGGCACTCATCTCACGTTACTGGCCGAGGGAGTCGGCGTACAGCTTCCGGGTCATGTGGCCAACATGACAAAGCCGCTTCTGGCGAACCAGAGCAGCACATGGAAACACCGTTTACCTTCCCGCTGTAGCAGTACCTATTTATCTACTTGCACTTTGACGTGCTTTCAAACTGCTAGGTTGGCAGGAGCTGGGACCAAGCAATAGGAGCTCTGGTCTATAGCATATGTCCTCCTATGCTGGAGTTCAGCGGCTGACACTTGGCCCCTTATTGACCAAATTACCAGGATGGTCAGTTCAGTTTTATGTTAAATGGTCAGTTCAGTTTTATGTTAAATACCACTGATAGAAGATAAAAACCCAAGAATCTCGCTGGCAGTGGCTGAGAGCACAAGAGAACGGCTCACCACGTGAAAATGGGATGAGCATCATCACAGACTAACCCAATATTATTGTAGTGTTAATATGATGGCTCTGACGTTGCACATTCTGTTTTGCTCTGAGATTCTTGCATACTGCATGCTGCTGATTTTTGGTCTATTGGCTGATTGGATGGTTGGCTTCAGGCTCCACACCAGCTTTAGAACGTGCAAAGTTTCCCCTTCCTTGACCCAGAATGCACATACAGATGACAAGCAAGACAAGTTGCGTGTGAGGAAGCCTCCCAGCTGGCCGTTGCAAGGAACAGGCCAGCAGGCCTGCCCAGGACTAAGGCCAGCAAACTGGGAAGCACCTTTGCAAGCTCTTGGGAGCAAGAAAGGGTTCCAGCTGGGGTGACCAAAAAAGAAGACACCAAATTGCTGAAACTTTGTATATGTGATTTATATGATAAAGGCATTGCTATGATTTAAATAGAATTACAATACATCAGAAAACCTTTTTTTTTTTTGTAACCATCTGTCTCGGGAGACAATGGAGGAACATGCTTTTGGGAATGAAGTCAAATCATTGGAGAGTTACAGCACTTGCTGTGGCTGTAGAGACCGATATGGGAGAGACATGTTTTGTTGCAGGTGGGGCAGATGAAGGTGTCCTGTTGTGCTGCTGCAGATGCACCATGGCGTTTCTACCCTCTACACTCCTCCCAGTGGTCATTCCTCCTCTGGTCACTGCTGTGGATGCACAACTTGAGTGTCTCTTTAGGCACTGCGGTCATCTGCAAGGGATAGCCACGGGGTTGATGTTGTTAGCCTCCATGTCTCCTTTACAAACATCTTTGTAATGCAGAGTTGGTCTGCCAACTGGCCTGGTGCCTGAAGCCAGCTCCCCATAGAGCCATCCTTGGAGACCCTGCCATCTTCCATTCTGTGTACATGACCAAGCCAGTATACAACGTCACTGAGACAGGAGTGCAAACATGCTGGGAATGTGGGCTTGGGAGAGCACGCCTTTGCTTGTGACTCTGTCCTGCCATGTGATGCCCAAAATCCAAGTCCTCCTTTAGGAACCCTAAGAAGGGAGAGCAAGGACCTTGAAGCCACATATCAACCGTTAGCAGAATGGACCTGGCTGCTAATGCACCACAAATGAATCGAACGCAAAATCCATTGGCCACCATCTACCTTAAGCATGTCTCAAACAAGTCGTGTTGAAAGGAAGGCGGCAACATCCATGCACAGCACATGCCCTGGGGGAAGTGAAGGCACTCTGGCTAGAGAGTGCCTGTTTTCCAAAGCTCAGCATTGCATGCAGCCATTTTGAAGGCCTTCAAGTCAATGTTGCAAGTCAATTGCAAAAGAGTTGCAGCACTCTCGTGTCATCCACTGTCATATATCATCAACGGTGTTCCCAAATGTGCCGTGATTGCAGCATTCGTTTTGCTGACAATGCAGCGAAATGCCAAATATGGCTCTCTTGGGTGAGCGGGTTGCCATTCAGACTCGGTCAGTTTTTGTAGCTCCTGCTGCCTTTCCTGCTAGCGGTGAATAAGTTGGTGCTTTCACAAAACACATCACAACCTGATCATCATTTCAAACCCAAATGCCCAAGTATTTAGAGCTGGAGGTTCTTTGGAGCCTGGGGGACAGCCCTAGCATCTTCCAATTCAGCCTCTTTCTGTAAGCAATGCTCAAGGTTCCCTTTGAGCTCCATGGCAGCCTGAACTGTAATGTGGGTGATCATGCAACAGAGGCTCAGTTGGAAACTGGTGGGCAGACCAGTACAGAGCTGGTTTTACTGCTGTAGCAATTTCTGGGTACATGCCTTTGCTCATCTGCACGGTGCAATCGAGAGCGTTGAGAAAGAGTACTCTCCCTCATTCCAGATTAGCATCGAAAGGAAATTACTCTATTAATAAAAGAGACGAGAGGAGAAAGAGAGAGCATAAATGGATGGATTCACCAGTGTCTGGCCCACTCATAAAGTGGGGGCAAGCAGTCACCCCTGCCGCTGGTGAAGCTGCACCAGCATTGGCATCAATTTCGGGAGGAATCTCACAGTGTGAGATCTTACTGGAAATCGGTCCTTATGCTAGCGCTGCTTCTGTGCCAGCAGAGAGTGTTGTCAGAGGCTGGGCCAACCATGGGGGCAGGTGGTGCAGCAGAGCAGAGCAACATTTCCCTTTTGCCTCAAGCGATGCCCCTGTGGTTCACACACAGGGTATGATGGGTAGCATCTAGGACAGCATGCAGATCAGAACAATATGATAACATGTATTGGAGTCCTCAAGTGAGAGTAAAATAAGCCGCACCTGAGCCAGTTATAGGGCATGTAGCAATATCACAATAAATGGGATCCTGTAACACAGGGGTGGCCAACTCCCAAGAGACTGCGATCTAATCAGAGTTAAAAACTGGCAGTGATCTACCCCCTTTTTGGGGATTGTCTGCAGCGAATAGCAGGCAGGCACTTTCGTTGTATGATTTTTGACACCTGCTAAAAACTTTAGGCAAGCCAACCCAGTCATATAATTTTGTGTGTGTACACACACACACAACAAAGCGGTTTATTTCATCTATATTTTGATCATTTTGTTGAGTCTATAATGTCTATTTTTATTGCTATTTCTAATGAATATTTTACACCATTTTATGTAAACCGCTTGGCTATATTTTTCAAGTGGTACATGAATCTACCTAAATAAATAGCACTCCCAGCATCCATAGCATGGCATGCTGTCATTCTTTGAAAGCACATAAGCAGCATAGAATTGTACTTTTTGGAAATATCCACTTTTTCTTTCCTTTCCTTTTCTTTCATTTCTTAAAGTAAGTTACTAGCTTTTGGTTGTGTGGGTGGCAGGTGCTGAAATCTCAGAAGCCAGGAAGGTGGGTGGAAGAGATTCCCAGAGGTTTCTAGCAACTGTTGGCAGGCTCCAGTGCCTTCTGCCTCTCTAGAAATAACAAAAATTACGCAAAGGAGTGAAAATGGTAGGACACATGAAGTAAACAATGCAGATGTGTTCCAATTTGCATGATGAATGCAGGCTGTGGAATCCAGCTTTTCTTGGTGCTGAATTTGGATTGTCTAGGAACACTGATTTTATTTTAATTTAATTTAATTAATATACAGTACACACAGCTGCCACCGCCACGTGGGCAGTTTTTTGGGCTTGCCAATGTCTTACCCTTCTAAATGTCTTTTCAAGAGCTTAGGTTAATTGGAAAGTGCCTAGTATCCTTATTAGATGTATGAATATGCTGATTTGTGCACCAAAATGAGTGGCCCTCAGTGAAGGGTCTAGTCATGGCCACTCAGGTGCCCCCTAAATTGTCCCCTCATCTCTTCCCATTTTTGTGGGCTGAATATTTCTTCTTCTTGCTTCCCCATCTTGCAAGCTCTGAATGTGGACACAACATGGAGAATTTTGAGTTTTTTGTGGGTGAGGGGAGGAGAAGGGCATATTAGAGGGCCGCTGACAATGGTGTAGCAGTCCAGGGTTGTGGCGGAGGGTCAAAGACCCATTACTATTGTCAGGAGTATGGGCAGGAGTCAGGCTCTGGGGCCTGTAGTGCTTTGCAGGACTGGGGCCTGCCTCAGCTTGTGCTGGAGAAGCAAGGAGTGGCCACTCAGGTGAAGACCTCAGCTTGTGCTGGAGAGGCAAGGAGTGGTCACTCAGGTGAGGCCACTTGATACCTCACTGCACCTGGTGGCAGGAGCTGGGAGGGATAAAAGCTTGGCATTTCCCTTCAGCTCTTTGCCACAGCAACGCTATCCCTGCCTGGTTGCCTCTGGCCTCTGGCTCCTTGGACCCTTGCCTTGCCGATGCCTTGTTCCTCAACCCTTGGACCCTCGCCTTGCCAACTCCTTGCTCCTCGACCCTGGGACCTTTGCCTTGCCGACGTCTTGCTCCTCAACTCCCAGACCTTCACCTCTGCCTTGCTCCTTGACCCTGCGACTGCCTGCTGCTGGACCATCAGTCATGCACCTGTTCCTGCTTCTACATCACCATTTTGCCTCTGGTCCTGACGTCCTCAGTCAGGGCTTAAACCGCCCGCCGACCGGACCGTGACAACTATTTTTACAGCAGGGTCTCTGCACGGTCCCTGTTTCCAGCATCCTGATTTGCCCAATCAGCATGAAATGAGAAGTGCGCCATCTTGTTCTTTACCTCAGGCCTGAGGTTCTGAGCAAGCAAGATCCATTTCTACTATTTGTGTTTTGCCAGGCAAAAAGTACATCTATGTTCCTCCCAGATTCAGATAACATTTTGACCTCTACCTATTGACTCCTCAGAAGAGGCAAAGGGAGAGAGGAGGAGGGGGGGCAGCCTTTTACAGCACAACCTTTATTGTCTGGTGCAGACAGTCTGAAAAGTCAACAAAATAGGGTGTGTGAAGCGCACACAGTTTTGTCATCATAATTGCCCCATTATTTAAAATTATTGAATAATTATTGCACAGCCCTGCTGCAAACACCTCTCTTGCTGAAGCCAAAGATTTTGACTCAGAGGGCCGATCCTGTCTGTGTTCAGGACCAAATACAGAACTGGTTCTGTTTCAAAGTGCTACTTTGACAGCCTGCACAATCATGGGGGTTCTGTTTGTTTGTTTGTTTGTTTGTTTGTTTAAAGACATTTCAGCCCTTTTTCATGAGAAAAAGCAGGGTTGCAGAACCTTTTTTGCTACCACAAACCCATATTGATAATCTGCTGGGGAGTCCACAGGCTGGGGGTGGTGGGTGAAGTTAGGGGGCAAATTCAATATAGTTTGTATTTAATGGCAAAGCTATCAAATTCAAAGTTTAGTAAGCAAAATGAGAACTGTAATACAGCCACTCTTTCAAAATTTGCATTTATCTGGATATTGCAATGCAGATTATTATTAAGTTTTTTGTTGCATTTATAGCCCCTTGGTTTTTTGGTTGCCAAGGAGCTCCAAGTGGCATACATGGTTCTTCCCCTCCTCATTTAGTCTCCACAACAACCCTGCGAGGTAGATCAGTGTGGCAGAAGACCGTGGCAGGGTCCCAGGTTACCCCATAAGCTTCATGGCTGGGTGGGGATTCGAACCCTGGTCTCCCAGGTCCTAGTCCAACACTTTAACTACTACACTACACTGCCTCTCCAACCAATGTTTACAAAAATGCTTATATTAGGGGTGTTGCACATGAAAATTAATATATTAGTGAAAATAACATACTAAAACACATTATATCAGGCATCCCCAAACTGCGGCCCTCCAGATGTTTTGACCTACAACTCCCATAATCCCTAGCTAACAGGACCAGTGGTCGGGGAAGATGGGAATTGTAGTCCAAAACATCTGGAGGGCTGAAATTTGGGGATGCCTGCATTATATCAAAAAATAGGATAAATTCACACTAGAATGCTGATGAAATTTTAGGAGTAGTTTTTTTAAAATGCAAATTGGTGCAGAAATGTGGAGAACTGAATTTAAGATTGGTTGGGCTCAGAAACTGAAGCCAGTACTAAGTGAATCCAGGAGTGTTGGGTGTAAATGTAAACCCAGTAAACCAGGGGTAAGCAACCTTTTTATACCTACCACCCACTAATGCATCTTTCTTGATGGTAAAATTTCCTTACCGCCCACCAGTGCTCAATGGAAGGAGGATTCAGCTTGTGCCAGAGAGCCCCCTACCGCCCACCTAGAATCCTGAAACACCCACTAGTGGGCAGTAGGGCTCAGGTTGACAACCCCTGCAGTAAACCATGGTTTGATAGGGAATGTAGGAAAAGGAACAAGATCTAAGTACAGTCGTACCTTGGAAGTCAAACGGAATCTGTTCTGGAAGTCCATTCGACTTCCAAAACGTTTGGAAACCAAAGCACGGCTTCTGATTGGCTGCAGGAAGCTCCTGCAACCAATCAAAAGCTACGGAAGCCCCATCGGACATTCGGCTTCCAAAAGAACATTTGGAAATCGGAACACTCACCAATCGGGAACAAATTTGTTCAGGAGCCAAGGCGTTCAACTTCCAAGGTATGGCTGTATATTAGGAAAGCATATAAGACAAATGAGTAACAATTTGCTGGTGGCTGAAATGCTGCAATAATATAGAAAATATAAACAATTGCTACAGTTAAAGAAAATGATTCACTGTAAACAACTTTGGCATGAATTAGAACAGGTTGCAGTCAGGAATGATTCTGCTAAGTTTTGGGGTGGGGTTTAGTAGCACATAAATCTAAAGCTGAGGTGGATGTTCATAGTCTGGTTAGTAAACGGGAAGCCTTTTTTCTTTTCTTTTTACCCAAGCCTCCAATTACCAATTTCTTAACTCTGAGGTATATCCTTAGATTCCCAGAACGGAATGAAACTGATTTGTGGCCAGTGGTAACATCCTCAGAGGTCAAAACTCCAGAGGAAGACATACTGCCACCAGAGATGATTATTGAGAATGCTGACTGGTGGTTTCCAATGCTTGTCAAATTGTTCTATATATATATATATATAAATATATAAATACATATGGTAGGAGAAACCTCGTATTGTAGCAGATTCTCAAGGAAGAGGCTTAAATCTTCAAGTACACCAACTTGATTTCAACTTGCCTGACAAATATGTAGCCTGGAACATAATTATCATTCCTATTTCACACTCCAAATTTTATGATAATTTTTTGTGACTAAAAAAAGTTCAAATAAAAAGTCTTATTTTAGATTGAAACACATTTAAAAAGTGCTTATCTCCTTCACTGGATGTTTTTAAGCAGAGATTGGATGGCTATCTGACATGAATTGCTTTAGTTGAGATTCCTACATGCAAGGGATTGGATTAAATGACCGTTGGTGTCCCAACTCTAAGATTCTATGGTTTGTTGGTTTATTATATTTGTATACCACCCTTCATCTGTAGATCTCAGGGTGGTTCACAACATAAAAAGGCAGTTCACAACAAATCTATGAAAATGCTGTGCTCAATTGTTTGTTTTAAGGCATAGTGGATAGTTACAGAAGATATCAAAAATCACATTGCTGGAACATTTGCCTCACTACCACAGAGTTGTCTGAGGTTCGGCTAAACAAGATAGTTTTGACAAAGCATGGTTCCCATTCATATCTTTTGTAACCAAAAATCGTGTATTATGCAAATCTCCAATGACTATAGAGTGGGTACATGACTTCCCCCCGATGGATTCTCCTCTTGCCTGTTTCAAAATGCCCACTTCCTCAGCCAATTAACTTTCTTGTTGATGGCTCCTGATCTGATTTCTCTCTGAACCATCACTCCATATTTATTTCTTAATATTGAATACGTTACAAAAAAACCCTCCGTGCTTCACTCAGTCACAGAGTTATGGTTTCTTACTGTCTTTTTATTGATCTGTATATCTTATTCACTTTTTACAGCTGTATGTTCAAAAAGCAATAAACATATGTTAAAACAATAAATGCAGATTGAAGTGGAAATGGGATGGGGCAGATTAATGAATTAGCCCATGGAAGACTGACACAGAGTGGAAATAGACCCACTATCTGCATCCCTTTTCCATAATACTTATTCCTCATAAAGCACCATGGTGTTTCCGGGGGGGGGGGCTTTAATGGTCTATAAGTTTGGGTTTTCCACTTGTAGCATCATCTTCCCTCTAAGAAGTTCAGCATGTTGTTGCAATGGGAAAGAAATTCTTTGGAATACACACACACACACACAGAGAGAGAGAGAGAGAGAGAGAGAGAGAGAGAGAGAGAGAGAGAGCGCTTATTTAATTACAATTAAGTGGTACAAAAATTCTGCGGGAGGGGGAAATGATTCAGTCTGCATTTAAAGATGGATCTATCTAATCTGCGCTTTCTGAAACAATATATGAACCCAAATATGCTGCTGTCTCAAAATTCACACGTCACCAGATTTTTCAATGCTGTTCTCCAGCCTAGTAATGTGTACAAAAATGACCGCTCCCCACATTAAACGGGGGGGGGCAACATTTGCATGGTCGTGCACAGCCCCCTGGATCACAGAGCAACTCCCTGGTAGTTCGGAACTGGCCACTACCTCCCCAGGCTGGATACCTGGGGTCTCCGCCTACCCCAGCCAATCGTCCAATCCTGCATGGGGAGGCGTTGCCAGGTGACTGGCCAGATAAGGGGAGGGACTGTCCAGATCACACAATACAGTTTGAATCTTACCTGCAAAGCACCAGTCAGCTCCAGAGCTTCTCCAACCCTCCACTCCCTCATTTAAGTCTTATTTTGCAGGTTAATCTCTCTTTTCACAGGTACGCAGGCGCTGCTACGTCAGGGCCGCTGTTGAAGGGCCAGAAAGGAATTTCCCTACATTGGCAGGTTTCGCCTTTCCCATAGCA
Source organism: Zootoca vivipara (assembly GCF_965207765.1). NCBI lineage: Eukaryota > Metazoa > Chordata > Lepidosauria > Squamata > Lacertidae > Zootoca > Zootoca vivipara. Next base: position 51,081,680 of record NC_142589.1, read on the forward strand.
ATGTCACAACTTTGGCGGTTTCAGGCCTTGGGCAGAATCCTTTTGGTTATCTTCCTAAAGGGGGTGTGTGAGGCGGTGACCTCACCCCCGTTGTGGCATCAAGATCAGGGTTCCCCCGTTAAAGGGGTCTTGGGGGGAGGCATTGGCCATACACCGAGAGGTTGTCATTGCTCTCCCCCTCCAGCAACGGCGAACGGGGGCGGGCTCTCCCTGCTTGAATATATGTTCTCCAGAGCCAGCCCAACCCCAATACATTCTGAATAACCCTGAAGTCCCCCAGATCCCCACCTGGGGACTGGGAAGGATAAACGCTCAAGGTCTCCCTACATCTGAATCTTAATAAAGTTGTGGCCAATTTTAATCCCATAACACATTGTCTTGAGTCATTATTCCACTCAGGTCTCGCCTGGGGTTTGGGGCACTCCGCCTGTCCACGCAATGTACATACTGGTGTAAAGGGTCCATAAAAATGCATATATTGAAAATAACATACAAAATTGCATTATTTTGGGGGGGGGGGAATTGCTTTGTGAATAAATGTGCCTATTAGGCAAAATGCCCTACAAACATACATATTAGGAGCAATTTATGTTAAAATGCTGATGAATCATAATTCTGAGGGCTTTTAAGGGGAAAAAATGGCAAACTCTACTGGAAATGAGGACAACTGACCCTAAGAGTGGAAAAGCGAGACACAAAGAGAAGCACAACATGGACAGATCTGCTGATCCCTAACCTGGTTTAACCTTATCCTCTCAGTGACCCTGTGAGCTAAGTTAGGGAGTTAGGGAGGGAGAAGTAGGCCCAAGATCACTGGGTGAGTTTTATGGCTGGGTGAGCATTTGAACCCACATCTCTGGTGAACCATTGCACCACACTCTCACACACAGGGCCTGTTGTGCACTCAGCTTTATAAAATCCTAACGCAACACTGTGACGCATTTTTAGTGGTTAGTAATGAACCACAAAGCCATCCTGGAATGGTAATCTCAAATGGATAATTTTATTTTTAAGGGTGTGGGTTTTACGATGTCCCATAGCTTTTACTTGAGTACATAACTCAGGTTTGAATTCAGATCAGTGAGTCATCTGGTTAATGAGGAGGAGGAGGAGAAGAAGAAACAGCTTTGAGCACCCAGAGAAGCCTCTGAGGCCTTTTACTCAGGATTCAGATAAGTATCTGGAGAGCAGCGCTAGTGGAAATGGAGTGTGTTTGCTCAGAAGATTGGGCCACATCATAAAGAGTTTCTACAGGTGGTTTTTACGAAGCTATTGCCTCCAAAGCTGGCCAAAAAGATGCTGACACCCAGATACCTTTGTGATGTTTTGGATGAAGCTATCATGCAGAGTCAAAAAGCCTAGTCCATCAAGTCAAGCATAGAGTCTTCTTTTGCAATCTGGCAACAGCTTTCCAGGGTCTGGGGAAGAGGTGGGCCAGTAGTAAGGATGGTGCTGTTCTCAAGGGCACCGGTAACACGAGAGACAAACCTCTGCTTGGCCAATGCATGGCTAAACCTCCTGTGCACAATTATGGGACAGTTTGGGAAGGAGGAGAAACGCAATCCAGGTCACATTTCAGGGTAACTTACCTAATTTTCAGTTTCGAAAACAACACACAAACCAAACCACAGCCATCCCTGGAAAGTAGCACTTCTCTGAATTTTGCAATGCAGCTCTCTAGGCAAGTAATGTTCCCAGAAATGCATGTCCTGGGGTACAGTGTACATAAAAATGCACAGATCGGTGAAAATAGCACCCAAATGCATTGTTATAGGGGAAACAGCTTTGAAGAAATGTGTATATCAGGCAAGACTGCCTACGTTTATGTGTGCATGTTGAGAAATTTGCATTTCAATGCTGGTGGGTTTTCACGAGGATCTTTGGAGGGAAAATTCACAATCTGGTGTGGAAATGTGGAGAACTGAGCTCAAGACTGGGAAAATAATAATGGACAGATAGGCACATCCCTAAGCACAGTTCACTTCCTAATACAGTGGTACCTCTGGTTACGAACTTAATTCGTTCCGGATGTCCGTTCTTAACCTGAAACCATTCTTAACCTGAGGTACCACTTCAGCTAATGGGGCCTCCCCCTGCCGCCGAGCTGCTGCCACGCAATTTTTGTTCTCATCCTGAGGTAAAGTTCTTAACCCGAGGAACTACTTCCAGGTTAGCAGAGTCTGTAACCCAAAGTGTTTGTAACCCGTGGTACCACTGTAAATAATCTTCTTCCTGTAGGTGGTCCTGGATGCCCCCCTGGCATCACTGCTTACCTAGAGACACCAGAGACTAAGCCTGTGACATTTTCTGAACATAAAGCATGTGGTCTACTACTAAGCAGTGGCACCTTCACTTTGTGTACATTTCTTTAGCCCAGTGAAACTTGAGGACATGGGTTCTGGGAGAGGGGCTTGCAATCTTTGACAAAATTATCTGCATTCTCCCCAGGTCAAGGGAGCAGAAAAGGCTGTAGCATTTTTGGTATCTTACTCCTGCATCCTTACCTATACCACTGCTAGCCTCAAATAAAGTTCACCCTCACTGCTCCACATCTGAGCATTTCCACCTGCATGAAATGCATAATTGAATTCTGATCATGCCTCTTGCTTGCATGGACAGAGGACAGAGAGGGTGTGGAGGCCATTCCACTGTGGGAAGGTAACATTGACAGCCATTGCTCTGCCCACTGTTGCCTCTGACTTTGCTCACCACCCCAGGCAGGTGGCCCCCAGAAGAATGCTCTGAGGAGAATGTGGCCCTTGCAGTTGCTGCACAATCCACAGTCTGAATCCCTCATGCAGCCCTGACCACCTCTTACTGGGGCCCTGAAGTCTCCCCTGTTCCTCCATCCCATCAGAGTTCTTTCCTTCCTGTTCGTTTCCTCCTTATTTTTTTCCTGTCTTTTAAATATGTTTCTTCCTCTTTTGATGTAGCTTTCAAAACATTTGGAAGGGGCAGTATTTTAAATAAATTGAAGTCCGTTTGTTTTTTACTTCTTTTCCTGGGGACAAGTAAGTCCCCCCCCCCTCCCAACCGCACCCTGCCAGCTGTCTGAGAACAAATTGCGGGGTTTCTGTCTTCTGTATGTGCATAGCACAGAGAAGTCAGAACATAACTAATTTTGCTTCTTTTCCAAAACAGGACCTGTGTTGGTCTTCTGTCCTAAAAACATTGCTATGTATGTAGTTGAGAACATTCCCATCAAACCCTGCATAGGGCTGGCTTTCAAAGTAGAGGGGTGTGTGTGTGTGTGTGTGTGTGTGTGAATTCTAATACATGGTAGCTATGCTGGAAATGGAAGCAGAGCAGTCTTTATCCCAGGTTGGTTAATTCAAAAAAGAAATGATTGCCTCTGCCTCTGTCCATCAGCAACAGTGGACCACCCATTGCCAGCATATAGCCCCCTGGAGGAATGGAGCTCAGGTATAGTGTCCAGATCAATGGAAGTCATAGTCCTGATCTCTTTTGCCTTGGTCAGACAGACCCCACCTGGAGTCCTGTGTCCAGGTCTGGGCACCACTGTTTAAGAAGGATATTGACAGGCTGGAACATGTGCAGAGGAGGACAAGCAAGATGATAAAGGGTCTGGAAACCAAGCCTTATGAGGAACGGCTGAGGGATCTGGGAATGTTTGGCCTGCAGAAGCAGAAACTGAGAGGTGATATGAAACTCACCTTCAAACATCTCAAGGCCTGTGACATGGAAGATGAAGGCAGCTTGTTTTCTGCTGCTCTGGAGGATAGGACCCAAGCCAATGGGTGCATATGACAAGAAAGGAGAGTCTGACCACACATTAGGAATAACTTTCTGATGGAAAGAGTTGTTCAGCAGAATTACCTCAATAGATGGTGGACTGTCCTTCCTTGGAGGTTTTTAAATAGAGGTTGAATGGCCACCTGTTTTTTAAGCTGTGATTCCTGCATTGCAGGGTGTTGGACTACATGACCCTCAGGATACCTTCCAACTCTACAGTTCTATGATTCTATGATATTTTTTAAAAAATCTAGGTTACCCACCCCTGCACATAATGAATGCTCTGATATACACACAGTTCTTTTTGTTGGTGTTGGGATCAGGAAACCTTCCATGGGATCGCAGAAGCCTCACACACAGAAAAGCGCATGGCAGGGTTACTTGCAAGAGCCATGTGTTGTGTGTATCGGATCCTTGCATCCTCCCTCTGCACAACACACACACACACACACACACACACACACTGCCAGGCCTTTGAGCTTCTTCCTAGTTCTTCAGCAATGCCCCTTGATCCCAGTGCCATTGCAGGTTCCAGCAGGGCCCCACTTCTGAAGACTTCTTGCGCTGGTATCAAGGAGAACATTTGCAACACTCGATCTGCATACAAGACGATGTTACTAAGAATTTGGATTTACGTAGTAATGTAACAAGAAAAGGAGTGGCTGCTGAGCTCTGTTTCGGAGGCTGTGTTCTAAGAAATGCCGTGTAATTGATAGATGATATCAATCTCACGCAAGGCACAACAGGGCTTCCAGCAATGTGGTCTAGGGTGGAGAAGGCAGATGATTAGGATTCTTCTAATCTGGAATCAACTCTAATGAAAACAGCTCCCAGTTGCCTAAATATCAGCCGTGTCCTGAGATACCCTCAGGATAGTCAACCCTTGCTGGTTCCTCCGCTTACAAACTCACTTTGAATGACAAAATGGACAGAAAGTCAGATCTGGATTCACACTAGAGTCCCTTGAGAAGACATTAGGTGGGGAACCCTTAGACCAGGCACCCCCAAACTGCGGCCCTCCAGATGTTTTGGCCTACAACTCCCATGATCCCTAGCTAACAGGACCAGTGGTCGGGGAAGATGGGAATTGTAGTCCAAAACATCTGGAGGGCCGAAGTTTGGGGATGCTTGCCTTAGACCATTATTAACTTGCCTCTAGGCACAGCAACTCCCCCCCCCCAAAAAAAAATGTCAAAAGAGAATACCAGTTTGCATAAAATTTGGGTATACTGTAGGTGCCAATTAACAAATGAGTACCATGTATTTTTTAAAAAAAACATAAATACTCTACAATAATCTCCCCATAATTGGGAGGACTGCAACCATAGAATCATAGAATCGTGGAGTTGGAAGGGACCCCAAGGGTCATCTAGTCCAGCCCTCTGCAATGCAGGAATCTCAGCTGAAGCATCCATGACAGATGACCGTCCAATCTCTGCTTAAAAAACCAAGGGTCTAAACTTGTTTATGGGCCCTTCTGCTTGTGTGCTGCCTGCTCAGTGCATTGTGTAGGTGACACTGAAGGACTCGTCAGGGTCCCTGCATTTCTCCCTTGTGGTGGCTCTTTATCTTTCAAATGGATCTTGGGCCTAACAGCCCTTCAGTTGGAGGGCTGTTCTCTCACTGCCTTTGAGATGGAGGACTGTTCTCTGTCAAGAAGGGCACATGGGCCCTGGGCAATGGATAGAGGATATAACATTGAAATGGCAGCATGGGAAAGATGGTGGAATGTAGATTAGAAAGTTACAACATGTTATGCGATAAAAGAAAACGATTTTTAAATGATGCAACTGGATGCTAGTAAACTTGGGAGAATATATAAGTCGGAATCAGATAGCTGCTGGATATACAAAGAAAAAGAAGGTACTTTTTTCCATATGTGGTGATCATGTAAGACAGCAAAAGCTTTCTGGGAAATGATTTATAATGAGTTGGAAAAAAATGTCGAAGATTACTTTTGTGAAAAAAAGCAGAAGCTTTTCTTTTAGGTATAATTGGTGGGGAAGTACCGGGTACCTACTGACCACAAAAAAAAAAATTGTTTATGTATGCTTCCAGGGCTACTTGAATGATTTATGCCCAAAGATGGGAGGAAGAAACAGTTCCCACTAAGGAAGATTGGAAATTATAATTAATGGAATATGCCGAAATGGCAAAACTCACCAGAAGAATAAGAAATCAAGAAGAGAGACTTTTTATTGAAAATTCATTGATTATTTGAGGACATATTGTAAACAAATTAAAACATTAGCAGGATAGATATAAACACGTGCAGTAAGAGGTAATTAAGGGTAGGAAAAGGGGGGAAACATAAATATATTTGAATTGGATATGCAGTAATAAAAATATATGAAATAAATAACCACAGAAAGGAGGGGAGGGAAGTCGGGGGGAGTAAATTGGAGTTGTAAAGACTTTGGGGGTTTTTTTTGGCTAAAATTATTGTAAAAGTTGAAAATGAAAAATAAGATTATAAAAAAGAAGGGCACATGGTCCATCTCCTTCCTTCAGAGCCACTGTCTCACCCATTGAGATCAGTGTTCAATGTTAGTGTTTAGTGATCAGTGTTTGGAAGTCATGTTAGAATTAGGGATGGATGAACTTAATCTTTTATTTTGCGTGGACAGGCGGAGTCCCCCAAACCCCAGGTGACCCCCGAGCGGAATAATGGCTCAAGACAAATTGCTATGGGATTGAAATTGGCCACAACTTAATTAAGATTCAGATGTAGGGAGACCTTGGCTCAGGGATTGGGTGTTTATCCTTCCCAGTCCCCAGCCAGGGATCTGGGGGACTTTAGGGTTATCCAGAATGTGTGGGGATTGGGCTGGCTCTGGAGAACATATGTTCAAGCAGGGAGAGCCCCCCCCCCCATTCGCCATCGCTGGAGGGGGAGAGCAATGACAACCTTTTGGCGTATAGCCAATGCCTCCCCTCAAGACCCCTTTAACGGGGAACCCTGGTATCACCGCCACAAAGGGGGCGTGGGACACAGCTTCACACACACACACACCCCATTTAGGAAGATAGACTAAAGGATTCCGCCTAAGGCCTGAAACTGCCAAAGTTGTGACATTTTGCTACGGGAAAGGCGAAACCTGCCAATGCAGGAAAATTCCTTTCTGGCCCTTCAACAGCGACCTTGATGTAGCAGCGCCTGCGTACCTGTGGAGAAGAGGTTAACCTGCAAAAGAAGACTTAAATGAGGAGTGGAGGGTGGGAGAAGCTCTGGAGCTGACTGCCGCTTCCCAGGTAAGCTACACCTTCTGTTGTGTGGGCAGGGCGGTTCCTCCCCTTACCTGGCCGGTCCCCTGGCAACGCCTCCCCAGGCAGGATTGGGCGGTTGACTGAGGTAGGCGGTTGACTGAGGTACCCCAAGTATCCAGCCTGGGGAGGATGAAGCCAGTCTGAACTACCGGGAGCCGCACTGGGATCCAGGGGGCTGCGCGCGACCACGCAAAAGTTGCCCCCCATTTGATGTCGGGAGCGGTCATTTCAATGTGTATGTAGTATGTATGGTGTGTTAATTACTGGAGTGCCTTTTTGTTGATTGTTGCATATTATTTTGTTTTGTATTTGTTTTGTTATGTTATGTTTTTAAAATTAAAAAAGGAGAGAGAGAGAGATCAGTGTTCAATGGGAGCCTGCTCTGGGCATGGTGCTGACCAGTTGTGTATCCATGTGCCAAAGGCAAGGGCTCTAGCACCACGCAACAGCAGGAATGAAGAAAGACAGTTGCCCTGCATGCTGGAACTTGCTAGCCCTGCTCTCACTAAATCCTGCCTCTGGCTTTGGTGGGAAGCCAAACCCCATGGCAATTCACATGCACATCGCGTGCAAATCACGTGCAAATCACGTGCAAATGCAAACAATTGTAGTAATTTGTCTCGTTAAGATCTTCAACTCCTGCCTACCTAGCAGTTCGAAAGCACCTCAGAGTGCAAGCAGATAAATAGGTACTGCTCCGGTGGGAAGGTGAATGGCGTTTCCGTGTGCTGCTCTGGTTCACCAGAAGCGGCTTAGTCATGCTGGCTACATGACCCGGAAGCTGTCTGCGGACAAACACTGGCTCCCTCGGCCTATAGAGCGAGGTGAGCACACAACCCCAGAGTCGTCTGCGACTAGATCTAATGGTCAGGGATACCTGTACCTTTACCTGTACCTTTAAGATCTTCAACAGAACGTGAGGGAAAGAACAAAAGCCACCTTTGCGAACCTGGTATGCTTCAGATGTTTTGGACTACAATTCCCATCAGCCCCAGTACCATACGGTCATGCTAGGGTCTATACCTCTGGAGGGCGCCAGCTTAGTCAAGGCTGAATAAAAGAAACTAAGCAAAATGGGGAGAGGAGGCACCCAAAGAAGAGTCTGCTAACTCCTTTGCAGACAGCTTTCATTCCTTCTGAGTGGTCAGTTACAAATTGAGGTGATCAAGAATGGGGGAGATTCTGTAGGTATTTAAAGCCAGAGCCATCAATTTTGCTCTTTCTGAAACAATATGCTAACTGAAACACAGCCCTCCTTTGAAATGCAAACTTATCTGAATTTTGCACTTCAGTTCCCCAAACTATGTTTGCAAAAATGCACATGTTAGAGGAAAGTGTGAATTAAAAATGAAGATATTTGTAAAAAACAACACAGAGAAATGCATTGCATCAGAGGACACAGCTTGCAAAAACAAAACAAAACCCCTGTACGTTAGTCAACACTGCATACAGAAATGTGTTGATTAGGAAAAATTCACATGAAAATGCTGTTGAAATTTCATGAGGGAGGAAACCCCTCCAAATTTATCCAGAAATGTGGAGAACTGGATTCAAGTTTTGATAAATGAGAAACTGGGAAATCTAAATGCACAGGTCCTTGAAGTGCCTAGGAAGCTGAAATATAGCGCCTGAACCCTGGGCTGCTCTGCCCCTTTCCTCAAGCCTTGTTCTCACTGAAGGGGCCAAGCAATGTCTGTGCTGAACCTGCTCAGACTGCAGGTGGGGTCCCCTGTAGGATTTCCCCCACTGGAATAACTAAAAGTTGGTCCTATACCTAGAGACTTAACATGTCAGGGGGTAAGAAAGCTGGTCTGGAAGCAAAGCAAAGGGGGAGGAGGATTCAGACATGCGGCCCTGACACCCGAAGCAGTCCTGTGCAAATATCCACAGATTTCTCACATCAGTGAGACCCGGACCTCAGCACATTAGCTCAGAAAACAAGTGTGTATAAGTTTTATTGAGATCTCTCCTGAGATCTTCAAGCACCAGACCCTGATGTAAAGGAATCTTTATGAGAAATTCTTGTTCTGTTAATGCTGCCAACAATATTGATTGTCAGTTCTACCCTGTTTCCATTTGTGGTTTAGCGGCTTCTTCTAGGTGGACTATGTAATTAAAGCTGATATAATCTGTGTTTGCTGCTCAGTGTTTTTAAGACTGGGTATTCATGACAGTTGTACTGGCAGGATTCCACCAGGTTGTTCTTCCACCACAGCTGATTATTTGGCTCTCGCTACGGAGGGTTTCATTTGAGCAATCGGCTGAGCCGTGTTGCACAGTCAATGCTAGCAGTCCAGTTATAGCCACCAGTGGGAAGCAACCGCTCGAGGCAAATTGCACAACCCTCCAGGTGTACAAGAACTGTTGTCTACCAGTTGTTGGAGTCATCATGCAGTAGTTTCCCACAGGAAAAGCATCACAGATGTGAATTGGACGCAGGAAGACTCGGTCTGTGCCACTGTGCGCCTTCCATGTTTGTTTAGAGCAACAGGCACAATGAGTCCTAACAAACCTCCGATGAGCACAGCCTGTGTTGTTTGGGATCATGCTGTTAACATGAGGAGAACCTGCTGAATCAGGACAATGTGCTGCCTAGTCCAGCACTCTGTTCCCACAGTGGATATCAGATGCCCTAAAGAAACGTACAAGCAGGATCTAAATACAAGAGCCCTCTCCCCTCCTGTGTTTTCCAGCAACTGGTATTCGGAAGCATTAATGCTTCCAACCTTGAGGGAAGCGGTTGGCCCTGTGGTCTAAACCACTGAGCCTCTTGGGCTTGCCGATCAGAAGGTTGGTGGTTTGAATCCCCGCAATGGAGTGAGTTCCCGTTGCTCTGTCCCAGCTCCTGCCCACCTAGCAGTTCAAAAGCACACCAGTGCAAGTAGATAAATAGGTACTGCTGTGGCGGGAAAATAAACAGCATTTCCATGCACTCCGGCTTCCATCACAGTGTTCTGTTGCTCCAGAAGCAGTTTAGTCATGCTGGCCACATGACCCAGAAAGCTGAAGCGAAATGAACGCCACCCCCCATAGTCGCTTGGACTAGACTTAAACGTCCAGGAGCCTTTTACCTTAACCTAATGCTTCCAGCTGTGGAGGCAGAGCACAGACCTCCTGGCTTGTAGCTATCAATAGCCTTCTCCTCTCTGAATTTGTCTCAACCTCTTCTAAAGCCATCCATATTGGTAACCATCCCTACTGTTCTCCATACAGAAGATCCAGCCGCCTCACCTCACATCCAGACAGCTACTGTTCACAAGGCATTTGTCGCACCTGGTCTCTTGACACTGTGCTTTTCTTTCAGGGCAACCATGTTTTTGCAGCACTCAGACTGCAGAATGTTGTGATTCAAAAGCACAGAAAAGCAAAAGCAGCCCAAGGGGAGGGGGGAGCATTTTTAGGGGCCCAGTGGTACTCCATGTGATATAAGAGATGCACACCAAAAGCCTCGCGAAGAGACGAGGAATGGCTCCTCCGCTATGTGCTGCTCCCACTTTGGGTCATCATCAATAATCTAAGGACAACTCCCCCTACTCCAGATTGACATTTTGACTGCCACATCACAACTGACTTCTGGACTGCCATGCACGCTTACTGGTTCCAATCCATCTACAACAGTAATGCCCAAACTTCGTGAGATGACAGGAAGGAATATATGTTGTGGGAATTCAAATCATTAAATATAAACTATCAGCCCCAAAGGAGGAAGTTGCCCACAATGTCTCTGCATCTTTTCCTACCCCTTTCAATCAGTTTTCGGGTGAGGGGGGTAATTCTGTTGCATCTCTGCATTAACTGTGATTGGGTTTTTCAGTTACTCCCAGTGCAGAGATACGTCAGAATCACCTGCACCCAGAAGGAGCTGCCTGTTGCACCTCTGCATGCATCACCGCTCTGGACTTGCCTCCCTCCAGGGATGGGCCAAACCCTGCACAAAAAATCCATATATAAACACGTATCTATTTTGTAACAAGATTTGTATTCGTAAACATGTTTATCTAAAGGCATGCATTTCATCCTAAAATATGGCACTTTGTGAATCAAAATTCTCAAAGGGGTAGCTCATATGTCATGCCTATCTCTATTGACGCCATAGAATAATTCTAAAAAGAAATCAAAAGCATCTATATGTCCCACACAGACCACGGGATTAACTCCAAAATATAGTCATGATAAGGAGAACATTCAGTCCAAATCCAGTTCCCAGTTCATAAAACCATAATTGCAGGCATAAATTCTCAAGAAGCATTAAAAAAAAATCTCCATCTGGTTATGAATGTTCAGCTCTTATTCTTGATTCCCTTAGGCTAAGCCAATGAGGTTATCTGCTTTGTGGATTCTTCCCCACTAGTAGTTTAATCTCAAATTGCCATCACTTTTTCACAAACTTTTTATGGAGAAACCAGGCAAAGTTGTCAGCAACCTGTGTTGCATCCTAATGTTTTCAGCATTGTTCTCGTGTGTGTTTTTTCCCTGGGATCTGATTTGTGGTGTTTTCTAACATTTAAAAGTTAATTGTGTCTGTCATGGAATTCTACTCGGTATTGATCCAGAGCAGAACTCAAACGTATAGTTAGCGTAGTAAAAGCTTAAAACACGTTGCAGGATTCAAAAAGAACGGAAAAAAAGACCAGAGGCAATTACATTTCATCCAGCAGAGCTTTACTGCTACTGAAGGCAAATGAGCATAATGGCCACAAGTCCAATACATTCAGGATTGGTATTGTCCATAAGAAACAGACTTAACTTAAACTTACAATAACTTATAATAAGACTAAACTTTAACACTATATACAGAACACCACACCAGAAGGAAGAGAGTTAGAAAGAGAAACACAGGCTCCTTCTGGCCTTACTTTTATAGCCAGCATGAACTTGACAGAAGAGATAACAGAACCAGTTTATTTTATTATTATTATTATTATTATTATTATTATTTGATCAACTTTTCTTTTTCTTTTCTTTTCTTCTTTTAAATAACAGAACCAGTTTAAACCAGTTATACTCAGCTACTCTGAAGGTATAACTGAAACATCATGAACCTTCTGCTTGTTTCTTTCACACAGAGAAGCTTCCCAAACCCTCTTGATTTAAGTACTGCAGAGTAGGAAAGATCTCTACATGATCAATGCTTTCTGTATTAAGAAATGCAAACTGACAGTGTCAACCACCGTGTTCACGGGCAAAGCACTATTGAGGCTTTTCAGAGCTCTTGTGCCTTTAATTAAAAGTCTACTGTTTGCTAATTCTGCCCCATTTATTGCTTCTGGTCAAATGTAGCAGAGAAAGCCTGGGGGGAAGCCTGTTAATTGCACACTGCCTGCTCCTGGTTTGTGCTCTCTTGTTTCTTTTTATTTATTAAGAATATTAAATTTTATTTATTAATAACCTTCCCACCTTCCCAAAGCAGTCCAGGGTGGCAAACAACAAAAAAAGTATGTAAAACATCTTATTTCCTTTCATTGGGTTTTCTGTTTTTCTTGTATAGCAAACTTTTAGTTTTCATTATAAAAAGAAAAATGAATAAAATGAATAAAAACACCCCAGTAATTAACGGCTCCCACTGTGTGGGAAGAGGAGCTGACAATAAGGGGCAATTAAGAGAGGCTACTGAGGGAGAGCATGGCAAGCTATTCATCACCTGCAATCCTGTCATGTTCAACATGAAGCAATAAAAAGCAGAACTGCTTAAGAGGAAGCATTTAATTAATGTTGGCAAGGGGCCTTGTATTCAACATCCTATGCCCCTTCTCAAATTTCTGTAGCTCTTCATATACAGTGGTACCTCTACTTACGAATTTAATGCGTTCCGAACGCACATTTGTAAGTCGAAAAAATTTGTAAGTCAAATCCCATAGGAATGCATTGGGAGAAAAAATTCGTAAGTCGAAGCAACCCTATCTAAAAATTCGTAAGTAGAAAAAAATCCTATCTAAACCGCATCCAAGATGGTGGACCGAGCTCCATTCGTAAGTAGAAACATTCGTAAGTAGAGTTATTCGTAAGTAGAGGTACCACTGTACTTCACACATCTCTTCTATCTTACATTTCCCCTGTCTGATACACCGTGGATACAATGAATGTTGGGTTGGCCAGAGTTTTCCTAGAATCTCAAACATAGACCTGGCCCGGCTCTCCATCCCATTTTCTTAAAAAAAAAAAAATAGCAGCACCTCTTTTCTTAAATTATCTGCTTTGAGACATTTATAATGGCAAAGTGTTTTAAGTGCTAGGTTTTCTGTTATGGTTTAATCTTTGAACTGAGTATCTCTCCAAAGATTTAGCAAGATCTTAGAAAGCCCTGAGAACTATTTCTGCTTTTGTGACTGCATGTTAAAAGGGGGGGGGGGTCATAAAGATCATATCTATATAGAGCAGCTCTGTGAGGGAAGCCAAATGCGTGGAATTGCTGACTGAGAAACTACCGAACATCTGCTAAACTTAAATGAACTTGTTCCTAATTCAGACATTTTAGACAAAAGAGCGAACTGAGCTCCACTTCCTGCTGTTTAATACACAATTGCTTTGAATTTTCCTCTTAAATTGAATTCCCCTTCTATAAAGTCTACCATATGGTGTGTGGATTGATCAGAGGCCTTGGGTCCTTCCCAGTTCCTGCTCTGCTACAGGGGAAAGTTCAGCTTAAAAGAAAATAAGCTTCCAGGTGAGAGGTCACTGACTTGATCCACTTTCCCCGCCTCTTGGCCCTAGCCAGCATGACCAGGTGGTGAAAGCGAACTTCTGGTATTTGTCCTTCAAAGTTCTTGGGTGAATGCCTCACTGACTGAAGACAAATGTTTACAAGTTGAAAGAATTCAGGATGTCAGAACCCCAGAACCCCTTTTAAATTTTATGAAGTGCTGTGCATGCTTACAAAAGCAAAGCATTTTGGATAGTCTGTCTGTCTGTCTATCTGTCTATCATCTATCTGATTTTCTTGATATACAAAAGAGCGTGCATTGTCTCTTTCTTCAAGTTGTAGGGTCTTTTTTTACATTTAATGTGAGACATTATTGTTGTATGCAGAATAAGGTGATGGTTCAGGCCACTAGAATCTGAGCAAGCGTCTGAAACAACACCTAATATTAAATGCTGAGGAGTCTCCAAACTGCAGCATTAGAGTGCCATCTGCTGAGCTAGCAGAGAATGGCACCGGACTTCAGCATTAGATAGTCACTGCACATGAACCTACCATGATGCTCTCAGAATGGAAATGTAATGCTGACACTCACTCACTCACACACACACACACACACACACACCATTGCAAATAATAAGCAATAGTTCATCTCGCTTTCAGGCCGAAAGAGCCGGTGTTTGTCCACAGACAGCTTTCCAGGTTATGTGGCCAGCATGACTAAACCGCTTCTGGCACAACGGAACACTATGACGGAAACCAGAGCGCACAGAAATGCTGTTTACCTTCCCGCCACAGCAGTACCTATTTATCTACTAGCGCTGGTGTGGTTTCGAACTGCTAGGTTGGCAGAAGCTAGAACAGAGCAACGGGAGCTCACCCCAGTCGGCCTTCCGATCGTAGGCCCAAGAGACTCAGTGGTTTAGACCACAGTGCCACCTGTGTCCCAGTGAGATGAGTGCCGCTCCCTATAGTCCAGGGGTCATTTATCTTTTACCAATAGGCAATAGAACGAAAGAACAATATTCCCATCTCTCTCCCCTCTCGCAACTGCAAGATGTCTATGACAAAAGTGTCTCTCACCAAATGTAACACGAACTGTGAAAAAGACTATGAATTGAAAGTGGAGACAATAGATGTACCTTCCCCTGTTTGTCTGTTTGCTTTGTAGCACAAAAAAACTGAATAAAAACTAATTTTTTATTTAAAAAAATTGAGATAAGGATGGAGCAAGATTGCTTTCTGCTCCTCCAGAGGGTAAGACCTGAAGCAATGGATTCAAATTACAAGAAAGGAGATCTCAACTAAATATTAGGATGGACTTTCAACAGTGGGACAGACTCTTAGGAGGTGATGGATTCGCCTTCATTGGAAGGCGAACAGAGGATGGGTGGCCATCTGTCAGCTATTCTTTAGCTGTGGTACCATTGCAGGCCTTTGGGGTCATCGCTTCCAACTTACAATTCTATGATTCTGCAATTGGAGCCAGCAACTGTAGAGCTGTAGAGCTCGGCAACAGCTAATCAGAGGAGGAGACCAGGTTAGCAGCAGTTCCAGACCAGCCAGCCAGCCTTTGAAAGGCCTCTGAATGCTGCTGAGACATCACTTCTCCTTCATAGGTTCCAGCCAACCCCTCCCACTGGGACTTGTCCATGGTCCTGACCGACTGTGCTTTGCTTTGCTCGGCCTGCTGTGATCCCACATAATCAATCTTGGCTCTGCCCTATCAGGCATAACTTGGCTCTCAGGGCATGACCCTGCCGCACACGCAGGCATACCCACCATTTCATTTTGGCTCTGTGGTATGTGTCGATCTCCAAGGAAATAACAGAACAGTCACCATCTCTCTGGAGGTCACAGATGTGGAAGGGAAACTGGACCTTGACTGGAACTTTCAGAGCAGGGGGTGTTGTGGGGAGATTCACCAGCACCTTCATATGTCAAAAGCTGAATTAGAAATAGATTCCTGCAAGGATCTGGACTGACCTGATCTCTTAAAAATAATGAGATGGCTAGGTGGTCTCCGGGGGCAGGAAGTTGCACAAGGAGAGTCCTTAGACTCTGGCATCCATGTCAGGGCCTTGGCTAATGGTTTCTAGGGGCAGGGGCAAGATCTCACAAGTCATCCTCTTAAGCACCCCGTATCATGAATTCCCCTAGGTGAGCATCAGAGGGCACAGCAAGAGTCGTCTGGTGAACTTGCAGCCCAGGGACAGAGTTGAGGTTCCAGAACTCAGCAGTAGGCAAGTTCCAGGATTCCCTGGGGTGCTTTCCAGAAGGTCCCTGAACTCCTGAGTCAACATCACCCTCAAGGGAGACGCCGCAAAACATTCAGGTTCCCCAAAATCATTGAGCTCAGAGGGCTACTGAGACAGTGGCTGACTTCTGCATTCTGCTCTGCCATAGCCCACCTTGCACTTGCAGGAGCAGTCTTCCTCCTTGAGTTTTCCATGGAGAGAAGGAATTTCTGTGTTTCAGTACAAAAAGTCCAGGGATTGCATTCCGGCCTGGCTCTCCAGAGAGGCACAGCAGGTGGGCAATCCCCGGATTGGCCTGATTTCCATGGAGGCTGCAGAGGCCATAGCAGGAATAAGGCACCCCCTGCGAGAGATACTTCAGGGTGAAAGCAGATGTAAAATTCAGAGCAGGGCTGCTCATTCAGAAGCACTGGATAAGTTTCTAATATTTAATGTTTCTGAACGCTGGTATAATCCAGACTCGCGTCACTTCCGGACAACCTGTTTCTACAGCATTGCATCAAGCAACTGTTATCCCACATATTCCAATGCATTTCCTCATCATTTTCCTTATCCCCCTCCCCCCCCCAAAAAAAAGTCTGTTTGTTTTTAGAAATGGCTTTGTTGCCCAAGAGCGCCAAATCCACTTCAATTGCATAACTTGAGTTTTGCTTCCATGTGACTGTCACTAATTTGTGGGTGAGATTCAATCTGTTTCGACACACCCCAAATATCCCCGTCCTAAATCCTCTCCTTGCCTTGAACAAATCCTGCAGCGTAATGACTGCCCTTTTTCATAGAAATGATATTTACACTTGCTGGGAAGCTGAATACGAGAGCTGTGAAAAGGGCTCTGGATGTTTTAGCCTGTGAACAAACACTGACCTTACTGTATTGCAGGCTCCCTTCAAAACGTTCGTTTATAGCATTCCCCCCCCCCCAAGCTGCTGAAAATGTCTGTGCTGTGTCCCAGGATCTTGAAACTAGAATTTGGGTCACGCTTGCATTGGAGAATGTAGGGCTTTGCTTTTACATAACCATGCTGGAGGCTGAAACTCTGAAAACAAATACAGGATGAAGATAAATATTGCATTCTTCACTGTGGTCACAGTGGATTCCTCAACCTCAGCATGAACCTGGCTTCCCAACTTGCCTTGCACATGTACAGGCCAGCAAGCTCAATACTGGATCAAACACCGGGGTTCCCCTTCTCCTATCAGTTCAGGCTGGTTGACTGATATATTATATTTAAATGGCATAAATAAATATAAATATACATGCACATACATTTATCCCTCTCCTTACCCTGGCTACACTTATTTTTTAAAACAGTTACAAAGCTACTCTGGGGTTGTGAGAAAAGAGTATTGGTTGGTAATCCCACAGACCATAGTCAATATGATGCTCATCTGCTGTGGTACAATGGGTCATTGTGTCTGGTTGTTAACCAGAAGGTTGGTGGTTCGAGTCCACCCAGGAATGACTGTGGGCAGGATTCCTGCATTGCAGGGGGTTGGACTGGATGATTTTTTGGATCCCTTCCAACACTACTGTTCTATGATTCTACCACGGCTGGCTCTGCGCCCCAGTATTCTGGAATCTTGCAAGCTCACATTTTTGCTTGTTTGAGGCTCTGTTCTTTCAGAATTTGCTCCAAAATGCTGAAATGTACATATAGGTGTTTTCCAGAACAGGGAAAGAAAGTACTTTTAACCTGATTCCTTCACACTTACATATCTTCAACCACAGCCTTCTGCAGGTTTTCCCCCATTTCATTTACACAAAGAGGAAAAGAAATGGGTACACTTAGCACAGAAAGAGAGGTTTTTCTTAATGACATGAAGAGGCTCGTCTGTAAATGGACCGCTCATGTTGCAAGTGAAGTCAAGGCACAAACCTCACCTCTGACTTGGAAGAAACATCAAGTGCAAATGCCTCTCCCATAGTGGTCGTCCACAGCCGAAGCAAACTAGTAATGGGCAGGGATGGACTTGTGGATGCCCCAGTGCCCCACTGTCTGC
This sequence comes from Zootoca vivipara, assembly GCF_965207765.1. Lineage (NCBI taxonomy): Eukaryota > Metazoa > Chordata > Lepidosauria > Squamata > Lacertidae > Zootoca > Zootoca vivipara. The sequence goes on from NC_142589.1 coordinate 51,099,595, forward strand.
CAGCAGAAGACTGTGAGGAAGCCAGAGTGGAAACAGAGTGACCACAACAACTGCTTCGGATGTAATGTGAACCCAATTTCTCTCTCTTTTCTTTTCCACAGCAGACACACACCCTTTGCCAAAGTGTGCAGAAATTGGTACAAGGGAAGAATCAGGAAGAAACCTGCAAGATCTGACCTCCAGATCAAACCCTTGTTCATAAAATGATGCATGATGCAGAGTTTCTTTCCCCCATTGCAGCACTTTTCATGCTAAACTTCACTTTCAGCAAACCTCGGCCTTATTCAGAAGATCCAACATATCTATAGACCCAAAGTATGGGGCATCTTCCTCCAGCACATGGCCCAAGTGGACCTGGCATGTAAAGAGATTTAAGCTCTCCGCCTTGCTTGAGGGGGCAAGGCTTGCTCGGCGTGGCAGCTCTGGGATGCTTGTGTGTGATTTTGCAGAGCCATCCAAGTTCCCACTTTGGGCAGAACAATATTAAAAAGGATGTGTCTCCCGAGAGTAATTTAGGCTGGATCAAGACCATGCACAAAGAACCAGATTTGTATTCAATAACTATTGTGGTTCATTCCCTTCCATCTCTGCAGATATTAATATATATCTATTTATTTAACAAGGCTTACATGCTGTTCGTTACCCCACAGGGATGCCCTTCTTTTCCCCTATATTATGTAACCTTGCCTTGGAGGCCATGAGAGATAGATGGAATTCAAATTGGTAAACAAGGGATTACGCAGGCTCTGTCTGCATAGAATGCTCTGCTCTCCCCCCCCCCCCCATTTGATGGTGTTTGTTAAATGTTTCAGAAACCTCTCCATACTGGGAGTAGTGGTGGTGGAAATTGAGTCATCTCTACGGGGGCTGTTCCTCTGGTTCTTTCCCCTTTCAGCTGGCCCACTCACAGGAATCCCTCTTCCTTCAGGTATTTGAAGATTAGTTCCCTTCAGAATGCGTCAAGAAGATTAAATTCCTTATTGCCTCAAACCGAGGCAGGGCAAATGTGGAGACAGAATACCACCCTCAAAATTGCATTCCATTAGAATGTTTTCCGGAAACTAAGATACTTTAGTTTGTGTGCATACATCAGTTTTTGAGAGACCTTTCGTGGTGGTTGGGAGTTGATCACAGACAATTTGTTTATATGCCTGGTTTTCCACATATACATTTCTGCTCAAAGCACCTCACAGAAAATACATTGTCTACAATAACAGTTCATATAATCGTAATGATATCACTGCACATTAATTCTAACAATTAACAATTTCATAGAATCAAAGAATCGTGGGGTTGGAAGGGACCCTAGGGTCATCTAGTCCAACCCCCCGCAATGCAGGAATCACAACTAGAGAATCCCGACAGATGGCAATCCAACTTCTGCTTAAAAACCTCCAATGAAGGAAAGTCCACCACCTTCCAAGGAAGTCCATTCCACTGTCCAATGGCTGCTACCCTCAGAAAGTTCATCCTAATGTTTAGTCAGAATGCTTTCTCGTAATTGGTCCTCCCCTCTGGAGCAGGAGAAAACAAGCCTTCCATGTGACAGCTCTTTATATATTTGAAGGTGGGCTTACTCTGACCAACACCAGATACAGCTCTTGGGGTTTATCTGCATTATTGGTGCAAAACTTGTTTAGCATCCTGTTTGGTCTCCTCGGGGAACTTTGCAAATTGTTTTGCAGTGATGGTGGGGAGCTGGCTTCCTCTTAGGGCCCCTACCAAATTCCAAATTGTGGGATTGTCCGGGTCAGGCCATGACAGCTGACCCAGAATAAACCTGGCCTGACTTCCTCACGGTCTTTCCCTCAGGAATCAAGGCACCAGCATAGTCAGTTTCAGAGGACAATTCCTTCCATGCCTGGGCTCCATAGTTTCATTGTCCATATCAATATTTGGGCGATGTGGTTTGGTCAGAGGTGTTTGGGCCCAAAAAAGTGTGAAGACTAGGCAGCAAATCCACATAGGACCTACAAGTATATACTCCTATACAGTGGTACCTCCGGTTACAAACGCTTCAGGTTACAGACTCTGCTAACCCAGAAATAGTACTCAGGTTAAGAACTTTGCGTCAGGATGAGAACAGAAATCGTGCTCTGGTGGCACGACAGCAGCAGGAGACCCCATTAGCTAAAGTGGTGCTTCAGGATAAGAACAGTTTCAGGTTAAGAACTCCGGAACAAATTAAGTTCTTAACCAGAGGTACCACTGTACTTGTATCATTGCAGAAATGGGCTGCCCCAGCAGGACAGCTGCTTGCCTGTCACACCCCTGAAGGCCCCCTGCCTCCCCACCTTATGCACATTAATGCATGGTGTCAGCAAACAATTCAACTGCAACCCACATTCCTTGAGGTTCCCACCTTGGTTTTGCTGCACCTTCCTGGGTTCTAAGCAAGCCCATGCAGAGCTTGTCTGGGGTCTAGGGAGTCTTGTTCTTGGCATGACAGCGCAAGTCCAACAGGCTGCTGGTGCGCCCCCCCCCCCCCCGTAACTTAGCCCTCTGGAGCCTTGGGCAAGTGTACCCTGCTGTCCTCCACTCTGCATGGGCCTGATTCTAGGTGTGTAAGTGGCAGAGAGGAGAGAAAGGTACACTCTGACTTCCAAGATAAGCATTCTGGGACTAATTTTTGTTGTTGTTTAGTCGTTTAGTCATGTCCAACTCTTCATGACCCCATGGACCAGAGCATGCCAGGCACTCCTGTCTTCCACTGCCTCATGCAGTTTGGTCAAACTCATGTTCATAGCTTCGAGAACACTGTCCAACCATCTCGTCCTTTGTCGTCCCCTTCTCCTTGTGCCCTCCATCTTTCCCAACATTAGGATCTTTTCCAGGGAGTCTTCTCTTCTCATGAGGTGGCCAAAGTATTGGAGCCTCAGCTTCACTATCTGTCCTTCCAGTGAACACTCAGGGCTGATTTCCTTCAGAAGGGATAGGTTTGATCTTCTTGCAGTCCATGGGACTCTCAAGAGTCTCTTCCAGCACCATAATTCAAAAGCATCAATTCTTCAGCGATCAGCCTTCTTTATGGTCCTAATTTTATGGGACTAATTTTAGCAAGCTTATAATTTTGTTCTCTGTGTCTGGCATTTTATAGCACAATGCAGCCACTAGTGATTCGATTGCTAGGGTTCTCTTTTTTTTTCGTTTGGTATTTTACATATTTGTGCAAAGTTTCTTTCATGCAATACCGGCCACTGACAGTGATAAAGCAATGGCTTGATTAGATGGGGCAATCTGATCACAGATCTCCCCCTCTTAGAGGCTGGGTTCTGCTCTTTCAGCATATGGACCTGCCTGTTTGTGTGCATGCATTTCTGGCAAAAGGAATAACCACCCCTCAAACAGATATAGATCTTTCCTGCTGGTCTTGGAAGCTCCCTACTTGCACTGCAGCTCCCTGTAATTTCCGAGTATATTTCTGGGAAATTGTTCCCGAGGACACAGTGCCGCTTTCTAGCTGTGGTTTCTCCCGACACAGCTTGGCGGAAAGGGCGGGCAAAGAGGCTCCGCTTTCCTCGCACCAGCCTGCATTCCATGGGGCTCCTTTGCTTTTGCAGCTGGCTTGCTCCAGCCCCTACTGGCCCTTTCCTTGCTTTCCAGGATGTTCCACTGATTCGATCACTTGCAAATCTGAGCCAAGCTGGTCTCTTTTTTTTTGCTTCTCAGCCCATGCTCCAAGACCGCAAGGGTTCATTTAGAACTAAAAAACATAGGAAAGCAGGTAGCAATTGTCTACAGTAATTGGCAGCTGCTTTCCAGGGTATCAGGGGTCTCTCCGAGTCCCCTGGGGGTGCTGCTGGGGATTATTATTATTATATTTATCATAAGATGCAGCCAAGGGAACAAGGGAGCCTGGGTACGACTCTGTCCAGGTGTCTATCTCAGCCCTGCATGAAGACACTAGGGACTGAATCTGGGACATTCTGCATGGCTTATATCCCTTCAACGATCTTACCAGACTATTTCTTCCTGCTCACCGCTGCAGCATATTTATCAAACTCCAACACATTCAAAGGCTTTCCTGCAAAGCCTGGTTGTCAGGGAGCCTTGGCTGGCTGCACTTCCCAGGGGAAGGTACATAAGCACAGGGGCTCCTTGAGGTTTCACACTCAAAGCCCCAGCAGATCGAGAGCATCTGAGTTTGCTTCGAAATTGTGTCGTGCACAGACTTTTCACCTAGTTGTCAGATAGCCTTTATCAGATACTGTTCCTGGAGAAGCAGGAGAAACAGCCCTGGGTACCACTTTTTATATCTACACAAGAGCCTCAACTTCGTTTCTGTGCCCAATTCAAAGTGCCATCTTTGCCCTAAAAGCCTTATGTGGCTCAGCACCCCAGTGCCTCAAAGGCCAACTCTCCCCACATGAACCAAACCAGGCCCTGTGTTTATCATCTGAAGCCCTTCTCCAAAGGAGGTGTGGAGAGGAGCAGCACAAGACCAGGCCTTTTCAGTGGTGGCTCCCCATTTGTGGAATGCTGGAGTCCTGGACCCCTGGACTACCTGGCAGCAAGTCAGTATGCCAAGTAGTCCAAGGTCCAAAGTAGTCCAAGTAGTCCAAGGTCCAAAATTGAAGCACAGTCCTGCAGAGATCCTGCTGCATCCAAGCAGACATGGGCAGTTGAGGAGACGCATCCCCTCAGCTCTGCTGCCCTTTAATCCTTTTCATGCTGGTTGCAGCATCTGAGCTTGATGAGGTAGGTGACCCTCACCTGTCCTGAACCTACTCCAGCTGAGGAATCACACACCTGCTCCCAGAGCTACCGGTAGTAAGCCCCAGTGAGCAGGGCTGTGGGCCCTTGCCTGCCTGGTGTGTCCTTGGAGACAGGGGCCCCTCTGGCTCTGGGGTTGGGTCCTGCTGCTCTGGTTCCTATGCACTGACCCCCAGCCCCTCGTCCTCCTCTGTCACCCCGTGAGTACTTCCTACACCAACATCTCCTTCCCCATCCCCAGCTTGCGTCCCCAGTGTGTCCCAGTTCCAGCTCGATGGGATCCTCTTCCTTCTCCCCGTTGCCCTGCCAGTTCATGACATCTGCTTTCCCTGGGGTGGCACACCTGGCAACAGCACCATCTGTTTTTATGCAGCAGGCAAAAATGGTTTTATTAACCCGGGACTTAGGACTTTAACTTTCTACATATTTTATAGCGGGGTTTATTATTGTTGTTTACTTATTTCATTTACACCCCACCTTTTCCTCCAAGGAGCTCAAAGTTTTTCTCTCCCAGCTCATTTTAAAATCCACAACAACTCTGCGAAGAGGGTTAGTCCCAGAGGCAGTGATCAGCCCCAGTGAGCTTCGTGGTTCATCAGGGACCATCTCCCAGGGGCGTACACTCTTAACCACTACACTGCACTGGCTCTCACAGGGGCTGGATCTGTGCATGTCGTGGCGAGAATTTTCGGTTGTGCTCCTTCTTGGTTTTCTATCTGCTTTTGGTTTGGTTTTGTAAGGCACTTTGAGTGCAGCGTTTTGGGGAAAGCGACCAATAAATATAATTTATCATAATAACAGCAACAACCCGTGTGGAGCCCACCTAGAGACCATGGGTAGGCAAACTAAGGCCCGGGGGCCGGATCCAGCCCAATCGCTTTCTAAATCCGGCCCGCGGACGGTCCGGGAATCAGCGTATTTTTACATGAGTAGAATGTGTGTGTGGCACCCACGGCCCCGGGCACCCACAGTCGCGGGGCCAAGTTGGCACTCCTGCCGCTTTCTCCCGCCGAGGGGGAAAGGGTGTCGGCCGCGGGTATCTGCTGGGCACGCGGGTGGCCCGCACGGGCTCCCCTCGCCAGCCCTCTGCCGCCGCCCAATCCGGCCGCGCGGGGCCTCCGGCGTGCCCGTTGAGCTGGTGCCAACGAGGCCAACATCTCGCCCCGCCTCGGCCAGGGCGGGCAAGAGCGACCCGCTCCCAGTCTGCAAGGCGGCCGAGGGGCTGATCTCTTGCGCGCACCCGGTGAGGCTCCATCTACTGCTGCTGCTGCTGCCGCCGCTCGGACTTCCGCGCCTTCCAGGGAAGCCGCCCCGCAGGTCCGTGCAACTTTTCCTCGAGGTGCCTTTAGGGAGAGAGACGCGTGGGGAGGCAGGCTTGGAAGGGGAGGGGGAGGGGGTCTCGGTTCCTGGGGAGGGTCTGCCTGGTCCCACGCGCTGCAAGCAAAGGCGGCAGCGCCCCGCCCCCCGGGCCCCGCCCGTCCCCCCGAAGCGGGCTGGCTCGGCTGCTGCTTTTCGTGGGACTCCGGGCGCCCAGAGGGCCGGGCGAGGGGCGCGGGTCTGTGCCAGCAAAGCGGCTGGGCGCCGAGGCTCCCAGCCCCCCTGACGTGGGGGGTGGGGAGAAGCGCCTTCCTCCCTGCCCTTCAGCTTAGAGAAAGGCTGGGGCGCAGTGGCGGGACATCTGCTTTGCACGACGTCGTCTCCAAGGAAGGCTGTTGGATACCGCTGTCGGTCAGTGTAAGCAATGATGAGCTGCTAGGTGGACCAGTTGCCTCACTTGGTAGAAGGCATGGGCGTCCCGGATGTGCTTTTGGGTTAGGATTGTAGCCAAGGGGTGGCGCAGAAGGTCCCAGCTCCCGTGGGCTGGGAATGTCCTCTGCTTGAAGAGCTGCTGCCGGTCACTGTTGGCAATACTGAGTTAGGCGGACCGTTGGTTTGCCTCAGTTCAAAGCAGTTTCCTAGTGCCTAGCCAGGCTCTTGTGCACGTTGCAGGCTTGAAAAGAAATTCAGGAGATATGCTGTCCCCTCAAGGAAGTCTGGAAGCTGTAACCCTGAAGAGAGGGGTTAAATTGCAAGGATTCTAGCAGAGCAGCCTTCCCTAACCTGGTGCCCTCCAGAGGTGTCAGCTGACATGGCCCTATGATGCTGGGGCTGAAGGGAGTCACAGTCTGAAACGTCTGCAGGGCACCAGGATGGCTAAGCACTAAGCCAGAGCACTTTCTCACCATCCAATTCCTTGGGGTGCTGGTGGGGCCCAGTCAATGGCATTCCGCTCTAGGCTTGCTACCTTTAAGGATGTTTGATCTTCCTTGTTTCGTTCAAAGTGTTTTCTTACCCCTATCTTCAGTGAGAGGGGGAAGCAATAAAGGGCTCCCAGCACAGCTTATGTAAGATCAAGGCAAACAAAACAAAAGAGCCCCTGTCCTTCGGCTTACCGTCTCAGAGACACAAGAAACCAAACAGATTTTTTTGGGGGGGGGGGGGGAGTCGGGGAGCAAACCAAAGCACCCATTTTTAAAGCTAGAGAATTCAGATAAGGACCAGCTGAGATGGAAACAGTTCAACCAGAAGAGGAGACAAAAGAGTTGGTCTCATGTTAGAGCCGATGGAGTGTCCTGCTTCCTGCTGAAGCAGGATGGAACGGCTCCCGCGGGGAGACAGATGAAGCAAAGAGCCAATGGCATACACACCTTGCATTTAAAGCACCTTTAACAGACTACAGTTCCCAGGTTTCTTCGGGGAAAGCCTTGTCTTTTAAATGTCTGTTGCCCTGCATCCCACCTCTCCCTTGGCTTTTCCCCCTGATGGAATGGCTGCTATCTGTTGACAGCCAAGGAAAGTCTCTCAGCAGAGCTGACAAAGTAGCAGTGCTTTCCTCTTATACCCTTTGCTCTGCAGCCTGATGGAATGGCTGCTGTTGGTGATAGTTTTTAGATAGCAACAGGTGACTGTGCTTTTTTTTCTATGCTAATTAAGGTACAGGAGCAGGCCAGGCTCTTAAATCCTGGTCAGTTGGCAATCTCCGTTTGCACTGCTGCCAGAATGTCTTTATGGAGCCAGATGGCTCACAGTTAGGGAACCGGAATACAGTACTGTATTGAGGTTTGCAATGATCTGAGAATACCTGTCACCTCTTTCCTTGGAAAGACACCTGGAAGGCCTGCCTTATGTGGGTGGAACACTAGCTGCCCTCTCACAGACTCCCCTTCCTTCCTTTAGCTGACCAAGGATAGCTGAGGAAGCTTTGCAGAGAATCCACTGTCCTTTTCCTAACTGCTGAACCTGTTCTAAAGCCGGAAAGAAGATGCTGCCCCAGATAACGGCTGTGGTGGTCCTGGGTATCCTACAGTTGCCTCATAGCAACTCCCAGGTAAGATAAATGATGCTGAATCCTGAACCTGGGAGGACTGGTGTGGAACCAGTAGGAGGCAGGGGGTGGTGCCTGTAGGTTTGGGTGCAGAGCTCAGATGTGCTTGGTCCTTAGGAGTGGACCCTGATAGATGAAAGAGTTCAAAGCTAATGCTCTTGTCAAGCCAAGCAACCAGTGGTTGTTGTGATGACAAAATGGATGATGATGATGATGATGATGATAATTTATTATTTATACCTCACCCATCTGGCTGGGCTTCCCCTGCCACTCTGCGCGGCTTCCAACAAACATTAAAATACATCAAATATCACAGATTAAAAACTTCCCTAAACAAGGCTGCCTTTAGGTATTTTCTAAAAGTCAGGTAGTTGTTTATCTCTCTGACCTCTGATGGGAGGGTGCCACTACCGAGAAGGCCCTCTGCCTGGTTCCCTGTAGCTTTGCTTCTCGCAGTGAGAGAACCGCCAGAAGGGCCTCGGTGCTGGACCTCAGTGTTTGGGCAGAACGATGGGGGTGGAGATGCTCCTTCAGGTATACTAGACCGAGGCCATTTAGGGCTTTAAAGGTCAGCACCAGCACTTTGAATTGTGCTCGGAAACGTACTGGGAGCCAATGTAGGTCTTTCAAGACCGGTGTTATGTGGTCTCGGCGGCCGCTCCCAGTCACCAGTCTAGCTGCCACATTCTGGATTAGTTGTAGTTTCTGGGTCACCTTCAAAGGTAGTCCCACATAGAGCACATTGAAAGTTGTAGTTTCCGGGTCACCTGCAAAGGTAGCCCCACATAGAGCGCATTGCAGTAATCCAAGCGGGAGATAACCAGAGCATGCACCACTCTGGCGAGGCAGTCCGCAGTCAGGTAGGGTCTCAGCCTGCGTACCAGATGGAGCTGATAGACAGCTGCCCTGGACACAGAATTGACCTGCGCCTCCATGGACAGCTGTGAGTCCAAAATGACTCCCAGGCTGCACACCTGGTCTTTCAGGGGCACAGTTACTCCGTTTAGGACCAGGGAGTCCTCCACACCTGCCTGCTTCCTGTCCCCCACAAACAGTACTTCTGTCTTGTCAGGATTCAATCTCAATCTGTTAGCCGCCATCCATCCTCCAACCGCCTCCAGGCACTCACACAGGACCTTCACTGCCTTCACTGGTTCTGATTTGAAAGAGAGGATAAGAGAAGTATGTAGGCTACCTTAAGCTTCCTGGAGGAAAGGTGGGATATAAATGTAATGGATGGATGGGTGAAATCCCTCCCTGATTTCCCAGCCTGGTGCCCACCAGATGTTTGGGGCTCTAATTCCCATCACCCCCAGCCAGCATGGCTAAAGGTTGTAAGCAGAACATTTTCTCACCACCCTCAACTTAGACAGGCTGGTGTATGAAACTTCAGCAATGGGCAGTGTGGGGTGGAGAGCTCCAGTCCTTGGTCTTAGAACAGGAATGCCAAAGAAGTGTTTTTCTGGGCCAGATTGCATGCCTTGGATGCAGAGGCCTGATCTTGCCTATAATGTGCATTGTGAGCCTGGAGGCACCATCTAAACATTCTGTACTCCAAAAGGATATTGCAGAGGTGAAAAAGGTTCAGCAAAGGGCAGCCAGAATGAACAAGGGATGGAGTGACTCCTCCTCTGCAGCGATGGTGGGTGGGTGAGTGTTTGTGTGTGCGTGAGCATCATCAGTTACAATTTGCCACGAGCCTTTGTTAGTGATACCTGGTGGGCCGGTCCTTCCACTTCCCTGCCAACGCTGCTTCCTTCCTTCTCTCCCCCCACCCCCTGCAGGGCTGCCTAAGCGACCAGCAAGTTTCCAGCGCCATCCGGCAGATGCAGAAGCTGCTGTCTTCGCACGAGGCTGCCCAGCTGCAGAGCCTGCGCAACTTCAAGAAGCAGCTGGCCATTTTGCAAGGCAGTCTCCACCAGCAGGCAGCCAAGCACAATGGTAAAAGGAGAGAGAAGCACAGACTGCAGAAGTGTGTGTGTGTGTGTGTGTGCGCACACACACACACACACACACACATGTGGGCAGGACACAGGGCAACCCTGAGGCTGTTGAGTTTTGAATGTCTAGGGGATGGCTTTTTGCTGCATCCAATCAACTCTTCAAAAATGGGGACTGGAAAGGGGGAATTGTTTCCAGTGGTAGCTCTACTCATAGTAGACCCATTGACATGATTAACTCATTAATTTCTGTGGGAGCACTGTAAGTAGAATCAAGTTGATGCTTTGTTGTGTTTTCATATATGTTGTAAGCAGCCCAGAGTGGCTGGGGAAACCCAGAAAGATGGGCGGGATATAAATTTCATTATTATTATTATTATGAAGTTGCATACAACTCAGGGTTTCTAAAAACTCATCTGTTACTATTATTTTTATATTTATTTATATCCCACCCTGGACCAGACTGGGACTCAGCTTATACAAAGTAAAGCAACCCAGATAAAAAGCAAAAAGCTAAAAACATATAAAGATAATGTTGTAATGCTATACCCCGTGCTGATGCCGGACTATTTTGCGCCCTGGGCAAAGCGAACTACTTGCACACAACACGCCCCGCCCCCAAAAATGCCAATTTCAGTTTTCAAAAACAGATGTCTTGTAGAAAAAAATGAAAAGCACAAAACTTGAAACTGATGGGTTTATTTTTAATCGCAAGAATAAGTAATGCAACAATATTTGATTATCTTTTTCAAATACAAAAGTTGGAATTTATTGTGAATTGTGATGTTAAAAGTTAAGTCTTTTAAAAGTTTCCATTTCAGGCACATCAAAATCTCACTTTTCACTGTTTGTGTGACCTCCAATCAACTATGGTCTATTTCATATCTAATTCTAATTTATGACTTACTTCAGAAACGATAAAACTCTTCAAAATATAAAATAAAAGCAAAATAATATCATAAATGTATAAGATATAATAAAAACAGATCTGAATAAAACCGTGCCCCTCAGAGGTCAGTACTGAGCTCCTCTGAGGTCTGTGCCCTGGGCAGCTGCCTAGTTTGCGTCATGAGAACCCCAGCCTTGGCTATAATGCTGTTTCATTTAAGTGGCATTTTTGCTATTTAATGTATACAAGAAAGCAACAACCACAGGCTACGATTGGAAAAGAGCCTGGGGAGACTCACTCTCCCAACTTTTCTGATCCCCCAACAGAGAGCTGTACCCCCCTGCCAGCACCCTTGAACGGCCGGAGGCTGGGAAAGAGGACGTCCGTGGGTCACGAGGTACATTTTGTCTGTGATGCTGGTTTCCTCCTGGTGGGGACTGAGACACGGGTGTGCCTGGAGAACCACAAGTGGAGCGGACAGCAGCCTGTCTGCAAAGGTGAGTGTGTCCTGGCTGGTAGAAGGAATAGCTTGAGATTGCCAGGTATCATAAAAAGGGGGGGTTCCTCCTAACAGCCCCCACTCCTGCTGATATACCTATAGGTTGATCTCTGGCCAATTTTCCCAACAAGGATGTTGGGCCTGCAATTTTTTTGTAACCATAACATGGCTTCCCAGGCAAAGGAACCAACGAGGAATTGGCGCTTGCATGGAAAGGCTGTGAGCTCTGCTCCATTCTTGTGCTGAAAACCAATTCCGATTATCAGCATGGGCTCAGAGGTTCTCCATCTCCCTTCTGCTGGTCCAAAATGATGGCTGTTTGCATGTAATGCAGTTTCTCCCTTCCCTTCTTTCCTCAACTCAGGCATCAACGAGTGTGCCAGCAACCCCTGTGCCAACGGCGGGACCTGCCTGGATGGCATCCACCGCTACAGCTGCTTGTGCCCCAGTGGTTGGTCAGGCAGCACTTGCCAAGCCCCACTGTACTCCTGTAAGTAGCAGAGGGGCTGTGATACCCCTGTCCACATGGCAGAAAAGGGAAGCAAAGACCCTGGGGACTGGGAACATGGGAGGTGGGTGCCTGGAGATGTTTCCACATCGGCTTGGTTAGGCTGAGCACATGGGGTTCATAAGAGGCCTGCGCTATGTGACTCAGCTGGGGGTCTATGTCCCCTGCTCCTTTACTCTATTGGGCATTGGTGCAAAGAACTGACAGCTGCCTCCTGACCACAGATTGGGCGACGCTCAGCAACTCGTCCTTTAGCCGACAGCCCCGTTGTGCCGACAACCTCCTGGGCTCACGCCAGTGCAGTTGCGACCCAGGCTTCCAGATGCAGACAGGAGGCCTCTGCCAAGGTAAGGGGGAAGCGGGTTTGGTAGGTCAACAGAGCTGGTGTCTTGTGCTTCCCAGAAACAGAGGGATTTCCTCCCCTCGCCATCTTCCCACATGCAAACCAGAGATCTTCAGACTTTCTTCCTTCAGGGAATCTTTTGTACATATATCTGTCCTGGGCTGAATGCCACATAGCACTGGGGACAAACCCAGCTGTTGCCTGAATGCCTGGCTCCTTGTGGCCTTCCTGGAGACTATCCCAGGGGACATAGGAAGCCTTATACCTTATACCGAGTTAGACCCTTGGTCCATCTAGCTCACTGACTAGCCGCTGCTCTCCAAGATTTCAGGCAGGGAGTCTGTCCCAATGCTGCCTGGAGATGCTGCTGGAAATTGAACCTGGGAGCACCTCCTGGCAAGGCAGATGCTCTGCCAGTGAGCTGTAGGCCGGTCTAGATCAGGATGCTGGTCTAAATGGATCTCAGTTTGAACTAGAGCATCCCTTCCCCAGCCTGATGCCCTCCAGATGTTTGCTGGGCTGGGTTGATGGGAACTGAACTCCAAAGCTTCTGAAGGGCAGTAGCTTGGGAGGAAGGCAGAACAAGATGGAGCCCTTCAATCTGATCCAGTGGGGGCTCCTTTTTACCTTTTGCATCCCCACCTTGGAGTGCACCTTTCTGTCTGGATTGCACCATCCTCATGATTCAGGCACTAGTCCAATTACTCTGCACTACCCAAATGCCCATTGTTATGACCAGCAGGCAGTACTCTGGGCAAGGGCAGCTGTGGCCAAGTTATTTTGTAGCTTTTTAGTGCCTGAACACTTTCCCTTACTATATCTATAGAGCATATACCAAAGACTTGACTTAAAAATGGGGTGGAGGGGGCTGTCATCTCCCAGTGATGCAATCAGACCCTCATTAGCCTCCCCTGATGGGAAGCAAATAATATTAGTGGCAGGAGAACAGAAAAGGAGGGGGGCTAATAGCCTCCAAGCCTTGCTGATGGGCTTCCTGAAAGCATCTAGCTGGCCACTGTGGATTCAGGATGCTGGCCTAGCAGGGCTTTGGTCTGATCCAGCTCCAGGGCTCTGCTTAGGTTCCAAGCACTGTATCAGATTCCTAGGAAGCAACAGTCACACGATCATGCCTCGATTTAGCTCTGACCCAATGGAGTGTCTTTTCTCAGTGGACTTCCCACGTTGCAGCTTGCGCTGGTGTGCAGCTGGGCAATTTGTGCTCATGGGGTCTGATCCTGGAAGCAAGCAACTCCAGCTGCCTGCCCACGAGCTGCCTCTTAGCCAAAATGCCCCCCCTCCACCATCATTGGTTGTAGCGCTTCCTTGCGTGGTGAGTTTGCCTTTGTCTGGGCAGTGATTTCCACAAGTGCTCATCAGGGGCTGGAAGTCTCTGGAGGGTATAGGGTCACTCAGCAGACTAACTGCTGCCTCCCCTCCAGATATCGATGAGTGCCAGCTCTTCCAGACCGGCCGCCACACCCGCATCTGCCTCCACAAATGTGTGAACCTGCCCGGAGCCTATCGGTGCACTTGTCCCCATGGCTACCAGCTCCAGGGTGACACCAATTCATGCAACGGTGAGTGCCTTTGCGAGGGGTGGGGTAAGGGAGAATAATTGGGGGTCAGCCGGGAGAGGAGCCGCCCTGAGCTGTGTGTTCTAGGAGGCTGAAGGAGGGCATGGCAGCAAACAAACTCTCCCTGTTGTGTTTGCAAGATGTGGACGAGTGCGCAGAGAACCAGCACAACTGCAGCCAGGGACAGACCTGCATCAACGTCTTTGGGGGCTTCCGCTGTGTGCGGCCCGAATGCCCCAAGGCCCAACTCAATATCAGCTACGTCAAGACTTCAGCCATGTAAGTACAAACGCTAGAGTTCACTCAGGGTGGAAGTGGCACCTTTGCCAGCAACTGCTCCACTCCCTGCCTGCAGCGCTGGGCAGAAGCACCTCGTAGCCTCCCAGAGCATCCACCCCAATTCCCCCTAGAGCTTCCCTTTGCTCTTCTGCCCCTTGAGCTCCAAGGTGAGCCAGAACGGAGATGGTGGCCATCCCACTTTGCATGCCGTATGGATCAAGATGCTGTGGGAATCGACTGACCAGGGACTGTTTTCAGCTGATGTGAGCACCTTGTTATATCGCACATAGTTAAACTGTGGAACTCACTCCCACAGGACGCAGTGATGGCCACCAACCTAGACATCTTTAAGACAAATTAATGGGTCTTTAATTAATGGGGGATAAGACTATTAGCCAGGGTGGCTATAAAGCTTCTGAATACCAGTTGCTGGAAGCCCTGCTGTGGGGTGGAGTGTTTTTGTTCTGGGGCCCCTGTGGTTGGCCCCTGAGAGCAGGGGCCATTGGGCTGGTCCAGCAGGCTTGCCTTATGCTCTTATACAGTCTCCCAACAATATCCCAATGCTTTATTCCCTTCTCTCTCTCTCTCCTGCCCAAACAAAAACCAAGCGTCTGGAATAGCTCAGTTGGCAGAGCATGAGATGCTTAATCTCAGAGTCACGAGGTTGAGCCCCATGTTGGCCAAAGAATTCTTCCATTGCCCAGAGTTAGGGTGCTCCCTTCCAACTCTATAGTTCTACGATTCTATGAGCCCCTGCATAGCATTGAGCCTTATGGAGGAGGAAGGGACTTGCACTGGCACCGCTGGAAGTTCCCTCCTTCTCTGCAAGCCTCATTGCCACATTTGAAAGGCTGAGGAATATATTCCAGAGGCACAGTGTAGCAGATGGCGGCTGGAGTCTAAAGACGCCCCTCCTATTTTCTATTTACAGAACCATTTATTAAGCCAATCAGAGGTCCACAAAGCCAGCAGGACTCTGCTATTTCCATCTCACTGCGAGCACCCCAATTTGTTATACAGGCTGGCATCCATTAAAGATAGGATTGTAGAGTTGGGAGGTGCACCTAGGGGCCATCTAGTCCAACCCCCTGCAATGCAGGAATCACAGCTGAAGAGTCCCTGACAGATGGCCATCCAACCTCTGCTTATAAACCTCCTATGAAGGAGAGTCTACCATCTCCCACGGTAGTCCGTTCCACTGTCAACAACTCTTGCATCAAAGTTATTCCTAATGTTTGGTCCACTCATCCCAGTAGCTCAGTGGGTCAGCCCATGACTTTGCATGCAAAAGGTCCCAGGTTTAGTCCTCAGCATCTCCTGTAGAAGAGCAGGTAAGGATGGGCTGCCACCAGGCTCAGGACACAGTACCAGGCTAGATGAATCAAAGGTCTGGCTCTGTGCAATAAAGCTGTTTCTGGGTATAGGGAATGTTGGGGACCCCCTCCAGGCCTGCTTTGATGGGGTAACATGTCTCCAATTGGCCCTGCCTGAGTGCCTCTTCTACATCCTCTCCTAGGCAGTGCGAGCGCAGCCCTTGTCCCATGGAGAACAACGCCTGTCGGAGGGCGGCCAACTCCATCTCGTTCCATTACTTGCCACTCCCATCCAACCGCACTGTGCCTAGGATCCTCTTCAAGATGTCCACCAGCCGCTTTGTGGGAGACAGCCTGCGCTTCAGCATCTTAGGGGGCAACGGCCAGGGGAAGCTGGTTGTGCAGCGCTTGGACCAGCACACAGGGGAGCTGGTGCTCACCCGGCCAGCTGTGGGGCCGATGACACTGGAGGTGGAGCTGGAGATGAGCGAGTTTGCCCGGAAGACCCTCCTGGGGAAACACATCTTCAAGATCACAGTCTTCGTTTCCCAGTACGAATTCTGAGCCCCATCCTCACCAGCCTCATAGAAGAGCATCAGCAGCTGTGGAGGGTGCAAGTCTGGCCTCCTCCGAAATGCACTAGTCTGCTGCAAAAGGGGCCGAAAAGCCACCCTGCTGGATGTATCCACCCCTCTGTGCCCCTTGGAGGAAAATCCCATGCTAGACTGATCCCCTCTCCCATCTCTGTCACTATATGGGCAGTGCCCCCATCTTGGGGGGGGGGGGACACAGCAAGTCAGGCACAACACAGTTCCCAGATGCAGCTGGCAGAAGCTGGGCATCTGTGCTTGAAAGTGCAGCCCCGTCTTTCAGTCCCGACTGGGCAAAGGGATCCAATCTACCAATATTAACAGGGGTGCCCCATGGCCGCAGCAAGAACGCCTTCCCACCATTGCAGGAGCCGGTTACGGAAAAAATAGAGGGGGGGGTGTTCCTCCAGTTTTACCAAAAAGAGTCGCGGAAGAGGCTCTGTCCCCAGAAATCAAAAGGCAAATAACCAAAGTCTGAAGAATGGCACCAGCACAGAAGCATCCTTTGCAACGCTAGGGGAGAACTGTAGGCGAGAGATGCCTGGACTGGAGAGACGGACCTGGGTGCTTTGCAAGATGTAGTTCTTAGCCTGTGCCTTCCAGCATTACAAAGCATTTCTAGTTGTTTGCGGTTGTTTCTCTCTCTCCTTCTTACATGTTTTAAAACACAAGTAAGTACAAGTCAGATTAAGCCCAGAAGAGTTGGGAGGTGGGCAGTAACCAGGCAATAACAGTCAAGGAGGGTACCGAGGAGGGCCAAATTTGGGGGGGGGGTTTCCCCAAGGGACAGATAAAGAGGCATGGCCCCATGTTGGGAGTTACCTGTTGATGGAAGCTTTTGGAGTTGTTTGTTTGACTAGTAACTAGTCACCTGGTTTTTAAGAAATCAGGTTGGAAATCTAAAAATTACACAAAAGCAAAGGTCAGCATTAACCCCAGGAGAGTTGGGGGGGAAGGGACAGGGTGCCTAGAGCTCCTGCCGCCCAATTTCTAAACAAAAACCAAATCCCACTCTTCTCCAGTCATCTCTGTAGGGGAAAGAGAGACTCACAGAATGAGAGTATTACCTTTCTTAAATAACAAAACCATTAAAAGGCCCTCCAAGTGGCTTGCATTGTGCACTGCAGGTGTATCGGGACCTCACTGGTTTATAAGGCACACCCAGTGCCAACCCTCTGAAGCCTCCCTCTACACACCCACCGCAAATGGCTGTGACCGGAAGATGTTTCGTGAAGAACAGCAATGCTTCCGAGTGCCAGTTGCTGGAAACCACAGGAGGGGAGAGGGCTCTTGTGCTTGGATCCTGCTTGCAGCTTTCCCACAGGCATCTGGTTGGTCATTGTGAAAACAGGATGCTGGGCAAGATGGGTCACTGGCCTCATCCAGCAGGCTCTTCTTATGCTCTTGTTTTTAGTTACAAGCATCAAGATAGAGTTCATTGAAGGAGCACCTATTGCTACCTTAAACATCAGTTCCAGATGCCACATGCAGGCAAAAGCTGCTATGAGGTGCAGATCCCTCGCGTGGTTTGGCAACCCCTTGCTAGATCATGTGTGGCTAGAGCAAAAGTTAAAACAAAGGGTGGCTCATGTGAGGGTATAAGGATGGGCACCAATGTTACTAAAGGGATATTAAGTCCCTCTGGGCTGAGGTCAAGAGGGACTGGCTTGCTAAAGGTCTGGTGAAGTTATGGCCCAGGCAAGAGTCAAAGTGAAGGCCCCCTAAACTCCACTTCTCATTCTCCCACACACAACTAGCCAGTAATCCCCAATTAAAGCTGGGGTTGGGAGCATCATAACAGCCTTCCCATCACTGGGGTTGACGGGAGTCATAGTCCAAAAAGCCTGGAGGGTACCAGGTTGGGGTTGCTGCATTAGACCGGGCTCAGAAATCTCTCTCACACAGACAGCAAACTGAGAAAGGCTGGGGAGTTCAAGTTCAGAACTCAGCCAACCTCCTGGATGGGCCTGGGGAACAAGTCACAGACTCTGCAGCAACAGTAGCTAAAACAACTCTTTATTGATATACAAACCAGGTAGTAGCATTGAAAACCAAAGTGGGACAGGAAATATATCTGCAGAAATGCTGCATGATGAAGATGCAGGCTTCCCGGTTGGACAGGAAAGGAAGCTGCTCCCCCGCCTTTGTGCGCTTTGGACCAGGAGTTCTTGGGAACTTCCACTGGAAGAGGAGCAGGGCATCTCCCAACGTCCTGGTTTTCCAGTCCAGACAGATATACACTCTCTGCAGAGGTGCAGGCATAGCAACAGCAGTCAGTGCCAGCGACACCCAGAGAGGGTCAGAAGGCTCCAGAGCATCCCAAGAATCCTGCCAGGGTGGCCTGCTGCAGCCAAGCAGCAGAGTTTTTGATACAGGACGGAGCTGAGGCACGACTCTGCTCCCTCTGTTAGGTAACATTCATGAGGCGTAAGGCACTCCAGAGTGAAGGGGAGGGTTCGCTCAGCTTCCAGATCTCTGGTGCCTGTTCCACAGAAGAGATGCTGGCAAGTGCTCTTAATTTAATAATGATGCTTAAAAAAACACACCAAAAAACACCTCTACTAGTTTTGGAGCTGATTCCATGAAGGAATGATCGCAGAGGGCTGGCATTCAAGGTCAAAATGAACAAATGTGTTTAAAGTGCATCTGAGAATGAAAAGGGAGTGAGTATTGAAGGAGTGATTCTAGGAGCAGGGAGGGAGGAACCAGGAGTGAGTGAGCGAGAGCGAGACTGTTAGATAAGGAATCCCTCAAAACATTATTTTAGAAAAGGCAGAAGACCCAAACTCTGCAGGATTGTGGAGGCTGCTCTAGGTAGGGGCTTTTAGGGGCCTTACAGGTATGCACAGGACCAATGCTCAAGGACCTCTGCTCTGCCTTCCTGCCTTGCCTGCCTGCCATGAATTCCACCTGCAAAACTTTTGTCTTTGGTGCAAAGGATGTAAGGAGGCCCCTGCACCATTTACTTGCATCTGGCCAGAAATTTAATAACAAAACCAACCCTGCTGTTTACGGGAGTTGACAGTGATGTGGGAGGGGCTTTAAAACATGCATGTTTGGGAAACAGCGTGGGGAGGGGAGCCTTGAGAAGCTCCCAGAAGCCGAAATGGGATGGTCATACACACAGCAAGTAGCAAGTCCTTTTAAGCTCACTGTAAACACAATTAGAAGGGGGAGAGCAAAGGGACCATCTGGTCTTTGGTCCAACCGGCTTCAGTGCATCTCACACACTTCCTGGGGCAGATGCTGAGGAAGCCTTGCCATCTGTGCTGCTGTTCTGGGGGGTCCTGCCTGAGAGGCTTGGTAATGCAGTCTATCAGTCTCCCCTCCCAGCTGCTGAGGCCTGCTGTGGGAAATGTTCAGTTCTGCCTCTCCTTGTGTGAGGAGCCATTTCTGACGGGCCCAAGGTCTCAGCATCAGTGCTACAAGGAACCCTATTCAAGAGACATCTACACAGAAGACCCTATCTAGACTTTTTTTTGCTGACTGGCAACCTTGGAGTATGGGAGCGGGGACCTCAGGCACTTGCCCTCGGAAAGGGCAGCAGCACTGAGAAACATTGCATGGCTAATGGTCAGCAACATTATGATACGTCGAGCAACAGACAGGAGGAGAGAAGAGTTGCCTGGCGTGTAGAAAAAAGGGAGGAAGGGAAAGACACAAAGCAGCCTCAGGGAGCCAGTCTAAAGGATTTTTCAAAGGGAACCATGGCAGCATGAAATCCCACCGATCTGTATTGCTGGGAGAATTTGCAAGGCACAGATGCTCTGCCTCTTTCCTCAAGCTCAGTTTCCTTTTTCTTGTTTGCAGTGACAGCTAACTGGACTGCTGCAAGTGGCCAGAGGTCACACTCTTTGGCATGGCATGCCTGCCTTTCAGGGCAAATCCCCCTTGCTTCAAGAAACCCCAGCCTCAAATCATTTCCATGACAATGAGAAGGCTGAGGCTCTTCCCTCCACCCAACACAAACACTCCCTAGAGCCTGAGATGGGACAGCCCTCCTTGTGAAAGATGGCATGCAAGATTCTATTCTCAGCACCTGCAGAGGAAGCAAAGGTGACCAACCACTTACCCACAGGACTTGGATTAGGGGGGAGGGGAATGCCAACAGAAAGTCAAGACACAACCCCTGGCTCAGCCATTGTTAAGACAGCGCAGCTTACACCCACAGCCCTCAGCCCCAACCTCTAAGCAACCAGAGGCCTGTTGACTAAAGGCTGGTCAGCCCCTAAGTGGCACAAGTGAGGGTTTTGAACACCATATATTGCACAACCAACCAACCAACCCAAGACCAACACAAAGAAGAAGAAAGCAGAAGGGAAGGGGGAGGATTCTGTAACACAGCAAACCCAAAAGCAAGCACCCTCAGCTACACAATCCATAGACACTGGGAAGTCACCCAGGCAGCTCCATTCCAGGGACGCCAAATTTTCTGTAGGATGCTGACCCTGTGTGGTGCAGCTCATAGATTGTTCACACCCACTCCTATCGTGGGGAAAAACTCGCTGTTTCCTTACAATGCCTGCTGGCCTCTCCGACAGGCAGCACAAGGAAGAAAACTGGAAAGGACGATGGCTGGCCACTGGGTGTTGGTGCACAGGTGCCTGGTGGGCCCTGGGGTGATGTGGCACATTGTAGGAGAGGAGAGATCCCAAGGGCCCGAGGCTGCTTCCAAGCGCAAGAGGCCCCACCAGGCCACAGCCAATGTTCAGGGCACATGGGTCCTCGCTGATTGGACAAGCGGAGGCTGGAGCTCAGGACACAACAGAGCCCTTTTGGCCTGGAGCTCAGTGGCTTCAGCCAACGTTGGAAAACAACCAGGATGAGCAAAAAAGAAGAGATATGTATGTATGGAAGAGGAGAGGAGGAGAGAGGGAAAGAAAAAAAAAGTGTTATGATGTACAAAATGTAACAGACCAGAGGGGCTATACAAAGTCCCAACGAGCAGCAGCATAAAAAGTCTGAAAGATGCAGCACTGAGTTATTTCCCCTGGAAGCCACTGAACTCCATTTCATCCTTGCGCCGGCGGGTCGTGAAGAGGGAGGTGAAGGGATAAAGCTTGGCCTTGGCCTGGAAGCGCTGCCCTGCAATATCAATCTCATATTCGCCCTGGTTGACGAAGTCGGGCGTCACCGGCTGCTCCTCACCAGTCTCTGGGTCCACGTTCAGAACGAAGCCCAGGCAGACGTGCCGCTCCAGTGTGTAGCTATAGGCACTGCTGGTGGTCTTGCCGGCATACTGGCCGTTCCGGTAGATGGGCTCCCCCCACCAGGGCCACAGGTCCAAGTCTGTGTCGTGGTCCTCAAGGACGAACATGATGAAGCGCTTGTAGACCCCTTCCTGCTTCTGCTGCATCAGCGCCTCCCGCCCTATGAAGTCAGTGCCCTGCAGAAAGAGAGAAAAGAGCATCAGTCAGGGTTGGACAAAGGGGCAGCTCCTGCTTTATATTCTATGGGGAGCTTATTTACAAGGAACCAAGAGATTCTTGCATTGCACGGGCTTGAACTAGATGAGACTTGGGGTACCTTCCATCTCCTATGTTGCTGTTGCAGTTTAACAGAAGAGAAGCTGAAGCCCACAAACTAGTGACTTGCCCTGTGCCTCCCAGGAAACTGATGGCTATGATGGGATTTGGATCCACTTCCCCCGACCCCAAGGCAAATATGATGCCCACACTGCAGGGAGGTTGTGTTGCACTCGTTTCAAGGCAGCCTGCCTTTTCTGTGCCACACACAAACACACCCACCCCATGGCCCAGCTCTCTTTCACACCTTCTCTAGTTTAACCCGGAACTCGCGCCCACATTCCAGCGGCGTGGTGAAAGCATCCAGGTCTTGGCCCCAGAAGGCAAAGAACTTCTCAATGCGTAAGCTGCGGAGGGCGTAGTAGCCAGAATTCCGGATCCCGTACTTCTGCCCCACGCTCATCACCTCGTTGTACACGTGCAGAGCATACTGCAAGGGGAGGGTTTGGAAAAACAGTACAGTGGCATTTGAATGCAACATTTGGCATCTGCAACTGAAAAACGGCAGCAGTTGGACAGTTGCAGAAAGCTGTGGATGACAACGTCCCACCACCCAAGCCCAGCAAACAGCCTGGTTTGCACATAACGCTTGACTGTGGTTTATTGAACTATGGCTTATCAAACCATATTTTTTTTTGCTCATCCAAACTTTGCCCAACAGCTTCCTCATTTTGCTGTCACCAAACCACAATCTGAAGCTATGTTGCCTTACAAAAAGCGGCTTGTTGTAACTATGTCCTAGGAGAGAGAGATTGTTCAGCACTCTAGGTCAGGCATAGGCAAACTCTGGCCCTCCAGATGTTTTCGAACTACAATTCCCATAATTCCTAGCTAACAGGACCAGTGCTCAGGGATGATGGGAATTGTAGTCTCAAAACATCTTTAGGCAGCTTGGTTTAGATGGACCTTTTGCCCTTTCTAGGGACGCAGGTGGCGCTGAGGGTTAAACCAGAGCCTAGGGCTTGCCGATCAGAAGGTCGGCGGTTCGAATCCCTGCGACGGGGTGAGCTCCCATTGCTCGGTACTAGCTCGGTACTGCCAACCTAGCAGTTCAAAAGCACGTCAAAGTGCAAGTAGGTAAATAGGTACCGTTCGAAGCAGGAAGGTAAACGGCGTTTCCGTGCGCTGCTCTGGTTCGCCAAAAGCGGCTTTGTCATGCTGGCCACATGACCTGGAAGCTGTACGCCGGCTCCCTCGGTCAATAACGCGAGATGAGTGCTGCAACTCCAGAGTCGGTCACAACTGGACCTAATGGTAGGGGTCCCTTTACCTTTACCTTTTGCCTGTTCTAGCAAAGTGCAATTCATATGGGCATATTCTGACTGGATTCTTTCCTGCTCACAATGTGGTCTGAAAGTGAGGAATGTTAGGCTCCAACAGGTAGATCTCCTTTTTGAGACACACAGTGGGACAAATTGGTGAGCTTGAGATGACAGCGTGGATATTATTTTCAATATCTTGTACCGGTACTTCTAAGCCAAGTCTTTTACTCTAGATCTTCATATACCATCCCGTGGGAAAGGGGAGAAGAGGTTCTCCTCAGTCCTGCAAATCAGACTTTTTGGTCTTAAGACGACAAAGCACCTCTCACCTCAATGGGGATGTAGAGCATGAATCCCGGTTCTCCAGTGTGCGTCATGCTCATGACTCGGATGCCGTTGGCGTAGCCCACGCTCATCTCCTGTAGGAAATAGGAAGCAAAGGAAGAAAATGTAAGCTAGCAAAACACATGGGCAACCCAGGACAAGAAGAGATGGGGCAGTCGTTTGCTCTCTCCACTGAGATTATACACACACACACACACACACACACACACACACACACTTCTGCAATGAGCACAAGCAGCTGGGAGCTTGCAAGAAAAGACTCCTCAAGCGCCTGGCTTCTGGTTCCTGGGTGTCTTTTGTTTGTTTGTTTGTTTGTTTGTTTGTTTGTTTGCATTTATATCCCAGCTTTTTCTGCAAGGAGCTGAAGGTAGCTTACATTGTTCTCTCCCCCCCCCCTCGTTTAATCATCACCGCCCACCATCAGATTGATCATTTGATGAGCAGAAAGCTGATTAGCATGGATCAGTCCAGGAGTGGGGGCTGTATGTGTGCATGCAACCCATCAAAAGGCAAATGTGACCCTCGTGCTAAAAAAAAAAAAAAGGTTAGCCACTCCTGCATTTGGAGATTCATTTTTGAGGGTGGGGTTCAGAGGTTAGGCCATTTCCACGATAACACTCTCCATTCACAAGGATTGGACACAAGATTCTCTGTCTGGGGACAGAAGGTTCATGTATATGCTGGAGAGAGGAGAGGAACACTAAAAAAAAAGTTACACCCATAAAAAAACAACTTGAAAAAATAAATTCCCAAGTTTTACACGCTGGACAGAACGACTCGAGGCATTCCAAACCGCTCCCTGTTTCTGCAGTGTACAAAAGCGTCTCTTACAATTTGTTTGTGGGCAGACAGTTTGTGATCAGCACAACCACCGGGGTGTAATTAGGAGGATATATCCTCACTGGCTCATTGACATTGAGAGCACCAGAGGTCCCACTGTAGGTTTTCCAACCAGCCTTACAGAATGAACATTCCTTCTGGTGCTGGAAGGAGTGTCGTGTTTTGAAGCATGAAACGAGCCATTGTAGCGAGGAAGACTGTTCATGAAGCACAGTGGATAAAAGAAAAGAGAGCTACATATCAGGGAAGGCCTAGTTCAAATCTCACCTTGGCTATAAAAACTTAGTTGGCCTTAGGCCAGCTGCTCTCTCTCTGCCTCAACTGCCCTCTCCCTGCCTAATTTGAAATAATAAAGAGTTTCCTATAGGCCTGTTGTATTAACAAGAATGTAAAGAACTTTGAATGCTGTAGGACAAAGGTAGCCAGCAGGGTGCCCTCCAGATGTTATTGCACCAACACAGAGAATAATTAAGGCACCCGTCATAAATGCATCCACCCCTGTCCCCCACCCATAGGTATTCTCTGGTCTGAGAACTGCTATAGAACAGGCAAGAAACACCCTGCAATGTAATCATTGCAATATTCAGCAATATTCAGCAATGTAATCATTGCAATATTCTTCCAACTTTGAGTGAAACCCCGCCCCCATGTTTGCACCACAGATTGTATGCTGAATTCAACGACATATTCTCAGCTTGCATAAGGCACTGTCTAGAACTGGTTGGACTCACCACCACCCCACACAAACCAAGAGTGTGCCCAGCAGCAATCTTAATATTGTATTTTAATGTTGTAACCCTCCCTGGGACCTTAGGGCGAAGGACAGGCAATGAACAGCAACAACAATCTTGGCTACACATCACAAATACATAAAAAGCTGGAAGAAAGCCAGGCTTCTCCAGGACAGTTTGAAAACCAGAGCACCACATAAAGCTACTTTGAGACACAACATTAACACGACCCCAGCCATTCTGTCTTGGGTGACAAACCTGAGGGTAGAGGCAGAGAGATACACAAAACAGGACCTCTGAGTTTACAAATAATGCTACACAACTTTTTAATAAACTATGGCTTATTAAACAACAGCAATGCTGCCCAGCAGCTAGAGTCATTGTCTGTTGTTGGCTTATGAACCTTGGTTTGTTTTAACTACAGCTTGGTATTAACATGCTAATCCAGCCCCTTTCCTCTACTGTGGTTTGACTGTCCACTCTGACCCAAACTACAAGGGCACAATGCAGGAGAATTTTGAAAACAAACCAAGCTTTAACAAGCCACAGTTTGCTGGATTGTGGGACAACTGGCTAACTCGTGTTAAACAAACAACACCTTGGTACTGCGTGTGAACCAGGCCATTGTGTGAACCAGTTACCTTTGCATGAGGAGTAAGCAGATTTCTAAAACAAACTGAAAAACACGTGACATACCTTGCAAAAGAGGGAAGGAAAGTGCTCTGGGGTCATCGGAGCATAGGACAGCTCTGACAGGACGTCCACAGCGCGTGGGCCAATCAGATTCAATGCTGTGTGGAGAAAAGCACAAGGGTTTCTACCTCTGAGCAATCTGCAGAATGAAAGGGAAGGTCCCACCCAAGTCAACTCCACCCCTCAGATTTCCTTGGCACAGCTCAGGGCCATAGTTGACAGGGGAGGCAGATGGCTTGGAAAGAACAGTAGGCATGAAATCAAGTTCTGCTGTGGAAGGAGAAGCCCACCATACAGGGAGGGATGTACAGATGGACCGTGAAACCTTCAGAAACAGTGGTCCTCCAGCTCCCATCAACCCCCCACCAGCCAAGTCCAATGGTCAGGGATGATGGGAGCTGGGCTCCAACAACATCTAGAGAGGCACAAGTTTCCCATCCCGGCCCGACATTGTGTATGGAAAAAAATGCATCTGTGGATCCGAGGAACAACAAAGGATTTACGTTTGACTCATTTAAAGCAGGGAGGCTCATTAACACTAGCACTAAAGCACACTAGCACTAAAGCACACTAGCACTAAAGCACACTAGGTTTGTGGTGACCACAAACCTAGCCTTGCTACCAGAGGAATTGCATGCTGATCTTGACATGGCACTGCAACTGAAGATGGAAACCCCATACCAAGTTCAACCACAGCCACCCTCCCTTCTCTTCAGACACCCCTACCATGACACAACTGTGGTGTGCAACTCTTTGTACCCTGGCAGCCAATGATAGGGGGATGTGGGGAAACACAGGGCTGCCTTTTTTGATGGTGGCACCATGTCAGAGCATAGTTCCACCCTCAGTAGTGAAAGCAAGGAGTAAATCATCTTCTAAGAAGTAGAGGATTCTAAGAGAAGATGTGAAATGGGAGCCTATGTTTCAAAATGAACTTTGCATATGAGCCCAGGGAGCGTTTCTCACACTACCTAGCACCAAGCTTGGATCTGTGTCACTGATCAAATGCCAATAGGGAGCCACAACCAAACCTGCATCACCTGTGAAAATACCTATTTGCAAAACCCTATTTGCCACATTCATATTTTTACAGCAACTTTCCCCAACCAGCTGCCCTCCCTTTGTTTTGGACTGCAGCCAGAATGGGGCTCCAGAGCAACGGAAAACACGACTTCTTGCTGAAGGAGCATCTGCAGCCGCTCCAGCATCTGGCAGGCACAATATTCCCTCCTGCCTCACCTGTGTACTTCCAGGTTACGTCTTCCAAGAACAGGTTGCTGTCAACAGGCATGTGCTTCTTCAACCAGGACCAGCAATGGACTTGTTGGTCTGTGGGGGAAATCATGAAGAAGCTGGAATGCAAAGTACAATGGAGAAGGTTAAGCACAAGGCAGGGGCCAGGTAGTGGGGAGGTATCATGGCATGGTGGACCTGTCCACAACCACAGAGGGCTTGAAGCAAAGCCTGTTGAGATTTGCGACTCTCCTGGGGTGGATAATGACAGAGTCCAGGCTCTCAGGTTCTTGCAACTGCATTCAACCTGGGAGGCATTCTGTCCTGCAACATGGCCCTGAAAGTTGCCCCTTGAAGCATACAAAGCTGTACCTGAGCTGCAGACGCACTGGAGCACAAAGTATTCCCATAACGAATGTGAAACAACAATTCACATCCTATAATCCAAATGGTTTTCCTGCAACTTTGAGGGCCCTGTCTTGCACTCTCTTGGCTTGAAGAATGAGACCACCAGCCTCCCAGGCAGTGAAATTTGGCATCAGAAGCTTCCCTGAATGCAGGCCAAATACCTACCAAACTCAAAGGCAAGCCTGTAGCACTTTGCTCACTTCAGCCATCATTTGAGAAGCAAATTGAAGACTAGAACCAAGCACACCACCTTGAGCTTCTTGAAGGTGGGATATAAATACTTTTTTTATTAATAAAAAATCTGTGGAAGATACGACTCTAGAGTAGGGACGGGCAGCCTTTGGGCTTCCACCTGTTACTGGACTAATTATCCCTGACCAACGGCCAGGCTGGCTGGGGGCCAATGGGACCTTCACAGAAATAGATATTGCAAATAAACAAAGGATCTTGGTGGTGAATGTAACACTTCAAAAAGTGGGGGAAAGCATATAAAGTAGCAATTTCTTGTGTCTATCATGAAACTGATTAGCTGTATATTCAGGACAGAATAAAGGAAGCCCTCCTCCACGAAACATAATTTATCCCCCCTCCAAATCAAATCTGGGAAGATTTCTTCTTCTTCTTCTTCTTCTTCTTCTTCTTCTTCTTCTTCTTCTTCTTCTTCTTCTTCTTCTTCTTCTTCTTCTTCTTCTTCTTCTTCTTCTTCTTCTTCTTCTTCTTCTTCTTCTTCTTCTTCTTCTTCTTCTTCTTCTTCTTCTTCTTCTTCTTCTTCTTCTTCTTCTTCTTCTTCTTCCTTCTTCTTCTTCTTCTTCTTCTTCTTCTTCTTCCTTCTTCTTCTTCTTCTTCTTCTTCTTCTTCTTCTTCTTCTTCTTCTTCTTCTTCTTCTTCTTCTTCTTCTTCTTCTTCTTGGCACAGCACTGACAGAAGCATTGCGTAATATGGAAGGTGAGTCTTCAAAGGCAGAAGCAAGAGCAGGCAAAAGGATGAGTCCAAATAAGCTTACCTGCGCTTGTTTAGGCGGACGATGCTGCAGTCGTTCTCGTATCCTCCATTGTGATTGAGCATCCCTGTGTGCACTATGTGCCCCACTGGCACATCCAGGTCATTGGAGAAGAGATACTGCAAGATGTCCAGGGCCTGGTCCCCTGTGGACTGCAGCATGGGGAGGTGGCAGAGAAGAGAGAAATCAGAGACAGCAGCAGAAGCAGGATTCGTCCATCCCTTCTTGAAATGGCTTTCAGCTCCTGACACAAGTTAAGTGCCTTGAGATGCCCACATTCCTCAGTGTATGCATTTCTACCTGTATTTACCCTAAATTACACATTTTCTTAGCCACTTTGCTACTTTAGTTAATTCCTTGCCACAAAACCTACCTTCCTAAAAACACACAAAAAGGCAAGTTTTCAGGCCTTAATAACTATGAACATTACATGGGCAACCCTTTGCTTGCCTACAGCCTGAGCCCTCTCCAAACCAAGGTGCATTTCTCTCCATAAGATTCATTCAATCTGCCTGGAGAGATACAGCTTGGATCATAAAGACTTAGAAGCTCAGAAGCATTGAGGAAAAGCTCAGTGTCCAAGTTCACAATATGTCCATCTTGCAGGTTATAGCTGCTATATGGAGAAAGACCTTTCTCCATAGCAGCACCCACCCTTTGGAATGGTCCTATCAGGGGTCTCTCTTAGTGCCTCTCCACAATACTTTTATTTATTCCCGTAAGCCTTTTAAGGCAGGGCTGGGGCAACTGTGGTCCTTCAGATGTGACTGGACTCCAGCTCCCATCTGCATGGCCAATGGTCAGAAAGATGAGGAGAGTTGTAGCCAGAAAAACACCTGGAGGTCCACAGGTGTCCCATTCTTGCCTTAAAGGTTTTGGTCTGCCCAGGACGTTTAATTGCTAATGCCGTTTTCATCTGTATGGTTCAGCCAACATTCGCTTTTTATAAAATAACAACAGCTCTGTATCAACTGAACAAACTCTGGGGGTTTCCAGACACCCAAGCAAGCTACAGAAGCAGACCCCAGGCCCACAGTGCTGGTCCACGTCCCTCTCATAACCAGACTTACACTTATTTCAAACTTGGTGAACGAGGACATGTCAATGACGCAGACGGCCTCCTTGCAGCACTTGACCTCTGCCCCCACAATGTCAAACCAGTCTGGCTTGTAGAAGGTCTTGCTCTGATCCAGGGCCAGCAAGTCTGAAGATGAGGAAGCACAAGACTTGGGTCAAAACAACTAGATACTGGCACCCCGCGCTCAAAGAGCTGCATACAGAAGGACAGCGCTCTCACCTTTCCCAGGCGGCACAAAGTACTTGGCCCTCTCAAAGCCATGTTTCTCCATCCACCTGGCTCCTTGTGCGTCCAGCCGGTCATAGAGGGGTGATGTGCGTAGCTGCCTGCCAGTCTGGAAATCCCACCGGGGAACTTTCAGGTCATAAATCAGGGCTGGAGGGGCCACAGAATCACAGAATCAAAGCGCTGGAAGGGACACAAATCCATCACCCTTCCTAGTCCAGACAGGACACCCTACACAGCCCTGATTTGACGTGGGGCGCGAGCGAGTCCAGCCGCAGGCTACTTACGCATCACTTCCATGACACGGTGGCGGAGGAAGGTGCGGCTGCTCTGCAGAGCCCCAAAGCGCTTCAGGTCCAGGGGCCACACGTTGTCCGAGGGGTAGCCGTTCACCATCCATTCAGCCATGTACCTGGCCAAGGAGGGAGACAAGCAGGCCCAGAAGGTTAAATAGTGCAGGAGAACCCCATTCAGGAGGAGAACTGTGGCAGGACCCAGACAGTTAGCAGACTGTGCTTGTGGCAGGATGTTGGGGGGCAGTAATTACACCCAGAGATAAAACAGTAGGAAATAGAGCTACAGTGGGGACCCATTATTGTCTGCAATCCCTCCTTGCTCAAGCGAGAGCAAAAGACAAAATCCCTTTGCCCAAACCAGAAAGGTCACAGCAACTCTGGATGTCGCAGGGAACATCTATTAGCCCAAGGATTGGGAACCTCAAGCCTGGGGGTGAAATACAGCCCTCAAAATCTCTCTATCTGGCCCCCAAGTCTCTTCCCCGACCATATCCCATTACCAGCCACAGCACTTACTGCACCTGCTTTGCACCTCCTTGAATCGTTTTGCCTGGTTTGAGATGTGCCCTTGAACTCTGATAATGCTTTGTGGTTGCCCAGATAGAGGACAGAGAGAGATGTGCCAGCATGCGCAGAAACTAGCAGCAGACAAGGAGCAGCTGAGCAGCCCCCTTTGCTGGAAACTGCAGGGCCCTGGCATAGTTTTGCCATAGAGACTTTAAATGCACCTACAGGAAGCTGGTGCATATAGAGTTCTACAAGCGGTACCCTCATCCCTGGCCCTCTGCCTCTCCCGTGCAGAGGGGTGAGCCACTTACTTGCCTGCTCCTCCACCAAAAGACGTGCCAGCTGAGTTCATCCCTGCCAGGACAAAGTAGCCCTGCACATTGGGCGACTCTCCCATGATGCACCGCATGTCTGGAGTGAAGGATTCTGGGCAATTCACCAGCTGCACGATCTCCAGCGCCTCCAGATCTGGCATCCTCCGCAGAAGGGCACTCAGAAGTGGCTCTACTCCCCAAGATGAGACAGAACAAACAATCACTATTTGGAGGGATGGGCAGCATACCCAAACCCTCATTGCCCCACCCCATCACCATCAAGAAAGTTCCAAGTTTACAAACACAGCAGCCCACAGATGTCGACTCTGTTGCTTGTAGGACTTGTTGAGAGCCCAGAATAAAGCTTTTTGCTCACAGCACCAATTAACAATGTGCCCAGAGTGGGCCAGCCAAGGCAGGGAAAGGGAGGAGAATTTTATAAACTAACTGTAAAAGCAAAGAAGAAGTGCAGGTGTCACCCACCAAGCCAGGCACTCACTCACTTGCACAATGCTTTGCTCAAGCCAACATGTCTCATATTAGGAAAGGTGCACTTGGAGGACTTGGGAACACCACCACCCCTTTCCTGGTCCACCCAACGTACCAAAGTGATCCCAGTCCTCTTGCAGGTTGTGTATCTCCAGCTGATTCCGGCCCTCCGTGAAGATCGGCTTGGGGTTCTTCTCAAAGCCACCTGAAAGGATGCCCCCCTGCCAGCTGCGGATGTAGATTCTCCCATCAGGGTCCACAATAGCTATGGGGAGGGGGGGATGGCAGGAAGGGAAAGAAGTGATTGTTTGGATGTGAGCTGAAGACTCCCTGCAAGCTCAATCAGGGAAGAAGGCTAGAGCCTGCTTTGGGGAGACACAGTCAGCCTTACACTGATTCTTGGGCTTTTACACATTTGACCAAAAGTCTTTCCCCTGGGGCAGCAGCTAGAGCAGGGCGCAGTCAAAACCAATGTTTTAACTGATTGTGGCATCCCAGCCAGCCCTGAAAATTTCTTCCCCTTTCTTCTGCAGCTGCTGAGCTGTTTGCTATCCTCAGCTTACAGTAGGGGTGGGGAACCTCAGGCTAAGGGCCCAAATACAGCCTTCTAGCCTCCTGTACTTGGCCCTGGTGTGTCCTCCTCTCATGATGTTGCCTGGCTAGAATGCGCCCTTTAACTGTCACAGCACTTCTGACTTGGCTGGATGGTGTGTGTCTGGCCACACCCACTCTTGCCACACCCACCACTCTGTATGCAGCTCCCGGAAGGTTGCCCAGAAGGAAAGTGGCTCTCAGGCCAAAAACGTTCCCCACCCCTGATTTACAGAAACTGCTTAAGACTTATTGGGCAAGCAAAGGCAGCCCCGCATGCCTCAGCTGCCCAGAGAGAACGACAAAGCACAACTTTTGCACCCAATGCCTCCTGGTTCATTTCCTCCCCAAATCCTTAAAAGCATGGGTCTTCCTGACCTTCCCAGACCCCCTCCCTGTCCTGCGTCCAGAATTTGTGCACTGCAGCTGAGCAATTACACTGAGTGCCTGCGTGGAAGGCAAAGGGGTCCATGAGAGGGTGCAGAGGGAGGGTCCTTACTTGGTGTGCTGCTCTCCAGCGGCGTCTTCAAGGGCCGGGTCAGGAGGTAGAAGTGCTCGCAGGCGTGCAGAGGGATGCTGACCGGTTCCTCGTTGGAAAGGCCCAGCTCGTAAGCCCACTGAAACCAAGGCAGGGAAGTTAGCGCACAAGCGGAAGGCAGGTTGCACCACCATGTAGCTTAATGGGATCACATGCCAGGTAATGCTGCAGGGAAGGGGGTAGGGAAGCGAGACAGAAAAGGTGCTGGATGAGATGGGGCAAGGAGATCCTGCGCAAACATCTGGAGAGCACCCACTTGGCAAAGGCTGGCACTAGTGCCTTATACAGTGGTACTTCGACTTCCGAATGCCTCGACTTCCAAAGGTTTCAACTTACGAAGTCGGCAAACCCAGAAGTATTTTCGCTGCATGCGCAGTTGGCGCATGCACAGAAGTCCAAAATCGCGCTTCGCGCATGCACAAAATAGACACTTCGACATCCGAAGGTTTCGACTTACGAAGAGCGCCACAGAACGGATCGCCTTCGTAAGTCAAGGTACCACTGTAGCTTCTTGCCCTTCTCTACAACTAGAGGCAAAATAAATGATTCACCATTAACTAAACTACCTGATTCTGCAGCTCACAATTCCAATGGTAAGCACTGACTACATATAGCCCAGGCTAAAATACCCAGCTTGGGAGTGCAAGATCCATTCCTCCCCCCAATCCCAGTCATGCAGTCAGCATTGGAAGCCAGGTTTGCCTTGACTCAGTTCACACCAGACATGTGGTGCAGCATGGAAGGAAACACCAGACAATAACCATTTTCTAGGTTGAACACAAAGCCTTATAAGCCCTGAGTGGGTGGGTGGGTGCACGCACACACACACACATGCGACCCAGCACAAAAAGCTTGCCTTTTTGAGAGAACAACTTTTTGCTAATTTGGAAAGTATTCCCCAGAACCTCTTGAAAAAGAAGCATCAGGAGAAATCTGAGTTCATTCACAGCAGTTGCTGAGTCAATGCACACACACGCCGGCAACAGCAGCCACACAAAACAATTGGCACCTGACCTGCCCAGCACAGTTAACAAAATACTGGCACTCGATCATCCCTCTGTCAGTCTCCACTCCAGCCACACAACCCTTTTGGCACAAGACGTGGATAACACTTGTCCGCTCATGGATCTGGGCACCTGGGCGGAGAAAGCGGAAAAGGGAGCCAGAAATTAGAATCGTAGAACTGTATTGAGTTGGAAGAAACTTAAAGGATCATCCAGTCCAACCCCCTCCAAGTGCTCCCCCCTCCAAAGAAAAGCTGCTTGCAGAGTAGGTCCACTGGACCTGTCATTTCTCTTGCCCCCTGCCTGGCACTGGCCAAAGTGGAATCGCTATAGGAAGCACAAATGAAGAGTCTCAATTAGGCCAGCATGCTCACGGACGAGCTGAGAGATTAAGCAGCAGACTGCTGCACCCCAGAAGCAATCAGCATAACACAGATGGCACTAAAGCAGGGGGTGGGCAGAAGGCAGAGCAGGGTGCCGACATTGGATCACTGGTCAATTTCTGGGAGGATTTTTGTAAAGAACACTGGATTTGGTTGACGTTGCTCTGACTCAAAAAAAGCCAACTTCATATGCCCTTAGAGGAGGTTTTTTTTAATTTGACCATAGCTCAAGCACTTGCTTTGTTTGCACATTCAATCTCTGGCATGTTCAAAGGGATCCCAGTTGGCTGGGGAGCTGCCATAGGTCAGAGCAGACATGGGATAGGCAACCTGGTGCAATGCAGAGGTGCTGGGAGTACAGCTCCCACCAGTCCCAGACAGCAGGGCCAACTACTTCAAGGGGAAGGCCAAGGTAAGTTTCTGGCCTTTTGGACTTGTGGTATAAAGGACTGGGAGATGGGGGTTGCTGGGTACTAACCAGCAACTTTGAAGCAACTTTTGGATGTGAAATTATTGGTTATTTTTACTTGACCTACTGGTGAGATTTATGTTCACTTAAATGTTGAAATATGTTAAATGAACTGGTAATTGATGGGAGGATTGTGCTACATTTGTAGTGGTAATATACTTTTTATAAGGTATCATTATTGTACTACTGTACTTAGATCTCTTTTTTTAATGTGAACCACAAGCATTTGTGGAAAACGCACTGTATAAATTGTAGTTCAACACTTTAAGAGGGCACAAGGTTGGCTTCCTGTTTCCAGCAGTGAGAAATGGCTGACTGGGTACGATAGGACCTCAGCCGTGCCGGTAATTCAGGGTTGATATGGGGGTAATCAGCCCTGGCAGACTTCCCAGGGTGGGGGAGGACTGTCTCGTAGACCCACAGATTGTCCGAGATTGTCAGCTTGCATCAAGGTGCAAGTGGCAGGACACTGGGTCCCAGAGCATGACACGCCTGGCACTCTCCGAAGCCACTCTCATAGCCGGAAATATCTGTTTGATAAAATAATTAGATTGGGACAATAAACAGACATAGTCTGGACCGAAAAAGACTGAGGAAAAACCTGCAGAACTGCACAGTCCCTGGTGTTTAAGCTTGGACTTCAAAGAGATTCTCATCATGGTGTTTGGATTACGGAGGTGATTGGCACATTCTTTTTTCTTCTCAATACCTACAATTGTTTTTCTACGCCAAGCCTCACTAAGAAACCTTTTTTTTAAAAAAAAAGTACAGATGGACTTCTATTCATAATTAAGTACTCACTTGTGCAGCTTTACTTAAGACTTGAAAGACTTGATAAAGATAAAGAAAAAAACAAGATGGCGCTTCTTAATATGACGCAGCACAGAAAAATGAGAGTTCCTCCCTTTTTCGAAGGAAGTGGGAGATGCTTGCTGACTGACTTTGTAGTGACTTGAAACAATAATTTGGGATAACATACAGTGCATCTGTTTGCACAATGTATTCATTATGAGCAAGAGAGAAGGCTAAATGGATGTCCAGCAGCCCCCCTTCTAGGGCCAGAAGAGGGGATTGTGTGGTCTCCGAAAGCCAATTGATCGCCAAATGACTTATATCTGTGGAATTTCCTAGTCCTCCTGAAGATGTCAGGGATTGAACCTGGGACCTTCTGCATACAAAACATGGGCTCTGCTTCTGAACTGCAGCCCCTCCTCTTGAGATGTGAGAGGGAGGACCTTGATGTGAAGCTGTCTGTTTCTGCAGCAGCCCGAGTTCCTAGTTACATGTAGTTCGGCCCTCAGTCTCAGTTCTCCCTTCAGAAAAATGGGAGCAGAGACCTACTTCACACAGCACTTTCCCCCAAACCGCTCTCCAGTGGTTTTGGACTACAACTCATATCCGCTATAGCCAACATGCCTGTGGTCCAAAACATGTGAGGAGCACCAGGTCGGGGAAGGCTTCCATACAGGGTGCCTGCGAGGGAATACACACTAAAGCACCCGACACCAAACAATTGCCCTCCAGATATTTTGGACTACAACTCCCATCAGCTGTAGTCCAAAATATCTGGAGGACACCAGGTTAGGGAAGGCTGCACTAAAAGCTGTAATCTACTTTCCCAATTAGAAATGTAAGCAGCAGACAAATCAGCAATGTCTCTCCCAATGAGGTTTGTACTCAAGTGGTATTGCCGACAAAAAGACATGGCCGGGCCGTACCATGCAAAGAGGCAGCACTGGCCAAGGCGAGGCTCACATCGGCCGATGAAACGACAGCATCCTCTGGGAGGTACATGGCCCCCACCAAGTCGTGGATGTTGAGAAGTGGGTGGAGCTGTGTCACTCTCTTGGGCGGGATGAGCTCACATGGGATCCCCATGACCCTGTTGGAGAAAACACACAGCAAAGGCCAGTCGCTATTATTTATATTTATTGAATTTACATCCCACTCTTCCTCCCCCAAGGAGCCCAAGGTGGCAAAGAAAGCAAAAAATTTAAAGACAATTACCATTAAAAACACTGAAAATCGGTTAAAAAAACATTCTAAAAGCAGTTAAAAAACATTCTTCCATCCAATGATCTGAGGTGCCTGAACAGCGTTCTTCAGGCACCAGAGGCCTGGGGAAACAGGAATATTTTCAATTCCTCCTTAAAGTTAATAATGATAGAGGAGGAGCACCTTTGCTAGGGAAGGCATTCCACAACCGGGGAACCACCACTGAAAAGGCCCTGTCACACAGACCAGCACCAACTGGCCAGGCCCTGATTACAAGTTACTCCAGAAAGGCTGGCACATGCCTGGTGCTCCTCCTCATCGTTCCTCTTACACTTACTTGAGCCGTGAGGCTATGCGCTTCAGGGAGATCAGCCGGTCTTGCGTCTGAGCTAGAGAGATAGAGCCAGTCCTCACGTAACCTGGAACAAGTACAGGCACCCTTTGTCAGGGTACAGGAAAGCCCCAGAAAGCGTTCATTTCAGATGGGTGCAAATGGTGGCTAATATCTGCAACCCTTCTGGGGAATGCCAGGATGGCGAATTGCTTAGTGTTTGACTCCCCCACCCCCTGCTGAGCCACAAAGCTCAATGAGGTAACCCCTCCTTACCTGTTTTTACCCCAGTCTCTTGCTCGAGTTGCTGATACAGTTTGTTGGAGTAGTCGGCCATCTTCAGCTCGATGGACAAGTGCCGCGCTGTGCTTACGATGCCCGCGCAAAATCTTGTGGAACCAGCAGCTAGTCTGAAAGAGGGAAACCCAGGAGTGTCTGTGGGGACTCTGGAAGCTTGTTTGGCCCAAGAGGAGGGGTCATGAGTCAGTGGCAGAGGGCTCCCTAAGAGAGTATGCAGCTGCCACACCCAGAGTCAGGCCAATTGGCTCACCAGTTAAGTGTGGTTGGCACTCCAGGTTTCCAGATGGAGCTTTCCCCAACTCTACCTGGAGACTGAACCTGGGACATTTAAATGCAAACGGCCCAGGGAGTCTTTTCCTATGGAAACAGGCAGGGAAGAGAAGGAGCAGGCAAGGCTTTCCACCAATTAAAGAATGGGGCCTTTTGCACCTTATACAATTTCCTGTACTTCCTTAGACTCTGTGGGTACACCCAGAAGGCAGTTTCTTGAGCCCACAGTCAGGAAACCTGTAGCACTTAGTGGGGATTATGGGCAGCATCCTGGAGAAAGGAAAAATATTCTCGCCCAGGAGACCTCCCCACATTGCCACCAGCAAGTGTTACAAAGGTGGCATGGCCTGTACACTGGGATCACAGACCACCGAGGCCAGTAGACGCTATTTCCTGTCTGGAACCGGATAGATTACATGACCATACCAGTGACTGTGAGCCTGATATTTCTACTCCTCTTGTTTTGGAGACCTGGACTGGATGAAACCACTTCCAGGGGCTAAGAAGAAAGGCAACTGAAAGGCTCTGCTTCTTTGGGCTGGTTTTTATTGGAAATACTTCACAATTATTCACTTTCAGGAAAGGCACTAAGCTTTACAAGCTCTGCATTTGGATGGATCCTCAAGCCCCATCCTCTTTATTTAGGTTTTATTTTTACATCCCATCCTTCCTCCCAAAGGAGCCCAGCGTAGCAAATAAATCAGTGATAAAATAATACAATACAATAAAAAAATAAAAATAATGTATTTAAGACATTTAAAAACAATTAGAAGCATCGGGAAGCAACCACATACTCTCATAGCACACAGTTTCAAGACTGCCAGGAACACCTCATTTTTACTAGATGGTCAGTCATAAAGCAGGAGCTTCTTTTTAAATTCCATACGAAGTGCTAAGTTTGTATGATGTGAAATAAAGTGTCATTAAGTAATCCCAATCTCCTTTTCCTTGCTTTCCTCCATGCTCTTCCCAGCACACAACAAAATCAAAATCCACACCTCTGAAGAAGTGAGGCACAGTCAGCAAATGTGTGTTGGTTTTACAAAGGATGGAGTTTGTGAAACCCAATTTGGGTGCTGAGCACGCAGAGCCCAAGTGTGCCACTAAGCTACGGCAGGGGATATTTTTAGCTGTGTGTTGACAAGAGGCACGCTTTGCCTTCCATTCCAGATTTCACAAGGAGAGCTCAAGTGCAAGGAGGCAATTTCTGCCACCAGAGCCAAAGGAAGGGCAAACATTTGCCCTTGCATGCCGCTGATAGGGCAATGCCAACACACAGGGTCAGGACAGCATTCCTTGGCAAAGGAAACGTAAAGGAACCGGCTGGTTTCTGGCAGGGCTTCTTTCAGTCTTAAAGACTAACTCAGACAACATACACAATGCTGTCCTCTAAAGCCAAACCAGCATCTAACGCAACTGAGGATACTTTAAAGACATGGGACAGTCATAGAAGAAAGAGGTATTGATCTATGGTCGGGAACAGTAATGCTCCTGAATACTAATTGCTGGAAACCACCGGAGAAGAGAGTACTGTTATGGTCCAGCCCTGCTTGCATCTGGGTCGCCAATGTGAAAACAGGATGCTGAACTAGATGGGCCATTGGCCTGGTCCAGTAGGCTCTTTTTATGTTCTCATGACAAGCATTTCATTCCGATCACCCTTGCGTACCCTGCTGTCACACAAGTGAGATCACACCAATGTACTACAAGTTAATTAATCTGGAATAACAACCATGCCAGGAATCCATACACCAAATCAGCAGAGATCAGAGCTTCAAAGGCAATCTTAAGTATGCACTGAAATAATGGGGGGAATTCACTCCTTTGGAACATTTTTACTACCCTGATTACAAGTGTAAGAAGACAGAGCTTAAGAATCATGAGTCCACACTCTGTGATTTTAATAAGCATGCGGAAATTCTACAGAAACCTTGACTCTGTGCTGGTAGCAATGAAGCCTGTTATACCAGTATTAGCAGCTGCAATTGTATTTAATTTTATAAGCATTCCAACTGCTCAAGAACAAAAAAATCCAGACTGTCAGCATTCCTGTAGCCTTCCCCCCATGATCCCAACACATGGGCAGGTTTTTATGTGAGAACTGGTGCTGTCTCAACTTCCGGTGGGTCATTACTCACGAACGGATACGTTTTCTCCGTGCTGTTGCGGTCTGGGTGTGCGCGTTTGGCAGCGGGGGGACGGGGGGGGACAGGGCTACGTGAACCACAAAGTCTCAGGAGGCTTTTAAAGAAAGCACCAAGCCACCAGCTGAAAACATTCCCAACTTTTGGTCCTAATTAGCTGCATTTTCAATCAGCCAGGCAGTCTTTAAAGATAGCCCCATTGCAGGGAGAAGCACAAGTAAAGGAAACAAAACAAGATATGAGATGTTGAGTCAAACAGAAGAAAGGAAAACAGAAAAGGTAGGTTTTAACCCTCCAGGTGTTGCTGGAACTGCAGCTCCCATCACCCTAACTATTGGCCATGCTTCCTAGGACTGATGCAAGTTGGAGTCCAACAACAGCTGGAGGAACACAAATTCCTCATCCCCATGAAAGACAGAGACAAAGCAACTTGAAATGAATTCCAAAGATAAGGTGATGCATCAGAAAACTATCAGATGTAGGAAAGATATTACTGAACAAGGACCGCTGCCTGTGGAAAACAAGCATGTCAGAGAAGGGTTCTAGCTGAGTCATGTCATCTCCCCACCATGCTGGATTTCTACCTGCAAGGGGAGGTTCTGTTCCTTTTCCTGTTTTTTAAGAGAGGAGAACATCTGAATATTGGTCCTAACCTGAAGCGGTACAGTTCCAGAAAATACAAATGCCATTTCTGAAGATGTAGATAAATTCTCACCTTGAAACTTATAGTTAGCTAACAGGTGTGTGGACACTTTAGCTTTGCTACAGGACCTTCTCAGTTCCACCACACAGCATTACTTGCTGCATCAAACACCTATTTTCTTTTGCAAAAGGGAAAAAAAACTATTTACCTGCCCTGCTCCAGTAAGACGATGTCCTTCCACCCAAGTTTGGAGAGGTGATATGCCACTGATGTACCCATGATTCCACCCCCACAGATAACCACCTGTGCATGTGATGGCAGAGGGGTTAGGTGAGGTTCTGCTCCAGTTGTGCTACTGTGCCGGGAGCTGGTCATGCTTCTCCATCCTGGGCTAGCTCTTTGCCACCGGACATCAGACAAGAGTCGGAGGAACATCTTGATGAGGGTCCTTTAGCCCTTTCCGAGCCCCACAGATAAATCCCGAGTTGCTATTTCTGGAAAACATAACATTATTATGCAAAATCAATCTGCAAAACTGTATCATGGCTTAAAATGACATCAGCCAGCATTACAATCTCCTTGACTTATACAAAGGTGACTGACATGGAGCAAAAGTTCCCCCAGCCAGGTTCTGTAAAACCAGACAGACAATAGCCACCCATAGCCTTAGGCAGAGGTGATTTCAGGTCCTGCTGCAAAAGATGTTCATTGCAAAGGACACACTGTCACAAATTGAACATCACTGAAAAATATGTGAGAGAAAGCCAACAATGCATGAATTTTTTATTTTATTTTGCGTAACAACACTTGCAGAATTATAGCAATTCCCTAATTAATTAATTAATTAAAGACCAGGCAGGATGTCCAACTCTGTTCAAATGCTGAATTGCTTGACATAAAATACTGAATTTGCATTTAACATCAACAGTGTGCAAACAAAAGGTCTTTTTTTGGCTGGGTGGGGAACTGTGTTGCCATGGTCCATTAATTAAATTGGTTACAGCACATACAGAACAAATGCTTTTTTAATACTGAACATACTGAACCACTGTTACCTAGTACTTGAACAGTAGAGCATCACAAGGAAATGATCAGAAATAAAATTATGTTTTTATTTTTTTACATTATTGCTTTTGCTCAATTAAAATTTAACCAGGCTATCAGGAAGTCCAGATATGGAGGTCTTGTATACCCCAGGCAGTGTGGTTGCTGACCTTGAGCCAAACAGCTTGGAGAGTGAAGTCAAATGGGCCTTAGAAAGCACTGCTAATAACAAGGCCAGTGGAAGTGATGATATTCCAGCTGAACTATTTACAATTTTAAAAGATGATGCTGTTAAGGTGCTACACCCAATATGCCAGCAAGTGTGGAAAACTCAGCAATGGCCAGAGGATTGGAGAATATCAGTCTACATCCCAATCCCAAAGAAGGGCAGTGCCAAAGAATGCTCCAACTACCGCACAATTGCGCTCATTTCACACGCTATCAAGGTTATGCTTAAAATTCTACAAGGCAGGCTTAGGCAGTATGTGGACCGAGAACTCCCAGAAGTGCAAGCTGGATTTTGAAGGGGCAGAGGAACCAGAGACCAAATAGCAAACATGCGCTGGATTATGGAGAAAGCTAGAGAGTTCCAGAAAAACGTCTACTTCTGCTTCATTGACTATGCAAAAGCCTTTGACTGTGTCGACCACAACAAACTATGGAAAGTTCTTAAAGAAATGGGAGTGCCTGATCACCTCTTCTGTCTCCTGAGAAATCTCTATGTGGGACAAGAAGCTACAGTTAGAACTGGATATGGAACAACTGATTGGTTCAAAATTGGGAAAGGAGTACGACAAGGTTGTATATTGTCTCCCTGCTTATTTAACTTATATGCAGAATTCATCATGCGAAAGGCTGGACTAGATGAATCCCAAACTGGAATTAAGATTGCCGGAAGAAATATCAACAACCTCAGGTATGCAGATGACACAACCTTGATGGCAGAAAGTGAGGAGGAATTAAAGAACCTTTTAATGAGGGTGAAAGAGGAGAGCGCAAAATATGGTCTGAAGCTCAACATCAAAAAAACCCAAGATCATGGCCACTGGTCCCATCACCTCCTGGAAAATAGAAGGGGAAGAAATGGAGGCAGTGAGAGATTTTACTTTCTTGGGCTCCTTGATCACTGCAGATGGTGACAGCAGTCATGAAATTAAAAGACGCCTGCTTCTTAGGAGAAAAGCAATGACAAACCTAGACAGCATCTTAAAAAGCAGAGACATCACCTTGCCGACAAAGGTCCGTATAGTTAAAGCTATGGTTTTCCCAGTAGTGATGTATGGAAGTGAGAGCTGGACCATAAAGAAGGCTGATCGCCAAAGAATTGATGCTTTTGAATTATGGTGCTGGAGGAGACTCTTGAGAGTCCCATGGACTGCAAGAAGATCAAATCTATTCATTCTTAAGGAAATCAGCCCTGAGTGCTCACTGGAAGGACAGATCCTGAAGCTGAGGCTCCAATACTTTGGCCACCTCATGAGAAGAGAAGACTCCCTGGAAAAGACCCTGATGCTGGGAAAGATGGAGGGCACAAGGAGAAGGGGACGACAGAGGATGAGATGGTTGGACAGTGTTCTCGAAGCTACCAACATGAGTCTGACCAAGCTGTGGGAGGCAGTGGAAGACAGGAGTGCCTGGCGTGCTATGGTCCATGGGGTCACGAAGAGTCGGACACGACTAAACGACTAAACAACAACAACAAATCAGGAAATCACACACTGAGATTTGAAAGGCAAAAATGCTGTTTTAAAAAAGGCAATGGGGAAGAACTAATTACAGCAAAGCTGTATCTGCCAAAGTCAAGAACACAAAGACAGGAGACTGCAGCTTGTTAAATGCAGCCCCACAAGCAACATCTAGAAAACCCAGTACTATCCCAATACTAACCCTTTCTGCCCCACGTGAGATATTATACACTTCACATGCCACACCAATGGCACAGGCAAAGGAAAACCATTGTGCTCCGACACAATTTCATGTCAGGTTATGCCAATGAGAAAAGAATATTCCACTTGGGTGAAATAAATATACATACCCCACTTTCAGCACTAATATGACTACATCTGGAGCACGAAGTAGACTGCTGACCGCCTGGAAAAGATACAGAGCAACCAGAAATAATAAAAGACTATCAACAAGCTGGAACATTGGGCAGGGGCATGGAACAAAAACGTTCAGAGCCCTATGGAGAAGAGTTGTGTATTTTTTTTAGCACTGAGACTACTAAGGGGCAATATGATAGCAATCTTCAAATGTTTGAACAGCTGCTACAGAGGTGAAGGAACAAATTTATTCTAGAGGGAAAGCTCTGACTCACAAGTTCAAATTGCAGGAATGGTGATTTCACGTAAACATGAGGAAGAATTTCCTGGCCATACAAGCTGTCCAACAATGGAACAGATTGTCTTGGAAAGTGGTGGCCTTTTTCACGAGAAATTTTTTTTAATGGAGGATGCTGAAATAACGGGGTCCCTGCAACAGCAGGAGTTTGGATCCTTCCATCTCCAGGATTCTTTAACTGGAGGA
The DNA here is from genome assembly GCF_965207765.1 of Zootoca vivipara. Taxonomy (NCBI): domain Eukaryota; kingdom Metazoa; phylum Chordata; class Lepidosauria; order Squamata; family Lacertidae; genus Zootoca; species Zootoca vivipara. Next base: position 51,142,791 of record NC_142589.1, read on the forward strand.
CAAACGCTCCAAGCCAGCTATTGATTATTACACTCACGTTCCACCTTTCCTCAAAAGAGCTCAAGGTGGCAATGTGTTGCTTTTCCTCCTCTTTCGTCCTCACAACAAACCTTGCGAGGTAGGTGAGGCTGGGAGTTTGTAAGTGCTCCAAGGTCACCCAGGGAGCTTCGTGGCAGGAGGGATTCGAACCAGGGTCTTCTCAGTCCAACACTCGCCTTACCCTGAAGTATCTAACAATCAAAACAACAACAACTCAGTCCTTCAAGAACTCCAGAGTTATGCCCAGCAACAACCACCTTGCAAAGTAGGCCTAGATTTCTGTAGGTGGGCAGAGAGCAAGACTGCTCTGCTCCAGCAGCAAAGGGCACACCTGGCTCAACCCACCAGCCCACCCTGGGGGGCCATATTTGCATGCAACGGCCCCGCCTCCACAGCCTTCGTTTGCATGCACCGGTCTCGTCCACGCAGGGCTTATTTGCATGCCCCGCCCAAAATGGCTCAGGGGAAAGGGAGGCAGGCGAGGCCTGGGCCGCCTCAAGGGCCGCCTCACCTGTGCCGGCTTCCCCTCCGGAGCGCGACCTTCTCCCTTCCCTTCCTTGATTTCCCGCCTGCGCTTTACGGCCGGACCGCGCGACAGCAGCGCACCCGGTGCCGTACATCAGCCGCACGACAGCCAATCAGAATTGAGGGTGGGGTTACGGACTCCGCGCAAGCGCACTCCGCTATCTTTGAGTGATAGTCTGAGACAGAGAGGCGGGGATGGGAAAGAAAGACAGGCTTCTGCGACGCGCAGGCGCAGTGTTCCGTTCCTCGGCTGTGGCGGGGTTAATGCTGCTCCGCTTATCCTAGACGCAGTTTTTTGGATAGTGGGGGTTTTGTGCGTCCTCCTCGCCAAGGAACTGCCGGTGCTAGAGGTGGGACGCATATTCTCGAGGCAGCTTCCCGCTACTTTATTAAAAATGCTTTGCTTTAAGCTTGCAATTATTTTTTGCATACCTGCAAGTGCAGGGGGGGAAATGTTAAAAACGCTTTGGGAAGCAACGAGGGGGGGTCGATCGAGTGGCGGGATCGTTCGTAAGGCTTCTGCCGGAGTGGTGGAACCGTTGCACATGGTGAACCCCGCTCACCCAACCAAGCTGCTCCCTGGTGCGTCTCTCACCCCAGCCTACCTCGCAGGGTTGTTACGGAGAAGAAAATGGGGAGGGTTGCCTGCACCGTGCGCCCTAGCAACTTGCAGGAAAGGAAATGTGATAATGTAATAAATGAACGAAAGCTCGACTTCGGTTGTCACTGACTGTTCACATTAAAATAAAATAAAAAGTAAGTAAGTAATAGGATTGTTCTCCGCTGTAATGTTGCCATCCGTTTTTGTAAACTTCTAGCCTTCAGAAATGGCGTAAAGTTGCGGGCAATCTGTAAAGCGCAGCAGGGTCGCGGGCCTTGCGCCATCCTCAGCTGGATAAGAGTCTCCTGGTTCCTCCAGAGCGGAGAAAGTGCCTCCCCTCCCTCGCCCCTAAAGTTGTCTGCATCTTGGGACAGTATTCAGATGAAATGTCGGGGCGGGGGGGGGGGTGGCGTACAAAGGAGATTCCAGTGTATTGCGCGCTGAAGCTAGGGCTTGCTGATCAGAAGGTCGGAGCTTCGAAACCCCGCGACGGGGTGAGCTCCCGTTGCTCGGTCCCTGCTTCTGCCAACCTAGCAGTTCAAAAGCACGTCAAAGTCCAAGTAGATAAATAGGTACCGCTCCAAGCGGGAAGGTAAACGGCGTTTCCATGTGCTGCTCTGGTTCGCCAGAAGTGGCTGTCATGCTAGCCACATGACCTGGAAGCTGTACGCCGGCTCCCTCGGACAACAGAGCAAGATGAGCGCCTCAACCCCAGAGTCGGTCACAACTGGACCTAATAGTCAAGGGTCCCTTTACCTTTACCTTACTGCTGGGACAAAGAAGCATGCAATGGTTGACCCCTACCCCGCCCCCATTTTAAAAAATACATCCATCTGTACGCCGTTTGTATCTTTTTAGGTGAAACAAGCAGGCTCCTTAGGTGCAAGACAAAGAGAAGCTCAGCAGTTTTCATATAAAGGAAGTTGAAGATTAATTTTTAGTGGTGCACTGGGTTAAAAACCAACAACCAAAAAGCCAAATTGGGTAGCTTTGCATGATTAAGTTGGAGGGAATGTATTCTCATAAAGCCCCAACTTCAGAACAAGATAGTTTTCCTCCAGTTTAGGAACTCACCATTGAACAGCTAAGCTCTATATTCTCCCAACTGCACAGAAAACAAATGTTAGCCCAGAGAAAAAAAAATACCGTATCTTCTCCATCCTGGGCTAGCTCTTTGCCACAGGGAGGCACCCCCATTTTGAAGCACTCTGCTTTTATTGGGTTACCACTGTTCCAGTGTCCCCTCCCCCTTCCCCCACACTTGAGCCTAGTGTTAATGCAGATCCAATCCAAATGCCTCTTCTCATTGTGCAATATTTCAACAAATACCCCACACTGCATCAGTGAGACACAGTAGCTTGTGGCATCATTCTTAGAGAAACCATCACTTTGGGCAACCAGGAATTCCGATCTGGATTAGGGATGGTTCATGAAAACTGACATAAGGCAGAGCAAGAAGTGTGGTGGCTGACAGGCATCATGAACTTTGCTCCAAAGCAAGATTTGTTTGCACCTACAGGAGTGGGGAACCTTTTCAGCCTGAACTACACCCTCTTCTGGGCAACCTTTTGAGGGCCACATGTCAGTGGTGGGTAGGGCCAGATCCCCACCCTGGGTTAGCCACTGTATACCAGCCTCACCTACCTCACATAGATATTACGAAGATAAAATAGAGGAAGGAGCAACCATGTCTGCTGCCTTGAGCTCCTTGGTGGTTTTCAAGATGTTGAGGGGTCTGGTAAATGTAGTTTAAATGTGACACCCAGAACTGAAACAGTACTCCAGATGTGGCTTGACCAGCAACCAGAGCAGTACTTTTACTCCCCATGTTGTAGACACCATGCTTGTGTTAATTTAAGCTGAAGATTGTGTTTGCTTATACATGTACGTATATCAGCAAAATTGCACTGTAGGTCCATGTTTAGCTTGTGATTGACTAAGAAACCTAAATTCTCACATGCCCAACTGCCAAGCTAGGTCCCCACCCCAACCTAAATTTGGCTCTTTTTTGGTAACAAAATGCAGGATTTGATGTTTATCTCAGTTGAATTTCAGTTGTTTGTAGCCTAGTGTTCCAGCCTCTCAAGATCATTTTGAATTTTGATTCTATCTTTTAAAGTGAGAGCTATAATTAGTCTCAGTCTCATGCCATCTGCAAATCTTGATAAACACCCCCTGAATCAAAGTAATTTATAAATGTACTTAATAGCCCAGGAACACAGCCCTGACACTTGAGACCTCTTTCTTGGTAGACAGAGCCATCAATGAACACCCGCTGGATATGGTTGCTCAACCAGCTGTGGATCCATTCAACAATAATTATAATCCAGCCCACATTTTACCATCTTGTCAACAAAGCTATCACAGGAGTTTTTGTCAAAAGTTTTTCTGGATTAAAAAGAAAAGGAGATACAGTTTGTCTGGCATGACTTGGGGAGGGAGATTCCCTTTTTATTCACAGTTGATGGAGACACAAGCAAAACAAGTAAAAACCTGCAGACTCTTTTTTATTAAATTCTCCCATTTCATCTGTACAGAAAAAATGCACATTATGTTCAGAATCTCCGTTAACAATTCAAAATTACACAGCATGAACATGTAAAAAGAAAGAACGGCCAAGATTTTGTACATAGAAAGGAAAAACAATTTACAAAAAAACCCACATTTGTTAATGTTACATTTTTAAAAGGACTACGGGCCAGCCAACATTAGCTGTATCATCTACCAATTTACTGTCTCTCCAATGGGTGGTTTTGCAAGCTGCAGGAGGGACACTGAGTACGAACCCTTTTATGCCACCCTGAGTTGTTCTGTGCGCCTGCGTTTTGCTTCTCTCAAACACAAAACGCGCCTATTCTTCAATCAAACACCACTTATATTGAGTTCCAAAGCATACCTGAAGGGAAATTGCAGCCTGCCTCTGATGCATTTCCAAGAACCTTGAGATAAGCCATTTGATTCTCTTTGTGCCAAGTAGGGAGCCTCTGGATGGAGGAGTCTGCAAGTGTCGGATGGAGAAGCAGTGCACCTGATGCTCAGAATCTACACAGAAATGGTACCAATTATCATGCTGGTCACAGCTGTCCAGAAGGACTAGCAATATGAGAACAGGACTCAGGACAAGCCGGGGGGCCAGGACAGTGCTGGTACCACGTGCTGGATGGCACCACTTCCTAAAGACAATTCCCTCCACCCAGCACTCTTTCAGTTTGTTAGTATTAATGCTCTGGATGCACCCGCAGTGTGTATGTAGGAAGAGTGTGTAACCTATCAATCCAGTTGTACAAACTATGAAGCGGAACAGGATGTGTGATCCTTCAGTTTTCCAATTCAACAAGTTCCTTAGCTTACTTTGGGACAAGAGAATAGCCCAGTCTACATCTAAGAGCCACCACGAAGAGCCAAGAAAACCCTGCTCCTTAGGCTCCACCAGGGCTTTTCTGCAGGAACTCTATTCCTGTTATGCACAGAGCAGTCCTGCCTACTTCCATCTCCAATGGATCAAACCAGGGGACCTTCCTTGAGATGAGAGCCAAGAGCAGCATCAGCACAGCTTTAGATGAGACACAAGGAAGAAGAAACAGCAGCAGCAGCAGCACAGTGGAGCTCATGTTGCAAGACAGTCGAGGCCACAGTGGTGAAGACAGCAAGTACTACAAGTTCAAACAGGGAACCTTACAGGGAAGCAGCAGAAAAACAAGCCCCCAATTCCTAAGTACTTTTCAAACATTCAAACTGCAGCACAGCCCCTTCCATCTTCCTCAAAGCAGTGGCACGTATTCTGAGGAGGGAGTGGCAAGCACAACACTTGCAATACAATGCCACTTTAGATGAAGGATCGTTTTTGTAAACAGCCGTTCCTCAAATAAGCGTCAAGCAGGAATACTTAGCTGTCAGACTGAAACTGACAGGGTCTGAGGAGACTGCATGGAGGCTTAAGTAATGCTGAGACAGAGACCTGCAGTGCTTGGAACTCAAGAGGCTGCTTCTCGTCTCTTTTTAAAACAATGGCTCACTCAAGGTCACCGAGAATGGAGTGACTGACTGGCTGTAATGGCTTCGGCATTCTGTCTCTTCCCAGGCAACTAGTCCCCTTACGTACATCTCACACAAGCTCCTCTTCGGCAGCATCACTATATGCCTGCAAAAACCACTGCTGCCGATTATGGGAATTTACTCAGGAGAGCATTTTTCTTTCATTAACCAATGGGGCACTCCCACTAGGATCAAGGGAAGGCAATTGTAGTTGGCTGAAGGGAAGCAATGTAAGAATAATACGTTGTGCGCCTTATCTGAATGCATGTGCTAGCCAGGATGGTGAGGGCCTCCTCTCCTTTCACAGCATTTGGTGCAGGGTCACCATATGCAAGTACCAGTTTCTTCCCAACGTTGTGTAGAATTTGGAAGATGATATGACCATGGCTATTCCTTGCCCCCTACAGTATGAATGGCAGCTCTAAGCACACTGCAATTAATCTGCCGGCTGCCTCTCTTGCAAGTGACTTGAGTTGCCCTGGGAGCATCCTCCACCATCACCACCCCATTTCAGAGTCAAGGCAGATTCTTTAGGATAAAGAAGTCTATGCCTTGCTTCAGGGTTAAAACACAATACTGAAGGGCATCCAGGGGTGGGTGAAAGGGAGGGGGGAGGGAATAGAGGCTTTGGAATGCACTGAGCATGCACTAGTTGGGGAACTATGGCACACACCCCTTTCCAATGTCACCATTCATAGATTCAGTAATTCAGCAGGGGAAGGAAATCCAATCTAGTGGCCACAGTCCAAAAAAACCTTCAGTACACACAGGCTCGCCCACTGATCTCTGATTTCCCTAATCATCTCTCCTTAATTCTGAAGGCCTGAAAAAAGTCAGTGGGCCTCAGGGGTGGGGTGGGGTGAGATTCTTGCACAAGGTTTTCCAGTTTGCCATCCTCAGGAATACAAAGCCACACTTTGCACGACTTGCTTTCCAGTAGGATGAAAAATAAAGGTTTCCTAAAGCTAAAAACTTTTGTGCCTTTTACCAACACTTCAAGAGCAGCAGAAAATATTCACAGTAGTGGTATGGCTGAGTCTGTCCACATCATCATTAAGATCAGCTGGTCCCATTGCCAAAAGCCCCTCGCGTTTGTGACGTTAATGTAGAACGCTGAGAATTTGACATTTGAATGAGCAGTTGAAGCAAAGCAGGAAAAGGGGCGGGGAGGGGAAGACGATGTTGCACTCAAGCCTTGTGTCGGGCAGACTCATGATTTAGCCCTCAAGAGCATACAGGCAACCATGTCTAACAGCCTGATAGATATCCTACTATACACAAGAAGGAGCCTGCATGTGCGTATTTCCTCTTCTTCAAGTTCCTCCCTGTGCCCTCCAACCAACCAACAAGGAGCACATTCCTGCTCATTGCAAACAGGGTGATGGTGGTAGTGTTACTAAAAGCATCACTTCAGCAAAGATACCTCTCCCACCCAACTCTCAGAAAGCTATCCTCCCCCTCCGCTCCCCTCCGCCATCCTTGCTTAGTGTAGGGAGCCCTGCCGCTTCCCTACTTCCCAAATGGCTGATGATCTCTTTAGACGGATTCTTGACAGCAGAAAAGCCCTACACCCTCCCTGACAGTTCAGAGAGGAAACTTCAGTAACTTGTAAATAAGAACCCTATGAGCCCAACCCCTTTGGGGAGGACCCAAATCCTCGTTTTTTCCCAAAACCACCGCCTTACTACCCAAGACCACAGCTCCACTGTAGCTTGTCCTAAGGCTTCCCTTGAGATACAGTATGGTTTTGCAGGGGGTGCCTGTAAGACCACTGAAGTTTCTTTAATCTGGTCAATATTTTATTAACCCCAAAGATTGGAGTAGGGGCGGAGAAGTATGGAAGGCATTGCCTTTTGGCAAAAACGGAGAAACAAGCCACAAAAAGAAAAAAGAAAAAGAAGTACAACAGAATACAGTAACAAAAGCACAAAAACAGTAGAGATGATGACGGGCCTCTGGAGGCAACTCTTGCTGACTGATTATGTGCTGGAGATGCTTGTTCCAGGGTGAGCCAGATGTCCAAAGCAAGGCCAGCTGTGAATGGTGGGTGATGTCCTTTCCCCTCGGTCCTCCTGCCTAAGCCAAGGAGCACAAACACTTCCACACCAAGACCTACTGTCCAACACTATGCCTGGAACAGATCTTTAAAAATTTGCTTTAAAAACCTCTTGAGCTGCAGGTTGTCAGTCTGTCTGGGGAGTGAAGGCAGTTCCGACAGCATGAGAAAGAGAGAAAGAGAAAGAGAAAAAACTTGTCTACAGGCAGGCAAACAACAGTCGCTAACGATAGGGTAACGAAGCTGCTGGCTGGACCGCCAAGGCTGCACGTGCCAACTCGTTCCGAGGATGGAGAAGCCATGGACGAGATGGGACACTCAGCTGGCACGGGCTGCTGTTCTAATCTGTTTGTACTCTCCGGAGAGGTGGGAGGGGAGACTATACAGAGGAGGGCTGTACAAACTGGGCAGGCGGGCAGGCCTTCTTTCCTTCCTTCTTCCCTTTGACTACCAAGGCAGGCTCTACCTGTCCTTCAGCTCTCGTGTCACTCGCTTCGTGATACGCCCACACATCAGGCCAATCAGGAACAGGATGCAGATGCCCACACTGATCACTGAGAGGATGTAGTTCTTGGATGGAGAGGTCATCACTTGCATGGCAAGATCAGAAAAGCCTTCCGCTGGGGCAACCTGACAGGCAAGGAGGAAGAAGAGTCAGCTCCCAAACCAATCGTAACAGATATCTACAATGTACAGATGAAATTTAGGGGTCAGTGCTTCAAACAAATCTTCTCTAAAACCACCCAGTTTGTTACAACCCTGTATAGACCAGAATAGGGTTGCAGGACCATAAACTGGGCTAGGCTGTTTGTCCATGTTATGCTGGTGTTCTGCCAGCTCCTTCTCTCATAGGTGCTTACCTGAACCTTCTTTTCTTCTTCACAGGCTTAAGAAATTTAAACTATATATTAAGCAGCTTGTAAATTCTTTCAAATAAAAATAAACAAACGAACAAAGTAGGGCAGGGAGATGGCATTCTCAGTAGTGGCACCTGGGTGAGGAAAGACAAGTCCCAAAGAAGATTACCTGGCACCAGCTTTGTGATCTTTTCAGAGCCAGGTGAAGACCTTTCTATTCACCTAGACCAGGCATCCCCAAACTTCGGCCCTCCAGATGTTTTGGACTACAATTCCCCATCATCCCTGACCACTGGTCCTGTTAGCTAGGGATCATTTGAGTTGTAGGCCAAAACATCTGGAGGGCTGCAGTTTGGGGATGCCTGACCTAGACCTTTGAAATAACTTGCTTTAAGGACCAGTCTTATTGGCTTTAAAAACAGTGTTTTGAGTTAGTTTATCACTTTATATTGTACTTTAATTGTGCTTGTTTTGGGCATCAATCAAGGATTTTGTGTAATGGGGTAGCTTTATAAATTCCATTAACAAGTGTTTTTTTTTAAGCATCTGGTCCTATCCCTCCCTCACAAGATATTGAACACAAAAGGATCAACAGCTGTGAAATAGCAAGAGGAGTCCTACGCTCCTTATATCCTTTCAACTGCTTGCTTTTCCCTTGAGATTCAGGATGTTCTTTCTGTAACCAATCTCTCCTCAGCAGTGTATGCAAACACAAGCCAGGGTATGTGCAGCAAGGTGTCTGGAGAGGAGGAGTGGGGATCCCCCAGTAGGGTGCTACATGTCTATCCAACAGCAGAGTGGGATCGCCCTCCCACAGCTGCCCTGTGCTGGGCCTTCCAATTTGCGCTCTCTCTCTCTCTCTCTCTCTCTCTCTCTCTCTCTCTCTCTCTCTCTCTCTCTCTCTCTCTCTCTCTCTCTCTCTCTCTCATTTCCCATTTCAGGCTCATTTCAGAGGCCAGGAGCTCAGATATCAAGAGATGGGTCCCTGCTCTGTAACAGCAACTGTTACATTTTGTTCTGCACTTGCCCTGGCAAGGTTGGCTTTCTACAGATGGAATTTAAAATTGCACAGAAGTGGTGAGGAGCCATGCTTGACATGCATATTAAGGCTGTCCATGCCGGTAACTCAGACTCGCTTCCAAGACCAATCTAGCATATTGTATCAAGGATTGCCATTACAGTAGCAGCATTCCATCATGTGTTCACGGCCTTCAGCACCAACACATGCATCGTGCTGGTACTTTCCATCTGTTCCAATTCCCTCATATCCCCAACAATCCCTAGGCACCCAGAAGAGGTCTTCCTGGAGGAATAAAGTGGGCAGCTTTGCTCACCTTGGCAGCATAGCTCCACATTTCAATCCGATCATTAAGGCGCTTCTTACACTCAGGCTGCAACCTCACACGCTTGTCCTCCAGGGCCTCCATCAGACAGGACATCTCTGCAGAACAGAGGAAAGAGTGTTACAAATGATTGAAGGCATGGCCTTTCTCAGATCATCACGATCTTGATCTTCCCTCCCTCTTTTGCTATTATGTGTTTCTCAAGGTGACAAGACAGGTAACGACCATCACACCACTTCATTGGGGGGGGCACTGGGGGGCTCAGAGATTTGATGGGGACCAGGCAAAATCAGGGGTACATGTGGGCACCACACTGGTGACCCCAGTGTTTAACATATTTTATATATATTTTTTAGAAAATACGTATTGCTTAGAAAGGATTTTACTCATTAATCTAAACAATGATGATGAAAGTTCCTCTGTTTCCCCCCCCCCAAGTATATTGATTTTTACCACTGGGGGGGAATCCTATCCACTAGTCCTTCACATCTCTAGGAAGTGTACAAATCTATCCTAAGCAAGTTGTTTAGAGTGTAATTGTGCCTAGACTTGTCCAATACCAACAGTAGGAGCAGAAGACTAAAAACCATTGACTCTGTGGAAGTAGCACCACTGGTGGCTGGGATGCTTCCTGGGCTTCTTAGCAAGCTGCAAGACTTACGTCGCCCTCTTCCTGGTGGGATGGCAGCACAGTGGTGCTTGATGTCAAGGGCACAGGCCGTATGAAGGACGGGGTCCACAAAGATATCAGCTTTACTCTCCTTCAACATGTTGAGCACCTCCTAGAAAGGCAGAAAATTGCAATGCACCCTCAATATAATTATTTGCATATCTCATCTTAACTTGCTCATCCTCCTGCTGCTTCATTATACTTGGAATACTTAAACCCTGCTTTGTAGCCCTGAGCAGTTCTCAAATAAAATAAGATTTTGCAGTGTGGAAGTTGTTTTCAAATGGAGCACATTTATAGTAGTCTACTCAAAGTTATGAAGGCATTTATAGACTGTTGCCAGGTCAGAATTTGAAAGGGATGTGAAGTGTGGCAATATAAAAATGCAAAGGGGAAGGAATGGATGCCTTCCCTTGGCTAACTGAAGTGGACTGAGGAGCAGTGACAGGAGAAAGCAAATCACAACCACCCCTAGGAATCCTTGGAACATCCAAGCTAGAGAACAAAGCTGTAGCGCCGAATAAGTTCCGAAGTGAGGAGAATGCCAACAGATTGAGCTGTACATAATCTAGCATTCTCCCCCTTGCCATTACACAGAGGCACACCTAGTCCTTTACCTTTTTGCACATGTCTGCTTTGATCTTTAGCAGATTCACTTTCAGGCATTCTTCCACTTGTCCTGTCTGCTCCTGGGCTGCTGCTTCCTCGGCACACAAGCTAGAAATCTTTCAAAACATCAAATACATTAGCTTATAATACCACAGGCCAACAAATTACGTCTCCTTTAGGAGGGAAATAGAACAAATTTATGTGACAAAAAGGTCCAAAACATGGTATCTAGCAAGGGAAACAAATACAACCTTACTTTCCAATTCAGTATATGTTATCCCTTTATTACTGAGGAAAGCCCAGAGGTCCTCTATTTTGGATGTTGCCTAAGGCCAAGGCTGGAAGCTATTCCCTGACTTAAGCTAAATTCCAGCTGGCAGAGCCTGGAACAATTTCTGGAAATGAGCAGAGGTGACAAGCAGCACCTACTTTCCACCCTGCAAGAGCAGGATTCTATGCTTCTATCATACAGTATAGTCTTTGCTCAGCAAGGCAATACTATTAGGGGCCATCTACTCCTGCTTTTAAGCTTTCTGTTCCTTTCCAAATTCAAGGGAGACTTGTTCTCAAAGAGGTACTTAAATATCAGTTACGAAGAAAGAAGGAATCTCCAACACACTATTCCTCATAGCATGAAAAGGACCAAGGGGAGGAACTTTATCTATGAACTTAACTCTGGACAGGATGATTCCACATGAAATACAAACCATTTTTGTGTAAGATCCCAAGCTGGATTCCCATAATACTTTGCTCCACAAGCAGCTCTTGGAGCAAATTTACTCTCTGCAAATTGCAAATGCCACAAAAGGTGACAACCCCAAGGTGATTTTAAACTACTGGGGGATTCAGTCAAGAACACCATAGTTCAAACTGTACTACCAGGAGCTCACGAGAACTTGCCAATATATATACAGTAGTGTGAAGGAGGATTGAATTTGAAAGCTCCCACCTCTTCTGAGCAGTGCATCTGCAACTGAGGATCTAACCGGTAATCAAGAGCGGATTCCTCGATAATCACTCGAATCTGATCTTCACAGTCGGGAGAGAGACGCTGTTTAGGGGTGAGAACAAGAACAGTCATGCCACTGGAGAAGAACCAACATTCACATGTTCCTCAGAGCCTGACCTGCTACCCAGCTGAATGAAGTATAGTTACTGGTTCCCACACCTTCACCTGTGCTGTTGCATAGACTGTGCACATACTGGAACATCAATCCTGCTTGAATCCAGACTTTACCAGTGTTAGAGAAAGGCATCCCCTGGCATTAGACAAATGATTTTCAGAGTAATGAAAGGGCAGAAAATTGCTAGTGATTTAATTTATTATTGTATATTTCCTGCTTGGGAGAGAGGAAGAAGCACTTGTAGGATTTTCTGCCTGGTGTCAAAATAAGTGTTGGCCTTGGGTATTATGACTGGGGGCTGGGGGTCGGGGAGGAGAGAGATTTTATATTCTGCCTACTGCAGCATTATGTATTGCACCAGCCCTTGTTAAGAGAAACTGTCCAGCCTCCTAGCCAGAGTTGTCCAACTTATCTGCTTCTCAGATAAACCATAACACTCTGGAACTATTCCAACCTGGATACCCTTCTTTACCACTATTTGCCAAGTAAATGTGTAAGGAAAAGAGGTGCCTGTTCCCAAGCAGGAATCTACACGTATCAGAAACCACAACCAATTAATTACAACTCACTTGTGCACATCTAAGTGTTTAGAGACACATAGCTTCCCTTCATTTATTTCTGCTGCAGCCTAGGCCCATTAATGATGAACGTGTTTCTACTGCAGTTAAAATATGAAGTGGTTCTCCATAGGGGAAGGAGCTAGAGATGGGCTGAGATATGGGTTCACCAGCACTGTGAAAACAAGTCAGCAATGGGGTAACCCTTGCCTCAGACATGTGCTTATACAGAATCATTAAAGCAACATTCAGCACAAATCTTAACTACTAACCATTAACCACTAATCTTAACTAACTTGAGCGATCATGTATTTTTGGTGCATTTTTTAGCACTAAAAGTCTCTTAAAGTCAATCTTTGACAGCAAAAGACAGTTTAATATATGGATTTTTTTTTCTATAGGGAGAATTCTTCATTTGGGAAAACATCAGATGAGGCTGCACTTAAGACAAAGCCCGCAATTCAAATCAAGATGCAAGAATACAGCAACCAAAGCAATCTGATCATAGAGGGTAATTACATTCACCACACCAGAAGAAGCCCCATGCAAGTGAGCCTCTGACAGCTGGGAATTCTGAATGCTTCCAGGGAGATAAGGCAGAGAGAAGTCCTCCTCCATTGTTTACCTATGTTCATATTCTCTCCCCTAATATCCCTCAATATATTCATGAGGGGAAAGAGCAGGGCTATTTAGCTGATAAAGAGAGATAAGATAAGCAGAGGAAGGCTACCAGCAGCTCAATGATCACCTCTGCTTTCTGTCTGCAGGTCTAAGAGGAAGCCTTCTCAACTCTCAGTGGCTGCTTTACACATCACTCCTTTTAACACCACTTAGGCTGATCAGTGACACCAGATGGATTTCCAAAAATGCATTGTTACATAAAATTAGCTAATAACGTAATGAATTGTGCAATTTCAATGTAGTTACAACTTTTTCCAAATATAAGTGGTTAGATTTTAGGACTTGATAAAATTACTGTTAAACACTCTATTACTTACAAAAATTAAACCATGTATGGAACTGTATGTTTTAAATTGTCCCATCTTAAAATGTTTTATTAAGTGGGTTTTATTCATTTCTCTCCCCTAATCAACATTCATTTCAAATACTTGGGTTGCTGGGGAAAAAAATCTTTAGATACTTATTTGGCATGTAAAATTTACACAGCGCACTTTTAAAATTTTAAGTTAAATTAACATAACTTTTATGATTAGGTTGACTAAATCAGATCACTGGAACAAATTCCCAGAGAACCCATATAACTGGGCCTAAGCTTCTGAGACCTGCCTGTATTTTAAACATGCTTGTTGACTGGCACACACCATATAGCAGAACAAGTCCCTTTAGGGACCTTCTGGCACTAGGTCATTGTGAAACACATGCCCCTTAGTCACCTGGTCTGCATATTTCAGCTTCAAGCAGGAGATGACCTGCCCTTCAAGCTCGGAATCATCCTTGGCCTTGGTCAGAATGCTCTGGCAGAATTTGGGGATGTCAGCTTTGCAGGCCTTCCTGAGCACTGGATTCAGGCGGTAATCTACCAAGAAAGAAAAATAGTGATGAAGACCAGCTGCTGGAATGAGGCGCCAGCTGCAGAACTGAGTCACTTTTACTTAGCAGCCTAGCACTGGAGTTTTTTCTGTCTGAGCTGCCCGTAATGTAGCCAAGTTGCAAGGCCTTGGCTCTCGGGAAACCAGCTACATGCACAGAAGGCTCGGCAGATGCCCACAATCCTGTGGGAGCATAGAAAAAAAGAACAAGCTGTGGAATTCAGCTCACCCAGTTCCCAGCTCTCATGGTCATGGTTGACCATTAATATGGAGATTGCTCCTGCTTCCCTCCTCCCCTAGTGCAAGCAACAAACCCTGGCTTAACATCATATCCACATCAGCAATGTTGTTTGTTCTGCTCAAAGGATGCAAAAGAACAAGGAAGCCAAGAACAAGCTTTGGCTTTACACTGTGGTTTGTTAGGGTCACAACAAACTACCATCTCTGATTCATACGTAACATTTAGATATGGATTGTGGTTTGTAGCTCCTGCTTGTGATAGGGAAGGCATGCCAATGCTAAATCATTGCCAAGTGCCATGGATGAGGTGATTTGAAAGCCTTCTGCGGTGGTTATCAAATTATGATGCACACAGGGTTAGGGATATCAAAATTTAAAGGCAACTATCCAAACCATGCTGCTTTCCAACTTTGTTTTGTTCTGCCCAGTATTGCATATAAATAGAGCAGTACAGGTGCTGCTTCCACACTGTTCTCATAATGACTGTAGAAATTATCAAAGGGTGGGTGACTGATGTGGTTAACCCGATGCCATGGGAAAATAACCCAGGGGAGGGGGGAAAGGGGTGTTCTTAAAACTTTTTCCTTTATTCAGCAAAAGCTGAGGAACATACAATCACACCTGAAAAAAACATACATAGTTATAGCGTAGCTAAATCTCTGCATTAGGCAGCATTTTTAAAAAATCCAGGGTTATATCAAGTTCTTTCAGAGATCCTTTTAACTGGAGATGAGCTGAACCTGACATTTTTTGTATGCACAGTATGAACTTTACTATTGGGCTAGGGAATCTCCTCTTACATTTCAAGTATAGGTAATAACTTGAAATCAGATGTTTTTATAAGACAAATTAAAAAAAATCCCACCAGTTTTCAAATAGGAAATGCTGAATGGTGAAGGCACGGTTGTGCAAGGAGAGGAGAAATTATTTTAACACTTAAGAAAAGTTTCCTTGGAGGGGATTATACCTACAGCAGACCTGCATAGACATAACATTTATGCCACACAAAGAAGCAAACAAGAAGGTCTAGTCTGGCAGGCTGAACTTGGGATGCTGCCAGAGCCCGCCCACAGCCTTCCCAAAGCAGGATAAGCCTGTGATCACAGCTATGCACAGGTGCGGGGAGGAAATAAATAAATGGAGAGTAGGTTTCCTCTGCTCTCCATTTATTTATTCACCACCCGCCCACAAAGCTACAATCATGTAAGTAAAATAAGTATAAGATGCGAGTTACCTGTATAAATAACAACTATAAAATATCATAGCACCATCCCTTATCTTTAAAAAAGTCAGTTCCTAAAAGCCTGTTGGAATACAAAAGTATTCACCTGCCAGCAGAAGGGCAACCAGGAAGGAGGCAGTCTATTGCAGTGTTTCTCAACCAGTGTGCCTCCAGATGTTTTGGGACTACAACTCCCATCATCCCTAGCTAGCAAGACCAGTGGTCAGGAATGATGGGAGTTGTAGTCCCAAAACATCGGGAGGCACACTGGTTGAGAAACACTGGTCTATTGTCTCTAGGAAGAGAGTTCCAATGTCTGGGAACAGTTACCAAGAAGGTCCTATCTTGCGTGCCCGGCAAACATGCTCTGAGGGTGGTGTGACTGAGTGAAGGGCCTCCCCCAAAGATCTCAGGGCCCAGGTAGGTTCGTATGAGGGAATATGGTCTTTCAAATAGCCTGGATCTAAGGGTTTTATAAGGTCATAACAAGCACTTTGAATTGATCCTGGAAACAGACCAGTAGCCATTGGAAATGTTTTTAAAAGGAAATCATTCACTCCCTATATCTAGCCCTGGTCAACAGTCTGGCTGCAGCTCTTTGGGCCAGCTGAAATTTCTGAGCACATTTTAAAGGCAGCTCCATGTAGAGCATATTGCAGTAGTCCAGATGTCAGACATTTGACACCTGGACATTTGCAGTAGTCCAATAGTCAGACATTTCAGGTAATAAAGATTACAGCCCTTAAGTGCAGACCCCCGACCCAATTCCAAGAAAAACCCCACCATTACCTGTGTTCTGTGTAATCTGGCGCTTGGTAATCATTTGTTTGCATTTGGGATCCATCATTTCACTGTTCTTGTTCTGTTTCAAACACTGCAGCATGTTCTTTGCATCTGCTTCTGGGCAGAATCTCTGACAAAGGGAGAGAAAGCGCCAACAAGTCAGCAAGGGGAGAGCAACAGCACTTCCCATCCTAAACCAGGACTCTTGTTGCCTGAATGCAAAGTGCTGAAGAGGCACAAGTCAGGCATCACGGCACTTCCAGGCCAACTCAGAGGTTGCTTGGCATGGAATGAATTCTTAAAAGGTGTCGTGTTAATACCCGTGCCCATTAATGTCAGGAGAGGGGTGGGAACGGCACCTCTGAATCAATGTACTTTTGCAAAGAAAGTTTAGAAACACACTGAACCAAGAACAGGACAGGAAGATGGGGAAAGTGGGGCTTCTCTCAGCTATAATTCCACATGATCCTCTTGCTGGTCTGAGTAGTTTGAAGAGAAATCAAAGAGCCGCTGCACTTTCAAGAGCCTTTTTGCTGTATCTCCCTTAGTATCAGGCCTCTAGGGCACGGGTGTCAAACAAAAGGCCCGGGGGCCAAATCCGGCCCGCCAGACCTCATCATGTGGCCCGCCGAGCGCCCCAGCCAGCGGGACCCAGCAGTGGGACCTTGCTGCTGAAGCGCCGCACCAACAAAGCGCCGACAAACAGCTGGGGCCGGGAAAATGCTTTTTGCCCCTGGGTCCCTTCGCGCTCTTTTCTGGCGCTGAATCAAGGCGGCGACCCACCCCCCTTCCCTTTCTTTCTTCCTCTCTCTCGTTCTTATTCTTTCTTTCCCTCTCCTTCCTTCCTTCCTTCTTTATCTCTGTCTTCTCTCCCTCTTTCTCTTTCCTTCTTTATTCCTTCTTTCCTACTCTTCTTTCTCTCACCTCTTTCCTTCCTCTCTCCCTCCTGCTCCCTCTTTTCTTTCTTCCTTTCTTCCTTTCTTCCTTCCTTTCTTCCTTCCATCCTTACCAACTTTCTTCCTCTCCCTCATTCTTATTCTTTCTTTCCCTCTCTACTTCCTTCCTTCTTTCTCCCTTTCCGTCTTTTCTCCCTCTTTCTTTTTCTTTCCTTCTTTATTCCCTTCCTTATTTCCTACTCTTCTTTCTCTCCCCTCTTTCCTTCCTTCCTTCCTTCCCCTCTCCCTCCCACTCCCTCTTTCCTTCCTTCCTTCCTTCCTTCCTTCCTTCCTTCCTTCCTTCCTTCCTTCCTTCCTTCCTTCCTCCCTCCCTCTCCCTCTCCCTCTCCCTCTCCCTCTCCCTCTCCCTCTCCCTCTCCTCAGAAACATAGGATGCTGCTTTATACTTCTGGCCCTTAAACCCTGGAACCATGAGAGCAGCTTCAGTGAGTCAACCTCAGCCAGTCCCTTTGGTGAAGGGTGGTGGCTCACTGGCAGAACATCTGTCCTGCATGCAGAAGGATCCCCAACATTTCATGCAGGACCTTTGCAGGGCTGCTTGCAAGCTCTGCAAAGGTCCTGCATGAAACCCTAGCGAGCCTCCACCACCCAGTGCAGTTACCAAAAATCATTTTTCAATAAATTGTACAATAATTGTACATTTGAATATCTACTTGCCATTATTCTGACTATGTTTCTGCTTTCAGAGCTAGTTATTACTTACATTATTACAAAAACAGTAATAATTGAATGCAGTGACAATAATTTATGTTAATAAAGAGTGGACACATAGCCCTACAGATACATCCGGCCCTTTGAGGGTGACCAAACTGCTGATGCGGCCCCCGATGAATTTGAGTTTGACACCCCTGCTCTAGGGCATGCGCTGCCTAAAGTTCTGAGAAAGCCTGAAGTTCCACAGAAGTTACAGCAGAGGAGAGAGAAAAAGCTTGCCCCTCAACCAGGGTTTGACACTTTGCCATTTCAGTTTTACTTCTCTGATCTTTCACCAGATATGCTTGGATATCTGGTAGAAGATTAGACTATGGTTGAATATCAACTGGATATTCATAGCTAGATATTTAAAAATATTTACTTGAGGGCAGGAGATGTTTTAAGATTAGAACTGTTTGAATCTTTCCAGAATGAAGAGTCAAGCTTGTATAGAGTCAAGCTTGTACACTAAAAATGGCCAGATTTGGTTTGCACCAGAGAATATTGTAATATTAACAAATCATCCCATGCCATGCAGAAATGGCCTCTGGGTGTGTGTACAAGATGGGCCAATTTCCAATGCAAGATTTTGCCTTTGCAGACAAATAAATATGGGAATCAACAAAACTGAGTAGTCTTCATGAGCAGCAGCAGGCAGAAACCCAGTTTAAATGTCCAAAAATCTTCCTACAAAAATCCATGTGGATTCCTATTTCAAGGTAATGTCAGCTACATGTACTCTTGCATGGAGGGAAAATGTTACACTGAAAGCAACATGATGTGGCCCAATTCTAAGCCTCTCCTTACCTTGATCATTTGCTTGCAAACACGCATGAGAGTATAATCCAGTTCTGGATCCATCATCTCAGTCTCCTGGAGTTTGAAGACTTTCTGATGGCAGCGAGTGCTCAGTTGCTTCTTGTTTTCCTTAAGACACTCAATAATCTGCAGTTAAATAAATAGAACATCTCAAGGGTAACTGGACACTAGATGGCAGCATTGCTAATCTGGGAGTAAGTAAATGACTCAATGGCTTTAAAATAACAAAGCAAAGGCTGTGGAACAAAATAGCAAAAAACCCTGCATTATTTTAAGCAGCACCTCATCTAAAACAGGAGCAATAATGGCACTGAGGAGGTCTTGCCCACAACACATTTTGGGTGAAGTATTCTAAGGAGGATGCTAAATTGAGGAGGGCTTAGAAGTACCAAAAGAGAATAATAAAAATTATTTTAAAAAAAGAAAGAAGTACCAAAAGAAATTACATCAAAAGCCAACTCATAAGATGGAAGTCACTGTGTTCACTTAGCCTAGAAAAAAAAAAGGTTTAGCGGCTGAAAGTTCAACTCAGTGAGTAAAAGCTCTTTCTGTCAACCTGGTAGTTTCAATGTCAACCGGGCTCCTTTGGAAGGGTGGGATATTTTGTAGCCACTGACTAAGGAAGAACTAGAGGAAAACTGAACCCAAGGAGAAATGCTCTGTTGTGCTGGAGAAACACTTGCCAGTTGTGCTTAGGAAGTTGATCAGTCCATCCAGTGGACTTTGCTGTGAGTCAGAGTACAAGCAAAAGGTCTGTAAATCAAAGCAGACTGAAATGGGCTTTGATGCAGAATGTATTCCGGTCAAATCCTCTCTTGCTAGGCAGAGAGAGAGAGAGAGAGAGAGAGAGAGAGAGCGCTGAAAAGGCAGATCACCTGAGCATTGCCATAGGGGACGTTCTGGCAGTAGTCCTTGATGTCCGATTTGCAGGCCTCATGAAGGTCTGGTTCCAGGCGGATATCCTCAGTCTGCAAGATGAATCACATTGAAAAAGGATTCAGACTCAAAAGGGAGGTGGAAAGCTTGAACATCCAAAGCAAACAAATCCAATTAAAAAAATTAAAAAGCCCATGAGAGAACAAAGTGTTTATCTTTTAACTAGAAAGCTTTCTGCAGGCAACCATCAGCACTCTTGAGGTTATTTATTTATTTATTTATTTAATAGGATCTCTTTACTCATTCTTCTTCACCCTCATGCTGCACAGTGGATCACAACAATAATATAAATTTATAAAGCTGTTACAATTATAAAGCAAGCAAAACCTTTCCAAGTGGAACAGAACACTTTAAATTCATCAAAAGAAGCCCCACAAAACAAATACTTTAACGGTCAAAGGCCAGGATGAAAGAGGTGTGTCTTCAGCTATACGATGAAGATGCTAGAGATACCCCTCTGTAGGGAGGGACTTCCGCAATCTAGGGGCTATCACAGAGAAAACCCTCTCCCAGGCTGCCATCTCCTCAACTTCTGAGGGTGGCTGAACTACCCTCTACAGGTCTTAACAGCCTAGAACAGATTTTCTCAACCTTGGGTCCCTAGATTTTGTTGGACCACAACTCCCATCACTCCTAGCCAGCATGACCAGTGGTCAGGGATGGTGAGAATTGTAGTCCAAGAACATCTGAAGACCCAGGGTTGAGAAAAGCTGCCCTAGAAGGTCGACAGGGAAGAGGCAGCCTTTCAGCTATTTGAGGCCACAGCTGTGAATCAAAATATAACATGCTTGTGCAATGCAGTCTTCAGTTTGGCTGCCCAGGAAAAAATCCCTTAAAACACACACACACACACACACACACACACACACACACACACACACACACGAAGGAGCTTGCAGTTCTATTGGTCCCCGGGAGCTGGCTGAACAAGACCCTTAAATCCCAACAGCTGGGGCTGGGCTTTGGGCTCAGCAAAAACTGCCTTCTTGTGGCAAGGTGCCAGGGAAAGCCAACATTTGCAAAGAAGCCTGCTATAAGCCCGATTTAGAATATAAGAAATGGTAATTAGAGAGAAGGAAACTAGCACTGAGGGGCAGCCAAATATTTTCAGGGTAGTGCAAGCTGATGCAACCCTCCACAGAAGCCGTTGCGAAGCCTCAGAGTAACAAGAGGGCAACTTTTACCATTTCCAGCTCCTCAACACGTAGCTGCTTGCGGCACTTCATAGAGACCTGGTGCTCCTTTGCATCTCTCAGTGTGTCGTTGCGTACAATGGTGCTCAGACAGATCACCACATCCACCCTGAAGAGGACAGAAGTGTTATAACTCCAGGCTATCTTGGTGTAAAACTCTTGGGTATCACCCACTTTCTGATTAAGAACAAAAGTTTCTTTAGCATTTAAAAGCCATGAGGCCAAATTTCTGACACACACACATACTTTTTCTTGATGTTGGGGCACAGCTTCAGGACATCCTCTTTGCAGGCCATTTTGAATTTGTAGGAGAATCTGAAATCTTTCATCTGAACCTAAAGAAAGAAAAGTGAACAGGCTCCTCTCAAGGTCAGGCACAGTCAGGAAGCCTTTCACAGAATATCTGCTACTGCAGCCCCAGTCAATGGCATCTCTCTGCCCTGCTTCTTGCCTTGCCACCTTTGAGCTTCAGTTCAAGTTATCCCTTCTAGTGAGGCTAAGGTTGAATGCAATGCCCATCCAAATCACCAGGGGTCCAACCACATGCACTGCCTTCCTCCAACTGCAAGCCATGTAAAATGAGAACGGCAGATTTGGAAGGAACGTGGTTAAAAGCACAAAGTAGTCAATATCCAGAAGCTCATTTGTGGCAAATAAGCCAAGGCAGCACTGAAAAGGGGACTATGCCATAACAGTTCAAATTCCAGCAGACAGGAAAATGCCTTTGGCCTTCCAGGGCAAAAGGGGATAATGGCTGCCTGGCTCCCAGACTCAGTCAAACTAGGGGATGCTGAAGGACCAGCCACACTCACCAGCTGGAAGTGCGTGACTCCAATTGCACACTTTTCATTCATCTCCTTCTGGTGTTTGTTCTGAATGAGGCACTCCATGAGGTCTCCTGAGTCAATCTGGTTGTCTGCCACTTCCTGAATGGGATATTGGGGGGTGACGAGACAGACTAATGACAACCTGCCGGGAACTAACTCCCTGGAAGTCTCTGTGCCTCAGTTGAAGAAGCAGCGGGACCCATGATTTAAAGCTGGAGAAGGTAATTACACCTTGCTGGCTTACATTTGAAACCTGATTGTTAAAAAGACTAGTCGGGGCCGGTTAGCCCTGGAGCTCTCAAGTTGCTTTACGGCTGCACATGCCCCCACTGGACCCAAAAATGCAACACGATCTATTAAATGCCATAAACACATTTTGCAATTTAACTAGGGCTGGTATGCCAGAGATATACTCGCTCCTATTCTGTATAAATTTATTCTGGTTTTGTCCATGATGAGCATCAATAAATTAACAATGAAAAGGCCTGCGCTTGACTACTGGAAATCCTATTCACCCACCCGTTATTTCAGCAGGCATCAGCTAAAGAGTTTCAAGCGAAACCAGATATTTGCTTTTTAGAAAATGGAAGAAAAAGGCCAGAAAACTGAATTACCACTGTCCCATTCTGTGCACCCATGGAATCACAGCACACATGCACAGTCTTGCACCTGCTTGCTATGACTTTTGGGTATCCAAACCAGCACTATAATTAAGGCTAAGTTCTGAGCAGGGAATTAGGGATGCAAGACATTCTAGCAAGGTACAGGATGCTTAACATGAAGGGGGAACTACAAGAATGCACATGACTAGGGTCTTCATCACCTCAACTGATACTAATGGGCAGGAACTCCACACTCAATCCTTATCCAAATTAGGACAAGTATGAGTAAGAGTTACTTACATGGCAGAAGGTCTGGATAATTGGCTCACATGCTCGCATCATCAAGGCTTCTATCTGAATATCCTATAAGAGGGAGAGAGAAGGCATTAAGTCCACCCAAGGTGACACCCAGTTTTTCTGACAGTTCACACTGTTGCTCATGTTATGTTTGTACATCAGAGTGGGAAAGTCTCCTGGGATGTGAGCATCCCTAGAGACAAGCTAAGAAGCCTTCTGTTGACAAGAACAGCTACTGTAAGAAGTCACTGGGAGCAGGAACAGATTGCAAAAAATATCGCTTAAAGCAGCGTTTTCAGCTGTGCTGGCTGGGGTTGATGAGAGGTGAAGCCCAAAGCATCTGGAGGGGCCCAGGGTGGGGAAGGCTGCCTTAAAGTTTGCTGCCCCAAATAAAGGTTAACTAGAGTTGACCAAAACACAGTTTTAAGGAAATGATACCTGCCATAGAAAGGCACAACTTTTACACACACAGCCAAAGGAAGGAAGGAGACACACTCATTTACATGACTATGCCTTCTTTCTAATGATATCAGGCTTGAGTTACTTTATCTGGGCAACCAATTAAGATCTGATACTTTACCTTCTTTCTTAGATGACTCAAATACATGGAAATGGAATCCTTTTAAAGATACTTGGCAGGGCAACCCACAGATCAGCAAGCCATTCACATGGTGCAAGTCTAACAACTACAATACTGGAGCTTTCCCTTCCAGACAAAGCTTACTTACTTCGGACTCCAGCTCTGTAAGGTTTCCAACAATGTCTCTGCATTCAGCCGCCAAGTCATCCAGATGGTCCTGGAGACATTCAAGTTCCTAAAGGGGGCACAAAGAATCTTAACACAGAACA
Organism: Zootoca vivipara; assembly: GCF_965207765.1. NCBI lineage: Eukaryota > Metazoa > Chordata > Lepidosauria > Squamata > Lacertidae > Zootoca > Zootoca vivipara. The sequence continues at coordinate 51,166,174 of NC_142589.1, forward strand.
AATGGGTTCATCTCATTAATACCTTGAAAGTCGCCCTAATGCACCTTGCTATGTCTTTGGGATGTCTTTCGTTCCACCCCAACCAACACCACACTTCTACTATGGACTTTAAAAGTGGTGTTTTGAGACACTGCAATGCAACATAATCCCTGGGATCAGCAAGCCACCACTCTTGCTCTAGGTTGGATAAATTGGGACAAACAATGCTTTGCTTCCTCCTGATGCACACATGGGTTTAGTGCCTTCCCTTCACTAATTAAGCTAAATCGAAGCACAAAACGCAATACAGAAACTTTTGAACATTAAAATTTTGTAAAATTCAGAAATGTTCATGGAGAAAAAGCAGAACCAGGACATTTAAAGTGAATGTGTTTTGCTTTCTAACTTATACAACAATTTCAACATGAGATTATTGGTTTAAATTTTTGAGATACCTGTCCAGTCTCTGTTTTCTCACTGCACCACTTCCCCAGATCTATCATGCACTTGTCCTGGAGAGCTGGATCCAGTTTTACATCCAAGGCACGCTGGTGTAGAATTCGTTGTACTTCTGCCCTGCATTCCCGGGATAGCTGCCAAGAACAAGTGTACAAATTTATTCCAGATGAACAACCCCAACTGCTCAGATCTGGGAAGGAAGGTGCTCTTTCCAGCATTAGTAAAAGTAAAGTTCTCTTTATGCTATTCTTGGTCACCTCCCACATAGGCCCAGAGCAGGCCTCCCACATGGTCCCCCTTTCATTTTTTTTAACCTTCCCTGCAGCTAAGATGGACAATTCCCCACATCCAGACAGAAGGTGTTTAATTGAAGGACAAGTCTAAACAAGTTGTCAAAAATGAACGAGATACCGTGGCATCATGTATGTGGAGGGGCTGGCTTGCTGTTTAAGAGAAGAAGCCAACAAAATACAAACAAGCCTAGTGCTAGATTGGTAGGGATAACCTCAAATCTCCAGGCTAGCAGAAGTCAGAAGGATCTGCTAGAGCATGGCAAGGACTCTTTGGGGATTTAAAATTCTTGGTACTCTGAAAACGGTGCCAGGGACAGGCAGCCATGCATGGCATCCTTCACAGGTTTTACTACTGAAAACTAAAAAAAACTAATTAGACACAGCAAATGGAGACCCACCATAATTCATGTTGGCAGAAAAAGAAGGCATAAAAAAGGAGCAAGGCACTACTCCATTTTCTCCCCCACAGGGATAATGACTTGCGGAGCAACTGAGCAGCTGCCAGGTCTGTTCAACAGTTCTTTCCTGAGCAGGCACATAGCAGCAACTAGCCACCTTCTTCCTTCAGAAAGTGGGAAGGGGTAAAGGTATGTGGGTATCACTTAGGCTGCAGAAGAAGAGGGACTGTCCTCTCCTCTCCAGCTTAAGCCTATGAGCTGGAATACAAGGCCAGGAAGTCATGCAGTGCACCTTTTGCAAGGCTTCACTATTTCAGGCTGTGGGTGGGAGATGATGTTTGAGAACTCCCCATTTTCCCCCAACATGCTAGTTCTGCCTGTGGAGGAAATTTACATGGGGGAAGCATTCACACATGGACTCTCTTTTTCTTCCCACAGCCCCCAAGTCTGAAATGACTCAACCCAGCAAAAACTGCACTCACATGAATTTGTGATTATGCAACTCAGATCATCACCAACCACACTCTAATTACCACCTACAGTTACAGGTAGGTAGCCGTGTTGGTCTGCCATAGTTGAAACAAAATTTAAAAAATCCTTCCAGTAGCAACTTAGAGACCAACTAAGTTTGTTATTGGTATGAGCTTTCGGGTTGTTTCTACCACCTACAGGATACCGATTATCTGTTTGGTGGTCACAACTACACCAACCATTCATGCAACAAGCCACCTATTTTGTTTCCCCACCCTTCACATAGAGAGATTCAGCACTGACCTCAGCTACAAACAGCAGAGGCAAGGCCACATACCTTAGCTACAAACATGTTCCCTCGGGCTTCTTTCAAAAGGCCTTTAGGGCAATTCCTACACTCCTGTTTGAGTCTCCAGAGGCTCAAACATTAAACCCCCAATCTCGGAGGATTAAAAGGGAAGCACAGGGGTCTCAATTTGTTATACCTACTTAGTTGTCACAAAGCATCCAGGTGACCTGTAGAGTGAACTATAGTTGGCTTGCCTCCATGCTTTTCCCCAGTATCACCTCCTCAGTTTGAAGCCACAGATAAACTAGCACATGCCCCCAAATCACATTCATTTTCCAATAAAGGAGGACTGCTAAAGTAACTGACTGGTGCCTACCCTCCTCCCCTGTTCCTCTGTACGATAGGCATGCCTGTACAGGCAGGAGAAGATGGCCCCAGGAGGAATCATCTCACTCGTCTCATTCCAGCCGCGTGTATGGCAAAGTCGGGATGCATCTCCCTGGCACTTGCGGTAGAGCACAAGATCCAGTCTGTCAAAGTAGAAGAATCAGTGAAGCCACCATGAGGTTCTAAGATGCCCTTTCTTCACCCACCTAAGATTAACAGCATTTCAGTTCAACACAACGTTTCACCTCTTAATAGGTGCAATTTCCATTTAGCCACTTGCAACTTGTACAGGGATTATGTTCCAGGGACAGTGCATATACTCAAAAACGTGTATAGTTAAATCTCTCCCACATGACTATCCTTACCTTCTGGAGCTGTTATGCTGAATATGTCTTATAACACCCCCGCCCCTAGGCAAGGCAAAGAGTTTTCCACAATATCTCCTGGGACTGTCTGAGATCATTCAAGATCCTCCCAGAGCCCAGTAAGCAAGTCTGAGAGCTTAAAAGCTCTTTTTGTGCTGGGAAAACAATGCGCAAAAAGAATGTTTAAGTTCTCAGGTGTCCATGCATTTAATTTGTGCAATTTCAACTGGTCAGCCATCAACTGCACAAGTTAAATGCACACAAGTTGCAAGTCACCTGAGTAATAAAACTGAGACATATTTAAAGTCTCGCCAATGAAATATCTGTATTTTTTTACTGCAACCAATTCCAACTGTTTAACAGTTTTGCAGTTTGAGATTTTAATATGATTATGAAGATTTTCTGTAAGCTACTGGGGCTATAAAGTTTGGTGCAAATGTTAAAGTGCATTGGTACACGTAAGAATATGAACATACATAAGAATTTTGCTCTTAAGGAGCAAAAGCAATTTAAACCAGGCTTCCTCAACCTCAGCCCTCCAGATGTTTTGAGACTACAATTCCCATCATACCTGACCACTGGCCCTGCTAGCTAGGGAACATGGGAGTTGTAGGCCAAAAACATCTGGAGGGCAGAGGTTGAGGAAGCCTGATTTAAACCCTACACTAGAAAAAAATATGTCCTCATGAGCAACAGGCCCTATGCTTCATATACCAGCCAGTTAACTGTGATCAGTTGGAGAAGCCCTCCTGACTATGCAACAGCTATCATACTTTCATTTGGTTTCTATGCAAACTAAAGCTTTTAAAAAGCATAGTGGCACCAGTACTTTGGAACAATGTTCCTACTGCAATCAGAAAGGCCTTAAGTGTGTTTAGACTTGAGAATGCCAGTTAGCATTAAGCCATTTGTTCTGTATTTCATGTTTTTATAATTGCATGTTTAAACATAATTATAACTTGATGGTGTTGTACATCACCACATTTTTTTCTTAATGAGCTGACAGTTCATAAAACACTATTACTAATAAATAAGTAAATGAAACTTTACTTTTGACACAATTCTTACACTGAGACACCCTCCATAGTTAGGCGGGGGCTGAAGTTTGGGGTGAGAGGGCATTATCCTGTGGTGCACATTCAATATGAGGCAGCCCTTGAAGGTAATGCCCAGGCCAGAACCTCTACTTTAATTTGTCTCCCTCCTGTAGCAGGCATTGACAGAAATTTGGGAAATAACGGTTGTTTATAAACATCAAGTTCTCCAGGTTGTGAATGAAAAGAACTCTTTCTGAACTTCTAGCTAGTGAACAGAGAATTAAAGCCACCCATGGCCCCACAGTACAAGACCTTTTTGACCTAACTGCTGCTGCTAGAAAGTCCTATAACAAAACTGCAGGGCCCATGAGAGTTCCCATGCCCAGCACTCACTTCCAGTCCCGTGAGATGAAGTACTGGAGCTCCAGGAGTCTGTGCTCACAATCTTCGACCATCTTCTCTGTATACAAATGCTCCATAAGGCAAGAGAGAATCCTATGGGAAAAGAAAGTCATGTTAGATCAATATATGCAATCTTCAGGAGCCTTCGTACCAGACATTGCAACACCGAGCCTCTCACTGGTGGGAGGAGGAGGAGGTATTTGTAGAAAGAGAGAGCTGAGTGAGTGCATGCTTTAAAGCACATGTGCTTCTCCATAGTGGTCTACCTTTGGCCTGTACTTTCCCACAGCTTGCATTTGTAAGGGTGACGAGAAGCTGTTGCATAATAAAAGTCTGCCTGTATACCTACAAGAAACCCTTCCACCCCAAGTCAACGTCTCTCTTTATGTAAGTAAGAGACAATCTGAGTCCATCTCTTCCCCCAGGTTTAACAGGCTTCTTTCAGCCAAAGCTAAAACAGCAGTAAACTGTAGCAAAAGCAGGGGATCTCCATCACCTACATGGGGTCTCCAGCACGGATGTGCTTGCAGGCTGTTTGTATCACTGATTCGCAGGCTTCATTCAATGCTCTGTCAATGCGGTAATCAGCACCAGGGTCTGCCTCCTGGATTAGAGTTTGAAGCTGGAGGAGGAAAGAGAAGAGGGGGGGGGGAGAGTTTAACAACAGGGCAGAGTAGTTCAAGAAGTTAGTTTCCTGGCTTCTGTCCCTGGCAGAATTGCAACGCTAACCTCAAGGGATTCTGCCCCCTTCCCATCTCATTTCAGGACCAGCTCCTGAAGTGGAGAACATCTTTCAAACATTCCCATGGATGTGAACTGCTCCCTCCCACACAAAAAGGGCTAACCGTTTGCCAAGGAAAAGCAGCCTTTGAACAAATGATTTATCTTCCAAGACCAAGACCAGTTAATGGCAAACAGCTAAGATGTGCCAAATGGAAGAGCATTCTCCCTTGTGTATGACTCAGCCAGAACCAGAGTTTTTATGTTGCTGTCACCTCATCTGCATCCAGAAACTGCAGGCATGACTGAGAAAGCCAGGGTGTCAGGTCATCCCTGCAGCATGGGGCAATCCAGACATTTTGCAACTAGGGGGACTTCCCTGTTCTATTTTCAGTATCCAAATGACAGTACAGTACACAGAGCTGAATTGTGCAGCCAGCCACATCACCAGGCTTTCTTGTCACTGAAACTGAAGGGGAGGAGAGCCAAGAGAGCAACAGGAGCAGGAGGATCTACTCTCCCAAACCCAGAACCTCTGTCATGTACATGAGCAACAGGGGCCTTCCCGAGAAAATGGCACAGGGGCCTGATGTAAAAAAGGACAGCCTGGGGCTAGGAACATGTGCCTAGTGCTTTTATTTGTGGTGGGTGGGCGGTGAAGAGGCAACTGTTGAGACTGAGCTGAGCATCATGCTCATAAATGTATCCTAGCAGAGAGGTGGCCTTTCAAGGATTCAGACTCCACTGAAGCATGACTTGATCAGTGCAGGTAAAGTTATGCAACACAGTTTTTTTTTTTGCTAAAGCAGCAGCAGCATAAAACAGCAGAACTAAATGGCTTCTCACCACAATGGCCTGAGAAAAAGCCAATGGAGCTTAAGTATTCCTTCAACATGTAACACTCCCTCTTGGAAATTAAGCTCTACAAAGTTGGAGGAGCAGAGAATGGGCAGATTTCTGTACTGATTGTTTCCTAGTGGAGCCCGTAGCCTGGGAATTAAGCCAATTTCAAATTTAGGAATCCATTTACATCACTGATCTTAACCTCAACTGAGATGAATCTAGTGAAATGCTGGGGGTGGGGGGGGGGCATGAGGCAAAGCCATTTATTCATGTGGTCATGGAGCCATCACAGACCACAGAGCCTTTTTGCTTCCTTTTGCTCCCCTTGACAGAACCACAGGGCAGCATTTGCAGGTATCTGGGCAGTTCCCATTTCTTTGGAAGCAAAGCTCTTTCCAAGAAGCCAAACTGCCAGGTTGCATCACACAACAGTACAACTGTACTTTAGCCTTTCCCCATCAGCACGTGTTGCAATGCCCCCCTCAAAGCCTATCAAGTAAAGTGGTGTCAAGTCTAGAGGAGTGTTTAGTAGCATCAAAGCCCCAACTTCACTGTATAAGTATACACATCAAAGCAGTCATAATGTTGAATTGAGGCTAAGCTGTGGGGGGAACAGCCATGTTCTAACAATCTGTTCCTGCCTGGGAAACAATTATCCTGCTCTCATCATTTGAGGTAGAAGATCCTTGGAATCTACCGTAGCCTGACAGTCACACCAAGCCATCTCCAATATAAAAGAACAAGCAAGCACATGGCCTGATGGGCTTTCTGATTTTGTCTCAGGCAATCATCAGTGAGCTATGCTGGGATCAGCATTGAGAAAAAGGGAAGGGGTTTTTTTGGGGGGGGTGAGAGTGTCAATGTCATTAATCATGTGCTTGGGCTCCCCCAGCCTCCAAACTATAATGCTGTCAAGCTTTTTAGTACATTTGCTATTGGCAGCAGTCAAGATTAGGACACCTATTACATAAAAACAAGGATGTGGTAAGAGGGTGAACATAGCTCCTGCACAATACTACTCCAAAAATGCTACCCAACAGTGAAACCTGAATAAATCATTCAGAGGAAAAATGAGATTTTGAGGAGAAAGATTGGCAGCATTGGCAAGCAAGGCATGGGGTGGATTATCAGGAGCTATGAAGTAAGGCAGAGAACAGGGCCAAGTAAAGAAGTCCTATGTCTATACAAAGGTCCCAATGTTTATGGGCCCAGAGGCACCTTTTAAAGTATTGTCATAGGCAACAAAAGTACTCATTCCATCAAAGAAAAGCTGGCAATACTCAGAAACATCCCCACCCAAAAACCCAACAACCAAATCACCTATACCCCACCGAATAAGACAAAAAGTAGGCTCGCTACACACACAAGCCAGAAACAACATAAAAAATTAAAAGTTGGTGCCCACAGGTGCTGCATTATGAGAAGCCTAAGAGATGGGGAGGAATAGTCACTGGTCTCCTAGTTCAATCCAATTTTCTTCTATCACCATGCGTATCCAACTCCTAACACTAAGTTGTTCCAGTTCACGTTTTCCCCTGAAGAACTTAAGAAGTCACATGGGATTAGGTCAAAAGCTTTGCTTGAATTAATATGTTATGCCCATTACATTCCTCTTACCTGGAATAACATAACAGCTTCTGAGTTTAATAGCCTGAAGCTACCCGAAAAGCCTTTTTACGAGTAGCTGATAGAGCTTTTTAATCAGCTCTATGGACTGTTTCATTGGGATTCCCCTGAATGGATGTTGGGGCTTTGAGGGCAGCTCCCACCTGCATCCCAACTCAAGTCTTACTTCAGCATCAGCCCACAAAAGCTAAAATAGTGGGCAGGACACACAAGCGAATTCTTCTGCTCCCAGTAATGTAGAGTCAATGGCCACACATTCTGTCCTCCCGGGGAAATGATTCAGTTATTCAAAACAGAAGTACTGCTTTGCTGGGTCAGAGCAAGGACCATCTAGAAGAGACCTCTCCAACCTCATGCATTCTAGATATCTTGGACTACAGGTGCCATCTACATGGCCATAATGGCTGAGGCTGGTGTGAATTTTAGCCCAGAACACCCAGAAGCCACAATGTTGAGGACAGCTATTTCCAACAGTCGCAACCCATAGGCTTCTGAAAGCTGTTGACTATGGCCTTCACGTTTATTCCTAGCATCTGGTACTCAAGAGGCAGGGCTACCTTTAAAACCAAAGTTTCCTGTGACTGTTATGGCCACTGGCCAGTGAAAGACTCCTCCATGAAAGCTTGAGAAGCATTGCTTTGGATGGGGAACACATATATGGCAGCCAAGTGCTCGGAGAAGCATTTATTTAGGAGGCCCATGCTGAAACTTTGGATTCTCTGAGTGACGCCTGAGATTCTTCCTTTGGCTCAAGGTGCTAATAAGTCAGGCTCAAAACATTAAAACCAGCTGGGCAAAAATGAACAACCCCACATTTCAGATGTGGGGGTTGAGGCTGTCGTGAAAAGACTCCCCATGACAACCTTACCGACTGCTGGCAGCTGACTCCCAGGTTCCCCTTCTCTCCTCGCACAACTTTCATCAGGCAATGCAGGGTGCGGCCCTTCCGATGCAGTCCTGAGCAGTGGTGCTCAATCTCACTGCGGCAGCCAAGGATGATCTCTGGGCTCAGTGAAAAATCTTCCATCAACATGCGCCGGTAATCCAACATTTCTCCCTGGCATTCACTGCTCACTTGCCGACCTAAGGCACACCATAGTAGGTTATAAGGCATCAACCCAAGGGACACTGAAAATAGCTAAGGTATATGCCACATGTGCAATGCAGCCCCATCAGTGTGGCCAGTGCCATTCTGCTTTTAAAGATTACATCAAATGAAACAGCAAGAAAACAAATTTTATGCAGAAATCCAGAGCTAACTGGGAAGGAAGATACTGCCAAGGCAGCTGAAATCCCTAAAGAGCCACAAGCACTACTGCCATTAGCTCTACCATTTCAGGGCTATTTTGCAGCCTCTCCTTATCTTCACAGGCAATCAGAGAAAACACCAGGTTGCACTGGAGTGTGCATTACAATCAGGACTGTGCCTCCTCTGTGCACATGTGCACAATATCCTTTACAAGAACACCAGTTTTAATCTATTGTATACACTGTGCTTGAAGCATGTGAGCAGCAATGGAATAAATTGCCAAAGCAGTGAAGGGGAAGCCCAGGGGGAGAGAAAAGGAGCTGAACAAGACTTCCAGGGATCAATGATGGGTCTTCAGTGATGTGTGCAGCTTGTCATCCTTCCTTTAGTCAGTAGCAAAAGATACAAGGAGAAAATATTCTCATTTCTGAGTACCGTATCTTGATTATATTGATTTAGACTTTCCTCAGCAGAGAAGTCAGAAAAAACTGACACTAAACAACAACTACAATTATTATTATTAGAGCTGGCAACTCAACACAAATATTTTCTAACTCAGGAGTGGCAGGGTGCTGGTGGTGGTACCCACTGCCTTTTAAGCCTGCCCTGCGTATATAAAAGAATGCTGCCACACATTTCTAGACTACTTCATAAATGGAGAATAACTGTTCTGATTTAGAGAAAGATGCCTTAGCAGTAGGTTTAGCAAACCACAGCAGGTAAAAAAACAGGTCCTTCTGGACCACTAGTTGCCTATCCGTCTATTCACTGGTGAGCAACCATATGTCTGGGGGCCATTTTATGCAGCCCCCAATGTCTCCTGAAGCTGTCCTACACGTTCATTTGATCAGAGTTGTTGTCTTCCTTCTGGTTTATTTCCTCCTTCCTTTTCCTGGCTCTTAAAAAAGTGTTTCCTTTTCTTTTTATGTAGTTTCAATACAAATGAAAGGTGCAGGATTCTATTCGATACTGATATTGTGTGTGAGTGTGTGTATGCGCGCGCGCACACACACACGCACCACTTTTTTCCTGGTTGCATGGTTTAAGGGGGAAGGTTGTATAAATTAGTATCTCCATCAAACTCAGGGGGGCTTATTTCTGAAAAGACCTGCATAGGATTCTAATCTGCAGTAGCTATGATGAAAATTGAAGCAAGGGCAGTCTTTACTCTGGATTCGTAGTCCAGAACATGTTGTCATTGCCTCTGCTGATCATCAACTCTACCAACCACCTGAATGCGGCTTCCAAAATATTATTTATGAGGAAATGCAGAATTTGATTATTTTTTAAAAAAAGGTTGTCCACCCCTGTGTTTAATAATGCATTTAATGCTTTGCAGGTGGGGGGAAAGAACACCATAACCTGAAATCAGAAACTATCAAGATCACACACTGCCAAATGCAACGTGCTGAGTTTGCAGAAAGTGAACCACAGCTAGCGAAAAATACCCAGCTTTACTGGATATTCCCCCAAGGCCGCCTGACCGGTTTGAATGGAATCTCACTGCCAAACCATCAAGCCAGGGGGGAACTCAAGGGGAGTCCCACACTTCTCCTCAGCTATGTCAAGCAGAAAGATACTAACATTTACTTCTCCTTGGAAAGAATAAAGACTACAAACATTAACTTTAACATCTTTAGTGAATTGCTCAAAAGCTCCCTGGTGTAAAGACTTGAGTGTGGTCCGTCACAGCAGAGAAGTAACTTAGCAAGCAGGTTGTCCACAATTCTACCCATTCAGAGAATGCCCAAAGGCATGAGATGGCTTCTCCCTTGGGCTAAGGGCTATTCAGCGCAGAACAGCTTGCAGATATGGCCTTGTGCTTTGGAAAAGGAGCCTGTTCCACCATTTTCACACTCAGATCTGCCTGACCTGTCAGCCTTCTAGACGACATCAGTGGAATGCACTAAGCTATGCTTGACACTACAGACAGTAACAGTCTTCAAAGCACATCAGCAACCCAGAGCCCTCAGTTTTCCATACAGCCACATTCCATTTCACCCCCTTCCTCACATTGCTGCCTCCCCAAATTCATGCTCCCACAAGCCCATACAATGTATTATCCATGTAAATCACACTCCCTCTGCCCCTTCTTACCAACACAATTGCTTGGCAAGCTGGGAAGAACATGATTGTGATGAAGATGATGGCACATGGAAGGAGGGTAAACTCTCCCTGTGTTTGTCTTTCCCATGGAGTGTGCCTATGTTTGTGTGAATGGTTCCAACCATCATTGGCTCCAGCCACACCTACTGGAATGGAGCACCTGCCACTACACTTGGCCCTCAACAATAAAAAGGATGTCCACCTCTGCACCAAAGAGAGTCAGTCTGTTACAGCCTAAATAACGTATATGTTGGCTCAGGTGTAAATCAATTAGATTCAAATTCAACTTTTAACATAGGAAGTTGGTGTTAGAGGTCTTTCCTTCTGCAAATGCTAACAAGTTACATTTAATAGACTGATGTCACTGAGAACCCTGGAGAGCAAGCTGTTGTGCAGTCAATAGTGAACTAGCTGGATCAATGGTCTGGTATTATGGACACGTGTTTTATTGTCAGTGAATTCTGCAGCATGTTCTTGGCACCGTAAAGATGCTTTAGTGGTGGATTTATTCTGCTTTATTAGTTGTTCTGCAATGCCACATTATTGCTGTCTGGAGGAGCTATAGCACAACAAAAGCAGTACAAAAACAAACCCCACCAAGAACATTTTTGGTATGAAAAGTTCTGGGATTCAGCAGAAGTTCCAGGACATGCACTGACTGGAAAGTAAATATTTGAATACCCCAAAACTTTTGCAGGTGCCAAAAGTATTGAAGCAGAATTGTGTAAGACTGGCCTGATAGCATAAGCACAAATAAGCACAAATCATCATGAATTAGCAATAAAAAGGATGCCTGGAGGGACCATGTAAGGTAAATGCTTAACAACCGACTCCCAATACTCCTCTAAGTGAACCAATACATCCCCCACTAGGCTGCATGAAAAGGACTAGGCATACCCTCAGTGGCTACTGTTGTTTTCATCTAACCTAGAAGAAATGCATGCTAGGAACACATCACAGAAAGCTGACTTGCTCTGTTGCTCTCCAGAGAGATGGGATTAATCATGCAAGTGTAGCATTCTGATTAGAATCTGGGTAAGGCCTAGTAGTTCTGATGGCTGTGGTAAATCTGTGCTTGGGCTGTGCCACTTCAGATTGCAGATGGGGCTCACATGGTGAATGATCCTCCATATGAAAAGTTATCTGCAGAAATGAAAACTGACATGTCTGAAAGAAGAATTCTAACTGTGGCACACTCATTTTCTAGGTATAGGAATTTATTTTCACAGGGGAGCATGCCATCAAGTGAGCCCCCACCTACAACAGCAGTCACAGCTGTCATAGCTCTCCATGAGAACTAAGCCCATGTTGCATTACGGAACTGCAAGATAGAGAATACAACACAACAGCTAGAACTTCTTTCTCCTGGACAACTGTGAATGGTCTGCTGACATAAGACAGGTTAGCCCCTTAACATGCTTCACTTAAACTGTCTGACCTAGAACCAGCCTCCTGCAAAGAAGCAAAGGTGGCAAGCTGAAAGATCAAGTGTCAAGGCTCAGGGGGAGGAGAGTTGCAGTATGGAGAGGGAAACAAGGACAGAGGTGGTGTTGCACATGGGAGACAATGATGCAGCACTATGGAGTAATGGATAACTAGCAGAATCCTAATGCCCAAAGACATTCTCCAAAACCATTCTTTCGCCATGTCCATTTTCTTTCAATAAAGCCCTGAAAATCTCACATTACTCAACTTTTCGTTTCACAAATTATTTATCAGATATAAGCAATTGGAGGAGTAAGAGAAAAATATACCTTACCTCTATGCACAGCAGATTCTAAACACATTAGCAGGTAGGATAGTCGGGCCTCTCGGGAACGAGGAAGGTTCTCTACATTACAGTGGTACTTCTTTAAATCACTTTTGCAGGACTTTGCCAATGAGTAACTGACTTTGTAATCTTGTGCAATCAGCTTTTGCCTGGTTGTCAATGCATCACGACACTGAGGAAAACAATCAGATATCTTGTGCTACTGATCAAGGGAACATCAAGGCAGCAATTTTTTTGTCACCCAGAGGTAAATTTGGCCCACACTGGACAAAAGGAGTAGAGCAGAAAATCCGCTGGCCTTGAATTTTTAGAACAAGCCACTGCTAGAAATAGAATACATTGCTGCTAGTTTCAATTCATCTCAACAAATGCATCACTATTTCTAGAAAATCCAAGGCAACCTACAGCAAGAGGAAGGGAAATAATCGTGGGGAGCGAAAGTGCAGAGTTCTTAAAGCATTTCAACCACTAGCATAGCTTGTAATTTCAATTTGCTATTTATTGCTCATATACTGCTCAAAAAGAGTTGAGGAAGCAATGGGGCGTCATACCTGGAATAATGATTAATAAAATGCTTTGTCTGCACTTTACTCAAAACGCTGTCTCTTAGGAATGTAACAACATATCTCAAAGAAAACACATGCCTTTAGAAAAAGTAACAAAGCAGCTCTCCCTCCTCAGAGATGCTAATTCTTATTGATGCAATTTAACTGCTACCACACAAGGCAACTCTGTAACTGAGAGATGGGAATTTCATCAACAAGTCACAGACAGAGTTACGGCTGCCTTTAAAAATATAGCTCTGAGCCTATACACAGGATTCCATGCGCTCTTCTACCCACCACACCCTGATGGGGCAGAAGCAGACCAAACCGCAGATAACACACCACATATTGTGTATTAATTTATTATCCATTGCATGCTGTAAATAAATGAGGCTCCTAAGAAGCAGGAGCTTTGGGGTCAAGAAAGATAGTGGGATGGATTCAATATTTGGCCAGGTGAAAGAGGCACTAGCCAGGTTAGAAAGGCACATACCTTTTCACTCATAGAGTCTTCAAACTTGTGGTTAAAGAGACACTTGTACACCCTGCCTTCCCCAGCCTGAGTCTGAAACAGAGCAACAATATTGGTCATGAACATCGTATGGGAACATATTAGGAGGATCCTGGTATCCATATTTTTTTTAGAAAAAAATTAACACATTCATAGCCTCCCTTTTCTTCAAGAACCTTAAAGCAAAGGCACATGCAATTATTCCCATGTTATCCTAACAAAACCATGAAATAGGTTAGGCAAAATGATTTGTTTAAGCGACTCAATGAGAGTGATAGCTAAGTGGCTATTAAAACCCAGGTTTTGTATCCCACCAAGTTTTACTCAGAGCAGACCCGCTGAAAGTAATGGACCCATTAATTTCCATGGTTCTTCTCCGCATATGTACATCTCTTCAGTCCAACTTCAGCATTCCGTTCTCTACATCACACTGGCTACATTTTATCATAGGCCAACATTTTGTGATTTAGAAGTCCTCTGTCATTTATCTATGTTGTGCATGCTCATGACACTTCCATGAATATTTCTGAAATTAGCTCAATATATTGCCTATATTATCTGTAGTGCACCTTTGAGAGATCTGTTCTTGTATTCCTTAATTTGTTACATGTAGGAGCATTTACTGAATGACAAGGCAAGAGGGGAAAGGGTGGAGAGATGGATGCTAGTCCAACGGGAAGGAGGATGTCAAGCAACAACTTACGTTCTCACAGAAGCGTTCCCGGTCATCCCGGCAGGCAAAATATAAGTGCCGATCCAAGTGGAAATCATCAGAGGAGAGCTCAGCTACACGGAGAATAGCCTTTTTGCACAAGTCTGAGACCTTTATTCGTGGCTCAATCTCTTCTGCCTCCTTTACCAGCCCTTTCTCCAGGCAGGCCACCACCTCTCCTTGAGAATGGACATCCTGAAAGTAGAGAAAGAAGCTAAGCAGCAGCAAGACACACTTCCATCTAGTTCTTCTGCATGTTGCATTAGGAGCCTACAGAAGCATGTCTTACGTTGAAAGAACATGGTTCGGTTCAGTACATCTGTGCTCCTGAATCTCAGTCCTCCCCACGCCCCAAAATGTCTGCAGCTGAAAACACCACTGTATCTCAAAGAAATACCTGAGCCTGAAAAAGCATGCAGTTGACCTAAATTTGAAGGCACCCTCAACCTACCAAAGGCCAAAAGCATTTTCCCAGGGTGTGTCCCTTCCAGAGGACAGCCCAGATTCACTCAGACAAGAAACATTCCTTCTGCCTAGCACTGGTATAAAATCACAGGGAGATAGGATAGTCATTTAAAATGCTGACCACAGAACGTGGTCACACTTCAACTGGCTTCTTCGGAGCAACATTGATTCTAATAAGACAATATCCTCTTCCCTCCCACCTTTAATGGACATGGAATCACTTTGCAACAGAATTACCTTTTCTCCAAGACGAATGCTGCCACACTTCAGGATGTTAATATCACTTCTGCAGTCATCCATGAAGCCACAGATCAGGCGGTAATCACTGAAAATTATGGCTGTCATTTTGGTGATGTACTGGTGACACTGGTATTCAGTGATGTTTCCTCTGTGATCTACCAAGCAGGACACCAAGTAACCTTTCCCAACAGGCTCATCAGCACACTCTTTGATCTGTCCAGAAAGACCCATGATAAAAAGAAGCCTGCATTTTATCTGGCATTTGCAGATCATTTTATTTACTGCCTACTCAGGGTGTTTCTCAATATAGAGAGATTATATAAAAACAATGACACCAATTTTCAGAAAAGGGGATGGAAAAGGAGAACCAACTGTTTATTCCCTAAAGGCTCCTGGAGAATGGGAAATGTGGGGTGTCAACCCTCACACCTCACCCTAAAAGCAAAAATGAACATAAATTTTGCAAGCTCCACAACATGAAAGCAAGCTGTAATCACTCAATAACTTAAGATGTCATTGTTAGACTCTACATACAAAATATGGTGCTCGGGGGCAGTCAGGAGTCAGTCTCAAATGTAGCCAGGGCATGTATCATTCAGTTACGTGGAAGCTGTTTGAATTTAATCTTCTGGTAGCCACTGTAACCACATGGCTGTAGTAGCTTAATCCAATAATAAAAGTCAATATTCCACATTCAGAAGTAGCTGCAAGTGACATAGCAGGATTCCTGCAATCTCACATGTATGAGGGGTAATTACGCAAGGCTTTTTAAATCAGAGAATGAAGTGCAGTCTGCAGTTTTGTCCTTTGAAATATCAGCATGATAAAGGCAACTAGATTATGAATTGGAGAAACCCAGAGAATAGCAGAGCAGAAAAGCTGCTCAGGGCTGGTATTGGAAACCAATATTCTGAGCATGGTCTTAAATAGAGCAGGGACTAAGGTACTGTGTGCTTTTTCAGAGGATCAACCTTTAAGTCAAGTTTACACAATCCATCAAATTTATTACATTTATGTCCTTTTCTTTCCTCCAGGAAGCTTAAGGCAGTTCCCTCTTTTGATCTTCACAGCAACTTTATGAGGTAGCTCAGAACTAGACCATGTGACGGGTGAAGTTAATTCAGTAAGCTTCTGGCTGAATGACCATCCTGTAACAATCTACTGACAGTTCAATTGGTAGGTAGTGTGGAAGAGGTTCCCACCCACCCCAAAATTTTGGAGAAAATTCTTAAAAGCAGAGTTCCTTTCATTGCACATGTGAGTAGAAAAAACCACACACGACAAAAAGAACTTCGGGTAATTATTCATTTGTTGCTGGCTCAGCTCAATGTTACTCTTATGCTGCAGAAACTAGTTAAACAGGTTGAATATTGTTAATATTAATTTGAGTGGATGATTTATGTCTGAGTTTCTTTGGAGAAATAAGCAACAGGATTTTTTTAAAAAAGCAAATAAGTTTCAAGACCATCCCTACTGGTCACCTGTTTACAGAATGCAACTAGGTCTGAAAGAAGCTAGGTCACTATGCTTGGAACCTGAGCACTGAGACACCTCTCTCTCTTTTAAATACTTTATTTACACTTCTGCATCATACAAATAAACAATAAATAAAATGAACATGTAATACCAAACCAGAAACATACAAAGCAAAAAAAAAAAAACCACATCAATACAGTCATGATAACAAAAACTACAGACAAGAATATAGACACTATGTTCTCCTAAGAAAAAGAAAATCTTCACTTCAAGAAAGAAGCTAAAAGGAAATAGGGTTAGGGGAAAAGGAAAAAGGAAAAGGAAAAAGATGACTTCCAGCTAACTCCATGTGGTTCATTCTTCACATATCACTGGTTATCTGTAATGATTAAATTTTGAAGAAACATTTTGATTACCTATGAGATTTTTATTCTAAACTAAGCCAAGTATAATTCTGGGAATCAGTTCTCTTAATATAATTTATAAAGACTCCCCACTCTCTCCTTATTCTCTTTGTTTAATGGTTTCTAGTTACAGGTAGGTAGCCGTGTTGGTCTGCAGTAGTTGAAACAAAACAAAAAAATTCTTTCCAGTAGCACCTTAGAGACCAACTAAGTTTGTCATTGGTATGAGCTTTCGTGTGCATGCACACTGAAGAAGGTATCTGAAGAAGTCTGCATGCACACGAAAGCTCAAACCAATGACAAGCTTAGTTGGTCTCTAAGGTGCTACTGGGGGGGGGAATTATTTGTTTTCGAAGACTGGTAATGTTATTTCTACCAGTTTCTTATAATACATTATGGAAATTCCATCAGGACTGGGAGCTTTTCCAATTTTGGAGGTTGCAATTCCTTCTTTTATTTCGCTAATATCAATAGGGGCATTTAAGTGTTTCCATTCTTCCTCAGTTATTTTCGGCAATTTATTGTTTATGAGAAATTTTTCTATTTTATTTTCCTCGATCTTTTCTGCTTTGTATAAATTTTTATAAAAATTTACAAAACTTTTTTTCATTTTTTTCAGGGTCATTTGTAATTTCTCCTTTATCTATTATACTGCTTATTGTTTTGTCTTTTTGTTTCTTTTTAAATAACCATGCTAGCATTTTGCCTGGTATATTTGCTGATTCAAAAGTTTTTTGTTTGAGCCATTTAATTTTATTTACCACTTCATTATTTAATAGCAACAGAACTCATGTGTATTTGGTCCTATCCAAGGTGCAGAAGTTCAAGGGGTATGATTTTGGGAGAGAGAAAGGGCTGCTTCTGTACTTTACAACCATGGAGACATCTCTCTCTCAAGATAGCTAAAAAGGGGGCAGCAAAGCCAATACGGAGCATAGCCACTTTTTAGTGCTTGCCTAATATTGAAGAAATCTAATTGCATTTGCCATCAACACAATGCTGCCTGTTGATTTTTTTTTTTTAAAGTACTGTCGACCTAAAGCTGAATTTATGGTATGGCACACAAAAGGGAAGAGTGTAAGGGGAGGCAGCACTAGGATGAACTGCTTGTCAAATAGAACAATCTTCTCAACTTAACCATGAAATAACTATCTAGAGCAAATCACAAATACTTGCAGAAACACTTATTTTATTTGTCATTTATGCAGTGTCCCAACCACTACACAACTGGAATATCCCAATTATATCTAGTCCATTTGTTTCAACCCTTGACTTTGGAAATGAACCCTTCACAGATTTATGCTGCATTCCAAATTCCATTCCTCTCAACCTAGCCAAAAGGTCCTAGCTCACACTGGGTTCAAGTGACAAAGTCTCACTGGTAAGCAATATCCCTTCAGATTATTTTTTCCCCTTTAAATATGGCTATGTATGAAGATTTCCAAGTCTTGCCATCACTACCTTGAATCAGGAGAGAAGGAAAGCTCCTTGAATCAGGAGAGAAGAAAAATAGTGCTCGGAAAACTGCCTCAATGGAGCAATATTAAGAAAAGGGTTTTACTGGAAAATGCATCAGTGTGCTAATGACCTGAAGGCAAACACTTCCAGCAATTATACAAACAATTATGAAACTGTGAATGACTGAAGCTCTTCAAGTAAACATAGTATTACTTTTTTAACTTTAGAAGTTATGAGCACAGTAACAGAGTTATAACGCCACCTTAGAGACTACATTTTATAGCAAGAATTTTCAGAGAATACTATTGAATGAACAATTCTAGACATTTTCCTAAATCCTGAAACTCCCAGGAGAGGATGCAGTTGGCATACCAACTGGTACTGTGATCCACAGACATCACCTGTTACTCTTCCTGAATATATTTCTCTAGTGTACCTTTCTTGGTGGCAAGTACAACATGGTCTAACAGGGGTGGCCAACTCCCAAGAGACTGCGATTCGCTCACAGAGTTAAAAACTGGCAGTGATCTACCCCCTTTTTCGGTCAAAGTTGTTGAGCTTTTTTTTTTTTTTAGGAAGGAGGAATGCCCATTTGGGGGGGGGGGTTGGGTCAGAGTTGTTGAGTTTTTTCAGGGAGGAGGTAAAATGTTCAGCTTTTTTAAGAGTAGCCACAGTTGTTCAGTTTCTTTGGGGGAGCCAGTGATCTACCAGTGATCTACCGCAGACATCCAGTGATCTACAGGTAGATCACGATCTACCTGTTGGACATGCCTGGTCTAAATCAAGCAGCCCCAAACTGCGGCCCTCCAGATGTTTTGGCCTACAACTCCCATGATCCCTAGCTAACAGGACCAGTGGTCGGGGAAGATGGGAATTGTAGTCCAAAACATCTGGAGGGCCGAAGTTTGGGGATGCCTGGTCTAAATCTACAGTAAAAGTTAATGGCCTGTTAACATGTTCCACCCATTCCATCAATTAAAATAGCCTTAGAAAAGTACAGAAAGAAAGGTCCCTGCTGTTGTGTTATGTGGTATTTAAAACATATTAATAATTCTCTATTAAAAACCCTTTTGATATATTCATTTCAACAAGACTTCTATTATTTCTTATTTAGAAATAAAATTAAGATTACTGCCCACCACCTAATCTCCCTCAGCCTTACCTCTGATATGGTAGACTTGCAAACCTCTCTAGCCACTGATTCAAATTTTGGATCTGTAGTCAGGTTCAACTTGTAGTTCCACAACAGCTGGGAGGGAAGAAACACATTATTGTTATTTTTCAACTGCAATAATTTTTCATGATCCAGGATACTGAATAGAAGACGATTCAGACTTAAAACAAACTTAGCCTCATCTAATGATATCTTTATTGTGGTTTTGAGGCTGCTTTGTGCAGGTTAAAATTTAAATCTATGTGAACACAAGCCAACCAACTCATTTCCTGCACAGCAGTTTCCATGTGATTCTCAGAAACACATTAATATACTGATGCTCTGACATATGGAGAGTATAGAACTTAGGGAAGCATGTGGTGTGTAAATCTCATTTTTAAAAAAATCAATCAAGAGCTTACTTCTATGGCTCATAACCATGAAGGATCCCAAAACAAACAGAGCCATAATTAGTAGGGCTTGGGCTTCTGTGCTTATGACAACACCCATGGCCACTCAGTCTTCTCCATGCCATGCCATGCCATGCCATGCCATGCCATGCCATGCCATGCCATGAGAGCATTCTACTGCAGAGAAAGTTAAATAACCTATCTGTACCCCTCAGTTTGCGTGTGTATGTGTATTTTGATTGTTATAGGCTAAAACGTTAGAATTCAACCAATATTTGAAGAATTAACAGAAGGAGCCTGACACTGAATTTAGCAGTGTAAAAATGCAGGCTAAACTTGATTTTATCCTGGCCAAGGAATCATCTGGAGACAAGTCTTTAAGAAACAAAGATAGTCATGACCCATCAAGATTGGCCATCAGCAAAGCAAAGGATATGCCAGCCACAAACAGGGGATGATTAGTAAGACAAAAGACCAATAGTTTTGGTTTAGGATTGCAGTTTGCCTGTTAGAAGTGAACAGGGGGAAAAAGTGTCTGTTTTACAAGCTTGGGGGAGGGGGAGCACAGAAAAAAAGGCTGACAGTCTGTTTTATGATGCAGAAAGGGTCAGACATAATGTTTGGGGTCTCTTTGAATTCAAGGCTGCAGTAATGGAAGGAACAGGACCCTTTTGGGATGTGAGTGCTCTGAACTCCCTCAATCTAGGCTAAGATTGTATATATGTGTAAATAAACCATGTATCATAAAGCTGCCACCATCTCTGATATACTTCATTGTCCAAAACGAAACACAGACCGTGGTAAGCATGCCTGGTACCCCAGGGATATAGATATAGGTAGAGATATGTGTCGGTGAATAGCTGTTTCAGGTAGATGAGTGGTACAGGAGGGAAGAGACTTAAAATGCCCTGTCTACCCAATTCATTGAAAGCATTGTCCTATTAACAGAATGTCCTCCAGTCCACTTTTTACTTTACTTTATTTTTTAAGTTAACCATCCATCATCCAAAGGGTGATGTAGAACAATATTAAAATACAACAGGAAAATATAATCCACTCTAAAATAAAAACTAAAAGGGAAACAGCTAAAATGCAAAAATGGTCAGACCTAAGACAGATAAAGCCACTTTAAAATGCCTGGGCAAAAAAAAAAAGAAATCTTAACTTTGCACCAAAAAGATTGTAATATTATACTACTTGACTGGATTTAGTACTTATGTTCCTATCAAGATGATCACCAAAAAAAAAATCAAAATTGTCTATATGGATCACAGAGAAATAAACAAACAGGAGTCTTTACTACTTAAAAGGAGTTGGCCTCAGATCCCTGAAAGAAGCCAATTTGCCAGAAGCAAATGTTGCAAAGTAATAATAAATGCCACTTACAGCTCCCTCCCTGTTTTCTTTAAAAGGGCTTTAAATATCTGGTTTTATTAGGATTTTAAACTGTATTTTCTCTTTGGCATATGGCTTTCTACTGGTCTAATTAGAAGTTGTGAGGTGCTGCTCTTTTAAGGGTGTTTTTTTAAGATACTGGTTTTAAATGTTCTATTTATTCTAAGCCACCTTGAAAAAGTCAGAATATAAATCCCTGAATCAATAAAGAAGCAAGTGCCAGCCCTACAGGAAAAAAAAGCACACTTACGTGGTTGCAGTCTGATGAGATTTCATTGTCCGGCTGGAAAAGAAAGAAAGTGACATAAATTCAGAGCAGGTCATGTTGCACTGTATTCCTTCCACACGAACAGGCACAAACTATTGTTTCAGAATAATGTGCATTATTAAATAAATGATGAAATCAGACCACAAGAGATTGTCAACTGACAGATTAAAGGCAAATTTATCTAATCTAATCCATCTCTGCTGCCCAGGGAAATGGCCTCGACTGAAAGGCAACAGTCATGGGATGTTTTGCTTTTTTGGAACAGTGGTCTTGCATTACTTTTGCAATACAGTAGTGTTATTTCATAAAGCAATGAAGTGTAGAGAAACCAGAGTCTTATAAGGCACACTAGAGGTTCCATCAAACCAAAGCAAGTAGAAATTAATTCATGAAATATTTCTCATGACTTCTTCAGATCATAGGCCATCCAGAATTTTTTTTATCCTGTCCATGGGTCACAGTTCACAATTAGGAATTACAATTTTAAAGAGAAGTGCTAACAAAACCCTCTTGAATTTTATTCTGTTCCCTTTGGAGCAAAACTCCAGAAGTTATGAAGTCTCCGCCCAGACAGAGTGGAACGGAATAAAAAGAGGCTGCATTAATTGCCCTCCACCCAGGCCTGCCTGAAAACTACCACTCACAGTCATAAAAGTCTCTGCTCAGCCAGAACTTCTATCAGAGCTCCTCTGGCTGCTACCTACACTATTACCCCTTCAAATCCTTCCGCAAAACCAATCTCTTTTGTAAGGTGTTTAGATTAACCATGCTCAAGTACATGTAAGCTCGTCTGCTCACATTCACCAGCTTTTGGTGGGTAGGGACTTTTTTGTTTATGACACTATGAAGCATCATGTGCACAAATGACTCCATATATTTATGAAATACTTATAGTTGTACCCATCCCTAATCAAAAGGCCAGACAAACTACTCAGTCCCTCCAGCCTCACAGCTCCCCCCACCCCAAGCCACCTTGCTGCTAGTTCCAATGGAACTCATTCTGGCTCCTAGTCGGAAAGCTGATTGCTACTCCACAACAGCCTTGATTCTGCAAAACTGTAGATGCACAGGCGTCAGCTTCACAATGGGAGCAGCACAGGCTTCAGTGAGCCTCTCTCTGCATTTCCCCTCAACCTGAACTGGGTTGCTTGTTCTCTGAGCTTCCTTGGCAAAGGTCCTTCAGGTTGAGTTCAACCACTGTGCCTTCACAACTGCTTGTTTCTTCTTGCAAAGCAGCCATGTGATATCAGTATTTGCCTCAGTGGGCGAGACCCAGCACCAATATCTTGGAACACCCTGACCCCTGTGTAATTTTCGGCAAGAGACTCAGGTCACATCCTGCATTGTAAGAATTCTTATGCAGCCCTCCTGGATATTTATGCACTGTGGCTGCAGAGATGAATTGAAGCACACTCGTGCCTCTGCCACCAGCCAGAGAACCAAGGGCCACTCAGAGGCTGTACTCCCAGCTCCCAGAAAGAATCTTGACAAGGGGGAGAGGAACCTGGCCCTAGACTTCAGGCAGAGAAGGAGCAGCTTCAACAGCTTCTTGCCCTGGGACTGGAGAAGTAAGCAAAGGCCAAGGACACTCTCATGGCCCCGTCCAACAGCCAAAGGGTCAGGAGCCACCGGCTGCTTTCAAGCCAGGGAAGACCCGCCCCACCCAAAGTGCCTGCTTTATTATTAATTTGAGCTCCTTTCTCTACCTTTTCTCTCCACTCCCTTCCTTGTATGTCTTTTGTCTTTTTAGTTTCTAAGCCAGATGACAAGGCCTGATTTTTTTTTTAAGATATCTTTGGCAGACAGTAATTGAGGGTCTGAAAAGTGGGGCCAAAATACAGTAATAACATGATTTTTAAATAAAGTAAGCAATCAATCAATCAATCAATCACACAAGCAGAGCGGTGTTTTATGTTTGGTGCCTCAATGCACAATATTTTTGTCTCATTGCTTATCCTCCCAGTACCCTCACCAGGAAACACGCTCCAATCCCTTTCTGCATCAACAAAAAACCAATGAAGATATATATGACACATTTTCAGGCAGAGGTCATCCATAGCAACTTACAGGCAGTAAAAGCTTAAGTATAAATATCAGTATCACTATTGAGCAATATCACTATATCTAAAAGCAATACACTATTTTATTACACTGGCTAAGGCTCTGGGGGGGGGGAGAAAAGGAGAAGACCATTTCGTTTTCTACAGTCAACGCAGTGGGTGGAAAGAGACAAGCTTTATATAGCCTTTCAATGAGATCCATATCCCAGCAAACAGGATGTGGTATTTTTAAACGACAAAGGAGTCCACTTCTCTGAAAACAGCTTGCCATAAGCCTATTTAGCACAGAGAGTGTACAAAAAGAGTGCTCCTCTAATCCACAGTGGTCCTACTGAATTGTTTTTTGCTTCATCCAAGCAAGGCAGCAACATAGCATTTTAGCCATGTGCCTTCTCATCTACTAAAGGTAAAGGTAAAGGGACCCCTGACCATTAGGTCCAGTTGTGACCGACTCTGGGGTTGCGCGCTCATCTCGCATTATTGGCCAAGGGAGCCGGCGTATAGTTTCCAGGTCATGTGGCCAGCATGACAAAGCCACTTCTGGTGAACCAGAGCAGCACACGGAAACGCCGTTTACCTTCCCGCTTTAGCGGTTCCTATTTATCTACTTGCATTTTGATGTGCTTTCGAACTGCTAGGTTGGCAGGAGCTGGGACCGAGCAACGGGAGCTCACCCCGCCACAGGGATTCGAACCGCTGACCTTCTGATCAGCAAGCCCTAGGCTCAGTGGTTTAACCCACAGAGCCACCTGGGTCCTTTCTCATCTACTAGCAGTGTTCAATATAAGCCGGCCTTTTGCATCTGGATGAAGATGTCCAGGAGCCATCCTTGGCACCTAACATATCCACCTGCCTGGCTGTGGGCTGCTGGGCAAAGCGGCAGCAAAAGATGCAAATCTTTTTCTGCAGCACTACCCCCACCAAACACCTGATTTGCCCAGCAGTGCAACAGCAACGGATGTGTCTTTATTTTGCTGTCGCACTGCCAGGTGAATCAGGTGTTTGGGCAGGGTAGAGTGGTAGCAAAAAATGCATCTTTTGCTGCCATGCTACCCTGCAGACCCTGATTCTCCCCACAGGTTTTTTTGTTTGGCTGCCTGGTTTGGTAGCAGGGGAACAACAACAAAAAATGGCACCTAGACGTTTTGTTTTGGGCCCCCAACCTAGGTCCCAGTAGCACATGGCTCCTAGCATTCCTTTTTTTAAAAAAAAAATTTTTATTTTATAAGCTTAAAAATACAAAAAGGAAAAAAAACCTGAAAATGAATACAAGCATACAAAAAAAATAAAACCAAAACAACAACAATAAAAAAGAGAAAAAGAAAAGAAAAAGACTCTAATTATCTATCATGTGTTCTTACATTGTTGACTTCCTCCAGTACTTCCCAACTGTGTTACAATGTATATCATCTTTAGTACTTTCTACATCTTGTTTCCAATCTTATTTATAGGTTATATAAATATATTCTTCTCTGCTTAACTTCACTGTCAAATAATATCTCTTATTACTTCCTTAACATACCAATCAATTTTACCTTGACATTTACATCTAATGCTAACTCAACAATATACTTTTACCACATATTTGAATTTTAATACAGTGGTACCTCTACTTACGAATAACTCTACTTACGAATGTTTCTACTTACGAACAGAGCTCCATCCGCCATCTTGGATGCTGTTTAGATAGGATTTTTTCTACTTACGAATTTTTAGATAGGGTTGGTTCTACTTACAAATTTTTCTCCCAATGCATTCCTATGGGATTTGACTTACAATTTTTTTCGACTTACAAATGTGCGTTCGGAACGCATTAAATTCGTAAGTAGAGGTACCACTGTATCTGTAAATTCTCGACCAATCCTCCTCTGCAACCTCCATATACTTCCAGTTCTTATATTAATTATTTCCAATCTGACATTTATTTTTTAAATAAACTTTAAATTTGTTTCAGTCTTCTTCCACCGACTCTTCCCTCTGGTCACGAAGTCTCCCGGTCATTCCTATCTCAGTATCTAACACTGTCTACTAGGATACACGGCCAAGCTAAGCTTTTTCTTTCTTTAAATATCAGCATAATTTTGTTCATACATCTTGACTGGACATATACCCCAAACCGGCAATACATTTTAACAATGGAACAGATACCTATATATAGCCCTAAGATCTTGTTCAGTGGTCTAGATGCATATTTAAAATTTATAGTCATCAACATCACCAGTGGAAGGGCATGAGCAACCAAGCACCCAGAATGTTTCTAGCCCTGCCAAGTTAAGGTGAGTTGGTTAAAAAATGGTGGGATTTCCCTCAAGAAAAGCAAGCGAAAGGAAGAATGAAGCCAAATGTCCTCTACTAATTTTACATTAACTGAGATGCAACTTGGATGACTCTTCAAGCCCCTAAGAGCAATGCATGCTTACTGATCCTAGTAGCTTTCCTGAAATCACATAGCAATGGTCTCAAGAGGGAATCATGAACTCACATTGTTCCTCTAAAGCAGGAGTGGCCAACTCCCCTGAGACTGCGATCTACTCACAGAATTAAAAACTGGCAGTGATCGACCCCCTTTGGGGGGTTCAGTTCAAAGTTGAGCTTTTTTTAGGGAGGATGTCTTCCGTTGTACAGATAGTGCAACAATGGAGGGCAGAGTGAGGGGGCGGGGCTGGGTTCATGATCAAACAAAACCTCCCCGGGATCTACAAGTAGATCACGATTGACCTGTTGGACATCCCTGCTCTAAAGCATTATGGCTCACCAATGAGTTTTGCAGAGAAATGCGAGAGTGGGTGGCTTTTGTGCTGTTCCCTATGATACAAAAACCCATTGATATGCCCACTTTTGCCTCTAATTCTACCCACCACTGGCATACATCCCCTAATGAATGTGTCTCTCTGGATGAAAAAGGTTCCCCACCCCTGAACTGAAGCTTCAGTCTTCCTAACATTCCTCCACGGATTTATTTTCTAGCACCAGGCCTTTTAGACTGTAAATGTGAAGGCAGGTAATGTCTTTTGTACAGATCTATAAGCAGCTCTAGAAACCTTTTGGGGTGAAGAGCAGGATAAAAATGTTTCACATAACCCAGGATAGCTCAGTTGATAGAGCATGGCTATCTCAGGATAATGGGTTCAAGCTCCACATTGGGCAAAGGATTCCTGCATTGCAGGTGGTTGGATAAAAAAACCCCTTGTGGTCCCTTTCCAACCCTATGATTCTAATTCAAAATTAGAAACTGTCTTCTTGCCTTCTGATAAATAAATAAAAGAACAGAAGTTGGCAGCATTCAACTGAAATCATAGTTCATCTTCCTTAATACAGATTGCTGAATCATTTTCTTTGAAATTTAGATTGTCTCATGCATTATTGTCCAAAGAAACCCCTAACTAGTATAAACAGGCATATTAATTTACACAAGATAGAGTGGTACCTCTGGTTGCGGACAGGATCCATTCTGGAGGTCCAGTCAGTTTCCAAGGTTTCTGCAACCTGAGGACCACTTCTGTGCATGCAGTGAAACCCGGTAAAATACTTCTGGGTTTGCCCCGCACGCATCCCGAAGTTTACGTAACCAGAGGGTTATGTAAACGAAGGTACGACTGTATTTTGGCATACTTTTATGAGTTAGGGCACTTCTGGGGACAGGTTGGCAACCTATATGCCCTATTACAAATAGATAACATTTTGGCAAATTTGTTGAAAAGGAACAATACTTATCCCTTCCAGCATCGAGTGGCAGCTTGCTACTAAGTTCTCTCAACTAGAGAAGCTGTGGTCCACTTCCTTCAAGATCACCCAAAAGATGCAGTCATTGAGCTGTTGCAGTTCATTAAGCCTACGCTAAATTAATCATAGTGACAAATTATCAAAAGGCAGGTGTGTTAGTCTATTGTGGCATTGCAAAGACCAACAGAATCTATGTGGCAAAAGCTTTTGTGGGCCATGGCCCACTCCAGCAGATGTGTGAAATGTTATCCTCAGTTGGTAGATTGTTCATGAAAGCTTTTATTATTCCATTAGCCTTTAAGATGCCACCAGACTTTATTTTTAAAATTAATTAGTTTAAAAGCCAGCCTAAATCAAATATTTTAAAAGGGAAAGTTTAATTAGAAAAGAGACATTGACCCACGCTACCCACATCCAAGTGACTGACAAGGCACTACCAACAAAGAGTCATTGTCCAAATTGCCCAAAAAAAATCAGCCAAGGCCACAAAGGAAGCAGAGCACAAGGTAATGCAATAACAGCTTGGCAACCTTCTTATGGAAGTCCCAGAGGGACCCTCAGCTGAGACTTCATGTGGCCAGAAGCCACAGGATTCTAGAAAACCTTACACTGATGAATCTCTCAACAAAGGCAACACTTGCCTTGCCTATGTCTAAAAGGGTTCACATTTCATTTAAGTGCCAAGAACAACCCAAGTCATTTGTTTGTGAGCACCTTACACTACTGCAACACTAATGAAGTTGTGGGTAAAGGCCTGGTAGTCCCTTAGATGGCACAACAATAATCATCCCTTGTAAAAGCAGATGGTGGGAGTAGATTGCCCATACTTTTAAAACTTTGACTATTACTCTCATCTTGGTACCTTCTCAACACCCATTAACTACTACCGGTATTAAGGCTGATTTCAGACTTGAATGGGCTATTTAAAAAATAACTGGAATCTGGTTTTTAAACCTTACGAAGGTTTAACGAAGGTAAACACATTGAAATTAATGGACTGTTGTATTGGTGGTCTGCATGCAAAGAAAATGCATTTTATGTGGGGCTGCCTTTGAAAGTGTCCAGCAGCTGCAGCTTGTTCAAAATGTGACAGCCAGGTAGCTGATTAACCTCACTGTTGAAACTGCTGCACCAGCTCTCTATTTGTTTCCTGACTAACTGAAAAGGCTGGTTATGTGTGACCTTTAAAGTCTTCTGATTTATGAGCAAGATATCTGAAGGACCTCCTTCTCTCCATATGTGAGCCTGCCTGGCTCATTAAGATCATCGACAGAGGGACCCTCCTGTCTGCTCCAACATTTCTTTGTTGTTGTGCCTAGACTCAGAACTCCCTGCTTAAGGAGCTCTCATCAGCCTTCCACTGCTGCGTCAAGGCTTTTTTCCAAGGATGGGTCATACAGCTCAGCCTTATTGTTGTTGCAGTTTAGTCGTGTCCGACTCTTCGTGACCCCATGATCCATAGCACGCCAGGCACTCCTGTTTTCCACTGCCTCCCGCAGCTTGGTCAAACTCATGTTCATGGCTTCAAGAACACTGTCCAACCATCTTGTCCTCTGTTGTCCCCTTCTCCTTGTGCCCTCAATCTTTCCCAACAGCCTTATTATACTCGTACAAATCTATTCCATTGTTATTGCTGCTGTTTTTTAGAATCATAGAGTTGGAGGGGACACCGAGGATCATCTAGCCCAGGCATAGGCAACCTTGGCTCTCCAGATGTTTTGGAACTACAACTCCCATGATCCCTAGCTAACAGGGCCAGTGGTCAGGGATCGTGGGAGTTGTAGTTCCAAAACATCTGGAGAGCCAAGGTTGCCTATGCCTGATCTAGCCCAACACCCTGCAATGCAGGAATATACAGCTGCCCTTTCAGGGATCAAACCTGCAACCGCAGCATTATTAGCGCCACACTCTAACCAACTGAGCTATTCTAAGTGGTTAATTGTTAATGGTGTTTTTTGTTTGTGGCATTTTATTATTGTGTTAACTGTCTTAGACTGCACAAGGAAAGGCAGAATATAATATATACCGTACTTACTGTATATCTCACTGATTGCTCCCTACCACATATTTACAGCAATAACTATTGTTTTAGCGACCTTAGAACTAGCTACTCTTCAAATATTGGCAAATACTGGAAATTCCAACTGAAGTTCCTGTTCACCTTTTACTGTCTCAAAGCCCTACCAGATCATTTCATTAAAGCTTGGTACCCTCTAAATCAGGGGTGGCCAACTCCCAAGAGACTCACAGAGTAAAAACTGCCATCTACCCCCTTTTGGGGGGTTCAGGTTAAGGTTGTTGAGCTTTTTTGGGAGGACGAAACCCCGATTATTTTGGGTTCAGGTCATAGCTGTTGATCTTTCTCTAGGAAAGACTCACTTTTTTGAGGGTGCAGGGCAAAAATGTTGAGCTTTTTTTAGGGGTGACAAAGTTGTTGACCGTCTTTGGGGGGAGCCGCTGATCTACCACAGACGTCCCCTGATCTACCAGCTGCTCAAGAACTACCTCTTGGGCATGCCTGCTCTGGATGTTTGGACTAAAACTCCCATCAGCCCCAGCATTGGCACTGACACTCCTTTAGTAGGAGGAGTAGGCTCATGCAAGCAAGAAGATTGAAGGCACAGTTTTCAGGGCTGTTACACTGAGCATAACTAATTATGCTTTTGCTTTTAGTAATGTCTTGCTCTGGCTTTCCTTTGCAAAGTCTTGCTATGAAATGAGATTTTACATACATTTGAGCTAGAAGGAGGAATTTTCCCCTCAGTCAGCATTTTCATTGTACAAGTCCACCTGGATTGGCTCCCTCCTGTTAAGAACTCCAACATCTGTAACTGCTTTGAGATAAGCCATTTGCTTCGTTTTTAAAAAAGTGAACAGAACTTTTAAAAAGAGCTCAGTTAGCAGGAATCCCAAAGGACTGTTCTATGATAGTTCAGTTGGTAGAGCATGAGACAGGGTTAAAGCACCATGCTGGGCAAAAGATTCCTGCATTGCAAGCAGTTGGATTACATGAGCCCCACGATCCCTTCCAAATCTACAATTCTATATTATATTCTGGTTAGAATATCAGGAGATACAACAACATGGATGCAAAGCAGCTCCCTCCCTCCTGCCCACTAACACTACCCCCTCACCAGTAAGATATACTTCTTGGCTTGACATTTGTTACATACATTTACTCTTCTTGTGGTTTAAATATGAACCCCATGGGTGCAGCACACAGCAGTTGTCAGTCAGTGGAACTGAAAGCATGCAAGTATACTATCTGGACTCCTTCCTTCAATCAACCCAGAGTCTTTGGCCAATGAGAAGCCGTCCCGATCAACATCATAGTGCAGATCCAAGACAACCCCAGCACCCTGAACTACAAAGAATACTCATGTAGGAACCAACAGGCAGCTGAAGTCTATTAAACTCTATTGGCAAACCACAGCATAACTGGAGAGCATGAATTGTGCAGAAAGAGACATACAGAGCAAACTACTCTAGACGGCCCAATCAAGCTAAACCAGCCACAGTGTTACAGGGAAAGAGGTATAGCCCAAAGCCATTAGCATCTAATTCTGCTAAAAAGATAGAAGAGCTGGTCAGTACCTTTCATGACTGGAGCTGCTTTTTCAAAAATGATTCAGAAACGTTAGCTAGTGTAGAATGTGGCAGCCTGCATGTTAGCAGGTATAGACAGAAATTCACATGTAGACCCAGGTTCACATACATAGCCTGTTTTGAAATATTAGCACTAGCTGTCAATTGGATTTAATCTGATTTTGTCAGAGAACATCTTCTCCCATACAAATCCACCAGTACATAAGATATTCTAATGAATTCAACTGCACGAAGCTAATATCCACTGGAAGTAGGACCTCCCCTGTTGCAGACCCGATTTTGTGAATTCTCTGCCAAGAAAACACCACACAATATCTTCCCTAATAACTAACAAACACTTTTACTTCAACTGGCCTTTGATCATTATATGACTTTGCTCCTGTGTTATCTTCATATTTATTTTTATTTAGATTGCATTTTGAGTTTCACTGTTTTCCTAGTTTGTGAACTGCTTTTCAAAATACAAATATTATATAAAATTGAGTATAAATGTTTAATAAAATTAAGCCAACACAAGGGCTCTCTTGCTGAGTTCTGCTGAGTACAGTACTGTAATCATAAATTTGTCAAGTAAGTAATAGCTATGCCTTGTCAGCTGCCATCTTACTGGAGAAACTGTCAATATATCTAACTAACTCAGAAATGACCTACCAGTATCTTGTCCTGTTCAACACCTCTGCACAGCACAGCACACTTTGTATAGAAGTCAGTGGATCCATCAATCACTAAATAGTGCTCAAATAGTCATGACAACCTGCACCACACTCTCAACAAAAGGTCCATGCAACTGCATCCTTCAGCAAAAAAGGAGAGGCATTAATAGTCAATACTTTCACTTTGGAAGATACTTGGATTCTCAACTCATTCATTAGCTGGAATTGTGAGGACACATGATCACTATATTCCTCAAACAAAAAACTCTCAAATCCAAATAATCACATATATCAATAAGATTTGCTGTGAGTTATAGAATCCTGTGCATGGACCAACCTGAACTCTGCAACTGTTGAAGTAGAAGAGTGCAGAAGGCAACTGTGAGAAAGGGATGGAGGAAGAATAGGAGGATGAGGAGGCGGCAGCAGAGAGGGTCATGGGGTTGGGTAGAGCCACAGGGCACCATGGAGAACATTAACTCCAACGTGAACCTGACGCCCAAGTGCAGAAGCTGCAGGAGCTGGAGAAGCAGCTGGAGAAACAGAACAAGCAGCTCCACATCCGCAGTGCCAGTGGAGCTCCAGGCAGCAGCCCTAAAAGGTTTCTTGGCTGCCTTTGCTGCCATCCCCTGCCACCACCAGGAGCAGCTGTCTGCTGCAGGGCTTGCCCAAACAAGGCCAGGCCCAAGCAGCCTCTGTTGAGCAAGAACAGCACAACAGGAAGCGGCCTAGCACCAGTGGACAATTCAGCAGCAGAGGGAGTCAAGAATGCCAGCCTCCTGGATTAAGTGGAGCCACTGAAGGCTGGAGCTGGAGTGGCTGGCCAGCTGAGGAGATTCACCTAGCTCACACTGTACCAAAAGACATGCCTCTTTTGGTGCTGGGCAAGCCAGGTGATCTATGGGACACTGCTACCCCGCAGACCAGCTGATTTGTGCAGCAGGCATGCTGCTCCGCAGACCAACTGTAATGGTGTGCATAGCTTCCTCACGAGTAAGTGGCTCCAACCCGGTGCTTGGTTTTTACAGGGTTTTATTAATATACATATGTACAAGACCGAGTATCATGTCTGATCCAGACAAAGCATGTCTGATCCAGAATCTGGAAACACCTCCCTTCGTGAACGCCTCCAGCATAACCCCCTAGGCACCTTGAACCTCCTCCTTTGGTCCCTCCTCTTGTCACCCCTCCTCTGCTGGGGTGAGGGTGCTGGAGGAGCGCTCTCTCCGCTAGAGCTGCTTAGCTGAGGGACCGGCTCTGCCCCCTGTGGAGCCTCCACCCCTTGAGTGCCTTGGTCCTTCCCCTGTAGCCCTCTCTCTGGCAACCTCGCCTCCCCTACATCTCTAAGGGTCAGCACCTCGTCCTGAGCCTTTGTCCCGCCTTCCGGAGGAAGCTGACAGGAGCTGGATGCTGGGGCTCTGACAGCGTCGGATAGCACTTGCTGCGCTTCACCGGACTCTCCGCTTGACCCCTGGTGGCTCCCTGACACCCACTGATTGCTCACGCCAGCCAGCCAGATGGAGATGTTAGGCACCAAACCTGGTGCCCAGACATCTTCATTGCCTCACAAAAGGCCAGCAGCCTGTCTTAAAATGCAACTGGCACCCAGCTACTTTTGAACGCTGCTTATACCTTCAACATTCTCATTCTAGTTCTCTTGTGCTGTTGTTAAAACCGCAAATCACCAACTCCAAGCCACAATGTCAGGCAGGTGACAGCTACCATTTTTTAAACAGATATCCCCTAGCATTTGCACATACAAAAATAGTGTTGACAGCTTAGAGTTTTCTTATTAAGCCATATAAATTCTTCTAAGGAAATCTATAAAAAATTCTAAAGAAATAAAGGCAGACACTCTGGGGACCCCTGCCATGACAAATCCCACTTTGCCAGAGTTAAGGTTGGGAAGAACATAGAAATCACTTCCAACCACAACCACCAATCCCAAGAAAGTGAATCAGCTTCACTCAGCTTCACCACCAACACACTTAAGGCCATGAAGACCAAGGATACAGAATGTTGAGAAACAACCTTTCTTCTCCCACTTGTTCTCAGTCTGCATATGAATAATTTATAACAGACACAGCTGTTCTAAGAAATCATGTGCACCTACTAAAAGTTTGGTTAAGGAAGAACAGTATTTCTCTGTACAATTCCTGCACAAAGGTGGAATCCAAATCCGTAACTTTTACTGCGTTTCCCTGAAGTATCTATTCAGCTCAGATTCTGTGGAACCTGCAACATACTGAGGGGAAAAACAAGTACAATGAGTTTTCTAGAAGACTCGTTCAGAGCATGAAAGCAAACACAGTTGTAACACAGTTCAAACTAGCTTAGTAGTGAAAAGGAATAGAACTGCCAGAGCATTCAAGTAACAGCAGTTAAAACACAAGCATGACTCATCGCCACAGCAATCTTTTACCCTATGGCAGAGAGATGCAGGGGTGGGGATTATCTACCTTAACTAATCAAACTGCAGTGCAGGAGCCTAGGGAAGAAGACCACTCTAATCACTTCCCTTCCTCCAAAGACTTAAGACACATCCTTAGAGTACACCAATCCCTTTTTGCTTCAGTTCATGCTTCTTACTCAAACTATACAAGTGTGAACATGAGAATCTTGTCCAGACTCTGCTGGAAATAGGTAAACTACCTGCTTAAAGGTAAAGGTAAAGGGACCCCTGACCATTAGGTCCAGTCGTGACCGACTCTGGGGTTGCGCGCTCATCTCGCATTATTGGCCGAGGGAGCCGGCGTATAGCTTCCAGGTCATGTGGCCAGCATGACAAAGCCGCTTCTGGCAAACCAGAGCAGCACATGGAAACGCTGTTTACCTTCCCGCTATAGCGGTTCCTATTTATCTACTTGCATTTTGACGTGCTTTCGAACTGCTAGGTTGGCAGGAGCTGGGACCGAGCAACGGGAGCTCACCCCGTCACAGGGATTTGAACCGCCGACCTTCTGATCAGCAAGCCCTAGGCTCAGTGGTTTAACCACAGCGCCACCTGGGTCCCTAAAACTACCTGCTTACTACATTTTTATTGGCAACTACCCATTAATGAGCCTTAACTAATGAGTTAAACAGCTATACTAACTGCTTAATGACTGAAACTCTTCTAGCGACACTGCTGCAAATCTCCAGGCACCATCTGCTCACTAAAATTTTCATAGTGACAGGAAGTTATCATGCCTGTCTTATTGCAGAATACAGGCATTCAAAACATTTTACAATGACACCCTTATTACAACAGTTAAACACGATATCAATTCAAGAACACCAGGCACATGTGCAAACACTTGCTGGAATCCCCTATTAAACATACACATATGTAAAGTTTTCCATGGAGCTTTTTTTGGACATACCATTTTGGCACAACAGCCAGGCTGGGATCAGCAGCCATTTGGCTCTACCTTCCACATCCCTGAACTGTCTCCTACATACCACCTCTGCATGCAACTTCATTATGTACCATTATGAAAGCTCTGGTGCTTGAATTTTTCTTTTTTGGATCATATTGGATCGTAAGCCATTTTTTAAAAACTGTCAACTACTTTGAGTGCTTCAATAGGCATTGCCAAAAAGCAACACCAGCAGTAACCAGTGGCAAAAGGCACTACCTACTAGCAGTTCACATAATGCTAAGAAAGGATTTGTTTAGCCATTGTGTGGGTTGCTTGCTGGCTGAGCCCAGCAGGCTGAAACATGGTTCATTTTCTGGCAACAAACCAAGATATGAAGCCTTGGTTTTTTGTTGGCTTATGAATCGTGGCTTGTTTTAATTATGGTTTGGCATTATGTTGATATCAGACAGCCTTGCTTAACTATGGTCGGTTTAGCCATCCAACCCCAAACACTCACCAAGCTACAAAGGCAACAGCAGCAGGGAAATAAACCAAGCTCTAGAAAAGCAAGTCGTGACTTGTTTGCTCATCTATGAGACAACTCTTAAACAAACTATAGCTTAGTGTTATGTAGGAAGGCAGTAACAACAATCTTTGTTTTTTGTACTTAGCATAAGTATCCAACTCATTGATTATTTTCTTTCTTATTCTTACAATGTTAATGCTTTAAAAGTCTTGATCAACACTTAATTGGTTAGTTCACTAAAGCAGTCACATTCCAATTTGTAATAACAACATATGTAGGTTTACTTTTAAACCCAGAAAAGTTATTGCAATATGTAAGAGGCATAATAGCACATTTTAGCACAGAGAAGAGTGGCAGGGGGCAGAAGACAAAACTCTGCTATGGTAATTTATCATTAATGCAATGCTCCACTCCTAATCTACCCAAGGACAGCAATTCTGTTGAGCACTGATGTTATGTTACTCCATCCCCTTCTGGGATAAAGGTGGTATTTACAAGTCATGCACTCCACCCATAACTTCACGGACACAAATGAAGTCAAGGGTTTCAGGCTCAGCTAAACTAACTGAGAATCACTGCAAAATATTCACCTTTTTTCTTGAAGTCACATGACACCTGCAAATTTTACTAACATTCTATTTTCACATTCACCTTTCATCAGTTCATTGTCCATCTGGTAACAAGACTTACACATATATTATTTATGTCTACTCAGAAGTAAGTTTCATTGGGGACTTACACTGGGGCAGCAGTCCACACAGTTACCTGAATGCAATGGGACTTAAAAGAAGGGCCAGTGTACTATAATGGTTAGGGTGTTGAACTATGATGTGGGAGACCAGAGTTCAAATCCCTACTCGGCCATGAAGTTCATTGGGTGACTTTGTCCCAGTCACTGTATCTCTGTCTAACCTACCTCACAAATTTATTGTGTGGATAAGTTGGGGAGGGAAAACTATGTGCACCATGAACTTCTTGGGGGGAAAGGTGGGCTATAAAGCAGGCATCTCCAAACTGTGGTCCTCCAGATGTTTTGGCCTACAACTCCCATGAGTCCTAGCTAACAGGACCAGTGGTCAGGGATGATGGGAATTGTAGTCCAAAACATCTGGAGGGCCGAAGTCTGGGGATGCCTGCTACAAAGTATAATCAATTAAAAAATATATTATTTGAGCTTATTGTTTTACCTTTCTCTTAGGACAATTGTTTCTCAGAGTACTGTAAATAAATATGTACAACTCCTTTAAGATAAAACATGCCAGACTCACTGTTCAAGATGCTTTGCACTCCAGAGGTACATGCCAATAGCATGGTAATGTTTCTAATGGACTAATGAATTTTCTGGGCGCCTTTCTGGAAGGTTCTGTTACTTATTGGCAGAAGTGGGCAAAAAAAGCACTCTGTTCTACCAGAAGGTACAGGACAGTATCCAAGCAAAAGGCACACTGACCCAGCTCACACTTAACATTTTTGGTCTGTGTTCTTGGAACAAGCAATGAGCAAGAGCATTCCTTCCCCCATCTCCTCTCACATTCCTAGCTGCAAAACAGAGTTTTTCTGGTTTGTTAAAACCAGTCTTCCTGTTGCAATGTAATGGAGAAACTGTGATTTAACAAAACAGTCTCCACTGGAGGTTGTGATAAGGAAGCACTTATTTAAGTTTGTTGCTCTTTTCCACTTCAACAAGCTATACTTTGTTGGACCAGGAACATTACACCCAAACCTGGAGAACACTCTTTGATTAAGTGGCTTATACATTTTCTAAATAAACTAGTTCAGTATGTAACAATCCAAATACTTCAAATTCCAGACAAAGCAGGATCCTGCACACCACAGAATGGTGGCTCTATGAAGATAACAGATGCTGTCAAAACCAGTCTACACCCATCACAAATATTACACATATCAGGTTATCTACTGAATTTAAAGCAACATGACAGCTCTTAACACACACAAATCAGATAGCAGCACAAGAAACACTTAGGCTAAAAAACTGAACCCTCTGGATGACATTACAATTCAACAGAATTTGATGATGCGAACAGCGTTCAAAACTCCCATTGTTCTAGGCATGTTTTGCAA
Source organism: Zootoca vivipara (assembly GCF_965207765.1). NCBI lineage: Eukaryota > Metazoa > Chordata > Lepidosauria > Squamata > Lacertidae > Zootoca > Zootoca vivipara. The sequence continues at coordinate 51,203,597 of NC_142589.1, forward strand.
TATGGAAGTTCATTAGCGTGAACAGTTTTTGAGCTCTGGGTGCAGTACTGCTCCTAAGATTTCAGATTAAAACTGCAGAGTGGAAGGAAAGGAGGACCTTTTTCTGCCTCCCCACTTCCAGCCACTCTTTAAAGACTGGAGAAGAGACCCTCTTAAGAATATTACGGGGGCAGGCAGGGGAAGCATGGCTTTGTTTTTTGCAGTCTTCAGATGAGGACTAGACCATGTGAAAAATGAATATAAGATTTTAGCTGCAGTTCACTCATTTTCAGCTTTGTATTGTTATTTAAAAAGCGTGCCTAGACATTCCGTTGTTGTGCCAATAACCTAGGTTCAAGGTGCCATTTAGCTCCTAGCTTTCATATCTCAGATTTTAACAGGGGATGCAAATGCATCTACACCTCCAGGCTCTAAATGGAATAGGCAAAAGGAAAGGACAGCCCACCAAGGAATCCAAGCAGAAGTGTCGCCTCTTGTCAAACAAGCAGTATCTTCATTCGCTCTAAAAGTTCTTGTAAACCACAGAAGAGGCAGAATCATCCAACAGAAATCAGAGCTATATCTCAATGTGCTGAATGAACTAATAGGCTTCTGCCATACCACTACATCACCAACTCAAGTCTGCTTACATTAATTTCTCACTGCTACACTACCTGCGGGGTGCAGGTGGCGCTGTGGGTTAAACCACAGAGCCTAGGGTTTGCTGATCAGGAGGTCGGCGGTTCGAATCCTGCTACAGGGTGAGCTCCCGTTGCTCGGTCCCAGCTCCTGAAAAACCTAGCAGTTCGAAAGCACGTCAAAGTGCAAGTAGATAAATAGGTACCACTCCAAGCGGGAAGGTAAACGGCGTTTCTGTGTGCTGCTCTGGTTCACCAGAAGCAGCTTAGTCATGCTGGCCACATGACCCGGAAGCTGTACACCAGCTCCCTCGGCCAATAACGCGAGATGAGCGCCACAACCCCAGAGTCAATCACAACTGGACCTAATGGGGTCCCTTTACCTTTACTTACATTACCTATCGATTTTTAACTGATGATACAAGACAAGAAAGTGAGAAAGTAATGTAACATTTTAAATGTTTTTATGCCATAGAAAAAAGGGTTTTAGTCCCCCCCCCTTAAATTAAGGGTATGAAATTAAAATGATTACAGCACAACCCAGTTGGAAGTCCCACTTAGTTCAATGGGCCTTAGAGTCAGGTGTATACAGTATAGGATTGCTGTACAAATGATAAAACAAATTTGTACAATGTAGCACAGAGTGGGAACAATATAAACTGCAAAAATATGTTACTAAATTGAAGCTGCAATGTTTTACAAACTATGCACACCAGTCTGGAGTAAGCATTACTGAATTCAGTAGAATATACGGTAAATCAGAAAACTGTAAATTTAAAAGGAAGGCAATTACTCAGATGTAGAAATCTGTAATCCCCAGTGTGTTCATGTGGAAGTAGTAACTCCATGTGTCTAACAATATTCAAAACTTTTCACATACATTTTAGTAACCCATGCAACCATTCTTTAAGGCAGGTGAGTATATCTCTATATTGCAGGTGGCTGCTGGTGAGTGTGTGGACATCCCTATAATATAATCAACAAATCACAGTATTAATTTAGCAACAAAATTGTCTATTTAGCTAAATTATGTACCCATTATCAGTAGATAACATATTGTGACATACATAAGCAAGCACTTTGACTCTGCACACTCCCCCAATGAAGGCTGCAGCACCCTCTAGGAGTTTTGACTGTGGAGACCTAGAGTTATGTCTGTGGCTTATGAAACTTTACTTCTCTGATACTGCTACATCTTAAAGCACATTCATACAGAGAACTAAAGAGCACACCTGTACAATAAATACTCAACAAGTGTCAGCTACAATTAGTTAGGCATAATGACTAAGAGACTGAGCTATCAGTAATCAAAAATCCCTAGTTCAATTCTCACCTCTGGAATAACCTCACTAGGTGGCCTTAAACAAGCCAGTCTCTCAGCCTTAGTCGCCTACTTCACCCCCACCCTACACACTCCATCTGCTTTACAGAGGATAATAACACGGTAATATTACAAGCTTGTTGTAAGGATTACAAGTTTATAAATGTGAAGTGCTTTAAATACCTTATAGCTCTACAAACACTAAGAATTAGGCCACAATCCAGAGAGGCATACATACCACATTCTGCAGTGTGCTTGTTCATGCTGAAGATAAATTGACAATGAATGTCAACTCACAAAGTTCAGTTTCTGAACTGCACACCAAGCAATGACACCAAGAGATAGGAAACCATCCAGACATAATTCATCCTTATTCAGGCACAGTACCTGTGCACAGAGGGACAACTATGGGACCCTGTTTCCACTCCTCAGCATTAAAACAGTATGCTAGGCCATTAGATCTGTGGCTGTGCATGCTTCCCGTGTCTCAATCCAACCCTGCAATGCAGTCTAGTTACTTAAGTTCAAGCCAGGAAGGATGTTGAAGGAATATACAGATGTGACACAGAACTCCTGACCCCTGCAATACTGCAGCTCACAAACCAAGGAATGAGGGGATGAGTGGGAATGGTGATTCGTTCACATGGCCTTCACTTACGGTAGTTTGGCTCAGCCAGAAAGTGAAACACTTCCTGAATCCAGGAACTTCCCCATCTATAAATGCACTGCTAAACAATGAATTCAAAAATTCAAATTCAATGTTAATGTTAATGCCACAGCATCAGGTGACTGTTAGGGCTCTTTATCTTTTAATTTAAATAAGTAAAGAATCTCACTTTAAAGAACAAACTATGTTTCAGTAATTTATTTAGAAAAGTTTATAAACAGTTTAATTATTAAAATATTGGGGGAGGGTTCACTTTTAAAATATATCCCCCCAAAATCTCACAACCAGCAACCTTTAGGCAAATATGAAGTTGAGTCAAGTAGAGAAAAAGGAATGGCAATCTAACTGCATTCATTAGCAGAGCTCAGAGGCCTCCGATACATCAAGATGCTTGAGGTTCTACCCCCTATGCAGCTACACACACACAGAGGTATGCCCTAGAACAGGCATGTCAAACCTGCGGCCCTCCAGATGTTTTGGACTACAATTCCCATCTTCCCCAACCACTGATCCTGCTAGCTAGGGATCATGGGAGTTGTAGGCCAAAACATCTGGAGGGCCGCAGGTTTGACATGCCTGCCCTAGAAGATCTTATTTCTGAATATCCATGAAAAAGATTCTAAGCCATCTGATGGTATGGTATTGAACCCTATGTTTAGACATACTGTACTATATATTGGTTCGTAGGTAAAGTCGACTTTCAAAGCATAATCACTTGCAAGCTTGCAGAAAATTTCTATGCACATTTTCTCACCAGGGTTGGAAGGTTCAACTGATATGCTCTTGCTTGGACTTCTCCCAGAATCAGCTGCATTGCCAGAAGTGCCCAATGTAGCTCTAATGTGATGGGACAGTATATCTGAATACAGTGGTACCTCTGGTCCGTTCTTAACCTGAGGTACCACATTAGCTAATGGGGCATCTCGCTGCTGCTGCTGCTGTGCCGCCACCACACGATTTCTGTTCTCATCCTGAGGTAAAGTTCTTAACCCGAGGTACTACTTCCGGGTTAGCGGAGTCTGTAACACGAAGTGTCTGTAACCTGAGGTGTTTGTAACCCGAGGTACCACTGTACAATCTTTAGAAGATTGTGGGAAACAATCCCGTACTGACTTAGGTTGCACTGGGATCAGTGTGTTTGTTCTGTTTGATCTAGGGTTCTCAGAGCTTCCTAAACTTAGAGCTTCCTAAAAATTCCCCACTTCTTATGAAAACACACAGAAATAGCCAGACAGAGACCTAAAATAAACTTGGTTAATTTCTATTCAGAGGAGGTATCTCAAAAAATGACAATGAGCAGGTGTTAAGTCATTTATGAGACTTGTGCATCCTATATCGAACCATAGAAACACAGATAAGAATTTCAAGTTGAACAGCCTAAAGGACAGGCCATAAGCCAATCGTAAAGCATGTTTTGTGTACAGTTAGCAGGGCCAGCCCAGTCCTCAGCAATTCCAGGTAGGTCTGGAAATGTCCTCTATATGAAACCCTGCAAGACCCCACTGCCAGTCAATGTAGACAATACTGAGCTAGACAGAGTAATGATCTGACTCAGTATAAGGCAGCTCCCTCAGTTCCATTTTTTTTTTGTTTACAAGCAATAACTTATGTAACAATCTAGTAACTCCAGCTAAACTTACAACAATTTCTATCAACAGTAACAACTCTGAATTCATGCATTCCTGCCAAGCTAGCTAACCTGAAGCTGGAAACAGATTGTCAACCCAAGGTTGCTTCAAGAATAGGTATATTACATGCTGATAGTGAAAACAGACCCACAAATGACCCAACACAAAATGCCATACTCACTATGGCAAGAGATCAATTACTTTTCCCATACGTGTCTCAAATTGCAAACTATTATTTATTCTACAGCTGCTAAAGTGAACCTGTAGTTGACTTATGATTAAAAGCCACAAGTGTTACTAGCCTGACCGCACACACATACCTATATTAGTCATTTGTGGCACAGTATGAAAGAAAAAGAAAGCTCTTGTATTAACAAAAGCCTCCCTCCATGCACAAATAGAGGAGATTCTTGTCGCAAGCAGCCAGGTAAGGAGTTTTGCCAAACCTGAATTATAGGATCAAGCTGTCTACCTCTGTTGGAATAGAAAAAGCAGGATTGATTCACTTTAACACAACTCAACCAAATAAAAAAAATCCTTCCAGCAGCACCTTAGAGACCAACTAAGTTTGTCATTGGTATTGAGCTTTCGTGTGCATGCACACTTTTTCAGATACACTGAAACAGAAGTCACCGGACCCTTATACTGTATATAGTGAGGGTGGGGAGGGGTATTACTCAGAAGGGTGGTGGGAATGGGTGATTGACTGACTGATAGCTGTTAACGACTGCAATTGGTCCTACAGGAAAAAGCAAGGGGTGAGATGGCTAAAAATAGCTTTATCATGTATAATGAGATAAGAATCCAATGTATTTTATTCAGACCAGGTCTCTCCATGGTTTTAAGCTTGGTAATAAGTTGCAGTTCAGCAACTTCTCTTTCCAGTCTATTTCTGAAATTCTTTTGTAATAAGACAGGTACTTAGGGATCTTGTATAGAATGTCCTGGGAGATTCATGCACACGAAAGCTCATACCAATGACAAACTTAGTTGGTCTCTAAGGTGCTGCTGGAAGGAATTTTTTTATTTTGTTTTGACTACGTCAGACCAACACGGCTACCTACCCGTAACTACAACTCAACCAGCCATGAAGGTGTGACCAAAAGACAATCCCTACTCAAAAAGTACCCAGCATAAGCTTTATCTTCAATAACATCACAATGGGGGGGGGAACTATCATGATAAGTGTATTCATCTGGGCAAATTCCCTGAAACAACAACATTTTCTCTCTCTCTCTGCTCCCATCCCCGTTTTCTTTTAAACTATGAATGCCAGGAATTGGCAACACCGCTGTCGGCAGGCCTGCCTGAGCCAGAAAACGGGCTCTGCCCACAGAAGTGCCCTCGCTTTCCTGTTCCCTTGAAAACAAGGATTTGCTCCTGCGCCAAGAGGGAAGGGAACTACTGGCGAAGGGGCTCCACAGAGCTATGCATGCGCGCATGGTCCTGGGCGCAGACCTCCATCCTGGGCGCCACTTCTTGGTTACACCGGAGAGTGACGGAGGACAGAAGTAAACCTGGGTCAGATGCAGGTTTCCTAGAATTGCCAGGAGAAGCTATGTGCATTGCTCCGCACCTGGGCTGGCCTCTCCCTGCAGCCGTCCGCCGCAAAAAAGTTGCTCCATGGGGGCCCACTGCCCTCCCCCTCCCCCCCCCGGTCTCAGTTTCCCCACCAGCTAGAAAGGGCCCCCCGCCCCGCTCACCTCCCGCACGTCCTGCAGGCACTCGAGGACGGCCAGGTTGTTGGCCCAGCTGTGCTTGGGGCAGACACGGGTCACGTCTTCGCGGCACACCGGCTCGTCCGCCAGCTTCCAGCCGCCTCCCGCCGAGGAGCCCCCGCGGGGCAGACGGCCGCCCCCAGCTCCGCCTCCGCCGCCTCCCGGGAGTGCTCCCAGCTCCCGAGGCTGGCCCACCAATCCCGCTACGACCGCCGGCTGCTGCTGCTGCCCCGGGAACCCCTGGGCGGCCCCGACCGCTGCTGCCCCGCCTTGCTGCTGTGCCCGGGCTGCCCCGAGAGCCACGAGCAGCCAGAGGAAAGGGGCGGCGAGGAGAGGGCCCGGCCCGCGTCTCCGGGCCGGGACACGTCCGCACGGCGCCATCTTGGATGCGACTCCTCTCCTCAGCTCCGCTCGGCCCGGCCCGGCCTCGCTGCCTTAGGCCCCGCCCGCCGCAGCCTGCGCACGCAACGCCAACGGCACCGGCGGTCACGCCCACCGCCTCTCGGAGTGCGTAAGGACGGCGGCGACGTCGCCGAGGCGAGCAGAGCGAGGCAAGTGACGTCACCAACTAGCCAGAGGAAAGGGTTGGCTGTCGGAGAGCGGCGCGACACCTACTGGCTGGTCTTTCAGGGAAAGGAATCGGAATGGTGCTTTCATCCTCTGTCGCCTCTCTCTCTCTCGTCATACACCCCCACCCTCTAACTTTTCCCTAGAGTTTTTTCTAATTTTTAGGAAATTCTTCCTTGCCCATAACAGCAAGACCACTTATTTATATATATATATATAAATTAATATTAAAAAATCTTATTTTCTGTGCAAACAGAACTGTGTGCCGAGTAAATGTCAATCAATTCCCCCTTCAGTTTTAAAAAACGGTCTTTGCAGTTCTAGACATATAGACTCAGAAGTGAGTCCAATTTCTTTCAAGTATTCAACTAGGCCAGGCATCCCCAAACTGCGGCTCGCCAGATGTTTTGGCCTACAACTCCCATGATCCCTAACTATCAGGACCAGTGGTCAGGGATGATGGGAATTGTAGTCCAAAACATCTGGAGGGCCGAAGTTTGGGGATGCCTGAACTAGGCTCAATGGAACTTCCTTCTTATCTGTTCTTTAAATGCCTTAGGAGTAGTTTGCGCACACATTCTTTGCTCAGAAGTCATGCAAATGCCATAACTTGTGGCTAATGCAGCAAACACATTCCCAGCCTGGATGAATATGATTCTGCAAAGGTTGTCCATTCTGTACCATTTCTAAAAATTCATATTCTGTTAGTTTTTGTGTTGGTTTTAGCAGCTTTTAGTTGTTTTTACTATACTGTATTTCATATGCCACCTTGCTATATAGAGCTAGTGTATTTAGTATCAGACTAGGACCTGGGAGACCCGGGTTGAAATTCCCAGTCACCGAGAAAGCTTGGATGGCAATCTCGGACACCCACTCTCAGCCTAACCTACTTCAGGGAGATGTTATGAGGATAAAATGTAGAGGGGAAGAACTATGTAGACCACCATGAGCTTGTAGAAAAATGTGGGATATAAACACTAATGATAATAATAATAATAAATAACATGAACACAATAGTAGGTGTAGTAATAATGTTATCCCATCTACCTGACTTTTCTATCTAGGTAACGATACTGAAGCTACCCACACATTACAGAGAAAGGAAAGAACATGGTGTTACAGCAAGTCCTACCCTTGTTGTTGAGAAATTATATTATTAGAGATTAAACTATCTTTATTTGTAAGTAAGCCTTTGAGGCTTAGGCCAGCAGTTATGCTTTAGAAACTCAGCAATCATATATCATAATTACCACAAGATATTGGATCCACTAACCCAAACTTCAGGACTTATTTGGCATTTAGAGGATCCTATATTTATATCTCAAACTTTGCAGGTTGCTCGTCAGGCAGTACAAGCAGCAATTTAGCATTGTAATGGAAGGTTTTGCCATTTGGGAAAAGCCCGAGATATTAAACATTCTATATTCTTCCTCTTGTATATATTAAACATTCTTTATTCTTCCTGTTGCATATAAAAGTAGTATTACACACACAAAGCACAGTTCAATGGAAACATGTAAATTTTTAGACAGATGGGTCATACAGTTAAACTTTAGAAATGTTGTTCCGTAATTCTGTATAGTAACCCATCAGTTCAGGCAGCACATAATGGTGCGATTTCTACTGGCTTCAGGTAAAGTAAAAAAAAACACCCTCAAATTGGTCTTGCCATTTGCATCACTCTCTTGATCGCTAGCCTTGGCCAAGAACACATACATGAAATATTTGATCCTATTTTAATTTTTAGCAGAAGATGAATCACCAACAGTCCCAACAAATGGTTTTTTCCCCTGTCAATAGAGTTGGTAGAGTTCTGAAATTGCTTCATGTTTCAACTCCCAATGATCTGTCAGGCACAGCACTCTGCCCAATTCTCAATAGAGGTCTATAGGAAGTCTTACAGGAACATATTTATAACTTGCCCATTCTTCATCAGGCCACAATTATATTTTCTTATTCACAATGTCTTTTAGCAGCCAATTCGCACCAGGCTTCACCACCACCTTTTACCAAGCCCAGTCATGGTCCAGAGATGTAACTTGAACAGCTCACTTCAGACAAGGTCCCATCTTCTTATGATGAGATGGACTGAAACAGAAATTTAAGCAGTCTTCTGCTAAAGGAGTATTGCCCATGCCACAAGCCTCCAAAATCACAAGAAGATTCATCCAAGGTCAATGGTAAATTTCCAGGAAATATAAACTGGCAGCCAAATCTTTTCTCAGAAGGGCCCCATAATCTGCCTAGGCAGTAAAGCCAGAAAAGCACAGGGTCCACAGTAAGGTAAAAGTAGTATCCTTTAAGATGAGGTGGAAACAAGAATCCATAAATTTAAAAAGGAACAAATGTGTGGGCTGGGCATGGGAGAGAGCTGTTCTAAGGAGCAAGATTTTGCTTGTGCTGCAATGTTGGCAGGGTGCACTCAAGGCAGCTAGAATCCAGTTAGCAGCAGAGCTGGCTTGTGGGAAATTGGCTCAGTTCAGAGAGTAGCTCACTGGGGCAGCATGCAGCATACAGTCATTGCCACTTGTAGATCTTCACCATCTTTTCTGTCAAGGTAGCCAAGAAGCTGTTGCGGTTCACCTCATAAGGGCAGACATCTAACACAGGAAGGTCAGCAGGGAGTTTCTGCAGCAGGGAGCCACTCCCTGCATCCCAGAGCTGCAGGATAAACAAATACAAGTCACAGCTTATCGGGAATCCTGTTGCATAAAAATACAGCTCTAGCTGTTACTAGTTGGGATGTAGCAAGGAGACAAGTTACAAAAGTATTGAACCGTTACTTTCCCGTACACTGGCAAGCAGCCTAACATCACCACACATTTTGGATGGATTCAGAGTGAACAAGTGATTAGTGGTGTAATGCCGAGGACATCCCTCTTTGGCACTCCCTGTGTACAAGGTGGAGTGGTTGCAGCTCTGGCACAGAAAACATGCATGTCCATACCCAGAGTCAAGCCTCAAGTAAAGTGAGAAGATGGGGGACAAGAGAGCCCCATGTCCATTTGTTGGAAATGGCACTGTGATTGCCATGAGGAAATGCTCCAAAGAGGCAGATACAGGCTATACCAGTGTCTCAAAACAGAATTTTCACTAGAACAAGGGCTCAAGTCTTTTCTCAATGACCAAACCAGCATTAAGCTCTTTGAAGCTGCATAGCCTTAAAAACATAGAAAAACAATTACAAGTACCCTAACCACCACCTAAGCTTCCAGCATTTTAGACTATTAACACAGAGCCAGACACAACGCCCTACTTCTACAACAAAAAACAAAAAATGGTACCATGGCAGAGTTTGATGCTTCATCCCCAGCACACACAAGAATACTGCCATCATCTTCAGGACTCTGGAAGATGGCATTTTTGGTCAGGAGTTTGCACGATGGACCCGCAGTAAGAGTTTGAACTGGACGACATGAACAGATCACATCCTCAGTCCCATCAGTCAGCTGAGTAGAGGTCAGCTCCATCACCACACACCGTAAACAGTTGTTGTTTCTATCTGTGGGGTGAAAGTGAAGAGCTTTCTAGGGGACAGGTAGGTATCAAGGTATCATAGGAAGGTATCAAGACAAAACACTGTACTCTGGTTTAAGTGCAGCCCAGAGACCATTGCCTGACCCCTTCACTCACCGCTCATGGCAACTACCCCATTTCCTTAGGATACTACTCACTTGCAATCCCTTCCTTGCATGTCATCCTAGAGAAGCAGGAGTGCTCATACTGCACAGCAGGTCCCTCTTGGGAGCTGCAAAGTTCTAGGGAGGGATAGACTCCTGGAGTAGTTGGCACTTACCCTTCACCTGGGTGGAAAGAATGCCCCCTGGTAAAAGATCCATATTGTATTTGGAAATGGGAGACTGTACCCTCTGTGTCCCATCATCTTGAAAAGATTTGGGAAGACTGGGGTACAGAATAACTGGTGCAGCATTTTAGATGCAGGCCAGAGGTATCCTCTTCTCTTTTAATGTGTGTGCAAGAGAGACGCCAGCAACAAACATGGTAATTGGTTTCTGTCCACACAGTTGTAACTGTGTCCACATTTAGGGTGAAAGGAATCCCAACACTGCATAAAAACCACCCTGCCCTGATGTCTACACATCACAACTTACTGGGTCTGAATGTTGCAAGGCAGTGCCGTGTGCTGGCCTCTGTCTGAAGGTCAATGCAACCTCCAGGCTCCAGGAGGAGGTGGTGAGGCCGGTAAGAGCCACTGGCCTTCTGTTCCCAAAAGCAGGCTCCCTCCAGTGTCCCAGATACCAGTCCACCATAGGGCAGTGAGGCAGAGGCCATTCGGGGAAGATACGATAAGGACACCACAGGGCACCTGTGAGGGACAGAGGAAAGAGCAATAACCAACAATGTCAAACCATTCCACTTTCCCTACACATTTGCTGTTGTGAGTCTGAACGAGCATGAGTAAGGAAGGATTTCAAAGAGAACTGGAGAATCACTCTCACTTCTACATACCATTGGCCAAAAGATCTAGTGCTATGACTGAAATCCTATTAATATTTACCTCTGAGCAAGCACCACTGAACACTGCACAATTGACTTCTGAGTAAGAAACAAGTTGAGCGCCATATTACCATGACTGTTTACAACCCCAGAAAAGAACAAGGTAGAAGTCAATCACTGCAGGCAACACTGCAAGTATGACAATCTCTCCAGGGCTTACCTCACCCCATGTTCATTCCTATTCCTCATCCACAGAACTGATTGAAAAATATACATTCTGAGAAGTCTTGGTGCAATGCATTAAGGACTGGAAATGGGTCCCAGACAAGTTTATCAGGCTAAACCCCTGCCATTAGGCCACTCTCTCAAGCTCAAAGGTCTTCATTCTGGGTTATAGTGGGGAGATAACCAGCAACCATGCAGGTGGCGCTGTGGGTTAAACCACAGAGCCTAGGGCTTGCCGATCAGAAGGTCAGCGGTTTGAATCCCAGCGACGGGGTGAGCACCCGTTGCTCGGTCCCTGCTCCTGCCAACCTAGCAGTTCAAAAGCACGTCAAAGTGCAAGTAGATAAATAGGTACCACTCCAGCGGGAAGGTAAACGGCGTTTCCGTGTGCTGCTCTGGTTCACCAGAAGCGGCTTTGTCATGCTGGCTACATGACCTGGAAGCTGTACGCCGGCTCCCTCAGCCAATAACGCAAGATGAGCGCCACAACCCTAGAGTCGGTCACGACTGTACCTAATGGTCAGGGGTCCCTTTACCTTTAACCAGCAACCAGAGTAAAAGTTAGTGTTCTGCAAATTCTGTACCAGGAAGATATACCAATAACACATGGCACACAAATTTTAAAGTTCTACATGTGCTGATCATCCTTCATCTGCTTCAAAGTCCTTTACAGTCTTAATTCATATGCTCAGAGGATAACCTAACTGTATAAAGCAGGAAAACGATACCTGGACTTCTGTGGAGCAAGCTCCTGGACATGAGAGCTTGTGTCCCGCAGGTCATACACCAAGACAGAGCCATTGACCAAGCCAGCATAGACATAGTTGGTGTCATCCAGGCACCAGCTGCAGCTCCAGACAGGTCGACCAGTATTGTACGTCTGCACAACGGTGTTTGTAGTCAAGCTGAGGGAAAGTTAGCGGAGCTTTACATATCAAAGCGGTCTCCCATTGAGGACCTTGGTACTTCTGCACGTGACCCACGCTATCCAGCAGATACCCCGTTGTGGGCAGAACAGCACAGTTCAGACAAAGCTGCTCTGCAGAGGCCAGGCAATACTTCCAGAATAAGATCCTTACACAATCTCCTGGACCACAGAGAAAGGAAGCAGGCAAACCCTAACCCTCATCATAATCATCACTACTCACCTGGTAAGCTTGAGGGTATGGTCTAAAGCAGCAGATAAGAGCAAACCATCTGCACGGTTGCTGAAAGCCAAGCCCCGGATCTGCTTGCTGTGGATGGGGACATATTGGCTGCTCTTTGAGTTGACAGCACTCATCATCTTAATTCCACAGCCTGAGACACAAAGCAAACTGATCAGCAGAAAGCCCACCCTGCTAGAGTCCAAATGCTGCAATGTCTGTCCTCTTGATTGACCAAGGCAGTGAAAAAAACCACTATTTCCATCATAAAACTTAGGGACTTGCTTCAGCAGGCAACTCACCAGGAATGAGGGTGCTTTGTGGTGATGGCTGTGACACTACAAGGCAGCTCAGTGGGTCGCAGTATGCCATAACCCGGCAGTTGCCCACCTGAGACACTAGGGTGGCCCTCTCAAAGTGGTACTTGTGCTGGCCCTGGCTGGAGGAGAGGCAGCCTGGAAAGCATGAGCGAGAGTTGCTGGGCTGCTGAGAGGAAAGGGTGTTGTGGCGAGCCATCAGGGCCTTTAATTCCTGTAGAATGGAAAGCAGGAAAAATGAGGCAAAGAAAGCATGTGTGCAGCCGAGAGCACTGGATGTTTCCACAGGCAGGACAGTAGTAAAAGTCAGGACCAACTTGTTCTGGGTTGTTGTTTCTTTACTGCTTTTGTATACAACTTGGCTATTTTTTGCATGTAGAGTGGTTTATAAATTCTGAAACAAAAACTTTGTCACAGAAAAGAAATGTATCAAATGCAAAAACCCTTCAAATGCTCAACCAGCTCACCCCCCAGCTAAAATATAGCTGGGATATCCTAGCCTTCAACTTTCCACTTTTCACTCTGCAAGGTGGTTACTTAGCTGAGCTTGCCTTAGTTTTTTCACGATTCCCTGCAAGATCCAATTTCTACTCCTTCCTGAATATAGTGCATTTCATTTTCTTGTACATGGGAAGGGGATTTAGAAGGTCCTGCATGAACAGGATACAGTGAAACTTACCTGAACTTGCTGCCGAAGTTTACTGCATTCATCTGTCAAGACCTGCAACTGGAGGCGGCTCTGTGCGGATTCCAGCTCTGCCTTCCTTCGTAGCATTTGCTCCTTCTCTAAAGAGCTGCAGGAGAAAAGTACAACAGATGCAATTAAGGAAGCTCATGAGCCAACCCATCTCTCTCCCACTGATGAGTAGAATTATTTTTCTATTCCATTTTTCTGCCTGCCCAAAAACTATTAAAGACATAATAACAGTTCTGTCTTGAATTTAGATAGACACATTTAAATAGCAATACTTCAATTTCAGAATAACCATGAGAGATTCAATTGAAAACTCATCTCATTTATCTTAAATATATATACTAGTAAAAAAAAGTTACAGAAGCAGGCATATATCTTCACAGGGACATCCAAACATTGTACCTATCATACCTACCTAAAACAAGTCAAACAAAGCATGCCCTTGAACTAAAGCCTGGTGTTAGGACACAAGTATCTTCTCCAATCACACAGATGCTCATCTGACTCAGCTGAGGCACAGTGATAGTGAGTACATACCTTTTCATGTGTTCCTGTTCACTGGTGTCCAGCGCTTTCAGAGTACGAGCATAAAGGACTACTATATCAGAGCGCTTGGCTTTCTTATTACACTAAAAAATGAAAAAATGTGAACATAAGCCAATTTATTGGTAATGAAGGACATCTACTGTGCTGCTGTTAATTTCTCATGATGGCTACGCAAACCAGGTGGTGGTACAGCTTTTCAAATAGATCTCTTTGCAAAAGCAGGGGTGAATGTACACAGTGTTGACTTTCTGAGAGACTCCCCTTATCTCAAGTAGTTCTCCAGAACAATCAGTGGAACTCCCCCAAACATGCCAAAGTGACCTGCTCAACATCATGCCCAAGCATCTCTTCTCAAAGTTTCCTTGTGAACAGGTAGTCTGATCCCAGGCAAAATCCCTGAAATTAGCCAACAAAGCAAAGACAACAACTTAAAAAGGTAAACAGCACCTTACTACTACCCCTCAAAAATCCCATTGTCTCAGGTAGAAGTTCTACCACTGCTCTATCACCAAATATGATGTACAGCAGCTGCTGCCAACTTGGTGTCCTCCAGAAGTTTTGGATTACATAACTTCCTTCAGACTTAACCAGCACACCTGTGCTAGCTGGCACTGATAGGGGATTTGTAGTCCAAAACATATGGAGGGCACCAAGTTGGCAAATGCTGATAAAAATACTCTCCTCACAGGAAGAGTTTGACCAAAGGAAAGGACAACTTGCTACAACTCCTAGAGCCCAGATTTGAGGAGTCCTGCTGTGCTCAACGCTAGGTAAAGTGCTGTTTGAAGTCCTGCAATCAGTTTGAGTGCCAAAACAAGGAAAATGGCATCCAAAAAATGGAACACAGCTCAGGGGAGTGCAAAGAAAAACACAAGAAGGTCTACAGAAGGCAAGCCAAAAGAGGAAGAGCTTACAGAAAGATGGCATGAAAAGTAATGCAGAAAGGGAGAAGAGAAAAAAGAAAAGTAATGTGGAGAGAATTGTTGCCCACAAATTTTACCAAGGATAGGAAAAGAATAAATGGGTTTCAGAGAGGAAGATTTAGGTTACGCGTCAGACAGAAGAAACAAAATACCCTTCCAAGCTTTTACCTGTGGGCATTTGCCCACTTGTCCCTTCAGCCACCTCTCAATGCAGCTATAGCCAAAGAGATGCCCACACCGCAGTGCAGAAAGACGGTGCTCCCCAGCATTTGTCCACTCTTCAAAGCAGATGGCACAGGTATCTCCACTCTCTTCTTCCTCACCCAGAGGAGCCAGAGGAGCAGCTAGGTGAGTTCTCTTTAATGGAGTTGTCTGAAACAAGAGAACATGGAAAAGGTCAAACCAATGCAATCTTGGTTATCTTAATTGGCTGCACACCCTCCACAGCACATACCGAATCATTCATACCTTCTTTTGGAGGGCAGTGGCACCTCTAGCATCAGGATGCTCTGACCCAACAGAATCCCCTCCAGGAGGCTCCATTTGGGTTGCATTAGAAACTGCAGGGGAGAAACAAAGGAATAATTAATATGGGGGGACAGATTGTAATTAGTGCCACAAAAACAAAAACTCAGTAACAAATGTTAGCATTTAAAAGGGAAGTTCAAAGTGACTGAAAACAAAGCCACTGCTATCTAAGAAAAAGAGAGAGAGAAGAGATCAGCTTTTTCATAAATATAATCCTTCAAACTATGTTAACAGGGGGCAATTAAAAAACTTGGCAGAAAATAGTAAAATAACTCAAGACACCCTCTGCAAATTCCAATGGTGGCTTCCCAGCACAAACCCCTTCCACCTATGTTCACAACTGGCTTGCTCCAACCTTCCTTTCTTCCCTCATTTCCCAAGATGGTCCCACCTATGGTCCTGCAATTCTACTATCCTCACCTGCTCTTTTTAAAAAACCTCCAACCTTCTCTTGCTGTTCAGAAAAGGGAGTACCATGCACAAATAAAATATATATGTTACCTGAATCTCCCCTATAGACCCCTTCTCAAAATTCCTCCGTGAAACCCATTTTGTGTATGTGTGAAATAAATTAAATAATAATAAGCATGCCTATCTGCATAACAGAACCTCAGTTTGACATTTAGCAAGGTTTGTACAAAGATCAGAAAACAGCTTTCAATTATTCAAAGACAGCAGGATACACTAGCAAAGTCTGGCCTTAGTTCAAGTCTCTGCAGAATGAAATAAATGGTATGGTCAGGCCCAAGTCATCCTCTCCCAAACTAACCTACCTCTCAAAGTTGTTATGAAAATACAAATGTCATACTCTCTGAATAAACAAATAGATGGTTGTGATCCAAGGTAGGCAATGCGTAATGAGCCATTTCTGAAGTTTTAGGCCCCTTTAAAGAACCAACACAAACCTCCCAAGTTGGCTGGCCCAGGTGCCTCCTCAAGGGCACCCACTGTCTCCTGTTCCTCCTCAGTGGAGCTGCTGCTGCTGTTACTCTCAGAATCACTTAGAACCACAGTTTCATCTGAGCTGTTCCCACTGTGACCTGCTAGGATGTGTGATGCTGCTGTCGCTTGGGTCCTGTTGATCTGGAAATAACTGTCTAACGGTGCTGTGGACCTGAACATCCAAAGCATAAATTTTCATTAGAAAATGTAAGATGGACAGAAGAACATGACCCACCCATTTCCAAGCCACAAACTTCAATAATTTGGACATCTCTCTCTCCCCCTCCACCTCAGAAGCCACAACTTTTCATTAGATTCTAAATCAACTTTTCATAATGTGCTACCTACCTTCCATCAACATGCACATTGCTCTGTAAGTTGAGCTAGCAACTCCGTAGCCAAGTGGAGCTCAACAAATTCCTAAACACTGCTCATCCTTCCACCCAATTCTGTGAAGTGCATCTTCTCTCCCTCAACTATCTCCCATCCCAGCCAAGTCCTTGTGCAAATGGGTATTTGGGTTTGCTTCCCCATCCTTTTCTTTTTGGTGCTAAGTCTTTAGATCAGGGGTCCCCAAACTAAGGCCCATGGACAGTCTGGGAATCAGCATGTTTTTACATGAGTAGAATGTGTCCTTTTATTTAAAATGCATCTCTGGGTTATTTGTGGGGCATAGGAATTTGTTCATATTTATTTTCAAAATATAGTCCGGCCCCCCACAAGGTCTGAAGGAAAGTGGACCGGCCCCCCGCTGAAAAAGTTTGCTGACGCCTGCTTTAGATGGTAAATTCTGAGGGCAGGTGCTTGATGGTTTTGTTTTGTTTTTTTAACTGAAAGCTACTCTGAGAGCTGGGTAGAGAACACTTGAAACAAGCTCTGCACACAAAGCACAAGCGCCACCACCAGGCTAAGGCCCCACGCCTTTCACATGAGTTTATCTAGAAGCCAGCTTACAAATACGAGTTGCCTCCCGGATCTGCTTCCTACATGATCCCCCCAACAGGAACCTCCTTGGAAGATCAACCCTCCCACTGACAGATGCTCACCTCACACACACACACACACACACACACACACACACAGTACACCCCTTGAACACACTCTGTCAGGCACCAACTTTGCAGGATCTGACCCCCACTCCAACAGGCTCCCATCGGCAGTATCCATTCCCCACAGACAGCAGCTTCCCTTCACACACACGCAATATCACCCTTCTCTGGGTCTGAGGAGCCCCCTTCCCGCACTGCAACAGTGACCCCAACAGCAGCCAACAATGCGTACCAAGGATTCAACCCCGCCCGGTACTTGCTTTCTAAACCTTTCAGATGTCTGCTTATTTTATATAGCTGTCCCATAGCAGGAGGATTCGAGGAAGCCAGTGTGGTTAGAGTGTTGGACTAAGACCTGGGAGATCAAGGTTCAAAACCCCACTCAGTCAAGAAGCTCACTGTGTGACTTTGGGCCAGCCACAGCCTCTTAACCTACCTCACAGGGTATCTGTAGGGGGGGGGGGTAAACCATATACTCCTTGGAGAAAAGGGTGGGATATAAATGCAATAAATAAACTCTTCTGCTGACCTACTTAAGAAAGCTGTTGAAGCCAGCCAGATATTAGTCGCCAACCTGGCATCCACATGGTTGCAATTGGACCCACACCAGTAGCAAAACGCACCTGGCTAATTTCTATCACAACAAAGCACATGCTCTACCATGGGCATAGCCAGGGGGGTGTTGGAGGGCAGCTGGCCCCCACTACATCAAGTAAATAAATTGTTGTTGTTGTTGTTTAGTCGTTTAGTCGTGTCCGACTCTTCGTGACCCCATGGACCATAGCACGCCAGGCACTCCTGTCTTGCACTGCCTCCCGTAGTTTGGTCAAACTCATGTTCGTAGCTTCGAGAACACTGTCCAACCATCTCGTCCTCTGTCGTCCCCTTCTCCTAGTGCCCTCAATCTTTCCCAACATCAGAGTCTTTTCCAAGGATTCTTCTCTTCTCATGAGGTGGCCAAAGTATTGGAGCCTCAGCTTCACGATCTGTCCTTCCAGGGAGCACTCAGGGCTGATTTCCTTAAGAATTGATAGGTTTGATCTTCTAGCAGTCCATGGGACTCTCAAGAGTCTCCTCCAGCACCATAATTCAAAAGCATCAATTCTTTGGCGATCAGCCTTCTTTATGGTCCAGCTCTCACTTCCATACATCACTACTGGGAAAACCATAGCTTTAACTATACGGACCTTTGTCGGCAAGGTGATGTCTCTGCTTTTTAAGATGCTGTCTAGGTTTGTCATTGCTTTTCTCCCAAGAAGCAGGCGTCTTTTAATTTCGTGACTGCTGTCACCATCTGCAGTGATCAAGGAGCCCAAGAAAGTAAAATCTCTCACTGCCTCCATTTCTTCCCCTTCTATTTGCCAAGAGGTGATGGGACCAGTGGCCATGATCTTGGTTTTTTTGATGTTGAGCTTCAGACCATATTTTGCGCTCTCCTCTTTCACCCTCATTAAAAGGTTCTTTAATTCCTCCTCACTTTCTGCCATCAAGGTTGTGTCATCTGCATATCTGAGGTTGTTGATATTTCTTCCGGCAATCTTAATTCCTGCTTGGGATTCATCTAGTCCAGCCTTTCGCATGATGAATTCTGCATATAAGTTAAATAAGCAGGGAGACAATATACAACCTTGTCGTACTCCTTTCCCAATTTTGAACCAATCAGTTGTTCCATATCCAGTTCTAACTGTAGCTTCTTGTCCCACATAGAGATTTCTCAGGAGACAGATGAGGTGATCAGGCACTCCCATTTCTTTAAGAACTTGCCATAGTTTGCTGTGGTCGACACAGTCAAAGGCTTTTGCATAGTCAATGAAGCAGAAGTAGACGTTTTTCTGGAACTCTCTAGCTTTCTCCATAATCCAGCGCATGTTTGCTATTTGGTCTCTGGCTCCTCTGCCCTTTCGAAATCCAGCTTGCACTTCTGGGAGTTCTCGGTCCACATACTGCCTAAGCCTGCCTTGTAGAATTGTAAGCATAACCTTGCTGGCGTGTGAAATGAGCGCAATTGTGCGGTAGTTGGAGCATTCTTTGGCACTGCCCTTCTTTGGAATTGGGATGTAGACTGATCTCCAATCCTCTGGCCATTGCTGAGTTTTCCAAACTTGCTGGCATATTGGGTGTAGCACCTTAACAGCATCATCTTTTAAAATTTTAAATAGTTCAGCTGGAATATCATCACTTCCACTGGCTTTGTTATTAGCAGTGCTTTCTAAGGCCCATTTGACTTCACTCTCCAAGATGTCTGGCTCAAGGTCAGCAACCACACTACCTGGGGTGTACGAGACCTCCATATCTTTCTGGTATAATTCCTCTGTGTATTCTTGCCACCTCTTCTTGATGTCTTCTGCTTCTGTTAGGTCCTTACCACTTTTGTCCTTGATTATGGTAATCTTTGTACGAAATGTTCCTTTCATATCTCCAATTTTCTTGAACAGATCTCTGGTTTTCCCCATTCTATTGTTTTCCTCTATTTCTTTGCATTGCTCATTTAAGAAGACCCTCTTATCTCTCCTTGCTGTTTTTTGGAAATCTGCATTCAGTTTCCTGTATCTTTCCCTATCTCCCTTGCATTTTGCTTGCCTCCTCTCCTCCGCTATTCGTAAGGCCTCGTTGGACAGCCATTTTGCCTTCTTGCATTTCCTTTTCCTTGGGATGGTTTTCGTTGCTGCCTCCTGTATAATGTTACGAGCCTCCATCCATAGTTCTTCAGGCACTCTGTCCACCAAATCTAAATCCTTAAACCTGTTCCTCACTTCCACTGTGTATTCATAAGGGATTTGATTCAGATTGTATCTTACTGGCCCAGTGGTTTTTCCTACTTTCTTCAGTTTAAGCTGGAATTTTGCTATAAGAAGCTGATGATCTGAGTTACAGTCAGCTCCAGGTCTTGTTTTTGCTGACTGTATAGAGCTTCTCCATCTTTGGCTGCAGAGAATATAATCAATCTGATTTCGATGCTGCCCATTTGGTGATATCCATGTGTAGAGTCGTCTCTTGTGTTGTTGGAAGAGAGTGTTTGTGATGACCAGCTTGTTCTCTTGACAGAACTCTATTAGCCTTTGCCCTGCTTCATTTTGAACTCCAAGGCCAAACTTGCCAGTTGTTCCTTTTATCTCTTGATTCCCTACTTTAGCATTCCAATCCCCTGTAATGAGAAGAACATCCTTCTTTGGTGTCATTTCTAGAAGGTGTTGTAGGTCTTCATAGAATTGGTCAATTTCACTTTCTTCAGCACCGGTAGTTGGTGCATAAACTTGGATTACTGTGATGTTAAAAGGTCTGCCTTGGATTCGTATCGAGATCATTCTGTCATTTTTGAGATTGCATCCCATTACAGCTTTTGCCACTCTTTTGTTGACTATGAGGGCCACTCCATTTCTTCTACAGGATTCTTGCCCACAGTAGTAGATATGATAGTCACCCGAACTGAATTCACCCATTCCCTTCCATTTTAGTTCACTGATGCCCAGGATGTCGATATTTATTCTTGTCATCTCATTTTTGACCACATCCAGCTTACCTCTATTCATGGTTCTTACATTCCAGGTTCCTATGCAATATTTTTCTTTACAGCATCGGACTTTCCTTTCGCTTCCAGGCATATCCGCAACTGAGCGTCCTTTCGGCTTTGGCCCAGCCGCTTCATCAGCTCTGAATCTACTTGTACTTGTCCTCCGCTCTTCCTCAGTAGCATGTTGGACGCCTTCCGACCTAAGGGGCTCATCTTCCAGCGTCATAACTTTTATATGCCTGTTGTCTTTGTCCATGGAGTTTTCTTGGCAGGGATACTGGAGTGGCTTGCCAGTTCCTTCTCCAGGTGGATCACGTTTAGTCAAAACTCTCCACTATGACCTGTCCATCTTGGGTGGCCCTGCATGGCATAGCTCATAGCTTCTCTGAGTTATTCAAGCCCCTTCGCCACGACAAGGCATTGATCCATGAAGGGATCAAATAAATAGAAATATTTAACTGACCATTTGCATTGCAGATAACTCTGTTCTGCCCCCCTAACAAAAAGACCCCCCCCAAAAAAGAAAAATCCTGCCTATGCCTATGTGCTCTACCACTACACTATGACAGTGGTGTAGCCCATTCCCCTTCACAGAACACAGGGAGGAAAAATGTGAGGGGGTTCTTGTTTACAAATACCAGCTGCCTTCAGCATGTGCTCCAACAGACACCACCTTCACATATCCTCACATAACCCATCTGCTGCTCATAGAACCAACCTTGCAGGCTCCATGCCACCACTCCCATTCTGACATGTGTTCCCCCAGGATCTCTCCTCCCCCACTGTGACAGACACTCCTTCACGCACACACCCTATGATCGATCCCCTGGCTCTGAGAAGCTCCTTATATGACCATCACACACTCACACACTTTTGACAGGTCCTTTCCCTCGCTTAGCAACCCCCCTCGCTCTGACAGGTACCCCCTCCACTCACTCTCTCTCTCTCTCTCTCTCACACACACATGACCCACAGGTACCTCCACCACACTACCCCGCAAAATTCACAAAATCCACAACCCCTGTGAAAGACTCCCCTTCCCTTCACCCACCCCAGAATCCACTTCCTGGCTCCCGAGCACCCGCCGCCTCCTCCTCCGTTCTGACAGCCACCTGCGCCGGAGAAACCTAACAGCCTTCCTTCCCCAGGGAAGGGAACGCGAAAGGCCTCTTGTTTACAAACCCCAGCTGCCTCCAGCACTTTCCTCCGATGCTTCGCTCCGAGACGCACCTTCTCCCTCCTCCGCGGGGCCCACCACGCCCAGCCCCGTTTCCGAGGGGCTCCCCTCCCCCAGCCCATTAGGACAGGGGCTCCTTCGTACTCTTCTCAGGCCCCATGGTCACTTTGAGAAGCTCCGCACAGGATCCGAGCCCTTCCCCCTCCCTTCCTCACCTGGCTCGGGAGGCCCGTTGGGAGGAGGAGGAGGAGGCGGCGCGCGGTCCCGGCTGCTGCTGCCGAGGCGGGTTCCTCCTGGCTCGAGGCGGCGGCGGCCTCCGCGGCTCGCGCTCCCCAACGAAGGCGCCCCATGAAGAGCGAGAAGCCGCCGGCCGAGGCGCCCCGGACGTCGAGGCGTCCCCGTCTGCCGCGGCTGGGTCCTGAAGGCGGCTGGCGGCGGCTGGCGACTCGGGCTCCTCGGCCGCCGGCGCGAGGTCCACGTCCATCGCTTCCTGGTGGGACATGTCCTCCCCTCAGAGGGGAGGGGAGGGACCCAGGCGTCCGGGCCTGACTTTCCCTCAACTGCAGTCGCTCGAGCGCCCCGCCGCCGCTGCTGCTGCTGCTCCGCCTCCAACTCCCGCGGCCCCTATTGGTCGCTCGTACAGCCGCGAAAGGCCGAGCGCGAAAGCAGGCTTCGGCTCCCATTGGGACAGAGCGGAGCGTACGTCGCATTTCCATTGGGCTATACGTCTGTCAATTTTGGAGAGGGAGGGAAACAGTACGAAAGGGCCCCGCCCTCTGCGAGGGGAAGGGAAAAGTTGAGGTCGTAATTTGCAAGGCGCATGCGCAGCAAGGGTTCAAAGACTGACAACTGCAATAGCCATAGGCGGGACTTCCTGTTTTTGACCCGAAGCGTCAACTGACTTCTCTTCATAGCATACAATGGGGAAAATGCAGAATTTTACCATAGTTCACCGCAGTGCATTGCACTGTACAAGCAAAGATAAATGTCGGCCCTTCTTCTGGCTCAGATCTTAAGGCCACAAACCCACACTAGAAGTAACATGAGTAAAGGGAGCGGAAGGGTATTATCTGTTCAGAACTAAGCTGAACCTGTCAAGTTCCCGATCAATTATAGCCTGTACCAGCAAAGCTATGTGGGTGGCGCTGTGGTCTAAACCATAGAGCCTAGCCCTAGGGCTTGCCGATCAGAAGGTCGGCGCTTCGAATCCCCACAACGGAGTGCGCTCCCGTTGCTCCGTCTCAGCTCCTACCAACCTAGCAGCTCGAAAGCACGTCAAAGTGCAAGTAGATAAATAGGTAAACGGCGTTTCTGTGCGCTGCTCTGGTTAGCCAGAAGCGGCTTAGTCATGCTGCCCACATGACCTGGAAGCTGTCTGCGGACAAACGCCAGCTCCCTCGGCCTATAGAGCGAGATGACCGCGCAACCCCAGTGTCGTCCACAACTGGACCTAATGGTCAGGGCAAGGCTACGCCTCCACCCCACCCCCCAATTACTTGGCCCATGGTCCAGCGAGACATGAAACTGGTTATTGAGATTTTAAAGCAAAAACATGGTCCAGCTGGTATCTGAAGTGTGCATGCATACGAAAGCTTATACCAAGAACAAACTTAGTTGGTCTCTAAGGTGCTACTGGACAATTTTTTTAAAAAAAAATATGTATTTCAACTGTGTCAGACCAATATGGCTACCTACCTGAATCTAGAACAGCTGGAGCATTTGAGCAACCCAACCATTGAAAACCTGCAAAATATTGGGTCAATATTACTATATGGATAAGGGAGGGGTCTCCCCAGATGAGTGTGTGCTATAACATCTTTATTCCATTTTGTACCTTTGTTTATTTCTGTTTGCTATTCTGTTTACCTTGCTAAGTTTGAAGCTGACAGGACATGACTTTAGTGATAAATAGCTAACCGATAATCTTGCATGCTTCTTGAATCATGACTTTCCCTCTGGAAGAAGATTCCACTGTCTGCAGAACTCCATTCTTTCCTACAGAAGATGATAATCAAACTTTGCTGGTAGCATGGATTAGTGTGCTGATCTTTAAAGTGTTATGATTTCAGTACATTCCAGGACACGTTTAAGGAATAGTACCAGAATCACTACAGTTCACAATGGGTTTTTTAATATCAAGTTATGCCCACTGCATTGATGCCATGATCTCCAGAAATAAACCAAAGAAAAGGTTCAGATTGGCACCCATCATTGCAACATCTCTATCAGAGCACTGGGCTCTATCCACTCCAGTGCTACTGTATCTATTTTATTTGTATTGTTGCCGCTGATGCCAAAAATAGGTTGGGGGGAGGGGTAATAGCAGAAAATTTTGCATGGGAGGCCAGCTGAAGGTCAACCGCCCCAACTCGTTTTAGTCTTTTCTCATAGGACATTATTTTGATTGCCCTCTTACATGCTCTTTCTGGCTGCATATCATCCTTTAAATTGTGGTCAGAAGAACACACAGTAATTCCTACTATGGGTTCAGTATAATTTTATTGAATTATGGGGTGGGGCTTTGAGCTGGCTTGTAAGAAGCAACAGTGCATTGAAGCTTACTAAGGCTATGCTCACATATAACGCTAAGCCACAATTGCTATAATGTACAGATAGTATAATGCAAAGCCACATGCACAAGAATCCCTAGCTGTCCTTTCCCCATAGTTTGTTTTGTTTTCCAGCAGCTCTTGCCTCATGCCGTTGTAAGGATTAGTTTTCCAGATCTGTGACCATATAATAGAACTTACTGCTGCTGAATCTGATAAGCATCTGGGATGGAGTGGTTAAAAAAAAATCATGGCTAGGGAGGAAGGATTCTGCGTTCACCTGTAACACTAAGCCATAGTGAAGACAAACCAAGGTTTATAAGATAATAGCAGACCATGGATTGAGACTGTGGCTTATTAGCAGTGAACAAACCACAGTTAAACAAACACAGTTAAACAGCATTGCATGTGAACCAGGCCCAGGTTAACAAGTTATGACAGTGCGCCAATTTGACCAAGGGCTGTAGGCACATGCCCATTGGCCATGTGCACAGGCACTCCATGTTGAAAAAGAAAAGGTGCTTGGCTTTGTGCTGATGCTCAAGGTGGCCCTGCAAGATTGTGCCGAGAACAAGTTCTTGCATTCCAGGTCCCCCATCATGTGGTCAGGCTCTCACTACTTCAAAAGGTCTGGAACAATGAGTTGGTTCACAATCTCTGCAAGAACAAAGGCAAGCCGGTTTTCAGAATGAGCTAATAAAAAGTGTAATATTTTAATTGTTAACACTTCACCTTTGGGTGGCTGCTCAAATGGAGATTGCATTTTGTGGAAGAGTTACTTATCAATTACTTTTGCAGAACTGCAAGTTAAAGCAAAAACTGTAAAGTCGTGAGGGGTGAAACTTGACAGAGACAAATTCCATGAGGATTGGTTACCCTTTTAATTCCTTTATTAATTCTTACCCAGAGGAACACTACCACCACCATTGTTGCTTATTGTTGTGTTGATTTGGAGGGGCCTGGTGTCTTAATTCTAGGTGCATTACCTCTAGTATTCTTTTGTTAACACAAGTTAGTTTTCAGATGTATATTGCATTTGTCTTAGACCATTGCAGGCCACACAGGTATCTCCTGTTGTTTTGCCTGCTTGTTTGCTTTTTTACTGAGTGGGGACATGTTGCTTGCTTTTTGTTTCCCTTTTCTTTATGCTGTTGTTGTCTGGTGCTTGTTTGATAGTATAGACAACTCTCATCTTACGGTACATGGGGGTTACATTTCGGGGACAGCACATTAAGCCAAAATTGTGTATAGTCAAAACACACTGCATTCAGTGGCAAGTGGGATTGCCAAAGTCTTTTTTCCTGAACTTTTGCCCCCTGTTTGTTTGTTTGTTTGTTTGTTTGTCTACCATGTGCTTAAAGCTGAATACGGGCAAGTTAAATGTGCATATGTTGTGAGTTACCTTTTTTAAAAAATAAAATAAAATAATGGAACTTTCCAAATAGTGAGGCCAAGCTGGGGGGGGGGCAGGGAGAGGCTACCTATGCCAGCTTTGCTTGTGGAGGAAGGAGGGTTTATGATGGTTTGGATCCCTTTAGCCGTCATGCCCACAGCTGTGGTCCCCAAGGCCTGCTACAGGCCAGGTCACTAGTACCTTCAGCAGTTGGCCGCTTGGAAGGGTCGAAATCCCGGCATTTGTTGATGATGTCCTGCAGGTGTGGGGGGCAGTCATCTCCCAGAGGTTCTTGCTCCCGATTGCAAACCTTATCATGGATCTCCTTTGAAGTGCAACCTGAGTTAATAATCACAGGGGACTCAGCAACACAGCTACAATTATGATGTTATAAGTGCGTTATAAAAATGTGACACCAGATAGGGCTGTAGAGCTGCAATCCAAAGTCAATGGCAAATTGTATTGGGAGCTCTCTCTCGAGAGAGAGAGAGAGAGAGTGAGAGAGAGAGTGCGTTTTCCCCCCCATAGCATTTTTTTATATTTGTGTAGATCCAGCCAGGGATAGGAATCTGGGCCTGGGTGGCTCCTTGTGGGCACACAGAGAGATATACCGTACAACCTTGCTCTTAGGCCTCAATGAACACTGACTGCAAAGGCAGGGACCAAAACTGTAAGAAAAGCTGCTGCGGGAGGGCATTCAAGTATCAAAAGGAGAAATGACGGGGTAAGTACATAAGCAGCCCCTGCCAGCCCCTGTTCTGCTCCAATCCTTTCCACGCACCCACTGGGCTCTAGATGTGTATCTTCCCTTGTCTAGGATTTCATAAGAAAATAGCAGCTGGGGAAGAGAGTTGTAGTGGAAAAGCAGGTCAGGAAGTGATATAGAACCACACAGAGATCTCGGCTCTAGTGGTGACTCTTGGAATGTGTGGCTGGAAGCAGCGGTGTCCTCCCAGCACTGTGTCAATCTGCATGAGGATGGGGTGAAGCAAGGTGACTCCAGGTTGGTGCCAGTGGCTTCCCAGCTCTCTTGGTGCCACGTCGCCCCACCCATCCCAACAAGCACAGCGCCACCACCTGCCTCCTGCCTCCTCCACCAACATAAAAGGGGCAATCTGACTATGTACATGCAAAGGTTTGGAGTCCTACTTCCTCAAGATAGTAGCAGGATAGACACATGGCTCAGTTAGGGATGTGGGAGAAATTCAGTTTGCTTAGGATTTTAGGGCTGGAGCCAACTGAGTTCTACTCAAAGTAGACATTAATAAACTTGTTAATCACATCCATTCATCTCAAAGAGTATGCGGACTAAAACTCACATAGCCATCCTTTGAAATTACCACCTCTCTGAAATTTTTGATGCAGTTCTACAACCAAATAATGCGTACAAAATATCACAGAATTGTAGAGTTGGAATACCTTCAAGGGTCATGTAGTCCAAGCCCTAGCAATTTAGGAATCTCAGCTGAAGCATCCATAACAAATGACCATCTTTGTTGTTGTTTAGTCGTTTAGTCGTGTCCGACTCTTCGTGACCCCATGGACCATAGCACGCCAGGCACTCCTATCTTGCACTGCCTCCCGTAGTTTGGTCAAACTCATGTTCGTAGCTTCGAGAACACTGTCCAACCATCTCGTCCTCTGTCGTCCCCTTCTCCTAGTGCCCTCAATCTTTCCCAACATCAGAGTCTTTTCCAAGGATTCTTCTCTTCTCATGAGGTGGCCAAAGTATTGGAGCCTCAGCTTCACGATCTGGCCTTCCAGGGAGCACTCAGGGCTGATTTCCTTAAGAATTGATAGGTTTGATCTTCTAGCAGTCCATGGGACTCTCAAGAGTCTCCTCCAGCACCATAATTCAAAAGCATCCATTCTTCGGCGATCAGCCTTCTTTATGGTCCAGCTCTCACTTCCATACATCACTACTGGGAAAACCATAGCTTTAACTATACGGACCTTTGTCGGCAAGGTGATGTCTCTGCTTTTTAAGATGCTGTCTAGGTTTGTCATTGCTTTTCTCCCAAGAAGCAGGCGTCTTTTAATTTCGTGACTGCTGTCACCATCTGCGGTGATCAAGGAGCCCAAGAAAGTAAAATCTCTCACTGCCTCCATTTCTTCCCCTTCTATTTGCCAGGAGGTGATGGGACCAGTGGCCATGATCTTGGTTTTTTTGATGTTGACCTTCAGACCATATTTTGTGCTCTCCTCTTTCACCCTCATTAAAAGGTTCTTTAATTCCTCCTCACTTTCTGCCATCAAGGTTGTGTCATCTGCATATCTGAGGTTGTTGATATTTCTTCCGGCAATCTTAATTCCTGCTTGGGATTCATCTAGTCCAGCCTTTCGCATGATGAATTCTGCATATAAGTTAAATAAGCAGGGAGACAATATACAACCTTGTCGTACTCCTTTCCCAATTTTGAACCAATCAGTTGTTCCATATCCAGTTCTAACTGTAGCTTCTTGTCCCACATAGAGATTTCTCAGGAGACAGATGAGGTGATCAGGCACTCCCATTTCTTTAAGAACTTGCCATAGTTTGCTGTGGTCGACACAGTCAAAGGCTTTTGCATAGTCAATGAAGCAGAAGTAGACGTTTTTCTGGAACTCTCTAGCTTTCTCCATAATCCAGCGCATGTTTGCTATTTGGTCTCTGGTTCCTCTGCCCTTTCGAAATCCAGCTTGCACTTCTGGGAGTTCTCGGTCCACATACTGCCTAAGCCTGCCTTGTAGAATTTTAAGCATAACCTTGCTAGCGTGTGAAATGAGCGCAATTGTGCGGTAGTTGGAGCATTCTTTGGCACTGCCCTTCTTTGGAATTGGGATGTAGACTGATCTTCTCCAATCCTCTGGCCATTGCTGAGTTTTCCAAACTTGCTGGCATATTGACCATCTAACCTCTGCTTTAAAACCTCCAAGGAAGGAGAGGAAAGTGGAGGAAATGTGTGAGTAAAGTGTATAAAATGCATTTATTAGTGAAAATGTATTGAGGGAAAATGCTAGCAAAAATGTGTATACTGGGCAAAAACGCATGCAAAATGTGTATATTGTGAACTGAAATGCTGATGGGTTTTCATGAGGACTTTTTAAAGAAAGAAAAAAGCACAGTGATGCAGAAATGTGAGCTGAACTTCGGAGGGGGGAGGTCAGGCATCCCCAAACTGCGGCCCTCCAGATGTTTTGGCCTACAACTCCCATGATCCCTAGCTAACAGGACCAGTGGTCGGGGAAGATGGGAATTGTAGTCCAAAACATCTGGAGGGCCGAAGTTTGGGGGTGCCTGGAATAGATAGTGAGAGAAGCAGGAACTGACATGTTCATCTATGCCTAGGCTCAGCTCACCACAGAGGGTGAATTTGGATCATACGGTAACAGTTCCTTTGGAACCAAGACCAAAGCAGACTTAAAATCAATGGAAGTAGAGAAAAATCTACTGCCAGGAAATGAGGTATGTTTCTCTCTCTGCAATGTGGGCTAATACACTGCAGCAAATAATACATTGACCTGCTCTGAGAGGAATCTGTTTCTCCACTGGGAGATGGTTGTCTTCAACCCAAGTCAGAAGTTTGGATTAAAAACCTGGCACATCACTTCTCTATAACTGAAAGGAGGCTGCTAAAATTAAGCCTGCTAAGTCTATCTACTTTTTCTTTGAGCTTTTTAAACAGGGATTATTATAGCTTTATGGTGCTGGAGGAGACTCTTGAGAGTCCTGTGGACTGCAAGAAGATCAAACCTATCCATTCTGAAGGAAATCAGCCCTGAGTGCTCACTGGAAGGACAGATCGTGAAGCTGAGGCTGCAATACTTTGGCCACCTCATGAGAAGAGAAGACTCCCTGGAAAAGACCCTGATGTTGGGAAAGATGGAGGGCACAAGGAGAAGGGGATGACAGAGGATGAGATGGTTGGACAGTGTTCTCGAAGCTACGAACGTGAGTCTGACCAAACTGCGGGAGGCAGTGGAAGACAGGAGTGCCTGGCGTGCTCTGGTCCATGGGGTCACAAAGAGTCGGACACAACTAAATGACTAAGCAACAACAACAATTATAGCTTTGCTCCAAATATCAGGAATCAGCAGTTACATCTATTTCATCAGGTCTTACATTTTGCCAGTCTGTAATGTTTACATGTAAAGGGAAGTGCAAGGAATCTCAGACGGCTTCTGAAAAACAGTTCCCCTCCCCTAGCAGCAGCGGATTGTAGTCTCAGTTGTGCTCCTAAATCTGCAGAGCCTGCCTGCTGATCCTTTCCCAACCCTGCCCCCCATCCGTGCCTCACCTTCAAATGGGATCTTGCAAGTTGCGATCTCCCACAGGACAATCCCAAAGCTGAAACGAAGCAAACACACCAGTGGTGTGAATGGAATGATATGCTTGCCCTGTACCCCCAAGGCTATGGCCGACCGATGGCAGGTGAGCTCTCTGCCTGCTTTCAACCATGCCTGGGGACTGGGATGTCACAGAACCTCCACAGGTGGAAGGTAGCCAAGTTCACCAGGTCAGCCGCTCTCCATGGAGGCAGGGCTAGCCCAGGACGCTTTGCTGCGAAGAGGAAACAGAAAACACCACGTGCACCACACCGTCTGCTCCTTCTCCAGTGCACACCCAGCATTGCTCACACCTATGGGTGGGCGGTGGAGAAGGATCTGCTGCCACTCTCAGCTGTGTGGAGCTGGCTGCCCTGAGGCCACTGGCTTACCTTGCCTCATGAGCAGGCCAGTCCTGGATGGAGGCCTTTCCATTTCCAGGTGGACAGGAAGATCCTTCCACCTGCCTTGCCCTACCCTCCGGCCCTAGGAGTCCTCATAAGGGAGCCGATCCTGGAGGAAGAACTGTGAGGGGAGAGACTTTGTCAGGCAAGGCCTCCTTCCACCTGCCTTGCTCCACCCTCTAGTCTCTGCTTCTCAATTTATATTGTATTATTTTATGTACTGTGGCTTGCCGTTGTTAGAAATTATTTATTGTAACTGTTGAGTGGATTTCTGTTTAACTTTCATATAATAATAATAATAATAATAATAATAATAATAATAATAATAATATTTTATTTATACCCCGCCCTTCCCAGCCAAGGCCGGGCTCAGGGCGGCTAACACCGGATATGAAACAGCTGATTGAATTACAACATAAGAACAAAATTAAATACACATTAAAATTAAAATTCAGCCTCCTATGGAAGGAAAAGGGAAAAGGGAAATGGGGGAGGGGATCAGCTTGGCTCCAAGCCAAAAGCCAGGTGAACAACTCTGTCTTACAGGCCCTGCGGAAAAAAATCAGGTCCCGCAGGGCCCTGGTCTCAGAAGACAGAGCATTCCACCAGGTCGGAGCCAATGTTGAGAAGGCCCTGGTTCTAGTTGAGGCTAATGTGATTTCCTTCGGGCCTGGGACCTCTAAGGTGTTACTGTTTATGGACCTTAAGGTCCTCCGCGGGGCATACCGGGAGAGACAGTCCCGTAAGTACGAGGGTCCTAGGCCGTAAAGGGCTTTATTATTGATATTATTTTATACTATTCTAATGATTGTTGAATATTACTTTTTTGATGTAGGTTGCTTATTTCAAAGTTTTGTTTTATTATCACATATTTGTATTGCATTAGATCAGGCTTCCTCAGTCTCGGCCCTCCAGATGTTTTGAGACTACAGTTCCCAGCATCCCTGACCACTGGTCCTGCTAGCTAGGGATCATGGGAGTTGTAGGCCAAAAACATCTGGCAGACCGAGGTTGAGGAAGCCTGCATTGGATTGTTATAAGATGTACGGTACATTTTTTAGTTTCTTCAGCTTGTAAACCGCCTTGAGTATTGTAAGATAGAAAGACGGTATACAAATTAAAAATGATGATGATAGGAACAACCAAGGGACATGGTGAAGGCCTTTTTCCAGAGGAAACAGTGGACAAAATGTCAACCTCGCTGGCTGTTCTGGAATTTGTTAGAAAGCAGCATCTGTCAAACTGGTTGGTAGCTCCCCAGCTTGACTTTCCCATCTCCCCAGTGATGGTTTTGTGAAACAGCACATGCCTCACAGGGCATCATTGTGCATGGCACATCCCCTCCTCTCTGCAAGAGGCAGCCAGCAAATAAGAGTAGGAGGCAGGCCAGCTGCAGGGTGGTGGTTACTGTTTTGCTGGGGGCGGAGAGCAGGCAAGAAGCCATTAGAGGCAGCCCCGCTTCCAGTGCTGGATTACCCAACAGGCAAACTAAGCACATGCTTAGGGCACCAGCAAAGCAGGGGTGCCAAAAATATGAATTGGTTTTTTTTTAAGGAATTTCACATTTGGGAAGAAGCATCCTAGGGAAAATCAGAACTTTGATATACTTCCTTACACTCCACTCCATACTCTTCCCCCATTTTTCCTCCCTCCTTTTATTACTTGTCCACCCCTAAATGAAATAATCTTTTGGGCTCTCTAGGATTCTGTCCCACCTCCACCCTCTTGCCAGCTGCTTACATGCTCAGAGAGGGCAAGTGAACTAGCAGCAACAGCAGGGGGAAGAGAAGCAGGGCCAGGAGGCTCCAGGAGGTGGCAGTGGAGGAACTCCGACCTTGGCAGGTGCCCAACACCGCCCTGTGCAGAAGTAATTAGAAACTCTATGATGCCATGACATGCATCTCATTTAATTAACACATACAGGAGACGTGGGCTGGTTCTGCCCATCCAGCCCATGAGTTGTCCATAAGTTGTGGTCCTCTGGGGATGCGAAGTACCTCCACAGACTGGCCAGCTGCCTTTGACCTTCCCTCACTTAGTAGCAGTCAGTCCATCCTTCAGTTGTTTCCACCCCAACAGGTGCCTGAGCTTTCTTTCCTCATCCCACCCCATCCCTTTTTCCTTTTGTGTCATGTATTTTAGAGTATAAGCCTGCAGGCAGGGGTTGCCTTACTATGGGATTTTGTAAAGCAGCTTTTTTGGCTAAAGAATGGAATGAAGATGCCCCGATAAATAAAAACGGGGTGTGGCAGTACTTTGCGATAAGATACCTGTATATTTCGCTGGCCAGGTTGTATTGATGCTCCACTGACCGCAGACCCTCGGGGCAGATGTAGGCTGAAGCACTGACCTCTTTTTGGGGTTTCTCCTTGGGCTTCCGTCTGATGGAAGAGACTGTTTGACTCAGTTCAAACCCAGAGAGCTGAGAAGAGCAGAGAGAATGCCGTGTGATCAAGAAAATGGGGTTAAGACTAAACATTGAGGAGAGCATCCTGACAGGACGGGCTGTTTTGAGGGTGGAAGAGTGTGCCTCAGAAGGTGGTGGCTGGATAGCTAACCAGGGAGGCTGGTACCCATAGCAGTAGTGGGTTGGAGTAGATGACCTTTGGGGGACCCTCCAAATTCTATGACTCTAGCTCTGTAGCCAAGGGTTAGCAATGCAACACACACACACACACACACACACACACACACACACACAGACAGACAGACAGACAGCTAGAGATACAGACATTTGAAGGTGAGTATGGAATATATTGGGCAGACCTGTCCAATTATCAGCCCCTCCCTGCAGGTCTCCAGTTTCCGGACTTCCATGGAGGGTGAAAATGATCCTTAAGCCACTGAAAGTGTGCAAGGCAGATATGCCTTTCTAAGCCTTCTTTGAAGCCATGACCCCTTTACACAGCTCTCACCTTTACATGGTAGCCTTCGGCAACCAGGAACCTGGTGCTGTTGATGCAGTAATGCACCTGAGGCTTGTCCCCCGTCTGATGCAACCTGCAGTCAAAAAGAACCAAGAAGGGGAGGAAAAAGCCAACCGTATCCCAATGCTGTGTGTACCTGACCTCCAGGCAGCAGAGTCACTGCCACTTACTGGAGGGAGAGTGGGAGGGTGCTGTGCAAACACAATGGTAGAGCCCTTTCTCCATGTACCTGTACAGGCCGATGGCAGCACCCGTTGCCATTTCCAAGCGAATCTTCCAGGATAAGTCAGGCTCCTTTTTCAGCACTTGCCTCAGGGTACCCTTTTCACAATATTCTGTGATGATGGAGTAAACAGGAGGGAAGCCTATGGCAAAGAAGACAATTGATGAATTGCTACTCCATTTCAGTCGGTGGCTGTCCTTGTCTTTTGTGTTCTGCTACCAAACAGTTTTCAGCTCCTTGACACATTCATGAAAACAGAGTGGAGAGCACATATTCCTGGTCAGGAGAGGCTAAGTGGAAGACCTGGTGCTATTTGAAATAAAACTTAGCTCCTGTGAAGTTGAGGGTGAGGCACAGCACTGCACCAAAAGAAAAGGCTCCAACAAGCAGTAAGAATTGCAGAAAGGGTAATTGGTGCTAGTTTGCCTTCAATAGAGACACTTTATGCTATCCAAACTAGGAAGAGAGCAGAGCGAATTGTCGCAGATCCTTTGCATCCCGGTCATCATCTGTTTGATTTATTTCCATCTAGACATCGCTACAGGACTCTATACACAAAAACAGCTAAGCACAGGAAGATTTTTTTTCCCCTTATGTCATCAAATTGTTAAATTCGTAGTTGTGTAGCGGAAGGGAAGGCCAGTTATGGTTGGGGTTCCTTTGCTGTGCTATTGTATTGTATGTGGAACAGTGTTTGTATAAGGTGCGTTTACACTGCAATGTAGCCGAAGCAAAATTCCAAGTGTGTTGGTACTTGACCAATAAATTGTTGTTGTTGTTGTTATTTATGAATACAATGGACAGAACTATAATGTTTCTTGGTTCAATATCTGGCTGTGTATTCTTTCTTCTGTTTTATTTATAAAATATATTTTAGAGACTGCTATTTTGTGAAAAATATCAAAGCAGTTTACAAAAAAATACATAAAGCCATACAGTAAAAACCACATAAAGAAAGTTAAAGACAGACATGCATTAACCACTGTGGAGGGATGAATTCTTAGCTTCCCCCACCCTCCCAAACACACATATACACACAAAGAGCAAAGGTCTTACCACTCTCATCTATACACATCCCATACAGTCGGACGATGTAGGGAGACTCAAACTTCTTCATAGTCTTGATTTCGGTCCGAAAGATGCTCCTCACATCCCTGGGGGAAGCAACAGAGAGATCAGTCTCTGTGATGGAGCCAAAAGTCTCTCCATCAGTTCCCTGGTGGAGAGAGCCAGTGTGGTGTAGTGGTTAAGAGTGGTAGACTCGTAATCTGGGGAACCGAGTTCGTGTCTCCGCTCCTCCACATGCAGCTGCTGGGTGACCTTGGGCTAGTCACATTTCTCTGAAGTCTCTCAGCCCCACCCACCTCACAGGGTGTCTGTTGTGGGGGAGGAAGGGAAAGGAGATTGTTAGCTACTTGAGACTCCTTCGGGTAGTGATAAAGCGAGATATCAAATCCAAACTCTTCCTCTTCTTCTTCTTCCCTCTGTAAGGGTGGTTAGGTTAGCTTTGCAATGTAAAGGTGGCCACTTGTACCCATCACTCAAGAAGAGGACCAAAAAGAGGCACTCACTGTGGTTTGTTCTCAGTCAAAGGGTTCTTGAAGACTTTGATGGCCACAGAGCAATAATTGTACTTTCCACTGCACAGGGTATAGCTCTCACACTCCATCAGGGTGGTCACATTGGTGATCTGGCTTTTGGGTATTTCGGTGATTCCCATGAAAGCAGCAGCATCCTGGACTGGAGGAAAAGGAAGGGGGTTAGAAAGGAGCCTATGGAAACAGATCAGAATTGGGAGAGAGGCCCACAGTCACTTGGAGATCCCCACATGGTGAGCTGGCAATATTCAAGTTTCAGTATTTCAGAAGAAAATAAACTGGAAGTGCAATAAGACTTGCACCAACAACTGGTACTTCCAGGAGGGCTGGGGAAGAGAGACTTGCCGTCATTGTCTTCCCCAACATTCACTTTTTGCTGCTGTCAGCCTCCTCTGGAGGAGAGATGTTTGAGCCAGCTGTGTGTCATCTACCCCTCCCCCTTTGAACTGTATTTAAGCCAGGCTCCTTGGAGTGCAGTACCAGAACCTTCATTGTGTATCTCTACCCACATCGTTCAAACCAGTTCCAGTTCTGAGGGGGCTTCTGGTGGTTCCCTCATTGCAAGAAGTGAGGGTACAGGTAAACAGGCAGAGGGCCTTCTCGGTAGTCGCACCCAGCCTGTGGCACGCCCTCCCATCTGTAAAGGATCATGCGGTGGGCCTTCAAACGCTTGTTTATTTCTAATGTTGGTTAACGAGCCAGGATAATAAGCTTTGAAGCTGAAGTGGTGCAGCAATAAAAGACAGTTGTGGGTTTGAGAAGCTTGCCTGATCTGGTTGCACACTTTGCTATGAAACTGGCTCGGACATATGTCTGAGCCTCCTGCTCTCTAATTAAGGCAAGTACATTTGGCCCCCATAACAGAGAGATTAGCTTGGGACTGGTTTTAAGACACTCACTTCAAAAGCTGCTTCTTGGGAGCTTGGAAGGTGTGTGTGGGGGGGGGAAACAAGGTACTGTATGTGAGCTATCTCTATATCTTACCAGGTACTTCTGGTTCCAAAAGGTTTCAATGGAAAAGCACACAAACAGTAGCACTAGAAGGGGCTCAAACCCAGAATCTTTTGCAGTGAGCCTTCGATCTTCTGCCACTTTCCAGCCTTTTTAATCATTTTTTTTAAATGGTTACAAGCTGGCTAAGTGTGTTAACAAGGTCCAGTGTTGGTGAGAATCCTGCTCCCTGCCATCTTAATTTGTGCTCTGAGTCTTTTGAGTTCCGAGCAAGGCCCCAACAAGGAAACACTCCTGCAGAGCACGGCAATGAAGTGATAATGAGCCAAATGTATTTCCTTGTTCTTGAGGTACAGGGTGGCCACAGAGCACAGCTAAGGTTGTGGTTATCCCAAGGGGGGGGGGAGATACTGTATACATAGAAACACCCAGAAGCCAGTGGGGCACTTAGGCGACTTTTGATGCCTGAATTAGGCCACATTAACACCATGCATTTTAGTTGTGGCTTCCCCCAAAGAATCCCAGGAGCTGTGTGGTTTGTTAAGGGTGCTGAGAGATGTCAGGAGGCCTTTGTTCCTGTCACAAAACTACAATTTCCCAAGTTCAGTGGGAAGGAGGGTGGATTGTTAAATCACTCTGAACTGCAGCTCTTTGAGGGAATTGGGGGGAGGGGGCTCCCAAAACTCACTGCATCTTTAACAAACAACACTTCCCATAATTCCTAAGGGAGAAGCAGGTCCTGAGTCTGAAAAGGTTGAAGACTACTAACTTAAATCAGTGTTTCTCAACCAGTGTGCCTCCAGATGTTTTGGGACTACAACTCCCATCATTCCTGACCACTGGTCTTGCTAGCTAGGGATGATGGGAGTTGTAGTCCCAAAACATCTGGAGGCACACTGGTTGAGAAACACTGACTTAAATCATGCCGCCACTCAAAAGGCCCTACCTAAGGACAAGCCCCTGGCTGGTGGCTGCCACCATCCCCGTCTCCCCCCCCAATTCCACCCCGCCAATGCTGGCCTGCTTGTTCCCTTTCCTGCTCCACTGTTCTTAAAGGCAGAGGATTTGCAAGAAACTCGGGTGCACCTTTGTTCATCTCCTGCAAAGATACATAGTCCTCGACAAGATCCTGTCTGCCTTCCTGGGCCACAAGAGGCTTCTTAAATTTCATGAGGTCTTGACGGTCATCCAATAGCTTCTCGATCTCTAGTTGCCTCATCAGGTCATGACCAACATCACTGATGTCCATGTTCATTCTTTCAAAGTTCTTCAGCATTTTGTGAGCCTTCAAGTACCGCTGCAACTGGGACAGGTCACCGTACTCGCGAAGCTCTGTCTGGGCCTCTTCCAGGACGTTCAGCGTCCGTTTCAGCATCAATCCCAAGTCACTGGAGAACCTGGTGGGGGTGCAGGCCTGCCGTATGCGCTTGACCTGCCGCACAAGGGTCTCAATGCGCTCAACAAGGCGCTTTCTGTGCTTACTGCACTCTGTCATTTTCTCACATTGGTTATAGATGGTGACCGAAACGTTCAGAATGGCCTGGATGGTATCCATAACTGCGGGAAAGGAAGGACATGGTGAGCAAAGCAGAACACAGGTGGAAAATGCCATGCATGCTTCCCACGGGATTTGCTGGGCAACACAAGGGCGCTCGTGATCACCACCATCCAGTGGAGACTTGCCTGTTGAAAGTGCCTGCATTATATAAAGTGCAATGATACCACTTTAAACAGACTTGGGCTTCCCCCAAAGAATTCTGGGTACTGTAGTTTATTAAGGGTGCGCCTGAGAGTTGTTAGGAGGCCTCTATTCCCTGCCCCAGAGCTACAGTTCCCAGAGTTCCCTGGGAAGAGGGATTGACTGTTAAACTAATCTAGGAAGTACACGACTGATTGAAGTGTAAACCCTACACAAATTCGGAATGGAGTGCCCAAGACAGTTGGATGTTGCCTTGTACAACACCTTCTGGCAATTCCTATAGCCAAGCAGGTGCCAGATGCGTTGCTTTCCTTTCCTTTAGACCTCATTGGTGAGGCTGTGGGGGGCGTCTTGTTGTTTGGGCAGCCCAGGACTCCCATACACACTGCCCAGGAGGTCACTTCAGTGCTGCTAATGCAGTGGTTTGATTTCACTCCTGGAAGTGAACTCTATTGTCTCTTGAGACGGATGGATGCCACTTTAAATGTACAGAGTGAATGTGGCTTTAAACCAGCCCAAGGTATTTTGCTGGCTGAAGTGCCAGCCACACCTCTCTCTTTTCCTGGACGTAAAAGTACAACCATGATAAATTAAATCATGGCTCGACAACTTGCTGCCCATTAGGGTGATGACTTTTTCATTTTTTTTCCTCAAAAATTATTTCCTGTAGCACAAATGGATGAACTTTTGCCTATTAATGACTAAAATGAGATATATTCCATTGAAATATTTTAAAAGGTTACGCACAAACCATTTTTTATTTTTTGTATGCCGTTTTACCATTTCATAAAATAGTGTTAACAATTATATATATATATATATATATATATATATATATATATATATATATATATATATATATATATTATCGTATCAAATTTGGACACAACAGCACATTCCACAATGGGGAGTGTTCTTAGCAACATAGGGTATACAAATGTCACACCTGCGCAAGGTAAAAGCCCCTTTTTGGGACCTCAAAACTCAGCCAGCAGACCCTGCCGGACATGCTGGGAAAAGAACCTACAGGAGAGGTAGCAAAACATCGTCCTCTAGCGGCGTCTATACTGTTACTGCAGCTAAAAAAAGCTTCCTTGTGTGTTTGATGGCCCTATATAATGTTGTATATATGTGACTCTAAAGCTTGGGTTCAATTTTATATCTGCTTGCAGTGACTTCAAAAATGGTCAAAAAACTGATATATTTTTTTTTAATTTTGCACGTGAGGTTTTTTTTTTATCAAATCTCTTTGAAAGTAAGATTTTATCTAATCTTTAATGAAAGCTCATCAAATTATGATACAGGGAAATGAGGTTGTAAAGAAGTCATCACCCTACTGAAAGGTTGTTTTCTGCTGCTCCAGAGAAGCGGACACGGAGCAACGGATTCAAACTACAAGAAAGAAAATTCCACCTAAACATTAGGAAGAACTTCCTGACAGTAAGAGCTGTTCGGCAGTGGAATTTGCTGCCAAGGAGTGTGGTGGAGTCTCCTTCTTTGGAGGTCTTTAAGCAGAGGCTTGACAGCCATCTGTCAGGAATGCTTTGATGGTGTTTCCTGCTTGGCAGGGGGTTGGACTGGATGGCCCTTGTGGTCTCTTCCAACTCTATGATTCTATGATTCTACTGCCCATTCATGACACCCAAGTTCTGCTGCCTGAGGCAGGCATCTTACCCTGCCTGATGGTAGGGCCAGCCAAACCAAGCAGCAAACTGTGATTCCAAACAGCAAACTGTGAAAATGGTTGCTGTCCAAGCCTTGTCAGAAAATCCCTTGCATCTTCACAAAACAGCAAGTTACCAGAATTGTTTAGTGGGAAGTTGAACTGGTTTCAAAATTAAATGTAGATGTGCCTTGTGGAGCTTTCTCTGCTCCTGCCCTATTTCCAGTTTACTTCGTTGTTAGACAATTGTACTCAACACATGCTCTGTACATGTTATCTACATAGGCATTTCCTCATACAAACCTGCCCAGGCCCTGAGATCTTCGGGGAGGGCTGTTCTCTCAGTCACAGGGATGCATAGTGGGGATACGGGATAGGGCCTTATCAGTGGCTACTCCCAGACTCTAAGAGAAGCTGGACTGGCTCCCTCCTTGCTGTCCATCCACCGGCAGGGGAAGATTTTCTTGTTCCAATTCCTTTGGGAATTGACTGATTTTAGATAGAGGGCTGGTGCCTTGCTGTTTCTTTGGTGGTATTTTAAACAGATTTCATATGTGTGTATAGTTTTAACTCTACCAATATTTAATTGTTTTTAAATGATTGATATTACTATGTTTTTATCTGTAAGCCACCTTGACTCCCATCAGGGAAAAAGGCAGGGTATAAATAAATATATCATCATCATCATCATCATCATCATCATCATCCAAATAATATTTTTAAAGGGGGGCATGCTCTAGGGAATTCTCTTCTGCTTACATTTTGAAGCTGAGCACTGTACATTACCATAACAATAATTAAAAAGAGGACAAAAATGTACACATGGTGGTTTATGGGAATAGATGCAACCAGAATGGCACGAGAATGCCAGTCAGTATCTTCCCCGCAATTTAATCCAGACCAACCCTTTCCAGGAAGAAATCTGCTAAGGTTTTGTGTGTGCGTTTGTGTGTTAAAGTAAACGTAAGCTTGGTGCCAAGGCCTCGTTTGCAAAATCTGAAGGAAGCTCTTTCAGTCAGCGGCATGGAAAAGTGGCACAGAGCTGCACTGAGCATCGCCATTACCCTCCTAAGTAGGCGCTCACATGCCTCAAAGCTCTTTGCACCAGACTATCCCTCTTTGATCTCCACCTGCTGAAATCTCATGGGGATTAACTGCAGTTCCCAACATGTTCCCCCTGCATTTGTACAAAGCAGAGATCCAGCATGCCCAGAGGGGATGTGGAGGCCTCTACCCCACAGCTGTTAGATCATCGGTTTCGCTACCTGAGGCAAAATGGGAATGTGTACCACAAGCTGGGATGTTCCCCCACCCCCTCTTGCCAAACTCGGTGAGAGAGCTGCCTCTTATGCTTTTGCCGCCTGAGGCAGATGCTTCCGCTGGCCTCATCCGTGGGCTGGCTTTACTTTACATTCCCTTTCGCAGCCTGAGGCCAGATGCCATCCATGGTCAGAAAGTGAAATTCAGCTGCGGCCAGAGCACCGGGGAGAAGCGAAAAGCAGAAAGCAGTTAAAGATTTGCACGCACTCAGCTGTTCTCTGCTTTAATTGCACAGAGACACACACTCAGCCATGAAGCTCACTAGTTGACTTTGGGCCAATCACTGCCTCCCAGCCTAAGCTACCTCGCAGGGTTGTTGTAAGGATAAAATGGGGAGGAGAAACATGTGCACCACGTTGGAGGAAAAGGTGGTACATGTATAAAATAAAACAAATGCACTTCGTATGAATTCAGAAAGACCAACACCTGATCCATTAATCTCTCCTTCCCATCCCCGATTTTATTTTATTTCAAACAATTTTTATTAAAGATTTTCTTGGCTTACAAAGGTACGTGCATTGTCTCTATTTTCAGTTCGGAGAGTCTTTTCTACTGATCAGTTACATACAGTGTGTATGTACATCTTAATGTTATATATACAGCATAAGGTTGGGGAAGAAGAGGGGCGGGGGAGAGGGCTGGTGGTAAAACTTTCTTTCTTTTACTTGGTGTATTGTGTGAGGTTTCCCAATCCCTTAAATATAGCCCCGAGTGCCCATTTCAGCCCTTGGAGGGGAGCAGGATTCCTTGCCCTCCTCGGCCCAACTCCTGCTTACCTGCTTATATGGGTGGTCTCCGGATCCCTGCTTCCTTCTTGCTGTGCGATCAAGAGTTTGCTCCAACTGCTGAACTCTCAACTTCCCGTTTCCCAGAAGTTGGCCTCACTTCCTGTCAAAGGAAGATTGAGCGCTTTCGGAAGGCGGGTGGGACACCTTCCCGTTGATTGAGCTGCTGTTTTACTTTCAGTTCCCAAAAGGGGAAGGGCATGTGCTTTGGACACAGAAATTCAACTGGCTTGAATTTTGTTGGAGAGATGTGTATACTCGTGCTTTTTCAGGAAATCCTCCACAAAGTGGCTACAATGTTTTCAAAAGCAAACTTGTTTCCTAAAATCTTTCAAAGCAAAAAATAGTCCCTTCCAGACAGCTTGTTTATTAAGCTTCTGCCCTGGTGTGATATTCAGGTATGGCATTTGCAGAAGGGGGTTTGTTATGCAAGAGCTCCAAAGCAACTTTAATTGTGCAACCGGGATTTTCCAGGCTGTGATTAATTCCCAACCAAAAATAGCAAAAGCCTGGAAGTGCCTGTAGCTAGAGCTACAAGAAGAAACAATAACATTAAAACTACCAGCAGAATGTAATACTGCCATAGCCATACATGATTCTTATCATCATCATCGTAGTCATTACTATTGACATGTTACTAGGCTTCTAA
The DNA here is from genome assembly GCF_965207765.1 of Zootoca vivipara. Classification (NCBI taxonomy): domain Eukaryota; kingdom Metazoa; phylum Chordata; class Lepidosauria; order Squamata; family Lacertidae; genus Zootoca; species Zootoca vivipara. The sequence continues at coordinate 51,246,096 of NC_142589.1, forward strand.
ACCACCATCTCAAGGTGATTTACACACAAGGTGATAAAAAGCACTTAAAAACAACAACTAATACATTTAAAACAAGGCTAAAACTCTGACAAACAGACACTCTATCAAGCTGGGAAAGCCTGTCAGAACAAAAATGCCTTCAGTCGTTTCCAGAAAGTGCAGAGAGTGAGCTCCTGTCATAACTGGGCAGAAATGCTCTTGCACCGAACAGGAGCAGCAGCCACACTGAAAGCCTTGCTCTGAATTACTGCAGAGGGGGCTTCTGAAATGTTTGCAACTTACTGTACTGGAGAAACTCCCCCACAGACCACAGGGATCTACTGGGTGTACAAGGGAAAAGGCCATCTCTCAATACCCCCATACCCTGCTCATCAAAGGTTTTTGAAAAAAGGTGGGTTTTTACAGCCTTCTTTTGAAATGTGAGAAATGGGCAGTGGAGGCTGGTCCTTAGTCTTTCCTCTGTTAACCCTTACCTTCCTCCCTGCCTCCTTAAAATCAGTCCAGGGGATTTCAGGCCTTGGTTTTCAGCTTCCCCCTTCTCATCATTCTCAGTGTTCCCCTTCTAAAACTCAGCAGGGAAAAGAAAGAATTAGTTGGCCCTGCCTGTCACTGGTTTGCCTGCATTCTACCCTACCCAATGGTCATTAACTACCATGAGAAACGAGGCCTGTCCAATGCCCAGAAGAATGGCATGGCATTCTAGTGGAGCCACCAGAGAGGAGGCCCCATTATGCCTACTCACCAGTCTATTCACCTTTACCTGCAGGCTCTGAAGCAGGCAACCCCTCTGAGCTACCCCTGTTTTCCCCTTTTTAAGACACCGTCTTATAACTTTTTTCCTCAAAAAAACACAGGGTGGCTTACTTTCGGTGGGATGTCTTCTTTTTTTATTATTACCAGTACGGTTTTTATGGCTCAGGGTGCTGCTGGGCTCTCTTGAGTGCTCGGCGCTGCAGCAGCCACCAGTTCCGGTGGCCAGGCGGAGGCCACTGGCTCAGACGCTCCGCCCGCCGCTGCAGGGTGCTCCAAGCTCCTTGGCCAGGCCAGGCAAGGAAGAAGCAGTGAGCCCAGCGGTGGCGGCAAGCACGGAAGCGGCAGGGACGGCGGTGGACGAGAAGGCGGAGCGCGGGGATGCAGCCAGTAAAGCGGGAGCGCGATCAGTTGTTAAGCGGAGCTCTTGGAGCGCCGCTTCACGGCTGATTGCGCTCCTGCGGTGCCGGCCGCATGGAGTGACTCTGTGAGTGGAGGTGCCTGTGGGGGTTGGTTTCCGCGGCGCGGAAGTATGGCTTATTTTCGGGGTATGCCTTATATTTCTCAAATGCTTAAAAACCCTGCCATGGCTTACTTTATGACTACGTATTTAAAAAGGGGAAACAGGGTACATCTTATGGAAACCCACAAGACTATATGGGCACAGGATGTCCTTTAAGTCAGAGATGCTCAGACTTCCGACATTTTATGTACACTTTACCTTAGGAGGTGTGCTTCCGTACACCTTACTCAGTGGAACAGCTGCATTGCAAAATGCAGAGATGTGTGAATTTTGGAGGATGGCTCTGTGTTTCATGGGGGTGCCTGTCAGATGCTACAATCCACCAACAGCAGTGCTAATCTTAATAGTGGGTGTGCCGCTTCATATAAGGTTAGCTGTCTATATGCTCACTAACGGTCCATTGTTGAACTCTCTCAAACTGGCAAATGTTTTTCGCGAAGCTGCCTTTGCCCTCAGTGTCCCCCCATGGACTGGTTTCTGTTCTTGATTCTGTAGTCAGGGTGTTGCCATTTCAATCCCCTTTGCCACAACCAATTGACCTAATACGTACAGTACTTACAAGGAGTCACCACAAGATGGTGGTGGCGGCATTCTGTGTGCATGGCTTTACAATGCAACCTTGACACCTAGAGATACCATCATATCCTAACCTCTCCTAGCTGGTGAAACATAATTGCAGACACCACTAAAAATGCAGATATAAATAAAGTTCACTCAACAGGAGTCAGTGGAAAGGCAGAAAACAAAGGTTTACACTGCTCCCCAAACAAACGCCTTGTCCAGAAGCAGTTAGGATGAACTTTGATGCAGGAGAATTCACTTTGGAGTATCTGCCTTGAGACAAAAAAAGAAAAACTTCCTTCTTACCATGTGGCACTTCCAGGAAGAACTGACACCTGCTCTACACAAATACTTGAAAACACTAAATCAGCGACCTGTTTTCCTGCGGATCCTTTGCTCAACAGCTCCCTTCAGTCCCAGGCATCCCAGCTGAAGAGTATCAGGTCGGCATAGACAGCGCTAAATCATTCTATGCATGCTATGTATTTCCTCTTCTTTTCATTCACTCTTCCGCTCCATCCATCTTAAGAGTTTTCATAATGGCAGACATCTATCTTAAGTGTTTTTTGCCCATAGATTATTCCAGTCTACCACCTCAATTTCCCAACCCCATACTATTCCACAGCCCCACTTTGCACCCCTATCTCACCCCCATGTCCATGCTTCCTCTCCTCTTCTTTTGTAGTACCCCCCCTTGCACAGAAACCACCCCATGGTAAGTAATCTCCTACATCTTCCTCCTCCCACACATTGGTGTGTGTGTGTGTGTGTGTGTGTGTGTGTGTGTGTGTGTGTGTAGAAAGCATCCTACTGCACAAACGGTACCATTTGTATTATGGTAATTGTCCCACCCACTTTTGCTTCTGGCCCCTCCCACCACTCCCACCACTGGCATGTGGCCCCCAGAAGATTGCACATAATGGAATGTCACCCTCGGGCTGCAAAAGTTCCCCCACCTCTTTCCTACTATTAATTTTTGGGTTCTTGTTTTAATTTGAGGACCTTTTTCCTCCTATGCCTCATTTTACAACTTTGTCCAGTCACTGCTCAATCTCAGCAAGTTCTGTGGAAAATAAGCTGCTTGAGCAAAATTAAAGAGCCAACAAACTGGTTTTGCATGTACTGTATACAAAAGTATATGCATGTACGTATATAAATTAAAAAAATTCTTTCCAGTAGCATCTTAGAGACCAACTAAGTTTGTCATTGGTATGAGCTTTCGTGTGCATGCACACTTCTTCAGATAGCACACGAAAGCTCATACCAATGACAAACTTAGTTGGTCTCTAAGGTGCTACTGGAAAGAATTTTTTTATTTTGTTTCGACTACGCCAGACCAACATGGCTACCTACTCTTATATAAATTGTTATGGACTGTGTCAAAAGACAGCCACTGGTGCTGGGGAACAACCTGCCCTCTGCATATATAAGGACAGGCTTAGGGTGGAAGAGGGATGGGCTGCCCACCTCCTTGAGGGCTCTATTCTCTTGGGGCAAGCTAGTTTATCAGGAACCACATCCTGCATGCCAGCCATGGACAGCACCAAAGACCAAAGTGCTCTGGATTCATTGACCTGAAATAAAGCCCATCCTGCTTCAATTTTCACCATGGCTACCACAGATTAGAATTCCCAGTCCTATGCAACTCCACTGTGTTGGATGGTCCTACTCTCAAGGTTTTTAAGCTAGCTACCATTGTAGAAAGCAAGTGGAGTTTTTGTGTGTGCTGTTTATTTATCGATTCGATTTCTATCCCACCTTCTTTCCTCCAAGGAACTCAAGGAGGCAGCACCCATTGGTTTTCCTCTCCCCCTTTGAATCCTACAAACGACCCTGTGAGGTAGGCTAGGCAAAGAGACAGCGACTGTCCCAATGAGCTGAGGAGGGATTTGAAGCCTGATCTTGCTGGTCCTAGTCCATCACTCTGCACCAACATGGCAAAAGCCTACCAATTTGTTCTCCAGTTGTTTGGGGGTGGGGGAAAGAACTCCTCTCCCCTCAAATCATACTGCTGCTTTTTTTAAAAAAAAGAAAAAGAAAGAAACTGTTTTTTGAATGAAGAAACGTCTTCCACTACGTCCAAAGCAGGGGAGGGGAGAACTGGGTTAAATGAGGAAACAAACAGGGACTCTGATGGAATGGGAAACTGAGCAGGGGAGCCACTTCTCAAACAGCGGCTGGTGCTTCAACCAGTAAGGGCTGCTTTGCCTTCCATAAAGACTCAGGGGTGTGGAAGTTGGGTCTTTCTGTCATGGCTAAAGCAAACGTGTTCTACAGGTAATACAGATGTTTGGCCCATTTCAGCTGGGAAGGGTGTGTGGAGTGCTTGGAGGCACCTGAGGTTCTATTCAGAGCAAGCAATGAGGTGGGTTGCCTCTGTAAAGGTAAAGGGGCCCCTGACCATCAGGTCCAGTCGTGTCCGACTCTGGGGTTGCGGTGCTCATCTCGCTCTATAGGCCGAGGGAGCCAGCGTTTGTCCGCAGACAGCTTCTGGATCATGTGGCCAGCATGACAAAGCTGCTTCTGGCGAACCAGAGCAGCACACGGAAACGCCGTTTACCTTCCCGCCGGAGCGGTACCTATTTATCTACTTGCACTTTGATGTGCTTTCAAACTGCTAGGTGGGCACGAGCTGGGACCGAGCAATGGGAGCTCACCCCGTTGCAGGGATTCGAACCGCCAACCTTCTGATCAGCAAGCCCTAGACTCTGTGGTTTAACCCACAGTGCCACCTGGGTCCGGGCTGCCTCTCAGGGTAGGCAAATCCCAGGACGCCATGTTCTTGGTGCTTTAACCCAAGCTTTGCCAACCTAGGGTCCTCCAAACATTTTGGGCTACAAAATAGAAGTGTAGGCTGTGGCTGATGGCAGTTGTTGTTATTATTATTATTATTATTATTATTATTATTATTATTATTATTATTAATTTATACCCCACCCATCTGGCTGGGTTTTCCCCGCCACTCTGGGCGGCTTCCAACAAATAACAAAATACATTAAAATATCACAGATTTTTTTAAAAAAACTTCCCTAAACAGGGCTGTTTTCTAAATGTCAGGTAGTTGTTTCATCTCCTTGACCTCCGATGGAAGGGCGTTCCACAGGGCGGGCGCCACTACCGAGAAGGCCCTCTGCCTGGTTCCCTGTAGCTTTGCTTCTCGCAGTGAGGGAACCGCCAGAAGGCCCTTGGTGCTGGATCTCAATGTCCGGGCTGAACAATGGGGGTGGAGGCGCTCCTTCAGGTATATAGGACCAAGGCCGTTTAGGGCTTTAAAGGTCAGCACCAACACTTTGAATTGTGCTCGGATACGTATGTGGTCTCGGCGGCCGCTCCCAGTCACAAGTCTAGCAAAGCAATGGATGCAACTCTTGCCTTTGTTCAGGTGATTACATTCCAGCTGTGCAGGAACAAGAGGTACACACACACACACACACACACACACACACACACACACACCTTCTAGGCAAGCAAGAGGCATTTCAGGATGGAGAGAGAAAAGCCAAACTTGCTTCTGACAGCAGGTTGCCCAGTGATAAGCCAATGCCAGAGGGAGTCAACTTGAGAATGTATGAAAAGGGTTTCAGGCCAGGGACGTTCCCTGCCCTACATGGAAGATGTTTTGAGGGTTGAACCTGGGATCTTCTGCATGCAGAGCAGGTTTTCTGTCATGGGCTACGGCCTGCCCATAACCAGCTGAACCCAGCCTGCAACCCCAAGCAGGGGTGCAATGTCAGATGTCACAGCCACCACCTCTGCACTGGGGTCTCTGAGAAATGGGAGCTGAGAGGTGGCCAACCTTCTGCTTTTGCATTCCTCCTATCCTCTTTGCTTGGGGCGACTGCAGCAGCTGGCCTCTGAGACAGCCTCATGGCAAGCTGCTGCAAGGCTCTCTTCTAGGTGGTTCTGCTTCCAAAAGCTACAACAGACCCGCAATACAGCAGCCACAATTGCTCTGCTGCGCCTTCCGCCACCTCCCCTCTTCCAGAAGCAAATGTCCCAAGCATGTTGCCGCCACACACGTCAACACTTCAAATGGTTTATTCCCCCCCCCAACATATACATACATTATATCTATGTACAATTATCTTACGTCAACAATTTTATATAACTTTATCCTTAAAAAAAAAATTCCTGTGGCAAACATAGAGGGAGGGCAAAGAGAAACCAGAAGGTTGGGTATAACCCAAAACAATGACAAAACCCACAACCCAGTGGGCATCTCCTTGCAATTGCCTTTACTGGAAGGCCAAAGCTCCAGGTTAGTTGAGGTTTGCAAAACATATTTTCAGGCAAAAGAGCAGGGTAGCATAGAAAAGCTGACACACTGTTAAACCTGACCCGACCAAACACAGGTTTGAAAGTGGAGAGATGAAACAGTGATAGAGAAGCTCACTTGTATTTGTGATTGGGGACTGGAGAGAGGAAGGAGGTGGTGGCCCCAGAACCTGAAGTCTTCCACAATCTAGTTACTGAAGACTGGGACCCAGGAGGGAGGGAGAGGGAGAGAGAGAGAGAGAGAGAGAGAGAGAGAGAGAGAGAGAGAGAGAGAGAGAGAGAGAGAGAGAGAGAGAGAGAGATCCCCACAGACTCAGGGTGTGTTCATATTACAGTGGTACCTCTACTTACGAATGACCTGACTTACGAATGTTTCTACTTACGAATGGAGCTCCGTCCGCCATCTTGGATGCTGTTTAGATTTTTTCTACTTACGAATTTTTAGATAGGGTTGCTTTGACTTACGAATTTTTTCTCCCAATGCATTCCTATGGGATTCGACTTACACATTTTTTTGTCTTACGAATGTGCGTTCGGAACGCATTAAATTCATAAGTAGAGGTACCACTGTACTGACTTGTATTGCAGTGAGGTTCTTTTCCCTGCCCCCGGTGCATAAAGCAGCTTTAGCACCCTCCAGATGTTCACATCAGCACAGCTTTGATTCCTTTGATGTCTTTACCCTACACAAAAGTGTTTGCACCTTGGCTAGAGACAAACTAACAATGGTTTGTGGACTCCAACTGGTATGAAGCCGGTTTGACAAACAACACATCGAACAGAAGTATCTTATATCCAAGTACTGGGTGCGTGGTGTGCTTTGTATAACGCAGGGCAAACACAGATTAAAAACACCCCGCCCTTGAAACGCAACAAGTGCACAGTAAGCACTCGAAATGTGAACACTGCCTGGAAGGAGGAAGGGGTGTGATCTGCAGAAGCTCGGAAGGACATGGAATGCATTGCAGCTGCGTGTTGCCTTGGAAAAACCATAATGGCCTAACAGATGCTGCTGGGTTTGGAGTTTACCCTCTTATGGGGATGGTGGAATCTCACCAGGGAGTTGGGGATCTAGAGGCCTTTTATAGCTCAGGATACCTAAAGGACCACCTTCCCCCATATGAACCTGTCCACAACCTGACATCGTAAGTCTCTGTGTCCTCCTTTCTAAGGACACTGCAGCCAGTGGCAGCCAGGGAGAGAGCAAAACTTTTTTCTGCAGTAGCCCCCTATCTGTGGAATGCTCTCCCTCTGATTATAGCCCCATAATCTTCCCAGTGGAACAAGGGGAAGGAGCCTCTCCTGACTCATGTCATGTGTAAACACTACAGAACTTCACATGGCCATTGAACACATGAAAGTAGCACCAGAGGTAAAAAGAGGAAGAGAAGAAGGGGCCACAATTTGGCACATCATCTAGCAAGTGGCTGCCATCGCCCTCCCTCTTTATCAGCACAAAGGACCATATCTGACACAATTTTGTGCTCTGGCAGGGGAGAGAGGGAGAGCAAAACGATGGCTCAAGGTTCATCAATGCTTACCTTTTTGCCCCACTTTTTTCAGGCAGAGGTCTGCACTTTAAAGCTTTGTGTCTGAGCACTCCTTTTTCTCTCGCCCCCCCCCCGAGCTTCCCCAGCAAAAACTGCTCTTCAAAGCTGAAGTGCAACAAAAAGGAATTTGTTTTCCCCCAGACTGTTGTTTGCTCCGATTCAGTGCTAAAGAGCAGGTTTTCGTGGAGAAAGCTCCAGAGCAACAAACAAACAAAAAGAGCACTCGCACACAGAGCTTTAAAGTGCAGACTATGCAATGCATGGAGGAACAGTAAGTGTGGCTAAGCCCTCAAAGGCCAAAGGGGGAGAGATCAGCAGACATTGCCTCTTCCAAAGGAGCCAGAAGATACCATCAGTGACCTCCCTGAGCTACTGTGCAGTTAGACTGTTTGTAGAGGGACAGCACTCTGCACGCTCACCTTCCAGCAGAAGAAGAGTCTTGGAATCTGGTTCAGGAGAGCATCCTAGTCCTGGAGGGTGTCTCCCAGAAGAACCCTGCCAACTCTGCTCTCTTGTAATAACCGTCCCACCCCAATCCTGTGACTGGAGGTCACCACCTTCTGGCTCCTGGAGTCACTGGCAAAAACGACAAGGGAACAGGAGGCCACAACACCAAAGCATAGTCCAAGATGCTAACAGCAGCTTCCCCTTGCATAGAAAAACATGACGAGGAGGATTAGACACGGGCTAGCCTGCTGCAAGGCAAGTTGGACCTTTGGGGAACACTCCTGGAGGTCATCACATCTTAAGCCACCTTCCAGACCACCTGCTTATTATGCATTCATCCTGATTTGTTTGCAGGGAGGTTGTACAACTTTGCATCATGGAATGTTTACCCACATTCAGCATTGTATTGCGTCACTTTCCTGATTGCAAACAAAAAACATAAAGCAAAATCCATCCAATTTTGGGGAGGTTTGTTGCACAAAATTTGGAGGTTTGTTGTGCAAAGGTGCCAAATCCGCTTCAATTGTGGTTCGATCCCAACCACAAACCAGCATCTTCCTAAAGTGCCCTTACAGGTCTGAGAAGGTGGGATGAGAATACTGCTGGCAAGGAAGAATGGATCTGGGAATGCAAATTGTGTGTGGAGAGAGTCCAACTAAGTCTTCTTCCCAAAGGGTGGCCGAGTGGCAGGATGAACAACTGCTTCATCACTGCCTCTGGGAAAAACCACCTCCCCTTTTACAATAAACAGCGGGCCAATTAATGTTGCAAAAATGACATACTGTAGATTTATACAAAACAACAACATTGCTCTTCGTTTTTGTAATTATTGCCTGCAATTATCCCTACACCAGACTAAGTATTTTATTGCACTTCGTATATAACAGTTATGGATCACTGACAGTTTTTCAAATGTCGCAGTTAAGGTACATGGCACATCAAGTGAAAGGCTGCCATCTCATCAAAGGAGGAGAAGTAAGGCACATCGGTGGATTCAGAATACAGCTCATTGACAGCCTGATGTGGTTTTGCAGATTAATCAGATTGTGAATACTGTAGTGTATACAAAGCAAAGCTGAAGTCAGTTGACCCAATATGATCTTCTGAGGATTCCTAGATTGCGTCTTTTGGACAGATGTTGACTTTTTGCATTTGACTCAAGTGGGACTGTTTTTTGCAAAAATGATTTTCTGCAATATGCAATTTGTAGCAATTTGTCTGTTACTTTTCTGAAAGGGGCTCCCCCTTCTTTCTGTTTTCTTGCTCGCCTGGTTCTGCTTTAAAATCCCACCTCTGCCTAGCAACGGCAGTCTGCAACCAAGTCAGTCCCCAAACTCAAGCAGTTCCAGGCTATACTACAATCTCACTTCACCCCCAAATTCTGGCTTGAGAAGTTGCATTAGTGACGGAATAGGGATCAATCAGGGACTCTTTGGTGCCAGGTCCTCCGTCTTTGGACAGGGAGATACACTTGATGACCTCTTCCATAACTTCTAGCTCCAGTGGCTTGTGCCCAGCCACTTGCATAGCAAATCCAGAACCCACAGGGCTCTGCTCTAAAGAGATCAGAATCCCACCGAGCATAAAAGGGGTGGCCGTTCCGCACACCTGGTGCCAGCTTGTGGGAAATCAGCAGTCTTCCCCCCTAATGATTCCCCTGGAGAGGTCAACCAAGTAGGTGGCATGCAACAAGCTGGACCACTGCCCATTGTCTACACAGAAAGGATGCCAACAGGGTTGCACCAATATGCAATCCTGCACCCACCACCCAAACACCATGCTAGATATCAGGAATACTAAGAGCCAGAGCAGTTTGCCTACCGCTCAACACATCACAGGATACCAGTCCTCCAAGTCAGCTGTGGCATGTGCTCAAGAATGAAATTCTTACATGTGTCTAAAACCAGAGTTCTACTTTGATCTCAAGGTGCTGCCCTCAGCTGAGCTGGGCAGAGTTTGCCCCTGGCCATAGCATCCTGGCTAGGACACTCAGCAGCAGCACCTTGGTCTTCCCTCTCCATTCATTAGTCTCTGCAGGGCTCCTCCCAGAAGGTCACCTGCACGGCAGAACCATGTTACAAAGAAACAGCACGGCAGAAGGACGGTCCCCTCTCTCCTCAGGTCCCAGGCCTCCAAGCTCTGCAGAGTCCCAGGGGGTGGCATCAGAGGCTTGCAAGAGAAAAGCAAACAGGAGCCAAAGACCATGCAGGAGAGCAACGGGTGCTAGTCTTCCTTCTCAGGGGTTTCCTCTGGGATCAGCGTCTGAAACGGATGGTCCCAGAATTTGCTGGTGATGCCAAAGCCTGAAACGGGGAAGAGAGAGAGGTGTAGAGTTACGTCAAGGCATTGCAGGCTTCCATCAGGGTTCTTCCAGTTTCCAGTTGCCCTCTTTATGCAGCAGCCTTCCTGATTTGCTTGCACAAAGCTTATGCAAAGGTTAGGCTAGTGCTGGTTTTTATTAACCATTCATTCAGGTTTCATTGTAGGGCAGTCCCACAAAACGAGCATTTGTCCCGATTTACTTTTGCGGTGCTTATAATATAAGCCTTCATCTGTGCACCCTAGGTTTTTCAATGTTCACCCCAACACATTCCAAATCACACCATGTCTGCTTCTTTTCCAAAGTGGATTTGTTGTGCTCAGGTGACAGAGCACTTTAATTGTGGAAACCTAAAGTTCCAGAATGCACTTGAGTCCTTCCCACAAAATAGTGGCCACATGGAGGCTCCATCAGCTAGTTTTGGCATTTAGCAACCCTGAGAGATCAGCAGGAAGGGAGCAAAAAGTCCCCTCCATTTTGTTTTTGTTTTATGGATTCATTTTTTAAAAAAATAGTACCTGCTTTTTCTTAGCACTACTCCTAAACTATTCAGACCAGGATGGGGAACTTGTGGCCCTCCAGATATTGTTGGGTTCACAAGAAGAGACCTGCCAGATCAGGCCAGTGCCCCATCTAGTCTACCATCTTGTTTTCACAGTGGCCAAACCAGATTCCCCAAAGGGAAACCAGCAAGTGGGACCTTGAGCCCAAGAGTCCTCTCCCCTCTTGCAGTTTCCAGCAGCTGGTATTTGGAAGTATTTACTGTCTCCAACAGTGGAGGTAGAACTATTGTGGCTAGTAGTAGGCAAGGCCCAGTGGTTAGGGATGATGGAAGCTGTAGTCCAACAACATTGGGGGAGGGGGCATAGGATCCTATTCCTGTGGTAGCAGCTGTTCAAGAGGCAAAATCCCCCCTCCATTACCTGCGTTCTGGTGTTCAAAATGGTGCTTCACATGGTACGCTTTCAGCCCATACAAGTAGCTGCCTTTCTTTGGTGATCCATAATGCAAGTAATAGTGAATCATGTCATAGACAATGTAGCCAAAGAGGCCCCCGACGAAGAGGGAGGTCCCAAATGCTTCAGGAAATACAACTCTGGCGAGAACGTAGAAAAAGGCAATGACCAGGGATGACGGTGCAGGTGGAAAGACCAGGCGAGATCCATCAAATGGAGACTGAAAGAGAACCGCAAGGAGCAGAATTAGTTACCAGCAGTTTAACTGACACCATTGATGCTGAGGGACATCCCATGGTTTGGAGTCAAACTGCTCATGATGCAGAAGAGCGGAACCGAGTTTCAATGGTTGGACTTGGCTGTCACTGTAAATCACAGTTTGGCACAACCACTGGCCATGTCAGTTTGGGGCTGATGGGAGCTGCAGTTCAGCAACATCTAGAGGGCCTCAGATCCCTCGTTCCTAGTTTAATGGAAACAAGCCACACCTTCTGAAGCTATGTATTTGATTACCTGAGGTTTGTGTCAGAAGCTGGAGTCAGGAGTAGGTCAGCAATAAAAGACACCAGTGTCTGTGAAATTTACTCTTTATTCAAAGAAACCAAAACAGTGCAGGCCTAGCAATCACAGCAAGTCTTCTCAGTAGGACTTGCCCCAATGAAGAAGTTGCAAGGATTGAAGGTCCCTGCCTTCCCACCCCTCTCTAAGGCTTCTCCCCTGGTTCCTTCCTCAGCAGCCTAAGCCTCTGTTGTCTTGCTTCTCCTTGCTCTGTCCTCTACATTTTTCTGCCTGTTCAGGGGGAGGGGAGATGGTCTCAGCAGGAGAGGAGACTCCCTGGATTCTTCAACAGCCTGCCTCTTCTCTATCTCCTGGGCCCCCTCCTCTCCTGCCTTTGATTCTGGACTGCTTTCTGCCCCAGCCTCATCCTGCTCACAAAACCCTGTTGCCTCTTCAGCTTCCAACACCCCCTCTTCTCATGTCTGCTTCCTCTTCTCCCTCTGACCACTCATTGTCATCCCACCACCAGTCCCCTGGCTCTGAACCTTCTTCCCTTGGGAGTTCCCTTGGGGATTCCCCCGCTTGTGCCTCCTAGCACTCCTCTGCATCCAGCCAGTCCATGGCAGTTTAGCATTACACCTGAACCCTAAACTGTGGTGAATCCTAACTATGGTTTGTTCAAAGAAGCCAGCTCCATAGTGTTGAAATTAGCTTGTTTCAAACAAACCACAGTTTCAGACAGACCTTAAGTTTGTCAGGTTCGGGCAAAATGGCAAGCGGTTCTTAATCAAAACAGAAGTTTCTGGGCACCTCTGCACAGGTACATCAGACAAGGAGAGAACAGGGGCTACAGATGGTTTCCATGATAAACTAAAGTTTATCATGGCATCCAAATGCAGCCACTCTGGGTATTTGTCGGAGGAGGGAGGGAGGTGTTACTGAAAACTCTCCCTGCTTTAACACAAGAAAACATAATTATTTCCTGGAGGCTTAAAGTGCGCCAACCCACACGTTCCATGCTCAAGTGCTAGCCTGTGCGCATTCCTCAAATGCTGCTCCCACCATGCATTCTGGAAAGCAGCATTTTATTTCTGCTGCCTCCCAGAAAGAAACATAAGAAAGCTGTCTTATGCAGAGTCAGGCTGTTGGCCCCAAAAGCCCAGTGTTTTCTATACAGGCTGGAAGCGGCTCCCCAAGGTTTCAAATGGGGATCATTCTGCCTTGGGCCCAGGCCACCTGTAATATCGTATCTTCTGCTCTGAACCTGCCTGGGTGCTAAGATCCCCAAGTGAGCCCCTTCTCTCAGTCCCATCCACATTGGAGGCACAATTGGTGGTGTCTCCACCAAGAGGGAGAGAGCCTTTTCTGTTGTTGCTCCCCTGTTACAGAATTCCCTTCCAAGAGAAGTTGGACCGGCTCCCTCTTTGTTACCCTTCCAGCAGGCAACCTTCCTGTTCAGACACACCTTAGGAAACTAAGGTGCAGGTGATGCAGTTGTCAGGGCAAACTGGAATTTAACTGTTTGTTCTAAATGTACTTCAATTATTCTTTTTTTTACTTAAGTTTCTTTTCAACGCTTTTTATTTTATAACGTTGTTTATAAATGTTGTAAGCCTCCTGTAAGCTTGGGAGGAATGTGCAACATAAATACATTAAATAGGATCACAGAATCGTAGCGTTGGAAGGGACCCCAAGGGCCATCTAGTCCAATCCCCTGCAATGCAGGAATCCTGCCCACAGCCATTCCTGGGTGGGCTAAAATCACCAACCTTCTGGTTAACAGCTAGGTGCAGTGATAATCTTTCTTTGCCTGACCTGAAGAGCCCAAGAATTGAACCTGGAAGCTTTTGCACACCGGTGCTCTGCCACTCAGTTCTAGCCCGACCTCAACTAAGAAACTTCCTTTTCCAGAGTTGGACCATTGGTTTTGTCTCTATATTACAATTTATACCCCATCCCATACAAAAGAAAAGTAAAAATACAAGAAAAACAAAACAAAAAGAGACCTAAAATAGACTTCTGATTGTTCTCAAAAAAGCTAAACCTCTTGTGTGCCAAATTCATAATGCTAGCAGGCCTCTTGCAGCCCTTGGCCTAGAGGTTTCCCCACACATGCCATGGAAGGAGACAAGGGCTCACCTTGCAAAATAGACCACATTCATTTGCATGGGGTAGCTGAATTCAGTCTGGAGTTCCTTGCCACACACGGTGGTTTCAGTGCTCAGGAAGGCTGTTGCTCCGAGTGACAGCCTCTTTCCCCCCAGCTTTTTTACAACAGAGCCCTGTGGGTTCTGACCTTGTAAAGGGACCCCCATCCATCTAGGGTAGCTTTCACCCAACCTGGTGCCCTCTGGCTGTTTCAGACTACAGCTCCCATCAGCCCCTGTCGGAAAGGCTCCATGATGGCCATGCTGGCCAAGGGAACACGGTTATCCTGGCCAAGGCTGATGGGAGTTGTAGTCCAAATCAGTTTCGGGAAGGTTCTCCCCAAGAGGCTACTAGTTCATGTGGGGTCCCATTTACCTTATGATGCTGACCGTGGAGCAGGAAATGCAGTGTGATCAGGTAATAGTTGTTGGCCGGCGGACTCATGTGGAAGATGAAGCGATGGATGATATATTCGACTAAGGACCACATGCACATCCCCACAATGAAGAGCAACGGGAACCAGGCCTTGTGAACACGGATGGAATATGCTACACAGCAGGGAGGGAAGATGAGAGGTCAGCAAGCCCTGCAGTCTGGACCTCCTCAGTCCTTGAGGAGGACTTGCTCTAAGGACATCAACACAGCACCCAATGCAGCCCCATTCAGCCCAGCAGCCAGTTTCCAACATTGCCAGCCCAGGGGTTGTCATTTCGATTTTTCTGTGTGCTGAGGATGCCACCTTCTTTGGGGTGTGTGTGTGTGCACTGTTCCCCCTACCCAACCAAAGTTGCTAGAGTGAAGATAGAGCAGCGTTTCTCAAAAGAAACGCTGGCTGGTGTGCCGCGACGTGCGGCGACTGGAAGGGCGATTTGCATTGTCACGTGCCTGGCGGCCGCCAATATACTGCACTAACCCACCGGAAAGCAATATTTCTCCTCCTCTTTCCCAAAGCTCAGTGCAAACGAGCCTGGCGGCCGCCAATACACAACACTGACACGCCGGAAAGCAATATTTGGCAAGTGTTTCTTACAGTCATAATTATAATATAGGGCGGCACAGAGTTAAATTTTTTAACTTTTTTAATGGTGGTGTGCCTCGTGATTTTTTTCACGGAACAAGTGTGCCGTGGCCCAAAAAAGGTTGAGAAACACTGAGATAGAGAGCAACCCCTCATTGTGAGATGCCTTCAAATGTCATCAGGTAAGGTAAAAGGTAAAGGGACCCCTGACCATTAGCTCCAGTCGTGACCGACTCTGGGGTTGCGCGCTCATCTCGCATTATTGGCCGAGGGAGCCGGCGTATAGCTTCCAGGTCATGTGGCCAGCATGACAAAGCCACTTCTGGCAAACCAGAGCAGCACATGGAAACACTGTTTACCTTCCCGCTATAGCGGTTCCTATTTATCTACTTGCATTTTGATGTGCTTTCGAACTGCTAGGTTGGCAGGAGATGGGACCGAGCAACGGGAGCTCACCCCATCACAGGGATTCGAACTGCCGACCTTCTGATCAGCAAGCCCTAGGCTCAGTGGTTTAGCCTACAACGCCACCTGGGTCCATGTCATCAGGTAGCTGAATCTTACTGGCTACTTTGCATGGTCATCAAAGGCAAATCAGAAAGAGGGCAAAGATTTCTCTCTCCACTAAAAAAAAAGGAATCTTCTTGTTGTTGTTTATTGAATTTATATACTGCCCTAAACCCGGAGGTCTCAGGGCAATTCACAGAAAAGATCACAACATATGTAATCAGAAGAAAAACAACAACCCAATAACACCCCCCAGAAAAGAGCCACATTTAAAAAGGGTATAGGATGTCAAACCGATCAACCAAAGGCCTGGTTAAAAAGGAACGTTTTTGCCTGGCGCCTAAAGGTGTGTAATGGAGGAGCCACTGCAGAGAAGGCCCGTTCTTGTGCTGCCGAAGTTATACAAAATTGTTATACCCTGAGCATGTTCCAAGAGCTTTGGAAGATATAGGTCTCATCCTTTCACCAAACCTTTCCCTCTGAGAAAAATCTGAGGGTGGGAACACCCCACGCACAAGACCCCAGAGGATCCAAGTGGGAATAAGAATGTAAGAACTTAAGAAGAGCCCGCTGGATCAGACCAATGGCCCATCTAGTCCAGCATCCTGTTCTCCCAGGGACCAAGCAGACGCCCCAGTGGGAAACCAGCAAGCAGGATTCAAGCACAAGAGCCCTCTCCCCTCCTGTGATTGGCATTCAGAAGCATCACTGCCTCTGACCGTGGGGGCAGAGCAGGATCATCATGGCTAGTAGCCATTGACAGCCCTCTCCTCCTCCGTGAATTTGTCTAGTCCTCTTTTACGGCCATCCAAGTTGGTGGCCACCACTGTCCTCATAAGGGAGTGAGTTCCATAGTTTACCTATGTGCGGCGCGGAGAAGTACTTTCTTTTATCTGTCCCGAATGTTTGTTTTAACGCTGTGCCAGCCTGCTGGCATTATTACTGTTGGCTGGGTCTGATAGGAGCAGAAAACAGAAAGCTCCCCCGCTCCCCAAGGAATAGCCTAGGCTGGCACAGAATGGCACCCTTGGAAAAGAAAGACAGCCAGCCAGTCGAGAACAAGGGGGGAGGCCATGCGCCTCAGACTGCAGGTGCCGCAAGCCGGAGTCTGACTGAGCGAGATTCAGGCTTCTGGCTCAGCACAAGCCCTTCTCTGTGCAGGGCCCACTGTGGGTGGCATGGAGGCGGAGGGAGCTACTTGGGACAATAGCCGCTTTCTCCATTCCTGACTCCCAATTATTGCTGCTGAAACCTGCCTGGAGGCTGCGCTGCAGATATTTTGAGGTGGTGGCATGAGGTAGGGCTTCTGATACAAATACTGCCTTGCAATCCTCGTGGAATAAATCAAACTGTGTGATGTTCCCCGCCTGCCTGGTGTCACAGCAGGGAGACTCCGAACATACTATGCTCTGGGTGCCTTGCAGCAAATCACATAGCCAGTAATTAGCCATGTCCGTCAGCGCCTGAGCATCCTCAAGAGTGCCTTGAGAAAAGAAAAGGGAGATGTGGTCACGAAGTTCCCTGCATGGTCAAGGAAAGGAAGCCTCGGGACACATACAGAGGGTTGCACCCAATGTAACTCCTACTCGGGAGCAGACCAGCTGAAATTAATAGGCATGGCTGACTCGGGACCATTAAGTAGGCACTAGCTGGACAGAACCCAGAGTGCTCCCGCCCTCACCACCCAGCCACAAG